>NC_054381.1:63739508-65037008 GCF_017654675.1 Xenopus laevis | reverse complement strand
TAACAATAATCTTTTGTGTATTGTATGCAAATAAAGAAACACAGCACACTGCATTTTAAGGGGATCTAAACCCAAAGATGAATTGAGCTAATTGCTGAAAATTATCATATGACAATATGAAACATTTTAAGCCATCTCCCCTTATTTTTTACACTTGATCAAAGTGTTATGTAATTGATATGTTAGTTTAATTAATGTCAGTGTTTTATTATCCAGATTCAGCTAATAAGAATGAGAGTAAGGGTTGGGCCACAACCAGTGTAGAGCTTTAGATTTTTTGTGTGTAATAGGTTTTTGTACGGAACTCTAGTATGCTTTTGTAGAGTCAGTGCAACAATAACATCCAGTAAGCACACTTCAGAGGATGACTTGAACCAGTTACATACAGTTTACCTCTTCCAAACTTGTTCTACTCAAAGGTAGGCCCATATTACATATAGCCTATTATAGCCTATTCATACCTTGTTGAAAGCAAAATATCATAATGTGGACTCCATGGTCTCTTCCCATTACTCCTCACACCAGCTCTGCCATCTGTGTTGCTCTAGCAAAGGTAGATGGTAAAGTCCCTTGCAGGACCATGTATACTGTATATTTAAAACACATTTCCTAGCATTGGGGTCTCTCAATATAATCATTAATCATATATAAAGCTGGAGTTTGCTGGAGAAGCGTAGGAAAGAAGTCTTGCTCCAAGAGGTCCCTCGTTGATTTTATTCCAATTTTAGGCCAGTATATGAAATCAGGCAGGTAGTGAAGGTAGAGAAAATGGGAGTTCCCACATAATAGGATATTTGGAATCTTGCATCATATGGGGGCTTGCAAAACCTGTGGTAAAGGATTGGAATCTCTTGGTTTTCACATAGGACAATTCTGAAGAGATTTACTGGATGCCAGGAATAGTGGATGCAGAAGCATGTTGGGATCTTCAGGGTCTGAAATAAGTGATCTATATTAATTTTAATGGTTTCTGAGATGCTTGCATGTTAGACTGCTATTACCAGCCTTTGGCTCAACTAACAGCACCATTAGGAGTTAGGGTCCTTTACACTCAGTCTAGAACTCAGTCTTAGAAACCACTAAGGATAACATTTATGTAAACTGAAAAAGTGATCAGAGGACTACTCTGAATAAATTTAAATACATTCATTTTTGGGGGTTTAGATCCCCTTTAATAAAGGGAATACATGGAAAAGAATGGCCAGTAAATAACAGCATACCCTGAATGCTTAGGGAAGGTTCTTGCTTAACATCTGTTATTTACTGTGCTCTGTCATCATCTGACAAAAGCCAGTATCTTACAGACAGAATATTTCAGTGAACTGTTGTTGCTGACAACATTTATGGTGAAGTCTATCAAGAGCCACAAGAGGCATCATTATGCATAGCTTAAGCATAAGCAGCTACAAATCTTTTTATTAATTAATTCACTAAACTTAAGAGCGATGATGTTGCAGTAGCTGCACCAACAATACCAGCTGCACCTGGTAACTTTAAGAGCCGAAATTCAGATTATTAAATCGGAAGTTTGGGTCTACCCTTTGCAATGAAAAAAACTGTGTGTGTGTGGGCGGGGTTCCAATGCAGTTGCTCCAAGAGCATCAGACAAACATGTCACTATCTTATCAAACTCCACAAATGACAGCAAACAAACTTCAATGTAATTGCAAGCAAAGTGCAAGCATACTTTTGTAGAAGTGCTAGCGTAGCTGTGTCAGTTTTGATACATCAGTTGCAGATGTGCCAGATGTATCTCCCCCTAGCAACCACAATTATTACCCTATGCTGCAAAATGCTGTATTGTGGGCAAAAAACCATGGTGGTTGCATCCAAAATTGCATTTTGCACACTGTGGTGTAGTAAGTAAATTACTTTTTCTCCACCAACTGAAAGTAATTCCAAAACCTTCTTCCATGAAGGATTCAGCTGAATCTTGAACTCAATCCAAACCTTTATTTCCATGTGCATATGAAGGCATGTAAGGATTAAAGGAAAACTATACCCCGAAAATGAATACTTGAGCAACAGATATAATTGAGCAACAGGCATATTAAAGAATCTGGAATATATATTTAAGTAAATATTGCTCTTTTACATCTCTTGCCTTGAACCACCATTTTGTGATGGTCTGTGTGTTGCCTTAGAGATCACCTGACCAGAAATACTACAACTCTAACAGGAAGAAGTGTGAAAGCAAAAGACAGAACTATGTCTGTAAATTGGCTCATGTGACCTAACAAGTATAGTTTGTTTGGTATGTTTGTATGCACTGTGAATCATACTATCCCAGGGTGCGGCCCTTAATTTTTGAACTGGCAATTTTCTATTTACGATTACCCAATGACACATACTACTAAAAAAGTATATTATTATGAAAATGATTTATTTACATGCAGCAGGGTTTTACATATGAGCTGTTTTACGCAATATCTTTTTAGAGAGACCTACATTGTTTGAGGCGTACAGTTTTGTTTGGTATGTTTGTGTGCACAGTGAATCGTGCGATCCCAGGGGGGCGGCCCTTAATTTTTAAAATGGCAATTTTCTATTTACGATTACCCAATGGCACATACTACTAAAAACGTATATTATTATGAAAATTATTTATTTACATGCAGCAGGGTTTTACATGTGAGCTGTTTTATGCGATATCTTTTTATAGAGACCTACATTGTTTGAGGGGTATAGTTTTCCTTTAAAAAGAACCCCATGTGCATAAATAAAGCCTTGATTTCCTTGTTCTTGTGATGAAACGTCACATGATTTTTTTTTCCAGTTCAGTTGGTTTCAGTTCACCAGAAATAAAGACTTTTTCCTTACTTTTTATTTTCTATTTGTGACCACTTTTTCTAGTATTAAAGTTAAAAAGTTAAAATTTTCACTTATGTATTAAGCTTATTAAGCAGTTTGGGGGGGGGTCGCCTACTCTGTCACTGTTCTAAATTGATACATTAGTTGATACATTTCTAACAGTTCAGAATCTGGATTACTGAGCTGCCAGACTGGAACACCAGAGTCAGAAACATTAAACTTTAAACTTCAATTTCGGAAAAGCTGTAAAATTTAAAAGATGGAAAGCAATTGAAAAAAGTCTATCTTTCTGGTGAACAATCTGAAAGCAACTGAACTGAAAAAATAGTTTGGAAGGTGAACAACCCCTTTAAGGATTTGGTTTGGGCAGACATTTGGGGGCAAATTCCCTAACCTGCGAAAATCCACCAGCAACGGCTTCACAGCCATCGCAACACTTCAACAGGCATAAATTCGCTAGGACAACACTAATTCACTAAAATGCGAAGTAGCGTCTAGGGCGTCAAATGCTGCCGAATTTTCGGTACCGTTACTTTGGCAATCAAAGCGGAGATGCATTAGCATTGCCTAATTTGCATACGGCGGGAATTGATAAAGTTAGATGGACGTATATGTTGCAGCAAATACATTACATTAAACCAGTCCAGGGAACCTTAATACTGTTTAGTTTATGTTCCATATGTTAGAAAATGTATGGGAGAATTTTCGCCAGCGTTATTGATTTCGCCCTTTAGCAAATCTGCCCCTTTGGATTTAGAAGAATCCTTCTGAAAAAAATTAAATTCTGGCAGAATCCTGAATTTGGTGCATCCGTAATGGCGGTGGTGGTAATTTCAAGCAAAATAAATTAATGACAAGATAAGATGAAGTAATTACCTTGAACAGAATTTCATGTTTTATTTATTTAAGGATTGTGTGGACCAAGTAAACCAGCCAACCTTTTAAAATGTACTTAAAGGGAATCTGTCGTTTTTTTTTTTGCATTTTTATAAAAAACACACATCCATAAACACTGTCTGGCAAATAAAATGTTAATCCACAAATCCATGCATAAGTTATTTTAGTTTGTATTTTGTCATGGGGGCTTCCATTTCTGCTTATTACACATTCATCCTGTGCTGCTCTAACAGCAGGCACAGCATTACCTGTGTGCTTGGAGGCAGCCACTCTGTAATGAAAAGCCAGGTCCCACTACGACATGAAAATCTAGCTGTACACTCCCCCTCCCCTCTCTGCCCATGCGTGTGATGTTTGGAGGAGAGAGGTCACATGGTTTGCAGGGAAGCAATTACTTTCACTTTCCTACGTCTGCCTGCTCTACAGCTGCACTAGCAGCCCCTCCTCCCACAGACACTATCAAAGCTCCTGCCGTTCTGTAAATTTCATCTCTGCATTCCTTTGGAGGGGGGAACTTTCTCTCCTTGCTGCCTTCCTAGTTTGTTTTACTGGTTACTTGTTGGGGTAAAGTTGCTATGAGTTCCCTCTGCTATCCACATCACACAGACCTTGCTCCTTTCCTGCCTGCAATACTTCTTTTTACATTAACTACTTACTGCCTCCTTTTCATGAGCTATTTTAACCCTTCCTAGACTTCCTCTGGTTTTCAAGTATGTCCTTTTTTTATCCTTTTTTTCTATTCCCTGTCATCCTGGGAGTGTACTCCTGTGTTTCTACCATTCATTTTTGTGTAAACAAATATAATAAACTATCTATATAAAATATTTTTTCCAGTGTCCAAAATGAATTGTGTGTGTATATATATATATATATATATATATATATATATATATATATATATATATTTTTTTTTTTTGAAACGTAAGTGGGGGCAGTGATCACAGGACTATCTTATTTCAGTCCTTCTGAAGTGGTGTCAGTGGGATCTTATCTTGATTCCTGCCTATTGTTCAATTGACAGGCTCAGCAGACAAGGCTCTATTTACATTACAGCAGCTTGTAGGAGGGAGGGGTAATGACATCACTCCAACTTGCAGCGCAGCAGTAAAGTGTGACTGAAGTTTGTCAGAGCACAAGTCACATGACTGTGGGCAGCTGGGAAATGTCAAAATGTCTAGCCCCATAGCAAATTTTAAAATTAGATATAAAAAAATCCATTTCTTGTTTTGAAAAACGGATTTCAATGCAGGATTCTGCTGTAGTAGCACTATTAACTGATACATTTTGTAAAAAACATGTTTTTCCATGACAGTATCCCTTTAATGACTCCTTAAACTGTACATGTAATACAATAATTTAAAGATGTTGCTTCCCCTTTAAACCAGCTCTGTTAGAAAAAGCTTAGAAAAACATGCTCCAACCCACATCATCATCTTCTTATAAATGAAATATGCTAGCATATTGTAGGTGTGAAAATAAAGGTGTTAGGTACTAGCAAATGCTAATTATGCTGTAAATGAGACAGAAGGTATTCTGCTTTATGACAGATGGTAAATCAGCTGCTAACCTTCAGGGAACACAGCCTCTCTAGCCATGACTTTCAAAATATATCATTTCTGAAATATTGTGTTCCTATCCATGCAGTGTACAACAGAGATCAAACCAGCTATGAGATCAGATTACAGCATTCTTTGTTGATTAAGCAACTCTTACCCTTCCCTGGTTAATAATTGAGTGGAAACTCCGCAATCAGTGTCTTAAAAATGAACTTTGGAAAGCGGTTATAAAAGAGTTAATGCAGCAGACAAAAAAGTTAGGCGTGTGCAGCGAATAATGTGAAAGTGCTGATAGTATGTCTGTCAGAGAGACATAAACATGTAACGCAAAGAGATATGTATCTTAGCTTTTCACTAAACCTATACAAATATGTTCTAGCCCGTTCCATTGACTTAAAAGTGTCACATGCTTTATTAGGAAGCAAGTTTCATGTAAACCTTTCTGTGCACACATACACACACACACACACATACACATACACATATAATAGGATACTCATTTAAAATAAAAAATCAATGATCAAAATATTAAAATACAACAGTACTTGTTCTCATATTCAGATTTGCCTTGTTTGTAATCATAAACATTCATTTTGCAACCCTTTTTTTAAATTGCCATTAGCGTGTTTTAGTATCTACTGGTAGTTAGTAGTCATTGAATTCCTCGTATTTAGGCCTATGTCTTTTTCTGTACTTTGCAACTGGAAGGCGTGATTTCAAATATTGCCCATAGATCTCTCTCTCAGTTTCTCATTTGTAATTTATTATGGTAACTGTAGATATAAAGAAATTAGGCTAGTGAAATGACATTACAGCACTGCAATTTGCTCCTCCAGTGTGCTTAACCAGTCTGAGTTACATATAAACACACACAAATATATATATATATATATATATATATCTATATATAATTTTTTTAAAAACCTTTTTAATTTTTAGTGGTGTAGAATGTTGATAGACAATGCATTATGATATAAATAGTCACAGTGACTAAATGGAATAGCACCGAGCACATACAGTATGGTAAAAAATATACATTTGCAATCAGCCATATGGATTCTGTTTGCATTTCAATGGGATAAAAATTCCCGCTGCTTTAGGGAGCTGTGCTAGCAGATTCGGGGAGATTTCTCTAGCAGATTCGGGGAGATTTCTCTTCTTCGGGGTGACAATCTCCCCAAACTGCCTTCCCTCTGCCTTCCGCCTGCTATAATGAGAAAACTCCAGCGCCAATGCACTCGTGAGCCAATTTATATCAGGTTTATAAGGGAGTTGATTTTTTTAAATGAACACTGTTGAGGATGTAGGTGTTTGTTGCTCAGCTTTCTTTAATTGCTTGTAGTTTCATAACATAGATGTAAGCAAAACTAGACTAAAAACCTTGCTAAACCCTTATCAAAATACACACCAACACTTAGGAGCTGATTCACTAACTTCGAGTGAAGGATTCGAAGAAAAAAAACTTTGAATTTCTAAGTGTTTTTTGGGCTACTTCGACCATCGAATGGGCTACTACGACCTTCGACTACGACTTCGAATCGAAGGATTCAGTCTAAAAATCGTTCGACTATTCGATAGTCGAAGTACTGTCTCTTTAAGAAAAAATTCGACCCCCTAGTTCGCCATCTAAAACCTACTGAACTCAATGTTAGCCTATGGGGAAGGTCCCCATAGGCCTTCCTAAGTTTTTTTGATCGAAGGATATTCCTTCGATCGTTGGATTTAAATCCTTCAAATCGGACGATTCGAAGGATTTTATCGTTCGAAGGAATAATCCTTTGATCGTTCGAGCGCACTATTTGCGCTAAAATCCTTCGACTTCGATATTCGAAGTCGAAGGATTTTAATTCCCAGTCGAATATCGAGGGTTAATTAACCCTCGATATTCGACCCTTTGTGAATCGGCCCCTTAGTCCACATTTTAAATACACACAGCATAGAATACATTTTTTCATAAGATTTCATGCCCTATATTATCAAAGAGAGACATTAGCTTTAACCTTCTGATATGCTGATGGATGATGGACGACACCCTATTATTGACAGGTTCTGCCTGTACAAAGGGACACAATATAAAAATATATCTGAGCCCCCAGTCCTGACCAAAACAGCAAACTTGAGCTAGGTGGGTAGGAGAGGGTTAGTAATGGTCTACTAAGATAATATAAGACTGTGCACATATAATGTCTGGACCCTGCTGCCAGAGGTCAAAAGGGTTATCATAAATTGAAACATGAGACATGACTGTAGCAACATACAGCAAGTACACCCTGTCTGCAGTTGGCAGATATTGACCACAAATGCTGCTCCGTTGCACCCAGGAAACATTTTGCTTGGGAAATATGTCTCTGAATATGTGTTCCTGTAAACCATTGTACTTACTGTAAATGCTTGGCAAAGGGTATATAAGCTCGGACAAATAGGCGTGGCATTTGAAACTCTCCGTGTGAAACTCTCCGTGTGACATTGGACAAGCTTCCCAAGATTCCAGCTATTCTGAAGAACCTTGTCCTGGAATCTTGCTTAATAATAAGGTTCTGGTAAGCAAATTACCAACAATGCATGCCTTCATTGAAAAGGAAGTGGCAAAATAATACAGACATGAATGGCTTGAAGGTAGACTGCTACATAGTTGAGTGTCTGTAAAGTAAAATGTCCTAACTAAGATAGGAAAGAGCCAGCAGCACACAACCAACTGAAAAGAGAAACACTTATTCATTACAAGTGTCAAGCTGCTTGGAGGTTCTCCAAATATAGCAACTTGGTATCTTTGACAGGACATAGCCTAGTATGACAGTAGCTCAGTCCTCCAAAGAAGGCAGTGCTAGAATAAGTCTGTTTGTGAAAACACTGCTTAAGATCAGAGCATATTCAGTGCACTGAGCGTATTGCTTTTTCCATGCCAAAGAGATAATCTGCAGACATGCACTGAGATTAGCTACTTAAACTTTAGTCATATTATATAGAACATTACTTCCAAAAGGCTAAAATATACAACCTGAGAGAGTGGGTTATGGTGTGGGTACAATGGGTTAAAAAGGCAATGTTTGATTTAAAAAATATTATTATCATACTATTCTGGCTATATCTTTATATTCCATTGATTTGTTTTTCCAGTCTAATAGATAATAGAAAGTACATAGTAAGATGTATAAACCCCTGAAAATGTGTTTATGCTAAAGTTGCACTGCATCCCTCATTTTTTTTAAAGAAAATATGAATGTTTGTATTTCCCCAAATCCTGGGTTCAGTGTCTAGTTTATGCATGCAAGTGAAATCCAATTTGTGAAATGCTTTTCAAAAATGTTATCACATCTAATTATGTTACATTATATTCATAGAACATCATTACAAACAGAGGTGTTTCTGTTAAAAAGTGTCTTGACTGGTCAGATAACACTTCCATGTAAAAATACATTATATGAGGATTTATGAGCCCAGTTGTACGGAACGCATTTTAGGACATCCTGCGGCTAAATACCCATCCTTCCTGCAATGTCCTATGCCTTCTGAATGGAACATCGAGTGCTTTTACCATCAATCATCGTCCAAATCTGCTCTCACACCTCCGTCCTATACCCTCCCTTCTCAGCCGCCAGTCATGCTAACTCCGCCCTCAGTCTTCCACCCTCAGTCTTCCGCCCTCAGTCTTCCGCCCTCAGTCTTCCGCCCTCGGCCTTCAGTCTTCAGCCTTCAGCCTTCAACCCTCAGTCTTCAGCCTTCAGCCTTCAATCCTCAGTCTTCAGCCCTCAGCCTTCAGTCTTCAGCTTTCAGGCTTCCACCGACTGTCGGCGGAAAAGAGAGATCTGAAGCCTGAGGGCTGAAGAATGAAGGCTGAGGGCAGAAGACCGAAGCAGGCCCAGACTGGCAATCTGTGGCTTCTGGCAAATGCCAGAGGGGCTGCTATAAGGTCCCATAGAAAGTCAGCATTTAGTGGGCTGATGGAGGGCTGTTTGGGCCTCTATGTGGGCTGATCGGGCCTCTGTGTACCTGAAATGGTAGGGCCTATTTTAATTCTCAGTCTGGACCTGGACGGAAGACTGAGGGCAGAAGACTGAGGGCGGAGTTAGCATGGCTGACGGCTGAGAAAGGAGGGTAGAGGACGGAGGTGTGAGTGCAGATTTGGACGATGAGTGATGGTAAAAGCAATCGATGCGCCATTCAGAAGGCATGGAACATTGCAGGAAGGACGGGTATTTAGCCGTAGGATGTCCTAAAATGCATTTCGTACACTTGCAATCACAGTGTGTGTTATATCAAGGATCCTGTGTCACTCCATAACTTGCAAAATGCTGACATCAGATTGATATCATGCTTCCTCCTTGCAAAGAGCTATTATTCCACTTGCAATCACAGAAGAATTGCTTATTAAAAAGTAACTTACCTCATAAAATATTTCACAGAGAGGTTACTGGTTTCCATGTTGAATATGGAGCCTAAAAAGTAAATTGACATAAATTACAAATAGTTAAAGACATAATTCTTATCATTTGATAAAGAGTAAAGGGGCCCTCCATTTAGAAACTCTGCAGAAAAACAGCTTTGTGTGCCATTAGCCTAAACCATTGGAAAGATATTTTGAAATGTTGCTTAGAAGTACATTTTATTTGATTATGTAAAAAAAATTGATGGAGGACACCTTTAAAGGAGAACTAAACCCCCCACGGCCAAAAGTCCCCACTGGCCCCCCTCTGCTGGCCCCCCTCGAAACCTCCTCAGCATGGCGGAGCTCACGGGCGACATCTTCCGGTGCTTTGGTATTCTTTGGATTCTTTTCCTTCCCTTCTGCAATTTCCGTCACTTTCGCCGCATGCGCAGTTGTCACGAACCGGAAGATTGCTCTAACTTCCTCTGGATCTACTATGTCACTATGTCTCTTCACATTACCTTAAACCATGATTGTTTTTCTCTGCTCTACAAACAGTATACTGTGTTCCTGTCACCCTAATGGAAACTTTGACAAATGTGGTTGGTGTAGTTGCCCACTATCTTCCATTAATGTCATGATTGTTTTGTAGTGGGAGCTTAGGAAGCCATAAACATTTTTCTAGTGAAGGGGAATACAACTGGCTGATTCCAGCAAGTATTTTTACTTGTGGGGGGTCCACAGAAGCATCATCACACCTTAAATGTGAGAACATAAATACATAATACAAAATAAAACCATTCTAATTCAAAGTACATTCCCTCTGTGGCTAGCGGCAATAAATGCAATTGACTTGCGGCACATGCTAATGGTGTAAAAGTAAGGCTTTAGCTCTGTTCAAAAATATTTTATAGTCAGTATCAGACTGGTCCTCTTAGATTGAATCAGAAAACCTGACATCAAGGACCCACTCTTAAAAAAACAGTTCTTTATTTAATAGGTATCAAATAGACCTGAAGATGGAAATTGCCCTTAGAAGGGCCCACTAGGGATGGGACCTGAAGGGAGATCCTCTGGTACTCTGATAGGCCAGACCGACTTTGAATCACATATCTTTTTATCTTTCTTACCTTAAGTAAAATGAAATGTAATAGAACCTTGCTACTTTAGCTTGCTGACACTAGTTATCTCTTAGCAACAATTGATCATGCCTTGTTTGCAGTGTGCATTACCACATATGGAAATATGTAAAGACTTGTATGTACTGTAGTATAGATAACACCCTTAACCAATACTTCCTTGGTTTTTGTTATAGATAAATATATCAGTCGATAACATTTTGTTTGAACATCAGCTATAATTAAGGTTTGTTATCTTACCAGCCTGCTTCATATTCTGTACATCAGGTTTACTGCAAACACAAAATTTACAACTGATTAGATTTTAATCTTTGTTCCCTACATGTGCAGTATGTTTTATTTTGAGGACTATGTATACTACAAGCTGTTTGACAGGAAAGTCGCTAAAATTTGCACACACCAAAGTACATTGTACTTAATAGACTAAAGGGGGAATGTACTGAAAGTCTGTGACGGAAAAACTAAGTTATGCCTTTGCGCAAACAAATTTTAGCGACCTCTTTTGAAAGTGGAAGATATTTTGCGAATTTTATACTTTGCGCCAATGTGCAGTGAATGTAATAAAACTTCTTGCATAGCATAGGCCTGCATAGAAAGATAAGTAATTAAAAGTAACAATAAAATGGTAGAGTCATAGAGCAACAGTTATTGGTTGCCAGGGTCAGGGACTCCCATTTGAAAGCTGGAAAGAGTCAGGAGAGGAAGGCAAATAATTCAAAAACTATAAATAAGAAATATTGGAAACCAATGCTAGGAATAATGAATTCTATAAGTAAAAGTTAACATAACGGTGAACACCCCTTTTATTTCTGATGATGTTACACAGATAAAAACTCCTACAGTTATAGGAGATCTATTATCTGGAATTCTTGCGATCTGGGGTTTTCTAGATAAGGAATCTCTCTGTAATTTGGATACCTGAAGCCTGTTAAAAGTCTTTTAAATATTCAATAAACCCAACAGTATTGTTTTTCCACCAATTTGTATTTGTACAATTTAGTTAAGATCAAGCAAATTGTACTATTTAAATTTTGCATAGAAAAATTAAATCATTTTAAAAAATTTGAATTATTTGTTTAAAATGGACTCTATTGGAATCTGCCTTTCCATAATTTGGAGCTTGCTGGAAAATATGTTTCCAGATAAAATGTAAATGATTACTCAAATGGTATGTTGTAATAGTTTCTAATACAAGCAACCACTAAATAAATCAATTCATATGCTGTTCATGAATTTACCTTATTGTGACTGTTGGGTTGGTAAAACCAGAGGGATCCATTGCTGCTTGTAATATACCAAGATTGTTTTCTTGTTGAATCCAGACTGGTTGACTGTCCCATGATAAATGTAGTTTGAAGCCATGTCTTGCAGTAATCCTGTATGGACAAGGGGAGAATACAGTATATGCTGTGTTAGGTATCAAACCAAGGTAAGTAATATACAATTCCAAAAAAAAGCACTCAACACATTTCCCACGGTTAATTGTGATAAACACAGGTGAAAGGGTATGAAAAAAATAGTCTATAGATATATATTGGGTCAGATGCCCAGACACAAGTGCCAGATCACTAAGGGACACAAAGCCCCATATTGAAAGAACTGTTCTCTAACTGTTCTCTACACAAACCATGGGTACACATACAGTACATGCTAGGTGACATCAGAATTACAGGAAGACCATCTCCCATAGACTCCATATTAAATAAAGCCTATTTTGTAAAATGTTTCCTTTCTCTCTGTATGATAAAACAGTACCATGTACTTGATCCTAACTGAGCTGCATGAATCCATATTGGTGGCAAAATCATTGGGTTTATCTGATGTTTAAAAGATTTTTAGCAGATCTAAGGTTTGGAGATCCAAATTATGGATAGATACCTTAACTGGAAGACTTATATCGTATGCGCGCGCACGCACGCACGCACACACACACACAGAGTTTGAAAGTACCCACACTCTTACTCCAATGCAGCACTCTATATATTTTCAAATAAACAATTTATTTTATATGTACAGTATAGAGAGTGTGTGTAGAGAGAGAGAGTGTGTGTAGAGAGTGCATATTCATGGCAGATCATTTTTCTTCTATGATCCCTAATTATTTGTTTAATTGGTTAATTTAGGAAAATAAGAATTAAACCAAATAAGGTGCTCCCAGCTTGCAAGTAAAGTCCTCATATAATCTCTGGGGACATATTAGTCAACAGACTACTAAACAATAGTTATGTAAATTTATAATAGTCTCCTATACTCTGTATAAGATAAACAGACCTACTGTATAAAATAAAAAAATGCAAATAAAATAAAAACAAAAAGCAAAACTAACCAGTATAATTGCAGGTACGGCAATTTTGTTCAAAGATTTGGTCTGATTGCTCTTAAAAGATTTACTCTGATTAGTAAATTCTATCATTAGGGTATAACTTTTGCCTACATTGTAAGGGCTAAATATGACGGGCACCTAATTTTGCTCCTAGATATATTAAATATTCTCTGCTGTCTTTATTCTGAGATCATTACACCCCATTAATTAAGTTGTACTTCTCTTTACCTAGTTCCTATATTCTTTTTTGTCACGCTTCATTATGTAACACCTGTATTTAATGATTCTGTATTTTTTACCAATCATTTCAGATTTATGTTTTTTTAGCACTGGATTGACCACACTGATTTGCAGCAAGGACTAATATTTCAAAGGCGTGTTGGACTTTAGAGCTCTAACACCCCACAGACCCATGTTCAAAGCAGTAAAACACATTCTAATCACTTCACATCTATCTCTGACTTAATAATAGACTCTATCCTCATTCCATTTAAATAGCAAAAGAATCATCTGAAAAATAATGATCTCCCTAAGATTGTATGAGCCTGAATGGCTGAATGCCTTACAATTATTGATGATAATTGAAATTTATCAGATACTGAAGCTGTTTCTGTCTTTACATTTGTATTTAGATCTTGCCTGGATACTTGTAACATAGATCTTATTTCCTTTTTTTTTTACTATATTTTTCTTCACTTAAAAGTGGTTTGAATGTCAATAAAATGTGAACATTTAAATGTTTTTTTTTTTAAAAGGGATAAAAAAAGGGAATGAGTATAGAGAATGAGCATTGTACTGTGTATGGACCAATTTCAGTGATAAAGCACAACAAGAGGTTAAGTTTTGGTAGGTTATTTGTTTTATGCAAATAACCTAAATAGTAACAACCGCCCAGCAATGTTTTACCTGTAGACTGACGTCAATAGTAAAATGAGTTCTACTATGCAACCCTTTTTGGCTCTTTATTGGTACATAAACAACGGTGATAGTTAACAGACCAGTAGACTGACTAGTAGCTGTATTGAGATGTTAAGGTATTGTGAGCTTATTAAATATGTAATCAGTGAATTTATAAGAAAGGGGCTACAGATGGAGTTTTGCAATTACCCCTCGAATGTGTTGTTACTTTTCTATTTATCTTGTCTGCATTATATAGCATATATGAGAAAACACATATGCAAAAACATGTGTTTGAATTACATAAACTACCATCTTTTTGGCATATCACAAGCATTAGGAAGCATCCAAAGGAACATGTTTTTATATTCACAGTTCTATATCTGACTGATTTCCCTGACGTTTGTAAAGCTTACATATTTGAGCATGGGAGACAGCACCTACAGTTGAGCCCCTCTGATTGAAAAAAACAAGCAGAAAATTCAGATGCAGTTAAAGGGCTAAGCATTTTACAAGTCCAAACACACATTGCATAACCTGAATATATGTAGAATTGTTAATCATAAACTGGAAAAAAAAAACTTACCAGCATTACAGTAAACCATTGGCAAGTAATTTCTTGCTGCTATAATACATTCTTGAGAAAATAAGCTGGAGATGGCGGAAAGTGTAATTTCACGTTGTCTTTCTTCTATGGCAGTGACGGGAAACATGATGAATGTCAAGGTCCTTACATGTGGCCCCTGACTGATTAAAAGGGTCATAAGAGGCTAAAATACCTATATTTTCTTTTGTGCAAGTCTTTGGAAATCACATGTGTATAACATTGTAGGCTGTCAGGACAATTATTCAATGAATCATCATTCTTTTGAGTTAATGGATGTGTGGCAATGTGAATTATCTTATGGTATGTGCATTCATGTAAACAGTTGTGATCAATTATATAAAGGACACCTACTGTGCATTAGAGCCAGTTCTGATCAATCTATATAAAGGGCACCTACTGTGCATAAGAGCTATGAAATATATGCCATTCCCTTTCGTAAGCTTTAGCAAACATGGTCTTTTTCCTCATATTGTTTGCTTATTGTTATGTTTAACAGATTATGTCGGAGGCATCTATATAAAAGGTTTACAATCATAACAAAAAGAACACACATTGTATGGTTGAATTTTGGAGTGTTGGCAAAGTCACTACAAGTAAAAAAAAAAATCAAGTGAACAACCATAGAGGTTGATAGGAATTTTCCAGAATCCTCCTGTTTGTGTAATGATATATTGTGTATATAGTGCATTTGAAATACAACTTTACTGTGCTTTTAGTAATTAAAAACACCACTTCTAAATTATGTCATAAATTCTGAAACTGACCTTGTAAGATCCTGTCCCTGTATTATTACAGAAAGGAGCTGTAAATCCTGCCCAAGCAATAATAAAACCTATATTCAAGTATTCATTAGTAGAGTACAAGGCACGGGATAGGGGCCCCATTCTCAATGTCACACCAGTAAAAGGAAATAAAACACCGCTGCCCCAGGGGTAGAAATGACTGTCCATGTTCATTTCTCCATGTGTAATCAATCAACTTTTCTCTTAAAGCAACATCAGTGTCCCTGTGGTCTGATAAAATTCCATAATGGAGATGTTCATAACATTTCTGAAGGGGAAGAAAAACCTTATAGGTGTTTAACTAAGATTGTTTATTTTTTTCTTGTGTTAGTACATAGAACACATGCATTGATATGAATAATTAATTCATTTGCCTAGTATGTTGTCATACTATATGGTTGATGGCAAAATATATTACGCAAACATAAACAAAGGAAATTAGATTTTAAACCAAGGATGGGACCAAAGCCGCTCCTGCCATGAGGCAAGGTGACTTTGAGGGGCAAATTCATCAAGGGTCAAATTTCGAGGGGTTAAATCCCTCGAAATTCGACTGGGGAATAGAATCGAATAGGCAATTCGGGCGAATTTACGCGCTGGTGAATAGTCGAATTGGCGAATATTCGCCAGGCGAATAGGCGCTCGATCGAATATTTGCTCGAAGGATTTTCACTTGGAAAACAATTTAAAGCAATTCGGTAGGTTTTAGGTGGCGAAGTAGGCAGTCGAAGTATTTTTCAAAGAGACAGTACTTCGACTATCGAATGGGCGAATAGTCGCAGCGTTTTTGCGCTCGATCCAGTACTTCGACTATCGAATGGCGAATAGTCGCAGCGTTTTTGCGTTCGATCTATTCGAATCATTCTACTCTGGCGAATTTACGCCAATTCGATAGTCGAGGAGCACAAAAATTCAACGTTTTTTTACTTCGAATCCTTCACTCGAAGTTAGTGAATCGGCCCCTAAGAGTCAGATTTCCGGGTTTTATCAAAGAAATCAAGAAAAAAAATGTTTTTCAACTAAATTTTGAGGAAGTCCTATCTACTCTATTGCACTTTGCCTGGTCTGCAGTGGCGAAGGCAAGTCTTGCGCAAGAGGTAACCATGTTCAGTAAAATCTGCATCTTAGTGAATTTGCGCAGTTACGTCCCTCCGCCAGAACGTAACTTCGCCTGGCAATTGAGTGCGAATGAGCACCAGCGTCAGTCTCTTTCGCTAGCGAAGTCACACCTGCGCATGTTAGTAAATTAACGAAGTACTGAAATGACACCACACTGGCGAATTTTCGCCAGCGTTAGTCACTTCGCCCTTTAGTAAATTTGCCCCTATGTGCACAACCTAAAACATCTCAACATTTGCCAGGTTTATGTATGTATGGTACTAATACATGTATGTAAAATATATGTGCAAGGGGCTTAAGGTGGTCATAGATGCACCGATAATATTATACAAATTTTCCTATGATATTCGGTGCGTGTATGGTGAGAGATAAGCCAATCAATATCGACAAACAGGTGCCTTTGAATTCTATTATTTCTATCTTTATATCTGACAATTCAGCGCTACACGTGTATTGAAACAAACAATCTTTCTTTGAATGATCTTTTCCAGGAAAGATTGTAATTGTAACGTCTACGACCTTTAACATTATTGTGCTTTTTATCATAATTATTATTCTTACATGAATGGATATTGTTTGATGTCAGATTTGCTCAGGAGAGGCTGCACTTTGATAGATAGGATTAGTTGAGCGGGAAACATTAGAAGCTCCTGACCCATCTGAGCCTATGAGAGCACTCTCTGAGCTGAAATAATATTGTATTAGGACCTTTTAGAATCTCCAAATGGACAAATGATTCAAGAAAAGAAGGGGCACATGATAATGACAAGAGGAAAAGGAGAAGAGTGATAAAAGAAAAGGAGTTAATAAACAGATATGTGAAACTAATAACAAAAAAAAGGTAAAAAAGGAGGTAGTAATAAAGAAGAAACTAATGGGCATATTTATCAAAGTGTGAAATTAGACTATGTACAATATAATACACACAGGCAGTGTGAAATTAAAGCTCACCACAGAAAAATTCTACTTTGGAGTTCCATGACCTGTATAGAAGCACTCAGCCTTCCGCCTCATCCTTTTATATGGTCACAGAACTCCTCAGGGAATTATAATATCCTTATATTTTACAACAGGGGGTACATTATTCACTATATAATGTCCACTGAGTCTGCACTCATCCACAAGCGAAAAGTGAGGTGCAGTAATCAAGAATTATAACAGATAACAATAAGACCAGCACTAGCTTATGTGTTAAAAAGAAATATTCAGATTTATTCTATCACGTTTACAAATATGTGTCCCATGCGTAGGGACACATACTTGTAAATGCTATGATGCTATAGGCCTGGTATTTTTGATGTGTTTATCAACTATCTATGCCTTTTTCTATGCTCTTTCTGTATAGTTAATTAACCCTTGGGAAGATTTTTAGAAAGAGGTGTTATAACAAATGCTTTGTAATAACAGTCTAAATTGATAAAATATCAGAACCCCCTTAACAAAGATGGTTAGAGGAATAAATGTATGTTAATTTTTTTTTGGTTTATTATCTCCTTTAACAAATTAATACAATAACAGTTGTATTGCACTGGTGAAGCAGAAGTCTTAGAAAGAATTAGATGCATGTACTTTATGGTACTATACTCATAAACTTCTTTTTTAGATGACGTTATTGCATATTTAGACCAGTGCCTTACTTTTCTAACACATTGCAGAGCTATTAGAGTGTCCTAATAAAAAGTAATTATACAATCTTAGGACCATGATGCCGATAGTAATGTGTTTATAGACTTTGGCATGCCTCTATTCTACATACATATAAGGGTAACCAATGCCAAGCTGGTATGCCACCTTCTATAGTATAGATAGAAGGATAAAACTTCTAATTCCACTTGCCATAAGGTAGTTGCCAGTGCGCTGGTGGAGCAAATGCTGCATGCTTTCAGTTCTACATCCAATGCTGTCTTTACAGTAACAAATTCAGTGTAATCTTTTTTTTTACCATAGGTAAAACAAAGAGAGGTACAGTTTAAGGAATTAATCCTTGTATTAGTGAATCTGTCAATGATTACAGTTTAATTAGAATCTCTTTTACATATTTCCTCTGCTTTGATCACTATCTGTTCAGTTGATTTTATTTCCCACAAAAAATGATATTATAATGGGGAAAAAATTGTACACAGAGCTAGTGATTGTTCTCCTGCACTTGTCTGTCACTAAGGCTACACAATTATAAGCTCAGAGTTATTGAACCTTTTAATACAGAGGGCTCATACTTAGATCCAGCAGAGGCTGAGTTTTAAATACAGATTCAGGACGTTGTAATACTTGTAAATGTGTTAAGATATTGTGACGGAAAGTTCTCACGACATTATTTACAGGGTGCGATAAATGTAGAACTATTTGCATAGTGTTAAATCCTTGCAATTTCAACATACGCATAAATGTATTGTATAGTTCAGCTATGGACTGCATGTATAATAGTTTAAATTCTCAACTACAATTTGTAGATTAAACAGAATTACCGTAATATATTTAAAGTCATTATATGAAAAACTAAACAGACTTACCTGGTGAAAAGGCAGCTTAATATACTGACTTAAACAATAGTATGATGCTTCCTCTTGGTTAATCCACACTGATGCTAAATAGAATGGACTCTACAGCAATGACTACAGAATGCTAGGTGCAGTCAGTTAGCTAGTCTTTCTGAAGCTTTCACCATAATGGATGAATTTACTGTGCTGAATCCCCATTTAGACAAGAGCAACTCAGATTCTCAGCCAAAGAAAATCATCAGACAGAGACAGTACAAAGAATCACACAGCACATTTATTGAGCTGTGAGGACACAACAAATAAATAGAGAGAAAAGGCAGATTATTAGGGTCAAATGCTGCATTCACTTTATTCAACAAAGTACTGATCCATCTTACAAACTGGCAAAGTCACAATGTGAGGAATTGCACATGACAGAGGAAGGATCTCAAACTTCTATTTTGTAGTTTCCATGGTAATAGTACGCTTTGGATAAAACCCCCTTATCTGCATGACAATCAGTGAAAAAAGAGAAAACAGGAACTTAACATTCACCAAGATCATCTCATGCGTGACTTAAATACTTAAATACAAAACAATATAATATTACATAACAAATTCATCCAATAGCATAAATGGTTAAAGGGGAACTATTGTGAAGGTATATTTATTATAAGTTCAGTTATGTGGAAATAAGACCCTCTTCTGAATATAATCAATTAAAAATTTGTTTTCCATTCTGCATACAGATTTTGCATCTGAGCTTTTCTGATGGAAAGTTTGATCAAATACATCATTGGCCTGTATTGCCTTTGCTAATTATTTGTAAATTGTACCTTCTGAGCATTACAAGACTGCTATTTGATGATGTATTTGCTAGGCATGAAATAGAAGCAAACTGGAGTCCTATTAATGTCATACTTAAAGTATTTCTACCATACCACTGTAGCACTTAGCTCTCCTATAGCATTCCACATCTTAACTGTCAATGAGACACAAGGTCCATTAAACTTAGGGCATAAACAGACCATTGTACTTAACACCCAGGCTTTTGTGAGGAAATGCTTTGCACATGTGTCTTATTTCTTTTGCACGGTATTGAAGCTTTAATCATGGCAAAACGCTCAGTTGTAGTGAAAAACATAGGACTCAGCACTTTGCCCACTGTTAGCGAATAAGTTCCTCCATGTCTAAAATTACATGTGAATATGATTTTGTGTTATCTCAACAGGACCTGAATTACCCTAGATCAGCCAAATGTCCTGATATTTAACATTATGCAGTTTATGTACTGTGAATGATACATTATAGCAAAGTGTTCTGATATCACAGAAGAGAGACTTTCCCACAGTAGCTCATGTAGCTGTTTTAACTGTAATGTTAGAGTTCAGCATGTAAATGTCTTAAATATCAGCAACTAATGCTTGAAAATACTTGTGCAATTTATATCAGTAGCAAATTCTTACTACCATAGCTCCATATGGTGCTAATAGGTAAGTGTATCAAGGATTAATTTAGGTGTTAATCTCAGTAAAGGTATAAGTTGCATACACTTCATAACCCCCCCCCAGTGCACACTACATCAATTCCAAAATGGATTTAAAACATTTTTAACGACTTTAGGAATACGTGTATGTGTAACTCATACACTTTCTCAGGCTTCCCCAGAGTAAACCTTCTGAAACTCACATGTGCTATTCTGCCAACCTTCCAACTTTGGTTACCAGTGTAATATTGTCTTCTCTATAACATTTTTACTTCTCTAGATCATAAGCTATTTTCTTCTGTTTAATTATTTTGCCTTCCATATGCTGTAATTTCCACCCTACTGTTTATTTCCTCTGACCCTCCCACCTGCTGCTCCTTATACCACCTTTACATTCTCTACTTCCCCATGGTGTTATGTGTATTGGTACTTCTAGTTAGTGATGGGTGAATAAATTCGCCAGGCATGGATCTGAAAATCCGCCACGACAAAAAAAAAATTTGCCTGCGAAAAATCTACCACAACAACAAATTGATGAGCGTATAATAATTGACATGCATCAAAATTATTTGGCCATTAACTTCAATGTGTTTCGCAATTTTTTTCGGCATGTCGAGAATTCTTCTGCTGTTTAGAGAACTTTTTCGCCATTTTGCCAATTTTACGACAAAGCGAAACGGGACAGATTCGCGCATCACTACTTCCAACATTTTACAGTTACAAAAATTCTATTAAAGGACATGTAAACACCCCACACAAAATGTGTTTTTCAAAGGTTAATAGTAAGACTGCAGCAGCCTCTTAAGCACTTAGGATTCCTTCTCCTCATCTAACTTACTTGACTCCCTCCCATAGGAATTTACTTTGGCTGTTGGCTATTGCATATGCTCAGTTCTTCTCAACAAGCTTGCAAAACACACCCTCCAGTCTATAAGCCAATGAAGAGGTGGCATTGCTGGTCCCCATACAAACTCTGCTCTAGCTCTCTGCTCCTATTTTTCTACTAACCTCCTCTCCTGAGCTTATCTTATCCATTACAATGCTCAATCCAAGCAAGTTCTGCCTGTGTTAAATTGGCCATAGATGTGCAGATAAATCCTTATGTCCAACAAACGATTGTTCGTTGCAGTCAGCCGACCTACCATTAACCATTCAGATTAAATAAATTAGTAAAAAGAAAATCTTATGAAACAAAGATTCATACAACTTTATCTTTGCCTCTGTGGCCATCTTTAGCCTGCATTCTTAATTGTATGAACTTTATGTCACACATGTGCATAAATGTCCCTGATGATGTATCAGAGGGAAAATGGCCGCAGGGTGAAAGCTGCTATTTGTCATAGCAAAATGAGATGGTGCTGGGAAATGGAGGGGAAATATGCAGTACAAATGATGCCATTTAGTTGAGGGGCTTTGTGCTCAAATTATATACATGGTAGGAAAATGTAGGCTTTACATATACTTTAACATTTTGGAAAATAAAATGTTTACAATTTATTTATGTTAGCAAAGGGTTGAAATTGCTTCATGTGTCCTTTATCATCTATTACTCTGTTTGACACGTGGAATTCATGGCCCTAAATACTGCTGCTTCTTATCTTTCCCCTGTAGCACTTACCCTCATGAATGCAGGACTGCATGTTCAGGGGAAACCTGAAAGGTGTAAACTAACCCTGTGTCATTAGAGTGATAATGATGTACTCCAGGCAATTCTGAGACCTTATTTCATGTTACCATTTAGAGTTAAGATCAAGGGGCCCATTTACTTAGCTTGAGTGAAGGAATAGAGGAAAAAAAACTTCGAATTTTGAATGTTTTTTTGGCT
The DNA here is from genome assembly GCF_017654675.1 of Xenopus laevis. Lineage (NCBI taxonomy): Eukaryota > Metazoa > Chordata > Amphibia > Anura > Pipidae > Xenopus > Xenopus laevis. The sequence continues at coordinate 65,014,723 of NC_054381.1, read as the reverse complement.
ACTTCGACCATCGAATGGACTACTTTGACCTTCGACTACGACTTTGAATCAAACGATTCGAACTAAAAATCGTTCGACTATTCTACCATTCGATAGTCGAAGTACTGCCTCTTTAAAAAAAAACTTCGACACCCTAGTTCGTCACCTAAAAGCTACAGAAGTTAATGTTAGCCTATGGGGAAGGTCCCCATAGGCTTAGCTATCTTTTTTTGGTTGAACAAAAATCGTTCGATCGATGGATTATAATCCTTCAAATCGAACGATTCTAAGGATTTAATCGTTCCATCGAACGATTTTTCTAATAGCGCTGAATCATTCATTCAAAGTTGAAGGATTTAACTTTGACAGTCGAATATCGAGGGTTAATTAACCCTCGATATTCGACCATAAGTAAATTTGCCCCCAAGTCTTATGGTGATTAAAAGTGATTTAAGAGTGGCTGGATATCCATCCAGTAAAGGTTAAAGCAACATGTGATACCAACTACAGTCTTAGGGTAAGGTCACACTGGGAGATTCGGGGAGATTTAGTCACCAGGCGACTAATTGCCTCTTCTTTGGAGCAACTAATCTCCCCGAACTCCTTCCCCCTGTGTGCTAGAATGAAAAATCACCTGCGGCATGGCACTTGCAGCGCTTTGTTTTCCGAAGTCGCCCGAAGTTGCTTCACGAGGAAACTTCGGGCAACTTCAGAAAACGAAGCACGGTGAGTGCCATGCCACAGGTGATTTTTCATACTAGCAGGTGGAAGACAGGGGGGAATTCAGTTTGGGATAACTGTTTTGTTTATATTCTTGCTATCACCCAGAGAGAGGAAAACAACTTTGCTGAAAAAAAGCCTTTCCCTTTCCATAATTGCTGGTTGCTTTTCAGATTCATAGATTAAAGGGCTTATTTACCAGTTCTACAGGCCCTAGACAGAGCACTTGCACTTTTGGTAGTGGTAGGTATCTCTGCAGTTTAACAAAGTACACATCACTTGCCTTAAATATGCCAACTATTGGGCAGCACTGCATACAAATTGAAGCACAACCAATGCATTTCAGTGTGTCCAAATGCACTTTGACCTTAAAGGAACATCAAAAAATGAATATTTTAAAGTAATAAAAATATAATGCAGTGTTATACTGAACTGGTAAAACTGCTGTGTTTGCTTCAGAAACACTACTATTGTTTATATAAATAAGCTGCTGAGTAGCAATGGGGGCAGCCATTCAAAAGAGAAAAGGCTCAGGTTACAGCAGATAGCAGACAAGCTCTATAGAACATAATGGTATCTGTTATCCACTATTTAACCTGTGCCATATAGCCGTTTTTCTATTTATGCCATTGCTACACAGCAGCTTGTTTATATGAACTAAAGTAGTGTTTCTGAAGCAAACACAGCAGTTTTACCAGTGCAGGGCAACAGTACATGATATTTTCATTACCTTAAAACACATTTTTTGGTGTTACTGTTCGTTTAACAGACTATCTTCAATTGAATGAGATTAAAAACCATGGCAAAACCATGTGTAGTTATGGATACACAAACATTAGCAATTGGGGGAAGGAAAAGGTTATGTTTTATTTGCCATTTTTATTGAGCACCCATTATTTTTTAGCTGATTTCTTGGCTGATGTTGAATGACTTAATATGCAATACCACTTATTTTTTGGTGGGTACTATAAAAATATTTCTTATCCATTCAGTTTTTCATAGCTGTGGCTTTAAGACTGTTCACAAACTTGTTTTGGCTACAGAACACCACCTGTTTTAGGGGTAAATATTTCTATGGCTATTGATCCCATTTATTTATTGTATTTTTGGTGCTTTTCAGACACCATCAGCTTAGATTTGGAAGAATTTTCTTTTGTAATGTTCACAATCTGTCCCATTTTGCTGAAGAGAAAAGTTAGCAAAATGCATTGAAGTCAATGAGCGTCAAAATTTTTTTGACGCATGCCAATTTCGAAGCCTGTGACAATTTTTATACGTGCGCCTATTTTGTCCAAATGCATTAAATAGGCGCCCAAATCTTTTTGATCCAGCAAATTTTTTGTCAGCTAATTTTCTCTGGAGTTTCTCAAATTAGCACCTGAATCACTATTCACACTTTAATAAATATGTTACTAAGTAGGAATGCAATGGTTTTGGTACTGGGGTTTATTTTCCGACAACAGATTGAAAATATCCCATAGAACAGAAAAGCTGCACCAGCTTTTATTTGTGAAATATTTCAGTGTACTCTCTGCTTGACTTGCTAGCATTTCTTGTTTTCTCAATTCCTTAGTGTACTTGAAAGTCAAACAGTCTGATGCTGTTTAAGCTCGGTGCAATATCCATAAGAAAACAAACACAGTTCAGTATGCAGCTTAAAAAAGAAGCTCAAATATTTGCTTTGAACTTTCACATAGGTAAAGTATATTCTAAGTAATTTAACAGTTCCAGGTAATAGCTACAATTCATTTTCAAGTCTTGTGAAAAGGTATTCGAAAAAAAAAAAAAAACCTTCTTCACAATAAAAATATATATACTGTAGTTTCTCCTGCCTTTAAATTAAATTAAAACTATACCTTCAGAATGAAGGTGTAACCAACAGAGAGTTATATTATAATAAGTGCCCTATTTAACAATATTACCAAATTGGCAAATACAGAAAATATTGCCCTTTTACACCTTCCCCCTTGAGCCACCATTTTGTGATATTCTGTGCTCGCTCAGAGATCACCTGACAGGAAATAATGCAAGTTTAAACTGAAACAGGAAGAAGTGTGTAAATAAAAGACACTGCATTGTCCATTTTGATTGGCTGATGTAACTTAGAAAGTATGCATGCACCTGGCTTTTGTGTGAGCACAGTGCCTCATATATCCAGAAGGCGGAGCTTAGTGCTTAAAATGTCAGTTTTTCAGCTGTCTAGCTGAAGGTTGAATATATGATAATATATATATATATATATATATATATATATATATATATATATATATATATATATATATATATATATATATATATATATATATATGATTTAAATAAACATGTTTTGGTTTTGCTTCCCCAGATGTACAAAAACAGAACAGATTTTCAAAACTATATTTCTAGCCATGTTATTTACAGTCTAAGATGTGCCAAATTTTCAAAAACAAATCTTTTTGAAAGAAGAAATTACATTTTAGCAGTTTAACATTTTTCTTTTACAATGGCTGCTAGACTTCCTTGGGTATAGGAGTATAATTTTAACAACAAAACATATGGGTTAATTTCTGTCCATTATATGTTTCACCTATTTCTTCCTCCGATTTACCAGAATAAGTGTAACCCTTCCACATTGTCGCTCTCTCTTCACTATATGTTTCTGTGGTTTACAATATCCTTTCCCTAGAAATCATTCTGAATGTCCAGTGCCTTTCTGTCCCACATTTTAGCATATTATAGAGGCAACACCTTTTGATGAGACCATGTGATGAATCTCTGTAGAACATTTCCCATAAACTCCAGTAGAACATTTTCAATGGCACTGAGAATTATTCTTGCTGGCAAAAAACAATAAAATGTGTAGGCTGTTAACAACTTGGCAAGCTGTTCTACTCATCTTTAGTTCTGTCTGCAACCTATATGCCACATATGTGCCGCCATATTCTAGCAACCCTGTAGCAACTTTCAGTCTTTCCTAATGCACTTACTTTACATTCTACGTGTTTGTGGTTCACTAAAAAAAAAGAGTGCTAAGTAATCTATACACTGGGTAGTCTATCAACTACATCCACAAATATGTGTAGCACTGCCTTAGGGCAAATGATAATCATCAGATGTAATCTGTAATGAGTCTTATTTACTGCAACAAATTATAACCTCTACAGCAGTGATCCCCAACCAGTAGCTCGTGAGCAACATGTTGCTCTCCAACCCCTTGGATGTTGCTCCCAGTGGCCTCAAAGCAGGAGCTTGTTTTTGAAATCCAGGCTTGTAGGCAAGTTTTGGCTGCATAAAAACTAGGTGTAATGCCAAACAGAGTCTGAATGTAGGTTGACAATCCACATAGGGACTACTAAATGGCCAATCACAGCCCTTATTTGGCACCTCAAGAACATTCTTCATGCTAGTGTTGCTCCCCAATTCATTTTACTTCTGAATGTTGCTCATGGGTTTGAAAGGTTGGGGATCCCTGCTCTACAGGAAGGATCGTGGTTTTTCCTCATGTTGTCAAAATTAGAGTACTGTAACTACTAGCTACAGCTAAAAATAACATTTGGCTGTAAATTTATGTGCACCACTACCCTGCTGCATACACTGTGGCACTGTCCCAGTCTTTAACGATACTGAGAAAATATTCTAAGGCATTTATCCAGATTAACAGGCACTACTCTGCCAAATCAACCAAATCTCTGCCTCCTAAATATTGGGGTGAAAAACGATGAACCAGTGACACATTGATCGTTGGTCACAAAGGCTCTATTCCATACCAGGCATCTGATTACAATGAACTGAAAATGCAGTTCCCCCGCCCCCCCCCCACACACTTTTGCAGACTAGCACCCAGCTGTTACCTCCATTTAAAATAAAGAAAAACTACATTAACCAGGAAAGGTCAACTCCACAACTCCAATATTCCAGACTTTTAAAGGACCCCATTAAGTAGTTAGCTATATGTGTACTTGGGGGCAGATTTATCAAGGTACGAAGTGAAAATTCTAATTTTTAATTATCGAGTTTTTTATGGCCAAAACTGTCAAATTCAACTAGGGAGAATAGTATTCAATAGTAAAAATACAAGTCCCACTGTGACTCCTTCAGTTACATGTAGTTGGAGAAGCAATAGCTTTTCTGAAAGCAGTTCCATCATAAAGTGCTGGCTTTTCCACAGGATCAGGCAAAATGATCTGAGATGGCTGCCTACACAACAAAATTACAACTAAAAAAAGAAATGCACTTGTTGGTTTAGGAATACAATTTTATATGGTAGAGTGAATTGTGAAAGTGTAAACAGTGTAATTTAGAATGAAAACTACACCATAAAAATCATGACACAATCCTTTTTTTTTTAAAATGCACGTTAATCAGCCAGAACAGTGCCTGGATCAATTTAGTTATAGAGTATTAGTATTTTCTCACTTCCTAAAAAAGCATCCACTCACTTGAAAATATGTTATGTGTCTGCCAGTACAACTACATAGCTAGAGATAGATAACAACTGTACACTGTGCAATGTAAGAAACTCAGACCGTATTTAAAGATGGACCTTTCTTCCAATATAAATAGATGTCTTCACATTCAGTGGAAGGATCATCGGATAGTTTATTGTATGGTTCTATTATATTAATATCCCTTTTAAGCAATAAATATGAAAACAGTACTGCATAGATTGCACTTTACCAGTACTATGTAAGGGGAAAAAGTTGGTGCAATGTAGTGGCCCATAGTACCTTTAGTAAGATGGTTTATTTACATTTACTGCCAGCACTGCTTCTTGCACTAGTGCCTGCTTACATGTTTGTTCAAGTGTGTATTATAGAGACCATTGGGAGCACTTTTTACTAGTTTGGACCAGTGATGGAACTATCAGGGGTGCACCAGGGCCTGCCGGTGGTTCACTGCTTGCGGATACGCCAGAATCTCTGCTTCCGGAGGGAGGTGGATACCTGCATAGAATGCACTGGACCACACACCCTGTAGTTCCATTACTGGTTTGGACCCACTATCTGACATGACCAGGTTATCAGAGACCAGCCCTCCCCACTATAAAATCCAATTTTATCATGTTATCATTTTTATCATGTTAAAGCCAGAGTTTACATTGCAAAGTCAAGAAACAATGCACTAGTAGACAAGCTTACATACACCTTTACAAGCATCAACAGTTTCTTATTCACTATGATACTAATAATCGCTTTTTCCATTTCTCTGCAGTGTATGATGAAAGTTTTTTGGGGGGTTCCTGCTACAGGACAGTGCGTACAATAAAACTTCTCACGGAAAAAGCTGTTTATGTTTGCAGCAAAAAAAATGTCACCTTCAAGCATTTTTTAGAAGTGTAGTATAAACAAATAAAAATGCCTATGTAATAAGTAACCATTGACCCCCCCCCCACACAAACACACAAAATGGTTCCGATTCAGTTCTATGGATTTGAAAAAGAAATACTGTAGAGAACACAAAATCACATAATTGTGCTCCAGAATTACTTACACATAATAACTAAGGAGTGCCCATACTGTACTAATGTGAGGTCTTCTTTTAGTGATGTTGTCCCACTAGGACCTACATCCATAAAAGCATTGTTAGCATTCTGTTCCATGGAAAATATTACCTAAATATTGTATTGCTTCCTGAGATCATTTTTATTGCTATATTTAACAAACATCTATTTCTTATGTTACCTGTCCTTAACATAATAAATATCTGAATGAAAAGCATGAAATAGGAGGGTGATTTAGACAAGCTGTTTGTTGAAAGTGTGTGCTGATCACCACCTAAAGGTCTACTGGTAGATCCCAATCTACCTTTTGGGCACTCCTGCTGTAATGGGTGCTCCAGTATAATGCTTTTACACTAGCAGACGGCTTCCGTTTTTCCACACATGAAATCTTTAAACTTTTACATGCAGTATAAAAACACACTATAACCTATTCAATGATTACTCACTAGGAAACACCCACAAAATACTATACAGATGATGACCATAAACAAAAGTGTTATCAAACATTCAAAACCCCTCTTACCTTTTAGAATGGATTTACTGGATCTCCTATGAAAACCATGTTTAATCATGCCAGACGTTTCCAGATCTCATTGAGTAAAATTTTATTTATGGCTATTACTGTATCTCTTTCCCTTAGTCAATGAGTAGTGTGTAAAGGACAGTGCTGTACAGGAAGCACAGAAGTTTCTTTATCTTGGAAAGCATTTTCATATTCCCACCCACCATACAAAAGGCAAACCTGTTTCTCTAGGTAAACAAGAAGTTATAGACTTCCAGACAATAGACGATAAAAAAAGACTGCTGTGAAGGGGAAAATGCTTGAGGCATGGGATTTAAAGAGAAGCAACATTTTAAAGTAGCCTGACAAAATGATATGAACCAGCAGAGGTGGATAAAATATTGAGTGTCAGCTGAGCACTTTGCATATTTTCCAGCGTGCAGAGTTGTCAGCCTCTATAAAGGAAAACAGAAGCAGTGGATTATTAAATGCTATTAAAGATTTTCCTTAATGCTTCTCTGTGTTATACTCTGCTTTACTACTGAAGTCTGGCATTTGTGTACCTAGGAACACTTAGAATCATATTTAAATGATGTGTAAAATCTATTACACTTAAAAACTGGTGTAAATATGGTGTAAAATAGCATATTTAGCAAGCACTGTTGTCTTTAAGCGTGATTAATGCCATACAAAGCAATCATGAAATAATTCATTACAAAGGGCTAATTAGATATTTATAACAGTGGATTTTTTTAACATTGTCAATTTACACCGATCTAGACCTGGCATAACCCACTGAAGTCAATGTGATACATTCAGGCATCACAAAATTTTTGCTTTGCACAGCTGTTTTTCTGCTTCTTTTTCATTATCAATCTAACACCTCTTTTATGCATGAACTTTACACTCAGCTTTACATTTATGTAAAATAATTACACAGCTTTTTTTATGTGAGTGACTACATATGGCACACCATGTCACCAAAGTGGTGATATTGGTGCAATTCTACACATTTCTTTACACATTCTGTATTTTAAAATATGCCACCTAACACACACATATATATATATATATAACAAGAGAAAGTTGTGCTCACCACTAATTTTTAAAAGCCCCAACTTGTAAAAGGAACATCTGCTATTGACTTCTACATGACCTCGACAGGTTTTAGCTGGAGTATTTTCGGATTCGGATTTTTTCAGCTTTTGGGTATAATAAATCTTTAAAAAGTTTTCCTCTTAAAAAACTAAACCACAAAAATGAGGCTTCATAAATAGGCCCCTTAGCGGGTTTTTATGACATTTATTGTCTCATAGACCCAATCATATGCCCCACATTTTGTTATGTACCAACATAAAACATCCAAATTATGAATGCCAGGGGGCTACTGAACAGTTTAATGCCCAAAATGCATAGATTTAAACCACTCCAATCCGTGCATATTTTCAACTAGCATAACCAGTTGTCAGAATATTTTAGTCGTTAATGTGATTAGCAAATATTCCATTTGCAAGCACAATAAAAAACTTTTTCAAGTAAAAAATACAATGCAGTAAAAAAAAATTCACTCAATTTTGTCGGTATGTATGTGTGTGTATACATTTGCCAAACTACAAATTGTATGCATGTATATGTGTGTGCAAGTAGGTGTGAGCACTGTAACTGTGCAAGTGTAAATGTAGGTATGCATTAGTGTAACCAAGAGTGTATTTGTGTGTGACACTAATCTAGCTGGCTGGAGGAGGAGGGGCACATGAACAGGTAGTTTCCACATGTCTGCTGCTGCCTAGGGGCCCTGGACGATTGCGGATAGATTAGATACTGTAGTTGTAACAGAGGATTGGATTTTAAGAGTTAATGAAATTAACTTTTAATACAAAGTTGATCCAAGTAGCACTGTATTTAGGTTTATTGCCACTCTAGGTACTGGCCCTAACTGTGTGTTGCGAAAGAGAAATCACGTGCACGGCCATGTTTGATGTAACTTTTATTATATGTGATGTCACTTTCGCTAAAAATCACGTCCACAAAAAAATCGCCTGCTGAACCCTCATCCCCCCCCACCTCTGTCACTGGATTTATGCATGTAGTCTCTGGCAGCAGCTAGGGAGGTTTTTTTTATTATCGATTATATAGTCACACAAGTTCTGCCCTAGACATAGGTCCTGTGTTTATATGCATATATACTTACTATAGAAAAATTTGCTTTAACAATTTTCCCTGATTTTGCATTTCCCCGGATTTTACCTAATTATTTCCTGGTCCCCTGAAAAACATAAAATGGAGGTTCTACTGTAATTTTGAAGTGTGGTGCTGTCTACTGTGTATATATATATATATATATATATATATATATATATATATATATATATATATATATATAACAAGGGAAAGTTGTGCTCACCACTAATTTTTAAAACCATTAGGCGGGGGTGCAATGACAAATACAAGAGGTCCTCTGCACTCAACCCATTATCAATATATTTAAGACAGAGACATTTTGTGCATACAGCTACTGAGAAATGCCTTACCCTTTAAACAAAACAGGGATTGTTTGTCCATATATTGCAATCTGCTGTTTAATAGTGAGGGCAGTACAACCATTCAAGTTGAAATATAGCCACAGGACACATCACAGCAGGTACAGCAAATTTTGTAGAATATAATGGTATAATGGTATTATAACTTGAACAAGAAGCTAAAATGGGGTCGAATGTCACTGCTCTCTACAGTATTATATACAGAATACTTATATAAGATAGGATATTATTTGTAGCTGCTGGTTTGACAAATACAAACTAAATATGTATATATTACATAAAAACCATGACTATCCTGTAAATTAAATCCATATATATGGTTAGGACTAGTGATGTCATCAATTATAAACGGTGAGTAGGGATGTCATGCACACCATTTACCTCACCGCACTTTAAATTGATTCAACAGTGACTATATTAACTGTTAATATCAATCCAGCACAAAATGAGGACCTGGAGTCATAACAGGTTTTTTCTCCTAATCTTTCTTTTATACTTATTTTCGGTCTTTATTTTAATCACTAGAAGTAAAAGTTACGTTTTATTTCAACTTCGGATTCTCATTTCGAGAAAGTGGGAAGGTGCAACCCATGGGTCATACTTTTTCCTTATCTTTTTGATTTATCTAAATACCTTGTGACTCTGCACACCACAAATTTGACTCTATATCTTAAACAATGAAAGGTGCTACCTATTAATTCTCTAACAGGGATGTCACTTGTGTATTATAATAAATAAAGTACTCCTTGTTGGAAAATATGACCATGGAACACCTTGGTAACTTATAATATCCTTATTTTTACAATATGGGGTACTTTATTCACTATATATATATTCACTTTTTGGTGTCACTGCTCCTTTGAAATAACATATGCAATAAATCTAATTTAAAATATTTAAAAAATTGTAAGAAAAAGAAAATCACTGGCTTTTTCAAGCCCCAGTAAACACAGCCTCAGCACTGTCCTAAGCTGATGATAATTTCTAGCCTGGCCCAGTAACATCTGAATAGGCCCAATCAGACTGTGTCAGTATGCAGACTGATAAGCTACTGATACAGACAAGAGCAGGGATGGGCGAATTTGACCAGTTTCGCTTCGCCAAAAATTCGCCGCCGGCGAAATGTCGCAGATGCCCATTAAAGTCTATGGGCGTCAAAAATTTTTTTTTTGACGCACACTGCCATACGAGTCTATGGGCGTAATTTTTTCGGCGAAACGAGGCGAAAAAATTCGCCCATCCCTAGACAAGAGTGACTGAATGGGAGGCCAGTATAACCTGTGTATACGTAAACTCATACCCTACATAAGGTTTGAATGATAGTGTGTGTCAGGCACCGCAGTTCCGTGGCTGCCTTCCCCCTGGGCTATTTAAATACTGACGCATGTACAGTGACGCTGCGCAGTTATACTTACATCAACCGGGAAGTAGGTTTGGCGTCTTTGTGCTCCAGGCTCCCATGTCTGATTTTGGGCAATTTACATCAGTTCCTGAATTTGGTTCTTCTCCACAGCTCCCCAGCTTCGGTGGAACAGAGTTTTCAAGGCTTGACCTGGCGTGCTCGGTCACTGGCTCTTTTCATTCCCTGTCGGCTCCGTCTCTCAGAGGGTGCTCCCTGACAATGGATCTCCACTTCTTCTTTCTACTCATGAGTGAGTGTTCAAATACTCAAGCCTGTATTATTGCCTGGACTTTAATATTGCTCAAGGAATGTTCTATAGCACTGGTTAACCCCTTCAAGCTGATTCCAACCATATATTGTTTCTCATTTAAAGACTGTGATTAACTGTTACTAGTCCTTACCAGCTTAGTCAAGATGTGATGTTTAACCCTTGTCAGCTGTGCTCTGCTTAAGTTTTTCTGCAAGGCAACTCTACCCTGCTAAAGACTGTGCTGTTAACTCTTGCTTACCTAAGTTGCCTGGCTTATCCTGCTAAAGACTGTGCTGTTAACCCTTGCTTACCTGTCTGGCCTGGCTTATATTGCATGACTTTGAATTGATTATATGATAATCTACCTGAGTGGGGGTTTACACAGTTGACGGGCCTCTAATTCTGGGACAGAATATGCGCCCAAGTTAAAACACTCCAAGATTACTTACCTCTGTAGGAAAAGTCATTTCTGCCTAGCTGTGTGGAGTCACACCATCTCTTCTCCTAAGAGGGTTCCTCCGGTGCAGGGTCCATTCATCCGAGTACCTGTGGGAAGAGGTCATCATTAAGACCACTTAACTCCATCAGAAGCCTTTTCCTGCTACAGCTATACTTTCCTGGAAGCTTCGGACAGTCTTCTTTCAGCGTGTGGAACAGTCTGTCCTGGAATACACAACGAATTTTCCTCTCAGAGTACCTGAAGATCAGAGACTTTTTCAGTTCTCAGGTATATACATATCCTTGCATCTTCAATGCAGGATTCACAATATTACTATATTAAATACCAAACAGTGTGGCAGTAAATTAATGTGTAACAGGATGTAAACGCATTCCTCCAAAATGTATTCTCTATCACTAAAGCTAACCATATACAGTATGTAATAATAAAATTGTATGAATTGTATGAAACTGTTCCAAAAAAGGGTACAGTGCTTTGTACAGAGTGACTTTTCAGTGTTATCTTGTTGATCTCAACTAACACCAGGAAATCAGAATTATAGAGCTGTTTACATTCTTAGTCATGCAGGCAAGGAGCTTACCCAATTTATTATAACCACAGTGCACAAATGAGGTAAGTTAAACATCTTCCTAAAATAGACTGTGCAGATCCTTAATTCTCTTCTTCTAGAATGAGAGAGCAAAGAAGAACAACTACAATATGCTTGGCAGGTGTGTTTTCTTTTCTTTTGTGAAAGTTCTTAATGCCATTCTTTGGGGAACTGTCTTGAAAAGAATGCACTAGGTAGTTGGTGTCAATTAACTTGTGTAATAAATTCACCAAACATCATTTTGGTTTTTGTGACCATCTACACAACACTATTTATGAGACTGACTATTTAGGTACCTCTCTACATTTAGGGGCACATTTACTAAGGATGGAATTTCGAATTTAAAAAACTTTGAAATTCGACCATTTGAATTTGATATTTCGATAGCCGAAGTATTTTTTCGAGCCGTTTTCGAGCCGTTTTCGAGCGAAGTAAAAAATCTTTCAAAGGATCATACAAAAAAAACTCATGTATTTAGTTCGAGTGAATAAATAAAATAAAAAAAATGTCGAATTTCGAATGTTTTTTTTGGCTACTTCGACCATCGAATTGGCTACTTCAACCTTTGACTACGACTTCTACTTCGAATCCAAAGATTCGAACTAAAAATCGTTCGACTATTCGACCATTCGATAGTCGAAGTACTGTCTCTTTAAAAAAAACTTCGACCCTCTAGTTCGCCACCTAAAACCTACCGAAGTCAATGTTAGCCTATGGGGAAGGTCCCCATAGGCTTTGCAATCTTTTTTTGGTCGAAGAAAAATCGTTCGATCGATGGATTAAAATCTTTAGAATCTAATGATTCAAAGGATTTAATCATTTGATCGAACGAATAAGGTGAGTTATGGCCTATTATGTCTTTTGGATTAAGTGACTAGTGATGAGGGAAAGTGGCCCAAATGTCATCAAAATTTTGCTAAATGCATTATAGTTAAAAGAAATGTGACAGACAAGGGGGGGGGGCTCTGATTAGCACAGATTTGCAAACATTTGTAAGCATTGGAGAAAAAGCTAATTTTGCCACAAAATTGTAGCATGCACTCTTTCCCTATAGGTGACCACACATCATTGTCAAAGCATCACTTTACCTCAATTCAATGGTTTTGCCAACTTTTACATTGTAAGCTATCTTTTACATTATAAGGTCTTTTGGGCAGAGCCCTTTTCACCTCTTGTATATGTCATTGGTTGCTTTGTATGTAATTCTATATGTAAAAAATCATTTATTGACAGTGCTACAGTATACGTTGGCACTTTATAAACACATGTTAATATAATAATAATAATTATGAAAATAAACAGGTTTTACTGATGCACAAGTTTTCACCACTGTCCTTAAATGCATCTTTCCGGAGTTCCCTCTTTTTTGTACGGGCTGCATGAGAGGAAAAAATACTCATGAAAATCTTATCAAATATACCTCCTATGAGAATAATTTGCATAAGTGAATCAACCACTCTCTTTTTTGTCTTTTTTTATTTTAACCTCATGTGCAATATTTTTTTCTGTCAAAGAAATACATGAGATACTTGAAGTAGCTTTAAATGATTTAAAGGGGCTGATCACTTTTAAAATAATTGTTTGTATTATGTGGAGAGTGATATTCTGAAACAAGTTGCAAGTGGCTTTAATTTTTTATTTTTTGTGGTTATTTAGTTATTTAGTTTTTAGTCAGCAGCTCTCCAGTTAACAATTTAAGCAATCCAATTGCTAGGGTGCAAATTACCCTAGCAACCGTGCATTGATTTAAAGATTGGATTATGAATAGGAGAGGTCTGAATAGAAAGATGATGAGTAATTAAAAGTATCAATAACAATGTGTAGCCTTACAGAGCATTTGTTTTCAGATGGGGTCAGTGACCCCCATTTGAAAGCTGGAAAGATTCAGAAAAAGTAGGCAAACAATTCAAAAGCTATAAAAAATAAATAATGAAGACCAATTGAAAAGTTGCTTATAATTAGTCATTCTATAACATACTAAAAGTTAGAGTAAAGGTGAACCACCCATTTACTGTATTTCCTTATTCCCTGCTTTTTGATGCTGCCTCTGTCATAAACAATGTTGGGAGAAAAACAGAGAATTGCCTCTTTTGTGAAGTGAGTGAGTTAAAGGCTCAAGCAGCAGTAATAAGATTCCATAACTTTGTACTTATGTTTCACACACAGCAATCTTGTGGCTGCAGGAAAGGCACACAGTTTTGCAGAAAAAGAGCATGTGCAGGTGAAATGCACTAATGGTTCCTGGACTTATCACGTGTCCAACGGCAGATGTAAAGAAAAGAGCTTCTTCAGCTGCTCACCTTAATCACAGTAATCACAGAAAAAATTTTGTCTGGAGACTTTTACTAAAACCTTTTCTGTTTACACTGATATAATGGAGCTTATATATATATATATATATATATATATATATATATATATATATATATATATATATATATATATATATATATATATATATATATATATATATACTGTATATATATAGCTAAGAAATCTGCATTCATAGGTCTTTTGTGAAGAAAAAAATGGGTTTATTCAACGTTTCGGCTCTTAGACTTGAGCCGTCATATATACTGTATGTATACATTTACCTACAGATTCCATGCTGAAGAAAAACTTGATCTAGTAATTTTAATTATGCCCTGGTTTCTAAATTTGTATGTTCATATGATATAGAGCCCTTCCCTTTGCCTATGAGTAATACAGCAGACATGCTTTTATGGCATTCTTTGCTCAGCCCAGGTTAGGTTTTAACTAGAAACTATATTTTTCTATAGAATGATGTCACTAAATTCCTTCTATTAATGCCCTTAATGTTACTCTGTAACATTTCTATCTACTTGCCAGAGCTAAGAAAATAGACAGGACCCTAGTGTATTTAACTCTGTGTAAGCTGGCCAAGCATGTTGCTAGGCAATACATAGATCTATATGTAACCTGATAATATAGTGCATGGCACTTGTACTTCCATGTCAGTAGTAGATTCTAAGATCTCCAAAAAGGAAAGTGTCAAATAAAGCATGTTATGACAAACAACTCTGCTGTATGCATCAAACACAATGGAAAGACATATGAATGTATTCCAAATATTTCAGAAAGTATCCTTTTATGGGGTTAATGATCTATTTTGGAGCTTTTATAACATAAAAAATTCAGGCAGTGTATGATATTTTACGCTGATATGCATTGCACATACTGTAGTTTGCTAATTATACTTTATGTATTTTTGGTTTCAAACTTTTCAGAGGATCAGTAACATTCATGATATTGATGATATTTTTTTAGTGATATTTTACCTTTTGTGCCAAAACCATTATGGCACAGGTTACTTTCTGGTATACGGTTTATTATTATTAATATTCTATAACATGCAATGAATCCACAAGTACTCATAATTTTAATCTTATCCTGATGATATTGTTACGGGCTTACATGACACACAAAACACAGGCAGTGTATTTTCTATCATTAATATCTTGTAATTTTGTCCATGGGCCCAAGTGCATGTGGGAGATACAGTATAATGCTGCAAATGTTATTATTGTGTTTTTATGTGGACAGAGGTGTAACTAGAGGGGGGCGGGCCCTGGCGCGGGACGTGCAGCCGGGCCCCGCCCCCCTCCGTATGGCCGGAAACGGGCGCAGAACTGAGTGGTGCGCGATCTGCTGGGGGGCCCCCGAGGGGGTGCGGGCCCTGGCCCGCTCGCACCCCCTGCTCCCCCGGTAGTTCCGCCACTGTATGTGGATCTTTATATAAAAAAGACATTTGCCAATAATCTGGTAAAATTATTACATTGCTGCATTTTGGTATTCAGTGTGATGTATGTCTTCGGTCATAGCTGCGAATATACCATGGGGCAAATTCACTTAGCCGCGAAGCGCCGAACGCTAGCGTTAATTCGCTAGCGTTTGGCATTTTCGCTACTGCGCAAATTCACTAACGAACACTGGCGTAGTTTCGCTAGTGTTACTTCGCAACCTTACGCCAGGCGAATTTTCACTAGCGACGAAACTACGCAAATTCACTAACTTGCGCAGTGTACTGAACGCTACCTTTTACGCTAGACTTCCTTCGCCACCTCAGACCTGGCGAAGCGCAGTAGATAGGGATTGTTTAAAAAAAAGTAAATTTTTTTTCTAAGTCCCAAAAAACGCTGGCGTGTTTTCTACATGATGGCTGATAGGCTGAAAAAGATCGAAAAATTTTTGGGGCTCCCCTTCCTCCCCCCTACATTTCCTGACTCATGGCAACTTACCTAGACAGTGGGCACATGTGTAGGGCAAAATAAAATTTTTATTTGCTGATTTGAAGGTTTTCTAGGCATTTGTAGTGCAGATACGTGTTCCTCCATTGAAATTTGAATTTCGCGCCGTATGCAAATTAGCCTTCGCTAGCGTAACTTCGCTTTATATAGCGAATCAACGCTAGCGCAACTCCGCAACCTTACGCTACCCCTGTGCGCAACTTCGGATTTTAGTGAATTTGCGGAGCCCTGGCGAAACTACGCCTGGCGAAGTGCGGCGAAGTTGCGCCTGGCGCAACTTCGCATCTTAGTGAATTTGCCCCTATGTGTTTAAGACATGCAATCAAAAATACGTTTACAGTATTTCTGGTATTGAAATTCTTTTTTTTTTTTTTTGAGGAGGGGGAGATTGTGTACCAATAAATGACTCCCATGGGAGGGCCTATACAGTAACTGTATACATACTTGTGTAATGTTAATAGTATATGTAATAAAAGCACTACATTTGCTCAGGTGCAGTAACACATAGAAACCAATAAGATGTTTTTAAATAATTCTGTCCAGTAAATGAATTCCAATGATTGGATGCTATACGTGATTAGACCAGTTTCAGACTTTGCACCTTTTATTACATTTCTCCAAGAGCAAACTAGGTGCTTGTCTATATGAAACAGTGTCACACATACAGTTCCCATAGCTGTTTGTAGGTCAATATGTATTTTAAATGGATTTCAGTGTTTGTTATCTTGCACTTTAATGAGATGAAAAAAGCTAAATAAATAACCATAATCATTTCAAATGTAGATTTTTTTTTTCTCAAGTGCAGATTTCAAGACAAACTGAAAATTACAGGTCAGAGAAAAAAGAGTTCACATTTGCATGTGCATTATGCTGAAAGGCCCACACACCTTATATGCAAATCCAACAATGGAAGTGCTGACGGACGTTGCTTTGTCACTGATATATTGAAGAGAAAGCTATTCCTGGAACTCTATTCAAAGCAGAGATTATTAGTGAGCTTGGTTTCGTGACAATATTATTTCTCAAAACTGAACAGAACAGATGTATCAGAACCTACTAGAGTATATTAATCAAACTCTCTGTCATGTTAAATGTAAAGTGGAGCAAAAGTAGGGCACAGCAACTGAATAATACATATTATGGAAAATTAATTCTTCTTGAAAAAAAACAAAGCAAACTGTTTCTGAGTTTAACAATTTATATACTGTACATATCACTAGTAATAGAAGTATATGCTGATCATTTTATTTTCTTTTGTTTATTGTATAGACACTGCAGGATGATTTTACACCAAATCCAATATCCTTTGTTTCAGAGCAATCATGAGATATTTAGTCAGATTCAATCTCCCAGTAAAACCCTATCTATAATAACTTCATCCTTATCTATTGTGCATGATACAAGTATGGAACATGTTATCCAGATTGCTCTGGACCTGGGGATTTACAGATAAGGGGTCTTTATGCAATTTGTATCTCTATACCTTAAAGGAGAACTAAACCCCCCCCCAGTGATAAGTCCCCACTGGCCTCCGCTCCCTGCCTTCCCCCTGCTAAATGTTACCCCAGAATTGTGCCCCCTGTAGGATTACTGACTGCAAATGCAGAGTGAGCGCAGAGGAGCTCATGACATCATCTTCCGGTGCTTCAGTAATCTTCAGGTCTTCTTCCTTCACTTCTGGCGCATGCGCATTTGTAATGAGACAGAAAACTGCTCCAACTGTACATGCGCTGATACGCCGCTCACATACAAGGATTACTGAAGCGCCAAAGATGGCACCCGTGAGCTTTGCTGTGCTCACTCTGCATGTACGGTCAGTAATCCAACAGGGGACACAATTCTCGGGTAACACTTAGCAGGGGGGATGCTGGGAGGGGGTCAGCGGAGGGGGGGGCCATTGGGGACTTATCACCGTGGGGATTTAGTTCACCTTTAAGTCTAGTAAAAATCATTCAAAAGAAAAATAAACCCAACAGAATTGTTTTGCCGTCAATAAGGATTAATTATATCTTATTTGGGATAAGTACTAGGTGCTGTTTTATTATTACAGAGAAAAAGAACAATTTGTAAACATGTTTGTTTAATTAAAATAGAGTATATGTGGCATATTTAATAAAGAGAGAATTGTGTTTTTCTGATTTTTTGCTAAAAAGACAATTCGCCTTTTTACTAAAAGACAAGCAGCACATTTCGCTTGTCACTGGAGAACTTTTGCTGTGTTTCACCAAGGGGATTTTTCACTTAGGCAAACTATCGTAAATCCACTGATTTATCCAACTGTGAAAATTTCAATTCATTACCGTTTTCACCAAAATCTAATCTAAAATAAGGCTAAAATTACTACATCTCAATATAAAAAATCGGTGGTCTCTACTATGATCAATGTAGCTAAGATATTAATACCAAAATATTGGAAATCCCTGAATATACCCACGAGCAAGGAATGGTTACTCAAAATACAAGAAATGTATACGGTCAAGAAGTTTAAAAGCAATAAATTGGAACAAACCCAACAAATTCAGTTTCTTTAAAAATGGCAATCCTGGCTTCTTTTCAGACTCTAATGAATATCGAGAATTAGTCACTTCTAGATAGAGCCCACAAAGGAGGTAGAGTCGAAAATTAAAAAGCTCAGTGGGAGAGTAAGAAATGTCAACCCATGGTCCTAACTGATAATAATAATTCTTCTTGTATGTGTTTTTTTTATATATGTCTATATATGTTTATAAATGATTTGTAATCTATATGAAGCTATATAAAGAAATGAATGGCAAAATCTAAGATGTTTGTGTGTCTTGTTGGAAAAACATAAATAAAGAATTTATAAAATAAGGCTACATCCTCAACATTATTATGTCAGTGACATCATATCCGGTATTCCAAAAAAATTCATAAGCAAAAATCAAAACACTGGGGTTTTTTTATATTTAAAGTGGGATTATGTTTAGAACTTCTAAAAATATCTTATTTACACTTTTTTTTAACATCTGAAGCTCATGTTACATTTATTTTAGGGTGGGCTCATGGCCTAGGACAATAGAGGATCTCTGTCTTCATTTTGCTTCCTTGGACATTTTTAAGAAAAGTGGGGACTTCCAGCAATTTCACCAAAATCACTAATAAATACATATGACGTTTATATGGCCACTGAATTTAAATTGCTGTAAGCGTAAGTTAATGAAGTTTCACTAGGAACAAAGTAAGGCTAGAAAAAATTCATTATTAAATTTTCATGCCAACGAATCATCGCTGATAAAAGTACACCAACGTTCTTTTGCAGAGACATAATTGTAAATTTTGATGAATATGCGTATTCATCACAAATTACGTCTGACATAGTTGTGCGAAGTCTGGCGGAGACATCCGAAGCGAAAATTTGCATGTAAGTAAATGTTCCTTCCCATAATTCAGAGCTTTTTAAATAACAGGTTTCCAGGTAATGTATCCTATACCTGCACAAGAATTGGGAGATGCACTTAAAGGAAAACTATACCCCCAAAATGAATAGTTAAGCAGATAGTTTATATCAAATTAAGTGACATATTAAAGGATCTTATCAAACTGGAATATATATATTTAAGTAAATCTTGCTATTGAACTACCATTTTGTGATGGTCTGTGTGCTGCCTCAGAGATCACCTGACCATAAATACTACAACTCTGTGACAAGAAGAACTGTGGAAGCAAAATACAGAACTGTTAATTGGCTCATGTGACCTAACAAGTATGGTTTGTTTGTGTGCAACGTGAATCATACGTGCACAAGAGGCGGTCCTTATTTTTTAAAATAGCAATTTTCTATTTATGATTACCCAATTGCACATATTACTAAACAAGTATATTATTATGAAAATGGTTTATTTAAATGAAACAGGGTTTTACATATGAGCTGTTTTATGCAATATCTTTTTATAGAGACTTACATTGTTTGGGGGTAATCTCACTTGCACATACTCTGCTGACTGTAGAAAATTGTAGAAAAATTATGGCAACAGGAGTAAATTAATAGAATAATATGATTAAACCTAAAGCAATGATCAGAATTCGCCCATGTGATCAAAGTCCTTTACCCCCCCCACTAGACTAGCTGGGGTTAAATAGATCATGGGATTAGGAATCAGATGGAGCTGACAAGAAAAAAATGGGAACAGGAGCTGCACCTGCTTGAACTAGAGGCTGTATCAAAACCACAAGTCAACAGAATATTAAGTTGCAGTGGGCTGAGAACAACTGCGTGACCAGAACTTTTAAACTAAAAAAAAAATCATACAAAGAGAATGAGAAAAGTTCGCAAGGATTTGCATCTAAGCAAGCTAAATAGCAGTAGGCAGCACAGTAAGTAAACGAGAGGGAATGTTACAGGCAATTTGGTTTACATTTTTCACTGAAAACAAGAAAACTTGTTTTACCTGTTGACTTAAGTTTCATGTGAGTCTCCAAAACATACACATCAATCTGATCTCACACCAAAACCTTCATTTATTTTTCTCTAGTACACATGCAAAACATGAAGGTCTTCATTTTCAGGCACATATGAACATTGATGGCATGCCAAGTGCCAAGACAGAATAAAGTAACCACACGTGAAATGTGCAGCAAAGAAGGGAAATTGGCACTATACTTTAAAGCAGTTATACCCAACAGTGGCTCGTGAGGAATATGTTGCTCACCATCCCCCTGGATGTTGCTCCCAGTAGCCTCAAAGCAGGTGCTTATTTTTTAATTCCAGGCTTGAAGGCATGTTTTGTTGCATAAAACCCGATGTAATGCCAACATGAGCCTCCTGTAGGCTGCCTGACCACACAGGGCTACCAAATAGCCCATCACAGCAGTTATTTGGCAGTCCCAGGAAATGTTTTCATGCTTGTGTTGCTCCCCAACTTTTTTTTACATTTTTTACATTTGAATGTGGCTCATGGGTAAAAAAAGTGCATTGCATGTAATCTTTACTATAGCAAATTACATTCTATACAAACTCTCATGTGCTAGCTATACCCAAAGGTGTACTTTTGGTATCACATAGCTGTAAAGTTAGAGGGGGTGTGAATATTGCTGGGAGAATGTAATAAAAGTCGGTAATGGAAAAAATATTCGCAATGCGAAAAGTTATGCCTCTTTGCAAACAAATTTTCCTTTGAACAAATTTAGTATAGCTTTTGTGAACCCTGAAACTGTTTAGCGACCATTTCCAACAGTAGAAGAAGGTTTGCGAATTTTATAGTTTGTGCCAGTGCGCAGTGGATGTATTAAAACTTCTTTCTGAAAAAATTGTTGTGTTTACTCCAAAAGATTACGACACCTTCAAGCACTTGTTAAAAGTGGGCAATGCGCAATTAAAATTCGCAATGTAATAACAGTTGAACGAAGAGTATTACACTGAGAAATTAGACTTTGTATTCTTATTTGTGCTAATTGTCTTGCTATTTGCAACTTTTATTATATCCCCCCTAAGAATATTAAGTGCTGCTTTAAATATAAATATGCAACTGTACAGAAATGTAGGTTATATAATAACACAGCTGCATACAATATACCCTTATTATGTTGCCACTGAGCAATATGGCCATTGTAATGCTCATTTAAGACTGCAACCATGGTTGCAGTTGTGAGACAATGAGGACAGTTGTTGCTTGATGTAATCAGTGCTTGCACACTGTACTCAATCTTAAATGACCACTGTCAAAAATATTGTTTTACCCACTTCCTCTTACATTGTAATTGGTAACAGTGTGTACCATGTCCGCTGGGTTTTCACCTGCCCCTCCCAATAATCAGTTGACATGCTCCACCTCATTAAACCTTAGCACCAACAAGCAACAGACAGTTCAGCATGTTATGTCCTTTTAACAGAATACCCGATCCGCCTTTCTAATAAATTAATCCCCTATTATTATAATTTGTATAGATTTTTTTCCAGCAGTTTACCTATACAGATATTTCATCAGAGTTGATTTACAGTTAAAATTAGATATTGTTAGGACAAAATAGGAGCGGGACATGCTGACAAGAGCTTACATTGTGGGAGATGCATTGATACATACAGTCAGGGTAACCAGTGTGATTATAGAGTTCATGTTGGTTAGGAAATCTAAAAGTGGCCTTTCCATCCTGTCACTCATCCTACCTCCTGTACTAGAGTAGCTGCTCCCCAGGGTGCTCTGAGAGTTCAGAACTGTTGTCCCCAGGATCTTCAACCACAATAGCAAATCTGTTGGTGAGGACAGGTTGTGAATTAGCTATCCTGCCTTTTTTTCCCCTATGTCCCCTTTTAACTGTAATAAACCTGTCTTTCTCGTTTAACTTTTTGAGGAATTCGGACATGATTCAAGATGAAGAAGTGATGTTTTCTCTACTCATTGAGGACAACCCCCTGGTGTTTTTTTCTTTTATACAAAAGAAATATAATCTAACTTCAGGTCCTGTAAAGCATTAATAGTCCTCCCACACTGATGCAGGTCTGGACTGGGAGTCAAAATAGGCCCTGGCATTCCAAATACAGAGAGGCCCACTCAACTCCCCACCATCCCACTAAATAGTGACTTTCTATAGCATCTTAAGACCCTTGCATTTGCCAGAACCCACAGATTGCCAGTCCGGGCCTGCACTGATGTTAGTAGTTTTAACACCTTCATTACCTACTGAAATTTGCAATGAATATCTAAGTGCCTTCTAGCAATCTGCAACTGGATCAGCCAACACCACCTCAAACTGAACCTAACAAAAACTGAACTAATCATCATTTTTTCACATAAACCTGATCCTACTCCCCTTTTACTATTTTTACTGATAGCATGCTCATTAACCCTGTTTGGGGGTAATCTTTGACTCCTTTCGCTTCTCTGAACATATTTACACCACTGTCAAAACTTTTCACTTTTTCTTATGCAGTATTGCCAAAATCTGTCTCTTTGTTTTATCTGCAACAGCTAAGATGCTTGTGCATGCTCTCTTCCTATCCTGACTAGACTACTATAACTGGCTACTAATTGGCCTCCCAAACTCCCAACCAGGGCCTGATTTTCCCTGAGGGTGCCTGAAGGTCAGCGTCCTCCAGTGCCCCCACCCCCTATAGGATATTGTGCATGTGCTTCCTTTTCATACTGGAGTGCTGGCTGTCGAGCGCTTAGTGCTCCAGAATCAGGTAAACTACCTGTGTGGCTGGGTGGCATGCTGCCCATTAATTTATGCCCCTGACCCTTCAAATCTTCAAAAACCTTCATTCCTCTGCACCTCACTACATCTCTTCTCTTGTCTTTCCATATGTTCCTGGCTGACTCCTCTGCTCCTCTCAAAGCAACCGGATACCTCCCAAGTGTTCCGTTTTTCTCAGTACAGTCCCAATTTTGACAGCTCAGCCCGCAGTCCCAAGTTTCTTACTGAAATGTGCAGACTTTCTGAACACAAACTACAAAGTTTCTGAAACTTAATTAAAATAAGAGGCTTTTTGACAGAGAGCCTAGAACACTCAGCAGGTACACTTGGATACTTTTGAAACAGATAAGCAAAGATACAATGGTAACTATTTAAGATCAGCAGGTCTCTTGTGATAACTGAGATTTACAGCTTAAAGGGCAATTCACTTTCATTAGCAAAACTGTTATAACACATAAAACTCCCAGAAATGTGTTCAAATTTTCATAACCAGTCAAATTTTGTAAAACAGATATGGTAATTAGGGAATGTGGCCATAACATGGGCATGGTCAAAATTTTTCATGGCACAACTTTTTGTCCCTCTTCCCACTTTTTCAATGTTGGGAGGTATGCAACCGTCGGTTGCACCCCCCTCCACACACAGTTACTCCTGGTTCCCACCTTAAACCTTTCTCTCTTAATGCTCCTTTCATTTGGAATCCTCCCCCAGTCTCTTCAAAAATAAACTCTGAATTGTAGTGTCACACACTGTAACCTGCATCACTTAATATAACCCTATTTGTGTCTGAAGTTACCCTCCCACTTAGATTGTAAACTCTATAGGGCAGCAACTTCCATCCTCTTGTGTTTTTGACACTGAGATTTTAATCTTTATTGTAAATGTACTTCTTTTAGTATATTGTTCTGCTATACAGTGCTGTGTAAAAGTACTAGAGTAGTTTTCTTTATACCTATACTGGTGAATTTATTCCATTCAAATTTGTTTCTATGCATTGGAAAAATGCATATTCTGTCGTTCTGTTAATTATTCCTTAGATGTTATTTTTAGTTTGGCCAGCAGAGGGAGCAGCAGCCACAAAAACCACAGAATGCTTTTATTAAGGATTACCTTGAACTGTCTTATCTATCTATCTATCTATCTATCTATCTATCTATCTATCTATCTATCATCTATCATCTATCTATCTATATATCTATATATATAGAAAAAGTCCCACAGTGCCTGCCCGCACTCACATAGAGTTGAAGCCAGAGGTGCAAGGTCAATGATTAATTATATATTTCAAAGCAGGACCATTGTTATTCTGTTATTCATGATAATTGTGATTTATTCCACACAAATAGCATCACATATGGGGGAGGGTATTTAAATGGTTACACTTGTAATGCACATTATCGTTGAGAAAGGTCTCTGAAACGTCGAATTAAGATGCTATTTAGTGTGGGGTCCTGCTTTTATATATATATATATATATATATATATATATATATATATATATATATATATATATATATATATATATATATATATATATATATATATAGATATATAGATATATAGATATATATATATATATATATTCTTAAGTATAACGAATAAAAGTTCACGTTCTAAAAGTTAAAATCCATGTATAGAAAAATTGCAAATACATTTGATACAAATATCAGTGCTAATGAGTGTTTATCAGGACCAAATACAACTGTTATTTGTGATCTCAATGTCAGTCCCTGCTTTTTTGCTTTATATTAGGACTAAGAAGAATAGCAGACATCATATTTTTGCATGGGTTATTAGTAGTTCAGCAGTCAGTGAATATACTATACTTATAGGCAATTATCATAAAAATGAATGGGGCATTTAACACACCTTATTGTGTCAATGCATTAAGAGGAGCTTGCATTTAATTGAGACGATGCTCAATATTTTAATCTGCCATTGCCAAAAATTGCCTTTTCACATTATCCGGTTCCGGGCAAAGCACTGTATCTTACATATACAGCTTATCTGTCTTGGTGTTTTTTATGTTATGTGACATAGTATCACCCAATGCAGCAAAACTTATTATAAACTTGATATAAATTCACTCAGTACTCCATTTTTCCATTTCCATTTTATTTTCTATTTCATTGTGGTTTCTGAGATATTAGCAGTTTTAGACTGCTCAATAGCTCTTTTTAATGGCCACAATGGCAGTAGCCCTTACTGTCTATGCACATCTTGTATAGTCAGTTAACTCTAGGGTTGCTGATTCTCTGATTTGCTATAATAAAAAATGCAAAAAGCACCATCTTTGTGGCATTTTCAGTTGGCTAAAAGTCTTTGACCATGCAGGAGGTCTGAATAGATGCATGTTAAGAGGCTTATAACACAATAAATAGATGTCTGTTGCAAATGCCCACCTTATTTGTATGTACGGTATATACATATACATGTATGTATATTTCCATTTGTATAGTGCTCCTTGAGGGCAAAGCACTGTACAGCAGAACAATAAATTAGTAGAATAAACAGGGGGTCTATACAATAAGTACGAAGAAGTATAAAAATACAATGCACATAAATAAAAAGTATAGTTACAATACATATTAAGTGCGTATTGTCAAGGAGACAAAAGGATGGTTTATTGTGACTGCATGATAATTGTATGAAAGTACTGTACTTCTTAACACTGTAAAGAGACTTGTGGCTGTTAAGGGGGGTTTCCATCACCATTTATTGAAGTCATTCATTTAGATCACTGTACTTTAGCCAAAAACAATATCAATATGTTGTCT
This sequence comes from Xenopus laevis, assembly GCF_017654675.1. NCBI lineage: Eukaryota > Metazoa > Chordata > Amphibia > Anura > Pipidae > Xenopus > Xenopus laevis. The sequence goes on along the minus strand of NC_054381.1, from coordinate 64,988,605 downwards.
TCTCCTCCTGTTAAGTAGAGATGTCGCGAACTGTTCGCCGGCGAACTTGTTCGCGCGAACATCGGGTGTTCGCGCTCGCCGGAAGTTCGCGAACGTCGCGCGACGTTCGCCATTTTGGGTTCGCCATTGTTGGCGCTTTTTTTTGCCCTCTCACCCCAGACCAGCAGGTACATGGCAGCCAATCAGGAAGCTCTCCCCTGGACCACTCCCCTTCCCTATAAAAACCGAAGCCCTGCAGCGTTTTTTCACTCTGCCTGTGTGTGCTGGAGAGATAGTGTAGGGAGAGAGCTGCTGCCTGTTAGTGATTTCAGGGACAGTTGAAAGTTTGCTGGCTAGTAATCGTTTTGATACTGCTCTGTTATTGGAGGGACAGAAGTCTGCAGGGGTTTGAGGGACATTTAAGCTTAGGTAGCTTTGCTGGCTAGTAATCTACCTTCTACTGCAGTGCTCTGTATGTAGCTGCAGTGGGCAGCTGTCCTGCTTCTGATCTCATCTGCTGACTGCTGCAATAACAGTAGTCCTTGTAAGGACTGCTTTTATTTATTTTTTTGTTGTTTTACTACTACTACTACTACTACTATAAGAGCCCAGTGCTATTAGTCTAGCAGTGTTGGGGAGTGGGACTGGTGTGCTAATCTGCTGCTCCTAGTAGTTCAGCAGCACCAACTTTAATTTTTTTTTTTAATATTCATTTTTTTTTATTTTACTTTTTTTTATTTTACTACCGCTGTAGTAGTGTATAAGTTGACCTTTTAGGCATTATTTGCCCTGTAGGCATTATTTGCACACTGTTTTCTTCAACCCGCCATCTAGCTGTGTGACCTTGTTCACATTCTGTCTAAATATCCATAATATTACCGTCTCCAGAAAAAACACCGGAGTGACTTTTTTCAAGCAGCCATAATATATTTTACGTAATCCGTATCCACCGCTGTAGTAGTGTATACGTTGACCTTGTAGGCATTATTTGCACACTGTTTTCTTCAACCCGCCATCTAGCTGTGTGACCTTGTTCACATTCTGTCTAAATATCCATAATATTACCGTCTCCAGAAAAAACACCGGAGTGACTTTTTTCAAGCAGCCATAATATATTTTACGTAATCCGTATCCACCGCTGTAGTAGTGTATACGTTGACCTTGTAGGCATTATTTGCACACTGTTTTCTTCAACCCGCCATCTAGCTGTGTGACATTGTTCACATTCTGTCTAAATATCCATAATATTACCGTCTCTAGAAAAACCACTTGAGTTACTTTTTTTCAAGCAGCATTCATATATTTTACGTAATCCGTATCCACCGCTGTAGTAGTGTATACGTTGACCTTGTAGGCATTATTTGCACACTGTTTTCTTCAACCCGCCATCTAGCTGTGTGACCTTGTTCACATTCTGTCTAAATATCCATAATATTATCGTCTCTAGAAAAACCACTTGAGTTACTTTTTTTCAAGCAGCATTCATATATTTTACGTAATCCGTATCCACCGCTGTAGTAGTGTATACGTTGACCTTGTAGGCATTATTTGCACACTGTTTTCTTCAACCCGCCATCTAGCTGTGTGACCTTGTTCACATTCTGTCTAAATATCCATAATATTACCGTCTCCAGAAAAAACACCGGAGTGACTTTTTTCAAGCAGCCATAATATATTTTACGTAATCCGTATCCACCGCTGTAGTAGTGTATACGTTGACCTTGTAGGCATTATTTGCACACTGTTTTCTTCAACCCGCCATCTAGCTGTGTGACCTTGTTCACATTCTGTCTAAATATCCATAATATTATCGTCTCTAGAAAAACCACTTGAGTTACTTTTTTTCAAGCAGCATTCATATATTTTACGTAATCCGTATCCACCGCTGTAGTAGTGTATACGTTGACCTTGTAGGCATTATTTGCACACTGTTTTCTTCAACCCGCCATCTAGCTGTGTGACCTTGTTCACATTCTGTCTAAATATCCATAATATTATCGTCTCTAGAAAAACCACTTGAGTTACTTTTTTTCAAGCAGCATTCATATATTTTACGTAATCCGTATCCACCGCTGTAGTAGTGTATACGTTGACCTTGTAGGCATTATTTGCACACTGTTTTCTTCAACCCGCCATCTAGCTGTGTGACCTTGTTCACATTCTGTCTAAATATCCATAATATTACCGTCTCCAGAAAAAACACCGGAGTGACTTTTTTCAAGCAGCCATAATATATTTTACGTAATCCGTATCCACCGCTGTAGTAGTGTATACGTTGACCTTGTAGGCATTATTTGCACACTGTTTTCTTCAACCCGCCATCTAGCTGTGTGACCTTGTTCACATTCTGTCTAAATATCCATAATATTATCGTCTCTAGAAAAACCACTTGAGTTACTTTTTTTCAAGCAGCATTCATATATTTTACGTAATCCGTATCCACCGCTGTAGTAGTGTATACGTTGACCTTGTAGGCATTATTTGCACACTGTTTTCTTCAACCCGCCATCTAGCTGTGTGACCTTGTTCACATTCTGTCTAAATATCCATAATATTACCGTCTCCAGAAAAAACACCGGAGTGACTTTTTTCAAGCAGCCATAATATATTTTACGTAATCCGTATCCACCGCTGTAGTAGTGTATACGTTGACCTTGTAGGCATTATTTGCACACTGTTTTCTTCAACCCGCCATCTAGCTGTGTGACCTTGTTCACATTCTGTCTAAATATCCATAATATTATCGTCTCTAGAAAAACCACTTGAGTTACTTTTTTTCAAGCAGCATTCATATATTTTACGTAATCCGTATCCACCGCTGTAGTAGTGTATACGTTGACCTTGTAGGCATTATTTGCACACTGTTTTCTTCAACCCGCCATCTAGCTGTGTGACCTTGTTCACATTCTGTCTAAATATCCATAATATTATCGTCTCTAGAAAAACCACTTGAGTTACTTTTTTTCAAGCAGCATTCATATATTTTACGTAATCCGTATCCACCGCTGTAGTAGTGTATACGTTGACCTTGTAGGCATTATTTGCACACTGTTTTCTTCAACCCGCCATCTAGCTGTGTGACCTTGTTCACATTCTGTCTAAATATCCATAATATTACCGTCTCCAGAAAAAACACCGGAGTGACTTTTTTCAAGCAGCCATAATATATTTTACGTAATCCGTATCCACCGCTGTAGTAGTGTATACGTTGACCTTGTAGGCATTATTTGCACACTGTTTTCTTCAACCCGCCATCTAGCTGTGTGTATTATCGTTTCCAGAAAAACCAACTGAGTTTTTGTTGTTGTTGTTGTTTTTTTAAAAATAATGCCAGGCAAAGGCAGGCCGCCACGCAGAGGCCGTGCTAGGGGCCGTGCTGCTATGCAATCCTGTGGCCCTAGCAAATTGCCCAGTTTTAAAAAGCCAATGACCCTGAACTCCCAAAATGCTGAAGAGGTAGTTGACTGGCTTACACAGCACACCCCATCCTCTACCGTTTCTAACTTTACCACAACATCCTCCTCATCCTCCACTGCTATGGCCACCCCACGTAACACTTCCTCCACCACCGGTGCCCCTTCTTCACTGGGGTCAGAGGAGTTATTTTCCCATGAGTTTCTTGAACTGAGTAATGCGCAACCATTATTGCCAGAAGAAGATGAAGGAGATGAGGACCTTACACCAGATTTAATTCTGGCAGAGAACACGATAGAGATGGACATAATGAGTGATGAGGAGGAGGTCCCCGCTGCTGCTTCCTTCTGTGATGTGTCAGAAGAAATTGATGCATCTGAGGAGAATGATGATGAGGAGATTGATGTTTTGTGGGTGCCTAGTAGAAGAGAGCAAGAGGAGGGTAGTTCAGATGGAGAGACGGAGAGTCAGAGAGGCAGTAGGAGAATAAGACTTAGAAGAAGCAGGGAGGACAGCCCGCAGGGATCAGTAGGGCAACAACATGTATCGGCACCTGTGTTCAGCCGGCCAACGCACCCGCCATTGCCGCCAATACCGCCAACTCCGCCAACTTCTACTGTTACCGCCAGATCGCACACTTCCAAAAAGTCAGCAGTGTGGGATTTTTTTAATGTGTGTGCCTCTGACAAAAGCATTGTAATTTGCAATGAGTGCAGTCAGAAACTGAGCCTTGGTAAGCCCAACAGCCACATAGGTACAACTTCTATGCGAAGGCACATGAGCGGCAAGCACAAAGCACTTTGGGAGCAACACCTCAAAGGCAACAGGCAAACTAAAAGCCACACTCCTTCTGGTCCAGCATCTTACTGCTCTACCTCTGCTCTCCTTGACCCGTCTGAACCACCCTCCACTCCGCCTTCCACCTTGACCACCTGTTCCCATTCCCAGTCATCTGCCACCAGCCAAGTTTCTGTGAAGGCCATGTTTGAGCGTAAGAAGCCAATGTCTGACTGTCACCCCCTTGCCCGGCGTCTGACAGCTGGCTTGTCTGCACTCTTAGCCCGCCAGCTTTTACCATACCAGCTGGTGGACTCTGAGGCCTTCCGCAAATTTGTAGCAATTGGGACACCGCAGTGGAAGGTACCCAGCCGCAATTTTTTTCTAAAAAGGGAATACCACACCTGTACCAACATGTGCAGAGCCAAGTTACCGCATCTCTGTCACTTAGTGTTGGGCCAAAGGTCCATATGACTACTGACGCATGGTCCTCCAAGCATGGTCAGGGCAGGTATGTCACCTACACTGCCCACTGGGTGAACTTGGTAATGGCTGGGAAGCAGGGAATGGGTAGCTCAACAACAACAGTGGAGTTGGTGTCACCGCCACGGATTGCACGCGGTTCTGCCACCACCTCTACTCCTCCATCGCTCTCTACCTCGTCTTCTTCTTCTTCTTACTCTGCTGCTGGGTCCTCCTTCTCCTCCTCCACACCTGTGCACCCCCAGCTCCCCCTAGGCTATTCGACGTGCCAGGTACGCCGTTGTCACGCTGTCTTGGGGATGACGTGCCTGGAAAGCAAAAACCATACCGGATCTGTACTCCTGTCATCTCTGCAGTCACAGGCCGATCGGTGGCTGACCCCACACCAACTGCAGATCGGAAAAGTGGTGTGTGACAATGGAAGCAATCTGTTGGCAGCGTTGAGACTAGGCAATTTAACACATGTGCCCTGCATGGCACATGTGTTAAATTTAATAGTCCAACGTTTTGTCTCCAAGTACCCAGGATTCCAGGACGTTCTCACCCAGTCCAGAAAGGTGTCGGCCCATTTCAGACGTTCCTACACAGCCATGGCACGCCTTGCTGACATTCAGCAGCGCTACAACATGCCAGTCAGGCGTTTGATTTCTGACAGCCAGACTCGCTGGAATTCAACGCTCCTTATGTTGGAACGTCTGCTGCAACAACAAAGGGCCGTCAACGAGTACCTTTTTGAACTGGGTGGTAGGACTGGATCTGCACAGCTGGGGATTTTTTTCCCCCGTTACTGGGTGCTTATGCGCGATGCCTGCAGGCTCATGCGACCTTTTGAAGAGGTGACAAATATGGTCAGTCGCACCGAAGGCACCATCAGCGACCTAATACCCTTCGCTTTCTTCCTGGAGCGCGCCGTGCGACGAGTGACAGATGAGGCTGTAGACCAGCGTGACGAGGAGCTGGAAGCGCACGATTTCTGGTCGGAATCACCAGAACGAACCCAGGCACCTGCTGCAACGCAGGGAGAGGTGCCAGAAGTGGAGTCAGAGGAGGAAGGTGGCTTTGTGGAGGAGGAGGAGGAGGACCAACAGGAGCAGGCTTCCCAGGGGGCTAGTGGTGACCTTTTGGGGACCCCTGGTCTTGTACGTGGCTGGGGGGAGGAGACCGTGGATGATGCAGTCCTTGATAATGAGGAAGCGGAGATGGATAGCTCTGCATCCAACCTTGTGAGAATGGGGTCTTTCATGCTGTCATGCCTGTTGAAGGACCCCCGTATCAAGAGGCTTAAGGAGAAGGACCTGTACTGGGTCGCAACGCTACTAGACCCTCGGTACAAGCATAAAGTGTCAGAAATGTTACCAACATACCACAAGTCCGAAAAGATGCGGCATTTACAAACCAGCCTGCAAAACATGTTGTACAATGCTTTTAAGGGTGATGTCACTTCAGGAACTCATCAACATTCCAGGGGCAGAGGTGCCAGTAATCCTGCCACGAGCACACCTGCAAGGACAAAGCCCTTTGGCCAGTCTGTAACGTCAGACATGCAAATGTTTTTCTGTCCAAGGCAGCGCCAAAACCCTTCTGGATCCACCCTCAAAGAACGCCTCGACCGGCAGGTAGCGGACTACCTGGCATTAACTGCAGATATCGACACTCTGAGGAGCGATGAACCCCTGGACTACTGGGTGCGCAGGCTTGATCTGTGGCCAGAGCTGTCACAATTTGCCATGAACCTCTTGTCTTGCCCAGCCTCAAGTGTGCTCTCAGAAAGGACCTTCAGTGCAGCAGGAGGGATTGTAACTGAGAAGAGAACTCGCCTAGGTCACAAAAGTGTCGATTACCTGACCTTTATTAAAATGAATGAGGGGTGGATCTCGGAGGGTTACTGCACGCCGGAAGACTTGTTCTGACTTCTATGCAGCTGTCCTTCTCTTCAAGCCTCATGACTCCACACACAGCTGTCCTTTAGCGTCCTCCTCCTCCCTCCGCCACCGTTACAAACTAGGGTGCAAACCCTACTGGTTTAATTTTTTCTGGCCTCTGTGCTTCAGTGGCTGCAACCAAAAAAACTGGGCAAACAATGTCTACAAGGTCAACGTATGGCAAAAAATGACTATTTTCAGCATTTATATGGCATATTTTTTCTGGCAACTGTGCTTCAGTGGCTGCGTCCAAAAAAATGCATATTTTCTGCATTTATATGGCATAATTTTTCTGGCAACTGTGCTTCAGTGGCTGCGACCAAAAAAATGCATATTTTCTGCATTTATATGGCATAATTTTTCTGGCCTCTGTGCTTCAGTGGCTGCAACCAAAAAAATTTATATTTTCAGCATTTATATGGCATAATTTTTCTGGCCTCTGTGCTTCAGTGGCTGCAACCAAAAAAATTTATATTTTCAGCATTTATATGGCATAATTTTTCTGGCAACTGTGCTTCAGTGGCTGCGACCAAAAAAATTACTATTTTCAGCATTTATATGGCATATTTTTTCTGGCCTCTGTGCTTCAGTGGCTGCGGCCAAAAAAACTGGGCAAACAATGCCTACAAGGTCAACGACGTTGACCTTGTAGGCATTGTTTGCCCAGTTTTTTTGGCCGCAGCCACTGAAGCACAGAGGCCAGAAAAAATATGCCATATAAATGCTGAAAATAGTAATTTTTTGCCATACGTTGACTCAACGTATATGGCAAAAAATGACTATTTTCAGCATTTATATGGCATATTTTTTCTGGCAACTGTGCTTCAGTGGCTGCGACCAAAAAAATGCATATTTTCTGCATTTATATGGCATAATTTTTCTGGCCTCTGTGCTTCAGTGGCTGCAACCAAAAAAATTTATATTTTCAGCATTTATATGGCATAATTTTCTGTCAACTGTGCTTCAGTGGCTGCGACCAAAAAAATGCATATTTTCTGCATTTATATGGCATAATTTTTCTGGCCTCTGTGCTTCAGTGGCTGCAACCAAAAAAATTTATATTTTCAGCATTTATATGGCATAATTTTTCTGTCAACTGTGCTTCAGTGGCTGCGACCAAAAAAATGCATATTTTCTGCATTTATATGGCATAATTTTTCTGGCCTCTGTGCTTCAGTGGCTGCAACCAAAAAAATTTATATTTTCAGCATTTATATGGCATAATTTTTCTGGCAACTGTGCTTCAGTGGCTGCGTCCAAAAAAACTGGGCAAACAATGTCTACAAGGTCAACGTATGGCGAAAAATTACTATTTTCAGCATTTATATGGCATATTTTTTCTGGCAACTGTGCTTCAGTGCTGCGTCCAAAAAAACTGGGCAAACAATGCCTACAAGGTCAACGTATGGCAGTTGTTTAAAGAGAACAGTAGATTACTAGCCAGCAAAGCTACCTAAGCTAAAATGTCCCTCAAATCCCTGCAGACTTCTGTCCCTCCAATACAGAGCAGTATCAAGCAGATTACTAGCCAGCAAGCTTACTATCATCTGTCCCTGAAATCACTAACAGCTCTCCCCCTACACTATCTCTTCCAAGCACACACAGGCAGATTTTTCAGATACATTTTTGCCCTTGATCCCCCTCTGGCATGCCACTATCCAGGTCGTTGCACCCTTTAAACAACTTTAAAATCATTTTTCTGGCCAGAAATGTCTTTTCTAGATGTTAAAGTTCGCCTTCCCATTGAAGTCTATGGGGTTCGCGAACCGTTCGCGAACCGCTCGCATTTTTGCGCAAGTTCGCGAATATGTTCGCGAACTTTTTTTCCGACGTTCGCTACATCCCTACTGTTAAGGTCTTCTGATGCTTATGCTGGTACACTGATGAATGGGCAGTACCTTGTCAGCTTTTTCCATCCAGTGTGTCTATTATCACTTAAAATTAAAAATAAAGATGTCAATGCAAAAAACACATTTTAAACATGTATTATTATTATTTTTTGCATTAAGGAATCTGAATATTTCCCAGAAGAATGAGCATTCTGCACTTTAAAGCCATGCAGATGTTCCATATTGCACTGAATGCTGGTGCTGAATATTTATACACAAACAATAAAAATGAATTTTATGAGTGGATAGATACTCATTTTTATGTGTGTATGCAATTATCTTGATTTGATCATAGGCTAGAGCTCTTTAAACTGTGCGATGAGTCTGCATAGAAAGCAAAGACATGAAAGGGGACATCAACAATAAGTTTATCGCTTGTAGAACTGGAATAAGTCCCTGTCCCAAAGAGCTTACAGTTTAAATGGCCATAATAAAAAGTTACCTCTAATGTAAGGTTCTATGCCAGAGAGCTGGGGCTGGAAGTTTCTGAGCACTTTTATATCACACAGCATGATCATTAGCAGTGCATATATTATGTGTCCTTGTCAGACATATACAGCAGGCAGTGGATATATCAAGTATATCACCAATCAAACATATCACTTGTGTCTATTAATAGACAGCTTGGAAACAACATGGATACTTGTGACATGTCAAACATGCAAATCAGTTCAATCAGCAAGACTTAACATAACGGTTTTATCCGAGCAGATCTTTTCTTAGAACACTGGTCACAGCACGCCAGCATATGTTCACCATTTCATGCACGCCCACATTTTAAACACCTGCAGTGCATGGATTTTTAAAAACAGCATATTGACTCTGAAATTCTTAAAGCACGGCATCAAAAATAGAAGCATCAAAGACACGGATAAAAGGCACATACATTTACTAGTGTTTAATCACTTTAAAATGATCTATATATTTGTATTGCAAAATATTTGTGCTGCCATTTAGTTATTTAGTAATGCCATAATGCCATTGGTCACATAGGTAGTGGACCTGTGCCCAGTATTGTCCAGAAAACCCTTAAAACATCCAAATAGGTAGGCCAACTGTATACATGAGATAAAACTTGCAACTCGCAACTTCATAGGCAGCAGAAAAGCAAAAAAAGTCCATGTTTTGTCACTTGCATCAGGGTACTGTATATGTAACATTTTACTGGAATTGCAGCTATTTTATGAAAAATGACAACATATTCAAGCAGATCTCTGCAACACTGTCTAATAGGCAATAATACATTGTGAAATGCAATTTTTGTATTTATTTGTTTTTGCAACATTTTCTGTTTAGTACAAATTGCCCTTTAACCCTATGGGGCAGGGGCTCATGTCCATGGTGAGCAATCTCTACAGTACCGGTATATAACACTGTGTGAATGTGTCAGTGCTATATAAATAAAACATAATAAATAATAATTTTGGGTGCAGACCCTGGGAGGAAGAATGCTTGGATATTTGGATTCATCTCTTCAATTGAGACAGGCCATTAAAACTACTGTGTGCAAGCAAATTTTATAGCTTATATTTTACCTGATCTCTTCCTCTCCAGATATCTCTACTTCTACAACTAGACTCTCTGTGTCTTCATATAAATTAATGTATATATACTGTATATTCCTAAGAAGTCAAAGACCTGTGAGTTTTATCCCAGTTTGATATCTTTTGTTTTTAATCTAGACTGCTTTGTTAAGATTTGTGTTACCTATTATGAGGGTTATGAGACAAGACACTGACTCAAGCTACTCTTTCAGTATCTTGAGTCATTTGATGTAATTTTTTAAATAATGTGTTATGAGCTCTATTTGCCACAAAGACTGTATTATTTAATAATTGCATTGGATTTTGGATCAACATCAAAAAGTAGCAAATGTTCATATCCCACAACCATTAGGGATCTTAGCTAAGTGAATATATGCTTTTAAGGTTGCTATCTCCCATATATTCCTTTTTAGTGCATTGAACCTACAGTATGTGTATGTGTTTGTGTTAGGGAAGCTTCGGAAATCTGGACACCATCTTTATTTACAGTGTTAAAAGCATTGCAATTGTGCTTAGCTGATCTTATGTATATATAGTGGATGATGTTCGCCCTACTGTAATTTATAAAGATATTATAAGTCACTGAGGAGTTATGTGGCCATATAAAAGCATGGGGCCAAAGGCCAAGTACTTTAATACAGGTCACATAACTCTGAGGTGACTACGAATATCTTTACAGCAGGGGGTACATTATACATTAAAATCTACAGTTTCTGGGTGCATGATTTGATTCGTAAAGATGTCTGGCTTTGCTTTATGTACTATAATATGAGTCGGTTTTGCTTCTGTCTTCCTTGCTGTAGTCTGTTCCCCTTGCTGTAACATACCTCCCAACTGTCCCATTTTTCACGGGACAGTCCCGATTTTGAAATCTAGCCCCTAGTCCCGGGTTTGTTACTGAAATGTCCTGACTTTCTCTTTGATCTCCTGCACAAAACAGCCAGGAAAAGATACAAAGTTTCTAACTTAATTGGCTTTTGGCAGAGAGCCCAGAATAGATACTTAGATACTTTTGTAACAGTTTAAGATAAGCAAAGAAGCTATTTTTAATAATTTTGGATAAGCAGGAATCATGGGGAAACTGACTTTCAGCTTAAATGGCAGTTCACCTTCATTAGCAAAACTGTAATAACCCATAAAAAAACACAGAAATGCTTTCAAGCTTTCAGAACCTGCCAAATTTTGTAAAATGGACTTGGTAATTAGGGGGTGTGGTCAAAAAAATGTTGCCGCTCTGTGCACGGCAAATCTTTTTGTCCCTCTTTCCGTTTCCAAAATGTTGGGAGGTATGCTGTAATCTGTCCCTGTAGTCTGTTCTACAGTACCTGTACTTGAATTTGTTTTACTGTTTTCTGCCCTTGCCTTCTTGCCTTCCATGTATGATGTCATAAGGGAAAGGCCAGGGAAGGAGGGAGACAGGACTGGAGATTGAAGGTGGGAGGGGGAGCGAGAGTTGAGAAGACGTTTATGGGGAAATTAGGAGGGACGGTAGAATGGAGGGAGACTCAAGAATGACACAGTGTGAGGGGGATGGAGACCAGAGAGGTATCAAGGAGAGGGGGCCTAGGCAGAAAGGACACAGAGAGGCAGGGAGCGAAACTTGAGAGAGTGGGTGGGACAGAGATCAGAGAGAGAGAGAGACCATGCGAAGAGGAAAGGGAGACCGGTAAGGCCTCATAGGAGGAGGAACCCAGATGGAGCAGACATGGATGGGCAGGGGGAGCGAGACATGAGACCAAAGCAATGAGGGCCTGTATTTGAGAGGAAGTGAGAGAGGAGGAGCGCCCCATGTTGTAAGTAAGATCTGAGCCTAGCAGTCAGATGGGAGAGGGGCAAGAGTGGAGGAAGAGCTGCAGGGAGAGAGCAGCAGTAGAAGTGCTGTCCCATGTAAACAGCGCATACTGACGCAGTATATAATTTACAGTTGGGGTCCATAGGAAAATACAAGGTGGATTGTGGGAACACTCCAAGGCTAAGTAAAAATGTTTTAAACACAATGGAAGTGCTACTGATTTGTCCAATTAATCAATGCACATTCCCTGGTCCCCTGTCTCACAAGTAATTCAGTATATATGCAAGTGTATGTGTTTAAAAAAACAGGGGGGTTTTAGTTATAAAATGATCATAAAATTGGTAAGCTGCCATACCACCTCAAGGTAAACCCCACATGCTGGTCCCTAACTATTTATCTCTGGTCAAAGTATAAAAGGCCTGTGCCTCCCTGCATAGTAGCATTCCTTGGGATAAGTGTCTCCTGACCTTGGCATTGATGTCAATCCGGGCTAGATCCTCCCCCGCCACTAACTGTTGCGACTTTTAAGAGAGAGAGACTGCCCAAACCAACGCCCATTTTGATAGGCATGAGACCACCATTTGTTGAAAGGGGCAAGTGTGGGGGTGGTGCTACAAACCACATGGAAGCTTAGCCTGCTTCTGGCTACAATACAAAAATACAAACTGAAAATTACAAACTGGAGAGCTGCTGAATAAAAAGCTAAATAACTCAAAAAACACAAATAATAAAAATGTATTTGAATATCACTCTCTCCATCACACTAAAAGTTAACTCAAAGGTGAACACCCCCTTTAACCCGACACATATACATTACCAAAATATGGGTTACTTTTTGTCATGAGACAATGGCAGTTATACATAAACAATAATATACTCAGGGCATATTTTCAGCAACAAATGGGAGTGTATTCCCTATGGCCTCACTCAATGGACAAAAAGCTTTTGATCTCACTGAGCTCTTCTCTGACTTGATTCCTCTTATCTTGCATATGGATGGAAATGCATAGTTGATCCATAGGAATACATCTAAAGGCATTTAACCATACATAATACATTTATAATATATAGGTATTGGATCTATTATTCTGAATGCAGTATTTTGGCAAACTATTAATTTCACATTAACTTACATTGTCAAGATTAATCCGAAAGTTACAGTATTTGAATATTAATGATAATAATCATTCTGCATCAGTCCATTTTTTTATAACTGTGTGGCAGTAATTCTAAACACATTTTAAAATGGTTCATTTGAAAATCAAAGGTATATTATAAAAATAAAAGGCAAAAAAATGTTTTAACCTAATAATGAATTAAAATTGCTCATTTTATATGTTGTAACTCTAGATACCAAGGATACAAGCGTTTACAAGCATTTACTTGTAAAATGTATACTGTATAACCTCATGTTCTGAGATCCTTTTAATTTGGAAGGGGTGGATTTGAGCCTAGTGCTTGCCCCTTGAGTCACAAATAACCAGTATATTGCCAATTTGTGAATGCATTCATAACAAAGGATAGTAATAAAAACATTAGGCGGTTACATTTGACTAGAAAAATCAAAACAGTGAATGAACAATCATAAGAAAAAACAGATTATCGAAATGGAGGGATTGTTTATCTATCTCTCTCTCTATTTAGAACTAAAAGATCAATCAAAGTATAACAACAGTTATGCAAATTCGGATTTGGTTCGGTAATTGGCCAAATCTTTAGCAAAGGATACGGGGGTTCGGCCGAATCAAAAATAGTGGATTTGTTGCATTCCTAGTTGATACTCAGGAATTATACATGCATTTTTGGATTATTTTTTTCGTCTGTATCTTGTAAGGTATACCAATATATAGATCAAGTGTTTAAAACATATTTTCTAGTTTTGAAATCACCATATCTAAATCTGATCGCTTCTTGTAAACAAAGAGATATCAGATATAATTAAATATCTTTCATCGCAGGAGAGTTTTCTTTAATCCAATATAAAAATATGGATTTACGAGCTGCAGCAATTACAAGGTAAACAAATGCCTCAATTTAGCCAACAAGTTCCTTTTTAGCATCAGGTAAAGATTTTTTTTCTTTGTATGGATAAAGTAAAGCAAATTGAAGGGAAATTTAGATATTAGTGTGAAGTATTCTCTGTAAATATACAGTAATTCAAGTTTGGTCCATATAGCCAATATTTTGGGGCAATGCCATAAAGAAAAAACATTATTTTGTGTTCTTTACAGGCAGAGTAAATTGACCCATCAGAATATTTTAGACTATCTTATCACCAAAATGTATAAGTCTGAAATGCTGGTCTCTCCAGCCTTCACAATTGAACAGCTTATTAAAGTTCTTAATAGAAGAAATTAGCTGCTGAGAGGAGATAACATCATCTAGAAATATTGACCATATATTAGCTAAATTCTGTAAAGGTTGAGAGTCCCAATTAGAAGTTTGAAAAATTAAACTAGATATAACTGAAACTTTATTGAAATATGGTTCATATTCTCCAGAGTAACTCACATAAGGGAAGTTTATTCATAGGCATTGTTTTCTTATGCTAAATTAATTCCAGACCACAAGTGTGTTAGCTTATCACACTACCGTAATTTAAATTATATATAGATATAACAGATTCCCAGGAACGAGGAACTCCAGAATTAAGGTCAACAATACGTTGTAATTGGAAAATACCATTCTTTTTTCCTTAAGGAATCAAAGATTTTCTTTCATGTTTAGAAAAATAAGTTAAATGGGGATAAAAAGGGCAAAATCAATTCATTACAAACATATTGTTTCATGTGAATTTTCCATGTGACAAATGTATCTCTATAAAGAACATTTCTCTTAATATTAGTATGCTGATTTGCCACATTTTTATGTAAATAATTCACTATATGCTCTCCCAAGTGCAGAGTGGATTTGGGAGATTAGTGTAGGTTTTTTTTTTCAAAAATTGAGAAAAAAAATCCTGAAGGAAAGGAACTGCCAAGAAGAGTTCTTAACGTCACACCATCCATGATTTGTAAATCAAGAAAAATATGTGTGGAAAAAAGTACTACAAGTATTCAATTCATTGTTGTATCACATTCATGTGAAATTAACAATAAAGTTCATGAAATAAGAAAAAAAAAATGGTGTCAGATTATTTGTTCAATAGTACAAGAGTAGTTTCTATCTGAGATTAAATCATCAGTTGTGCAAATCAATTGAGAGATGATTATTATTTATAAAGTGCTTTAAGTGCCAAAAGTGCCAAATCAATGGTGGGCAGTTCTCCATCCACTAATATCAAATTGGTATAAAAATTAGGTTAAAACATAACATTTAATAGCTCAGTTAAAAAGTAATTCATGAGGGCAAAATCAATTAAATTAAAAACCACAAAAAAATATTAGATGTGTAGCGATCTGGTATAAAGTACTTTGGATACTCAGTGTGAATAACAGTTGACACACTAGCCCCACCACGATCTTACATCAGACCTGGAAACCCTCTAGAATGAATTGTTCTTAAACAATTTATACGGGAAAGGATTGGTGTGGAGGTATTATATAACACCTATGGTTATGAACGTTGATGGTAAAACCACACATGCATGGGATACAAACATGCAATCCGTCTGAAACCGTAGAGAAAGTAAAGCAATTTCCCCACTGTCAGTGAGCACGCTTGCATCACATGGTTTCACCCCTTAATCCATTACTTTCCTTTTTGTAACTCACAAAATATGTGTCTGAACGGAACTAAACGCCTGACGAGCATTTTATCAAAGGCAAAATGGCAACATGATCTTGCAATTTATACGTAGACGCGTTCACGTCCATTGGATAGAGAGTCATATGTTTGCATGTCATTCCGACGTCACGGACATGGATCCATGTACTGTATCTGCCAAAATGATATTAAGCATATTTCTATGCACATTCTATGCCCTATTTCTAGAGCGAATTATTTACAAATAAAGAAGAAACATTACAAAGGAGAAAAGAAAGGGAAAAATATGTACTAAATGCTGAAACTGAATGTTTTGGGAAATATAAAATTATATTAATTTTTATTGCATAGTCAGATAAGTGCAGTTATTATTTCCCAATATACGTAGAATATGTAACGATAGGCTTTCATTTAAGCCTCCTGGAGTTAGGGTACCAAGTTCATAAATCCAGCTGCATTCCTTTGACAGAATTGTTTGGTCTAAATTACCTTTTCTAATGTCTAATGAAACTTGTTCTAGAACTGTTACTGTCATTCCATCAGTTTTCCTTTCATGGTGTAGATAAAAAATTTTGCCCAAAGGCGTCACTCTTTTCAATTTGTTTTTGTCTTTGTCCACCGTGGTATTTAATTGGCATTGGGATTGTATATTCTTTAAGGTCATGTATGTGGATTTAATACTGGATATATGTTCTGAGATCCTTTTCTTTAGAGTTCTCTTTCTTTTACCTATATATTGTAAGTTACAGGGACATGTGATCATGTAAATTACCCCAACTGTAGTGCAGTTGTTGAATTTATTAAAATAATGTGTTTTACTGTATCTATCTATTATGTTAGGTGTTTATGTTATCTATTTTGTTAGGATGTTGTTTATATATGGACATATATTACATGATCCGCATGAAAATGTAACCTTAAGACAATTTTGGGAAAATAATTTTGTTTTTCTGTTATTAAAGTGACTCTGGACCAGTGTGTCTTGTAAATTAGGTGCACATCTCATATATAATCTCTTAGTCGCAAATCTGTCTTTAGGATATGCCAATGTTTACTTAATTTTGCCCTAATAGCATTCCACTGATTACAGTAAGTTGTGATGAATCTCATAGTCTCAGTATTTGTCGTTTCTTTTGAGAGCAAGGTTTGTGCTGTAGAAGTCTTAAATGCCCTTTTTTCTCCTTTTAAATGATTCTATTGCTATAACCACATGTTTTTAATCTGTTTGACAATTCACCTGATCTCTGTTTGAAAACATAATTTGAACAGTTTCTCCGAACTCGTAAAAATTCTCCAACTGGTATCACTTTCTTAACACTGGGGACATGGTGACTAGAAAAATGTATATATATATATATATATATATATATATATATATATATATATATATATATATATATATATATATATATATATATATACATATATATATATATAAGTCAATTTTAGGTTCAGATTGTTATCATTCAAAACATCAAAGAGATTGTTGCAGAGATTCAACCGAACCCTCCCATATGATAAGCAGATCATCAATGTACCATAGCCATTGATTAATATGACAGGTCCATTGGTCTGTATTCTCAGAAAACACATAAAACTGTTCCCAGCATCCCAGAAATAGATTTGCATAAGTGGGTGCGAAGGGAGCCCCCATCACAGTCCCCTTTACTTGTAGATAGTATTTGTCATTAAAGACAAAATAGTTATGTGTTAGGCAAAATTGTAGTAAATCAATCAAAAAGGTTCTATAGTCTATACCAAAATTGCTTTATGTTTGATGCTTGTGTAAAATAATGTTACAAACATGTAACTAATATGATATCTTTGGTGACTCTGATATCTTGTAATTTTCCAGGCAAATCTCCTGTGTCTTTCACATAGGAGGGTAGGGATACCACAAAAGGATGTAATTTCTCATCTGTGAATTGACCTGCAACTTCACATAAACTACCATTGGCAGATATAATTGGCCGACCGGGAGGTTTGTCTTTATTTTTATGTACCTTTGGCAACATATAAAAAGTTGGAATTCGTTGGTGAGTGTTAACCAATGCATTGTGTTCTTGAGAGGACAAGTGTCCTGAATCCCTTGCATCTTTAATTAAGTTATGAAATTGTTGACTAAACCTATCTGTGGGATGATAATCGACTTTATTTAGTTGTTTTAGTGCCTCGGCTATATACATAGTCTTAGGCCATATAACTATGTTGCCCCCTTTGTCTGCAGCTTTGATTACCATATCATCCCATTTTTGATCTCAGTGATCGCCTGTCTCGCTAAATATGACAGATTATCTGGGAAACCTTTATTTGGTAATAGACTAAAATCTTTCATGAAAAGTTCACCAAATATTTGGACAGTTGGACAAATTTGAGCGGTTGGAGTATAGGTACTTTGTGGTTTGAATTTACTGCCCAAAGTTGTGTCATTATTTAGTAAAAAACATAGATCTTGTAAAGCTTGATTGAACATTAGATTGTCCTGTTTCAGAATCTGTTCTGGTGTATGTAAATCAAAAGGGTTATCCGATCGTGTCATTTGTGAAATAGGATTAACTTCACAGTTGTTGAAAAGTGTTTTTTTAAAGAGTAACTTTCTACAAAACAGAAATAAGTCTTTGTATAGAATAAATTTGTCTACGTTATGATTAGAGGAAAATGAAAGATCTTTTTATACTGATATTTGCGTGTCTATATCGATCAGAGTGATTAATAATGGATAATTGTTCATTTATCATCTGTGTCTCCATTGTTCTCTCCCCCGATTCCTCTCCCATGTATTTTGCCTGGGGTAACCCCATCTGTCTCTGTTTCTTAGCCTTGTTAAACCCCCTCCTAATCCGTTTGTGTCTCTTTGTACTAAAAATTGGATGTGTTGGTAGGGGATCTGTTATTAGGTGTAGTGTCTGTTGGAAGGTCTAAATTTTTAGTTGTATTTTCACCTGTTTCTGTGTCTGACATATCAGTACTTCATGGTCAGAGTTAGGTTGATCATTAATGGGTCTATCACTTTTTCTTCCCCATTTGTAAATGTTCCCAGTTCAAAAATCATTTAGATCTCTTATGAATTTATGTATTTTCTTTGCAGCTGTTTTATGTTCTAATTCATCCAGCTGTTCATTCATTTTAGAAAGAAAAGACATATATTCCACACAATCTTTATATTCTTGTAGTTGGACTTCTAGTTTTACTTTCTCTGTAAATTCATTTACTAATGTGACCTCATATTCATAATGTATTCGTATTAGCCCCATAGAGCATTTTGAGAGGACTTCCTCCCACTTTTCTTTAAAACCCAGTTGATTAGTCATAAAGGTGGGGAATAGTCTAATTCTAAGACCTCAGGGGATAATCTTATCCTCCACGTATTTCATGTAGGTTGATTTATTCCACCAAGATTTTAGTAATTTTATATTATCTCCCTGATATTCATTCAATGTTTTTATGAGTATCTGATTAGATTGATGATGAGTATCAAACTCATAGAAAGTCTTGTGTATTTTACCTTCCCATTTACCCATACGAGAAATTAAAGAGGACATGTTGACCAAAATAGAAAAAGAGACCGACTAAGGTGAGACGTTGTGTGCTGAAAAAGAAGGATTGTCAATTGGAGAGAACTGGATAGTCTGTCACATTAAGGGCTAGTCCACACGGGGAGATAGCGACGCGTTTGCGGTCGCGGCGACAAAGCGCCGCGACAGTCGCCGCGACCGGCGCAGGCGACAGTTTTGTATGGGCGCCTATGTAAAAACGCCTGTGCTAACCACACGAGGCGATGCGCTTTTCAACAGTCGCCTGAAAAAGCCTGGCGAGGCATTTTCAGGCGACTGTTGAAAAGCGCATCGCCTCGTGTGGTTAGCACAGGCGTTTTTACATAGGCGCCCATACAAAACTGTCGCCTGCGCCGGTCGCGGCGACTGTCGCGGCGCTTTGTCGCCGCGACCACAAACGCGTCGCTATCTCCCCGTGTGGAATAGCCCTTAGAGAGACAGACGATCAGTGGCAAAAAATGGGATGATTCAGTAATCAAAGCTGCAGAAAAAGGGGTCAACATAGTTATATAGCCTAAGACTATGTATAAAGCCGATGCACTAAAACAACTAAATGAAGATGTAACATCATTATACACAAACATCAAACATAAAGCAGGTATCAGGGCTGTCAATTCCTTCCTTGAAGGTGAAAGCAATTTTTGGATAGACTATAGAACCTTTTTGATTGATTTATTACAATTTTTCTTAACACATAACTATTTTGTCTTTAATGACAAATACTATCTACAAGTACAGGGGACTGCGATGGGGGTCACTTATGCAAATGTGTTCCTGGGATGGTGGGAACAGTTTTATGTGTTTTCTGAGAATACAGACCAATGGACCTGTCATATTAATCAATGGCTACGGTACAGTGATGATCTGCTTATCATATGGGAGGGTTTGGTTGAATCTTTGCAACAATTCTTTGATGTTTTGAATGATAACAATCTGAATCTATATGTATATGAAATGTATATAGTACCCAACAAGTAAACTTTCTAGACATCACTATAATGAAGGATGATGATGGTTCTTTACAAACAGATATGTACAGAAAAGTAACAGCAACTAATTTGACTCTACATTTTTCTAGTCACCATGTCCCCAGTGTTAAGAAAGTGATACCAGTTGGAGAATTTTTATGAGTTCGGAGAAACTGTTCAAATTATGTTCTTTTAAACAGAGATCAGGCGAATTGTCAAACAGATTAAAAGCACGTGGTTATAGCAATAGAATCATTAAAAAAAAGGAGTAAAAAGGGCATTTAAGACTTCTAGAGCAAAAACCTTGCTTTCAAAATAAACGACAAATACTGAGACTGTGAGATTCATCACAACTTACTGTAATCAGTGGAATGCTATTAGGGCAATATTGAGTAAACATTGGCATATCCTAAAGACAGATATGCGACTATGTGATTATATTGGAGCTCATCCACAGGTTACCTCGAGACGTGCACCTAATTTACAAGACACACTGGTTCAGAGTCACTTTAATAACAGAAAAACGAAATTAAATCCCCCAAATTGTCTAAAGGGTACATTTACATGCGGATCATGTAATATATGTCCATTTATAAACAACATCTTGGAGATAATAGATAGATACGGTAAAACACATTATTTTAATAAATTCAATAACTGCAATACAGTTGGGGTAATTTACATGATCACATGTCCCTGTAACTTACAATATATAGGTAAAAGAAAGAGAACTCTAAAGAAAAGGACCTCAGAACATATGTCCAGTATTAAATCCACATACATGATCTTAAAGAACATACAATACCAATGCCAATTAAATACCACGATGAACAAAGACAAAAACAAATTGAAAAGAGTGACGCCTTTGTGCAAACATTTTTATCTACAACATGAGGCGAAACCTGATAGAATGACAGTAACAGTTCTAGAACAAGTTTCATTAGGCATTAGAAAAGGTAATTTAGACCAAACACTTCTGTCAAACGAATGCGGCTGGATTTATGAACTTGGTACCCTAACTCCAGGAGGCTTAAATGAAAGCCTATCGCTACATATGTATATTGGGAAATTTTGATTGCACTGATTTCACTATGCAATAAAAATTTATATGAACTCATTTTATATTTTCCAAAACATTCAGTTTCAGCATTTAGAACATATTTTCACCCTTTCTTTTCTCCTTTGTAATGTTTCTCCTTTATTTGTAAATAATTCGCTCTAGATATAGAGCATAGAATGTGCTTTTTACAGCCATATCAATATGCTTAATATCATTTTGGCAGATTGACAGCATAGAGGAGGATAATAAGGTTGTAATGCAGTGGCTGTCTGGTGTTTCACTTTCACCCCCACAGTGGGGCTCATTTATCAACACTGGGCAAATTTGCCCATGGGCAGTAACCCATAGCAACCAGTGCTTAGCTTTTTTTCAGGCAGCTGCAGGTAGAACAATGAATGCAACAATCTGATCGGTTGCTATGGATAACTGCCCATGGGCAAATTTGCCCAGTGTTGATAAATGACCCCCATTGAGTCATCTTCTGCCTGAGAGGAACACCCCTGTTTGCATTCTCCATGGCACTCAGAAGAGGGCCCAATGGGGTGTACAAGAGATATACTACCCCTGCCCATGCCTGTTGGCCCACATGCCATTGGTGAAGTGCTCCCTACCTCTGACTGTGTGATCCATCAGCAGAGACATAATAGTCACCACCTGCTGACGAAGGACAGGAAATGGTGGCAGGGGATCTGCAATTAGGAACAACTCAAGCCATCAGCTGGTGACAACTGATAGGGCAGGAGCTGCACCACCAGCAGTTTTGCCAGGTGCCCATTGAGTCTCTGCACATGAATGTGTAGTATGGGCTGCCATCTTGCCTGACTTGGAGTGCTCAGTAGCCAAATACTAGGCCTGTTGGTCCTTGGCTCAACAACAACAAGCAGAGAGTCCTCCAGTACTGGTGACTTGTCCACTGACCTGTTCACTGCTGCCCCCAGAAGAGGAGGTGGCCTGGGTCAGTCAGTCCACCACTTCCTCTTCTTGCTGTGGCCCTATGAGTTGCCCATGTTTTAAGCTAAAAAAAACTACCACAGCCTGATTCCCTCTGACAGTGCAAACTCAAGTTAGAGTTCTTTGGAGTGTAATAACTCATTTAATGTAAATACTTTGTGGTTATGCCTGATTTTAATTTCCTTGATTTGCCTTACAAAACCCAGTACTGTCTTAGCATTAAGTGAAGTAATTAAACTGTGTTCAGCTACAGCAATTGCCTTATTGGCCTCAATTAAGTAATAATGGGAGATGAATGCTTTTCACATGCCTTTAACTGTAACACATCATTATAGCTTTTGAAAATGATTTGGTGTTTACAGACTGTCAAATCTAAAAGCAGATTATGGCCTACAAAACAAATGTATCATGTCAATGAAATAAGTGTACAGTTAAATGTAATCACATTTTTCAAAGCTATCTTTTACTTCATTGTACATAGAAAAGATGACATTCAGTCTTAATTCAATTAGATTTCATTCTTTAGTGATATGCTTGTCTAATGTTTACAAAATGATCTAATGCCTATTTAAGTTTAATAGCCATGTAAAAAACTATAAAATAATTATGTTATTTAAAAGGAATACCATTTCAGCCGAGGATTGATTGTATGGTCTGTGCCTCTCAATCAAAAAAAAAAAACCCTGCCATGTTTTTACACCTACAAGTTTTGGTGCAAAACTCAAATTGTATTACTAATGTAGTTTACAAAGCTTGTGATATAAGAAACTGCAGTATTCATGTTATTTTTACAGACCAGTATAATGTGTTGCTTTATTAAGTAATGTTTGACACCTTGGGGGTGAGTGAGGTGAAACTACAGAGAAAGCAGACCTTGTGGTTGCAGGGGAGCCCAGGAATGTAGAGGGCCCAGTAAGGTCCTAATTAATAGTGATATAATTTATTTAAATAAATACTGGAAAGTTATACTGGTGCAGACCGTAAATGCCTCCATCATTGACTCTCATTGACTCTAGATATGTTGGGGGAAATTTACTAAAGGGCGAAGTGACTAACGCTGGCGAAAATTTGACAGCGTGACGTCATTTCGGAACTTTGCCAGTTTAGTAACGAGCCCTGGTGTAACTTCGCTAGCGAAGGAGATAGACTCTAGTGGTACTTCGCACCCTAACGGCAGGTGAAGTTGCGCTGTGGCAAACTAATGTAACTATGCTAATTCACTAAGATTGAGATTTGACTGAACGTTACCTCTTGCGCCAGACTTGCCTTCACCAGCTCAGACCAGTCGAAGTGCAATAGTGTAGATAGGACTTGGTCAAAAAATAGTTGAAATTTATATGAAGTCTCAAAAAACGCTGGCATCTTTTACTTTTTACTTCCCCCCCTACACTTCCTAACATATGGCACCTAAACTATACAGTGGGCACATGTGTAGGGCAATATAACAACTCTAGTTTATTTTATTAAGGTTCCCTGGGCTTTGTAGTGTAATGTATTGGCTGTAACATATACGTCCATCCAAATTAGCCAACACTAGCGTAACTTCTTTTTGTTTGCCGCAGTAACGATAGCGCAACTTCGCAAGCGTTCAGTGCCCTGTACGAAACTTTGGATTTCGCTGTCTTGGCAAATCTATGCCTTGCGAAGTGTTGCGATGTCAGAGAAGCCTTCGCTGGTGCAATTCCGGAGGTAAGTAAATTTGCCCTATAGAATTCCAATCACAGTAACTTCGCTTGCTAACCCAGCACTGACCAAGTAATCAACAGAGATTGCAAACTTTGTATCAAAATGGCTTTATTCAGGCACACATTGTGATTAAAATAGGTAGTACATGTGCAAAACAAGCTTACGCGTTTCATGCCTTAGTGAACCGGCACTTAAATCAGAATACAGAAATTTAGAAAGAGTTGATTGTGAAAAAACAAAAACACTCAGGCACACAAGTTTGCACCAAATGTTGGATACACTGGTTACTAAAATGTTTGAATGTGTCAGTTGTAGCCAATGTGAAAGGTAGCTCACAGACAGTAACCTGAAGCATTCATGCCAGACATTCCCATGAATAATTTTAATGAACTACAAAATAATGTTTTCACTACAAAACCTGGGAAGTTCAGGCTAAATGTAAATCCAGTTTCTTTCTGGCTTCATTAACTAAAGGTGGGGGAACTTGCACTCACTGCAAATTTTAAGAATTGTATATGTAGCTGCACATACTACTTAGAATAGCAGATTTATCAAAAAAAAATTTACTTGGTATTGTTTCTCAATGTGAAAATAAATGAGGTGAAAAAACACAAATTTGCTTATTAGTATTTTCAGAACCTCAAATAGTCTGCGTTTATTTAGAAAACTGTGAAATGTCCACAGAAAATGCTCAGTGAAAAAAAATGTCTTTATAAATCAATGACAATTGTCTTAAGCAATTTTATTTTCCCAGTTTATAAAATCATGATTTTGAAAATGAATGGAACTTGGTGATTTTCCCTCTAATGCCACTTTTCTACTGGGACAAAACACAACTACTCACTCAGAGTTTCCCTACATAAGCTAACACCAAAGGGAAAAATCGCATAAAGTCACAAAAAATGTGTAGTTTTTTTTATTGACACAACCTCAAAAATGTGTACATTTCCTGTGTACTTTGCTTTGTGGATCAAGATTAAAAAAAAAATCAACTTAGATTCAGAGGTTCTAAAGGGCCTATTTAATTATGCTATATAAAACTAAATTTCCCGGAAAAACTGTGTAAAAAGCTGTGTAAAATAAATGGCGAACTTATCAAAGTGTGTGATATTTTATGCAATTGCGAACACCAGATTTTCCGCTTTTTTATACACTGCTTCAGATATTTTTAAGTAAGTTCCAGTGGAAGTTGCCTGAAGAAAAGGTGTGTCAAAAAATTATCCTACTTTTGCTCAGTTTTTTACACGGCGGTGCATGGCGATGTGTGATGAATTATTCTGCCTGTTTTTACACCACATAATAAATCTCCACCTAAGTGTAATCAAATGGCTTGGACATTTTTTGCCTACAATAATAATTTGGAATATACTGCATCCCTGTTATTTTCCCCCTTAACAAAGGCCCAACCAAAGTAATACTTCATCTTCAGCCAACTGTTAATTAGGAGTGGTTGTCCAATAACTGAAATAATGACTGCAGCTTTACGTAACTCCAGTTCTGCAAGATCTAAAGCATACACTACATTACACTAAGGTGCAGTGAACAAAGTCCAATTTTGAGAGCAACTGACATGTTTTTCCAACAATGTAGCATTTTTTCCCCCAGAATTTCCAAACTCTGTCTTTTGTCATTTATTGTGTTCACTGGAGTCCTTTCTGTGAGTGATGTGTGCGGCCTATTCTTTAAGGCAGCTCACCTGTGGTTATTGATGTCCTGGAGCTACTGACTGGTCCGGAGGTGGCAGTATATCCAATGGTATGCTTGCCTCAAAAGTGCTTGAAATGGCAGGAGAGCAAAAAAATAGGGAAGTGTAAGGAATGTATTTTGGTGCAAGTACCTTTTATTAAAGTGGTTTTACACGCAACTCACTGTGGGGAAAATGTCACTTTACTCACTGCACCTACTTGCATAAATGATCCCTATCTGAGGCTTCTGGTTGACCCTCTGATGCTGGGGGAAGGAAATATAAGACACTTATCAGAGCTGTTTGGAGGAGGCTATCCAACTAACTAGGTAGCACACCAGATAAACATTTCATAGGAGTGTTTATCTGGCCACAGACCAAAAGTTAACCACATTAGCCCCCTACAGCCTTTTAAAAATAATGAAATCAACATCAATTTCTTAAATTTAGTTGAGTTAAGTCTGTGTTTAACAATTACATAGCAAGCACCTTAAAATTCAATTATCATTCATTTTTTGGATCTAAGCCTGCATACAGTCTTCACACACAAATGGGAAAGTTTGGCAAAGAGCAAAAGTAATTGTTCTTTAATTTATCCCACACTGGGAGTCAGGTTACTCATTATAAATATGAATAAAACTGCTTGGTGAATGTCAGATCACTCATTTTTCAGTGTTTTAACAAGTAGTTTGTCTCACCTTTGCCAAAGGCAATGTCAACAGAAGGGATGAAGAGAATTGAATTAATGATATCACATGCAAAAACACTTATTTTCAAAAGTATCTATAATAGTATGAGGTTAGGAGCAAAATCTACACATCAACACATGCATATTAATCTGCTTAATTTGATTTTGCTACATATAAATATGATCATGTGCATTCATTTCCATTGTTTTTTAAATGCCTGTCAATTAACATGCAGAGTTACTACATGTGCCAAGGGTAAATGTAACTTACTAAATGACTAAGCTAGTTATATTGTATCCTGTTAAACAACACGCACTCTTGTTACTGAGTGGATAATCCTCCCATTCAAGACAAATCACGTTCCATATATATAAATAGTACATCTTAGTACAATGTGGATCATCATGAAGAAAGACACATGGATTGACACTTGTTTACTATATTCTTTTAGTACATTCACTGCATACATCATTTTAACTGGCAAAACAGCCTGACTTGCCCTTCAAATATTCCCTGGATTCAGGTAACTATGACAGGGGAACTACCAGATGTCCTTAGTCTGAGATTCTAAATAGGCTTCTTTACTCAATTCGAAAAATTTGTACAATTTGAATTTTCACTCGATTTTGTTGAGACTTTTTTGAGCTGTTTGATAAATGAGTTAAATTTGTGGATGGGAGTTAGGGTGATTTTGTTTTAATAAAAAAATTAGATAAATTGAGTTTTAGTAAATAACCCCCTAGTATGCTCAATGTCTTAAGAGTTTACTTTAAGCAATCAAGTTCTGACTGCACTTGTGTTAGGAATCCAGTAAAGATACATACCACAATTTTTGTCAAAACAAGGCAAAAACAGATGAAACCACATGCAGTGCATACACTTGCCTGCAATGAGAATTAACCCCAACGTTTCGGCGCAATAGCCTTTGTCAAAACGTTTGGGTTAATTCTCATTGCTGGCAAGTGTATCCGCTGCATGTGGTTTCTTCTTTTTTGTCTTGTTTTTGCACAAATTGTGGTATGTATCTTTACTTGACGACATTGCTGTACATATGTATGTTCATCTTTGATAGATAAACCAGTGACCTGTTTGTGCAATGTATTGACTGATAAATATAAAAGCTTTTTTTTAAAATTCATACCACAGTTATGCAGTTCTTTGTGAGTGTGCAAGCTCAATAGCTGTAATATTGTGTATTTTGGTTACTCTGTGCGGAGTATTTTTTGGGTTATTTTGCATCTCTTATCCATGTTATTCTAAAATTTCTAAATTTTAGATCATCATTTTTAGAATGATCTGTATTCTTGTACTTGTGTTAGGCACAGTGCTCATATACTAATGCAGTGTATTGTGCAATATCCAATTTCCTGATGCATATCTCCATACTTTTAACCATAACACTGCCTATTACCTCTGATTAGTGATCAGCAGATTTATACGCAAATTTTGCAGGAAGCTTCAAAGCTTCAAAGCTTCAAAATTATTTTGACACCTGTGAAAAAAAATTTACGCGCAAATATTTTGTCGAAATGCATTAAAGTCAACGGGTGTCTGAATAATTTTGACGTGCAACAATTTTTATGCGGTAGACTATTCTGCGCATTTATTCGCACATCACTTCCTCTAAAGCAAGCTTTAATAGAACTACTGTCAATTCGTTTAATCTACAGCATCCACTGGCAGCTACATGGCATTCCCAAGAAATAAATACCTCATTTATGGCTAACACAGTCTAAAGAGGCCCTTTCTCTGTACCAAACCCTTTATAAAGGTTCTAAGCCTTTGAGATTAAAATTGATGACAGTTTGGCCTTACAGGGCCAGAAAGGGAATTCATATGTTTATGGAAAAGCGTATTTAGAATACATATTTTACAAATATTGCCAGTAATATAGCGGGAAATAGTTCTTGTGTAAAAACATTATCTTTCATTCTAACCCCAATCCCCACCAACAGAAATATCTAAATGCACAATAACAATCACACTTTACAATTAATTTCAGGGCATAAAATATAACAAAAAACAATTAAAACGTAGGAAAATGTGTGCATGCTTATTTTCTAATTACTTGCAATGGGGAAGTTTGATTTGAAAGAAAAAGCAAAGCAGATACACATTTGTTCTCTCTTGTTTTATTTTGCATGAGCTGTGCTTTTCCCCACTAATAGCAGTTATATTGGCAGCTCTTCTGCAGAACAAAAGAAAGACATAGCCTGCGGCACCTACATATTTCATTTTCAGTCCAGCAGTTTTAGAGACTTCTTGACATTATCTATGAATTTGAAATCAGAGAAAGGGAACAAAATCAATGAAACTATGAAGGGCAAATTAGTAGAAGGCACTTTTATTGAAATGCACTCGGTTCTGCAGATTGGGAGCCAAGACACGTACATAGGAAACAAACATTAAGAACAAAAAATGGATGAAGAAACTCTAAAGGAGCAATCCCAAGTATTTTAAGATTCTATTACATTTGGCTCATGTATTTTTCTTAGTTATAAAGAAAAAATCATTTTCTGTTTTGCTTCTCTGGCAAATAATTATTTTTTTTCTAACAGATGAAATGGGAACATATCAAGTGATAAACAAGGTTGCATAATAGCCATAAAAACTTTGCCTTATATCAAAAAGGCAAAGTTTATGCCTTTTTAAGACTGTACCAATATGATAGGAGTGCATAGTGCATGCAGAGTACTTGAGGGAGTGGGGATGGCAAAAATAAAAGTAACAAGTAAAAGTGCCCCTCTGTGCACAAAGTTAAGTCTCTGTGTAAACACAAGAAAACATTTATTATACGACATATATGGTGCCATCCATACTGTCATCACATAATTATCCCTTTTATTATAATGCCATTTAATATTTTTAAAAATAAAAATTTTATATTAGGGTGCATTCATTTACCTTGATACAATGTGCAAAGTGCAGTTTCAAGTTCTATCAACATTTTTTTCCCTCCAGAATTCAGCATTATCCCCCAGAATTCAAGAACATTGTCTGCGCCGCTGAGTGATTCGCTTGGCGCAACTGTGACGTGCCTATCCCAACTGAATCCAATTCCCAAAATTTGTTGTGCCAAATATTTCCAAGTTTATCTGGCGTCATTTATTTCAGACAGACGCAGGGCAGAAAGGGAACCCTGAGGCTACTGCCTGGTCAAGAAACATCGACTGGGCCAGCTGTGGCCAATTTGGAACTGAAAGCAGGAATGACTGAGCAGCATTGAGCTCAACTAAATGGAAGTGCGAAAAGAAAGTTTTGACGCAAGTACCTTTAATGAAAGTGATTTTAGAAGCAATCCAGTGCGGGGAACATAAATTATCCCTGTTGTGTTCTACTGCATTAAGACTCACTGTGCATGTTGGATTGTCTCTCCACTGGCAGAAAAATGCCTGAACCCACTTGTGCCATCTGCCATTAACTATTATGAATACTGGCCTGACTCCACTAGTTCAGGTTACTTTTGGCCCAAAAAAGCTTAAATGCATATTCTCTGAAACCTACTTGTGCCTAATTTGAAATATAAAAATAATAAAATAAAATAAAACGTATTCTTCTGCAAAAATGTAAATGATAATAAAATGGCTAATTATATGACAACAGTAACCCTTTTACATTTCTTATTATTTTCATATATTATTTACATTTGTATATGACCCATATGGTTAACTTTCCCCTATTGAGGGGAGATGTCTCCAGTCAGTAATCTATACCTTGTGGGAGTTAAATATTCTCCACTGGTCCAAGGGTAGTTTACCTGGTTCCCTAGTGTATTAAAGGTGTTATGTCTCTTTCTGAACTGCATAATAGCAGGAGGTAGGCCTTAGATGAAGCTAGGCCTCAGAATCCAAGGAGAAGAGGTCAGACAGTAAAACTTACAGAGAAGCAGGGGTACAAGAGCTCAGTGAATAAGGTTGGTAAATGACAGAAATAGCATCCTTTCATAGTACACCCAAACTGTATGAGATACTTAGAGCATGTGAGTAAGAGCAGTCCTGTGCTCCATCAAGTAGAACACGTATTGGGTTTAGCGTCCCCTCTTGTGACACCTACTTTAGTGTAGGTACCACAGCTGAAAAAGGCTTATCTCTGAGAGGCTTTCACTGGAGTTTATCCTAAAGTCATACTTTACACACAGAATTAGCCATGGTCATCTTCATAAGCAAGGAATGTATTAATCATACCATGAAGGGCTCCTTCCACTTTCTGTTGGGTTATCTAGCTGGGCAACGAGAACTGCAATGAGCAATGAGCATAATAAAAGAATATATATTGCCAGAAGAGCCTGCTCTTCATTATTGTGTGCTGGGGCCAACTGCCATAACTAAGGTAGCAGATACACTATATCATGCTCAATGAGGTTAAAAGTTAAGGCACTACCAAGAGAATATGTTAATAGTTTTGAATAAACTAAAGCAAGACTGTAAAAAGACTGTAAATATCAAATTTGTGAGCCAACGTTCAATCTCAGATGTGCACTATTCTTAATTACCTTGCCTGGATTAGAAGGGGTTAACCGAATCCCTGTTAGGTTAATATTGACCTTCATCCACAATACTTATATTTGTATCCTTTTTTAAATATATCTAGAGACCTTTGAATGTTGTATGCTAATGAAAAGGACCAAAAAAGTAAATACAAGTTTTTTACACTAGAAGTTGTTTCTTTTTAATTACTATCTGGCTACCAAAGCTACATGTGTGGCTGCCCATCTCAGCAATTTAAATTGATGCTGCAGCATCTTGTTGGTTTGTTGCCAGGTGCACAATAGATTTCCTGTGCAGTCTGCTCCTTCCTATGAAGAGTTCATCTCAGCAACAACAATACTGCTGAGAACAGAAATTCTCAGGTCATTCCAAAAATGCAACCCACACTGTAATCATTTTATCTTACACATCCAGGGTTTCCAGTTGAGAATGAATAATTAAGGCATGAAGGTGGGATCATTAAGAACAAAATGTCAAATGAAATAATCTATTTGCAGGCACCACAGCCTTGTGCTATGCTGAAAATTATCTAAAGATAATTGAGCTGTTAGGGAGGTGCAGGGAAGGAATATTGGGCTGTGCGGTCTAAAACTATGGCTTTCACTATTCAGCTTGAAAACAAGGAAACTAGTTCAATTTCCAGAGCAAATTACTTCACCGTCCTGTGTGCAAGCATAAACAAGTGGGAGGTCATTTATTGAACTTGTGCTTGTGGTAGTACAATGCAATTATGGCCACAATTAACTAAGAAAGTATCTAAAAGCAAAACACAAACACGCAAAACCAATATGAATTAGTGTTCTCATCCCAAACTATTGCCATCCAAGATGTCCCATGGCACCTGTTGAACCTAAGGAAGTCCAGTTCTATACTAACCATCATTATCTGCTGAACCATATAATAATTTATATATTTGTACATGTTATTGTGGTAATCTCTATGTTGGGAAAACCATTTAAGAGATTATAAGGACATATTTTGAATTTAAAGAACTTCAATTTGGGATCTGGTATAGTCAAGCAAGGAACATCATGGACTATTAGACTAAATATAAAATCTCTATATAAATCTCATTTTGGCCTTAATGGTCATTTAACTCTTTAGGAGATTTTATGAAACGGTTTTTTCCCTGTATAGATTGGTCTGTGCTTAATTTGTAAAAATATTGAATTGGTGGGTATGCCTACAGTATTCTGCCGGAAAACTCCGTTTTAGCAATCATTAGGTCCATAGTTTGACATATTGTTAAAAATTGGCCAATGGGACTTTGTTTATGTAACACATTTGGTTAGTATAAGTCAATGTGTAACAGTATATGCAAAACGATCGATTGGCACACTATAAACAAACAATGTCTTCATCTTGTACTTGGATGACTATAACCCAAGACTTTGAATTATATGTACATAAAGTTTGATAACAGTGTTTGTGAATCTATATTAATTTGGATATCATATGTCCCACTGGAATTAATGCTATTTTGTATGCTAAAGCTCTCTGGGTTTCCTATAGTAACCACAAGGACAATGTTTGATTTTCCTTAAAGAGTACGTCATCCTCATATCTGTGGCCTCTTGAGAAAACTAAGTTGTTAGTGAAATGGTCGTTAAGGTACAAAACAGTTGTTGTTTGGAGGTGGGGCCCCTCTCCATTTACCATGATGCCTGGTATATTACACTGAGTGAGCGGACAGTTTTCTGCTGGATGTGTCTGGCAATGTTTTCTCCCTTTTGCCCATTTTGGTCTTAATATTTAGCACATGTGATTAACAATTGCATTTTGTCATGCAGAGGATAATTATCTGCATTTCAGGCATGAGTACTCTCATTTTTCCAATCATGTATGTTAAACTCAACATGCACTAACATGTTATTAATGCTTATCCCCTATGTAAGAACTATATGAGCATATTGTGAGTTATGACACTTGTGCACCTGAAGAAGGGGTTGGTCCCTGAAAGCTTGTCCTTCAACTTCTCCAATAAAATGTGATAAAGGCAACTGCCACAACAAGTTGGTGTGCCTCTTCCCTATGTATAACCTGGATTGTATATTTGAGGTGAATGCACTTGGCAGTATCAATGTATCTAAATGCATTTTACCTGCAATGGTTTTATCTGAAATGTGGGATTTTTTTTATTTGGGTAATTCCTCATGGTCCATTCGCCCAGTGTCGGACTGGCCCACAGTGATAACAGGAAAATTCCAGTTAGGCCCAGGTGTCAATAGGCCCTCATGTTGCTAAACTTTTGGCATATTTCATGGCAATTTCCTATTTCTATGAGAACAAAGAGGCTAAATAGATGGAATAATTGATCATAGTATAAAGAAAAGAGACTAGGTGAATACAGGTTGATTGAGGAGATGAAGAATATTAGTACTGAGAGTGGGCCCCTGGTCTAAGGTTTTATGGTGGGCCCCTGGTCTAAAGTTTTTGGGTTGTCCCCTGGTGTCCCAGTCCGACACTTCATTCGCCCAAAGCTGAACACATGTATTAATGCAATCTGCTAAGAGAATATATGGGTACATGTCCCCAAGCATTTGATGCAACTGAATTGCACCAAGCAAAACAGAGGTTAATATTATTAAAGCTGCATGCATTTGTATACAGGAACAATTCCATCCCCACTATAAAATGTGAGCTGCAACTTGTGTGCAGTTTATGAATGAGTGATATTATGCTCCTGCTATGTTGATTTAGGACTGATTACTGCATTTATTTTCATGTATGGAACCTTTTGAGTTTCATAAAATAGAATATAAAAATATAAAGTAATTGAATTAAAACTATAGTTTGGACACTAAACAGGTACAAAATTGTGCGCTTTTTGCTTATTCAAGAAGTACCTGTGTATGTAGAGGAGTGGAGTAGTGATGGGCTGAAAACCCGCTGCAAAAAAAAAAATTGCCACTTGCGTAAAAGTTGTTGTGTCAAAAAAAATTTGACGCCCTCTGACAGTGTGTTTTGCAAATGTTTCACCGTTTTGTGACTTTTCCTTTGAATTTGCAAATTTTTTGGCGAAGTGAAATGCCCCAGATTTGCCCATCACTAGGGTACTGCAAAAACACACACATATATATATCCTGAAGATGGCTCAAGTAAGCCAAAACTTGGAATAAATTTTGATATGTATTTCTTTATAAAGACCTGTTGGTGCTTGTGTGTGTGTGTGTGTGTGTATGTATATATATATATATATATATATATATATATATATATATATATATACAGTGCTATATGAATAAATGTTGATGATGGAGATAATATAAATATACAGAGTCTGAAACTCCAAAAAAAAAAGCAATGGTCAAGGTCCTCTGTGTAAGACCTAAACGTTGACTTAAACCACTACATTTTTGCACATAAATTAAGTCCCATGAGTGCTCTGTGTAATATATATATATATATATATATATATATATATATATATATATATATATATTTAAATTTACATTCCATTCTTGTTACTCCCCCCCCCCCACCTTCTACCTATTTAGTATGTGAGCAATGTCTGAGATTTCCATCACAGTCCAGCTGTATCTTTGGAATCAGACTTGTAATTGTCTCAGAGGGAATTCAAACCATTCAAGTTGTGCTTTTATATTCTCTTTTGTTTTCCTTAGATTTTTTTTTTTCATGTCTGTGAAGTACATCTGGCACAATAAAAGTTTGATCAATGCACTGAAAAAGCATTTCTTCCCAGCTATATATCAAATCCAAAACACCCTACAACAGAGGCAGTACTTACTGCAACATCTTAACTAAGTTATTTAGTATTCCTGTTTGAAAAAATAACTAATAGTATGCAAAGTACTATCACAGATCAGGTAATATTTCTTTGTTGCCTTTGTCGTTGGAAACAAAGATTGGAAAAATATTGTGTTTTTTTCTTTTAGACATTTGGAGGAAATTTAACATTAATCTGAATACAATAGCTTTCCCACCCTTTCTCTACATAGTATACCTAACCACGTGCCTGTGAACTGGTACTGCTGTACCAAAGTGCTGAAGAATAATCAATAAAGAATATAACAGAACATAGCACTTAAGACCTGATGAATTCGTAGCTCTGTTTTCTTCACTTTGCATACTGCCTTCCTGTTCCCAATTGAGTCACCAAGCCCTGTGTCTATTACCCCCCTTAATATTTTAAACAGCTCAGATGCAAACATAGGTTTCAAGCATCTATCTTAATGCTAGATCAATATAAAGTTCCATTTGAGGGCCAATCCTCCCTTTGTCGTATGATGATACATTATGGCCTTTTTATTTCTGTGCTTCAATTAACACAAGCACTTAAAGGGTTTGCTTACCCTTAAAATTACGTTAAGTATGATGTATTCTGAGACAATTTGTAGTTGTTTTTCCTTTTTTATTATTTCTGGTTTTTGAGTTATTTAGCTTTTTATTCAGCATCTCTGAAGTTTGCAGTTTCAGTAATCTGTTTGCTAGAGTCCAAATTACCCTAACAACCATGCATTGATTTGAATAAGAGACTGACTAGGAATAGGAGAGGGCCTGAATTTAAAGATAAAAAACGGTGAACCATCTCTTTAACTCCAGTGCTTGCTTTCCGTGTGCTTCCCATTCTTCTGTGCAAGAAAAATGATAATGTGAATGTAATGAAGTAAAAAGCATCTGGAATTCTATAATGCATACAATATCTTATATTGTGCATTCCTTTTTTTTTATTTGTGGGTGATTAGGGATATGTTTAATTCTGCTTCAACCCCATTTTATCACATATATCATTCATTTCCATTTTCTAAATTTTCATAAATTATAGAGGTATGGGACCTGTTATTCAGAATGCTCAGGGCCTGAGGTTTTCCGGATAACAAATCTGTAATTTGGATCTTCATACCTTAAATATTCTAGAAAATCATGTAAACATCAAATAAACCCAATAGGCTAGTTTTGCTTCCTATAAGGATTAATTACATCTTAGTCTGGATCATGTACCAGGTACAAGTATGTGATCCGTTATCCGGAAACCCGTTATCCAGAAAGCTGTGCACCCATTAGAATAATCCAAATTTCTTGAAATGATTTCCTTTTTCTCTGTAATAATAAAACACTGTCTGGTACTTGATCCAAACTAAGATATAATTAATCCTTATTGGAAGCTAAACCAGCTTTTGGATCATGTACAAGGTACAGGTATGTGATTCGTTATCTGGAAACCCATTATCCAGAAAGCTGTCTACCCATTGGAATAATCCAAATTTCTTGAAATGATTTCCTTTTTCTCTGTAATAAAACACTGCCTGGTACGTGATCCAATGTAAGATATAATGAATCCTTATTGGAAGCAAAACCAGCTTTTTGAGTTTATTTAATGTTTACATGGATTTCTAGTAGAGGTATAAAGATCCAAATTATGGAAAGATCTGTTATCCGGAAAACCCCAGGTCCCGAGCATTCTGGATAACAGGTCTAATACCTGTACTATTTATTATTACAGAGAAAAAGGACATCATTTTTAAACATTTGTATTATTTGGATAAAATGGAGTCTACGGCAGACAGCCTTTCCTTCGGCACTTTCTGGATAACGGATTTTGTGTTAATGGATTCTATACCTGTACCTCAATGGGACTTTTTTGGTCTAATTATTTTTTATTTAGCTTTAGAGGATGGGATTTGTAATATGGATACAGTGCATCTTTATTTTAATATGTTGAAAAAAAAAATCGGGGATCCAATGTATGGTCTTTAGGGATGGACAAAGAATTTTAATATGTTAGCCCTTAAATGTAAGGTAACTGTTAGGATAAAAGTGAACTGCAGGTGGCACTCATTGCTTATGCAGACCTATTTCATCTCTTAAGCATCCAATTGCTTTCATTAAAACCTTAAAGAGGATGTAGTTACAAGCAGTGAAAATGTGAATAGTAAATGGATGTCATCACTAACTACAATAAAAAGCATTTGTTTCACGGCAACCAAGGTGTTAACCTGTTGCTAATTACAGTGGAGCAATATGCCTGCCATAGAACATAAGGGCCACATGCATTCATTTATAAGCCATAAAATGTGGAGTATGCTATTGGGAATACTCACTGCGGTTTGTTAAGAGAGTAAACCTCCAGATTAGTTTTGTTCACTGTGACACGCTTTGCACTCAGAATTACATTCTAACTATGAAGCAAGGCTGTAAGAAATTATGCATTTGCATTGTCTCCAACATTCACCATTGTTTGTGATATTTTATACAAAGTAGCATGTTATATTCTAATATTTACTTTAGCACACATGCATAATGCAAGTATTGATAGAGACATTATACTTCACTGCACTGTACAATAGATGGCTGCATACATCAAACATAAAGGTTACATATGAATACTGACAGATACAGGAGGTAAAGCAGACCTGTGATAACCACAAATCAGTTCTCTGTGGCATCTCTTATTTATATTCTCTTGTGATTTACAAGAGGTTGTTAAAACACAATGACGCAGTTATAACCATGGGCATCCGACATGTCACATATGCTAGGTGGACAAAAATGTTCAAGTGTTGGCAACCATGTGTCAATCTGTAGAATCCCTAGCCATTTTAAAAGTGGTAAAGAATTACAAGATGGAAAATATATGTTAAGGGAGGGACCTGCATTGTTCTTGGTGAATGTGTATTTCAATCGTATTTGCCTAAATTTACATGATCAGTGGCTTAACTATAGAGGAAGCAGACCCAGCAGTCGCAGGGGAGCCAGACTATGGGGTCTGCTTCCTCTATAGCTAATAAAAAACCCTCCTCCCCAGCCTCTCTCTTACCTGGGGCGCGGAAGGGGGACTCAAGATTGGTGGGAGTAGGTGTGGTTTGGGCATGGTGGAGGGCGGAGCATGGGCGGGCAAAGGTGGGATGGGAAGTGGGCGGGAGGATGGGGATCGGAGTGCACTGGGCCCCTCTGGTTTTTTTTTTTGCAGGGGAGGCCGGCGCACTCTAGTTACGCCACTGTATATGTGGATTATGCATTGTGGATAGGAAACTTCAGATGGTCCCTAACTGCTGTGCAGGGAAATTATCATACTTTTGAACAGCAGGGGGAGCCCTCCCCACCTTACTTCCCAGAACTCAAGCAGCTTTGTTTGTTTCTCTGTAGAGCAGTCTGCAGTCTGTGTAGAGATTCGTATTGGATTTTATTTTTGCTTTTAAATCCCCTTTAATGTTTTTAACTCCAGTGGCAGGGACAAAGATCCTGGAACCAGATTTAAACTGGGATTCTCATTGAATGATGTTGTTTACTGCAGCCACTGGTTCTGCAGAGTTGGTGAAAGTTTGTATTAAACAATACAAAAACTATAAAATCCACATTAGATTACATGACAACACAGGACCCAGTGCAGTCTGCATATTCTGTTTATTAATCAGTCTTGCTGTATCGACTTCTGGCAAATATTATTTGACTTGTGTTATTTTGATAATTAATGATGATCCCAGTCTCCCAACTGAAGCCCAGACCACACTGAGCATGTGCATGGTCTTGGTCTTGCAAAGATGTTTAACAAAGTTACAAGATGGTGACCCCTTGTGGCCAACTTTGAAAACATAAATCATTTGTTTAATTAGGCTTCTGGTACAGTAAGTTCATGTTTATGTTTAGTATTTAAAATACAGCATTTCTAGAATTATTCTATTTTAGACTTGAGTTCTGTCTTTAGAAAACTAAACTAGAAAACTAAAGCAAGTAAATTCTGGGTTACCAATATGCTTTAAGCACAGAGCTAATCCAGGGATGGGGCCAACTACTCTCAGGAAGGATTTTTCCCCACCAAGAGGCAAACTGTAGAGACTTCAGGTTTCATTTAGACAAAAGGTTGGACTTGATGAATGTAAGTTTTAGTTCAACCTAAATTACTATTTTACTATGTTACTTTTACTGCTCTGGAAAGTAATAGTGTGTATCCATTTTTTATGTTTTATTAATTTATTCTTATAGGGGTACAATGACCGTGATACCATTACATTAACTATATAATTATGGAAGCCAAAGATTCCAGTAAGAACTCGCTAAATGTCAAAAATGTTGATCACATTTTGTTCTAGTTAAAATATGAACTTTAAGGATAGCCTTAAGTGAATCACCATGTCTGCTATCCAAGTCATCTGCCAATAAACCACACGGACATATGTTTTCAAGTTTAGCCATGTAAGCAAATGAGTAAAAGCAGTGATCCACTCATTCAATAGGAATGGTCCACAAGTGCAGAGCAAAGTGTAAGTGACAATTAGCTTTGTCCTCTTTTCACTTTTGCATTTGCTGATACATCATCAATTCATTGAACTAAGAGAAAAGACTGTCGAGGTTGTGATGGAACATGATTGCAGATTCTATTAAAACCTTTAATAGTGTCTTGGATGAGTTACTGGACAAGAATAATATACAAGGTTTTGTGATCTTAAGATTTAAGTTTAGTATAGGTATATGTATATATTTTTCTATATGTGAGTGGGAACTCAAATTAACTATGTAACAATGTACTAGACAATGCAACTTGAATCTATTTATGTTTAAATGCGTTCTTAGGTGCTTTTTCTATAGATATTGCACATCTTATAAGAAATAAACTATAAAGAAATACTGTAAAGTACATTAGAGGGCATTATTGACAGATATCGGGGGGATCTTTTTTCACTAACAAAAGAACAAAGAACCAAAAGCCACCCCTTTACACTAGAGAAAAAGAACTCATTTGAAGCAGAGAAAATGGTTCATCATGGTGAAGGCAGTGAGGTTATGGAAACCTGCTGGGTGATATGATGGCAGATTCTATTACTGCTTTTAAGAGTAGTTGGCAACTTAAAGGGATTGTTCACCTTTAAGTTAACTTTTAGAAGGTTATAGAATGGCTGATTCTAAGCAACTTTTCAATTGTTCTTCAGTATTTATTTATTTATTTTTAAAAAATGTACTCTTTCCAGCTTTCAAATGGGGGTCACTGACCCCATCTAAAAAAAACAAATGCTACGTGAGGCTACAAATATATTGCTATTGCTATTTTTTATTACTCATTTTTCTGTTCAGGCCTCTCCCATTCATATTCCAGGATCTTATTTAAATCAATGTATTGAAATTGCTGAAATTGCTGAAATTGCAAACTGGAGAGCTGATAAAGATCTAAAAAAACAAATAATTCAAAAACCACATATAATAAAAAATTAAAACTAATTGCAAATTGTCGCAGAATATCACTCTGTTTATCATATTAAAAGTCAATGCAAAGGTGAGCAACCCCTTTAAACAAGCGTGATGTATCCAAGCTATTGTGACCTTAAACTCTACAGTTAGTTAAGCTATCAGTATATATACAGTACGTTATGTATGTGAGTGTATAGATAGGTACATTATATATTAGTATATGTATGTGTATATATATATATATATATATATATATATATACACATATATTAATCATCTGGCCACATACGATTTTTTCATGCCCTGGTGAATGTTAACAAACGTGATTCATATATAGTTCAAAAATGAACAGCAACCAAGGGTCTTATGCATCAAAAGTTCTGTATTAAGTGAACATATGTGTACAACCAGATTAATAATGCATTTGGAGGGGTTAAAATTGATGGACCTTTTTCTTTTTTAAGACAAAATTGCCTAACCGATAATCATAGTGGATATGCCTAGAAGCAGTTACATCACAAGAACAATAAGACTTAACTGTTATAACAATAAAACACGCATTGAAAACATTGAGGGATTAGGGCCAGAGTGTCTTCCTGGCAGCAGTAAAAAAAGCATAATATACTGGATAAGTAATATTAAACCCGGAAAGCACATGCAACCAGCTAGGAGCAATCTTGTTTGGAAACCCAAATAGCACTTTCCCTGCCGAAAAACAAGGCCCAGCTCAGATTCTGGTAGCCCAGTCATTAAAAGTAAGTATATGGATGGGAGAAACTCTGGACCACCATTAAAATTGTGCCTGACATGCTTTTATGCCAGTAAAAAAGTTTTACTGCCTTTCTGCCTTGCTCAAGTTAAATGTTGCTGTTTGCTCACTACTTTTCTTTGGGGTAGGTAGGCAGTGCACTCATTTTTG
Source organism: Xenopus laevis (assembly GCF_017654675.1). Lineage (NCBI taxonomy): Eukaryota > Metazoa > Chordata > Amphibia > Anura > Pipidae > Xenopus > Xenopus laevis. The sequence goes on along the minus strand of NC_054381.1, from coordinate 64,947,958 downwards.
TTCACTATCATGGTTTAATAAATGTTTAGATCTTGTATATACAATTGATTTTTCGTCTATACTGTATGTGGTCTTCTAAAACACAGATTAATTAGATACATATCTAATGTCTGCTAAAAATGTGGGCTCTGGATGATGGCATTTCTTACAATTCATATAAATATGCTAATTGCTCAATTAAGCATTAAAAATGCCAAGTGTATCTGTATAATGTTTTTCAATACTTTGTACAGCATTGTTGCCCCTTTAAGAAACTACAGTATGCAGTTTTTACATTCAAATCCTCCTGGGGGCAGTACTCAATACAGCAATTTATTGAATATGGAAAATTCCAGCACTAGCTTGAAAAATGTCAAGCAAGGCTTGAGACGAGAATGTTTGCCTTGCAGAGACATCCTACATCTATAACCATCTGGCACAGTAGAATACAGAAACCGAGATTGTAAGATTTCCTTTAAGAACTGCTATTAAATAAATATGCTATCAAATGCATGTATTGTTATATCTTCCCCTGCTGCTTTTACTGCAAAGATTTGGTTAAACTAGACGAGATGTGGTTTCTTGAAATACATATAGCTAAATCAAATAAAAATCAGTTCACTTTGCAAAACTATGCAATTCATAAATTGGAAATTACAGTAAACACTACTGTTATTCTAGTTAAAACTGAAATGTTTATTTGGCCACACAGTGAAGTTTCCATTATTCTTCATTAAACCACAGGTGTTCGCATGGAGGTAAAAAAAGTGTGTTTAATTGCATTGAAATTATTGTATGTTTTAATAGATTAGAAAAAAATCCACCTATAGACTGAATGTGGATGACAGAGCATCATGATCTATTACTTGTTTATAGTTATATGACAGTGATGCATCCCTGATATAAGCACCACAAAAGGTTAGCCCACATACCAAATCGAACCTGAACCTGAATCTAATCAAAATTAAAAAACTGTCACTTACTTCAGTTGTTGAGTGTTTGGGAAGTCTAAAAATTGTCGGCCAGGCCCACCAATCTAGGTCGTGCCCAGGTGAAAAGTGGGCTAATAATTGGCTGGTGGGCATTCCTAACTGATGGTAGCTCAACTCTGCCTCTGAACAGCACGTTGTCTAGCAATGTGGACCACCCATTTGTTTAAATATGACCCAGATTCAAAAGTAACTGCCAAGAAATCTTTGTACATCTCTCAGAATTTCTCATGGAAAAAGCAAACACCTTTTTGTATATACTGTAGTATTAAAGCTGGAGACTTTACCTAGAGGAAACACTTTCTTTCCAAGACAAATATAAGGTCTGGGCAGAAATGGTTCTCTTCTCATAACTTTGTACAGTAGGTGCATCCAATTCAAAAATGACCTGCATCAGGCCCTGCCAAAAAAGCGGGGGTGGCCATACTTATCCATAAGGATTGTCCATTAATAGTTGATCAGACCTTCAGTGATCCTATAGACCATTATTTTCTCCTGCTGGGTAAATATGCCAATGTTTCTGTGGTCTTATTGAATGTTTATTCTCCCAACCGGCAGCAAATTTGTTTTTTGAAAAGAATGATTGCTAAAATTGTACAGCCTGACTGTTGGTATGGTATTATGGAAGGAGATTTTAATGTGGTCCATTCTCAAATAGCAGATCGTTCCCATCCTTCCCTAGATAAGCAGGCTCATCTTATTTTGCGTAGCTTCCAACGGCTAACACGGCAAGCACATCTGTTTGATGCCTGGCGTGTTAACCATCCCAAAGACAAACAGTACACCTTTTATTCTCCAGTACACAAGGTGCATTCGTGTATTGATCATTTTCTTATCTCACAATCTGCCCCGCACTTAGGTTATTCCACCAAAATTCACACAATCATCTGGTCGGATCATGCACCAATAGCACTTACCATTGACCTGCTAAAGCCTCCACCTAGAGAACCTCACTAGCGTTTAAATAAGACCCTTTTACATAACCTTGAAAAACAAATTGAAACCAATTTGAAAGAGTATTTTCAAATTAATGAAGGGTCAGTTCAGAATCTAGCTATTTTATGGGAGGCCCACAAGGCTACAATTAGAGGTCACTTTATAGCTTTAGCCGCTAGCAAATGGAAGGCCCGAACAGAGACCTATTTTTTCCTGCACAGAAAGCTTAGAGATCTGGAAACGAAGTTTAATATGTCTGGTGTTGACTCAATGCTTGACCAAATTATTAATGTTAGAAAAGATTTCATACGCATTCAGCATGAGGATGTCTCAAAAGATATACTTTGCACAAGACAGACTTTTTTATGAAAAAGGTGACAGGCAGAATACCATTCTGGCACAAAAGCTCAAAGACCAAAGAGCATCTTCCCAAATGAATTATTCGTTTCTACAATCACCCCAATTTCCAAGATAACCCAGGCTTCTTACCTCTCTCTCTCTCTCATCCCCAAGGAGGGAAAGGACCATACTCTCTGTACAGACTATAGACCAAAATTTTAGCTAACAGATTAGCCCCGATCTTGCCCAGATTAATACACCGGGACCAGGTGGGGTTTATACTAGGCCGCCAGGAGGGAGACAACACCAGACGGGTCATCAACCTTATTGAAACACTCAATAGAGCTCACCTCCCATCAGTGGTTTTAAGTTTGGACGCCGAGAAGGCATTTGATAGATTAAACTGGCGGTATTTGTTTTCCCTACTTACCCACTGGACTTGAAGAGCCCTTTTTTAACAGCGCTACAAAACCTTTATAGTCAACCTTCAACTTACCTAAAGCTACCTGGTCAAGCTAATAAACCTATTTCGATCACAAATGACACAAGGCAGGGCTGCCCTCTTTCGCCCCTATTATATGCCCTTAGTACTGAGCCTTTAGCAGCAGCGATCAGATTGAGCCCTGAAATTTCTGGTGTCCCACTTGCCTCAATGGAATTTAAAATTGCCCTTTTTACAGATGATGTCATCTTAACATTAACTAATCCGACCATATCATTACCTAATTTGCATGCCCTGATAAGGGATTTTAATTCTTTCTCTGGGTATAAATTGAACTTAGCAAAATCCGAATCTTTATCTCTCAACGTTGCCCCAGCAGATCTTCAGGTGCTGAAAGCTGACTTCATTTATAGATAGAGGGATGACTTATTTGGGCACGCAAATTACAGCCAAATATGAATCTTTGTATGAGGCCAACTTTACTCCCCTTATAAATTTTACCAAAAGGTAGCTTGCGAAGTGGTCACAATTTCCGATATCTTGGTTTGGTAAGATTGCTGCGATCAAAATAAGTATTTTGCCATAATACCTGTACCTGTTTGAGACCCTACCGGTTGCAGTGCCCCCAAAAACATTGAAAGCTGTTCAGAGCCAATTTCAGAATTTTATTTGGAGTCAAAAAAGCCATCGAATAGCTAGATCGGTACTGCTTACATTGACTAATTATGGAGGTTTGGGTGTGCCCAACTTGCAAAGATATTATGAAGCAGCACAACTGCGGCAACTGTCAGCATGGTCGAGGCAACCTCTTCCTAATGTTTGGGCCTCTATTGAAAGCTTGGCTACCCCAGATATATCTATTAATTCTTGCATCTGGTCCGATAATGCCAAGGGTATTCCTAGAAACAATTTGCTCCCAATAACCCAACTGACCCTGAGAATATGGGATACATTAAAATAGAAATGAGACCTGCTCTTGCATTATTCCTTAAACATAAGTTATTTCCGAAATCCTAATTTTGCAAACGATGGGGACAGACAGGTCTGTATACCATTAGTGATCTCCTCAACAACCCTGCCAAAACCCCACCAACATTACCGAAATTAAGAGACCTGGCACCACAATTACCCCTGCATCAATTTGAATACTTTCAACTCTGTCATTTCTTCCATCCATATCTAATTGCTGCAAAATCAGGTGTGAGTACAGCTTTTGAAACCCTGGCTACACAGAGACCCCCACAAAAGGGACTTATTTCCAAGATATATAGGCTTCTTACTGAACCTTTAACTTTTAGCTTAGGACAACATACCTATATGAGTAAATGGAACAGAGTAACTCAGGATAATTTGTCCCTAGAGGACTGGTCGGCAATTTGGAGAAACGCTCGACAAATGGTTACCTGTGTGAGGCAGAATGAACATATTTATAAGATTTTGATGTTCTGGTACTACACCCCTGATAGGTTACATAGGCTATTCCCTGACCTCTCGCCACTTTGCTGGAGAAACTATGAAGAAGTAGGCATGCTTCCACATATTTTTTGGGAATGTTCGACCAATGTGGCTGGAGGTTAAGAAAATGTTGGATCAGGTTTTAACGACCCAAGTTCGTTTAGACCTTCCTTTTAGGTAGGCCGTTTTCCGACATACCAAAATGTAGCTGGCCAACCATATATTGACAGCCGAACGGATAGCGGTAGCAGCCAAGTGGAAGACCCTTCACGGCCCAACCGTTAAAGAAATAATCACTAGAGTCAATGCAAATAGATTCTTTGACTCTACTTACTTATGCAATATCACCCCTCAACATCTAAATACCTGGTCCATTTGGGAATTAAGAGGCTTTGTTTTATGAAATACCTCCCCGAATGCGGGGCTGACCTCATAATGCTCAGGGATACCTCCGAACTTCTCTGTTTATTAGCTTGCTGCCTATATTGTATATTTGTTTAGTTCGGCTACCTATGCATACGGTAAACTAACTATAATACCCATCAGACGTATGTTGCAGTCTTGCCTTCAGTCCTTTACTGACCTAAACATTATTGCCTAATGATAAATGCCTATATGCTTCTGATCTAGCACATAATCTATTTTGAACAGAGATTTGTAACCAATGTCAAATTTTTACTTTCTTTATATGCTGATATCATGTGAGTTTTTCTTCTTTTTTGTTGTTTTATGATTTTTTTCTGTTTTAACTTCTGTATTTTTTACTTTTGACACAGATGTTTGTTTCTTTTGAAAATTCTTCAATAAAAATATGTTACAAAAAAAATGACCTGCAGGGATATAATGATTTGCATCCCATTAACCTAAATGTGTTATTTCTAAAATATACTCAATGGCATTAGAGGAGCGTAGAGGAGCTTCAGACAGCACCATAAATGTACTAAGGGGGGTTATTTATCAAAGGTTGAGTTTAAGATGTTTGTGAGTTTTTTTTTATACCTATAATGAACTCACATGTTTTCCGAGTTAAGAAAAAACTTGAATGGAAAAAACTGAAATCGGTGAATCAACCGAAAAATCAAATTAATAGAGTTTTCCCTGGTTAAAAATTTGCTTGAATTATTTGAGTTTTCAATCAAAACCTTCCTAAAAAACCCAAACATCATGAAGGCTATTAACATTATCAAATGGTTCAAGGGACCTCTGCCATTAACTTCTACATGACCTTGACAGTTTTTAGCTAGAGTATTTTCGGATTAACGCTATTTACAGCTTCGGGGTATAATAAAAATGTGAGTTTTTCTGTCAAACCCTTAAAAAAAAATTTAAACCTGAAACTGTGAGGTTTTAACTGAAACCTACCCTCGGGAAAACACAACTGGACCTTTGATAAATCTGCCCATAGATGTCAGTCTGAAAGGTCACTTTTTACACTTATGGGAGTCTGCAAATACTGTTGAATACTACTTGTTGCCTTAGGCAATATAATAGTATATAAGATACCTCAGTGTCCTAAGTAATGTATATTGTATCATTTGTATATATCACTGAATCAGGAAATCATTTTACAAGGATTACTATTGAATGCTAATATGATAATCATACTAAATTGGAAAAACATAACATTTCCTACAGTTTGGACAAAGCATAGGGCTAATTTAGAAACCAGTGCAGTGGCCAATAGCAACCAATTATCAATTAACTTTGATCAGGCTATAATTATTTAGAAAATGAAAGATAAGATCTGATTTGTTACTTTGGGAAACTACACTAGTGAAATGTAGCAGCTATATTTGTAAATAAACTCTGGTGTACCGAAGAGGGTAAAGTTTAAATCTACCATCATTATGGACTTCTTGACAATTTTATGTGCCGCCAACATAATATTCACCATTAACTGGTTGATACATAATAAAAGCATTTAACAAACAAAGGAAAGTTGTACTCACCATTAATTTTTAAAACCATTAAGCAGGGGTGACCACAAAATTCATATTTACAAATACAAGATTCCTCTGCACTCAACCCATTATCAATATATTTAGGACATGGAGATATATTGTGCCTTAAGCTAATAAAAGATGCCTTACCCTTTAAACAAAACAGGGATTGTTTATCCATATATTGCAATATATGAACAAACAATACAATACAAACACGGCACGAAATGTCTCAATGTCCTAAATTTATTGATAATTGGTTGAGTGCAGAGGACCTCTTGATTTGTCTACATAATAATATCAAAAGCCTGTTAATCTCTGTAATTGCAACAATGAATTGGATGCATGTTACTCTTTTAAAATAAAGACAAGTTGAAAAAAAACTAGAAACTCTCCTCTAAAACCCCCAGAGCTCTTATATGTTCTGTGGGTAGGACAATAAAGTTGATTTAGTTATTTCTTTATTTCATTGGCTAATGGGATTATGTTTACTGTATCTAAATGTGTACAAGCCCCCCTTTGTTAACATTCTCTAATGAAGTAGTTATATTTGGGATCTCATTAAATGGCTTTGACTTTAATGTGGTGTATGTGGCCAGTATAGGAGGTCAAGTATGCTTAGCCTTTGTTTGTTACATTAGAAATCAAGGAAAGGAAAACAAGTACTGAAAGAATTTAGTAACTCTACTGAACACTACTGTAGCAGTAGGATACCGTGAAACAGTGTTACTACTATGCAAGAAATTGTGGAATCTGGATACACACAATTTATTTTGCTGCTGGGTCATTGGTTAGATATAGTATGGCTACAAGTCAACTAATGAGAACTGAACATTTGATACTGTGCAGATACACCTAATGGACAGCAGGGAAGGGAGTGAGAGGGGTTTATTTCTATTAATCAAAACATAACTTTTTTTTGTAGAGGACTCTTTTTACCATTAAGGAGTACTAGTAATAACAACAACAAAAGCTTCTGCTGGAGGCTTGACAGTCTCTCAAGCTCACAATACACTTTGCTTGTGCTCAAAATGCCCACAGTGTCCCTCTGTAAAGACACCTGGAATTTATTTGGACAAATTATGAGGCAGATTTACTAAAGGGCTAAGTGGCTAATGCTAGCGACTTTTCACCAGCGTTGTAACCACCAGGGACATTGCCAATTCACTAACCAGCGACAATTCACTACGAACGGGACCGACGCTAGTGTTCATTCGCACTCTATCGCCAGGCGACAATTTGCTCTGACGAATGGATGTTACTCCGAATATTCAGTAAAATACGGATTTTACAGAGCGAAGTTACGTTAGTAAATCAGTAAAGTGACGAAATGACGTCACACTGGGAATTTTCGCTAGCGTTAGTCACACACAGGGTATTATTTTGTTTCCTAAGATATAGGGACCCATATAACCCCTAATTGTAAAGCAATCTTCAGTCATGGGGTTGACTGAAGTACTGCAGATTTTTATCAGTTAGGAATATCCTAATTTAAGAAGACAGTAGAGGCAGAAAGGGGACATTTTTAGGTCTGCAGTGTGCAAAGAGCACATTTTCCTGTGGTCAGTTATGACTCTCCTCCCCAAAGGCTGCACCAGTGCTTCACAAAAATATTTCTTCCAAGATCAGCCATTGTCACAAAATCAATATTAAATTATTATATCCATTAATTGATCACATTATTTCCAAAGTCCAAAGTGGTTGCAGGTAGACAGGGTAGGTGCACAACCCTCTTTGTGCAGAATTACTGTAGCACATTGTGCTTGATAAGGAGAGAACTTTAAACTAATGCACAGCCACATAATGTATGCAGCACTTGTTAACTTACTCCTTTGAGCAAAAGAAACAGATTTAAAAGAATAGTGGTCTTCCTCTTCATATTTCTAAATTTAGAAGAATTTCTTAATTCACCTTTCTTAGCCCCTTATTTGTTTAAATGATAAGGTGTTTTTTATTAATATTATGATTCTGATTCTTTCTATTTTACGTGAAGTGCATGGCACAAACTTGCAGCCTCAGGCACAGTGCAGTTGCATTTGCTCATAAAGTGATAATTAAATTGCTAACAGGCAACTTGTGAAGGCATTTGCCAAAGACGTGAACGACTCATTATTACCTACCTAAATTGTATTGAAACTACCAAATGTAGTGAAAATGCAATTAATGCATTCTTGTATATACACAAACGTGCATCCTGACACACATACAGTATACATATATATGACATATTTACATATAACGATATGTGTGTGTGTGTATAAATATATGCATATATATATAAATACATGTATGGGGCTGCTATTAAACATCAGTGGATACATTCTTTTTTTATGGGTAGTGAGATGGGAGCAAAACACATTTCATTTCCACTGCAACGTGATTTATTACCTTCACATATGCACCCCCCCTAAAAAAAAAGAGAGAGACCGCAGAACTAATTAGCAGAGTAATTAATTAATATAAATTTGCATATTTGCATTTGCAATTAGTGCAGTCGACTGATTAGTCTGAAAATGGGAAGTTTGACTCATTAGATGTAAGTGTGTGCTGGACCGGAAAGAGACTGCCAGATGAGGCGCAAAAGGGTGGAATAAGCTTGTGTGTGTGCTGAGCTCAGGAGTCCTTTGTTAGAAGAACAAGAAAAGATATTCTCTTTTTGGTCTCAAAGTGATATGGATTAGTGATTGAAGATGCATTCATATTCTTACACAGTAGTTCTGTCGTCTTTGATATTCTTTATTGTATGTTGTAAAGCCATGTCTTTCTGTATAAGCTCAGTTCTTATATTAACAGATGAGCCTAACAACTGAACATGGAGATCCATCTAACTAATAACAATTCTTTTAGCATACTGCAGTGGAGAGGTATATTTTGTAAATGTTTTTTTCTATGCATGCATAATGGATGAAACAAGGGTATTTTATTTATAGTTTAAATATATAGGTAGCTTTCAATTTACTAGCAACATAGTCTTAGAATGCATGTGAAAATCTTTTCATTATTTCATACACACATTAATTGCACAGATGGGCTTGGATAGGAAAGCTTTTCTTATTATAATAGAAAAGGGGTGGACAGAATGCTTAAGGCCTGAGCAACTAAGCTCGGTTTACCGGTATCTGCGGATCGACCAATTTAAAGGTAAGGTATCATTTTAAATTGAATCCTCCCAAAAAACAATAAAAGGTTCATTATCTTAAGTTAAGATGCCTGGGATAATCTTAGCTATGCATATACTGTTGTAAAATGATCAGATTTTGCGTGCACTAGGTAGAATCAGCAGACTCCGTATTCCAGGGGAGGTAGCCGGTAGGTAGCAAGATTCTCATAGAATTAAAAGGGTCAGCTGAGCTTTGGCACCTATTGGAAATCCAAAAAAATTGTATGCCCCCTCATCCTGTCCTGGTTGGGTTGTGGGTCTTATCTATAGCAAGTTTTAATCCTTCAGACAATTTATTAATGTTTCTTTTCTGTCCACCACCCACCACCCACTTGCAGCAACAGCACATTTTGGTTGATGGTGGTCAGGGGGTTGTGAATCATTTCGCAGGTTGGGTAGCAGGTCCAAGAGGGTGAAAATGTGCTCCCAAGACCCATTCAGCGCTCACTGGGAAATATAGTGAGGCCCACAAATCTTTGGACAGAGACAACTTTTTTTCTAATTTTGGTTCTGTACTTTACCGCAATGAATTTTAAATGAAACAACTCAGATGCAGTAGATGCAGTTGAACTGCAGACTTTCAGCTTTAATTCAGTGAGTTGAACAAAAAGATTGCATGAAAATGTGAGGAACTAAAGCCTTTTTTTTAACACAATCACTTCATTTCAGGGTCTCAAAAGTAATTGGACAAATTAAAAAACTGAAAATGAAATGTTCATTTCTAATACTTGGTTGAAACCCCTTTGCTGGCAATGACAGCCTGAATTCTTGAACTCATGGACATCACAAGATTCTAAAAAGTTGTCTTTCTAATTAGTTGCAAGGTTTTTCTGAGAGGGGGTGTACCAGCTGAGAATAAAAAGTGTTTTCCATTCTTTGAACTTATTGGGAGTCCTTCTTCATGGTGGGAAACTCATACAGGTGATCATTTTAGCTGATTACCCTTAAACTGACTTCTCCATTGCTGTGCACCATGAATCAATACATCTTGGGTAGCACTGGTTAGTTTAGGATTACTACAATAGTCCTGAACTAAATGCATATCCTTGACTGTGGAAAGTTTTGCAAACTGCCAACATTCCTTCTTTATAAAGCTTAATCTCAAACAGTCTTCTGAAAAAAATGAACACACCTCTTACTTAGCAAAGAAGTTCATACTGTATCTCTATATACTATATAGTCTTTTGGTGCAATGATGCTAATTATACGTTTTGAGTTTTTTAGTAGCTAATTGGGAACCTTGTTTCTATATACATTAGATTATTGTCAAAAGGGGTGGTTAATAATGGATATACAACTGACAGGTATCCCTATCATGTGCTTGGTGGCTTATTGTTTTGTGCATTGTTTGTTTAATTGTATAAGTGGTACAAACACTTTTACTTTGATTTATTTATCCTGGCATTTTCAAGCGTGTAGAATTTACCTGTAGTTGAGGTAACTAACTTCTCTCCATATCATTCTGGAACCTGCATGCCTATCTTTAAGCCATCTAATGAGCACAATTCTCTGATCACTGTAATCATCCCCCCAAACAGAAAGTCATATGGTGGGGGTGATAAGATCACTCCACTAACAATAACACTTCCATGAGCTGGATGGTAACAAATAACATATATTGCTACAAATGTTACATACCAGTGTACCAACTTTTCAGCTGAACTTAAGTTCACATAACCCTTTGAACTCTCTCTCATTAGCTGTACTATATAAACGACTATACGGTTGCAGTGCCAAGCTGCATACTATTTCTAGCAATGGTACCATATTTGAGTGGCATAACCCATTCACAAGTTTATTACTGCGTCCTGCAGTAATAAACTTGCAGTTTCAAGAAAGCAAAACAGCCATAATTATCATTTGATTTCTGTACTTGGATGAGGACTTGAGGAATGAGCCATTCATCAGGCAATATACTGCGTTTAACATGTTCACGGGTTTGTACAGTACTTTACAAAGCACCAGTAAGGCTCTTTTTATAATATACAATACAGTAATTTCAGGGAAAAGGGAGAAAGGTGATAAAGGGTCTGTTGAAAATGTTTACACTTGAGCACAGTTGATTGGGGATATGAACAATATATACAGTAATATGTAAGATGTCATATAATAAGCTTTAGAGATTAGAAGAAAAAGTATTCATTTTAATAAATGAAAAGGGTTTTAAAAATGAGAACCAAGAACACATGGAGATGGATCACTTTTTGACAATAAAATTATACCAAAAATGTATTTTTTGTCCAATGACTGGTGTGATTGACCTTTGTAGTCAGGACACAAATTTTCCCCCCACTTTAAATTAGAGATTGCTTCCTATGGGATGTTTTACTCCATTTACAGGTTAGGCAAGTTTCACTTGTAGATAAGGTTGAATTTAATTTAGAATTGTTGCATATTATTTATAGTATACAGTATTTGTTAATCAAACAACTCATTAGCGGATTCTGCCCCTGCAATCAAGTTTTAGTCTGCTGTTTCACACTACATTCTTTGGGGTTCTTCACATATTTTTCTCCATTTTGCATGGCCAATAATGTCCATATGGGAATGTAGGGAAGAACATCTGAACTTTCCTACCTGCATTGGATAAATGAAAACAAGAATAATCCAGAAAGAACATTTTTGACACAAGACTACATAGGTATGGGACCTATTATTCAGAATGTTTGGGACCTGGGGTTTTCCAAATAAGGGATCTTTCCATAATTTGGAACTCCATACCTTAAATGTACTTTTGAGCATGACTTTAACCCAAGGACTGCTTAGCCTTTAATATGGACTCATTATACCTTATTGGGATCAAGCACAATGTACAGTTTTAATATTATGGAAAAAAGGAAATAATTTTTAAAAAAACTTGAATTATTATATCATAAAATAAAGTCTATGGGAGATGGCTTTCCTATAACTTGAAGCTTTCTGAACAATGTGTTTCCAGATAACAGATCCCATACCAATAGGATCTAATTTGCAGATACAGTAATTCATATAGTATAGGTAAACTAAATCAAAGATTTTAAGTGGGAGTGCCCAAACTGTGCAGCTGACCATCCTGTGGGACAACATCTGTCAATATAAAATGTGAGCTAAATGTTCATTTGTTGTTCCTGGAAAACATTTACATCACTATAGCAGGATGGCTGTTAGGATAAGATTATATTTATCTGTAGATGTATAATAACCTAAGAGGCACCTTACAAAGTATTGGGCAGCAAAGACAGAGCCTTTACCAAAAATCAGAAATCTTTTGCAGTGAACACTTTTGCATCAGGGCAATAATACGGTTATGAGTAGGGGATCAATTATCCGGAAACCTGTTATCCAGAAAGCTTAGAATTATGGAAAGACCATCTCCCATAGACTTCATGTTATCCTAATAATTCATATTTTTAAAAATCATTTCCTTTTTTAATTGTAATAATAAAACAGTACCTTGTACTTGATCCCAACTAAGATATCCTTATTGGGTTTAATTAATGTTTAAATGATTTGTTCAGTAGACTTAAGGTATGAAGATCCAAATTATGGAAATATCCATTATCCAGAAGACCCAGTTCCTCTGTATTCTCGGTAACAGGTCCCATACCTGTAGTAGCCAATCTCACATATGAAATGCTTATTTTATGCACAAAACAATCATATATTTTTCCAGGATTCAAAAAACATTTTTTGCCAAACCAAAAGGACATACGTACCTCAGTGCTCCTTGGTCCCCGAGCTCCTCCGTAGTAACACATTTTGCATTATTGGACAACTCATATTTTAGACAAAAGTTTTGTTTTTTAAGCTAATGGCATCCTGTGTGCTCCAGTTATGAATAAAGGTAGTCAAAGTCAATTTAATGCAATAAAATATTGCACTCTGTCCACTTATTCATATAATCTCCTTCAGGTCCAGCTTTTTCATATTCATCACTCTGTGTTTGGTACTATGGTCATATGAATATTTTGGCGTTTTTATAATGTAACATTTACCATAGAAGTCCAGCGGAATGGAAATTACAGTATATAAAGTATATACAGGGCAGACTGCAGAAAGAAAGTGCTATGGCAGGAAGATAATATGTATATTTGCAGGAAAGAAAAAAAGTGATTGGAAAGAGAAGAAAACAGATGGGAAGTGTAAAAAAACAGCTGAAGACAACAGCAAGATGAATTTGAATAAAAATGCTTGAGGGGAGGGTGCAAAGACACAGGGTGGTATTGGGGAGAGAAAGCAAAGCCAGCAACATTCTTTTGCACTGTGTAGGTTGTGACAAGTCAAAAATGCCACTGGAGATACATATTGTTATTATCATGTATTTATAAAGCATCAGCATAGTCCGTAGCACTGTACAATAAATGGGTGTGTACATTGAACATACAGGTTTACATACAAAGCAGCCAATAATAAATTCAAGAGGGAAAAAAGCATTCTATTAATGTGTGTTAACAACACTACTTGGGCAGAGGGCTATGCTTCATATCAGCTGCATCTTCATCTTAAGTTTTACATTTTATATATATATATAGTTATGGAAAAGTGAATTCTAGAATTTAGTATTCGTCAATCTGAAATATTTAAATTGCAAAATATAAAAATATCTGGTTTTAGATGGTGGAGCTTGGGGCAATATACCCGGCATGGGACTAACATGCAGCATTGCATCGCATCTGTTATTGGACTACAACTCCCATCATCCCTTGACAACTCTCTTCTCTCAGCAACACAAGTGACAACAGCTTGCCTGAATGCATGGAGGAAACTGATCTTTTTTGCTTTACCCCTGTTCACTCTGAAATTCAAGATATCTATCTATATATATCTATATATATATATCTATATCTATCTATCTATCTATCTATATATATATATATATATATATATATATATATATATATATATATATATATATATATATATATATATATATATATATATATATATATATATATATAACTTTTTGACCATGCACCCCCAGCTGTTTAACTGGTCCAGATATTAGCGTGGCTGCTTGGTATCGAATATATATATATATATATATATATATATATATATATATATATATAAAAAGTTGTGTCTAAAAAATTAGCAGTCATTTTAAATGCAAGATGTAACCATTATATATATATATAGCTTACATTTTGCTTTCACACAACTTTTTTTCCACTTTCTAGCTGAATTGTTCCAGAAGTCGTAATAGATGTCTAAGGGGTTAATTCAGTGCAAACAGGTTACTGAAGCGTCATACAAATACTGTGTAATTTGGAAATGAGAGCACAACATTGGCATTGCTGTCCCCTTTTGAATGTGTCCCTTAAGATTCTCTTAGAAAAAAAGGAAGTCGTTCTGGTGGAACTGCACCGCCTGTAAGTGAAATGCTGGTGCAGAATATTTTTTTCATCAGTCTAACCTTCTGTGTTGATACATGAATGCTGGTACCCACTAACAGGGATGCCAGATGATCAGTGCAGAATGAAGGTCCCAAGGGAACGCATCATGTGGTTCTCTCTGCCCTGTGACGTCACTAGCAGATGGCATGGGTACCAGCTCTGGCAGTTGGCATCAATGTCACTTTTTTAGAGATCAATGAGATACACACATATCTAGACTCCTGGAGACGATGCGACATTCAGACTGATTTGGAAAACGGAAAAAAATGAAAACTGATTTTTGACTGAGCCAAGACCTAAAGGTAACAAATATTATTATTTGCAAATCTATTTCTTCGCAATACCAAAATATGCATATAATCCTCTGTTTAAAATGGAATTATTTAACATTTCATTTACCATGTACCATTATCCATTTCTTCTGCACAGTGTCATTTTGACCTTACACATATGCTGTGTTACTACTACTACAGCAAAATGGATAAACTACAATTCTGTAAAAGTATTTGCTTGTGTATTTGTGTGAAAAATGTTTCTTTTAGGATACTGAACAAATGAATCTCCTAGTTTTTTTATATACGTCTTCATGCTTTTCACAAAATGAAAAAATTCTAAATTATTACAGACTGCATCTGTCTGTTTTCTCTTAATTAGACGCAGCAGACTCTTCTGGGTATGATTTAACACCTTATACAAAAACAACCACAATCACCATTATTGTTTCTGTTTACTTAAAATTTTCTGAAAACCACTATAAAAATGTGTGTATTTATATTTTTAATGACATTCTGCTGTTTAGGATAGAATTTGAAATTGTAATCACTTTTTTATTTAAAAAATCTGCTAAATATTTTTTTTAAAATCTGCAAGATTAAGTAAAACTTACAACCATGCCTCAAGCTGCAGAAAGTATATCCTCTAAAATGAATGGAAAATATAAAGCATCTCCTCAAGTCTGATCTGAACTTGATTTGAGGTTAGTGGGCGGGACATTAGAGAAATATATTTTGGAATTGCTTTAGATTTTCTAAATTCCAGTACAGTGCATGATCAGTGCATGTCGTTGATTAAAGGAATTAGACATATGGATGTGGATTTTAAGATGGCAGATAAGCATTTTACTTAACGATGTGGGAGATACTAATCATTTACATTCATTTATATTAAGACTATAAGTATGTATGTTTGCTGATATTAACAGATTTTTTTTTTTTATATATAATTTTTTTGAATGTGGTCTAATACCTTATCTTTATTTGCAGGTAAAAAATTCTCAATCCAAACAAAAATGTTAACGCTTCCTTTTGATGAGTCCATTGTAATGACAGAACCGCCAATATGCAGAAAATTTTCTCGGGAAAACGAGGAGGCGAAACAAGTAAAAAAACTGGAAAGCTGTGCCAAACAGCTAGTATCCCATGGGAAACATATCAGGAAAACACCTGAAGAGGAAACAGAGCAAGAAGAAGAAGATGAAGACAGGGAGGAGGAAGATGAGAATGGATTGCCAAGAAGACGAGGACCAAGGAAAAAAAAGATGACTAAAGTCAGACAGGAGAGAATTAAAATAAGGAGGGTAGAAGCTAATGCAAGAGAAAGGGGTAGGATGCATGGGCTCAATGATGCGTTGG
This sequence comes from Xenopus laevis, assembly GCF_017654675.1. NCBI lineage: Eukaryota > Metazoa > Chordata > Amphibia > Anura > Pipidae > Xenopus > Xenopus laevis. The sequence continues at coordinate 64,931,715 of NC_054381.1, read as the reverse complement.
ACAATTTAAGGAAAGTGGTACCCTGCTATTCTAAGACACAAAAACTGTCAAAAATAGAAACATTAAGATTAGCAAAAAATTACATTTGGGCTCTTTCTGAGATCCTTCGGATTGGGAAAAGACCTGATCTACTTACCTTTGTGCAAAGCTTATGCAAAGGTTTGTCCCAGCCAACCACAAACTTGGTGGCAGGATGCCTACAGCTTAATGCCAGAAGTTTTCTTATGAGTCAAAGTGGGGACACTTTGCATCATACAAGATCCCCATATACTTCTGTTTACCCACCTTATCACAGTCCTGAGCTTAGTACCCCTCCAAGTCACGGGACCCTTGATAATTCCAAAACCATGAAACCGTACAGTTATTGTAGTGCTTATGAATCGTTTTATGAAAGCACATCTCCTGAATGCACAAGCCCACAGTTTGAAGGTCCCTTAAGCCCTCCCTCTATGAACTATAATGGGATATTTTCCCTGAAGCAAGAAGAGGCCTTGGACTATGGGAAAAATTACAATTATGGCATGCATTACTGTGCAATGGCAGGCAGGGGTCCCCTCGGGCAGAGCTCTATGTTCAGGTTGCCCACAGACAGCCACTTCCCTTATGACTTCCATCTGCGCAGCCAGTCTCTCACCATGCAAGATGAATTAAATGCAGTTTTTCATAATTAATGAGGAAAATGAATATAAACAGTGGTCATTCACCTCCCTCCCCTATCTAATTAAGATAAAGCAGATGCTTGTTCACACAGTAATTGACACGGCTCGATTAAGGTATCACTGCAATCTTGAATGTGTGTTTTAAAATTCTGTGTTTTATTTCAATTTCTTGTTTTCTAAATGCCAAGTTAATTGCCATATTTAAAAAAAATTATATAAGTTGGTTAAGAGTGTGGTTTGTTCTTGTTCTAAAGTATTTTGTTTATTTGTTGAAATATCTGTTGAAATTACGTGGCTAAATAAAATTGTTCATTATACAAAGCCAATGTCTATTTTAATTGCACACAGATGATCCAAAGCAATTACATGTTATACCATTTAAGCCAGAGGCACAAGCAAACCAGTGCAAAGAAATCCTTTTCAGGATTCACTGGCCCTGAACAGTTTAGGATCTGTATAAAAATGTACAATTACTCTTCATTATGTCCTGCAAATGAAAAAACTTTTAGAAAATATATAAAATATTAAAAAGACGTATCTTAAGAAATGTGATTATGTGAAGTTAAAAGAAAAACATGATTAAAAGAAACATTTAGGAGATAAAAACTACTGTAGCTAAGGAAATATAGAAAACACAAATAGGCTTACTTATCTCAACAACTATTATTTGGATTGGGGAAAAACTACAATGACAATAACTGAGGGGGCAATAAAATTATTTTTTTTCCTAATAGTAAATCAGTGAACCCAGATAGCCAGAGAGTCAGGGTTAAGATTTTAAATGTTTAATTAATTGGTGTTGCAGGCCTTCTCTAAAAAGCATCAACAGTCGGCATTCATAAAACTAAACATGTTAAGACCTTAAGCAATAAGTAGTTTATAGTCATTTTAAAGGGTTCTATATATTATTTGTAGAATATAAAATTATTATTTTTAAAAAGTGCAGGCACAACATTTAACACGTTTTTAAAAAGTGGTTATAAATGAGATGTAACCAAAAATTACTTACTGCTATCAGCTATAGGCTTGTCCATGTATTTTGCAACTAGGATTTGCATAATCTTATTACCCATGCCAACCATATTTTTAAAGATCTCAAGATAATAAAATATATATTTTTAGTTTGTCCAGATACACCAATAACATGTAACCCTGTGTGTTAAAAGGAAATTTGCAATGACAATAAAACTAATAAGCACCCGCCTAGGATTTAATGTTTTTGTTTATTTCCTATGGGTCATTTCCCGGGTTTATCCCTATATACAAGGCCTTCTTTATAATTCGTCGTCTAAAGATCAATTTGCTTATTGAGTTAAAAAATAGATATTTGTATTCAAAATATTGTAGATATTTGTATTCAAGTAGGGATCTAGGTTAAGTCAAGCAAACGTTTTAAAGAAGGTTTGAAACTCACCAAAGTTAACAAAGCAAACACAAAGGGTACTGTGGTTTCATGCAAAAAGTGAACATATTTTACACTGCAGTGTTTAGTCAATATATACATTTCTCAAATAAAAAAGGGATGTTCAAGTTTAGGAATGTGAGCAACACTGATGACTTTGTTTTTTGATGATTTGTTTATGACTGATTGTATGGTACTTTATGTAAATGCAGTTCCTAAATAAAATTTAACGACTGCTAAAATATTTTTTCTTGTTTGCCTTTTATAAGATGGGATTTGAATGTAGGCATGTGTTTTCTTTATTAATATTAAAATGCAGTGATTAGAAAGGCAAAATAAACAAGTCATTAATAAATATTAACTTGATTTTGCAGTTCTCTAGATTTACTCCAGTGCTAGGGTAAAGATAAGGATGAATAAAAAGTAAATTAAAAAGTTATACTTCCTATCTGTAATTTCTGAAAAGCCTTAAAGTCAGCATGGAGGTTCATAAGTCGCGGCAGCCATATTTTTTTAAGAGGGGACCAAATAATAATTTAACATGGAAGCAACAGAAAAGAGCAGAGGGTCCTTTTATAGTATAAGAAAAAGAATCACTAAAATGTAATGCAACAAAAATATTTGTTGAAAGAACATTTTTATTAAATGGGTGGAACATTAATCCCACAGTCATTTAAATTTGCTATAACAGTATGCAAATAGATAAGACCTTTCCAATGACAGTTTTTGCATGCACATTAGACTGACATTCTACATTTTAATCATTACCTCTTTAACATTAATTACTCCTTGTTCAAGCAACAAGAAACATATTTCATATGTTCGAGTTACATATTTTTCACAAACATAAGCTTTCCTGATAATATAAGTGGTATAAGACAAGCATATTTCCTCATTTGGATTTTTAGCAACAAAGTGTTCAGCAAAGTATCAGCAAAAGTATCTTATATTTCAGATATGCAAGTGTACTATAACCCAAAAAACTATTCTATAGTCTATATTATTATTCTAGAAAGTGACCCACACACAGTAACAAATTATAAGGAAACCCAGAACCTGGTATTCTATGGCTTTCATACGAAAAATAAAAACATAATTACGTTTTTATACTTTTTATAGTACTGTATTATACATGAAAATTGTAATGTTCACACCTATGATCTGCATGAATTAGAAACTAAGTGAACTGGATTGGAACTGTGTTCTTTTGCTATGATGGCTGTTAAAAAGAGTAAATCTGAATTTGATTGGTTTGCTTCAATATTATTACATTTGGCATGAACAATTGTAAGGTTCAAAGTTATTAGATAAACGCAATTTCCTAACCCTGAGATATATTTTGTCCAGTGCTGTTTAACTTACTAAGATTTCAAACAAAAAGAGAAAGACTAAAGTTGCCATGACTAGGATAATTTGACAGTTGTAAAAAATTAAAGACTGTGCAACGTTACCCATGGCAAAGATTAAATACATTATTAAATTACAGTAGCACATTAAACTGCCTGCCATGTAAAAGGTACAAACACATACTATAAGTATGGGACCTGTTATCCAGATTGCTTGGACCTGGACTTTTTTGGAAAACAGATCTTTCCGTAATTTGGATCTTTATACCTTGATTGTACTAGAAAATCATGTAAACATGAAATAAACCCAATAGTCTGGTTTTGCTTTAAATAAGGCTGGATTATATCTTAGTTTGGATCAAGTGCAATATACTGTTTCATTATTACAAAGAAAAAGGAAATCATTTTTAAAATTTGATTATATGTATGAAATGGAGTCTATGGGAGACAACCATTCCGTAATTCAGAGCTTTCTGGATAATGGGTTTCCGGATAACAGATCCCATACCTGTATATTCCTACTATACTAATATGTACTATATTCATAGTGTGGGTAAATTCATCTTGATTGCTTCTAAAGATAATTAATTTATTAATTTAATTTATTTATGTTTTAACCAGCATTTTACTAATATTTAAACACGTTTAATTAGCTATTGATATTATCAATTGAATTATTGCACTGCACTTTCGGGTTAATCACTAGGATATTGAAATCAAGGCTATATACATTCAAGATTTATAATACCTGATCAAATAGTTGGTTACAAGCGGGCTACTGTTCTCTTCAATACATTTTTTGTCAGATCTCTGCATTAACCAACAGGATAATATTAGCATTTGGAAGTGAATAAGGGTATCAACCCATTTTTTTCTTATAGCTTTTGTGTTATTCTAATGCCCCATATTATTAAAAAAATAAATATTTCTTAAAAAAGGGTTTGATTCATTAAAAAAGTGGCTGTGTGCTGTGCTATGTAATTATGTGTTTATAGAATTTTTCAGGAGGTATAGTTTCTCCTTGAGATGTACATTTTAGTAATACAAATTTCCTTAGGCCAGAATTGCAAAGACACTGAAGGCGGGTGGAGAGCAGTTATTATGCTAGGAAGGTTGCTGGATCGAATATTATAGGGAGTTATCTAATCAGGATTGTGTTGCCACCAATACAGATTCTTACAACTTAGGATCAAGTACGAGGTTTTGTTTTATTATTATAGAGAAAAAGGAAATAATTTTTAAACATTAGGGGGGTTATTTATTAAGCTCTGAATACCTGAAATCCGAAAAATTTGAATTTTTTGGACCAAAAAGAAAATCCGAATTTTCGGGATTTATTAAAGTCTGATGGTATTAAAACTCAGAATCTGAAACCCTGGCATCTCAAAGCTCTCTGGGTCCTGTATTAGTCAATGGGGAAGGTCACAGTGTTTGTGCTGCTGTCAGTACTGATATCCGATGATTTCTGGGATTTTGTGCCAAAAAGTCAGAAAACTGCCAAAAATTCGTGGTTTTTGCGGAAAATCATGAAAACTGTGGACTTTTCAGGCAAAGTTCCGAAGTTTGCACATACCTATGATTTTGAATGATAAATAAGGTCCAATTTGGAGTTGCTCAGATTTTTATCTTAGAAATACTGAGATAAATTCGGAGCTTGATAAATAACCCCCTAGAATTATTTGCTTAAAATGCACTCTATGGTAGCTGGCAATAGTCACTTATTGACCTCAGCAAATGATGCAAACATTCTGTGCTATACTGCTATGTTTTTCCAAGCATCTTTAATGTGCCATTCAATGTTTTTAGAATGCTGCTTTTCCAATTAACATATTTTTTTAGGCCAGTGATGTCTAAGGCTGAAGGCACACAGAGCTTTTTTCTGCAGATTGAGGGAATTGGATCTAAAATAAGTGAAGATTTTTGCATAATTAAATATAATGCAATGCTAAGTTCCTTTCCAATATATATTAATTAAAAATTTGAATACTTTTGAAGCTGCTTGCAACTGAAATTGCAACGGAACACGGTTTCTGGCTGCCCTTGCGGCATTAAGAGCCACATGTGGGTGAGGACCTGGGCCCGCCAGGGCCTACAAGAGCCGAGGGCCCACCGGGTTTTTTCCCGGTGTCCCTCCAGCCCAGTCCGACCCTGGCTCCGGCTGTTGTCAGCCTGCATATTTTTGCAGGCTGAGAGAAGCAGATCTGGTCAGTGCCCCTGCTCCATTGATTTGAATCCGATCATCCTGTGTGTTCTCATTTTCATAGTTCTGTTAATCACAGCAAGCATTATGAGAATTGGAGTCTTGGCAGGAGGAGAGCTGTCCTCTAATACAATGGAGCAGATTTATGAAGCTGGTATCTGGGTTCATGCAAACAATTGTATAAACTACAAGTCAGTTCCTGAACTCTCCTGCAATTGATTAATTTGGCTTGCTGCTGTAGTTTTTTAAACTAGGGGTTTTTTCACAAGCAAGTTTTTGAGTATAATAAAAAGCTTGTCATCTAAAACCTGTCAAACTTTTTATTTTTTGCTAATAGTTTTTGCAACTGTCTGTCCAAGCCTGGACTCTCTAAGCTTCAAAAATCTGCCCTAAGTATCAATAGAGTGGTTAGAGGACAAAGAAGGAATTATAAGACACAGATGCATTCTACTCTCAATAGCAAATACATTACAAATACAGAAAAAGTAAAACAGGAAAATAGATACGTTTCTTAAAATATTATATTTATTTCATTTATGTAAAAAAAATCGCTTTTGGATGAATATCTAAATACAGTATATCTGCAATTTCACCCTAGATGTTTGACTTATATACTAGTGCAAATCTTATATATCATACATGCACACAAATAATATGCCTATAATATGCCTATTAGTGATAAGCAAAATGTTTCACCAGGCTTGGATTTGCTATAAAATTTGCTTTTTGCCATCAACAAATGTTTCCATAAAAACCACCTGAGACAAAGATGGTCCGTCATTGTCAGTCAGGGGTTGAGTAGCCACTGGCTGATGAAGGAGAACAGCTAATCCCCAAGGGCCTGAGGGAAGGTGAGTCCTACATTGGTAGGCAAGCCAGTGGTAAACAAGATTCTATAGAGCTCATCGTATTTGATACTAGCGATGGGCCAATAAATTCAGCAGGCATGGATTCGCAAATTTTCGTGTTTCGCCTCCCTTGTGAAACTGTCGAAAATTCACAGACAAAAAATCTGCTGCAACAAAAAAATTGTTGGACGTTAAAATTGGCGTGGCATAAAAAATTGACGCACGTCAAAATTATTCACACACCCATTGTCTTTAATGCATTTAGACAAAATAGTCGCGCACTAGTGTCAAAAATTAACGCATGTCAAAATTATTTTGATGCCCATTGACTTCAATGAGTTTCATAAATTGTCACTGTTTCGCAAATTATTTGGCAAAGTGAAATGGGATAGATTAACCCAACAATACACACTAGCTCAGGAGGTTGTAAATGACCCCTCATATGATCAAAAGTGTCACTTTACACAATGCCAAGGATGTTGTAAATAACCAAATATTCGGACGCATAGGGGGTTATTTATCAAAATCCGAAAATATCTCGTTATTTTCTAAAATCTACTCCGACCAAATCCACACGGGTTATTTACCCTTATTTATCAATATATTTTCCCGAAAATTTCCTGTACAGGAAAAAACTCAAAAACATTTTTTGAAAAATTCTAATTGTACAATTTTTTGGGGATTTTTGACCGAAAACCAATAAATCTTCGGATTATTGCAGGAAACCCATCACATATGAGAATATCTTCGGGACTTCTCCCATTGAGTTATATACAACCTCGACAGGTCTGAGATGCCGGATTTTCAGATTCTGATTTTATTTCACAAAAAATTAAAATTTCATAGCATTTTATCGAGATTTTGCCATTCAGACGTTATTAAATAACCCCTGTAATGTAAAATTGTATTTCCTTATTTAGAGCACTCACTACTGAGTTCCAGACTGTCTCCAAAAGCAATTTTCACCATGCAGTAGACAGGACTATCTGGGTTTTGTAAAGCAGATGCCCATGATTTGCCACTCTAGTTCCAAACCTTAAGGCTGCAGTGTACAATGACATTCCTGGCAATCTTGTTCTTTCTAATCTTTCCTGGTTCTGCACATTAATGCCCCAAGGCACAAAGTGAGGTACGCATGGCATGGGTTTTCTGAGATGTAAGTGGAAGAATGTAGCCTGCACAGAGCATTGACCTCAGTCCAGCTTAACACCTGTGGAATAAATTGGCTATCTGAGAGCCAAGTCTGATTTAACACAACCTCACCAAAAATATTAGAAAGCAATTTTTCAGAATTCTTTTGCCCATAAACTCTATCAAACTGGTGGGTCCAGTGGCATTCTCAGCAGGTTTCCCCTTTTACTAACACTGACTCCTTTTCTAGCATTCATACAGGGCAATGTCAGAATTAACCCAGGACAGTGCATGCTGGCAAAGGGTACATGACAGGGGAGGGACAAAGATGCCTGGCAGGGGATTAGCAATGGGATTAGTGACGTAGTTGGGGGGTAGAGTTGTAAAGGGATGTGTAGCACTAACTGCTAAGGAGGGCATCCATTTTGGAAGAAGAAAAGGAGTCCCACCCTCCCTCCCTTGTATTAACCCTTTGTGCTAGTTGTCACAATTGTGGCCTGGGTTAGTGGGGCACAGGATAAGTTGATGTGGAATGGTGAGTATTGGGCTGACTAACCAAGAAGTGATGAGAGGGAATAGCCCGTTGTCACAGCCGGGCGGCGGGTCCCTGGCAATGGGGAGAGTTAATTAAGTGGAGTTTTTTACCAAGTACCAAGTTGGTTAATGGAACTTGGTTGGTGGTGTTCCTCTCTAAGAGCGGTGGTCTCTGGGAGGGTATGTTGTATTGGTGGTAGCATGCAGTCCTGCATGCATCATGCTAGAAGGCACAAGCGGCTGGTGGCTTGTACGATTGCATGCACCTAATTGGGTCCATTGCCAGGGGCCTTGCAGAGGATTAAAAAGTTAATGGTATATACTGTTCATATTTGTATGTTTATAATGTTGTTAATATAACTGTTATTGATATAAATCTGTTATCTATTGTTGAATAATCTTTTGTGCAACAAAGCTGTGGACAAAAAGACTCCAACAAATAAAATGTATGGTGAGCGAGTTGGTTTTTCCTAGGCCAGTTTGGGGGAAAAGGGCAGGTATTTGTCCCTGCCCATGTCAAGCCTTTTCTCCTGCTTTCTGTCTTCTATTCTCACATATGCACCTTATTGCATAAGTGTTTTAAAGGCATTTACAGCTACACCTGTGTGTGTGTTTCATTAACAAAAGTACTTTTACAAGCTCTCATGTTTTTAAAAAAATAAGATTGATTCAAAATATATGACCTATTGACTTCATTTTTATTTCTTCCATTTTCATTCATGTCTATTAAAAAAATAAATAAAAAAAAAAGTGTGTATGTAACACTTGACTAATACTAAGTCACTTTTTGTTGTGGACCCTGGCAACCATCCTGTGCATCCAGACTACAAGCTGTCAATAACATTATAATGTTCAACCTCACACCTCAATATATTTTGTGTTCTTGATTATTGGTCTCATTCTAAAGCTATCAATATAAACCTTCAAAAAGATATTGATGTGATTAAAATATTAATATCTTATTTGTTATCTAAAACATATCCACAAAAATCCTAAATAGTCCTTTGAACAATTGTCATCACTAATTATTCTTAATCATTTCCCTTTCGATGGATCTCACTTATCCACCTTGTAAACCATTTAATCATCTTCAATTGCTTGCACATGACTGTTAACCCTTCATCTTTGCAAGTTGGATGCACTAAGCTCATTTTCAATATTGTTTTTAGAACATAGATTTGAAAGTATAAATGCTAAATTTGGCCACGGCAAACAGGACAATAAAAACCCTTCCCTCCCTCGAGGCTATAGAGAGAGGTTGAAGTTGTCGACAGATATCGACTTTATAGCCAATGCCTCATGGATCTCTATGAACATTACAAAAATGATATTGATCCTCTGGCACCTACAAATAGGGCAGTTCCAGGCTTCACCAAGTTATTGACAACTTGTCATTTTCTGGCATCTTTCAGCTTTCCGTCATCAGAAGGTCTTGTCAGTGGCCTGCCTCAATCCTCTTTCTCTCAGTCATTGACTCAAGTTCTACAAGCTCTTAAAAAAAGATGTCATCTATTTATCAATTTTTCCAGAACCAGAGAGGAGTGGCTGGAAGTGAAAAAGCACTTTTATGTCCAAGGAGGTCTGCTTAACATCATGGGTGCATTTGATTGTACTCATGTGGCTTTATTGGTGAGGAGCAAACAGATAGTAATTTCATTCAATCAACACTCAAATCAATCAAATATGAATTTGATAAATGTTTTTGCTGCCTTCCCTGGAAACAAACACGACTCTTATATTCTGTGCAATTCATCAGTCTACAGGCATTTTGAATCTAGTCAATTAAGTGGTGGTTGGCTTGTAGGTAAGTATTGTTTCAACTTTCCATATAATTCTAAATATGTTTGCATAGTTTAGGTCTGTGAAATATCTTACAACTCATGCTAATGTTGTTTAAAGAGTGCCAAACAATTATTAAGTAACATGATCTATTACAAGTCATTCTTAGTGAAAATCCATCTTAGTGCGCAGTCCCTTTGTCTACAACATTGTTTGTGAGATGTCTTACTACTAAACACTTATACCAGCCCTGACTGAATGAATCTTTCAAAAGGTGTTCATTAGAAGCAAATTTGTTGACAGTCTAACCTTTGTTTGGTATGGTAATTTCCGTAGCTGTTTTACATAAGGTCAGAGATACTCGGTTAGATTCGGGGAGTGCGTGAACGAAGTGCTCCGAGTGCCATCCCTCCAGCGATTTTCATAGTAGACAGAATTAAAGATGCAATGTAAAGTGTTGCATTCTTATACAGGTTAATCTATGTAGAATAATACAACTCACTATATTGATTTCAGCATATATTAAAGCTTTTTTTCAGGAGATGGTGGTTATGGTTGTCGACCCTGGCTGCTTAATGGTATTGCTAATCCAGCCACACCTGGTGAACACTGGTACAACGCAGCTCATCTATGTGTCAGCCAAGTCATGGAACGTGCATTTGGCTTACTCAGGGGGTGTTCTGTTGTATTCCACTAGTAAAGTGTGTGATATGATTTTATCAGCCTGCATTTTTAATATATTTAATATTGTACAATAGTGGACAATCGTCTATTGGGGGATCTTCAATTACTTGAAGCTATTGAAGGTGATCAGCAACATGAAGATCCTCCTGTTCACCCTGCAGATTCAGGCCAACATGGGAACCAGGTCTGGTAGCAAATCATTTGTGGACACTTCTATTGTAAGTTGATTTAAAATGAGATTCTGATTGGTTAGCTTACAAATGTCATATGTTTGCTGCCTCCTCTATGAACATGCTAATTTGTATTTGATGTAGTTTATATCACAGGGTACACTCTTTCTTTTTTCAAGCAGGATCATTGTAATGTGGTTGTTTGGCCCTGATTATTTTTTAGACAAGTGTAATTTGAATATTCCATGCTTTTAAACATCTATTACTGTCCTCACCAAACTAAATAGCTTTTTATGTCAGGGTACTCTTTGCTGTTTCCTGAAACATCATCAACATCTTCCTTCTATAACACCCTCTATAATTCACATGACACTCTCTCATTCAATCAGGCTGGTTGCTATAGTAAAATGTACCCTAGCAACCAGACATCTCAGTAAGATATCAACAGGGGAATGTAATAAAAGTCGCAAAGAGCAAAACAATTCGCATCAATAAGACTAAAAATCCACATCTCGCAATGTAATATTGTTCCTTAAACTGTTATTGCATTGCGAATTTTAATTGCGCACTGCGAATTTTAATTGCGCACTGCGAATTTTAATTGTGCACTCATAAGAAGTGCTTGAAGGTGTCGTAATCTTTTGGAGCAAACATAACAACCTTTTCAGTAAGAAGTTTTATTACATTGACTGCGCATTGGCGCAAACTATAAAATTTGCAAACTTCACTGTCAGAAGTGGTCGCTAAACAGTTTCCGGGCTCGCAAAAGCTATATTAAATTCACACAAAGCAAAATTTGTTCGCACAAAGGCATAACTTTTCGCATTACGAATAGTTTTTCCGTTAGCGATTTTTATTACATTCCCCCGCAACAGTTTTAAATCAAAGCTATATGTTTGATGTTCAATTATAAGCCAATATTCAACTTGTGCATGTGTCTGAATGACATGTTCCCTTAATCTATATAGAATTGGAAGTAAACCTTATGTTAAACAAAACTTTGCCAACATTTTTATTTATAAAAACTTTTTAGAAATCTTTCTTTTGTTGTGGCTTGTGTGGCAAAATACAATTATATCCACTTACAAACACCTGACCATTGGTATCAAATAAAAAAGGCACTTTGCTGCAAAGTTACACAATAAAAATACAGTATCCAGTGTTTAGTGTTTTCTACAATCTTACACATTGATGAAGGAATATCTGCCAATGAATGACTGATTTCAAACAGGAGTTAACTTTTATTTCGCTCCATTCTTTTCATTGTTGGAGCCAAATCATAATTCTGATTTTCCATTCTTAGTAGCTGCAAACGTCATTTATACATTTCTCTATTTCTCGTTCAATGCAAATTCACATATAATCATTATGGCATCTTAGTTGTGTTTCCACTTAGGAATTGTTGAAAAGATTGGAATGCCTTATTGAACACATGGGGCAGATTTATCAAAGGTCGAGGTGAATTTTTGAATTTAAAAAATTTGAATTTTGAGCTATTTTTTGTGTACTTCGACTATGGAATAGTCCAAATTCGATTTGAATTTGAAAAAAACCTGAAAATTCGGATATCAAAATTTATCATGTACTGTCTCTTTAAAAATTCGACTTCGACCATTCACCATCTAAAACCTGCCGAATTGCTGTTTTAGCCTAAGGGGGACCTCTTAGAACAGTGGTCCCCAACCAGTAGCTCGTGAGCAACATGTTGCTCTCCAACTCCTTGAATGTTGCTCTCCATGTCCTCAAAGCAGGTGATTATTTTCAAATTCCAGGCTTGGAGGCAAGTTTTGGTTGTAGAAAAACTAGTTGTACTGCCAAACAGAGCCTCAGTGTTGGTTGACAATCCATATAGGGGCTACTATAAGGCCAATCACAGCCCTTATTTGGCACCCAAAGAACATTTTTCATGCTAGTGTTGCTCCCCAACTCCTTTTACTTCTGAATGTTGCTCACGGGTTCTAAAGGTTGGGGATCCCTGTCTTAGAACCTGGTTGGAGTCAATTGATGGACTTTAAAAAACCGAAGTTTTTTTGGGGGAAAACTTTGATTCGAATTTGATTGAATGCGCTATTAATTCAATTTGCACGATTCTAATTCGCCCGAATATGGACCTGTTCGATCAAAAACTGACCTATTCGGCTAAAAAAAACTTTGACTTAATTTCGGTTGGTCTTTTTGAATTCGAAATTTCAAAGTTTTTCAAATTCGAAATTTGACCCTTGATAAATATGCCCCATGGAATGGATTCTTCCATGTCATCTTCAGATGGTTCCTGATTATCTTCTGGCTCTTCTGCTTCTACTTTGCTTACAGGATGACTTGTATTGTCTACATTTTTTTCACTACAGATTGTTACATTATAAACAACTTCAATATTTGGGCTTGTACAAACACTCAATAAAGCTCTTAGAATATTTTGTTTTAATGCGGTGTTTGCTGTTTCAGTACAGTATATACAGGGCCGTTTTACGGCCTTGGTGTGCCCTGGGCAAAGAGCAGACTGGTGGGCCCCATAAAACCCAGGCGCGCGTAGGGCGGCACATTTTTTTTGAGATCACGACCACTTTTGGCCACACCCCCCAAATACCACCTCTATTTAACAAAGCATTATGCAGTCATGCCAGTATTAAATGAATAATCAGAATATTAAATGCAGATCTAACAGTATACTACACATAAATGGATAATTAGCATTCCAGATTTATGTTTTCTCAGAATTGATTCTCTTGGCTCTGCCTTACTGCCAGTCACAAGCACAGACAAAGTCACAGAGACTTTCTGTTCATTGTCCAAGAGACTTTCTGTTCATAATTCATTGTATAAATACCCCCATAACCCACAGCAGGATGGCAAGGGGCAATTCCATGTATAAATACCCCCAGAACCCACAGCAGGATGGCAAGGTGCAATTCAATGTATAAACATACCCATAATTCATAGTAGGATGGCACAGTACAATTCCATGTATAATACCCCCCAGAACCCATAGCAGGATGGAAAAGGGGCATTTCCATGTATAAATACCCCCAGAACCCATAGCAGGATGGCAAAGGGGCAATTTAATGTATACATATACCCATAATTCATAGCAAGAAGGCAAGGGGCAATTCCATGTATAAATACCCCCCAGAACCCACAGCAGGATGGCAAGGGGCAATTCCATGTATAAATACCCCCATAACCCACAGCAGGATGGCAAGGGGCAATTCCATGTATAAATACCCCCAGAACCCACAGCAGGATGGCAAGGTGCAATTCAATGTATAAACATACACCCATAATTCATAGTAGGATGGCACAGTACAATTCCATGTATAATACCCCCCAGAACCCATAGCAGGATGGAAAAGGGGCATTTCCATGTATAAATACCCCCAGAACCCATAGCAGGATGGCAAAGGGGCAATTTAATGTATACATATACCCATAATTCATAGCAAGAAGGCAAGGGGCAATTCCATGTATAAATACCCCCCAGAACCCACAGCAGGATGGCAAGGGGCAATTCCATGTATAAATACCCCCCAGAACCCACAGCAGGATGGCAAGGGGCAATTCCATGTATAAATACCCCCCAAACCCATAGCAGGAGGGCAAGGGGCAATTCAATGTATAAATACCCCCCAGAACCCACAGCAGGATGGCAAGGGTCAAGTCCATGTATAAATACCCCCCAGGCCAGAACCCACTGCAGGAAAAGGCACAAGTATATGAGCACATTGACTAACCCTTACTTTATTCAGTGAAGGTGCCTGGTGGAGAGCTGGGCAGCTAAATGGTGTGCGTGAAAGTGTGACAGTCGGTCACTCGGTTGGGGACAACCAGTGCCACAGATCAGGAGGATTTGGTAAGTCAGTGCAGCAGCCACAGGCCAGGGTGGCACCACATGTGGCGCGCCAACGTGCAGCTCCTCTTCCGGGATCCCTCTCTTCATACTGTGGCAGGCGGGGCTTGGCTTCCTTTACTTCACTGGCCGTTTCCACTTCACCGGCTTGGGGGGAGGTCCAAAATATAACTGGATTGGCCTGCGGAGGGAGCCAGCCCTTACACCAGTGATCCCCAACCAGTAGCTCGTGAGCAACATGTTGCTCTCCAACCCCTTGGATGTTGCTCCTAGTGGCCTCAAAGCAGGTGCTTATTTTTGAATTCTAGGCTTGAAGGCAAGTTTTGGTTGTATAAAAACCAGGTGCACTGCCAAACAGAGTCTCCTGTAGGCTGTCAGTCCACATAGGGGCTACTAAATGGCCAATCACAGCACTTATTTGACACCCCAAGAACAAGAGTCAGCAGTGGGCCCCCAAAATAAGTGGCCCAGATGCCCACTTTGCCCACTTATTAAAGCGGCCATGAGTATATAGTTCTTTCTATTTCTCTCCTTCCCCTCCCTCACTTAACAGAAATTAGACACTATTTAGGTACATGTATATATAGATGAATAGAATGCATAGTTCGATTAGATTGATAGATAGAGAGAAACACCTACAGTATACAGACACACACAACTTCAATGGTTGATTGACCTGTCCTTTACCTTAAATTTATAAATATTAGACCATGTTTTTTTTTAATTTTTTTGGGGTTAAGTATGCTAAAATCTGACTGAATTTTTTATGTGGAAATGTTCATATAATTTCTCACTCTTCCCAATATTTAGAGTTTTAAAATGGACTGATACACCAACATTTGTGTGTGAGGGTCTTATTTCAATGTTTTTATGACTTTTTCACACTTAAATGATTGTTATACATTCACACCTTTCTATGTAGTACATCCTCTAGCCATATTGCTGTTTTTGTTTCCAAGCACTGGCTGGTTGCTAGGCTCTATTTGACCCGAGCAACTAGATACACGCTAACAGTAAAAATAGGAGATGTGATGCAATCAAAATATAAATACAACAACAAGACCAGTTGCAAAGTGTCAATAAGAACCAATCAGAATAAATGTTAAAGTTAAGGCCAAGTACTCCTTTAAAAATATCAATCATTAGGAAATTTTAGTTGTGGGTTTAAGGCAAAAAAAACTTACCAGGTGTTTGATATGTGGATGGATTTTCTGTATAGGACCCCAGACATGGTTAAAGGAGTAATTTTTCCCGTAGCAACGATTCGCATGCGGAGAACTGAGCAAACTGATATGGCCCTCCTTCTTCCGACATTTTTCCTGGACTGTTCTTTTGCAGTTGTTAAACCTTTTTTATCACGTCAGTTTTTCTGAGCACACTGCTTACGCTGTTGACAGATGCTGTTATTTGTAACTTGAATAGCTGACTTGACGCACACAAGCACCTGCAGCATCTTAGGCAGCATTGACCTTTAGAGGGTAACCGGAAGTTATTTTCCGCACCAAAAAATGAAAAGTTGTGAACTTGACATACTGTATGTTGTATTAATGCAATTCTAGATGGAGGTCGCATTTCGTGTGTTTAGTTGCGACGTAATTTGCGGGGGGGAAAAATAGCAATAACAACCGTTTCTGCAAAAAAACAGAAATGGCGATAATGCAGTTCTGCAAAGTTTACCATTTCTTGCATTGACATAATTCCATATCGCAATGAAATGAATTGGGTACCATTGTGCATTATTTTTCAGAGGTAAACACATCTTTACTTTATCGGACATTTAGAGAATTGAATTGAATCAAGCCCATAGTGAGATAACTGATCTGATGTTAGCATTGCGCTAGAATATAAGTATTTTCATTTTCTCAGGCTACAGACCCCTCAACTGCTCTTCTATGTATTCAATGTGTTTCATAATCAAATTAGTGTTATTCTGGAATTCTAAGGATATGACTGTTGCATTCATTTTTCTATATTTTTTTTCTCTAATTATCACTTACCATCTTTACAGGGAAATTATACTGCTATTGTACAAATTGAAAAATAAACAATACAGTGTGTAAAGCAGAAAATGTCACATCTGTCAAACAGGAGTCTAATGGGAAGCAATGAGTACATATAGCATGTCAGACTATAACCATTATAAACATTAACATTGGTCATTAAAAAGCAATTCTGAAAAAAAACAAAATACCTTGTGAATTTCCAATGAAAACCATTCATTAATTACAGCCAGAAGTCAGAATCCTGTTAAGTGTCTGTCTGACATTAGTGTCGAGTTGGGTTATAACTTAATTTAAAGCCGCAGGTCAATTGCTTTTAAATCTTATAGCAGCAGCTAATACTGTCTGAAACATTTTAATAACTAAATGCACATTTGCAAATCAGTTAATTTAACCAGCAAGCATTAACTAAATCGATGCACTAATTATAAACGAATGCAAAGCAGTTAGTCAGAAGTTAAAGAATTTGCAAACCCACATATTAAAGGTTGCATAATAAAAGCAAACTTAATTCTAAACAATTTTGTAATATAAATAAATTACAAATGTTTCATGATTTAAAGTTATTTGTAAATGTAATTGCTATTGACAACAGCTTCTTTCTTTGCTTTGCTACTCTGCACTACTGGTTCTGACTACAGAAACAATGCTGATCATTGATACAATGCTGGAATTATTAGCTTCCCTTCAGCCAACAATCCATACGACTCCTTTATTACATGTCAGTAATCACAGCACATGGAATGCATTGTCTGAGCTATAAGAGAGATGAACATTGCAACATTTTTTCCATGGCACAGGGAAAAAAATAGAATAAACCACTAAAACAAGTCTGCCAATGGGGAGATAGAAGATCGTTCTGGCTAACTACTATAGCACTGACTAACTGACTAACACAATGTTTCAATACTAATAGGCAGCTTTATAAGCAAAGTTGAATTCTTTACACAAAATCCATTCTCAAGGACCTGAATATAGTTACTGTTACTTTTCACCCCCCCCCCTACAGAATTAGATTCTTATTCTAAGATCCTCAAACTACCAGGGCCGCTCCCCTGGATATCGAAATTAAACCACCAACCATATGACAAATATCCGTTAATAACAAGACATACCTTAAGACATTGGGATCAAATAAAAAGACAATATGATGAGATCATAAATTATGCAGGCCCAGCTCTGCCGATAACTGGGAACCCCCAGTTCAACCCCGGTATGACAACTGGAGGATTTTTAAACGCGATGGAGGGGAAGTGTTTAAGAGCCTGTGAGGTGATGAATGAAGAAGGATTGATATCTCTGAATAAATTAATCTTACCACCAGAACAGAAACCAATACATAATTTTCAATACACCCAATTGATGCATTGGTATAAGAGATCGTTAAAAAATGAGATCAAGAAAAAGAGTGCTACTCCTTTTGAGAAATTGATACAAATAAAGGTACCTCCAACACACACTGTATCACTAGGAGTTGGAATTATAAACCAGATAAAGTTCAAAAATCACCCAACCTATGCCATAAACTGGGAGAGAGAGATTGGAAGAGCTTTCACAGACAACGAGTGGCAAAAGGCCTATGCACTTACCCACAAGATGAGCATGGCAGTGAAGATGCAAGAAACTAACTTTAAAATTCTCACGAGGTGGTACCTATATCCAACAAAATTAAAAAAAATATATCCAGCAACTACGGATCAATGTTGGAGATGCACCACGGAACCTGGAACATTTCTACACATCTGGTGGACGTGCCCAAAAATAAGAAAGTACTGGGAGCAGATTAACAAACACATGATACAAATAACAGGGGGATACCTATCTGAGGCACCGGAGGTGTGGTTACTGTCCATGTTGCCAGGCTCTATAAAGAAGATAAAAAATAGCTTTATAAAATTTGCCTTACAAGCAGCAAGAGCAGTGATACCGAGGAAATGGAAATCGATCCACCCCCCTTCAGTAGAGGAGTGGATACGAGAAATCGAATCCATAAGGAAAATGGAGGAAATGATCTCTTATGACAATAGTTCACAGGAAAAACATATTGCCACATGGTCGGCATGGATAAGATATAAAGATACATCAGAATATAAAAAATCTTATGGTAGCGGATGGCTAGAACTGTTATACAGGAGAACTAGAGTTAAACGCAATTAAAAAATAAAGTGAAACTAGAAGAAGCTGGAAATGAAAAAGGAGTGGGATGACTACATGTCTTGGGGGGTTTTCTTTCTCTTTTTTTTTTTTTTTTCTTCTCTCTCTCTTTCTCTCTTTTTTTCTTTTTCCTGTTTCTCTTACTTTGTATCTTGGAATTATATTTTAATGTAAAATAAGGATGTGGAAACTGAGATATCTTGGAATATGTATATGATACAGATAATTGTGCTATTTTTACATGCTGTAACTTCCTTTTACAATGGAAAAAATGGAAATAAAGATAAAGTATATAAAAAAAAAAACTACCAGGGCCAGGTGCCCCAGGCAACACGGTCAGCTCCATCAGCCCCCAATTCCTCACTTCAGGACACAGTTTCTAAATATAATTAACTGTCAATGAACATATATACAGTATATGAATGTATGGTAGCATGTGTGCTTTTATTTATATAGAACTGCTTGTGTGTGCACATAAGTATGCATTTAAACAATACAATAATAGAACAGATAAGTATCAATACAATAGCAGAATATAATGAGTACAAAATACAATTACATTCAAGATTAAGGGCTAAGTGCTATGAGACAAGTGGAAGGCTGTCCCTGCTCTGTAGAGATTACAATGTAAGTGGATGGATAATTTACAGATACAAAGGAGCATAATACATGCTGCAATTTACAGTGGTTAAAGCATTGCCAAGACTGAAGCAAAAGAGATAGTTGTGCTTACCACTGAATAATGGTAAATTATTAGGCAGAGATAAAATACAGGTGTGACCACAAAATTTAAACAGAAACAAGAGATCATCTGAACTCACCCTTATGAACATTAGAACAGTTTTCTAAATAACACAGTAAGGGGCTGATTTATTAAAGTTTGAGTTTTCCATGAAAATTCAAGTATTTGAGCTGTATTTTGTGGTGAAAACTATTTTTGAGTTAAAAAAAAACTTGAAACGAGCGATTTTTTAAAAAAACAAAACTCTAATATTCGAGGTTTATTATACCTCAATGTATGTAATAGCATAAACCACAAGCACTCACCCGCACCTGTCCACACGGGTCCAGATAACACCTGTGCTACAACGTGAATCACGTCCCCGGATCCAGACGAACTTGGTATAAGTATAAGCAGAAGTACAGAGCACACGGTGCTACGGAGCACACACCACTTCGGCGAGATGCCACCAAATGCAGTGTGGGGAGGATGTCACATTCAGGAAATGAACTTGTGTTTTTAATGGATTTTCAATAAACACAGTTTTAATTACTCCAGTCACCGTGTGCTCCGTACTACTGCTTATACTAATTATACCTCAACCCTGGAAATAGCCTGAATCCAAAAATACACCACCTAAAATCTGGCGATGTTCTGTAGAAGTCAACGGCAGAGGTCCCTGAAACTTGAAGAGGTTAACAGCCTGCTTGAAGTTCAGAACTCGATTCAATCAATTCAAGTTTTTTTCTGCCAAAAACTCGACCAATTTGAATTTTCAGGTTGCGGGACTTGAATTTGCAGAATCTGGTTTTTGTGATTTGAGTTTTTTCTTAAATAAGATTCCATTTGAGTTTTGAGGTCATTTAAGTTCATTTGAACTAAAAAAAATCACTTGACCTTTGATAAATAACCCCCTAAGTGTCAAATATATTATCATTTAAGATGTCAAATTATCCCTGGTCTGGTAGTATACTAGTATTTCTTTAGGTAATACAGACTAAGTTTTATCAAATCCCCTTTGAGGAATACATGTGGTCATTCAAAACTAGGGCCAGAGTAAATGGGATTCTGTTCCCAGTTCCAAGCACATAATCACAACAAACATAAGAAATTGTCCCGTAACTCAAATTTCAATTAAAAGTTATACCATTTATTCAGTATTACAAATTTGAAAAATGTTTACATGTCATGCTTGTTTTGAATCTTTTTTGTCGTTGTGATGTTTCATTTGCCTATGATTAAGTACCACAGGGTACGAAACACGTTATCATGGAGTTGGTACAAAACAATTTTTACATTTGTAATACTGAAGAAATGGTGTAACTTTTAATTGAAATTTGAGTTACAGGACAATTTCTTATGTTTGTTAAGTTTTACCTGCAACTTGCTTTCCAAGGTTAATTCTCCTAAATGGTTTCCCTTTTTAGTGAAAACACAATCCTTATTTTAATTTTAAAGGGAAGTTTATTCTTTAGTAGCTATATGTTTAATGTATATATTGTGCTCGCCCTCTTATTGCACCCATTTCTATTAATTTAAAATTATTACGTTTTGAGCACAACTTTTATGTGATCCCTGTCATGTCCAATAAAAATGGCAACCATCCGGGCGTTTTAACCTTGGGGTGTCTAACAACCTGACATCCCTATATCTTTTTTGTCCTTTAAAAACCAACAAGTGGTGAGAGGCAATTTATCCATAAACCGCTAGATTAAAAAAGCAGAGATTTTATATTTTACCCTCACCAGAAATGTTCTATAATAGTTTTTTTTTTTTTTTTGCAACATCATTATTTTCTTTCTCTTTGTTTACAATACATTTTCATTTAATTGTACAAGAACAGAAGGACAAGGGATTGCATTTACACTTTATGTGGCAGTGAAGTAAAATACATAGCATACTAGGGTATGTACACCAGAAAAGTGATCAATAAAGTCTAAATTAAGAACTTTTATCATTTTAAAAATGCAGCCGGATTTTTACAGCCATCTGTTGTTGCTCCAAGTCGCATCTACCATGCTGTTATCAAATGCGAAGTATTGCCTTCTCCTATACTACTTCTGTGCTTTTGCAAAGAATTCAAGAAGATTTTGAATGGCTTTGGGATTTGAGATAAAACAATTCAAAAGATCAGAATATTAAAGAAAGAACAATACTAAAGCTTGAAAGAATGAGCAAAGCAAACAACTGAAGGGAGAGAGAGAGAAAATGAACTACCACATGTTGGACAAAGTGAGAAAGTTGTAAGGAAAATTTTATAGAATACAATTACCTTGATTTATTATTAATTACCTTGACTCATTATTACTTTCATATTCTTTTAAACTGAGAGTCAGGAGTGGAGACACTGGCAATGATTTGCAAAGAAATAACAAAGGGACAGAGATGTCTTGCAGGGAAACATTGTAGGCACCTATTTATAGTAATAAGTTAAATCAAGCACCAGGTGCACCAGCCCCAGACCCACAGCATAGGGAGTGTCAAATTGAAATTGACATGGGCACTCTAAGGATTTCATAAAGGGCCCATGAAGCCCGTGATTATGGTCATTTACTAAACCTCCATTTTTTCTGGTCAAGCTTTTTGGGGCAAAAACTAAATTTTTCCTGAAAAAAAGCTTGCATTTTTTGAGATTTATATACCTCAATGCTGCAAAAAGCCTGAATTCAAAAATCCGTTAAGCCAGTGGCTAAATGGCGAAATCTCATGATCCTTACGTGGTTCTTTTAACATCCATTGGTTACAGGGATTCCCTGGATGATTATATGACTGCACTGCATCCATAATTTACTCCATATAAGTAAATTAATTGCGTGTGTTATACTAGACTAGGCTATACAGGTCTGATGTCAGATCGTGGTGAGGCTGATGTGATAATTGCCACTCACATTAATTATCCCAAGTACTATTATACCAGATCGATACACATCAATTTTTTTTATTGTTTTTAATGCAATCAATTTTGCGCTCACAAAACATTTTTATTAGAGCTATTAAATGTTATTTTTAGTTAAGTCCAAAAATCGTTTTGGTATCAGTGGATTGAGAACTGCCTATTACAGATTTGGCACTTTAATCACTATAAGCACTTTATATTTATGCATTTCTTGATGAATTTTTACAACTGATGAAATAACCACAAACAGAAGTTTTTCTCCATCTCATGAAATTTATTTAAAGGGGTGGTTCTTCTTTAAGGTAGCTTTTATTATGTTATAGAACAGCCAATTTTAAGCAACTTCAATTGGTTTTTATTATTTATTTTGTACAGTTTTATAGTTATTTGCCTTTTTCTTCTGACTCTTTGCAGTTTTCAAATGGGCATCACTGATTCTGTAAGGCTACAAATGTATTGTTATTGTTACTTTTTATTACTGATCCTTCTATTCAGGCCCTTTCCTATTCATATTCCAGTCTCTTATTTAAATCAATGTATGGTTGCTAGGGTAATTTGGACCCGAGTTACCAGATTGCTTAAGATGCGAATTGAAGAGCCGCTGAATAAAAAGCTAAATAACTCAAAAACCTTCAATAATAAAAAACTTAAACAAATTGCAAATTGTTTTAGAATATCACTCTCTACATCATACTAGAAGTTATCTCAAAGGTGAACAACCCCTTTGAGTCACATGAGAATTAGTTGAGTACTTTTCCAGCTTTGTTTTTACCTTATCCACACAAATCACTTTTTAGGGAATCATTTTAGAATTTGCCTATTTGGGAACATTGTTTTTAAATGGTTACACCCGCAGACAGTAACTAAATGTGTGTTCAGCTAATGGAAATCTTTGAAATCAGGCAAACATCGATTAATATATATATTGAGACTGCAGCTTAGTGAGAGCATATGTCCTTTCATATGTTAGAAGGACCTTGTCAAATAAAAGTTATTCTCTGGCCACCTATTTACTTCTCAGCAACCACATTAAATTTAATTTGTAATGACTGGAGCACACCATCATGAAAATAATGACACATTAAATCCCAGCATCTGCTGGTCAACTTTAAGTGAGCTGCTTTATCATAATTTGACCAGAGAGAAGCACCATTATATAAACTGTGAAAATTAAGGTCATTGTGGAGCATTGTGGGGGTTGTAGAACCTCTATGAGCATACCATTCCACTCTTTCAAATATCAAGGGGGTTATTTATTAAAGTCTGAATGCAAAAAATGAAAAGTTTTTTTACTATATAGTTTTTTTAGTGGAAAAGAAAACTCAAATTTATTCAAGATTAAATATACCCCAAGGATGGAAAAAGTCTGAATCCGAAAATACACCATCTCAGAGCTGCAGAGGTTGTATATACAGTAAGTAAATGGGAGAGATCCTTATCCTATTTGGAAGTTTCTGTAGTCTGTACTGGCATTAGCCCAAAAATCTGACTATTTTGGGTTTTTCGGGAAAAAATACGTAAAATTGAGAATTTTCGGGAAAAAACTAAAAAATCTATTGATTTGGGGAAAAAATCAGAAATATCATACGATTCAGATTTTCGTTTAATTTTATAAAGTTTTTCCCTGATCCGATTAAATCGTGCTTTTTTAATAATAAATAAGGTCAAATAATGGCTTTATTGTTTATGTATTTAATTTTTTTCTACAAAATATTAAAAAATAATAGCTCATAAAGCAATAATAGAATATTTAATTTTGTCCAAGTTACATAATTTAAAGTAGAACTCAACCCCCCCCTACTATAAGCCCCCCTAAGCTTGCATGCATTGCCCCCCTCCCCTCTCCCTTTCTGCAATGTGCTTTAGTGTAAAAAAAATTCTCGCCCTTAAATGTAGAGAAATGCAGCAGAGCTCCCGGTTGCCATCTTGCGGATATTTGTGTAGTGTTTGGATCTCTATGTCGATGTGAGCATGCACAGTTGAAACCAATTCCTGACTTGGCCCAACTCACAACTCACCAACAACCTCCTATATGCAAAAGCAAAAAAACACTTCCAGATGTATGCTTTGATCTCTCAGTAACATTTGACACTGTCAAACACCCTCTTCTAGTACTACTATTTTCCTAGGATATCATAAAAGTCATCATCATGATTTGTTTATATAGCACCAGCAAATAACGCAACACTTTACATTAGTTTCTAATGAACAAAGATTTAAGAAAGGGTTTACAGAGTAAGCATAGAATTGGAAAGTCCTACAACTTACACTCTAAAGCAGTGATCCCCAACCAGTAGCTCGTGAGCAACATGTTGCTCTCCAACCCCTTGGATGTTGCTCCCAGTGGCCTCAAAGCAGGAGCTTATTTTTGAATTCCAGGCTTGGAGGCAAGTTTTGGTTGTATAAAAACCAGCTGTACTGCCAAACAGAGTCTCAATGTAGGTTGACAATCCACATAGGGGCTACCAAATGGCCAATCACAGCACTTATTTGGCACCACAAGAACATTTTTCATGCTAGTGTTGCTCCCCAACTCCTTTTACGTCTGAATGTTGCTCATGGGTTCAAAAGGTTGGGGATCCCTGCTCTAAAGGGTTAGGGTACAATTTAAACACAAGGAGTAGAAACATTTTTATTTTCTCACCGCTGTAATGTGTGTCCCGCTGTAACATATATCCACTTTCACAACTATGGACTACCTGCTAAAGATTTTGATAGGGCTGCAAATTGATAGAAACAAATTAGTGGTCTTCAGTCAAAATGTAAACTGATTTATGTCTGAGGCTCTGCCCCTATGATCATGTGCCTAGGGTCGGGGGCTGAACTGCAGCTGCATGGGTATTTTCACTCTACAGATTGACCAATCAGATTGTGATCCTTGTACATGACCATATTGTACAAGATCCAGCCAATTGCCCTAGGCTGATCAGTTGAATATCCCAAATAACAGATCTGCAAAGCCTGGCCAGCACCAGAACCCATTGCCCACAGAACTCTTGAAACAATGGCCAGCATGCACAACATACTGTATTTTTAAAAGTGACAGCTACATAAACAATTAGAAAAACTGATATAGTTTTTAGCCACTTCAGTTCAATATGACTTTGGTTCTTTACTTTATATTAAAGTTTTTGGATGTGTACTATAGAATGATTGTCATAGTATTCCATGTGCAGTATGGAAGTATAGTCTAGAGAATCATAGCTGATGCTTTTCCTAAGTGAGACTTTGAGCAATTTGAATGAATTATACTGAATTTTCCCTCAGCTGAAAAAAAGCAAACTAGTTTATGAATTTCAGAGGGAGCTTTGGGATTTTTGATGTAATGAGTTTTACAGTTTCAGAGGCAAATGCTTTGCTAATAATTATGTAACAGTAATTAAATCTGAAAAAGGCTGTACTCTAAGTATGTTGATTTATTGCAGCTCCATAGACATGCTCCTGAAGCGCTCATTCAAGTGTATGTTTCCTCTTTCCAGTTTCTTTAAATTCTCCTAGTACACTGGGTCACAGATGGTCTGAGCTGTGATATTTTCCCTATTAAATTCCTAATAATCTTTTTCTAGGCTCAGTCGGGATTTCTCATTTTAATTAGAAGGTTTAAGGAGCTAACTCTGTTTGAAATTTCTCCAAAGAGAGATGGGTGCAGGTGATCCCATTCAGCAGAATGACACAATATCTAGGCCAACACCTCATTTCCATATTAGATTAGAGTTGCTTTGGCATTACTCCCGAATCTAATGATGATGCACAGTCAGTGCTGTAGGCATGAATTTTTGCTGTATAAAAATAAGATTAGTTCAGGATTACATTTCAAGGCTTGGTAAGATTATAAAGCTTAACCCACTTCACTCAGAGCAAATGGATGCATTCTCTTTGCAAATTTGGATAGTGAATTCTCCAAGTGCCTTTTAATCTTTTTGTAGCTTGGGAGTCAAGTCCACCTCAGTATACCGCAGATGTGACCAATGTTGAGTTCATATGTCTTTGAATTATCCATTATGCATGAATTCATTCTAATTTGATGTATTATGCAAACCTATTTACTATTTAACAAACTATAGAGTATATGCATATAATTATATCAGATGATTAGCTGTTTTTGTTTATATTCTCCTTTATGGAAAGTAAAATAAAAAGTAATTGGTTGAGGAGATCATGGTACACCCTTTCTCTGTATATTTTTATTTATCTATGTGACTGTTGGCTGCCATGTTCCTTCTTCTCCATTGGTGGCAATAGATAATTGCTGCCAAGTAACCTTATAAAGATAGCTTTGCTCTGTTTAAAGCAATGGAGAATATGTGCCCCCTCCCCCTACATTTTTAAAAGTCATTTTCTTCTTTAACAATACCAATATCTTGAAAGCTACAAGAGATATACAGGGGAATGTAATTAAAGTCGCAAAGAGAAAAAACGTTCGAACCAATAAGAATGAAAATCCACATCTCACAATGTAATATTGTTCCTTAAACTGTAATTGCATTGCGAATTTTAATTGTGCAATCTTAAGAAGTGCTTGAAGGTGTCATAATCTTTTGGAGCAAACATAACGACTTTTTCAGTAAGAAGTTTTATTACATTGACTGCGCATTGGCGCAAACTATAAAATTCGAAAATGGTCTTCCAGTGGTCTTCCAGTGGGTGGAAGTGGTCGCTAAGCAGTTTCCGGGTTTGCAAAAGCTATATTAAATTGGCACAAAGCAAAATTTTTTTGGTGCAAAAGCATAACTTTTCGCATTGCGAATAATTTTTCCATTACCGACTTTTTTTCCATTCCCCCGATAGTCCTCTCCCTAAAGGTAGCCACTTATACAGAAATGATGCTAAAAACAATCCATAAGGGTTACCTATCCCCACATCACAGACACCTCATAAACCCCAACATAGACTCAGCCTGTCCAAAATGTGCGACACCACAAGCAGACTTGTTCTACTGCCTATGGGACTGCCCACAAATTAAAAACTTTTGGCTACAAATCAGAGATTGGGACAAATCTGTCCAGGTGAATCATATGCCGATTTCTCCTGAATGGGCAATATTTAACTCATACTGTACTCCAAATGCCATTCAGCATTTGCCAAAGGGAGCAAAAAACTTAGATCAGTTACAGCTAAAAAAAACAATACTTCAATGGTGGATAAACTCCAGCCTACTCCCATTTGCACTTTTTCAGAAAAAACTATTTCATGCATTCATAATGGAATGGGTAGAGGTGGCACTACAAAAGGAAATCTGCACTGGTTCACTCTTGTCCACCTTGGAAAGTTAAATTGACACTTTACCATCAGAACAATAACTACAATTATACAATAATTTCCACACCACTACATAGTATGAGAGTAGAATGGTGTTACAGGATCCATGTATCCACTTACCTGCAGACTAAAAGGGAGTGCAGCATTAGATCTAGGTCTCTGTCTTACTATTTACAATTCTTCTACAATTTCTTTCTGTTTTTCCTCATACTGACCTTTGAACACAATATGTTAACCTGTTATACAGTTACATTTGTATTTCAAGCTGTAAAAATTAGGTGTAAGCATTAAGTGCAGCACAAAGGAACTGTTATATCCTCGAAAATACTAAGAGTGATGAAAACTACACTTTTCAATGTACCCTGATGTCTATGCAACGTTCACTGATTGTTAACCTGTTGCTAACTGCGCTCCAAATAAAAAAGTATTTAAAAAAATAGTAATTTTCTTTAATAAGCATTTTTGTTTCCTTAGAGTTATTGTTATTTAAGGAGAAGGAAAGCTAGCGAAGCAGATTATTGCCAATAGATTAGCCACAATAGTGCAAGCTATAACACTATACCTATTCTGCAGAATGCTTTACCATACCTGAATAAACAGCTCTAGAAACTCTCTCTGTTTGTTTAGGATAGCAGCTGCCATATTGTCAGGCCCTTACCGTTTGCGCACGTCCGTGCGTTCCAGCGTCATCATGGAGGACGCGCGTCGACGCGGGCGCGCGTCCGTCGCGACGTAATGACGCCGACGCAAGCGCGCCAAACGTGCGCAGCGTCTGACGCCGGCGTTGGTATTTCTGTCCGTTCCAAATTCCTCTCAGTGCTCGGACATCGCTCTAAGCTGTTGTAAGAAGCCTTTGAATTATTCAACTTGAAATACTGGTTTTGACCCTTGCTACTGCTTTCGACTCTTCTTCTGTGACAACCCTTGGTACCTCGCTGGATCTTCTGATTCCTTGTTGCCGACTTCTGCTTCTCGTTTGACCTCGCCTCTGCTTGAACCCTGGTGCCTTGCTGAACTGATTTCCTGTTGCCGAACCTCTGCCTGCCTCTGATTACGGTCTGTGGTTAACCCTTGATTGACTGTTGCTTCTGTACCTCTGCCTGCTTATAACTAAAGGTGGCCATACACGGATAGATCCGCTCGTTTGGCGATGTCGCCAAACGAGCGGATCTCCCTCCGATATGCCCACCTTGAGGTGGGCAATATCGGGCTGATCCGATCGTGGGCCCTAGGGCCCAACGATCGGATCCTAGCGTTCACCAAACGGGCGGTCGGATCGCGGGACCGCATCAACGAACAGATGCGGCCGCGATCCGACGGGATTTTTAATCCCATCCGATCGAGATCTGGCCGACTTTCGGCCAGATCTCGATCGGGGAAGCCCGTCGGGGGCCCCCATACACGGGCCAATAAGCTGCCGACACGGTCTGTCGGCAGCTTTTATCGGCCCGTGTATGGCCACCTTAAGTCGTGTTTAATTGACCGGATTGAACCTGTTTACTTGCTGGCAACCCACTTCTGTCTTCACGTCACTACTGGGAAATACCAACTCCTGTGGCATTACACCCAAACCGCTGTGCCATTTTCAACGTACTGTTGTATCCTGAATCTTCGCTCACGGTACTTCCCGACACAAGACTCTACACTTCACTAACCACAGGCTCCCATACTACACCCCCATTGGTCTCCCTAGTCCCCAGCCAAGGGTGTATTAGTGGGGGAGCCGTAAGGGTTGCCTTCGTACCACGCCAGCTTCAGCTTCTCCTCACCCGTGGTTCCGCCTGGTTCGGTAAGTCTGACACATATAAGCTTGGTGTGACATCACTTCCTGCCTGAGTTTCCCTGCTCACTCATAGCTCCGGGCTCAGATTACTGCAGGGAGGGGGGAGAGAGGAACAAACTGAGCATGCTCAAGCCCTAGCCCTGTGGGTTTATGCTGAAAACAGGAAGTCTGATACAGAAGCACATGCATACACTATAGAAGGAAAGAAATGTGGTGTTTCTTATGACAGAGGATTCATAGCAGCATTACTGATGTAAACCCTACTTGGGATATCACAGGTTACAGGCCTGATCCCTTCCTCTCAAGCATAACCCTTCAGCAGAGTCTAGGAGAATGATACACTATCCAGTATAGTGCAATTAAAAATAAGGTAGGAACCAGCGCCTGTTAAAACGCTAACAAAAATGTTTTACCAGGAACAGGACAAATGCAGCACAGTACATGGTACAGTAGATTCAGTATTTATATAGCACGTGTACACAAAATGGATCTTTACTGTACTTTGGTTCCAAAAACAGGTTTTACAATTTAGTGCACTACTAGAGAACACACTTCTAATCTATTGAAACTCATTGGTGCAGATTGATCAAAGTGTGAAATTAGAGTTGACCACTGATAGTCTTTCTATTCATTCTTACGGGATTTTTAGAAGAGTATTTATCAAATGGTGAACTCTAACTTTCACCCATTAATAAATATGTTTCTAAAAATCCCACAGGAATAAAAAAAGAAAGTGGGTGATCTAACCCATGCCAGATTTGTTCACATTCCAAATATTTGGTTGGTTACAACTCAGTTGAATGAATATTAATGCGCTAAATATTTAAACATATTTTTAGTTCAAACCTATAGATTTGGGGTTTTCCAAGTTCAAATGGGGTATGTAATAAAAGGCACAGTATTTGTTACAAGTCTGGTCATATACAGTATGGCATCCAATCAGCAGGTAGCATTTATTGGTCAACTGTAGAAAAGCATTTTGGCTGCCATGGATAGGCACCTGGTCAAACTTTGTGCCTTTTATTACACATGGTGATGTGTTCAGCTGAACTGCATCTAAAGCTTTGGATGGATAAATGCAACAATGTTTTGTCTACTATCAATGCAATTTTACATTTTTTATAAGATATCAATATGCAAATTAGTGCTTGAATTCAGTTCTTGATTTGGCAAAATCGTTTGCGGATAACTAAGTAGTCACCTGCATCCAAAATTTGCGATTCAGTGCATGCCTAAACTTAAGTAATGCAAATTAGGATTCGGATTTGGTTTGGCCAGGCACAATGATACGTCTGAATCCTGCTGAAAAAGGCTGGATCCTGGACGGATCCTGAATCAAATCCAGGATTCGGTGTATTCCTAGTAATAAAAAAACCATTATAGGGCCTTGAAGGAGAATTCAACCCCCTAATTTGCATCCCCCTTCCCCGTACCCTAAATAGGCCCCCCTCCCTCCTCCTCCCTGGCCTACCTGGCACCCTGGGCAAATGCCCCTAACTTTCTACGGTACTTACCTCTCCTTGCAGGTCCTGTCCAGCGGAGTTCACAGCAGCCATCTTGTCTCCTTCAGTCTTCTTCCTGTAGTGATCTGCATTTTCAGGCGCATGCGGCGAAAGTCACGATATTTCCGTTTTTTATTTTTTTTCCTGGCTCACTACAACTGCATATCCGCCGAAAGTGATGAAAATTACAGAAGCACTGGAAGAAGCCCTGAAGATTTCCAAAGCAGCTAAAGATGGCTCCTGTGAGCTCCGCTGCGCTGACTCTGCAACAAGGTTTAATCACCGGTTTAGGGGTATTTACTTTTGTTAACTCCTGTGCAGGAGGAGCAGGAATGGGGGACTATGGAGGGTAGGGGCTTATTAGAAAGGGGGTTTAGTTCTTCTTTAAGGACACTTTACCCTATTCTGTTCAAGGGCTGGTAGTTTTATGTATGTAGTGAAACCTTCATTCCTAAATGATATAAAATGGATACCTTAAGTTTACCAGAAATTTTTACCAGAAAATTGTGTCGTAGTTTGGATCATGCACAATATACAGTTTTATTATTACAGAAAAAAGGAAATACATTTTAAAAATGTGAATTATTTGATTTAAATGGAGACTATGGGAGAAGGCCTTACAGTATTGTGGAGCTTTCTACATAATAGGTTTTCAGATAATGGATCCCATACCTATACCTACAGCAACCCTGTTTTGTAGCAAGTCATTGTGGCTTATATTGCAGGAAAAGCATCATTCAAACCATAATCAGGCCCGGATTTGCCACAAAGGCCTGGGTCTAGGGAGGAATGAATTAAGGGGTGGCATGCAACCCAGCTACACAGGTAGTTTGCCTGATGCTAGAACACTAAGCACTAGAAGCTTAGCATTCCGGTACGGAAAGGACGGGTATGCATGCAATCCTATAGGAGGGAGGGGGTGCCGGAGGACACTAGACGCCCTCGAGGGAAATCCGTTCCTGACCTTAATAATGCTAGTATAGAAATATTTGGTCTTTGCGTTACTTTTATGCCATATGTGTATGTTTCTGCTGAAGCATGGTGAAAATCGGAAAGGGAAGTCATAAAAGGCATTCCATGGGTATATCCTTCTTTCCTCTAATCTGGATTAATACATTGATCTTAAGTGTAGAGATCCCCTGCGCCACTATGGCAGCTAAAGTGCTAAGTATTGTACATGCCCATAAGTAGGGATGGGCGAATTTGACCCGCTTCGTTTTGCCAAAAATTCGCCGCTGGCGAAATGTCGTGGACGCCCATTAAAGTCTATGGTTGTCCAAAAAATTTATCGCGCGGCAACATTTTTTTTGACACACAACGCTATACAAGTCTATGGGCGTCATTTTTTCGGCGAAAAAATTTGCCCATCTCTACCCATAAGTAGCACAGTCTATCCAATACACTCACTGGTGACATGGATCAAGCATGTGCCAGTTCTGGCCCTACTGATTGTGTCTGTCCAGCCTGCCTTCTTTCTTCCCTCCCTCCCTTCTCTATTTTAAGTGCAATTGTAGTTGACATGTTGTATATAAAAGATAGTACCATTTTTGTGTTTCCTTTCTGCTTAAAAACCCTGCTGTTTAATGTATTTTGCATACTTAAGTAAATTACATAATAAGTATGTTTAAGTAGCAACAAAAAAAACAATAAATGTAGTTGTAAACTTAAAATGGTTGCATCCGTTTTTACAGAATGACACAAAAGCAATAAGCAGGTATATTCATTTACCATGAGAATGTATATGCTATCTGGACAATGTGAAGCTCTCAGGAAAACATTTGAACTCTATTTTACAGTCGTAATGTGCATTGTAGCAGCATATTCACGGTCTTAATAAACCATTTGGCTAATTTTACATTTAAAACATACACATTTGCAAACTGCAAGCATCAACAATCTTCTGGCTGCCTCTGGGCCAAGCTGCTGTTTAGACTTCTTGGATTGTGCCATATGTTTAGTGATTTCTTTTGTTAAACCTCCTAAAGAGGTGGATAGAGGTGTGCAGCTCTGCCAAACTGCTACTCTGTGAGCTGGATTGCTTCAGTGATGTATAGTTATAATACTCTTTCTCATAATACAGCACAAAACTACACCCAGCACTGTCATTCCAAACAAGATCCAATTGTGCTAATTTAAAAAATAAAAAAAAAACAAGTGAGGGGGATGTTGTGGGGGAAACATTGATTTCATGTCCCATAACCACAATAGAGAAAGGAATTCTGATACTCCACAATTTGCCTTTTTTAGGGGGAGATGTATAAAAACTCAAACAGGGAATCTACAGAAGGATTCCCAGCAGTTCAAATTTTATCACATTTATTAACACTTTCCTGACCTGACATAGATCTACCAATGGTTCATAATTCTATCAATTTTTGGTGAATATTGGCTATATGTGCATTAAAATCTTTTTGTCTGTTAAGTAAACCAAGCTGTTTTGTTACTTACAGGTACACTTACAAGTATTGTTAGGAATGTAAATCATTTTCTTTTGCGTTCCTAACAAAGATCGTAATAGATGGAACACCATGGGGCATAGCTTTAAGCAGGATAAGGAAACAGGTCCCCCTCCTAACTGTATTTTAGGACCCAGTTAGGCATCTATAGCACTAGGGGACTGACTGCTTAATAATACTGGGAGACTAATTTACCAGTCCCCTACATTAGTATTATAAAAATATTTACTCCCTGTAGTAAGATATGAGGATATTAGAAGTCACTTTGGAATTCATGACCTGTAAAAAAGCACTTTGCCTTCTGCCTAATGCCTTAATAGAGTTTCATAGTTACATAGTTAATTTGAGCGGAAAAAAAAGACAATAGTCTGTCAAGTTCAACCCCTCCAAATGATCCACATAATATATACATACATACACATACCTAAATAAACCTAACACTGATAGCAAAAAAGAAAAACCCACATATTTTGTATTTTCTTTTTTGTAAACACACCAAAGTGTGACACAGCCCTTTATTATTATTATTTATAATAATATGTATTATTATTTATTAGTCTATACTCTTTTGAACGCTTTCCAATTGCAAGGTATTTCACATATGAAATTATGGAAGTTTCCTGTGACTCATAATATCCTTATAATTTTTTGCATTATTCCCTGTATACATGACAGGAGCAGCATTCCGATCCGATGTAATTATTCTATATACTTCAGTGGTACAGATATTGGATCTGTTACCCAGAATGCATGTGGCCTAGTTTTTATTTTTTTCTGGGACCTTTCTGTACTTTAGCACATCATGCTTTAAAGGAATTGTTCAGTGTGAAAATAAAAACTGGGTAAATAGATAGGCTGTGCAAAATAAAAAATGTTTCTAATATAGTTAGTTAGCCAAAAATGTAATGTATTAAGGCTGGAGTGATTTGATATATAACATGTCAGTCAGATCACTACCTGCCTGCTTTTCAGCTCTCTTGGTGTACACTGACTGGTTACCCTGGCTACCAGGCAGTAACCAATCAGAGACTTGAGGGGGGCCACATGGGTCATATCTGTTGCTTTTGAATCTGAGCTGAATGCTGAGGATCAATTACAAACTCACTGAACAGAAATGTACCATGTGGCCCTCCTTCAAGTCACTGACTAACTCAGAGTTATAGGGCTGAAAAGCAGGAAGTTGGATTCTGGCTGTTTTATTAGACCTTTATATATTACATTTTTGGCTAACTAACTATATTAGAAACATTTTTTATTTTGCACACCCTATCTATTTACCAACTTTTTATTTTCACACTGAACTGTTCCTTTAAGGGTCATGGCATTTGTATGTCCAAGGGGCAAATTCACCGCACTTCGCCAGGCGTAGTTTCGCCAGCGCTCCGCAAATTCACTAAAATCCGAAGTTGCACTCAGGGGTAGAGTAAGGTTGCGAAGTTGCGCTAGCGTTGATTCGCTATGGAAAGCGAAGTTACGCTAGCGAAGGCTAATTTGCATACGGCGCCAAATTCAAATTTCAATGGAGGAATAAGTATCAGCACTACAAATGCCAAGAAAACCTTCAAATCATCATTTAAAAATTTTATTTTGCCCTACACATGTGCCCACTGTCTAGGTAAGTTGCCACGAGTCAGGAAATGTAGGGGGGAAGGAGGGGAGCCCCAAAAAATGTTTCGATCTTTTTCAGCCTATCACCCATAATGTAGAAAACACGCCAGCGTTTTTTGGGACTTAGAAAAAATGTTGACTTTTTTTGAAAGAATCCATATCTACTCTATTGCGCTTCGCCAGGTCTGAGGTGGCGAAGGAAGTCTAGCGTAAAAGGTAGCGTTCAGTACACTGCGCAAGTTAGTGAATTTGCGTAGTTACGTCGCTAGCAAAAATTCGCCTGGCGTAAGGGTACGAAGTAACACTAGCGAAACTACGCCAGCGTTCGTTAGTGAATTTGCGCAGTAACGAAAATGCCAAACGCTAGCGTTCGGCGCTTCGGCGCTTAGTGAATTTGCCCCCAAGAGTGGGGGACAAACACTCAAAGTCACCCCTCATTCAGTTTGAATGAGATACACCTGCAAGTACCTACAAGCATCAGGTGCTCAAGTTGGTGTTACTTTATGGGCTCTCTTTTTACCAAGCTATGCAACTTTAAAGTAAAAATGAATAACAATAGTAATAGCTACTTTTATAGTAATATCTGTTTCATTTTTATAACAGTTTGAACTTTTTATGATTTTGAAAACCTATAAGCAATCGAAAACAGATATGCATAGAAACAAAGAAATAACCAAATTTGCTCAGTCATAAAATACATAAAAGAAGCAAAAAAAGTAATTAAAACTTTTCTCCAGCTTCAGGAATGCATGGTGTTACATTTTTGAATCATGCCTAATTAAACCAAACCCACAGGGGATGTGTCAAACTCTGCAAATTAAAGCTATTACAAGAGTCAATTTTCTCTTAAGTCTCATAATCATTGTATGAAGGCCTTTTGCATGACCCTTATGCAGCATAAATTAGTCGGCACTAAGAAGGAGACCTGGGAGTTAGAAAAAGTCATTTGGTTCATATTAGGTTGATGGTGCAGACCTAATGTGGTTATGTAATAAAAGGTGGAAAGTTTGCTACAGGTCAAGTTATATAAATAAATATTGGGGCAGCATTTACCTGTCACATGTTTATAAGCAAACAGTTTGTTGGTTCTTATAGGTAACTGCACCTGGCCAAATTTGCACATTTTATATACTGTATGTCAATTGTGTTTTGCACAATAAATCATCAAAAGGAGTCAGGTTTAAAAACATTGTCAACATAATTTTAATACTATTTTGTCCTCTTTGTTAGAAGCACTAGAAACTGTTAGCAAATAAGACAATTATGTTGCTGCCACCTCTAGTGTGGGTTTAAATGACAATTAAAGAAGAAGGAAAGGAAGAAGAAGAAGCAGGAAGAGGGTTGATCCATGTTGCTCGCTGAGAAAAACATAGGACTGATGCAGTTTTCTGCTAACAGAAGCAGGAAAGCGAATACAATCACTGCAGGGTGCCTTACTTTTGGAACCTCCCCCCCCCCAGGGATTTTACCTTTCCTTCTCCTTTAAAGGTAGTGAGAATTGTAAAACACTAAGAAAATGGCTTCCAGACAAGTGTCCCTGAAAAAGAAGCATTATTCTCAGTGGTTCTGAAGTTATTGGGCCTAAATTTGGAATAGGAATTTTGCCTGAAACCAGGTTGGGGTGATATTTACAGTAATTTGCATTTTTTCTCCTAAATATTTGTAGAAGCCTATCCCAAAGGCTTCCCTGACTATATAAGCTCCTGACCTATTTGCTCTTCTAGATCATTTTAAAGGGAACAATGATAGTCTGTATTGACCAACATGGTGACCAATCAGATCAAATCAGAATGAATGTTGCATTGCTTGTTATACCAGCAGCTGGTTGTAAAATGCCAGTCACTGAATAGTTACTATGGGTTACTGTCCATGTGCAAATTTGCCCAGTGTTGATAAATGAGCCCCAGAGAACCTCAGAATCCATCACTTCAACAATGGAACAAGGTAAGGGTTACATTACAAGATAAGTCTAATGGGTTGAGGAACTGCTCCCAGCAAATTATAATTTTTTCATGTGAAATTAAGAATGTTGAATTATGTTCATTTCCTCAAATCATATTTTTTAGAGTTAAAATCTAAACCACAAAAAAATCATCATTTATTAAAGAAAAGCCAAGAAACACACTAATACAAAACTTCACTATCTAAAAGCTGTTTAGGTCATGTATAAGTCAATTTGTTCTTTTACAACTGTAAAATCTTTCTTAAATTCAAGCTTTTAGAGATTTTCAGGTTTATTTCATTTTTATTTGCACAAGAAGAGCATTTCAAGGTTTTCATATTAGTATTCAGATTAGTTCCACACTCTTTATCATTCGTGCTTTTAATATTAGGCTGTTTTTATTCCTTGGCATTCATGGTTTTAGAGAAAATTTGTTTTTTGTGTTTATTGAGGTTTCTAAAACCTGTAAAAACCAGAATGTTGATAAATGGGCCTCTAAATGCACCTTGCTAGACCATCTTCGCATTGTTTAACAATGATAAGCTACTCTAAAGTATAACAAAAAAAAAATATATAGCTATATTTTAGAAAAGAGTGCATAATTCACTGAAAATAGGCATATTATAAGAAAATCCATTGTTATCCTTAAAAAACAAATTTTCTTAAAATTTAAGATTTAGCACCAGCAACATTTGACCTGCATTATAACCTGATAAATCACTAATGCTGTCCAAGTTTGCATTGCATTGCTAAGCAAGCATTTTGCTTGGTATCTCTACAGCAGAAAAAAGACAAATAATATGTAGCACAAGGATTAAGTCATTTTGCAAGATTGCTGATCATTAAAAAAAATGAAGTCACTTCATACTCATGGGAGGATTCTTCCTAGATTAGATTTTATCAATAACATATCTGTATTTTATTAAAGCGATGTAGGAATTTCAGATCAGAAAACAAGGTACGAGAGAAGTATGGCAGGTGTTGATGATGCAAATTAAATGGATGACAGATGGCTGGTAGCACGATCACTCACTGTATGTTTATAATGGATAGAGGTAATAAAACTCCTCTGAGCATTACTGTGTTGCTATGCACCAACAACTTTATAAAAATGTCTTGGGAAACAAGCTTTAGGAAATTATTATTATATACTTATACCATTTATACGTTTAAGAGACCTTGGATCCACAGGGTGTGCAAATTTTTAGTAAACAGTTTTTACTTTAATTGTAACAAAGATGAAATTCCCAGGCTATGCAATCTTAACCACCATGCAGAAATATTGCACAGAATAATAATCGTATTGCTGTTGTTTTTGCAATAAATTTGAATACATCCACAGTTCGTAATGATTGTCTAAGCAAAGGCATTATTTTTATCAAAGATGATGAATGTTAAAAACAGCATACAACCAATTTCTAACCCTTAACTACTTTAACATTGACAATAGAATATACAATTCACTTTGTTTACCATTCTTGATAATCATAGCAAAAGCAGAGATTAGAAAGTATGATTAGCGCAAAAATACCCTTGCACCAATGTGTTTAATACTGCAGGTCAGTGTGACAATCTTCTCTCCCTTTTAAATGTACTTTTTTCCTGTGTAGGTTAGGCGATAGTAACATTTGCACCCAAGACCTGTTTTATCTAACCTAGCTTGAAATAGGGGCACTCAACTGAGGAAGTCCATCAAATCTGGTCCCTTACCTCAACAACAAGAGGTAAGTGGACTCATAAATCAGGGAGAGGTACATTCAAAAACTTTTATTCAGGGTACACATATCAAGAAATATAAGGGTGGACATCCTTAGGAAGGGAATATGTGTAGATGATGAACTAAAAGATGTACTCCACTCATAACTGGTATAAAATGCAAGGCCCTTGATTTCACAAATAACACTGGATGTGCCATGTTACTATTCGTATGTGGTCACCAATTCATCCCAGAAAAAGTTGAATGAGGTCAATTAATTCAAGGGTGCAAATCAATATCCTAAGTATGCAAACTGTATCTGCATGTATTCATACAGTGCATCAATACAAATGAAAGAAAGAAATGATGACTGCTTGACAGGAACAGTATTTCAATCACAGTTTTCTGAGAATGAAGAGACAGTTAAAACAGCTCCCACATTTTTAAGAGCTATCTGATTGGTAGTAATGCTATAACTGATCCCTTACATTAGTATTTTCAGTTGAAGGCTGGAAAGAGGCAGAATACAAAAGCTATTTATAGATAAAACCTAAAAATGAATTCTAGTAGAAAAGTTGCTTAAAATAAAAAAACATTAAAAAAAGTGAATATAAACAAAAGTGGACCAAATACAAAAGCTTTGGACCCATAATACAATTACGTAATGTATCACTGACAACTGCACAGATAGTATAACCAAGACTGATGGACCTTAGTTTAAATAACTTCAGGGTCGGACTGGGTCTTAGGGACACCAGGAAAAACCTGTTGGGCCCTGGCCCTTGTAGGCCCTGCCAGCCCAGACCCACTCCTTGCCCACCTGAGACTAACGGCTCTCCTCCCTGGTCTCCCTCAATCACAATTGTAAAGGAAAAAGTAAAGGTACACATGGATGCGGTGTTGGTGTGAGGAGGACCCAAATGGGATGGCGGAGGCTTTGATATAGCAGTCTCTTTGGGTCCTTGACCGCCTCTGAATAACTTCACTACAAAGGTCAAGTTTACAGGTCTATAATTGCAAGGTTAAAGGCTCCCAAGTTCAGTCCTTATGATCTATCAAAAGGCCTGATTTTCTAAATGTTCAAGGCAATGCACTGCTAAATCCTAAATGCTAAAAAGTTTAAATCACGTGTTAACTTCACTGGTAATTAAAATATGAGTATTACTAAAACTTTCTGAAAAATGCAACAATTGTATGCTTTTATGCATTTATATTTTAAAAACTAGGGCCCATATGTAATAAAATGCATTAAGTTTGCCCAGGAACAGTCAGTAACTGATAGCAACCAATAAGATGTCTCTTTTTAAACAGATGACAAGTAAATGCTAATTGCTGGCTGGTTTCTATGGGTTACTGCTCCTGGACAAACTTAGTGCCTTTTATTACACAATCCTATAGGAATTCTCAACATATGCAGCGAAATCAACTTCATCCCTTTAAATACTAACCATAGTTAGAATGCACGTATTGTATGGTTGCCTACTATACTAGTCATCTATTGTACTATAATTGTCACATTAATTAAGGTTCTGTAAATGCCATGTGACTGTGGCAAGAAAAAAGTTAAAAGTCAAGGGAAATTAAGGAAAAATATAGGGTCTGGAGAAAGAGAGTGAGAGATCTCTTAAAAGACAGGACAAGTGTCAGGCAGCACACTGTAAATTCCTCCATTTTTATGTTAGCGAGTACTAGAAAGGAAAGAATGCCATTCTTCTTCCATTTTAGGCCCACTGGGTTGCTGTTACAAAAGGCCCAAATTCCAGATATTGAAGCTCTAGGGGCCGAGGATATTACTGTATATCATAAGAACCCAGTGGTTCATTAGTGAGGCCCCTTTCAGGTTCCATTACTAATGTTTGCAAACTTCAATTCCTAGGATTAAATGCTAAAAGGGGAACTGGGGCTATTATAAAATATCTACAAAACTGCACTTGATTTTAATTAATCTGTTTCAACGTAATCTTTGATAATTTTTTCCTACAATTGTTTAAATCTGTTATGTTTTCTCTGTGATTTCTCCAAGCTAATATTATTTTTCTGGTTGCAACCATTGCACTCAAGCAGTGAGTCATGGACAGATTTCACTTGCTCTGACTGGCTGATTTCAGCTTATGTCAGCAATCTGAAATGCACAACTGACAAACAGCATGGCTGAGTTGGTTGCAGAAGAAAAATGTGAGGTTGAGGAAGCACAATAATAAACCATTTATATCTCAAAAAGTGTTAGAATAAAACAATAAAAAAACCTGTTTGGTTACTAAGGATCCACTGCAGTTTGGGTGCATGTTTATATCAATGGGAGCATTCAAATACATGTACACAATAATACTTTGTGTTGTTTCTTCATTTGTATTACATGCTTAGAATGTGGTGCATTTGCTTCATCAAACTTATTAAAAGGCTAATAATATGTATGTTTGCTACTGTATATAAAGAGTCCCTTGTAATCAAAATATGACATTCTTCAAAAGATCCACACAGAGGTGAGCATAATATGGTTTCCTTTAAAACGGAAGAATTTTATATACGAATTTACAAACAATTCTAAAGTTGTAGACTTGACTCTTTACTGCACATCAACATAAGAAAAACATTTGATTTGATGATAGATTAGTGTAACCATTTAGTTTCTTCATCAAGCATATAGAACTTCAGCCATAAAGGTGGTTATTTACTAAAATCCAAATTTATCTCATATTTTATAAAAAAAAACCATGGGCAAAAACAATGCCCGATTTTAGCTTATTTATTAATAAAAAAGAATTTGATTTAAACGGATCGCAGAAAAACTCGATAAAATCAAGTGAAAACCTGAATCGGACCTTGACAGGTCTGAGATGGCAGATTTTGAGCATGGGGGGTATAATAATCAATAATACATTTTCTAGTGAAAAAACGCAAATTGTTCAAGATTTCACAACTCGACCTTTAATAAATAACCCCCCAAATGTTCATACAATAAATGTAACTACAGTATTTTAACTTCTAAGATTGGTTAGCACTTCCAGTAGGTACAGTACTGATGAAAACAGTAGTTCACTTCCAGTGTACTGTGTACCAATCCTGCTAATGAAGAAGAATTCTTAATACAGTTATGGGACCTGTTATCCAGAATGCTCGGGACCTGGGGTATTCTGGATAATGAATCTTTCTGTAATTTGGATCTACCTTAAGTCTACTAAAGAATTGTTTAAACATTAAGGAACCCCAATAGGCTCGTTTTCCTTCCAGTAAGTATTAATTATATCTTAGTTGGGATCAAGTACAATATATTGTTTTATGGGAGACAGCCTTTCTGTAATTCAGAGCTGTCTGGATAATAGTTTTCCTGATAATGGATCCCATACCTGTACTGACTTTACATCCAGTGATAGTATTTTATTAAGAAAGAAACAGCACATACAGTACAGTGCTGTCATCAAAACAGATTGTACCAAGAACACAAAGTCAGCAATAACTTAGACATAACATCAAATAAAATACAATTAACAATCCAGGAATAATATTTATTTTCACCATTTTTATAGTTATAATGTGGGGCCTATTTATCAAAGGTTTTTGAGGATTTTGAAACCACAACTAAACTCACAAACTGAGATTTATTAAAAAATCTGAATAAAAAAAGTATGAACTGAAAATTCTGCTGAACTATGTGCTAAAAAAATATGAATACCTTGAAAAGTCTGAATTGATATAAAGCAGTCCAATAGAATCAGCGCAGCTCCCATTGATTTCTATAGAACCTTGACAACTTTTACCTGGGGAAGTTATTTATTAGATGTTTTTGAACTTCATAAGTCTCAAATTTTTAGATTTTTTTTACAAAAAAATTCTTTTGAGACTTGTGGTATAAAACTAAATTGGATTGTTAGTAAATGGACCCCCAAGTCTTTTGTCCATATCTGGATTATTATGGTGAATAGAGCATGCCTAAACGTGTGTGACAATGACCTACAGAAGAAATGTGAGATGGGTTAGATACTGTATTAACTAATAAATGCTCTTAAGACAGTATACATCTTTAAGGGTAATATAAATAAAGATTTTGTGATTAAGGATCAAAGAGACTACTGAACCATTGTAATGTTATTGGGAATAAGCCAGAAAGATGCCTCGTTATATCCCAATACTCTTCTACGGGCCCTTTATAATATGAAGGTGCAGCAGACCCAATGTCTCTCGATGGACCCGTGCAGGGAACTTAATGGGGTCCTGACTAAATGAGTAGTTCTAATATATATTTGTAAAAAAACATTTATTTTTAGGTTTTTTATTGTTTTATTCTAACATGAATGTTTGTTGGACCTAAAGGATTTTGCTTTGGTCCAAATAATTTTTTCTATATATTGAAATTTATCTTACAATATACACAGAAATGACTAGTGTGCATTTTTTAGGAATTCCCTGAGTCTGAACATCACAATCAGCACTCCATTTCCAACTTGAAATTATGTCACTACTCTTTAAAGTCCCAAATTTGTGA
This sequence comes from Xenopus laevis, assembly GCF_017654675.1. Classification (NCBI taxonomy): domain Eukaryota; kingdom Metazoa; phylum Chordata; class Amphibia; order Anura; family Pipidae; genus Xenopus; species Xenopus laevis. The sequence continues at coordinate 64,888,618 of NC_054381.1, read as the reverse complement.
TTCTCTTTTTTAGCCTTTAGCAAACTACTGTATTTTTTTACGCTGAAATGACTGCAAGTTGTCAAAATATACTATGTGATTGCATAAATATATTTATCTTTATGAGCTAAGAAGAAAACAGTCCCCTTCATAAAATGGCATTTGTACTTTAAAAAAACAAGAGTGTTTTACAGCTAGATTGTAATAAACATGAACTAATTTAATTAATTCAGTCCTTCATTGTCAACTGAGATTTACTGTAAACCTGGGATCAGTTAAGTATTCTTTTCAGTGTATTTAACTTTCCAGCGATTCTTTTATCACGTCAAGGAGAAGTCTCCTGAGGCAGGCAAGCAGCTGCCCTTGCTTGATGCTTGCCTTCTAGTCAGCACAAGGGATGGAAAAAAGACCTCAGGATATCACCGCATTATGGAGCTTCAATCTGCAGCATGTGTTGTTTTCTCACTGCACGTTCCTGCATTTTATTACAAAAACTAATCGCTGCAGTTCTTAAAGTAACAATATCACATGAGCCTGTATCCATTCTTCTAATCAGTCTTCTTTTTTCATACCATAGAAACACTGTTGGGTGTATTTAATGATAAATAAATAAATAAATAAATAAAGGTTTTCACATGGACTAAAATGTCCTGATGTGGTGGAACATACAAAGGATTTTCAGCATCTCTTTACCACAAGTCCTACTATTGAAACACAATTTTTGCAGGGGTTCCCATACTCCTGTTTTCCCCACAGACCCCACAAATACTCTATCGATTTGGCAATACCACACCACTACTGCAAAGGGAAAAAACAAAGCATTGTTCCTACAGCATTATTGTGAACAGTATGGACGTCATGCCTGCTTACCCAATTGTTACAGGGATGATTCATGGTTTTATTGTGGGCCACTCTTACAGCTTTGGTCCCCTGCCTAAAGGACACTGTGAATAAGATCTAAGGGTGGATGCTTACTTGTAATGTTGGTTATTCCTGAACTCTTGCAAGTTATGAACATGTTTTCAAGAACATATATCTTTGTTATGTGGCAAAAAATGCTGGACCATAATCTTAATCTTCTGTAACATCTGGCCTGGAATTGAGCCAGTGACCTGGTGATTTCATGCTGTCCGCAGTCCCACTGCTATATGGGAACAGCTATGATCCTGGTTCACTCCTATTTCTGTCCTTGTATTTGCATATAGGCATGGCTTGTTTCTTGATCAGTGTAAGCCATTAGTCTGGCTATAAAAGCCCCTGCTTTGCACTGACTCATGGCCTAACATAGATCTAGTTGCTGATGTTCCTGGGTTTGATTCAAGTCTGTTTAGTGTGTTTTGATCCCTGCCTGTCCCTGACTACTCGCTGTCTGTTCCTGGCCATTCTCTGGGATCCTGACTTTGTACTGCATTACTGTTTGGTTTTGACCCTTGCCTGTGTCCTGACCGATACTTGTTCCTGATTCTGTACTGCACTGATTTTTGATTAAATTACCACCAAACAAGTGTTTAGTATTGCTTAAATCTGTGAACCCCACAGATTGTTTTATACTGTGATGAATGGTGAAAGAAACACATCAACTGTGTTGCTTTTTTAGGTGATGAGAGAGAATGGGGTATAGTTGATACCCACACTATAACCTGCGGTGGTCCCGGTGGTCTATTATACTCACAGACAACAGATGGTTAAAAGCACGTATGGGACATGGGCATTCCATCACTAGTTCCAACACTTCCTTTCTCCTTCATGGGCAATAAAAAGTAACATATGCAGAAACGTTTACTATTTTTAATAAATGAATAAAATTTACACTCACAAGCGTATAATATGAATCCGCATTTAAAATCCGTATTAAAATCAATAGAGGCAGTGGAATTGACATTTTGTTGGGAGGCAGAAGAGAGCCTGACAAATCGCTGGACTGGGAACACGATGTGTTTGAGATTCACCTTTGTGAAAATATTTAAATCTATCTCTCACTTTAAGACCTGGCGGCATCCTAGGTTTGTTCTGGTTTTAGGATACCATATGTTACATCTACCAATAAAATATGACTAGACACAAATATTTTTTACTTGTATTCATTTGTTATGGTTTTTGGTCAGATCAGTAATTATTTTCATAATCTTTAAAAGAACGACACAGGTGAAATCACTGGGGGTGACACATTTCTGGGCACCCATCCCCCATCACTGAAGAGAACTGGTTTGATCAGCAAGTGTAGGGAACAAGGAACATGTAGAATATCTGCTACAAAAGCAGTTCTACTTATTCTTTTTTCAATTTATATCAGTATATGTGATATAGTAATATCTGCATATATTATATATTATTAGAAGTCCATAAACCATTTGTAAAATTAATAATTAGCAAAATATCTTGGGTTCTGCCCACAAAGGGGCCTATCATAACGGACTGAAAAGAATGTTATTGCTGAACATATTGTGTAAAGTTGCTGCATGTAAAAAAGAATTTGTTTCTTTTTTTCCACAGTTTGCTTATATTAAATCCAGGCAGCAGTTCAATATAATGGCTCTGGGCCCCAAGCAAAAACAGATTAGAACCCCCTCTTCTGGGTGCAACCTGCAATCCAGTCACATGATCCACAATTCTATGTGTCCAGGCACACAGGCCAGGCATTGAGTAATGAGTAAAAAAGTTTAGTGAATTTTTAACTGTTCCATGAGTTTCTCAACGAATCTAAACAGGATAGACTCGGTAATCACTAGCGATGAGCCCTAGGTAAGGGTTACAAGGATTATTTCAGCGTAGCATGGCTCAGGTAGCATAATTCAGGTACAAATGAAATACAAGCTGGTGGAACAATTCAAAATAGTACTTCATAGTCCACCAGGTCCATGGAGTGATTGTATATCTAAATGCATATAATATATGGAATTTATATGGAGAATCTAATTGCATGTTTGGTTACAGAAAGGAATTGCTTCACTAGCATGGGTCACCAATAACAGCAGAAAATAAGACTGAAAATTCCTTCCCTTTACATACATAAAAAATGCATGTGTGAGAAGACTCAATTTGAACAGCATTTGACCAAAGACAATGTTCATGCCAAATGGCATGATTTTATTATCACTCCTTGTGTGTGAAGCCATGCTATTAGTGGGTTTCGCCCCATTAATTCATAGGGGTTACTGAGCAGGACCAATTGCTGTTTGTTCAATCTTCAGTCAGTCTAAATCAGCTGGACTTGCTGAGGGATCTCAAAAATATTTGCCACTCAGTTCTTAAAGAAGGACAGTCACAATCACTTAGGGTTGCCAAAAGTTAGTCATCCCTAAGTGATTGTAATCTCTTACTTGATAATTCAGGCTGGTACTCCTGTTAGCAGAAAACTGCCTGGCACAGGGTTCTTCTCAGCAAGCAGCACAGAGTGATCCTCTTCTTCCTCTTTTTATCTCTTCAGAATCCCAAGGCCAACACATGCGCTGCCGAGTGAAATAGCCGACTGTTGAATTTGTTAATTTTCCTACTATTGCGCAAGGAAGTAGCGGTAAGAAGATCGTACTGTGGTGCTTGCTGGGAGAAACCTGGGCTATGGTAGTTTACTGCTGATAGGAGCACTGATCCAGGTAAGTGAAAACAATTACTGGGATGGCCTAACTTTTTCACCCCCGGTGATTGTTACCTTTCCTTTTCCTTTAACTTGAAATGACTGAGAGGGAATATCTCAGCAATACCACCCTTTATTTTGTAGCTAAAATAACCTCACATTCATATCCATTTTGAAAATGTTGCATATTTGTACACTTTTTCATTGCAGAATGATGGTGTACTTGGAGTACAACTTATTCCAGTTTGAAGCTGGTGTAAGTTTGTGTAGTTAACTCCATTTAATTTTTTTTTTAATCAAATTCAGAAAGATGTATTTAAACTGATGACCTTGCTTCATTCCAGTTTCTTGACATAAAAAAGCATGTGAGAGTGAAATAAAAATATCGAACTGCTGATTATAAGGTTGATGGTTGCTGCATAAGACAGATGATAGAATTCTACTGCACCCCCAACGATATTTAATAACCTTCAGGCAGGAGGGGAGAGAAGAATTAGTAACAATGCAACAAACACATTATGTATAAGCTCATTTGATTAAGACCAAGGGGCAAATAGAATTCAAAGTGTGCTTAATACATTTATGGTTGTGTTTTTAATTAATTTATTTTATTATATATTTATAAATAATGTATTTATTTATTTTGGAAAACATTTTAATAGTTTAACAGTAAGCATCCCTAAAACCTGCATTTTATTAAGTTATTAGTGTGACAGCTACACTTCTTTTTTGGTTTATTTAATATTTATGCGTGTGATACCTCAGGATAAAAATCATTATAAATCAACTGAATCACTGCATTGTCAACTCTAAAGTAACAATTTTATTACCGCCAAGTGAATTTGCCATTTACTATCAGCAAAGATATACAATACATTCAGATATTATACATTGTTATGTACTATACAATGTATCCTTACTCATTGCTGTTGTATTACTATCTAGTTTCCCTGTGTGCCTGCATTAAATGCTCACATGTGAATTATTTAACCCCAGGGTTGCCAGGGTCTCTGACTGTAGCAGCCAGAGGGTACTTATGAAGCTTTTTGACACTTTACAGAGAGTTGAAACACTAAAGCTAACAATAAAAAATATATTGCAGTTCTTGCATAATTGAGCAGATTGGGGCATAGTACTGATGTGACTTAAGAATAACCTATAAATGTTTGGTTACTGATGTCATCAGATTAATGGTGCTTTATGATATCACTTGTATCACATGACTCATGAAAATTTTTGTTTTAATAGAAATACTGTACAACCTACTGCAACACTTGATCTGCTGACGTGCCTTTCTTATTGAACTATTTTGTGAGTTCTAAATTCTCTACATATTACATTAGAGGGATATATTATTCCCTACATAACTTCACAATTTTTACATCCTCGCTTAGGTATAATAAAGAACAGCGCATCATCCTTTTCACTGCATTTTGGCATTCTGGTCTTTCACAAAAAGTTCCACTGGCAATGAGTAACTACATGGATCCAGAGGAAAGGGTGTTTTATTTTGCAATAAATAACCATAGTGCAGCTGTTTTTTTTTCATGATATGCATTGTACAAGGCATTGCAATTAATGAGAAAGCCTCCACGTACAAGAATCTATTTCAAGTCCCAGGTGTGAATATAAGTAATTTGGTACAACATAAAGCAACTTGATTGCCAGGAGTCAGTATTTGGAGGAGTGCCAGATGGTTGGAATTGACAGCATGTGGAACAATTGTGTATTTGCTTCTCACCTCTTCTCACTACAGCTGATTAACGACAAGCAACATTTTTCACCAGGCATGCATTTGTAGAAAAATTCCACATTTTACCACTGGTAAATTTTTTCATAAAACCAAAATTTTGCTGCAAAAGATTTTCCGACAAAAAAAGTCCAAAAAACACTGTGGACATTGGGCCATTGACTTCAATGTATTTTCAACAGAAAAAATGCTTTGAACAAAATGCCCATTGACTTCAATGTGTTGCACTAATTACTGCAATTTTGCTAATTTATCTGTGATTTTGCAAAAGAATTTCAGCCAAAGCAAGCAGGACATATTAGCTCATCATTTATTTGAGTCTTTCTAAGCCTATCAGTCAGAAACACTCAGTCACACTATACATGTAGATGACAGTGTTCAAGTACAGAACAATTCTCTGAAGTCTTGTGAATCATGCACCAAAATAAGTCTATATAGTGCATGGGGCATTTCGTCCTGTGCTAACATCCCACAGAAAACAGAAACCGATAAAACACTCCTGAGAACCTGTCTATGCTCTTAATGTTATTAAAAGGAAAATGTTTTAGATAATGCACATGATATAGTAAAGACAGACCTCCACACAATAATGCTTAAGTGAGCATTGTTGGGCAGAACCCTGTCCTACTCTTTTTGCGTCACGCAAAGAGCTTTCTATTTAATAATATTGAAAGTGGGGACACATATAGCGGATAATGTACCCCCTATTGTAAATTACAGTAGAACCTCCATTTTACATTTGTCAGGGGACCAGGAAAAAATTATGTAAAATCCGGGAAAATGGAATATCAGGGAAATGTGTTAAAGTAACTTTTTCTTCAAGTACTGAAAGGATATTAGCACAGGATTTCATTTTTCTTTGAGATAAAATATTTACTGTGCTAATAACAAGGGTTAACCATTGCAGTATTAATGTTACACTATGAGTTGCATGTGCAAGGCCTCTCTGTCAGTCACATTTACAACCTAAAGCAATAAGTGATTGGTGCAGGACTGTATAAGGGGCAGACTAATTTGAATCACCATTAACAGGCAGAATCATGGCAAAATATACATCTGGTTAGTATTTTAAACCTCTTTATTTCACAAATAATAAAATTCATAGAGGGAAAATCCCATTTTTGGGTACATCAGGACACAATTTTGATGTAAAATCTGGGGAAACATTACTTAAAATTATAATTGTTTATATCACTAAGCACAATTTATAAGGATATAAATTCATGGCTCTTGTGTTTTATAAAGATATAAATAACGAGGATCAGTATTTTGAGGGTGGTTTTGTTTAGGGTTTCCTAGTTTACAGTTGTTTAAAAGACAATCCTGCTCTCCAAATAAAGGATAGGTTCAAGAATATCCTCTTGCTGAACATGTTTGCAAAAAGCGAAAAGAGCTTTGCAGGGCATATTGTGCCACCATCAAGGAAACCCAAGATTTTTGGAGAACGCATTATTGCACCACTCATTAGAAGACCATTGATGGGCACCATTGTCTTCTAGGAGAAAGAACAGGTGCTAGCCATGGCCAAAACATGGTGGCATGCTCCTGTTTTTTTTCCTGGTTATTGGACTTTTTGATGAAGCGAAACAGGGACAGATTCGCTCATCACTAATAGCCAGAATCCAACTTCATGCTTTTCAGCTCTCTAACTCTGAGTGACTCAGTGACTTTATGGGGGGCCACATGTGACATAAGTGTTCAGTGAGTTTGCAATTGATCCTTAGCATGCAGGTCAGATTAAAAAGCAACAATTGTGCCCCCCTCAAGTCACTGATTGGTTATTGATTGGTAACCAATCACTGGAAACCAAGAGAGCTGCAAAACAGGAACTAGTGTTCTGGCTATTATGTTACATATCCAGCCTTTATACATTACATTTTTGGCTAACTAACTATATTGAAAATGTTTTTTATTTTGCACAGCCTATCTATTTACCCAGTTTTTATTTTTATACTGAACTCCTTTTATAATATGTACACTATATTTTTATTTATGTCACTAGTTATAAGGAGTGCTTATAAAGTTAAAATGTTTGCATAATAAAGAATACTGTACCCAGTTCTAAAATGTTATAAGTCACCTTGGAGCACATGCAGCTTTGTGCCTTATATGGGACGTCTCTGAACATACCTACATATATATTACAATAGGGGTTTTATTATTGCCTACATAGTTTACAGCTGGAGAAACTTTATCCTCTAGTGACAACAAAACTAAAATATCTGTATTAAATGACTTCTCTGTGAAATAGAATTTTTGTGTGTTTGCTCATACAGTATGTATGTTTCATTGTGAGCCATGGGTGTTATTTAAATGTTTCATTTTGAAAATACAGAAAGTAAAGAAGTCTTCAGTGAATTCATGGTCCCTTTCTCTGGTGATAAGCAAATTTACCCTTTTGAATTAAACACAGTTCAATGTAGAGCATGTGGTTCTTTGTAATGTGGGGTGTTCATAATGGAGGGAAGTCTATATAATGGATGAGATACTTTCAAGCTGTTGAAATCTCAGTGGCAGCACCGCAGCGTGTTCATCCCAGCTTTCAAAATAAAAAAAAAGGAAATACTGCAGAAAAAGTGATCGTGAATAAGTAATAAGGTTGTTCAAGCTCTGATGTGTTTTGGGATGAAGGGTTATATCAATGTTTAAGTTTTGCCTCACATTGCTATAATCAGCAGGGGTAAGTATTGCAGCAATCATTCCATGCAATAAAAGCGAGAAAAACGAAAAAAAATGCACAGTGTTTATTACCAATACAAAAGGATAGAGTTCTAATGGCATTAGTATCTCCTGAAGCAGTGCCAATTCTTTTAATGTGACAAACAAAAAAAGTCTGCTTATAGAAAGTTTTCATGGCTGATCATTATCATGATTTCCTTTAGCGCAGCATCTGCTGTTCTTTAAAAAAAATAAGATGATAAAACTTTTCTTTAAGATCTTTTTTCAATATCACCACATTTCATACACTAAGCCTGAGATGATTTTGTGGACACAGTAACTAAACCAAATAGCACAGATAAACCAAAATGCAGTCCGGCCAGCTGGTTTCAAAGCAAACAAAGCAACTTCAGATTGGATTCTGCTGACTTACAGATGAAGCAGGCTTGATTTATATGACCGAGAAAAAGACACCTACAATAGCAAAAACTGCATTGGTTTACATGTTCTTCTATATAAAATCATTAGCTATCATTTAAATTAGAAATAAAGAGGTATTATCATGATGTTATAAAAGGCTACATACATTAAAGGGTTCAAAACACAGTTATAAGGTGTTATAACAGTTACATTTTTTACACAATCAACATTTTCTTATATTTTAAACAAATGATTTTGCTCCTTACTTCACCTACCTTTATTATTTCTCCGACTCTTTCACAGCCTACAATGGTGTCAGTGTAAACCATGGGGAACCTCAGGCCTTTCATTAATCTTGACTGCAGACCTGTCAGCCTATTACTTTGATTTTGATTCTTAATTGCAAGACAAAAAGTTTTGTTCCCCACTAAGCACTGTTAATTTCTAAAGCTTACGTAGTCGAGTTGGAATGGAATAAAATACCTACAGTTCATGGTCTCTTTCTCCCTACTCTCTTCATCTCTTTGTTATAATTATCTAACTGGAACCTGCCATATGCGATGGGGTCCTTTCCTTCTCATATTCTTCTTTCCTTCTGCAACTTTTTCTCTCATCAAATTACCCCTTCTAATATCCATTCCTGTTATTTGCACACACATATCCACTTAAATTGACAAAAGATAAACTATTAGCAGTACAGCCTGTGAATTTTTTCCCAAGTTTCTCAAAGCAGAGTCACAAAACCATAGTTCACTAGGCGACCAGTTTTCTTACACCATGGTGAAAAGCTTGGGTTTTGTCATCACATAAGAACTAAAGCCTAAAAAGTATATGGTTTAAAATGGTCTATATTATATATAAAACTAATTGTACCAGCAAGGTTGTTCTTTAATATTAATCAATATCAAAGTCATTATTTATGTTGCTTATGTTTGCACAAAGTTTTATTAATCTTTTTATATCTACCCTATTCAACTATCCATTCCTCAAAGATTCCATCTTTCAGCCATTCTTTCGTCTTCTCCTTTCAAAACCGTTGCTTTTGACAAGACTCATACCTATGCCATAATGCATTACAGAGTTTATACATTATTTCCATTAGTCTCAGCACCAGTGGAGCTTTCCATCTTTCTAGGTCCCTGTTAAGGCCTCATCTAGAGTATGCAGTGCAGTTTTGGGCTTCAGTCCTTAAGAAGGATATAAGGACTAAACTGGACAGAGAGGGATGGATGATTTAAATTAGGATGGTAGACTATCAAGGTTGGGTTGTTTTCTCCGGAAAAAAAAGAAGAGAGGAGAGACATGATTACTCTTTACAAATACATCTGAAGGCATTATAGATAGAGGGGGATCTTTTTTCCCCATAAAAAGGATCAAGAAACAGTGGAATAAAAATAGAGATAGCAGATCCGGCTGTTGCCTGGGGACATGGGGCCCAGACCATGGAGTCTGCTTACTCTATAGCTGCGCTCTAGTGCTTGAAAATGCAAAATATCCACAGCAGGCATGCACACGAACACGAAAGGGGCGGTCAGGCGGATAGAGTAATTTGCTGTGCACGCTGGGCCCCTCTAACTTTTTTTTGTATGTAAATATCCCTATGGTACACACTACAATCAACTGTATAAGTAGTCACTTAACCTTCCAGTATGTTTTCACAAGCCAAAGTTCTCGGCAACAATGCTAAAAACAAGGCGCCATTTATTACTATTCAACTGCCTATACACTACTTATATTGATATATATTATGAATATATATATATATTGTTTTGTCCACATTGTTCACCTTTTGTGATATGTTATGTAAATGTGAACAATGTAAATCAGATTAGTGCAGTAATACGAATTCATTGTAATGAAAATTAGTACATTCCCAGTAATTAAGGGTTTCCAGAATGGACAAGGTTAAGTATTTGTTGTTTTAGTCCTAGTAATGAACATTTGCTGGTAATTTCAAACACAGTCATGGAAAATATACTTATGCTGCTCAGGTACAATAGACAGAACACTAGGTGGGAAAGGTGTCATTGTTGGCCCAAGACAGTTATGAATGCTGGCAATAGAACAACACCCCACGTTCTACTGTCCGACACAGATGATGATGTTAGAATGCAGACTCGTTGCTAGGCAGCAAAGCATGACACAGTAGACAATCTCTGGTTAACTGAAATGATCTTCCTTAAATTAAAAGCAAATTAGAAAGAAAATAATAGACATATAGAAATTACATCATTTGGTCAAAGTATTGAATATATTTGTTCGAATGCTGTGGCCAATCAAGAACTTTTCAAGCAGTGCTTTAAATGTATGTAAACCCTTAACTGATGTATCCTTCCTCTGAGCACTCTTATAGTTTATATTAATTTTTAATTTGAAGTCTTTTCTGAGATATATTATCTTTTTAATAGTAACCTTTTAGCTTAATAGCTCTCTTTGAAAGTCAGCATGTTAGCTATCCCAATTCTATGCAACCTTAAAATGATTTCCTAATCCTAGGGTCACTGACACCTGGTCTTCGAAAAGAGACTTGTTGAGCCAAATGCCTGGTATGAGCAATCATCTCAGAAACAGTTAAAATTGTAAGTTTACATAAGATCACATTTTGTTCACTGAGAGTATCTAGCAATGTTGTCAGATTGTTGCAGCTAAGCGTCAAGCAGATGGGTGAATGTCACCAGATACACTCACCGGGGGACACTGCGGGCAGCAATTGTCAAGTGATGCTCTCTTGTCACTGTGGAAACAATGTGTCTTGATTTATTGCACTGGCTAATAGCCAGTGTTTGCTGCAGGAGTAAATCACTCAAATAAGCAGCAATAAACAAATGTTTTACTTTACTGCATTTAAAAGTTATTGACATGTTTCATTCTACTGTCAAAATGCATTAGATATACTGTATTCCCAAGATCAGCACCAGAAGCCAGAAACCAGGATTTTAGAATAATGTCCCATATGACGTATTCCCTGCCAATTTGAAAAAAACCAGCAAAAGTGTTGTTCCTCTCTGATCTGGATTTTTGTCCAAAGATACATACAAGTGGTTTTGACCGTAAAATATGCTCTGTGTGGGCAGTAACAGGTGGATGCCATACCTCCCAGTGCTAATTGAACATGAGGCAGATTGGTGTAGATCAAACGCCAGCCATGTGTAACATTGTCCAAATATCCTGTACTACCCTGGTGCTTAAAATCTGCCTGACTGGTTTAAAAAGGGCTGGAACTAGGGGTATGCAGAAAAGGCACGTGCCTAGGGCGCAAAGTTGAAGGGGTGCCAGGCACGTACAGTACCTCTTCCAACCACTTACCCCTATTCCGGACCCTCTTCCTCACACTACTGTATGTACGCTCTCTGGCGCCCCTTCCTGACCAGTGTACAACGGATGTCGATGCACTAAAGAGCTTGCACAATGGAGCGGGATAGGTGGCCGACTGGTGAGCCCGAGCCAACACTAGGTCCAGCCCTGGGTTTAACAATAAGAGTATGGAGGTTTACACCAATGTTGTGCCTGTGAGTGCAGCCACACGAAGGAGTTGAGGCCAGCAGATTCTCAGCCTGCATTTATATGCAGCCCAATAATGAGCCCTGTATGGCACTACCCTTTTAGGCAATATAAATTGATGAATGGTACCTATAAACTATATAAATAAATACAATCGTAATATCTAACCTGTTAAGACTATCAATGAAAATACAGAGTGGGGATGCTTTCTTTATTTCCAAGAGAGCTCTGTAACTTAATTTAGGCCACAGGTTGTAAGCACCTCTACTATACATATGTGCTTGTTACACACAAAAACTGATATCAGGGAGGTGCTTAAGCTTATTGTACACTTTGTTGTACAATGTAGTACTTTAATGAATGCAGGCTGGTGGCTGCGTTGGGTGGGCCCAACAGCACATCCTTTTATAAATAATAAAGGTGCCTGTACTTAACTGTGTGCATACATATTTCATCAACTAATTGTTGCCTCTTCTAGTACACAAAAGCCTGGTGGGAAAACTGGGATACTGTGATCAGGATTTATTTTTGTTCTGTTTCTAAAGAAAGAGTATATAAAATCATTTACTGTATTGCTAGTTCCTAGTTTAGATGTCCAGAACGTTGAGCTTGTTAGACTGAGGGTTTTTTTCAAACACGAGGGTTGCCACATACTGTAGCTGTACGACTTTGGAATATGGTGATGCTGTTCACACAGATTTGCACATTCCTGTTGGGATTTGAAATATCCATACATGCAACCTAAGATCTGCCTAATCTTTTTTAGCTGTTTTTTGGAAGAAAGCTCTCATTCTTGTCTCCTTGGTCAAACCAATCATCTTCTTGTAGGTCAAGATAATCTTTAAAAGTGGGCTCAATCACATATAACTATATCACCTAGACCATTTCTGACATGACATAAATTGTAATTATTGTTCCCAAACAAATACAGTAACCTGCCATAACAATCCTACCAGTGGTGATCAATGCAGCCTACACAAACTGGAAATAAAAGGGGGGGGGGCAGCACCACAGTTTGGGAACTACAGCCATAAATGCTAAATAACTATAAACTCATCATCACAGCGTCAACTTGAAAAAATTCAAAAGAATGCAAACAGTAGCAAAGATTTGTGATGCAAAATACTAAAACTCAACCCCCACTATGTTTTTGAACATGCATTTTATTTATTTAAAAAACAAGACATTTATAAAGAAATATATATTTATATTTATACACAGCCTTCCATTACTAGCAGAGATATTTCTGCTGCAGTGAAAGGCATCGATACATACTAAATGAACATATGTTAATTTTGTCTGGGTTTTTATTTAATGCATTTTTAATGAATGCCATGGCTACTTTGAAATATCATCTTTGCATATGCCTGTTTATTTCCATGTTCCATCTGCAGCATTAAAGCAGAAGAGAGGTCTTGATGTTTTAAATTCTTCACCTTATCTTTCACCGAAAGAGTCATGCCGAGATAGCGAAACATAAGCACCTCTATTGAAAACAATAGAACAACAATCCATTTTGCTGCGTGCAGCTCCCTTAATTTAAATGTCTTTCGAGAGGTGAAAAGTTTAATCAGAAGAGATCAAAGACTGCTGTGTCTACGGTTTCTTTATTTTGTTTTCCTAACGCCACGCCATCAAGTGATTAGTAATTACTTTTATTTCTGCTGGTCCGATGGCTATATGCCGGTAGAATATATAAATTCATTTTATTGTTTCATTCCTTTTGTTTCAAGAACTGACTGCCTGTCAAACTAAGCACTATGGTTTTTCTGTGTGTGTGTTGGTATCCACGGGCTCTTTCTTGCCAAGCTGCCAGTCTGGGGCGTCACACCTTACTGCTTTTAAAGATTGCCCTGCAGAGATAGAGGAAAATAGCAATTTTTACATGATGCAGTCTGGCAGCCCTGGAGATTTGAAGTCAGAACTGGTGCCAAGTTTTACCCAGAAGAGCAAGCTGAAGCAAGAATATCCTGGGCCAAAGGAAAGGCAAAGTGGGCAATAGGAGCATTAAAAAATCATAAGAACCAAAGGCTACTACTGGCTATTTTACTTGTGCCGTTTTGTGACTGGTCCTAAACAGAAGTCAAAGAAAAGGGGACGTCTCTTGTTTCCTTTCTTTTTTTTTCCATGCCCTAAATTGTAGTAGACTGCAGAATGTAAATGAGACAATTATTACACCAATGCTCATCAAGCTGTGCTGGAAAGACTTCAATAGCCTGATGAATATGCATGCAAATTTGTTAATTAAGTTAATTATTCTGCTGAAAATTCATTTGTCTTCCAAGGACATTTTCCCAATGATTTTAACATGCTTGTGCCATTAGTCATGCTCCATGCTATTAAACGTTACTTTTTGTCCACTTTTATTATATCAAATAAAAATAAAACTTTTTTTTTCTGGTAAATTAAATTGACCTGGGTTTTCCAGTATGTACTATTACCTTTAGACAACTGTTCGATTATTTGTTAAAACATGTTTTTTTTGTGGTTTTTATAATATTTCATTAAAAAATACGCAACCCTATTATTATTTATATTGCTGTAGATACCCAATGTTGTTTATAGAGACCACAATCAGCAGAGAAGATGAAGCATATAAGCCAACAAAGTTTATTAAAATAGGGGTATTCCAGAATTTAAGTTCTGATCATTTATACAGGTATGGGACCTGTTATCCAGAATGCTCAAGACCTGGGGTTTTATCAGGTAAGGGATCTTTACATAATTTGTTTCTACATACATTAAAGTGGACCTGTTACCCAGACACAGTAATCTGTATGATAAGAGTCCTTTTCAAATTAAACATGAAATCCAATTTCTATTTTTTATTAAAGCATTCATAGCTGTTGTAAGCTCATTTAAAAATCTTAGCTGTCAATCAAATATTGTCTGCCCCTCCTCTATGCCTTAGGCATAATGGTGGGGCAGGCAATTACTTTCACTTTCCATTCAGCACTTCACTGCTCTCCCCACATTCCCCCGTTCTCTTCACCATTTAAAAGACCAGTAACATAAAAAAATTGTTAAAAAATTTGTTTGTACTTAAAGGAAAACTATACCCCCAAAATGAACACTTAAGCAACAGATAGTTCATATCATATTAAGTGGCTTATTAAAGAATCTTACCAAACTGGAATATATATTTACGTAAATATTGCCCTTTTACATCTCTTGCCTTGAGCCACCATTTCGTGATGGTCTCTGTGCTGCCTCAGAGATCACCTGACCAGAAATACTTAAACTCTAACTGTAACAGGAAGAAGTGTTGAAGCAAAAGACACAACTCTGTCTGTTAATTGGCTCATGTGACCTAACATGTATGGTTTGTTGGTATGTTTGTGAGTACAGTGAATCCTACGATCCCAGGGGGCGGCCCTTATTTTTTAAAATGGCAATTTTCTATTTATGATTACCCAATGGCACATACTACTAGAAAAGTAAATAATTATGAAAATGGTTTATTTACATGAAGCAGGATTTTACATATGAGCTGTTTTATGCAATATCTTTTTATAGAGACCTACATTGTTTGGGGGGTATAGTTTTCCTTTAATGAAAAAAAACACAGAGACACTTTTAACATTAAATTTGCAAAGTCTTTATTAAGAAATAGCTTACAGATTCTCCGCTTCAGATACGGTGACAATCCATTGCACGGCGCTCAATTTCTCCTCCCTGCCTTCTATAGGAGATAGCCAAGGAGGAGAAATTGAGCACCACACGATGAATCATCGCCCTGTCTCCATTTCTGAAGAGGAGCTCAAGTGGAGAATCTGTAATTATTTCTTAATAAAGACTTTGCGAATTTAAAGTTAAAAGTGTCTTGGTGGGGGGTTTTTTTAAAAAAAAATTTTTTTATGTTACTGGTTCTTTAATTGTGTAACCAGGGCATGGGGATAGACATCAGGTCCCTCATTCTGGTGCACAAACAAGAGTCTGAGATGCAAGGCTTCTCCATAAAATGGCTCCTGCCTGCTTGCTAGAATTATGAATTCCCAGACTAAAGGAAACAAGATTCAAATAATTTATATTATGTAAATAAAGTTCATTCTGGTTTACTAATGTAATAAAATAGGGTTTTAGAAAAGCCCAAGCTTTACAATTTCTGCACTTGTGATTCCCCACTGAAACAGTGATTGGTTTCTGCGGTACCTTCAATTTCAATTAGGGGCCAGAATATTCTTGATGGGTTTGCCTGTCATAAAAATGATACCTGGTTTTGATGGTAAAATCCTACTCAGAACAGGATTAGCAGTAAGAAAACGCCAGTGTTTGTTCAAAATTCTTCTAACTGAATTGGCTGCAGTAGTATAACTTGTAATAAAAAAGGGAAACTCTCCTTTTTGTTTTGCTCCTGGGCCATAAGAGACAGCTTCTTGATCTCCTTTTTGCTTTGAAAATTGTGGCACAAACTACATATTGATCATAAACCTTTGTTATCAATCTTGACAGCAAGCCTGTCTGCTTATCAAAATCTGCCACAGTAATACTGTTTCTCCTCAGCCACAAGAATGGCCCAAAGGAAATATTCTTAATACAATGGGTGAGATGCATGCTTTTAGGATGCAGATAGGAGTTTACACTCACAGATATGTCCATGTATTGAGTTTACCACTGTCCACATTATTGTTATTAAACTTGTGCTCTTCTTTTGCTGTTTTTAGGTTTCTACCTTTGTGGAGTAGAAAGAGGTGATATGGCGATCAGCTGATAGAGTTTAGCAGCTTACTATCCACAAGTGTGACAGAGCTTCACTTGAAGGAGTTTGGAAGGCAGTCTTGAGACTTTAGCTTTGCTGAAATATGGAAAATGCTGATTACAAACTCTTGAGGAAGGCCAGTGAACTGCAAGAAGAGATTTAACATTTTCAATTAATGGCAATTTTTAAACTATGTATTTTGGTATATAAATAGTTCTATCCTTTTTGCGAACCAATGCAGAATTGAAAATCTCTCTAGCGACACCTGCAGTAAACAGTAGAACAGGAGCCATGAAAGAAAGATGCAGATAAAAGGAGGAGGATGACCTGTAGCTGGAGACAGAAAAGAAGGGGCATGAGGAAGATCTACAATATCAACCATTAGTGTTGACTGGTAGGAAAAATGTACATGGGACCAGTTATCTGGAAGCAAATTATCCAGAAAGCTCCGGATTACGGAAAGGCCATCTCCCATAGACTCCATTATAATGAAATATTCCAAATTTTAAAAAATTATTCCCCGTATCTCTGTAATAATAAAACAGTGCCTTGTACTTGATCCAATTAATCCTTATTGGAAGCAACACAGCCTATTGTGATCCGGAAAACCCCAGGTCCTAAGCATTCTGGATAATAGGTCCCATACATGTACTACCGGTATGGCACTTGTTATCCAGAATGCTCGGGACCTGGGATTTTCTGGATAACGGATCTTTTCATAATTTGAATCTTACAAGATCTACAATCCAATCTGGGTTTTGTCTCAAAAACGTATTAATTATATCTTAGTTTAGATCGAGTGCAATGTATAGATGAGAACAGAGACAGGGTACAGAGAAAAAGGAAGTCATTTTTACAAATCTGAATTATTTTGATAATAATCGTAACTGTAATTTGGAGCTTCTGAATAACAGGTTTCTGGATATCAGATCCCATATCTGTATACATGAAAAGCAAAAGATTATACTGTAAGTGGTTCTGTTTGTGTGGGGCTACATGTATGCACATGGGGGTATTTCACTATTGTCGGCAGTTCTATTGTTAGGCAGATTAAAGAAAGAGGTGCGTACAAGTACCACTGGCCTATGTTTTCTGCTAAAAGTGGCACAAAAGGTTATAGTAACCATCTGATGGACATATAACATTAGAATCTGTGCAAGCTTGGTACACCACAGAACTTCACTGAGCTATTATTATTTTTTAAGCTCGTCAGAAAGTAGATTTAAGTTGGTATTATTAACTACATGGCAGTGACTGGATATTGTTACTATTGCAACTAATATCAGTCTGGGAGAACTGCAATACTAACCGACACGCGGACTGGATAATCAGGGACAGTTGTCCAAAATATATATTCCTAAAGGTTTTTTCTGTCATTGGTGATGGAGAGTGTGCTCATAAAGCGAACATGTTAATGGATCAAATCAACAAGCCATTAAAAACTACATTACTAAATTTATGTGTGACTGCCTGCTTTTTACATACCTCTACAGGTGTTGAACTTATTATTGAAATTCAGAGAAAGTGAAATGAAAGTAGCAGTGTACACCAAGATAAAATTCCTAATTTTACACCATTATAATGCACTAATGGAAAATTATTTTTTCACCAAACTCAATCCCCCTCTTCCCCTATGAGCAGGCTTATTTACTTAAATACAGATATTAAGCTTTATATAAACAAACCCTGAGCTGCAGCCTCTGTTAACTTGGCCATTGATGTAACAATTATGATCTTTCCTGTGACTGTTCCTTTTCAAAACAGGCGTGTTAGAGCTGAATCGTTAGATATACAGGTAGAAACAATAGAAGCAATAGAATAACTGTATCTGATGATTCAGCACTAACAGTGGGCAATGTTCAGATGCCTTCAACCAATAAATCTTTTTATAACCTAGGTTTTCTCAACCTAAAAACCCATTGAAAGTACCAGCAATGATTACTTTGCAATTGAATTCAGCCTGAAAACAATTATAGTATTTTGTGTTATCTTCCGGTTTCCATTACGCCACTTTGATCTGGTGGAAATGCTCTTCCTTTCCATCTATTCTCACATTTGTGCCTTCTGTGTATTTCAATAACTAAAGTACTTTTACATGTACTTTTACATGATTCAAAATGTATTACCTATTTGTCTAGTTTATTTATGACATTTTCATTCAGGTTTAGTTTTTTTGGAAATAAGTGTGGGTATAACACTTGACTAGTACTGCATCATTTTTTTTACCCTACCAACCATATGGTGATTGAACTGCAAGGCTGCAAGTTGACTTGAAAAGAGCCTCACATCAACTCTAATTTCTTTTCAGCTGTTGAAAACACTAAAATCTTCAACCTCATACTTCAATATATTTAGTTTTCTGGGTTATTGGTCACATTTTAAAGCTGTCAAGACAAACCTTTAAAAAGATATCGATGTGATGCAACATGAAGATCCTCCTGTTCAGCCCAAAGATGCAGGCCAAGGTTGGAACCAGGTCCAGCAACAAATCATTCATGGACACTTCTCTTGTAAGTTGATTTAAAATGAGATTCTGATTGGTTAGCTTACAAATGTCATGTGTCTGCAACCTCCTCTATGAACATACTAATTTTCATTTTCATCACACTGTACACTCTTGTTGCTAAGTAAAATGTACTCTAGCAACCAGACATCTCAGTAAAATATCAATAGTGTAGGTGATACAACCAAAGCTACAGTATATGGTTGATGTTCAATGAGAAACCAACATTCTATGTGTGTGTGAATGATATTTCCATTAATTTACACATTTCTATAGTATTGAAAGTAAACCTTGACTACATGTAAGTAAACCTTATTTTTAACATTCCAGCTAGGTTTGGAGTGCATGAGTAAGACTGTAGCATTTGGCCTTCTGTATTAATTGAAACAGTGATCTAATAAATGTTGGCCCTCAAAGGGGTTGTTCACCTTCAAACAACTAGTTGTTTTCAGATACAACACCAGAAATAATGACTTTTTCCAATTTCATTCTACGGTATCTTCTAGGTGTCACCGTTTTTCTAATATTGAATTGTAAAGTGTAATTTTTCTCCTTCTAAAGCAGCTCTGGGAGGAGGGGTCACTGACCCTTTAAAATGTTCTAAATTGATACATTTAGTTGATACATTTCTTATCTTTGTCCCTTTTGAGCAGAAACTATGGATTTCATTACAGGCAGCTGTTAGAATTGATACAATAGTTGCTAATATTCCAGAAATGCTTCTGAGAAATGTATCAACTAAGTGTTGCAAAATTGTAACAGTTTAGAGTCTGCGCCTGAATTACTGAGCTGCCAGACTCAAACACCAGAGACATTCAACTTTAAACTTACATTTTGGAAAAACAGTAAAAAAATAAATAATAGAAAGTAATATATAAAAGTCTTAATTTTTGTGGAACAATCTGAAAATAACTGAATAGAAAAAAGTGTTTGGAAGGAGAACAACCCTTTTATTCTTCAATAAAAAAACAACCAATCTTTGTCACCATTTGTATTTGTAAAAAGAAAAAGATAAATAAATCCTTACCATAGGATGCTTTTTGTTGTGGCTTTTGTGGCAAAAAAAACAAAAAACATATCCACTTACAAACACCTGACTAGTGGTCGCAATTAAAAGAAGACACTTTGCTGCAAATGTTACACAACCAAAATACTGTATCCACATAACAAATGAGACATATCAGGACAATAACACAGGCGTCAAACATCAAAAATCATGTTTTATATTGTGTGTTTAAAATCTATGTTTTACCCTTTTATTTGGGAATATTTGAAGTGGGACATGCTATAGCACTTTGTTGTCTCAGCCAGTTGCGTAACACAGGCAATCTTGTTGGCACAATCTGTTTTTCCTTAACCATTGTGTCACATACCAAATCACAAGTGGCTGGTGTGTTGCAAATATAATTTATAAATTTCTCTATTTCTGGTACAATGCAAATTTACCATCTCATTATGATATCTTATTTGTGTTTGCACATAGGAATTGGTTTTGAAAAGATTGGAATGCCTTATCTGACACTTGGAATGGATCCAGAGCTCCTTCAGAATGGTCATCTTCAGCTCTCTCCTCTGAAAATACAGGATCATCATGTAATTGTGCTTCTTCCTCACATTCTACTCACTCACTCACTTACAGTTGCATTGTCTTGTCTACATTGTTGTCACTATAGATTGTTGCATTATCAGCAACTTCAATATTTGGGCTTGTAGAAAAACTCAATAAAGCTCTTGAATTATTTTGTTCTAATGTATTGTTTGCTGTTTCAGTATTTAAAGTATTTGTTACATTTGGAGAGGACATTGATGTTGTAGGCATCAATTATTGCAAAAAAAGGCCTTTGCATGGGCCACATATAAAGAAAACACATTGGAATGATGGTGTGGATGGAAAGTGTGTAAAAAAGGATCATGATGTGTAGCTGGTAGAATATAAAGTGGTGGTTTTATTGCTAGGTTATTACCTACATATACGTTGAGTATTGTTGCACAATAAACAATATGTGGATGTGTTGTTGGTCAGCTAGGAAAAGATGGTCGGTGCCTGACAACATGATCCTCTCCTACATTTTCAGGATGATGGGCAATTCCTTTCTCTGTTGGATTAGGAGTGTCACTTAAAACAGTATCCATTGTTAAAGTGTTAGAAGATGTGCTATTTTCTTTGGTCAAGTTGCTTTTTTTTTGCTACAGCACAAGATTGTCCCGTGGAAGGTTCTTGTTTTTTTGGTCTGTAAAAAAAATGCAACAATGTGTTAATCATCCATAAGCAAATGGCAAAACGTTCACAAAATCTTGATGCTATTCCTTAACCTTTTAAATGCCACAGATCGTAGAATCTACGTTCTGTGGCAAAGGTACTTGAAATGCCACAGAACGTAGATTCTACGTTCTGCAGCATTTCCTGGTTCAGGAGCGGAGGAGCGGCTGTTAGAGCCGCTCGCTCCGTTCCTGCTCGATCCCCTGCCCCTAGGCAACGAGCAGAGCAGGGGATCGAGTGGCCCCTGGGGCGCGATCGCCCAGGGGCCCAAAAACAGCAGCAGGCACGTGTTACTTACGTGTCCTGCTGCTGCAGCCTACACCGGATCGACGATCTCCGCCCCCACAGCACACAGACAGGAACCACGAGGCAGATGTCTTCCAGGGGCTCTTCCTGATCGCCTGCAACAGTCTTCAGCGACTTTTTCAGGTTAGTGCAACAATTACACACACAAACACACCAACACACACTTATTACAGTAATACACACTTAGATTCACACTTACACACACTTACACATACATTTTTGGGGATTGGGGGGGGTCACTTACACTCACTGCACTTACACACATGTGCACACGCACACACGCGCACATAACATGTAATTTACCATTTGTACACACGCACACGCACATACATGGCATTGTGGCTTTTTTTTTTTTTTTCTTATCGCATCGTTTCTTTTTTTGGCTGAAAAAAATGTTTTATTGCCATTACGCATAGCGTATTCGCTAACCGTACTGTGCAATACCTTTTGTATGTTATTTCGGTGATTATATTGCAATTTTGGGTATTTTGGTGCATTTTTAGCCATTTTATTGAATTTTTAGCCATTTTATTGCATTTTCAGCTCTGCATATATTGTGTTCACTTTTTTCTAGCCGTATAACCTGTTTGGCCCATCTAAAATATTCAAACTGTGATTCTGACGGCCGATAACACTAGTCTGGAAAAAAAACATTGATTTTTGTGGTTTTATTGGATTTTTTTGCATTTCACCCTTTACTGCCTTATTTTGTTTTGCCTTGTAAATTTTATCTACTATATATCCATTTGGGGGTCTCTGTGCGCCACATAGTTTGGTATATCTATGCATATTGGGCATCAAAGTGTTCAGTAGACCTCTGGCGTTCATATTTAGGATGTTTTATGCTGATACGTTACGAAATGTGGGGCATATAATGGGGTAAAATTCAAGCTTTCTGACAATTTTCAGAAATTTGATAAAAACCGTTATGTTCAGCATTGCTTTGCAGTTTGGCAGTTTGCAGTAGAAACACTTATTTACCCATATTGGATTCGTCAGAATGTGTACTTTCTGAAAATATATGGTTTTCTGGGGTCTCTGTACTGTTAGCGGGGTCTAATGTCGCATAATACACACACCAGGTGCTTATATTGCAGCAGCCAGCCCGTCAGCTGTGAAAATGTATATACACTATTGTCATTTGGGGATCTCTGTGCGCCACATAGTTTGGTATATCTATGCATATTGGGCATCAAAGTGTTCAGTAGACCTCTGGCGTTCATATTTAGGATGTTTTATGCTGATACGTTACGAAATGTGGGGCATATAATGGGGTAAAATTCAATCTTTCTGACAATTTTCAGAAATTTGATAAAAACCGTTATGTTCAGCATTGCTTTGCAGTTTGGCAGTTTGCAGTAGAAACACATATTTACCCATATTGGATTCGTCAGAATGTGTACTTTCTGAAAATATATGGTTTTCTGGGGTCTCTGTACTGTTAGGTGGTCTAATGTCGCATATTACACACACCAGGTGCTTATATTGCAGCAGCCAGCGCGTCAGCCGTGAAAATGTATATACACTATTGTCATTTGGTGGTCTCTGTGCGCCGCATAGTTTGGTATATCTATGCATATTGGGCATCAAAGTGTTCAGTAGACCCCTGGCGTTCATATTTAGGATGTTTTATGCTGAAACGTTACGAAATGTGGGGCATATAATGGGGTAAAATTCAATCTTTCTGACAATTTTCAGAAATTTGATAAAAACCGTTATGTTCAGCATTGCTTTGCAGTTTGGCAGTTTGCAGTAGAAACACATATTTACCCATATTGGATTCGTCAGAATGTGTACTTTCTGAAAATATATGGTTTTCTGGGGTCTCTGTACTGTTAGGTGGTCTGATGTCGCATATTACACACACCAGGTGCTTATATTGCAGCAGCCAGCGCGTCAGCCGTGAAAATGTATATACACTATTGTCATTTGGTGGTCTCTGTGCGCCGCATAGTTTGGTATATCTATGCATATTGGGCATCAAAGTGTTCAGTAGACCCCTGGCGTTCATATTTAGGATGTTTTATGCTGAAACGTTACGAAATGTGAGGCATATAATGGGGTAAAATTCAATCTTTCTGACGATTTTCAAAAATTTGATAAAAACCGTTATGTTCAGCATTGCTTTGCAGTTTGGCAGTTTGCAGTAGAAACACACATTTACCCATATTGGATTCGTCAGAATGTGTACTTTCTGAAAATATATGGTTTTCTGGGGTCTCTGTACTGTTAGGGGGGTCTGATGTCGCATAATACACACACCAGGTGCTTATATTGCAGCAGCCAGCGCGTCAGCCGTGAAAATGTATATACACTATTGTCATTTGGGGGTCTCTGTGCGCCACATAGTTTGGTATATCTATGCATATTGGGCATCAAAGTGTTCAGTAGACCCCTGGCGTTCATATTTAGGATGTTTTATGCTGATAAGTTACGAAATGTGGGGCATATAATGGGGTAAAATTCAAGCTTTGTGACGATTTTCAGAAATTTGATAAAAACGGTTACGTTCAGCATTGATTTGCAGTCTGGCAGTTTGCAGTAGAAACACTTATTTACCCATATTGGATTCGTCAGAATGTGTACTTTCTGAAAATATATGGTTTTCTGGGGTCTCTGTACTGTTAGGGGGGTCTAATGTTGCATAATACACACACCAGGTGCTTATATTGCAGCTGCCAGTGCGTCAGTCGTGAAAATGTATATACACTATTGTCATTTGGGGGTCTCTGTGCGCCACATAGTTTGGTATATCTATGCATACTGGGCATCAAAGTGTTCAGTAGACCCCTGGCGTTCATATTTAGGATGTTTTATGCTGATAAGTTACGAAATGTGGGGCATATAATGGGGTAAAATTCAAGCTTTGTGACGATTTTCAGAAATTTGATAAAAACCGTTACGTTCAGCATTGCTTTGCAGTTTGGCAGTTTGCAGTAGGAACACATATTTACCCATATTGGATGCGTCAGAATGTGTACTTTCTGAAAATATATGGTTTTCTGGGGTCTCTGTACTGTTAGGGGGGTCTAATGTCGCATATTACACACACCAGGTGCTCATATTGCAGCAGCCAGCGCGCGTCAGCCGTGAAAATGTATATACACTATTATCATTTGGGGGTCTCTGTGCGCCACATAGTTTGGTTTATCTATGCATATTGGGCATCAAAGTGTTTAGTAGACCCTTGGCGTTCATATTTAGGATGTTTTATGCTGATAAGTTACGAAATGTGGGGCATATAATGGGGTAAAATTCAAGCTTTGTGACAATTTTCAGAAATTTGATAAAAACCGTTATGTTCAGCATTGCTTTGCAGTTTGGCAGTTTGCAGTAGAAACACTTATTTACCCATATTGGATTCGTCAGAATGTGTACTTTCTGAAAATATATGGTTTTCTGGGGTCTCTGTACTGTTAGGTGGTCTAATGTCGCATAATACACACACCGAGTGGTTATATTGCAGCAGCCAGCGCGTCAGCCGTGAAAATGTCTATACATATTGTCATTTGGGGGTCTCTGTGCGCCACATAGTTTGGTATATCTATGCATATTGGGCATCAAACTGTTTAGTAGACCCCTATGTTTATATTTAGGATGCTTTATGCTGGTAATGATACATGGACAATACGATGCTGGAAAGTTGAAGCTTTGAGGCAATTTCCAGATATTTCACCAAAACCGCCAAATTTGGCAAAGCCTTGCGACTCAGTAGTTTGGAGCAGAAAGGCATGGTTACCCATTTTAGATTCCGTAGAATGTGTACTTTCCAAAAATATATGGGTTTGGGGGGTAAACATATATTTCTGTGTTTTTACCCCGCAAAAATGCAGTCAATGTGTTGATTTTTCATTAGCTGAAGTTACCCACGGGACTGTTTGTATGCGCTAACTTCATTTTGGGGCCTCTAAATGCCAGATACTTTGGTAAACTTATGAACAATGGCCACCAAAATGTTCAGAGAAACCCTGGCAATCATATTTAGGGTGCTTTTTCTTAGTACGTAATGACAAATGGGTGATATGGTGCTGGGAAGTTGAAGCTTTGAGGCAATTTTCAGATATGTCACCAAAACCGGCAACTTTGGGAAAGCCTTGCGACTCGGTAGTTTGGAGCAATAAGGCATAGGTACCCATTTTAGATTCTGTAGAATGTGTACTTTCCAAAAATGTATGGGTTTGGGGGGTAAACATATATTTCTGTGTTTTTACCCCACAAAAATGCAGTCAATGTGTTGATCTTTCATTAGCTGAAGTTACCCACAGGACTATTTGTATGCGCTAACTTCATTTCGGGGCCTCTAAATGCCAGATACTTTGGTAAACCTATGAACAATGGCCACCAAACTGTTCGGAGGAACCCTGGCAATCATATTTAGGGTGCTTTTTCTTGGTGCATAACGATACATGGGTGATATGGTGCTGAGAAGTTGAAGCTTTGAGGCAATTTTCAGATATTTCACCAAAACCGACAATTGTGGGAAAGCCTTGCGACTCAGTAGTTTGGAGCAGAAAGGCATGGGTACCCATTTTAGATTCTGTAGAATGTGTACTTTCCAAAAATATATGGGTTTTGGGGGGTAAACATATATTTCTGTGTTTTTACCCCACAAAAATGCAGTCAATGTGTTGATTTTTCATTAGCTGAAGTTACCCACGGGACTGTTTGTATGCGCTAACTTCATTTTGGGGCCTCTAAATGCCAGATACTTTGGTAAACTTATGAACAATGGCCACCAAAATGTTCAGAGGAACCCTGGCAATCATATTTAGGGTGCTTTTTCTTAGTACGTAATGACACATGGGTGATATGGTACTGGGAAGTTGAAGCTTTGAGGCAATTTTCAGATATTTCACCAAAACCGACAACTTTGGGAAAGCCTGGCGACTCAGTAGTTTGGAGCAATAAGGCATGGGTACCCATTTTAGATTCTGTAGAATGTGTACTTTCCAAAAATGTATGGGTTTGGGTGGTAAACATATATTTCTGTGTTTTTACCCCACAAAAATGCAGTCAATGTGTTGATCTTTCATTAGCTGAAGTTACCCACAGGACTATTTGTATGCACTAACTTCATTTTGGGGCCTCTAAATGCCAGATACTTTGGTAAACCTATGAACAATGGCCACCAAACTGTTCGGAGGAACCCTGGCAATCATATTTAGGGTGCTTTTTCTTGGTGCATAACGATACATGGGTGATATGGTGCTGAGAAGTTGAAGCTTTGAGGCAATTTTCAGATATTTCACCAAAACCGACAATTGTGGCAAAGCCTTGCGACTCAGTAGTTTGGAGCAGAAAGGCATGGGTACCCATTTTAGATTCTGTAGAATGTGTACTTTCCAAAAATATATGGGTTTTGGGGGGTAAACATATATTTCTGTGTTTTTACCCCACAAAAATGCAGTCAATGTGTTGATTTTTCATTAGCTGAAGTTACCCACGGGACTGTTTGTATGTGCTAACTTCATTTTGGGGCCTCTAAATGCCAGATACTTTGGTAAACTTATGAAAAATGGCCACCAAAATGTTCAGAGGAACCCTGGCAATCATATTTAGGGTGCTTTTTCTTAGTACGTAATGACACATGGGTGATATGGTGCTGGGAAGTTGAAGCTTTGAGGCAATTTTCAGATATTTCAGCAAAACCGACAACTTTGGGAAAGCCTTGCGACTCAGTAGTTTGGAGCAGAAAGGCATGGGTACCCATTTTAGATTCAGTAGAATGTGTACTTTCCAAAAATATATGGGTTTGGGGGGTAAACATATATTTCTGTGTTTTTACCCCACAAAAATGCAGTCAATGTGTTGATTTTTCATTAGATGAAGTTACCCACAGGACTATTTGTATGCGCTAACTTCATTTTGAGGCCTCTAAATGCCAGATACTTTGGTAAACCTATGAACAATGGCCACCAAATTGTTTGGAGGAACCCTGGCAATCATGTTTAGGGTGCTTTTTCTTGGTGCGTAACGATACATGGGTGATATGGTGCTGGGAAGTTGAACTTTCCAAAAATATATGGGTTTGGGGGGTAAACATATATTTCTGTGTTTTTACCCCACAAAAAATGTAGTCAATGTGTTGATTTCTCAGTAGCTGAAGTAAAGTCCTGATCAATTTGGATGTGCTAACTTCATATTGGTGTCTCTAAATGCCAGATACTTTGGTAAACCTATGCATAATGGGTATCAAACTGTTCAGTGGACCCCTGGCAATCATATTTCAGGTGCTTTTCTTGGTACCTAATATAGTTTGGGATATGCGGAGCAGCAAAATAAAACCTTTGAAATGATTTTTCAGAATTTTGAATTTTTTTTTGAAAAACCGCTATTTTCAGACAAGCTTTTATGTTTGGTAGTTGGGAGTAGAGAGACATAGTTACCCATTTTGTAATCGGCAGAATGTGTACTTTTCAAAAATGTATGGTTTTCTGGGGTAAACCTACGGTTTCAGGATTTTTTGCCTTGGAATCTAAAGCATGCCGTTTTCTGCCTTAGTGCTTTCAAAATTCGGTAATATACTGCCGGGAGTTTTTGCTGTACAGAAATCCTAAATCTCCCTAAAACTATACATATCTGGTATTGGCACGTTCGAGAGACATAAGGCTTTCCAAATCAGTTGGATTTTCATCCCTAAAATGAAATATTTTTCTGGTATAAATTGATATACGATGAAAAATGGTAATTTTTCATTTTTTTTTGGTATTTAGCACTATAAATTTTTTTGCACAGGTGGAAATACACGAAAACTCAGCCAGATTTTGAAAGCTCAGTTTCTACCGAAAAAAACAATGTATAGTTTTCCTAGGTAAACTATAGGTTTCCCCTCAGAAAATGCCCCTAAAGTGAGAGAGCACAAAATGTTTCAAAAACGGCTGGCATTTCGCGTAACCAAAATGTGAAATTCTGCTGGCACTTAAAGGGTTAAGCATATGCAGAGTTTTTGATTTATTGTAACGTTAACTTCAAAAAATATCTTCCTCTCTCTCTCTCTCTCTCCTCCCCCTCCCTCCATTAACATAGACATTAGACACTATTTAGGTATATATAGATGGATAGATTACATAGTTCTATAGATTGATAGACTTTTGTAATGTTAGACCATGTTTTTTGGGGGGTTAAGAATGTGAAAATAGGACTCATTTTTGATGTGGAAATGTTCATTGAAGTTTTTAAACGGGGGTGACTGCAACGCCAAAAGTTGTGTGTAAGGGATTAATGTTTTTATGACTTTTTCACACTTGTCTTTCTATGTAGTACATCCTCCAGCCATATTTGTGTTTCTGTTTCCAAACACTGGCCGGTTGCCAAGCTCCATTTAAACATAGCAACCAGATATATGCTAACAGTAAATATAGTAGTTGTGATGCTAAAGTTTATTAGTAGTGATGAGCAAAATAGTTTGCCAAGGTTTCCACGAAAATGATGTCCATAGACTCTAATGGGTGAAAAAAATTAGTTGCACGTCAAAAATTTGTCACACAATATGTTGCAATTTTGTTGCCCAAAGACTTGCATTTTAAGGAATTTTCGTATTTTCAAAAATTTTTCAAGCAAAATGCGTCAGATTTTTCCATCACTAGTTATTGGCCAAATCTAGATACAACAACAGAATAAATGTAAGGCTAAACGAAAGTATTTTTTTTTTTTAAATAATTAAGAAATTTGGGTTGTAGGTTAAGGCAAAAAAATGACCAGCTGCTTGATAAGTGGATGGATATTCTGTACCCTCACCACCAGGTACCCCAGACACGGCCGATTGAGAAATATTCTCCCATAGCAACAATTCCCATGCAGAAAACACACAGACTGGTCCTCCTTACAGTTTTTTTGGCCTGAAGGGATTCTTCTGACATTTTTTATTTGACCATTCTTTTGCATTTTTTGTTTGACTGTTCTTCCTGTGGCCTTGTTGCCTATCCTCATCACCCACTGGATTGACATTCATGTGGCTTGAATGGATGTCATTTTCTGACCTTGGTGGATTGATTCAGCTTGAAGAACTCCGTGTTCCTCTTCCAGAACTATGTGAGCCACATCTGGAGGTGGTAGGTGACCTGATTTCACTTGATTGTTTAGCCACCATGTGGGTTTGTTTCATCAGGGTCACTATGGACTGTGTTTGGCTCCTTTATACTAACACAGTCTATGTTGGCCCTGATGAAACACACGTACAGACATAGTGACATTAACATTAACAAATGGCATTGGCTACACAAAGAAAATTTAATTCAAAATAAACATAGCATGGTGATAAAGCTTAGCTTAATTTTTTGATCATTGACCCTATTTTTGTGCTGCATGATAGCTACTGCTGTTTTTCCTTATAACACCTATGTAGTTTTACAGTACGTGACCCTAGCAAGCAGCCCATGTTTGTAACGGCAGAAAAATTATAAACTGAAAAATTACAACCTGACACCACAAAAATATGTGATGGGGTGATTGTACCCTTTAAATGCACATTTTTAATGCTATTTAGACTTTAAGTGAAAACAATTAGATATGGCCGGTAAATAGTTTGTTCTAGATGATAGATAAATATTTGTTTATATGTGAGTTATTTTGCCACACATACATGAAACCTCATTTTGAAATACAAAACAGAGGAGAGAAGATGAACACTTTCCAAAAAGAAAAGATAGATGATCAGTTTGGAATCTCATCAGATATGCCTTGTATCTGTTCCATTTACTGCAAAAACCCTATTTTATTTACAGAATTCCCTCTAATTGTCCCACATCTTTGAAATGCATTACTACTGCACATTCCCCAGGCTGCTTCCATTAGAAACTTCAAGTATATACTCCTTAATGAGGCATGAGTCCTCTAGTCATGAACAAATGTACTTTTCTATGATCCCCTAGAAATTTACATCTCAGTTATCTGGGCAAAAGCTTTTATCACTCTTACTGTTGTATATCTTTACCTAAGTTAAATTCAAGGCAGAGACTTTTCAACTATTGTTCACTCATCATTGGTTTTTGGTTCATTGCTTTGTCTTTGGTCCATTGCTTTTCAATTTATTTATAAATGACCTTGAGGCTGGCATTCTAAGTCCCTGTGTTTGCCATCCATACTAAATTACGCAAAACAATAGGTTATATGTTTAAACCTTGCAGACTAATTTTAATAAATTGGCTCACAAGGCAGCCAACCGGCATATGGCTAAAATATTAATAAATCCATGGTTTTTATTTGCAAAAAAATAAAATGTTATTGTGCTGATTATTGATTAGCAAATCTGTCCTGAAATTTCGTTGAAAGCATTGAAGTCAAAGGGCATTTTTACACGCAACAATTTTTTATGCGCGCAACAATTTTTCTCGCTCCTAATGCATTAAAGTCAATGGGTGTTTTTTCTTATGGTGACTTTTTTGTCCTAATGCATTAAAGTCAATGGGTGTTTTTTCTTATGGTGACTTTTTTTCTCCTAATACATTAAAGTCAATAGGTGTTTTTTCTTATGGCAACTTTTTTGTCCAAATGCATTAAAGTCAATGGGTGTTTTTTCTTATGGCGACTTTTTGTCCTAATGCATTAAAGTCAATGGGCGTTTTTTCTTATGGCGACTTTTTTTCTCCAAATGCATTAAAGTCAATGGGTGTTTTTTCTTATGTGTGTTTTTTCTCTGCAAATTTTTCCAAGACGAATTTTAGCCGCAGTTTTGAGAAAAATTCACACGTGGCGAAATTTGGAATTTCACCGGAAATCCATGACTGGCAAATAAATTAGCTCATCACTAGTGCTAATGTATGTTGCTTCCAGGTATAGTTTAGACCCTGATATTGAGTGCATCAAGAATATGTAATTTTAGACAGGGAGTCTAGGGGGCCATATAGTCGGTACAGATACTTTTAGCAATACAGTGTGTGTGTGTGTGTTCATATAAAGATGCATACAAAGGGATAAAGTACTAGTGGGTTAGTTATGCAAAGAGATTGAAGGGTTGAATTTGATTCTGTCGTTTTCAACCTAAATTAACTATGCAACCATGTAACCATGTAACCATTCAGAGGAATAGTTCACCTTTAAGTGTACTTTAAAGCAACTAACACAATTGGCATGCATCTTTAAAACCAAATGCTTTGTAAGGCTACAAATATATTGTTATATATTCATATTTCAGTCTTGTATTTGAACCAATGCAATGTTGCTGGGGGACTTTAGACCCCAGCAACCAATTACTGTAGTTAAAAACTCTATTGTTGATTGGAAAACACTGGAACTGAATTTGGAGAAAAGTTTTTTCACTTAGAATTGAATGTCGACTATGGTGTTTCAGGTGTAAATTACTTATTTTATGAAAATGTCTCCAATCTGCTTTCTACTGCTCCATTAGAAACAGCTGGGATAGTTTTTCAGCACTCAAATGAGAGAAAAATTTCCATTTGGATTGATTCACTAAACTCCTCTAATGTTGTTACAAACAACTGGAAAATGTTTATAAATTTTTTCTGCAACTTGCCAGCCTTGGCAACAATAACGCTAAAGAGATTCCTATTGATTCAATTAACTTTTCAGTATTAATTGTTAAAAGTAACAGACTTCACAATGTTTATTGGAAGCAAACATTTTGCATTTGGAATAAGGTATTATGTGTCTTAGCAGAAAACAAACTACTAAAATGTATAATTTTTTGTATGAAAATATATTCTTTTAAATTAGGCAGAAAGTCAACCTGCACCGACCTGACTTCTGTTTAAAGACCCGCACCCAATCTGCATGATGTCATGAAAGGGGCGAGGCAGGCACACGTATATAAATATATGGGCTATAAATATGGGTTTCCAGAGGCAGAAGCTGGCGCAGTAATATTGAACGACCCACAACCATTGTGCAGAAGTCGACCTGAACCCGCCGGTCCCACGAGTATCAGTTCAACTCACACATCACTAAAATCAACTGTAATAATTGTATTACTTTTTCTTAAGAAATCATCGAATACATTTAGTTCAAATCCTTCGATATATTTTTCTTCTAAACAGAGATTCATGGACAATCTTCCATTTTTTTACAGAAATATATTGCATTGCTTTATTGGATGATTTGTGTTCACATGCCACACTGTAAAAAATATATATTTTTGTTTCATGTGCAATGTGGCCTTTGAAATTGATGCTGTTTCAAATACAAAGTCAGTGAGTATTTTTGGAGAGAACATGGGCACAGAAGAACAGCTTTATCCAGAAAAAAATCCTCCTATTAAAATATCACTGCCTTCACTAAATGCCATAGCATAACTCTTAAATTAAGATTGTCCTTCATTCAAGAGTTATGCCATGCTCTCTGCTTTCCTACATCACACACATTCCATTTGCTGTAGGTACAGTAACATGTTCGTCCTTTCTGTTCTGCTGCCTCTGAGTCCTGCGTACCTTTATCCCTCATCTCAAATCCAGATCTTGTTTTAATTCATGTAAATTACCATAAAAAAGCCCTGGTTTATTGCAATTCATACAGTGGGAATTTGAAAGAATTATTTTTGGGTCACTTGTATTTGCTATTTTGTGGTTCACAATGAAAAAGCTTGTTTAACTAAGAAATAGTGGTTTGGCCCAAAGAACAGGGAGAAGTGCCCAGTTTGGCTCATTTTCTGACAAAATCCTATGACAAAGGACGTAACTGAATGAAAGGAAACTAGCCAAAGGTATGAGAATATGCACTGGTTTCCAATGTGTGCAATGCAGTCCAAATGCAGTATATATTGTAATACATATCAATGAGCTTTACAGCGGTTATAAAACTAGATCAGTAGGGGATATATTTTACTTTCTCCACACAAAAAGAAACAACAGTTTGCTTTATGTCTCCTTATCTAAAAGCATAAAGTGTAAAGGAAAATAAGGAAAATGTGCATGTGCTTGCTACTTAACCTTGCCAAGAATGCAAAAGACTAAAGAACATGCTTCCCCAACCCTCTGCTGTTCTGGCACAGAGATGCTTTATGTTCTAGAGCATGCCAATTTTGATATCATGAAAATAAAATCCCTGTCTCAATTTCAAAGTAAATATAATTTGATTTTAAGGATATTAGAAGCAAATTGAGGCATTCGTTTTTTTCCATGTTCTCTTTATCGTGGCATTTGTTCTGCACAGCATCTGTGTCTTAATGAGAGCCTCGGTTGGTCTAGCAGTCACAAGTGAATGACAGCCTTTATACCAGAGATATGATGGATGATGCTCTATCAGTAACTTAATGTGAGACACACCAATAATGTGCCACAGTAGGTGTCCAATCTTACTCTGCTTAATGTTGCCAGGGGTTTTATACACAACAAGATATGATTAATTTCATTTAAATGCTTGTCTGTATACGTTTACATAAATATGATGCATGTAATTAGTTGATGTATTATTAATTTGTGCATTATGGTCTTATTAAAGGACTTTTAATTGAGGAGCTATTATGGTGTTACGAAGTCTGTCACACAAAATTTCATAAGCAGATTTAAGAACAGTTCATGTGCTTCAAAGATATGCTGTTAACACGTCTTCAGACTTCAGTATCGGAGTCCATTTGCTCTTTTTAATATGGGTAATGTGTTGTTTTATGAACGACTTAAAGGATAAGACAGCATAAGTAAAAAATAATTGAACATAAATGGCCAGTATATACTGGTTAATATATATAAAACAAATATTAAAGCACCAGCTTTTGAATTTCACAAGGCCCTTGCATTGTTACAGATTATGCTATAGATTTGTGTACCTTAATTGCTGAAACAGTTATTTGGCTATGATCTCTAGTGGCTGCTCTTTGGCAGGGGCAGATGAACTGATAGGTTGAGGCTTACCTCTGCTCGCCATCCATATATACGTATCTGAAAAAGAGAGAGACAACCTCAGGAATCATGTATGTGAGCTAAAAATACATGTTATTTTTGAAATTATGGTTTTATAAATTTTTAAAGGCCTGGTTTCGCTTATCACTAGTGAAGACCAACTAATGACCATGTACCTCTTTGTGTGCCTTCTGAACCTCTTCTTGCTCTTACTCAAGTATACATCTATGAACTCTACTACCTTCTTTTTTATCCTTATCCACTGGCGGCTAAATCCTTTGGGATTATAAGTACATTTGGCCCGTGTTCATTAAGCTTTGTCTAAATCTTCTGCATGTCAGAAATCGGCTGCTGATAAACATTTCTACCCTTATGTTCAATTTCAGTTTTGAGATTTTGGTTGGCTTTCTACAAAGCATATAATATCAACCTTCTGCCACGTTGGGTCCTTGTTTCATTGTTCCCTTTGCTATCATGGAAATCATCTAACAAATTTGTATAAAGTTGGACCTTCCCTCTAGTATGAATATTTTCTGTCTTTCTCTTTCCATACTCCCTTCTCAAATCTGTAATTAGGAATACTTTTACCTCTGACCACCCTCATCATTGTCCTTTTCTTCTGGAAAGTCATCAAGAGTTTGAGGTAAAGGGTTTTATGGATTCTTAAAGATACAGAGGTAAAATTCAATATTCAATATCTTGATAATTGGGAGGATTTTTATTAGGGGTCCATCGAATTCAGGAATCCACCTCAGACCAGGTGAAGTACTTAAAAGAAGCTAGATCTTCCTCAATCTTATGTCACTTACATCATATCCTGTGTGCATTAAAGTTCAAATTGGGATTGGCTGCAAAAGTACTAACTTTGACTTTTTTTTGGGTAACCGGTTTTCTTCACATATTTTATAACATATGGAACATTCATTTTACAGTCAGCTCATGTGTAGGGCATTATATTAACTCTCTTGTCTTTA
Source organism: Xenopus laevis (assembly GCF_017654675.1). Lineage (NCBI taxonomy): Eukaryota > Metazoa > Chordata > Amphibia > Anura > Pipidae > Xenopus > Xenopus laevis. Next base: position 64,853,206 of record NC_054381.1, on the reverse strand, counting down.
TTAAGGTTCCCTGGACATGTGTAATAAAAAGTGGTAACTTCAAGCATTTGCACCAACATTTATAATAAAGACCTCCATACAAATTTAAATTACCCGCCGTATGCAAATTGACCTAAGCATAAGATCACTAGCGAATTTTCGCTAGGCACAAACGAACACAAGCGGATCTTCGCTATTAAATGCTCACACTGTACCGCTAGGGGAAAAATACTCACACTAACCATAGGCCTGTGGGAACACATTATAATGGTGGGGATGATGAACTCTTTTACATGCCCTATATAATGTCACATTGCAACACAAAAAACAGTTTTATCTCAACAATCCTGATAACATTCTGGCTGAACTTTGTTTACTGTAGTATAGCTGCCACACTTGGCTGCTTATGCCCTAAATTACATCCAGCCATGATCTCTAGGGTTCCAGCACGCAGCCCCTGAAGACTTATTGACTTTACGATTTTGACATAGAGAGCATTTTTTTCTGCTTCTGGCATCCAGCAGAAAACAGTATCAGGACCTAACACCCTGTTTTCCTGAGGACATAATAGTGCTGGGCTTCATCTCCAATAATAATGAGCCAGCTTATAAAGCGGAAGTGGAGAGTCTAGTAGCATGGTATCAAGAGAATTGTCTTTATTTGAGCATCTGAAAAACTAAGGAGCTGGTGGTGGACTTTCGTAGGAAACAGCAGAGGTCTTACTCCACATTTACTTTTGCTTGGGCTGTAGTAGAAAGGGTAAGTAGTCTTAAATATCTAGGGGTCCAAATTTCTGAGGACCTGACATGGTCTTAACATATTCAAGCACAGAAGTGTCTCTATTATTTAATAAAATTGTGGAATTTTGGAGTTTTAGCAGAAATTGTAAAGACTGTTTATATTGGTGCTGTGGAGAGTCATCTTATGGTTTGGGAATTGTGGTGTACAGGATCGTAATTATTTACAGCGGGCGATACATGCAGCAGATCGTTGCACTTTGGCTTTACCATCACTACAAGATATTTATGTAAGGAGATGTAGAGTTAGAGCATTCGATTGATTAAAGATAGAACTCATCCTTGTACGTATCTGTTTGATTTACTAAAATCAGGAAAATGTTTTAGGAGTCTTAAGGTCAGGACAGAGAGGTTTAGAAAAAGTTTTTATCCTCAGGCTATTAGACTTCCTAATCATGATATGCCACCACAGCTTTTTTTAGTTTTTTTTTATTATTTTGATATTTAGGAACCTATGAATATTTTTATATATTAGATGTTGTTACCCTCTGGTTGCTGTGTTTTGTTAGTAATATGACACATTGTACTTTAGTATGTATTATTTACAATATATGCAAAATGCACTCAAATCTTTGGATATTGTTACCGTTTCACAGTAGGAAAATGAATATGTGTTTTCATATTAAAAGCATTGCAGCTGTGTTTTGAAAAATACGGTACTACATTTTATTTATTATATATTTAGTATGTATTGTTTAATGCATTGCACTATCATTGTTTGTTTTATTATGTGTAAGTATACTGTTGTTTAGAAAATTACACAGTTTTCGCATGATCAGGGTTCATTCCACTACAGGTTGTACTTGTATAACTTTGCATGTGACAAATAAAGGAATATATATATATATCTAAACATGGACATTTTATCCTCCACTATTTTATACAGGAAGCCAGTGTAGGGCAAAATATGTCTCTGGCCTAAGGAAGTGTATCACTGAATAATACTGAAACTGCAGTGTAACTTGTAAAACATTCACAGAAAATAGGAAGAAGTAAAGGAAGAGAAAAATAAATATAAATACACCTGTTAAAAGTTTGATATTTTTGAGAAAAAACCCAACTAGTTAAGGTGTTCAGCCTACAAAATGAGCAGCAGGTTTTTTTTAGTAAGCAGAGCTGCTCATATTACAGAAAGTCGTTTGACTGCTCGAAACAACCGAACACAAGCATATGATATAAATGCTGCACCCCTCAATCTGGTGCTGAACAGGTGTGGTGTAGTCATTTTCTTATATGGCCTATTTTAAAAACTAGTCACACTGATAGAGGGTTCAGAAATCAAAGAGAACACTCAACTTAATGGCAGATAATTAACTGCTGTAAAGAATGTTAACAAGTGGGAATTTTGTTTAACTTAAGAATGTCTATGTGACCAAAGAATACAAACTGTAAATAATTGATTATGTTATTTGTTATAATCAGGCTTCCTAGGGTTGTGCATCCTCTGCTTCATCCATGTGATGCTTTGAGCAGCAGATATTTGTTCAGAATGATGCTAAGGGCACTAGTGGCGGAAGACAGAGGTTTCCAATTATAGTAATATTAGAGCTTAATGTGTGCATCTGTTTCTATAAAATGCTGAAGATCTTTAAAATTTGATCACAAGCGCACTGGCATTCAAAGGAAACACTCACCATAAACTGCACGGCCAAAATGTTCCATTGGCTCTGATTTGCATTTATGGATGTATAATTAGGTTACTTGAGTTAATACGTTAACAAATAGGCAGTCTGTTTTATTTGCTGTTGACAGTTATACCAGTCAAGTAGAACAAGACTTTTATTTTTCAGCTGCCAATAAAGGAGAACTTAACCCTATAAATGATTGTGGCTTTATTTTATTTATTTAACTTACTGCACCAGCCTAAAGATTCAGCATCTCTCTATAATAGTAATGATTCAGGCCATCAGATTTGTGCACAGGAGCTCACCATCCAAAAAAATTTGCAGAACTCATCAATACAAACTTTTTATCTTGGGCCAGTGTTTTTGTTCTGTATAAAATCCAGTGGCCCAGGGTACCTTCCATTATAGTCAGCATCGCACTGGAGAGGTGTGGGCCCACCGGAGCTGCCACATCAGGGGCCAGCAACCCCCCCCCCCAAGGGCTCCACCACCCTCCGCTACCCCTAGGGGCGCCCTGGCCCAGAGCAAATCCCTCTCTATCCCTGCTTACCTTCTTTGCACACCGATTTGCTCTGCGATTGGGTGGGGGGAGGCCAGGAAGGAACTGGCACTGCAGCAGTGGATATGGCCTGGCCACAAGGCCCACAAGGGCTGGGGCCCACCAGGTCTTTTCCTGGTGTCTCTCTGGTCAAGACAGACCCTGATCATGAGGAGGAGGGGCTTTGTACGTCTACAAAAATACACCAGCACAGAGTACATTGTTTTTATTGACAAGAACAAGACCTGTAGCTTAGCTTTATGTGTTGAAGGCACTTTTTAGGGGGTACAAATGTATAGACTTGTAATGTTTATGTTTTCCTTCTAAATTAGACTATCTATTTGTGAACTACTATTTCCAACCAGTTTAAGCTTTTTTTTCATGAATTATTCCATGAAGCATTATCACATATTAAAATATTGGACACTAAAGAAACAGAAAAGCGTACAGAAACCAAAAGAAACTCTTGAGCTCTCCCACACTCTACTGAATAAGCAGTAAATTATGTGCAAAACATTTGCTGAATTATCATATCAAGAATCCAGATTGTTACGTCAGGGATACTAGAACAGATGTTTTTGCACATTTTCTTCAAAACATATTTTGTGGCCAATTTTACCATTACATATGCATATCAGTCCCGGTAAATAGTTTGCCTTGTCATAATCAAATAATAATCAAACCTCAACTTCATACAACACGATGGTTGTCATAATTTTTAAGTCCAGATTTTTTTTAAGAATTTTTTTTTCACTCATGTCTACATATGGCTTTTGTAGCTAATGTTTTTGCATAACAATTTTTCAAGTTAGGGAATGTGTAAAACTAGAGTTTATTACAAATCTGCTTTGAAATCTAGCCAGCATTGCTCACAAAAAAGTGCAGTGCAGTAGAAAATAGTCACTTCAAAAACTTGACTTCAAATAGGAAATATTTTATGAATATCATTAGCTTTAACTTCCATTAATTTCCCCAAAATATGCAAGAAAAAATCAACATATGCAGTTAAAACATTTGAGCAGAATATTCTATACTGTCTGCCTAATAAGTATCTTTCAACAAAAAACACTCAAGTGGTGAGATAGAAATATTTTTTTTTTCTTTTTTCTTTTTTCTTTTTTAAATGTGATCATGTTACCAATCACAAATGCAATTTTTGTGATTGTTATTTATGAGATTAAAGATAATTTTTCCCCTAAATCTTTGTTGCACTGTGAATGGACTCTACTGTAATTCGTGCAATTCTAATGTACTGACAAAAAAATATTTTTCAATTCCCTCTCAAGTACATGTCATTTTACTTTGCCTGCATTTTCTTTCCATTATCACATTTTTTTAATGGGTTTGGGCAGTCTCTCTCTCTAAAACAAGGTGGCGGGGGAGGATTTAGCCCACAGGTTGAAACCAAGGCACAGGAGACATTTACTCCAAGTAATGCTTTTAAGCAGAGAGGTAAAAGACCTTTTATACTATGACCAGAGGTAAAAAAGTTAGGGACCACCATGTGGGGTTTATGTGGTATGGTGGCTTATCAATCTTATGATTTTTTGTAACAAAAAAAACCCTGTTTTTAAAATACATGCACTTGCATATTTATTGAATTACTTAGACAGGGGACATGGGAATGTGTATTGATTAATTGGCCAGGTCAGGCCTTAATGCAGACTCAGTTCTGCTCTACAAGGCACTGCAGATGTTGCCTATGGGGGAGGGCAGAAGTCAGTGGGTCCTTGATGTCGCAAGGAGGGCCTTGTAGTTGCAGATAAGGTGGGCCCTGGATACCCAGTCCGATGATGCTTAAGGTATAGAAATCCAAACTGTAGAAAAAACCCGTATCTGAAAAAACCCAGATCCAAAGCATTCTGGATCAGTGCCGGGACATGTCGGCCGGGTGCCCCCCACCGTTTGCGCATGTGCCAAGGATGTGCCGCGCAAGTGCGTATGTGCCGAGGAAGCACAAGTGTACATGCGCAGCCAATACGCAGAGGACGAACACGCAAGTGAGCAGGCACAAGAAGAAAAAAACTGCTACCACTGCTTCTGGAACTAGGGGAAGGCGTCGGAAGAGGAACATGCCTGGCGTCCCGCTACCTTTGCGCCCTAGGCACGTGCCTTTTCTGCCTACCCCCAGTTCTGGCCCTGTTCTGGATAACAGGTCCCATACCAATAATAAATGTATGCTCTTGAAATGGCCCCTAATAAGCTCATTTACCCCTACTTGCCTCTGGTATTTACTTCTGCATACGTTCATTGTTGTATGACTAAATCATTATAAGCACATGGTCACTATTTACACTTTGCCCAGATATTCTTATTCCCACATACTCAGGTCTGTCCCAATGCCACACTCTCTAATTATGCCTTGCTAAACCTGGTGCTCTTGATCACTTTATCAGTGTACTAAACATTGGCCTGCTCCACCTTATTCCCCTTCTGCATCAGCCTTCTATCACTTCTTCCTAGATTTCATTGTAAAGCACAGGTCCCACTTTCAGCCTCTGCCAGTGGATTGTCCAGTTCTCCGGAGTCTACTCTACACACTGCTTGTTAGCTGTGTGCTTTATAAGGTAGAAAGCTCATATGCTTTTGATATGAGCTGACACAGCTTAAATGTATTGACAGCTGAGAGTTTAAACTGGGATTATTTCAACAAACAGAAGTTTGTCAAAAACCCTTCAAAAAATGCTAAACTGAGGCAAATCAAGGCATCTGACAAATATATTATGCATAACTATACCTTCTTGCTAAAGAAAATGCTAAAAGAATAGTACAGTGTGTGAATACTCCATTGATCACTTTAGTTAATTTCAGTACCTAGAGGACACATATCAGCCCCACCAAACTGCATCCATATTAAATTTCGGGCTGACACATCCCACTCTCATGGTGGTGAAAACCATACTAGCACTAATATTCAGTGTCGGACTGGGATGCAAGGGGCCCACCAGAAAACCTTAGACCGTGGGCCGACTTTCCAAACTATTATTTCTCCACTACCCACTTAACCTCTTTATTCTCCTAGTCTATTATATCTACTTACTATACTCTATTCTTCCATTATTAAGCCTCTTTTTTTCTAAAAAGAAATAGGGAATGACCATGAAACAGGCCAAATGTTTAGAAGCAAGAGGCCCACTGACACCTGGGCTCACTGGGAGTTTTCCTGGTATCCTGGTAGGCCAGTCCGACACTGCTAATAATGACATGACCAGGCCTGGTGCCACTTCCCTACTGTGTGCTGTCATGTTCAAGACTTGTTCAAGACGTGTATGGCCTTATCCCTGAGTTTCCCATTATTAGAACCCTAACATTAGGGATAAGCACATGATGATATTAAAACATTTCGTCTCTCAGGAGTGCATGCGTGACTGGCAGAAACATGTATTGTTACTCCCATGCTGTTTCAGCTCTCAATCCCAGTAGGGAAAGCCCGGTGGTATTTAAACTACCAATACTCCAAAATGCTGGCTTTTTTACCTTTTGCTTTTGTTGTTTTTTAAAGTTAAACATTTCAATTAGCAAGGATCTATACTTTCTTTTAATTAAGTCCAAATGATTGCCATTTCTAAGAATTAATTAACTATGTAGCTGTTGTCACAGCAACTTTCTACAAATGATTTTATGAGAGAATAAATGCATATGTATAAAAATATGTCTGTTTAATAGTGCATACACTGCCAAGACCTGCACAATAAGGCCAGATTTAATGATTTACATGTATCTATACAAGGTAATTAAAGTATTATATATATTTTTTATCTTCCTTTCTCTTACCAAAAAATTGCATTAAAACTTGTGTAGAAACCAGTTTAGCAAGTAAAACATAATTTTACTATTTATATCAGTTCCTACATAAGGTTTATGAGACATTCAGCAGGTTTTTCCTACAGAGGTGTATGTTTTTAATGCAAAGTCAAATTATTTGTAGAAGAATCTGTAGAAGTGCACCCAGAACCTTTATAGTGGAATTTACACAAAAAAGGGAAGCTCAGCATTAGTACTTACTGCAGCTTTATTAAATAGATATTAATAGTATTTAATTGTACACATTTCTGAAATACACCCTCGTATAAATCTGGATGGTGCATATGGAGCACACAGAGTGCATTTCATACTAATCTATATCTTATATATAGATCAATGTTAATTGCATTTAATGTTCTCCTAGGTCCCAAACAAACATTCTTGGTACAATAGATTCTAAGAAATGCGTTTCAAAAAGGTCTCTTTTAAAGGGGTTGTTCATCTGTGATTAACTTTTAGTATGATGTGGCAAGCGATATATTGGTTTTCTTTTTTTTATTGTTTGGGTTTTTTTGAGTTATTTAGCTTCAACCATGTATTGATTTGATTAGGAAACTGTCGTTTGAACAGGAGAGGACCTGAATAGAAGGATAAGTAATAAAAGGCAGCAATAACAATACATTTTTTAGATGGGGTCAGTTAACCCGATTTGAAAGCGAGAAAGAGTCAGAAGAGTAATGCAAATTATTCAAAAACTAAAGAAAAAAAGAAAAAAATGGAGGCCAACTGAAAACTTGCTTAGAATTTGCAATTTTATAGCATACTAAAAGTTAACTTAAAGGTGAACGACCCCTTTGCAAAATGGTTCAATGAAAAGACAGTTGAAGATTAGTTACAGGTATGGGATCTGTTATCCAGAATGCTTGGGATAATAGATATTTTTGTAAGTTGGATCTCCATACCTTAAGTCTACCAGAAAATAATTTCAGGTTGCTAAAGCCAAAGGTCACTTCCCTATCCTTATCCTCCTTGGTCTATCATCTGCATTTGATACAGTTGACCACTCTCTCCTGATGCAAATTCCGTATTTCATTGGTATCTGTAACCAGGCTGCATCTTGGCTAACCTTTTACCTCTCTAATTGTTTGTTCGCTTTCTCTAATGCTAATGAAACCTCATCTCCAGTTCCACTAAATGTAGGGGTGCCACTATTTGGCCATTGTTGTTCTCGCTGAACACTCTATCCTTGGGAGATCTCATTCATTCATTTGGCCTTAATTATCATCTGTATGCTGATCAGACTCAAATATGTTTATCCACCCCTTCATTAACAGCTAAAACCGAGGCTCAAATCTCTAACTGTCTCCTAGCAATTTCCAATTGGATGAACCAGTGCCACTTCAAACTCAACCTAACAAAAACTGAACTAATCATCTTTCCACCTAAGCCTGGGCCTACTCCCCTTTTTACTATCTCTATTGAAGGCATGCTCATTAACCCTGTTAAATCAGTTCGCTGTCTGGGGGTAATCTCTGCTCTCTCTTTCTTGGATCATATTAACATCACTGTTAAAACATGTCACTTTTGCTTACGTAATATTGCCAAAATCTGTCCCTTTCATTCACCTGCTACGTCCCATACGCTCATGCATGCTCTCATCCTGTCCCGACTAGATTACTCTAACCTTTAACTAATTGGCCTCCCTAACTTCCATCACTCCCTACTACAGTCTGTTTAAACACTGCTGCCAAAATTCTCCTCCTCTCATCCAAAAGAATACAAGCCTCTCCCCTACTGAAGTCCTTATTATGGCTTCCAATAAAACAGAGAATAACTTACAAACACCTCCTCATAAACTTCAAAGCCCTGCACTCCTCTGCACCTCGCTACATCTCATCTCTTGTCTCTCTTTATGCTACTGGGAGAATTCTCCGCTCCTCTCAGAGCAACTGCTTAGTTGCACCCTCCATTACTACTGCTGTTTCCTGCTTCAAACCCTTCTGTCTTGTTGCTCCTTATACAGTATTTGGAATGTCAGTGTGCAGAATGCAGTGCATAGTGCAATGCAGTGCAATGTCAGAATGCAGTGCATAGATCTTCCTCAATCCTCTGTTACTTACATCATATTATGTGAGTGGAAAAAGCATCAAAGTTCAAAAAACGCTGGCGTCTTTTCTGAAAATATCCTAAAAATGTTTTTTTGGGTAACCGGTTTCCCCCATACATTTGGAACATTAACTATACAGTGGCCTCATGTGTAGGTCATCACTCTATTGTCTATATTAAGGTTCCCTGGACATGTGTAATTAACACTGGAAATTTAATGTATTTGCTGCAACATATAACATAAAGACGTCCATTAAACTTTAAATTTACCGCCATATGCAAATGAACCTGAGTGCAAGACCTCTAGCGAATTTACGCTAGGCAGAAATGAACCCAGGAGAGGATTCAGGACAGGAGTGAGGAGAACGTTAATTGCCAGGTTCTCTGAGGCCACGGTGTGCTTTGCGGCGCGATTGGTGTGACCTCACTGGTTGCGCACTGACATCGCGTGTGATGTCACCTCTAGGGTACTGCTAACTACCAAGTTCAGTCAGATCATGCCCCCGCTCAGGGGGCAGACCGGAGGTAAAACTGCAGACCCCGCTGTCACAGCCTATTGTAGCACTCACCTAAATATTGCCTTAGTTGCCCTAAGAAAGACAGGGTCCAGTACAGCACCTTTATTTAGTCAGCTTCCAGAATTCAGCTATTTGTTACCAATAGTAGTTCTGCCACTGCTTACAGTCAATTCCAAAGGGTTCAGTTGCCAATCCGTCTGGAGTCGCCTGGCTTCTGTTTGTTTATATTTCTCCCTCAGAGTCTGACCAATCAGGGGCTGGCAGCAAGTGTAGTGAGGAGAGAGACAATGTGTCTGACGGGTGACAAGGGCTAGATTATGGGTGGGGTGACTGTGTCTGAAGAGTGGGGGTTGGGAGGGGTGAAGGGTAGGGACTATATTGTAATATGCAGTGGGGGAAAAGGGGGCTGTACATTTAGGGAATATTCTTAGGGAAAGAACTACTCTACCAACCTTTATTGGATGCTGTTTGATGGAGAATGTCCTCTGTCAAGATGTGGGGAGAAGCTTGGTAATGCTTTGTACTTATTTTTCATTATTTTTAGTTTTGACTGAGGTTGGATGCAGTGCAAAGCAGCACATATAATACAGGAGCAATAAAGTACCTATAAAATATATTCATATAACACACAGGAGCCATGAATATCCTGTAAAATATGTCCATATATAGATAGCTTAGTGATGGTATCTGTTATAATCAGTGCTTAATATGGTAATTTGTAAGTATGGCCCAAACCCTATTTGTGGGATTTCGGTGAACCCCAACTCTTTCAGGAAGTAGTATTCAGGCAAATCCTGAACCGAATAAGTTCCCCTGAAGGGGGAAGTATTTTGATCACCTTAATCATGCACCCTTAAGTCACATCATAAGTCACACTTTATAAGGTTATGTGAGTGTAATTAGAGCAGGAAGCACCTCCTCCTAAAAGGGGTCACTGAGATGCTGTAAGTAGTGAAAAGCCAGTTTGCTGCGAGTCTGTGAGCAGCTCTAATGGTCCTGGCTTGAGTTTGTTTAGGTTAGTAATGCTGTGCTCCAGCTAGGGTTGTCACCTGGTCGGTATTTTACTGGCATGGCCGGTAAAAATTATGGTTGATCCCAATGTTATTAATAGGAAAAAAAGATAAATATATAGGAAGGCCGGTATTTTTTTCCAGAAAAGGTGGCAACCCTAGCTCCAGCCCAATGTGTGGGGGTGGCAGGGGTTAGGGGGCCCAGTTGTAAATTTCTGTACCAGGGCCCTCAGGGGTCTAGTTACTCCACTGCTCAACACTCTGCCATACAGATGTTCTTTGTGCAAATTGCACTGAATTGTAGAACGATGTACAGATACACCATCTACAGCAAGATGTTCTTGCAGGTCTTTGGAGGTGATCTTTGGGTTGTCTGTAACCATTCTCACAATCCTCCACATATGCCACTCCTGTATTTTTCTTGGCCTGCCAGACCTGGGTTTGTGGCATTCTATTTTCTGATTACACTCCTTACAGCTGAAACTGACAGTTTAAACCTCTGAGATAGCTTTTTGTAGCCTTCCCCTAAACTATCATACTGAACAATCTTTGTTTATAAATCTTTTGAAAGTTGCTTTGAGGATCCCATGCTGTCACTCTTCAGAGGAGAGTCAAACAGAAGCACAACTTGCAATTGGCCACCTTAAATACTGTACAGTACCTTTTCTCATGTTTGGACACACCTGCCTATGAAGTTCAAGGCTTAACGATAAAGATCGTATTAAACAAAGATGTGACAAAGATCCTATTAAAGTCTGATATTGTCCACCTTTGGTGGGCATATTGGGGGAAGATCATGATTCTTTGGCGACCTTGCAGTCCCCAACCCTGGCATTATCCAGAGGCAAGCTGGCTACCATTGAAACTATAAGAAAACTTGTAACTTTGAAATGGTCATGCTGCAATAAAGAGCCTCATTCCCTAAACAAGTTGTGTGCGTAAATCCTACCCTATGCCTACATCCTCACATGGCCTTACAAATATTATATAATATATTAGGTGCAGTTACAGTGGCTGTATTATACATTCATCTTCTTTGCAGAGAAATCTCCACCACTTCTGGTTTCTTCACAAACCTACAGCAGAGTTCTATGTGTAGTGATTTAAATCTGCTGGGACACAGTGTGAATATACACTGCAGTGTGCCACAAGGACAGATAATGTCTACTTTTAAACTTTTTCCTCATTTACATTGCCCATATAGTTCAAGATTTTTTAAGGACATAAAACACTATATCATATTATTTGATTAAAATCACATTAACAACTTTCTTACACTAATTTAGACACAACTAACACAGTATAGGATGCTCATATGTAAAAGGGACAATATACCCCCCTATCATTTCAAAATGAGTTCAAAGAATAGGGCTTGTGCTCAACATGCTTTTTGTCTATTGTTTAAACTATTGTTTTGCCCTAAACGTATGTTCAGCGAAAGCCCTTTTGTTTGCAAACAGTTCAGATTTGTCATACAGTTTTATGGCTGCAGGTATACAGACAGGTCAGGCTAAAGTAAACACAATTATTTTAATATATACACTGTAAGATCTGTTGTCGGTACTGAAAATATGACCAATACATATTTACATTGCCTAACCTGAATTTTTACATTTCAATGGATAGGTATGTTAAAAAGACCTTGTGATTATCCAGTCTCTCATAAATAAGAACACTGTAGTCAATTTTATGAGTTAAATTTTTATACAGTCTTTTTCATACCATGCCCAAATGTGCTAATTAATAATGAGAAATTTTTAAGACAGAAGTATTAAGAAGAGAACAGACGGCAAAGAAATTATTCTCCGACAGCTGACTTCTGCTAGCCGCTAACACTCCCTCAAGTCTCCATTGCACCAGATGGAGTTGCCGGAAGAAACTCAGCCCTACTGCAGTGGATATACTGCATATATTTTTTTCATTTTTGGTTTTAAAACTAGAATAAATTAAATACCACTTATGATTTATGAATATGTATATAAATATATCACCAAACAAGGTGTATCAGCTAACTAACTAATGCACAGCCATGGCAACAACCTAGTTTCATTTGGATAGCAATACAATCTGTTAACATGTTATTTGAAATGCAATCTTGCATTGAAAAGCTCGCTTCTTGATGATGAGCTGAAAAGAAGCTGACAGAAGGCAAAATGGAAGAACATTTGGTATTTTCTGATTAACTGAGTTGACCTTGTTCACTGGGAAGAAAAACAAAAATGAAAAGACTAGCTCTTCAACCATACTTTTATTTTCTGGTCTACTGTGCAGTTTAAAGGAGCCGGCCTATCTGAAAATAAAGTGGATAGTCGTTATTGAACATGTTAAAGGTGTTTTAGGCATAAACAGAATGTTCTACAACAAAATTATTGTTGAAGAAAAACATTATGTTTATATTGCACTGATCAGTTTTTTTATTACACTTCTCTCTCATGCATTGAACCATAAAATCTGACAACACAAAGAAGGTTACAGTATTTCTAAAAACATTCAATATTATATTAGCATATTTCTTACAATATACATTTGTAATTTTGTACAATACTAATACTCAATACACAAATCCAATTGGAGGAACGTTTGTGAATCCCTCCAGACAGCAGCTAGCAATGGTGCTTAATTAATACTGCTGACTCAGAAGTAAATATATAAACGGGAGCTGGGATATTAATTTTGTTTCATCCACAGACTTGGCCATGGGCTGGCCATCTGGAACGTCAGGCATATGCCATGTGAGCTTTAAAATACAATAAAAATTCAGTAAAATCTAGGGATTCACCAAATCCACTATTTTGGGATTCAGCCAAATCCAGAAACCTTTGTGAAACATTCGGGTAGATACTGAACCGAGTATGAACTCTAATTTGCATATTCTAATTAGATACAGAAAGAGGAAAAGAGAACCTTGCGAACAGTGCATGGTTAAGAAATGGTTTTACTTCCTTGTTTATTTGACGAAAAGTCACATGATTTTATGGATTCTGATTTGGCTAGGCCAATCTCTTGGATTTCAGCCAAAACCAAATCCTGATGAAAACTACCGAATCCCGGCCAAATCCCAAACCGAATTCTGGATTTGGTGCATCACTAATAAAATCAAATGATGGAACCTTTAAATAAAATAAAATGATGGCAATAAGTGGGTATGCAATATATAATATTGTCTGATGTTGGGAGCAGGGTTTGGTGCTTCAATGACATTATTTTTATCTTGGGCCAGTGTTAGGGTGTCCAGCCAAATCCCCTTCCATTTAAATTGGACTCTGTGTGCTCTTAAACCATATATATCTTCTATGTGCAGCTTTATCTGTGTGCACAGAGATGTGATTGGCTCAGAAAAGTAATAAACTGATTTTATTTTGTGCCCTGATTTCAATATTTGTATGTGTGCCCACAAATGCACAGTTTCATTTTTTTCAAGTTTTTAATGATGCAGTTTATAGGAAATACAGGTATGCAGATCTTCCACGGACTAATATAAAAGAACAGGTCAGGAAGAAAGTTTTTCTGTAAAAGGACCATTTAACAAAAATGAGTTGTACTGTATTAAAAAAAGTCATATAATCCTTTGATGCATGCAGGTGGTTGATATTACATGATCACTATTGGCAAATTGATGTAATGGAGCTATAAGGGTTATCATTTAGAACTTGATTTTTCCCTGCTGTTATAAACATGAAGCAAACAGCCACTAAACACAGACAGGGAGCTCTTTGTTAATTCCACATTTACCAACTAATTTCATGTTCAATGTGGGTAAATGATTTGTTATTCAACTGAGAAAATATCCCTGTGACGGCTTCTCTAATTGGTATTCACTGGGAGTTTTATTGTTATCTTCTGTACCTTTGTGAGTTCTGTCAGTTTTACACCCTTGTTGCAACATTTATGCTTTCATTTAAACTACAAAAACAGTTCTGTCTCCTATGTAATATTAGACTGAAAAGATGTTACTACTAGCTCCTATAAAATAAACTTTACAGATATTATGCCTCAAAGAAAAGGAATCACTAAGATGATAAATACAAATTATTTTAAAGAAGGGATGCATGAAACAGAGTATCCAAACCCTTAAAGCAGGGTCACAAGTAGGGGTAGGCAGAAGAAGCATATGCCCAAAGAGAAAAGCTGGTGGGGCACTAGGCATGTACCTTCTCACCTTCTACCTTTCTCAATGTCAATGGTCGTTTTTTTTCTAATGGCAACTTTTTTGTCTCTGTGACAATTTGGTCATGCCTTTTTGGTTGTGTCCAAATTTCTCACGTTGCAGTTCCACAAAAAAATTCACAGATGGCAAAGTGTGGAATTTCGGCTCTAATCCATGCCTGTCACAAAAATTGGCTCATCTGTGAGCCACTGTGTAGTGGCCTGGTCTTTACCAAGACCCAGACTGCAATTCTGTGCAGGAAACCACAGCTTATGCATAATGCAGTCTCTTTTGAATGCCTATGTCATCACTGAAGTTACATCGCTGGTCAGCAGACAAGATTATAGTGGCACATGTGCAGTAGAAGATCATTCGCCATATTAAAAAAAAATAATAAATGTCCACGGCTACTGGACGTATAGCTACCAAAGGAGGCACATTGCAGGGGAGAAAGTCGTTTACTTAAAGATGACTTAACAGAATTTCAGCTTGGAGTGCAATGATTTTAAAGGGTATGTAAAGTAAAAAGAAACATTAAATCTCATTTTCATGTTGTCAGCTCAATAAAACATATCTGTAAAATGTGTACTTATTTTATAAAAAATAAAATATTTTGCCATGTAATTCCCCTTACTGGGGACCTGGCAATATTATTTTGAAACTCCACTCTCGGCTAACACACAACGGTCTGCCAGGCACAATGGCAAAAGAAAAAAGCTGCAAAGAAAAATCCTATCCCTTCAATATCGTATCTAGCAGCAAAATAACATTTGCATATTTTTTCTTAAACTATTTTACACCACTGTGTTTTGGTTGGGTTCTACCCCTTCCTCACTGATGACATGTCCCAAATAGACCAGTTGTCTCTGGCAAGCAGACACTTGGCATGTTTCAACTTTAAGACAAAAGTGTCTATTTGGCTCAGCACAGCATCAGATGCAGATGTTATCTTTGAATGTATGGGAGAAAATGACAACATCATCTCTAAGTATATGAGCACTGTATCAACGTTCATGTACCCTAGGCATTTCTCCACACGCCTTTGGAAAGTGCTGGGGGTGTATGTCAGTCTAAACGACATTTGGCCCATGGGTTAATGAAAGACGATTTTGGCTTATCTTCTGGGCATACTGCCACCTGCCAGTACTGGCTTGCCAAATCCAGTGAATTCTGGTCTGAAGTCCACCAGGAGCAGCCCATTCAGCTCTTGGAGAATATTTATTCCAAGGACAACAGGAACCCTCTGGGGGCCTACCTTACCACACTACTCCCTTACATGGCCGTGCCTGAACAAAATAATGTCCATCCAGTTGATGCCCACAACTTCAATAGGCGTGTTGTTAACAGCCCACAGGGTTAATTGTGGTATAATTTTTCTCATAGGGGCAAATTTACTGAGCTGAGCGCTTTTTTTTGCCAAAATTCACCAAAATTACAATTTGCAGGGACATTACCAATTTACTAAAATACAAAAAAGACAATTTGCTAATGAAAGAGCTCAGCACTTAAGAAGTTTCACGCCGTTTCACCAGACGAATTTTCGCCAGGCGAACGATCGTTAATCTGCAAATTTATCAAAGTGTGAACTTTCCAATACGTTACCCTTTTTGCCAAAGTCTATTTGCCAGGTTCTAAAAGTCATATAAAAAGATAAAACACTGGCATTTTGTCATGTTTTAATTGGGGATTATGTTTACACGTTGTAACTGTTAGCATTTGAAGCTCATGCCACATTTGTTTTAGGGTAGGCTCGTGTCTAGGACAATAGAAGATCTCTTTATTTTTTACATATTGAAATCTTTGGAAGCGTAAGGATGTTAACAAAGTTTCGCTAGGAGGAAAGTAACACTAGAGAAAATTTGCCAAGAAAATTTCACTCTGACCAATTTTCACTGATAAAAGTACGCCAGTGTTTATTTGCTGAGATGAAGTTTTTCATTTTCATAAATATGGGTATTTGCTATGAATGAATGTCTGACGTAGTTGCGCAAAGTATGGCAGAGCCTTCTGAAGTGACAATTGCCCCATAGTTGTGTCAGCTGTTCATATGTCCCGGTGACCCACAACCAGCAACAGGGGGCTCAAATTTACCCTTTAAAGACTAGCCACTTCCTCATGGTGGCCAATGACTTTTGCAACCATTCCTTCCAGGCCCCAAGATGCTCCACCAGCAGATGTCTCAGCTACAGGTATCTGCCTTTGCAACCTCATCAATTTATTACAGAGGTCCTGCAGTGCAACTGTGAATTTGGGAAACCTCTCTTCTTCAGTCTACACTTGAATGAATCAGGTGCACAGATATTTGGCCACAGCAACTCTTCATACAGCCCTTCCAAGTGAGCTGCAATTTCATCCGAGGTGGTAATTGCAGCACCATTTAAGGGGCATCACCCTCCAGCGACCTATGTGCCAAGTCAACCTCATACTGGGCATACCTTGTACAGGGGACTAGTTCCTCACAGCCATTCCAACCAGTTTGTAATCTCAAGCTTCACTCCATCAAAGTTAGGTATACTTGGCAACACGGTGCCCACTTGTAGCAGAACTGCTGCTGCTGCTGCTAAAACTGCACTTTGATGGCCTTGCTTTCTTCCTGTCAATTGCTCCAAATTTAAATTACATGTCCATATACATAGCAATAAGGAAATCTTTACATTTTATAAAAAAACAAATACAGTAAATGACCAGTAGAATACTCAATGCCAATTATGCGTTCTGCAAATGTAACAGATCATTTATTTCCTTATAAGTGACCTATCAAAAAATCTGAAATAATGTACCATTATGTAGCATTGAAACATATGTTAAAAAAATCTATTGGGGAAATGTAATAAAAGTCGGTAACGGAAAAACTATTTGCAATGAGAAAAGTTATGCCGTTTTGTGAACAATTTTACTTTGTGCACATTTAATATACTAACCGGGGAATGTAATTAAAGTCACAAAGAGCAAAACAATTCGCACCAATAAGACTAAAAATCCACATCTCGTAATGTAATATTGTTCCTTAAACTGTTATGACATTGCGAATTTTAATTGCGCACTCTTAAGAATTGCTTGACGGTGTCGTAATCTTTTGTAGCAAACATAACGACTTTTTCAGTAAGAAGTTTTACTACATTTACTGCGCATTGGCGCAAACTATAAAATTCGCAAAAGGTCTTCCACTGTCGGAAGTGGTCGTTAAACAGTTTCCAGGTTCGCAAAATCTATATTAAATTCGTGCAAAGCAAAATTTGTTCGTGCAAAGGCATAACATATCGCAATGCGAATAGTTTTCTGTTAACGACTTTTATTACATTCCCCCGTAACTGTTTAGCGACCACTTCCAACAGGGGAAGAAGGTTTGTGCCAAAACATTGCGCCACCTTCAAGCACTTCTTAAAAGTGTGCAATTAAAATTCGTAATGTGATAACAGTTTAAAGAAGAGTATTACATTGTGAAATGCGAATTTTTATTATTTTTGCAAATTGTTTTGCTCTTTGACACTTTTATTACATTCCCCCATATAACATTTTCTCGGTAAATGATTCTATAAGCATTTATGAGAGAAATAAAAAAAATTAACTAACAGAGCACATGAGCAGCTGAAAGGGTCAGTAGAAGATCACTTCTTCTTGTATATTTAGTTATGATATATATTCAAAGCATATTCCTAACACTGTATAGTTCATACCACCCATCTGTTTTTTACCCATTAACTGAAAACTATCTATTTCTTTTTTTTTAAATAATATATTCTGTTTGCTTTGAAATTGGATGCTAAGGGTACCTTATGCTAACAAGTTCCTCTACGTGACCATGTAAGATAACATATTGATCCCGTAAGTATCAGTCGCTACGGAGATCTGGTGAAGCACATCAGGATGATTTCTACATATCATACATACAGGGTCTTAAATTAGCATCAAGTGCTGCTACAGTTTGTAGATCAGTAGGCATTTAGCCAATAGATATTTATTTTTACCTCACTCAAGGAATAGTTCCATCAAGGTACCATCTGCCAAGGTAAGAAAGAGTAGTGCTGACATTTTGCTCTATTTCACACGCTTCAGCACATTAATTAGAGAGAGTCTCTGTTTATTTTGAAGTTAAACCAATGCTTACAATTAAATCATATCAATTTCGTAAAACCACATAAATTAACATATTTTGATGACTGAAATTTTAGGAACCCATAATAGTATTTACAAAAAGCATCAAACATTAAACTACCCATAGATAAATACATCATGTATTTTAAAATAATGAATTCGATTGCAACCCCACCAAATCACCATGCAAAAACAGTGATTTTATTTTAATTTTGAGGGCCTAGAAAGATTGATGGTAAAAAAGCCCAGGGGCACACACAGCAATTCCTTAATACAGAAATGCCAGCTGTGTGTGTGACTGTGGCAGACATGAAAAATACAAACCCTAGTTTCTCCTAAATCCCCTTGAAATTTCATGCATCAACATATAGAAAATAAATGTTTGTTTGGCAGGGATGATTGGTTATAACATTTTACCCTTATCTGGATTAGTTGTTTGAAAGTGGTAATTTCATAACTATAAAGATTCAGCTAAACTATGGTGGATGCTTATGGTACTAAATTTGTTTTAAAAAGGTTTATTTATTTTTTTTAGAATAACTGTGTGGCCCACTAAGTAGTGGGCAATATATTTTGAGTGCATTTAGTTAGGTGTGAAGGTACATCATGGAAAGGGAGCCCAGACAGTAGCAGGACCTGCATCTTTGCACCTTGCTACAGTAAGGAACTGTTGATGAAGAGCAAAGATTCTATTTTACAGTTTCATTTTTCCCAAGGAAGAAAGTCAACAACTACATGAAGGGGCAAATTCATCAAGGGTCGAATATTGAGGGTTAATTAACCCTCAATATTCGACTGGGGAATGAAAATCCTTTGACTTCGAATATCGAAGTCAAAGGATTTTGCACAAACACTTCGATCGAACGATCGAAGGAATAATCGTTCGATCGAACAATTAAATCCTTTGAATCGAACGATTCGAAGGATTTTAATCCAACGATCGAAGGATTATCCTTCGACCAAAAAAAGTTAGCCAAGCCTATGGGGACCTTCCCCATAGGCTAACATTGAGTTCAGTAGCTTTTAGGTGGCGAACTAGGGGGTCGAAGTTTTTTCTTAAAGAGACAGTACTTCGACTATCGAATGGTCGAATAGTCGAACGATTTTTAGTTCGAATCGTTCGATTCGAAGTCGTAGTCGAAGGTCGAAGTAGCCGATTCGATGGTCGAAGTAGCCAAAAAAACATTCGAAATTCGATGCATTTTTTCTTCTATTCCTTCACTCGAACTTAATAAATGGGCCCCGAAATGTCACAGCAAATCATTAGTCATGTGTTGTTTCTGCTTCTATTCTACCACATTCTGCAATCCCATAAAAATAGTAGTTGAACTTCAGTTGGGGCTTCCTAAATGCATACTGTATATAGGACTGGAGAGTGCAGAGCTTAAAGGAACAGTAACACAAAAAAGATAAAGTGTTAAAGTAATTAAAATATAATGTATTGTTGCCCTGCACTGATACATCTGGTGTGCTCAGAAATTTTACTATAGTTTATGGTGCTGTGTAGCCATGGGGAAAGCCATTCAAGTCACAGGTTACATCACAGGTCACATAGCAAATAACACATGCACCGTGTAGACTAACATTGTTCTACAATGTTATCTGCTAAGTAACCTGTGCCTTTTTTCCTTTCTCAGCTTAAATGGCTGCCCCCATGACCACACAGCAGCCTATTTATATAAACTATAGTAGTTTTTTCTAAAGTAAACACATAACTTTTACCAATGCAATGTACATTAAATTTTTAACTACTATAAAACAATTAAATGCACTGTAATAGGGACTCTTGGGCTATTACTAAAACCGGTAGCCCATGCTCTGGCAAGGAGTATTCTGATTATACAACAGGGAATATCAGGGATATGTAAAACATAATGAATAAAGTATATAATAAAGTGTCTTTGTTTCAAAAGCAAAAATGAATTAATATTGAAAACAGAGGACCAGCATTTAAGTGTAAAATGATTTTTTTTTGTTTTTTTTGAATATCACTAAGCATCAAATGTTTTGATCCCCCTAGGGAGCTTTATCGGGATATATTGCATGTGTCTATGCTCAATTTACTACAATTTTACTACATTTTGATTCTGATTCACTCTGGGGCATTGTCACTTGTAAAATAAACTTGGTAAAAGTCCCTATGAGGTCTGAAATGTATACATAGGATTGCCGGTCCTAAAGTAGTTCCAAGTGCTGCTGGTATTGCCGTCTGCCAAAGAGAGCAACATATTTGAAATAAAGGCAGCCGTCTGTCCACCCCCCAAAGCATCATTAGAGAGAACAGGCGGTGTGTTCAAACATTTGATTTGGTTTAGGTGGTATCCCTGTGTTTCAAAATAATTCCTAAAAGGAAACTGTGGTGCATCTCACAAGCTAACTAAACAAAGAACCATATAGGTTTCATTTAGCTGTTATTATATAGTAGCATGATGGATACGTTAATTATGGTAGCTTTTACATTTCAAAAATATCACGTGACATTGTTTTCAATTTAAGATATGGATATGGTGGTAAACCAATGTTAATCTAATTAAGATATGTGTTTATATTTAGCTATGACTCGATATCACCAGTTAGTGGCTGGTTTTTTTTTCTGTCAATCTAATTACCTTTTCCCTTTAATTTCACCTAGCATCCAGATCCATCTAATGTAACATGCTTGCGCATTATATAGCTACTATTTTGTATTCTATTGACCTATTTCTTTTGCCTTGCTACCATCAAGCCCTACTATTTTGAGTAGTATTATGCATTATGCAGCAGCATTATGATTTACAACAACCTGAGTGTGCAGGAACAATAATATTTTTATCATCTCTATATCTGATGCCAGAGATCCATTGTTGGGTTAGATCTAAAGATATTTCTGTGAAGTACTTTTGTCATTTCCGTATTTGAAAAAAGTTCAACTCATTTTATTTGTGCTGAAAGCTGTGTATATAGGTGTATACTGCCTCTTTAAGTCTGTTTACCTAAAGCTCCTATTTTCTGTACACAGGATTTATCATTAACAGATACGCATTTCTAACTTTTGGATGTACACAGGATTTATCATTAACAGATACGCATTTCTAACTTTTGGATGTGTTTTACATCTTTCATTACAGTTTTCTATAATAAATCAAGGCTTAATAAAAGCACAATACTGAATAGCGACTCAGTGGTTAGTACCGCTGACATAACACTGGCAGGATCCAGTGTTAAATTCTGGCCTGGGCACTGCTAGGAGTTTATAGGCAGGGGTGTGTGGATTTCCTCCCACAGTCCAAAAACATTCAGGGAGGTTAATTATCTACTGATGAATCTGGCCCTGATGTAAGTGTGATAGTGATCTTAATGTCAGCGTGATAGCGATCTTAGATAAATTCCATTTGGCAGGGATTGATGTGCATCATCTCACCAATCTCTACAATATGTCACCACTATATGGATAATGCATAACAATAATTTAATTAGTCTTTCATTTTTTTTTTTAATTAGCTGTGGTTTCTATTCATCCTTTCATAGGCTTCCGGTCTTCCATACATGTAATACTCGTGGACAGGAATTAACTGTGAAAACAGTTGCTGTGCCATACATTTCCTTTTCAGGTTACCATATTTGAATAGAAGACAATGAGAAAACTTGAGATGTTTAAAAAATGGATATAGTAGAAAGGATGTAATATGCTCAACTGTTATGTATACAGCACTGCCACCTTCTGGTCCTAAATGGAAATACAGTAAATGCAATTTATAACAACATACACATCAACAGTGGAGCTTTGCGTTCTAGTATGTTGGGTTTCTTTTCACTTTTGCGCAATTATTTATTCTAATGTACCAATTACATAAACAGAGTATCATCCACTTTAAAAGTGAAAAGTCCTGCCTTTTCTCTATTTTTGTTGATACATTTATATACCTGGTGATTGCCTCTTTCTAAATGGTGAAGTAATTTACATATAATGATAAATAAAGGAAACAAATGGGTGAAACAGTCAGCTGGCCAATTGATAAGTACAACTGTGTATATAGTATAGCAATACATCTTTATGCATTACACAGTTTCAACTAATGTAACCATGGTCCTCAAACTTGTTGAAATTTGTTTGGACAGCCTCTCAGATGTCAGCCTGTGTTTATGTGGATTGTGAGTGACCTTGCCCAATTTATATGTTTCTGCTTCATCCTATTTTAATGGAAGAGCTGGAGCTTTTTGAGTGCAATATGTGTTTTCTGTTTCTTTGTGGTAATATTTATCTTTTGGTAAACATAGCTATCGATATCTCTAAACATATACCAGTAGTGTACCTAAGCATGGCATTCATCATCCCTTTCTCATCACTTAGCAATGTGTGTAATTTGTCTCCCTAGTCTTAAGAAACCAACTCACAGTATAATAAGAACTGGTATGCGGCATATTCTCTGATTTAGAGAAAGGCACTGTATTGGCTGAGAAAGACCAGGGGCCTTTTCTGCATAGGATCCCATTTTAACTCTAATCTATTATCTATTTCTGATTGCAGTCAGCAGACAGTACAAGAGCCAGTGCTCTAAATTGTGTCAACAAATAGTAAATATGAATGCCATTACATGTATCATGAGCACAAAAATAGAATACATATCTGTAAGCTGGCATACATCTACAAACACAAACAGACCAGTCAGATCCAAAATCAAATTGTTTGAAACAAAAAGCATTACTGAAAGCAAGTACTTCAGTTACTTAAAGAATAATAGAAACTTCCTACCACTGGGCTGTACCTATATTTTACCCTATGCTTGGACATACCTACATAACTGTGACTTAAAAAAATACTACAAAGGGACAACATTAAACAGGTAGTTCACCTTTAAGTTAACTTTAAGTATGTTATAGAACAAGCAATTCTGAACAGGTTGGTCTTAATTTTATTTTACAGTTTTTTAAATTATTTGTCTTCTTCTGTCCCTTCCCACATCCCAGGTTTTAGCTGGGATGGGGGGCAGCAATCATGTATCAAATTGCAAAGTTTGGTCTGTTAAACACTTTAATAAATCTAGGACTTAGCTAAATCTGCTGCAAGTGCTGAGAAATGTATCAACTAATACATAGGTGTCCATTTACTATCAATTAAAAGCAGAAAAGTCCAATTGGTGCTGCATTCGAGGTATAACCAAACGTGTCCACCTTGCAGGACTAACACATAGGCTTGAAAATATATTCTGTTCAAACAAGAAAACTCCTGGTTCCGAACATTCAGATATGTATGTGCTCAGTAAAAAGTGCAAAAACACATCTACTGTGTCAATATGGTAACCCCACTAATAAAGGTAATGTCACGGTCGGCACCCTAAATCCAGAACCTAAGCACCCTGTTCTCGGCTCTTGCTTCTGCCTTTAACAGCCGCCTTTCACCTCGGGAGGAGCCCTCGGCTAATCGGATGCCGCCAGGTCTTATTAAGAGAGGAGCCAAGCAAAGGGTTCTGGACGAGCAAAGGGGCACGATGGTAAAGCAAAAGTTTTTTGGGCAGAAGGTCACAGTACAAGGCGTAGACAGAAAGCGTAGTCAAATCAGGCCGGATCGGTGCAGGCAGAATACAAGCAGAGTCAGACAGCCAAGAGTCAAACCAGGAGATCAATCGGAAGGGATACAGATACAGGAGAGTCATTTACCAGGCAGGGTCAGGATTACAGAAGTCAGAATCGTAAAAGGCAGGCAAAGGTCACAACAGGTATCAGAAAACAGACAGATAAATAGCTCAGAAACACCAGGAACTCACAATAATGATCCTATAACGGGCAATCACAAAATCTAAACTGTCTCTTTAAATACCTTTAAATTTTGCGCCATTGCGTGCTGACGTCATAACCCCAGCGTGACTGTGCCTATAAATATAGAAGACGCCTTAGTTAACCAGCACAGAGGAGCGGCGAGGCGGGGTCCCAGGGTGGTAAGTCGTTACAAGTATTAAGAAACCTCTCTGGAGTGAATATCTACTCAGCAGATTTAAGAGGTTTATAGGCCAAACACAGTTAGTTCAATTTTCACAACCTTGGATAAAACAAAGATAGGAACGCCATATAGTGAAGTATAGCTTTTTAATTATTGATAAAAGAGCCCCCAACTGGGTATACTCACAAGATTCAAATTTAAAACAGCATTGAACAAATGTTCAGTCCAAGTCCACAAAATTAATTCCTCTACTAATTTCACGTGGTGCGCCACGCTTCCTCAGGAGGATATCCTCATTCAGCACTGGATCTTGATTGTTGCCAACTCACATGCATAGAACTGGAATTTTTACCCTTCAGCCCCTTGGTCAAACATATAGTTTCTGATTTTGGTTAGGGCTCTAGAGCAGCAAATTTGTCTCATGGGTAAGTTAATTTGAAAAAAATATGCAAAACATTTATTAGATAGCTTGCACATCCACCTGACTATAACTGGCCTAGGCCCATTAATATTTGATGCATAAGAAATCCTTGAGCCATAATGAGTGTCTTAGTATAAGGGTGGGGATAGTGAATATTGCATGAAGGATGCCGATGATTGGATAAAAATTATATATCTCTGCCATGTATATAAAATATGAACTATTATTGTATATTTGTAAGTGTTCTACTTTACCATGGGTATTTGCTAAATGTTTAAATAATGGTTATAATTTATATATATTAAGTTCATGTTTTTTTCAGCAGATAGATTTTGGTAAATTGAGATGAGTTAACCGAGGTGTACAAACACTTAATACTAAATATAAGTATTGTAATTATTAAGTGTGTATTTTATATATATTGCAATAATCTGTACAACATACTAAAAGTTACTTTAAAGGTGATCCACTTTTAAGGTGTTGCGTCAGAGGTTGCTTTAGAAGAATGTGCCCTGTATTTACAGTCAGGCCTTATATATCTCAGAAGCCTACTAAAGTAGGGGAACTTGCTTAATGCAAAGAATATTCTGTTTGGCTCGTTAACCTTCCATAAACTTCCATGCACTGCTAGTGCATAATTCCAAAATTATTAATGGATGTGGGTTTATAAAAAAAAAAGGCACAGCTTTTGGATATATTCAGAGGGCAATGGGTATACGTTTAGGCTTTATAATTTATTTCCACCATTGATCTTGACTGGTCAGACTAAACATTTCGTTTCTGGAGGCTAAACTGGAGAGCAAGCTCTTAAAGGGGTGGTTGATAAAGGGCTTTTCCCGAAACATGTCGTGAAATGGCAGGCCAGAAGGCACGTAAAAGGCAACACTTGGAACCAGTTATTTATACAGACTATTAAAGGGGTGGTTCACCTTCAAAAAATTCGCCCATCACTTGTGACCAATTTTTAAGATGCAACTGTCTCCTATATATAAGAATTGCTAAAATGCATGCATTGAGCCTATTGACAAAAATGCTTGTGTCAGCGCATGCTCCTAGAAATTTGATGCATGCATCATTGCACCCATTCAGTGCACCCAAATTTTAGTGCAATTTATAAAAATGGGATGTGTTGGCGCATAATATTGCTAGTTAAGCAAGGGGGGTGAATAATAATGCAAACTGCAAATTTCATTGATTAATAATGCTACTTTTATACATTAATTTCTGTTACAGGAAAAACATTTACATAAAAAATTAACTGAAGTTGCATGCTTTGAAAGGAAATTATAACAAATAATGTCACTTTAGTATTTTTTACTCATTATAATAAGAGAATGGTTAATAGCCTCAGTAAGTCTGCAAGGCACTGTTTTTGTCGTATGTGATACAACTTGGTTCAACGCATACTATGAAAGTTTAGGGGTCAGGAGAAAGCCTGCCAGAAACTTTGTATAAGAATCCCTGAACTTTTCACTGAATAATTAAATAAATGAAATGTAAACCTCAAATGTGTCAGTAAATTAAATGACTCTGTAAAAGCCTGTGTAACAATTACATGGTAATTTAATAGCAGGACACAATTGTGTGCTGATGGTATACCTTGAAATATACAGCTGTTACTGTATACTTCTAATGAGGGACAACTGTATGTTTGCTATAAATAACAGTGAATGAAAATGGATTAATTAAATGGATTCAATTGCCCAGTTTCTATTTTCAAAAGCAGAACGTATGTGTTGCATGGAAGGAAAAAATGATAATGTTTCTGCTATGTACTGTGAAAAAAGCCCTTGAGCCTGCGTTTTTATAAACCAGTGGGCTTCTAACATCTGGGCAGATATTTATCTTGTTAAATTAAACATGCACCTGGCCCCTTAATTATTCTCTATAATTGACAGCTTCATCATACTAGAGCATGGTGTAAGGATGCAACTCTAGTGTTAGTAATTAGATAATAATTAATGAGCTTGAAGTACATTTTTTTCCATGAACAATGTTTTGTTTTTTTCATGAAGAGGACAGTGTTTTGATTTTATATTTAAATATGCATTATTTGCCACCCAGCTCCTTTATTATTTTAATAAGTTGATACAAGGATAAATTAGGCAATGCAACAATAATTTAAATGAAGGTTGGTGTGAAGCACAACCACTAAACTGTATGATTACTATACAATCAACTTGTATAACAAAGAATATACTGTAGTAAAAAATTAAGCAATACCAATTCATTTTTCATGTTTTTATGGGCTTTATGAAGGTAGGGTGTGTGATACAAACTTATGTCTAATGAGTTTGTTGGAATTGCTATTTTTGTTCATTAGATGGCAGCACTGTACAGGGAATTGCTTGATGGTGGAAATTTTTAGCTGAAGGTGACAGCTATCTGACCAGATTGGGCTTCACCAAGGAGTGGTTAGTTCATATGATGCACTTAGTTTGGATATTATATAGTGGACAGTGGGTATTGGCATCCCACATACATTATATTCTAATGGTAATACTGGCACCTGAAAGAACATTATACAATTAAAGATGGTGGGTATGCCAAATACATTATACAATGGGAGCAATGGATATTGACAACCCTTTGATATTATAAATAGTAGGGATGCACTGAATACATTATTCGGTTTGGGAAATGTCCGAATGTGAGCCTTTTTCAGCAGCATTCGGATTCAAATGAATCCAAGAGCTTGGCTAAACCTAATCCAAACGGTAAAAAGTGTTAAGAGATTGCCAAATCTTACTTAAAATGGCCGATTACCAAAAAAGTAGGATTCGCTGCATCCATAATGTGAGAGGCTGTGGGCAATGTCGGACAAACCCACCAGGATACCAGGAAAACTCCCGGGAGGCCCAGGTGTCAGTGTGCCCTTGTGCTGCTAAACATTTCTCCTATTTCATGGCCATTCCCTGTTTCAATGAGAACAAAGAGGCTTAATAGATGGAATAATAGGTTATAGTATGTATAACTAAAGAGACTAGGAGAATAGAGGTTGAGTGAGGAGAGGAAGAATAATGACAGTAGGCCCCAGTCTAAATTTTCTTGGTGGGCCCCTGGTCTAGGGTTTTTGGGTAGGCACCTGGTGTCCCAGTCCGACACTGGCTGTGGGTACTAGAACCACTAACACATTACTGTATACATGTGAAAGGCTGTGGGTACTGGTGCCACAAATCTATTATTGTATATACAGTACATTGAAAAACAGTGGGAATTGCCACCCCCAAACTCCATCTTCACTGCCCATGAAGCTGATATACCTAAAATGTGCCCTAAATTTTTAAATATCTGGTTTATTCTTCAAAAGATGTGCTTTTTTGGTTAGCCATCTGGATAAGATACTCTTAGAGGCTGCTAATACTTTCCTCTTCCAACACAAATAGTCTCTTAGTTTGCCTGATCTTTCTTGTAGCCTTGACATAGTTGTTTAAGCATTTCACAGGATCCAAACTACCCAGTTTGGCCTCTTCACTGTTCAAGGAATTAAGATTCAATTTGTCATCCTCATCTAACTCCTATCAAGAAAGATAATACTAACACCCAAATCCCAAGCATTGGGCTATAGAGCAAGCTTGCCTTTCTAAATCCTTAGTTTTACGACACACGCAACACATCTATGTTGCATCATTCACACATGCGCATTGCATTAAATGTTTGGCACCAAATGTGATGTTTATTGTTGGAATTGCCATACATGCACTTGTTCCTGAAAAAGCATGGCGTTTACCATGTTCTGAGTCACACTATGACCCCTAGCTATCCCAGGTTTGGCTAGGTGGCTCTGTTCTATAATATAAATACCTGAGCCATGTGGGCTCAGGAGGATTATGCAGAAGGATTCTGCCAGAGTCTTTTGCCTGAGCCTCTCCTAAGTGGATTTGAGCCTCCAGTGCAGTCATCATAAGTCATGACCTGAGTATCGTCAAGTCTTGGACCCTCTTCCCAACACACTTCCCCTTTACTTCCCACACTTCTTTAATGGATTGGAAAGGCCCCAGCCACTTTTATTTACACACAAGTTAACAATCACATATATTTAACATTTCAAACTTTAACATTATAACCAATGTCCAGCGAGATCTCCACCCCTAGCTGCTGAAGGCTGCTCCTATGGAGATCCCCTTGCTACTGGACCTATCCACATCCTGAGGCTAGGCCCCTTGTTTTGACCTTCCCCTCTTAACCGTGGCCAATGACCACACCCCCTAGCCTCAGACCTACCAATCTTCCACCACGGGCGTCCAGGATGAATCCTCATCCTGGCGCGCCCCCCACCCCCATGCAAAGGGTCCTTTCAATCCCATCTGCTAAGCCAAGATTGAAAATGTCAGTCCCCACCACTGACAAATGCACCCCGTCTTTACAATAGTGACCCGGCATGCATGATTCCAACACCTTATGCCACACCACTATTCCCCCGGAGTGCCTTATGAAGGCCCTGAGCAGTTTGTTCAGCTTCTGCCTACTCCGTTCCATTGCCTCTCAGTCCCGTGCCCACCTCCAAACCAACCCACCATCTCCGACCAGACTATCACCACCCCTTGAAAAAATTACCTCAGCTTATCCACATCTTGCTTCATTGCCCTCACCAAGTCTCTTTGAGACATTTCCCCCATATCATTCCCCCCAGCATGAAGCACCAAAACGTTGGGATGTCCCTCTGCTGCTGACAGGCTAAATGCTTTGTCCATCACTCCGGGACACAACAACCCTCCAACTCCAAACCACCTGATGCTCACTTGGTCTTCCGGAAAGCCCAGTGTAACGATCTGTTACCTGGGATCCCGGAGGAGGACAGCTGGTCCTAGGCGGACAGATGGCAACTGGAACTCCTCTACGGCTCCGGTCTTCACCGACGCCCTTTTGGGGCCCCGGACTTTCTGCGGCGGAGTCAGCAAAGGAGCCAAGCGTGTTAGCCAAAAGCGAAGTATCCAGGGATCAGGCAAAGGCGTAGTCAATTACAGGCAGTGGTCGGTTTCAGGAAGCAGAGAAGCGAAGTACCAAGGGATAAGGCAAAAGCGTCGTCAAGTTCAAGCAGTGGTCGGTCCGGGCAGCGAAGGTACAAGGTCGAATAAACAGGCCAAGGGTCGAATAAACAGGAAAGCAGGCAAACGGGACTTGAGCAGGAACTGTGGAAACAGAAGCCAGCTTGGGCAATGTGAGAAGGAAGAGGAAGGTATTTAAGGGGACAGGAACCAATCAGGAGCAGGCTGAGGAAGACAGACAGATCAGGGACCAATAGGAAGCCAGGCGCCCAAATTAGATGTCATAGCTCCTAAGTGTTTTGGTGGGAGCGTCCATTTTGGCATGCACCGGTGTTTATGCGCCGGCGCCTAAGCTGACGCGATCCAGCGTTTATGCGCTGGCGCACTGCCGGTGTTACAGTACCCCCCCCTTCAGGAGACCCCTCCGGGGGCTCCCAGGGCTTGTCCGGAAACCTCCTATGGAAGGTCCTCAATAATCGGGGGGCATGGGTATTGGCAGCACTCACCCACGATCTCTCCTCAGGACCAAAGCCTCTCCAGTGGACCAGGTACTGGACTCCTCCTCTGGACCTACGAGAGTCAATAATATCTTGTACCTCAAATTCCTGATGGCCATTCAGGAAAACAGGAGGAGGAGGTGATTCCAGAGAAGAAAATGCGTTCTGGACAACAGGTTTGAGCAATGAAACGTGGAAAGAGCTGGAAATGTTCATGTTGGGAGGAAGGTCCAACTTCACAGACACCGGATTAATGATTTCCTTGACTTTAAAAGGACCGATGAAGCGAGGACCCAGCTTAGGACAGGACTGCTTGAGCTTGATATTCCTAGAAGAGAGCCAGACAGAGTCCCCTACCTTGAACCAGGGAGCAGGGCGACGATGTTTATCGGCAGCCACCTTCTGGCGTGAAGAAGCCTTGGCAAGGGCGGAATGAGCATCTGTCCAGATCTTCTGAAAGTTCCGAAACAAGGAGTCAGCTGCAGGAACGTCCACTTTGACAGCAGTTGGAGGAAGAGCTGAGGGAGAGAGACCATAGACACAGAAAAAGGGAGAGCAGTTTAAAGAGCTATGTTTGAGATTATTATGTGCAAACTCAGCCCAAGGAAGAAGATCAGACCAGTTATCCTGATTTTGTGAGATGAAACATCGGAGAAACTGCTCCAAAGACTGGTTCGTCCTTTCAGTCTGCCCATTACTCTGAGGATGGTAAGCCGTGGAAAAGTTCAGATGAATGTTCAGAAGTTTACAAAAAGCCCTCCAGAATCTTGAAACAAACTGAACGCCACGATCAGAGACAATGGAGGAAGGAATGCCATGCAGGCGAAAAACCTCTTTGACAAAAAGCTGAGCGAGAGTGGAGGCTGTGGGCAACTTCTTGAGGGGAACAAAGTGCGCCATCTTCGAGAATCTATCCACGACGACCCAAATGGTAGTCATCCCCGAAGACTTGGGTAAATCCACCACAAAGTCCATTGCAATGTCCACCCAGGGTTGGGAGGGAGTGGGTAAAGGTTGAAGAAGGCCACAAGGAAGGGAACGAGGAGTCTTCTGTTGAGCACAGGTGACACAGGAAGACACAAACAAAGAGACATCTCGTTTCAAGGAGGGCCACCAAAAGTACCTGGATAACAAATCGAAAGTCTTGTTGACACCAGGATGCCCAGCCAACTTGGATGAATGGGCCCAGGACAGGACTTGAGGGACAGAGGAGGCAGGCACAAAGGTCTTTCCAGGAGGACATTCTGGAGGAGAGACAGAAACAGGAGCCACAATGAATTCAGGAGGAATAATTGGAGTAGGAGAGAGAACAGGGGCTTCATCTGACAAAAATGATCTGGACAGGGCATCAGCCTTGGAGTTTTTTGAACCAGGGCGAAAAGAAATGATGAAATTAAATCTGGAGAAAAAGAGAGCCCAACGTGCTTGGCGGGGATTCAGTCTCTTGGCAGAAGAGATGTATTCAAGATTTTTATGATCCGTAAGAATGGTGATAGGTTCAGCCGAACCCTCCAGCAGATGACGCCATTCCTCTAGGGCCAATTTAACTGCCAAAAGTTCTCTGTTGCCCACGTCATAGTTTCTCTCAGCAGAGGAAAATTTCCGTGAAAAGAAGGCACAAGGATGTAACGGGCCATGAAAGTCAGACCGTTGTGAGAGGATGGCCCCAACTCCGGAATCAGAAGCATCCACCTCCAAAACAAAAGGACGAGAAACATCTGGATGAATCAAAACAGGAGCAGAAGAAAAGGCTTGTTTCAGGTCATCAAAAGCTCTCTGTGCTTCAGGGGTCCAGACAAACCTTGTACCCTTCCTAGTAAGGGCGGTGATGGGAAGGACGATGCCGGAAAAATTTCTAATGAACTTCCTATAGAAGTTGGCGAAGCCCAGGAACCGTTGGACTGCTTTCAGATTAGAAGGAGGGACCCATTTGTGGACCGCAGAGACTTTTGCTGGATCCATCTCAAAACCAGTGGCAGAAATGATGTAACCAAGAAAGGAAATCTTAGGCTGATGAAATTCGCATTTGTCAATCTTGGCAAACAAATTATTCTCTCTGAGGCGCTGAAGGACCTGTCTCAGATGAGTAACATGAAGAGATTCACAAGGGGAGAAAATCAAAATGTCATCTAGATAGATGACAACAAAGGAGTAGAGGAGGTCTCGGAAAATATCGTTCATGAAGTCTTGAAAGACAGCGGGGGCGTTGCAGAGGCCAAAAGGCATGACCAGGTACTCATAATGGCCGTCACGTGTGTTGAAGGCTGTCTTCCACTCATCTCCTTGCCTTATACGGATAAGATTGTAGGCTCCCCGGAGGTCTAACTTAGAAAAAATTTTGGCGCCCTTGAGCTTATCAAAAAGTTCAGGAATGAGAGGGAGAGGATATCTGTTTTTGATAGTTATCTTGTTGAGACCACGATAATCAATGCATGGCCGAAGACCCCCATCCTTCTTCTGAACGAAGAAAAATCCGGCACCAGCAGGTGAATTAGACTTCCTGATGAACCCCCTAGATAAATTGTCCTGGATGTAGTCCTTCATAGCCTGAGTTTCAGGTATGGATAAAGGGTAAGTTCTTCCCCTAGGAGGGATGGTTCCAGGGATCAGGTCAATGGGACAGTCATAGGGTCTATGGGGGGGAAGGACTTCAGCGCTTTTCTTCTCGAAGACATCAGAAAAGTCTCTATAACAGGCAGGAAGAGACTCGAGGGTGGATAAGGAACAAACGGAGACTGGAGAAGAAGAAGAAGAGAGCAAACAACTGGAAGAACAGCAGGAATTCCAAGCAGACAGTTCTCCAGCAGACCAGTCAATAGCAGGGTTATGCAGTTGTAGCCAGGGCAACCCTAGGATGACCGGAGTGGAAGGACAGGAGATGGCCAAAAACGAAATCTTCTCTTTATGGAAAGAACCAACTTGCAAGTGCAGAGGGGAAGTGGAGTGAGTAATCAGTCCAGGAGAGACGGGATGTCCATCAATTGCTTGAGCCGCCAGAGGCACTTGAAGAGGAACAAGGGGCAAGGAAGAGGCTCGGGCAAAAGAGAGGTCAACGAAGTTCCCAGCAGCACCGGAGTCGATGAAAGCCTGGCAAGGAATGGTTTTGGAGGAGTGCTTAATAAGACAGGGAACCAATAAGCGAGAGTAGTTTCTTGGTGGAGAAGAAGCGGCAGTGCCCAGGACGGTCTCCACCGGCCGACCTAGGCTTTGGAGTTTCCCTGCGGCCGAGGTTGAGGCTTGTTAGGACAAGTTTTGACAAAATGACCCTTCAGGCCACAGTAAAGGCACAGACCTGCCGTACGACGACGAGACCTCTCCTCGGAGGTAAGTCTAGTAGCCCCCAGCTGCATGGGTTCCTCCGGCACAGGAAGAGAATTAGCTGGAGAAGGAATGTTGGAGTCGAGGAGCAGTCTGTGAGCACATGATTTGGCCGAAAGCCTCTCCTTCAGTCGAACATCAATTCGGATGACCAAAGAGACCAGGTCTTCAAACTGCGGAGGCAGATCTCGGGCAGCCAACTCGTCTTTTAGGGACTCATTGAGACCGTTCCAAAAAGCTGCCACAAGGGCCTCGTTATTCCAGGATACCTCCGCGGCAATGGTACGGAAATCAATGGCGTACTCGGCTGCGGAGAGTGACCCCTGGGAGATCTTTAAGAGACGAGTCGAGGCATTCTCCTTCCTGCCAGGAGCATCAAAAATCTCACGGAAAGTGGATAGGAAGGCCGTGGAGTTGTGAACCAGAGGATCGTCCCGTTCCCAGAGAGGGGAAGCCCAGGCCAGGGCCTTTCCATAAAGCAAAGTCAAGACATAGGCCACTTTGGACTTCTCATTAGGAAACTGTGAAAGCTCGAAGTGGATCTTGCACTGATTCAAAAAACCTCGACAGGTCTCGGGGTCCCCGGAGTAACGAAGGGGTGCAGAAATCTTGGGTCTCCAGCAAAAACTCTCCCCACTGGGTAAATGAGCCGAGACCAGAACTGGAGCAGGCGGTGCCACAGAAACAGGAGGCAATGGGGTCTGGGAGGCCTGCAGGACATCTAGGCGACTGGACAGATGTTGAATACTCTGAGCGAGATGCAACTGCTGGGTCTCAGAATCCTCAAGACGCTTCATGAGAGCCTCCAAAACAGTCTCCAGAGAGGAAGGTCGACCAGCGGCTTGGGAGGGATCCATTTTAAATGGCCCAAGCTAACTGTAACGATCTGTTACCTGGGATCCCGGAGGAGGACAGCTGGTCCTAGGCGGACAGATGGCAACTGGAACTCCTCTACGGCTCCGGTCTTCACCGACGCCCTTTTGGGGCCCCGGACTTTCTGCGGCGGAGTCAGCAAAGGAGCCAAGCGTGTTAGCCAAAAGCGAAGTATCCAGGGATCAGGCAAAGGCGTAGTCAATTACAGGCAGTGGTCGGTTTCAGGAAGCAGAGAAGCGAAGTACCAAGGGATAAGGCAAAAGCGTCGTCAAGTTCAAGCAGTGGTCGGTCCGGGCAGCGAAGGCACAAGGTCGAATAAACAGGCCAAGGGTCGAATAAACAGGAAAGCAGGCAAACGGGACTTGAGCAGGAACTGTGGAAACAGAAGCCAGCTTGGGCAATGTGAGAAGGAAGAGGAAGGTATTTAAGGGGACAGGAACCAATCAGGAGCAGGCTGAGGAAGACAGACAGATCAGGGACCAATAGGAAGCCAGGCGCCCAAATTAGATGTCATAGCTCCTAAGTGTTTTGGTGGGAGCGTCCATTTTGGCATGCACCGGTGTTTATGCGCCGCCGCCTAAGTTGACGCGATCCAGCGTTTATGCGCTGGCGCACTGCCGGTGTTACACCCAGTTGCATTCCTCCTCTCCGAACTGCGGCTCTCTCCCCGGCCATGCGGATGTACGAGTGCCCCAACAGCCATACCACTTTCTTGTTACCTTTTAACGACACAAACAACAGACCAACAACCAATATAACATGGCATCAACAGCTCCCCAACCCTCCATACACCATTTGTACTCCTATTTTTCTTTTCAAACTAAAGCTGGGCGTATGTAGCTCCTAAACCGCTTTGACACCCAACGTCCTATTTTCTTAATTGTCTCCTCCCCCAGGCCGGCCCTAGCCGCCTCTGTAGCCGCCCCAATGCGGAACGAGTGTGTCCCATACTCTTCCGGAACCTTGCCCAACTTCACTAGGGCCCGCCTAAAAACTGTCAGAAACTGATACCTTGATAACGGTACCCCATCCTCATGTATCAGCAATGGTCCACCCCTCTCTGGGCGTACCTGCAAATAACACTGAAGGTATCCCCGCGGGCAAATTGCTCCCCCGTCCAACTCACCCAGTACAATTTGTTTGCCCTTGGCCCATTTGTCCATTTTGGACCGACTAAGCCAAATCCGTACACCATGCTCATCCACGGATATATCCCCCATGGCCAACCCCCCTGGTTTGGACCTACTCTGGCTCACCAGCTCACTTATTCTGAAAGCCCCGAAGGCCAGTGCAAAGGCTGCTTGGAACAAACGTATCTCATATGGAGACTTACCGATTCCCTCCACCCTTTCCTGTATACCACCCAAAATTTCTACCGATACCGGTCTCCTGGCATCCTGCCCCTTCGTCCGCTTTTTTCTGACCCCTTTTAGTACCTGTCTCACCTCAAAAACTTTGGTGTAAACCTCCCAGCCCCGCAATTTAAACAGAAATGCGAGGGCTGCCAATCCCCTCTCCAAACTTGCCACCCACTTACCCGTTTCCACTTTCCAAAAAACCCACCAGAGCAATGCCTCCCTTCTGTCCTCCGGTGAAAACGTCCCACCCGACCATTCCGCTAGGCGGTCCCACTCCTCCCAAACTCTTTGGTAAGCCGCCCGAGTGGCCTCTGACACCGATGTCCTCACCAGCCCACCAAGTCTCCTGTCCCGAGTTGCCACAGACCAGCGAGCATGGGGGTCCCGACCCGATCCGCTCCCGGTGCCACCTGCCAAAACACGGGACAGAGCGTCAGCAATGACATTCAATTTCCCTGGGACATGTACTGCCCTGAAACCCAAATTGATCTGCAGACTGCGCAGTACCAAGGCTCTCAATAATCTCACCACCTCCGGGGAAGTGGCAGACTGCCGATTGATTACCTGCACCACCCCCAAATTTTCACAGCGGAAAATCACACGTCTGTTTGCCAGAACTGAACCCCACAAGTAGACCACCACCAGTATAGGAAACAGTTCCAGAAAACACAAATTTTTCACTGTCCCTGCCTTCACCCAGTCTTCTGGCCATCGTTCCGCGCACCATCTCCCACCTAAATAGGCTCCAAAGCCTCCTCTCCCGAAGCGTCCGTGAATAGCTGTATCTTCTCAGCCTGAAATTTCCTTCCCTTGAAACAACACCTTGCCATTAAAATGTCGCAAAAACCGTGACCATATCTCCAAGTCCCCTTTGACCTCCTTGGGAACGCTGATGTGGTGATGTTGTTCCGTCACCCCTGACATGGCCAACCCGAGCCAACGGCAAAATACTCTCCCCCATTGAGATCACCCGACAGGCGAAGTTGAGTTTACCCAAGAGTGATTGGAACTCCTTCAACGTAGCTTTCTGCCGCCTCCTGAGCTGGTCAACCACCTGAGACAAATCAATTAACTTGTCCTCTGGTAACCGCGTCAATCCTGCCTCTGAATCTATTTCCAAGCCCAAAAATTCAGCCGAGTTGTTGGGCCAAACGTCTTACCTGGGGCCAGTGGGACCCCAAATTCCCCCGCCACTTCGCTTAGCATCTCCAGCATAAACAAGCACTCCTCCGACGCTGCGGGATCGACGCATATAAAGACGTCCAGATAGTGTACGATCTTACTTGACCCAGTCTGCTGCCGTTCCACCCACTCTAGGAAGCTGCTGAACCTCTCAAAATACGCGCACGATATTGAGCAGCCCATCGGGAGGCAAAGGTCCACATAGATCTTTCCTTCAAATGCACAGCCCAACAAGTGATGACATTCCAGGTGAATAGGCAACAGCCGGAATGCCGCCTCAATGTCAACTTTCGCCATCAGTGTACCCTTCCCCGCCTCCCGTACCTTCTCCACTGCCCTGTCAAAGGATGTGTAAGACACGGAGCAAAGTTCCGGGCTGATGTCATCGTTCAACCGACCCCCCTTTTGGAAACGATAGGTGATGTATCAGCTGGAACTTTCCCGGTTCCTTCTTGGGGACGACCCCAAGCAGGGAAATCCTCAAGTTGTATAGAGGTTCCCTAGTTCCACTTCCGTGGCCAGCTTTTGGCGGACTACCCCAGGATTATGTATTGCTGACTTCAAATTGGCGTGAACCTCCCCTCCCTCCCGTGGCTTAAAGGGGATCCTAAACCCATTCAGAAAACCTTCTGCGTCTCCCCGCCTACCGTACGACCCTAACCAGGGAAGCATCGCGCTTAGCAGCACTGGCGTCCTCCCCTTTTGCAGCATCTGTTCCCTTGCCCCCTCCTTTGCCTTTCTTAAAACATCTGTTGTAAGGGTGGTTGGCGCCGCATCTGGACTCCCCGACTCAGATTTCTTCTGTGTCCCGGTCCTGCTGGCAGCTGAACCATGTGCCTGCTGTCTCCCCAACTCAGGGCTGCACTGTCTCCCCGCCGACGGGCTCCTCCGATTTCTCCTGGCGTCCGGTGCACTAGGGCTCAGGCGCTCTGGCGGCCTCGTCCTCCATGCGGGTCTCCTCACCGCTTTCACAACTGTCGGTGCCTTCCCTGCGACTCCTCCGGCACCCGACAGCAGCTCCTTCAGCTCCTTCCTGAACCTCTCCGCATCTTGCCCGGTAAGCGCTGCCCTAATGACTTCCATTACTGCCTGTGCCATTGTAATCCTCCGCTCCTTTTCATTGACCCATTCAGTCTCTTTCCAGTCTTTTTAAAATGGCAACAGAAATTAGAAACAAGCATATCGTAATACGTTCAATTAAAGGGAATATCACCCTGTGCGTATACAAAAATGATTTTTCAAAGGTGTGCTCCCCTTGTCTTTGGGCAGCTATTTAGTTAGAAAAAGAGAAAGAAAAATGGATCCAAGTGAATATAAGAACAGAAGGTAGCCTTCCTTGTATAAAAAAAGGTGCAATCCGATAGTGAAGCACCTCCACACTATATATAAAATGCCTACTTACAAACCACTATTGTGGCGTTGTGCATATCAAAAGAATTCTTTCTGATCCCTCCTCCAGCTCACCGCTCCTGCCAGACTCCGGATTAGAGATATGAACCAAGGATAGTGTAATACCGCTTTTATTAAAACATAATTAAAAACAAGTAAAATATACACTCACATTTACCCTCTTTGGGTAATACGCATTCAGTCCCACAAAGTTTGGGTATGCTCCCTCGGGGTGGTCCTGCCGATTCTTTCAGACTCCCCTGTGGTGCCTTTCCTGGGTCCAAAGCGTACCCCCAACGTACCTAACGCGTTTCGCTGTTGTTATAGTCAGCTTCCTCAGAGGTATAGTCCGTGTGGGTTCCTATTCCGTCTTTTAAAGGTCTATTCCAGTGCTGTATCATGGCTCCTACTCCTACTTCCGGTCCATGCGTTCGACTTGATGCGTTCCAACGCGCTCACTTCCCCTTCAGCGCAACTGATGTTGGATTTTTCCTTATTTTACAGAGTTTCCATGATCGATAATACTGTCCTTGTCATGCTGGTAATTCTAGCAGTTTAGCTCCATACTCCTTGCCTATTACAAGTATCTATCTCAACAGAATATTGTGCAAATACTTTATGTTCACATTCACCAACATGTAATAATAATAATAACAGAGGATTCTGGGAGGTGTAGTTCCTTCTGGGTCCCCTCCTTTAAAGTTTAAACTGTCTTTTATTTTTGCTACTTTTTCTTTTTTTCTCATATCTTTCATATGTTTGCCTGGGTGTTGTTATTCACTTATTTACTCCCTTTTTTTTTAGTATTTTTAACCCTTTAATTTCCAGTTGAAAATTTAATATACTGTCTAGAATGCTCTTGTGGTCTCCAATACATCGGAAAAACGAACAGAAAGTTAAGGGAGAGAATTAATGAACACGTGAGAAATATAGAAAAGGGGGTGGTAAATCACAGTGTGTCAAGACATTTTAAGGAATATCACAATCAGAAAGCTAAGGATCTAAGATTTTGGGGTATAAGCACAGTAAAAAGGGACTGGAGAGGGGGAGATTTAACAAAGAAAACACTACAAGAGGAAAGTAAATGGATTTATAAAATGCAGACCCTCACCCCACAAGGGTTAAATATAGATATAAATCTAAGGGCGTTCTTATGAAAACTGTAAGAACGAGAAAAAAACACTGAAATAAAAAACACAGAAAGCAATGAAAGGGAGTGGTAGACAAATAGGAGAAAAGATTGAAACCATAACACGAGTTATATTTTATTGAGGGCACTTTTTAATAGAAACACTTTAAGGAAATTTTCAACTGGAAATTAAAGGGTTAAAAATACTAAAAAAAAGGGAGGAAATAAGGGAATAACAACACCCAGGCAAACATATGAAAGATATGAGAAAAAAAGAAAAAAGTAGCAAAAATAAAAGACAGTTTACCTACCTTCTGTTCTTATATTCACTTGGATCCATTTTTCTTTCTCTTTTTCTAACTAAATAGCTGCCCAAAGACAAGGGGAGCACACCTTTGAAAAATCATTTTTGTATACGCACAGGGTGATATTCCCTTTAATTGAACGTATTACGCTATGCTTGTTTCTAATTTCTGTTGCCACAGGCGCTTTTCTCCCTATATATATTCCACAGGGAATACATATATATTTGCTTTGGACTTTCATTTACAGCTGAGGGACTGTGAAGGGATCGGCAAGGAATACCTAAGAGACTGACATTTTTTACCAAGTTGCATGTGTAAGCAATATATGTTTTATCTTTTTAAAATGGCGCAGGCTTCTTTCCCGCTCCTACCTTTGCCTTCACTATTTCCCGCAGCCTCCTAAAAACTACATCCCCCACAATCCCTTGCTCTGCCTTCCAGGTTTCCCCTCCTCACCTGGTCATGGCCCTATCCCTCCAGCCTCTTCCGGTCTTCACGGGCCTGCTGGACTAGTAAGGAATAGCTAGACCTTGTAATAGTCTCTCTAGGAGAGCCAACCTCGTTTAGGGCTAACTATATTCCCCAAATGTCCCCTATGTCCCCAGAGGAAACAACTCTGGGTAGACTGATTGTTCATAATTGTATGTCCTGATTATTACATCATGGTTGCCTTCTGTATCGTTATGCTATTCTCCCTTGTGGATATGTTCTAATAAATCAGTTCAGTTGTTTCAAGAACCACTGGCACCCAATTATTGTGCATTGGATAGAATTACAGTTGCACAACAACCTGCCTCCACACTGTTGCAAGGGCTCATCCCCTGGAAGTTAAGGTCTCATCAAGTGCACATTATTACGGTAAAGTTCATAGTCAGAGCAACGGTGCCACTAAGTTTACTAAAGACTAAAAGTTACATGCCTGACACCAACTGGAAACTTGTGAGTAGCATGTATGCTATGTTTTTTTTTTTTGTGTTTTTAATCTTTGAATAAGCATATGATATTACACTTTAGTGAAGCAATAAATCCAGCAGCACTCCGATATGTGATACATTTATTTATTCATGCCATTAGCCAAGCAACGTTTCGGCTATTCCAGCCCTTTATCAGCTTGATAAAGGGCTGGAATAGCCCGAAACGTCGCTCGGCTAATGGCATGAATAAATAAATGTATCACATATCGGAGTGCTGCTGGATTTATTGCTTTACTGTGGATATATTCCTTGGCAGAGAGGAACGCAGCTGTGCAACCGACGCTTTAAAAGGCGATTCAGTGTAAGTGTGGCACCTTTACTGATTTGATGATATTACACTTTATATACTTTTTATCATCTTCTGTATGATGAGCTTGGCAAGTCATTAAGGAACAGTGTTTGCCTTGTAGAGTGGTTGATTGAGCCTTGACACTGAAACACTGCTAGATTGCATTGGTTGCTTTAAAAGTTTTACAGTATGTCACACAACAGTTGTTTAAATGGGTGTACACGTTTTTACCAAAATACTACACCATATTATTTGTTTTTTGCTCTTCCTTGTAGTGTGGCTACTGGCAAACTCTGGTTCTCTGTTCAATCTTACTGGTGCCAGCCACCACTCCAATCTACTTCCTGTACGACTCGTTTTAACTGGTCTAGATTCTTCCTATTCCATTGCCTGAGGAAAGACACTTGTGGAAACCTCATGTCACAGTGCCCGAGATACCAGCCCTAGTGAGGCTGACATTGCACC
Organism: Xenopus laevis; assembly: GCF_017654675.1. Lineage (NCBI taxonomy): Eukaryota > Metazoa > Chordata > Amphibia > Anura > Pipidae > Xenopus > Xenopus laevis. The sequence goes on along the minus strand of NC_054381.1, from coordinate 64,811,542 downwards.
CAGAATAGACATGTACTGATGTGCTGGAATCCGCTCCACCTTGAGAAAATCCTTTACCTGGGTTGACAACCTGTTCTTCCTCTCAAGGAATAGACTTCGTGAATTCCCAGGTACATCATATTAGTGCACCCAGATACTGAAAGGACTAAGCTCGTTGTCTCTTAGTGGGTCTAAGTTGCTTTCTTGAAAAGACACCAACCATGAAAGTTCAACCTCTCTTTCGACTTGGTCTCCAACATAAAGTCATCAAAAAAATTATTATAAATTAATAAATAGAAATATAAAATCAAAAAAGATTTAATCTCAGAAAGATGCCCTGACATATGGCTCGCCAGTCTCAAAAAGTCTTTTAAGGAGTGATGCTGCAGACCATTATCAGGTATGTGGCTCTGGCAATTATCATCATTCCCTGGCCTAATTTATCCAATTGCTTAAGCAGCAGTTCTTTTTGAATCCCTCTACAACCAAATTTGTGCTATTAGCTGAGTGGTGTGTCCAAACAACTAAAACTACTATAACTATCGCAGGTCACTCCACTCAAATAGTTGGCGTAGTAATGTGTGTGTGTGTGTGTATATATATATATATATATGCGGTAGGAGTACCAGCACTCACGTCACAAACTGTGTAAATAATGCCTGGGTGCAAAGACAAAAATAAACAATGTAAGCTGGACGGAGTCTCACACTCACAGGACTTAAAAAACAATAAACAGGTTTATTATTTCACAAAGGATATATATATATATATATAAATATATATAACAAACAAGGGAAAGTTGTGCTCACCACTAGTTTTTAAAATCATTAGGCGGGGGTGCAATGAGGGTGTGACCACAAAATACATATAGACAAATACAAGATTCCTCTGCACTCAACCCATTATCAATATATTTAAGACAGCGACATTTTGTGCATACTGCTACTAAAAAAATTGCCTTACCCTTTAAACAAAACAGGGATTGTTTTTCCATATATTGCAATATATTTAAGCTGGCCAACTACGTCAAAGTCATCCCATATCTGGCCAGTCCTATGCTCAATTTTATCTGATTCATTAAGAATTCTATTGCTTCATTATACATTTTACAAAGGGACTAGGTATTACCTGCAACTTAACTTGCTGCTTCCCAGCTATAGTCAGGTGATCCCACTGGTGTCTAATAAAAGGGCAGCCAAGTATGGAGGTTTACTTTGAAAGCAGCAAGTTAAGTTGCAGGTAATACCTAGTCCCTTTGTAAAATGTATAATGAAGCAATAGAATTCTTAATGAATCAGATAAAATTGAGCATAGGACTGGCCAGATATGGGATGACTTTGACGTAGTTGGCCAGCTTAAATATATTGCAATATATGGACAAACAATCCCTGTTTTGTTTAAAGGGTAAGGGTTTTTTAGTAGCAGTATGCACAAAATGTCGCTGTCTTAAATATATTGATAATGGGTTGAGTGCAGAGGACTCTTGTATTTGACTATATATATATATATATATATATATATATATATATATATATATATATATATATATATATATATATATTATATAAAACAATCTAAGAAGGGTATTGCTTTTGCTATGTGTGTTTTGGTTTTTAACCAAATTACCAGTTTAATGATTTATATGCAGTTTATAAATTACATGATTGGATAGAAACAAAAAGCTACAACTAGGAGGAATCATGTCAAATGTCAAATAAATGCTGACAATAAGACCATCTGTATTTTTCCTCAAATCCAACACCCACATTTTTAATTCTTCTAAAATTAATATATTGATCAATGTAAAAGAACACTTGGGACTGAGTCCCATTGTTCTTTAAATCCCTCACTAGAAGGTTCAAAGATTGGGAATATTTGCACCTGGAATCCCCTAAATATTAGCCTATTCATTTTTTTTCTAAAAAGTGGAGGTTCCACTATGATCACTGTTTAGTAAATGTCAGTAAATGTTTAATTTGATCTAAATATTGACATTGATGAAGACCGTGATTACGTGCCTATTTATAGCTATAAAGAATCGTTTAACATGCACTGAATAGTAACATTCTATGCTGCATTTATATATTAGCTGTAGTTTAAAGGAATTAAACATTGATTCCCTCTCAACTAAGGAAATAATTCATTCATTCATTCCCAAAGAGAAAAATACAAACATGTTCCAGTAAAATATTTAATACACATCCAAAACAAAATCATAAAACTTAACAAACAGATGTTTCAAGATTTAAATTGCAGAGAAGCTAGCACAAGCAAGCACATAGCATGTGAGGACTACATTGTGGCATAAGAAGTTTTTAAGTGAAGGGATGCCTGTTCAGATAGTGCTACTTACTGACTATGTGCTGCCCTCTAACGGTTAAGGTATATCAATAATTAGTGTATGTAGCTAGTTTTTTCTTATTAATAATTTTGCAATAACAGCACAGATATCGCATCACACATCAGGTTGGATAAGCCTATATGTGGCTACTTTATCTAGTAGAATAGTTCTCTATAATTTTAAGAAAGGTTAGAATTTTGGAATACATTAGTTAGAAAGAACTATGATTGACTGTGAAGTCTGGTTCCATCCAGGCAAAACAAAGCAAATCTGGATAGCGTGACTGCAGGTAGTACTTGCTGTTGTATGTAATGTAATCACTATATGCCTTCTGTTCTGGCAATGCAGCAGTCATGTCACAAGCACTTTTCACAGTTTCCTGCAGCTCTGGTTTAGCAGAGTTAACATAGTGGAAACTTTCTATACATGGTAAGTAATGCCAGGAATCTTATTCACCCATGAAGGTTTTTTAATTTTTTTTCATAGAAAGCTATTGAATCCTGAAGAGTACCAGGAGGGGATGACAAAATCTCCCTACCCTCTACAATGGTTATCAGAATGGGGTGTAAATTGGGCTCTCTGGGAAAAAGCCCTCTAACCAAACACTAGCCTAGACGGGCTGAAAAACTATTTGGCAGAAGCTCACTCAAAATACAGGTTTATATGAACAAATGTTAATGCATTTTTTTCTTCCTCTTTAATTTAATGATTAGAAGTGAGTATATAATTTCTGTAAAATACCATTCCCTATTTTAAAGACTACCTAGTTTAAACAAAATATGCAATATTACTAATGTTTTCATTGTACCATACTCTATGCCCTATAAACAGACTTTTGAGGATGATTATATCCTGTTATGTCCTGACAAAAGAAATGTGCAAAAGTAATCTCAAAACTTTCATTTCAAATTGTATTGTTGTAGAAGTATTTGCCACTCATAATAGGAAACTAAATAATAATATTAAAGTTTGTTTACTGTACGAGACAAATTGCAAAAAATTCACTCACTTTGCCATCATTTTATACTTAATACACTTTTTTTACAGCGCTTATTTTCAGTGGGTCCCTGCAATTATTATCCCTTGCACTAGAACAGCCGAATTTTCGGAAACAAGTTGCTATATGAGCTTTGATGGTCCTGACTAGGCCACTTTCAAAACTGCAAAATGTATGCGTGTGTGGAATGTATTTATTATATTTGTTGCAGTGAAATTAAATTATGCTAGAATAATGTAGCTACTTTAGAGTGGAGTAATTTAAAGGAGAACTAAAGCTTAACCAAAGAAGTAGGCTAGAAATTTTGTAGCTCCCCATCTTCTTTTCAGCTGATTCACTGCACATGCTCTGGGCTGCTTTCACTTACAGAGCACTCAAAATTTACAGTACACATGGAATACAAATCTCATACTATAAGGCTGATTAGTAATTACTGCAGCTAATGACAGGCAGCACAGAAACAAGTGCAATTAGCATCAGAATTTAATAATCTGATCTGTAGCATCAGTTTTTATGACAGACCAACCTAATTTTCTACTTGATAATTTGCGACGACTCATAACATTATCTTTTCAACAGCTGCTCAGAGCCCACTGCACGTAAGTGTCGCAGACACTGTCCAAGATGGTGATCCCCTGTGATAAGTTTGAAGTCCTGGATCATTGTTGCTATTGAGAAGCTGAAATTTTAGGCTGGTGCAATAAGTTCAATAAATAAAATATGTCATTTTTAGCCATATTCATTTTCAGGGTTTAGTTCTCCTTTAACAATAACTTGAAACTGTAGGTTGCATATCTTAATGTTATCTTACAGCAGGCCCGGACTGGCAATCTGTGAGTTCTGGCAAATGACAGAGGGGCTGCTATAAGGTGCCATAAAAAAGTCAGTATTTAGTGGGCTGGTGGGGGCTGATTGGGCCTCTGTGTAACTGAAATGCCAGGGCCTAATTTAATTCTCAGTCCGGACCTGTCTTACAGTAATGGTACTAAATATAAGCATATCATCGATGGGGTGAACTCGCCACCTGGACTTAAGCTTTAGGGAGGTAAAGTATATTACATATTATTCAGAAACAGAAGGGTGGTATGTAAGTATATTTTAGATAGCAGAACCAAGTTTTAAAACCCTTAGAATTACTCTAGATATATAGAAAACTCCTACTGTACTACTCTAGGAATTTATAAATATGGTACATCAAGCTGCCTTACAAAAGATGTATAGTTCTGCTGCTTCAGGTTAAGATTAACAAAAACATTTTTCTTTAAATAAACTATTATTATGCATTATTTTTGTCATAATATAATATTTAAAAATCAAATATTTAAAAACTTAAAATTGTGTTTTTATGATCTTGAAGTTCCACAGTACATTATGTTGCCTGGTCTGCTTAACATCATGCTTCCTAGTAATGCAAATGCTGAATGACATTTTGATGGACTTCAAGTGTTCTGGCAGAAGAAATGTATTTTATAAGAATTTAAAAATAGTGATTATGCAATAGAGAAATGAATGAGAGCAACCACAATTGCCAGCATATTTTACTAAGCAGCTAGTAAGTAAACATATTTATAGAGGTAAGTAGAAGTAGCCATGGTGGTGGGCTCAGAATGAATGCAGCAAACAAGAAAATTAAAGGACCAGTTACACTAAAAAAATTCAAGTTGAAAAAACATTGAAGCCCCCTCTAATGCCTCATCTTTCCAGCACAATGCTAACTATTTTGGATGTTTTATTAAAAAATACCATAATTAATATCCTCTTCCGATTGTGCTGTGTCTCAGAAATAGGGCGATATGGCGTCATACCCTCAGCTTTATCCTACATGCGTGCTCCACATCTCTTGACCCGACTTAATCCCGAATAATCCTCTACAGCAGCACAGCAACTGACTTCCGGTTTAAGAAGAAGTCGGGTCAGTAGATCTGGAGCGCACACGTAGGATGAAGCTGTCGCCATATCACCCTATTTCTGAGACACAGCACAACCAGAAGAAGATATTCATTATGGGATTTTTTGATAAAGCATTCAAAATAGTTAACATTGTGGTGGAAGGATGAGGTACTAGCGGGGGCTAAAATGTTTTTTAACTTAAATTGTTTTTTGTGTTACTGGTCCTTTAAACAGGACATCCCTAGTATATGGTAGCAAAAAATCTGTTTCCCTCCTAATTCTTTTAAGTAAGATCAGTGATTTAACAGTATAGTCTGCAATATGGTATAGGCCACTGACAAAAAAATAAAGGGAAATTATGCCAACGCTAGTAATCCCCTTTAGTGAACATGGTATGCGTGGGCACTCACATAAGTTTATTTAAAAGCATGAAGTTTGTTTTTAAACAGTATTGTGGTCAAGGCAGGCTAGGAGTCAAGGCAGGAAGCAAACAATCTGGCAAGTCGATAACCAGGGAAGCAACTAGGAACAAAGGCTTTGGCAGGACTTTATAAAAACAGCCAGCTTCCCCAGCAGGGAACGCTTATCTGTAACCATGTTTATAAATTTTATGGAAGCTCACACCACAGGAGATTGCATGCATTTTCTAGCATCACCCATATACACAGCCACTGTATATCTCAAGTTTCATTTTCCCCTCCTGATCCTTGGGTAAAGTATCAAACTACAGTAAGTGCTGGTGTACTATGTATTAAATACCTACAGCCATTCTGTAATACCTTTTCGAGCTTATCATTATTACATAATACAGGTGAGTATATGAGTACAACCAGTATCACCTGATGCTATTGCCTGCTAGAATGTGTACTGTACATAACTGGTGCCTGCTTGCTTTTTTTTGCCATCTGGGGATCAATCATTTTCCCTGTGTAAATTCACTAGATCCTCTCTGTCCACCTTCATAGATTAAATACAGCTTTATGGTAAGATAGTCATTTGATAGCCTTCTTGAATGAACCTTTATTGAGTTCCCATATTAAATTGTCACTACAATTTCTGTGTATACACAAAACCAGCCCCTTAATTATTCATTTATAGAAATGATGAGGATCGCATGACATGGCTTATAAAACATCTAAGTTGAAAGCCTACATTGATCAATAAATATTCTTAAATCCAGAAAAAACGATTTCATTATTTTTAAAAGAGTTTGTACCTAATCATATGAACAGTATATGATCTGTAACGTTAGTTGACAAGCAACCCAAGGAGACAGCTGATAATTACCTTTCGGTGAGCAAGGTCACCTGTGATGATACTGGTGTTCACCGACGCCCTTTTGGGGCCTCGCACTTTCTGCTGCAGAATCAATCAGGGTTCCTGAACACGTCAATGGTACCAAAAGTACAGACAAGGATAAGGCATAGAACGAAGTCAGTCCAGGCAAGGTTTGATCAGTGTAGGAAGGCAGGCATGAGTCAAAACCAGAATTAGAGGACACGAGTAGGGTTAATCAGGATCGGAGTCAAAGGCATGCAGGAGTCAAAAACCAGGATAACAATACGTATGCAGCTTGAGCAGGAACTGAGTAATTAGAAGCCAGCTTGGACAAGGGGAGAAGCAGGAAGCAGCTATTTAATGGCAGAAAGACCAATGGGAGCAGAGTAACGAGGAGGACAGTAAGGGGAACAAATGGTGTGGAGCTCTGAACAATCAGTGTTCAATTTGACGAGCATGCATCAGATGTGGATGCACTGAGCGAGAATTCACCTGGTCTGCATACGCCGAAAACAGCCGCGCTAAACGAGTAATCACAGGGCGCCTCGGCGCCGGGAGAGAACGAGCGACCGGCGGGGCGGGTTACATCATCAATGAACTTAAAACGTATTAAATATGGTGACCAGTGTTCACTAACCCCAAGAATGCAGGACTCCACCAACTCATATACAGGTAGCGTAGGTAGATTTAAATTATGCCTCTATGATGGCCCTGCACTGCTAAACATGGAATATTGCACATGGTTGTGATTTAACATATGTCATATGGCAACCAGTATACAGTTGAAAGCAGAAGTTTGGGCACTCCACTTGCATATTTGTTTAATTTTGTGAAAAGTAGTGAAGAGCTACTGCAGAAATCAGTGTGATAAATAAACAATATCAGTGTTGGACTGGGCCAGCAGTACACCGGGAAAAAACCTGGTGGGTCCTGGCCTTCATGGTCCCCGCTGACCCAGGTCTGCTCCACCCTGCTGGGAACTGTAGGCACCAGCACCCCCCATGATTGTGTCTGCAAGAAGGAAGTAAGGTAAGTTTACACAGTATGAGATGTGTGGCTGAGGGTGGCATTTGGAGGAGTTGGAGCTCATAACTGGAGTGCAGGACCCCAAGGCAATAGCCCCAGTGGGTCCCAGACACCCCAGTCTGACATGGACACTGAACAACATATTTGCAAATGTTAATGCACAGTTACATTTTATTTCACAAACTTTAAAACATAGAACAAACACAATAGTAATTATGGTGACGTGCAAAAGTTCTGACAAACCAGTAAGTCAGTATTTAGCAATGCCCACTTTGGCACAGATCACAGTTTACGAACACCATTTGCATCCAGTTAAAGTCTTTTAAATCTTATATGATTTTTGCCCACTTTTCTTTGCAGGTCACTTCTAATTCAGAGATCTTTTTTTGGATCATCTTGCATGTATTGCAGATTTTTAATGATGTGTAAGTCAGGGGACTGCGAGGGCCATTCCAAAACTTTCAGTTTGTTTTTCTGTCTCTATATTAGGACCATCTCCTTTTCAGCTTTAGCTTCTTCATAGGCATCCAACATTTGAAGATATTTAGTGGAATCCGTTCTTCCCTCTACATTAACAATGTTTCATGTGCCCCTGCCTGTCCTATACAAACACAACGCATAATGAATCCACCCCTATGTTGTACAGTTGGTACCTTTAGTGAATGTGGCCAAAGAATTAATTTCTTACTTCATTATCCACAGCACTTCTAAAGCTACTGAAACACAAGGCTTATTCATGGCCTGCTTATAAATGAAGGCCAACAATCAGCCAATCCACTGGCTCCTTTGTCAGCACAGAGATTCACTGTGTCTGTCTGGGTAAAGAGTATGCAGTCTCAAACTGAAGTTCACTCGGTGTGTCTGCCCCAAGGTCAACACAATGACTCTCAATGCAGACACAGGAGCCAGTGAAGGCTAGTGGACCACCTAATCCTCAGCCTGTGTCTATAATCAGCCCCATGTGGCACTATCCTTAAAGGCCTCTGGCTTATTTAGATGATGTTTTTACAAGTGTTATTAGCTATAAGAATTGCTTCTGGTATGCAGTTTAACAGGAACAGGGCAGAATAGGGTCAGCCAAGTCTTGTGTTTAGGGCAGAATTTTTAATTCTAGCTACAATGTAATATAAGGGTTAACACAGAGATCCTTATCCTATGGGTTAGAAATAAAAAAATGGGTCACACTGCAGTTGAATCTACAGGATATGATTCCTTTTAACAAAGTAAAATATAGTTCTACAATAAAAAAGTAATTAAACTATGATACTTAACTAGTTTTAAACCAGTTTTGGGATTGTAATGGTGATTTCCCAGCCTAATATATGTCGGCTACAAAAAGATTAAGAAACCTGGTTTAACAAAGGCTAGCGGACATTGAAACATACATTTCAATAACCTCTGATAACTCGTTATGGCAGTAAGGATTGCTGCAATATACGCTAGTCTTTTGGATCTATAATATGATTGTTTAACTGGACCTATGGCTTAAGCATACATATTCTGTATTTCTTATCTTACATGTATCACAAATCGTTGTAGAAATACAAGTGTTGCTTTGGAGGTTGTGCAGACAGTAGCAATGTAAAGTACAGTGCAGAAATAACATCAAATACCACTAGGTGGAGCTTTAGGCCAAGCTAGGATCACACTGTAATTAAAATATTTTGTATAAAGAATCTTTTTAACACTTTCCTACAAAATGTTGAGCATTATAACTAATTTAACATTTAGCAGTTCAAGCTGATTCATGTAAAGATCCAGTGCTAGGACACATATATTTAACCCAAGAATGTCTGCTATCTCTCATTATAATCATGAAAGACAGCAAGCACACAAATAACAAACAGATGCCATAATGCTCATTGCCTTACTGCATGAAAGTTAGAGTTTTGCACCATCCCTGCCAAACAGGCCAAAAATGTATTCAACTATATCGCCTATATTATTTCAAAACCTTGTCTTTATTAACACTCAGTTCCTTGCTTGACAAAGTACTATGATAACATTGAAACAAATACCCGTGACCGGCAGACAGGCAAACCACAGCAATGCAAGAGGAGGCCCTGACCTAGTTATGAGTTACATTAATGAAGAGCAGATAGTATTTGCAGTTAAAGATAAATAACTCTAAACCTTGTTACAGACAAGCAGTGAATCCTAATTCATTTTTATCTCACTGATAACTTCTGCATGCAGACATTTGCTCAGGAAATGGTCTGTAATTGTGAAATACTTACTAATGTAAATACGTGACATGGCCTGTTAATGTCACCATTTTCTGCAATGAAACCCTTAATAGTTCTGGTACTAATAACTGGAAACTATATCAAAGTGTAACTTGCTTTGTGCTTGCGAATTAACTCATCCATTCAACTCACGATTGCAGTATTTAGGGGCAGATTTATCAAGGGTCGAAGTAAAAATTAGAAGTAAAAAAAATTGTATTTCGAGCTATTTTTGTGTACTTCAACTATCGAATAGGCCAATATTAGTTTTGATTTAGAAAAAAATTGGACTATTTGAATATCGAAATTTATCATGTAGGGGCAGGTTTCTCAAGGGTCGAATATTGAAGTAATGGGAGTTTTTTTTGTACTCCCATAACTTCAAAATTCAAAGAAAAAAAGACCAACCAAAATTTATTTAAATTTTTTTTTTCTGCGGGTGAATTGGCTGTATTGATAAATCTGCCCCCAACTGTATCTGGATCACTATAGCGATGCTGAACCTTTATATGGCAGCCATATTCAGTTTTAGTGTTTAGTTCTCCTTTAATAAGTTGCAAAATCATGGAATGTTTAAAATTGTGGAACACAGCATTTGTACTATATAATTTATAGAAATATACTGAACCTGAACCCCAGTATTGCTACCCCTACATAATCATTTCACCACAGGATTAGGACGCTTTATACCGGATATAATTCCTTATTTCTTAAGGAACCCATCATTGTCAGACCGTCAGACCTCTGATGGTCCAACAAGGTTGGGATCCTTAAAAAACAAACAATTAAATCTGGTATAAGGCGTCCTAATCCTGTGGTGAAATGATTATGTAGGGACCTATAGGATTGCTATGCCCCTATAGAGTTAATTCCCTACCCTTCCCCTGACCCTACCCCCACTATATAGTTATAGTTATACTAGGGAAGTTATCATCATAGACTCTCTAGGAGAGTAAGGCAGATAGCAAATAAGCAGCACGAGCAGCTCTAGCTCCATCGAGGATTGACAGCAGGGAGTAGCTTCCCACAAGGCTTCCCTTGTTGTTGCCTTTAGTGCAGGGAACTCAGTGATAGGGACCTAGGTTAGCAGAGGACTGCCTGATCTCTACAGTGATTGATCCCGATCCCCGCAGAGGTAACATCTGTCTTGTGAGAATCCAGATATTGCTTGACTGTCAAGACTCATGGGAGTGACATCTGTTCTGCTGTAATTCTTATCTGTTTGACTCAGTTACAACTGCTGTATGTCACATGTAACCCATGCTCTCTCCACTAGCTGGACCCCTTAACTCCTTATTGGCTGGATTGCCCAAAAAAAGTTACATTTTAGCACCCAATGTGGGGCTCACTCCCTTAAATCAGGCTGTGCTACTGTGCCTTTAAATTTTGCTGACAGGCTGCCGGACCTGATAGGCAAAGGGCAGTCCTGCACGCAGTTTCTATTTTTAGTGTAGCGCCGTGGGTTCGGGCTTGGAGGTTTTCACGATTTCCCTTTTTCACCTGCGCACTATTATCCTCGCCAGGTGAAATTTTGCTGGTGTTTTTGTTTTTACTGTGAACTTTCGCTGGCGCACATATTGCTATCGCGAGATTTCGCAGGCGCCATTTTGTTTTTGAGCAAGAACTGTTTGGCGCGATTAAAGGGAAAGGCGGTTCCTGACGTCACGTCCCGCCGCCATTTTGTACAGGAGTTTCCTAGAAGACGGACGTGTTTACCATAGTTCCTATTCTGCCTTGGGAATCAACCTTTAGTGACTTCTGCCTCAACTCCTCTACACCCCAGCGGTACCAGCTAAATTACTGCTCATCATTCTAAAAACCAGAGGTTTTTTACAGAGCTCCTGTTTTGTAGGTGCTGCACATCCCGGACCATGGCTGTGGCCCAATCCATGTGTGGACCTTCTGACTCCACTACCATATTACTCTGCGGCTGCAGAACCAGTGGAGGACTTCACTACTTTTCCATACCCGGTAAACCAGTTTTACTATTATGGCTGACCTTGCCTGGGAGGGTTGGGAGGAAGATGACCCGGCTGGGACCCCTCTTTTCTCTGAGCCCAATCCTACAGAAATCGATTTTGGCCTTAGATATATATGGGCTGGGACTTACGGAGAAAAGCTTAAAGTTCACTATAACCGGATAGTGGTTCCTTTTTGCGGGCACTGCACCCGTGAGGTATCCACATTGAGACCAGTAACTTTCACTCCGCTTGCCCTTACTGTTTCCATGAGTGCTGGTTGGGTCCCTACTTGTTGTATGCAGATCCTAAAAAGGGCATCAAGACAAAATCCATTGCCACTGATATGGATGGACTGTCTTCAGTGTCGGGAGTCTCTGCTCCTGCACCCATTTGGGCATGCCCCCTTCCCTTCTCCTCAGTGCGGCCACCCTCTATCCAAAGCCTACCCACTCCACTGAAGACTCTTGCTATCACTCAGCCGTCACATGGGGTAAGCTCTAGTGGGGATGCAGCCACCCAGTGCCAGGACCGCCTAGTTCTGCCAAGAGGGAGGAGCCATGCTATGATTAAGAACCAAAATGCCACTCCAAAGCCTGCCACTCCTAGGCCTGCCATTCCTTTGCCTGCCGCTGCCATGGAAGATGAGGCATCGTCCACAATGGTTCCAGCAGTGATGTCAGTTCCACAACAGCCTGTTGCCTGTCTCTCTAAACTCTTACTGTCCCCAGAGGAACAAGGTTTCTGGGTTGCTCAGGGAAGGACCAACCCCATGAAAACACGTTCGGTCTCTCGGGTTCAATGCATCATAAATGCCCGAGTCACATGTAACCCATGCTCACTCCACTAGCTAGACTTAACATCTTACAATAATGCATGTTAACAGCATGAAATTGTACAATTAAAAGTACAGTACGTCTCTTAAATATCATTGTCAACCCCTATATTACATTTCTCAGGGGTCAAGAAAAAAATCATGTAAAACTCTGGAAAATTTTAAATTAGGGAATAGGGATGTCGCGGACTGTTCGCCGGCGAACTTGTTCGCGCGAACATCGACCGTTCGCGTCCGCCGAATGTTCGCGAACGTAACGCAACGTTCGCCAATTTGGGTTCGCCTTAGTTGGCGCTTTTTTTTGCCATTTCTCCCCCAGACCAGCAGATACATGGCAGCCAATCAGGAAGCTCTCCCTCCTGGACCACCCCCACACCCCCTGGACCACTCCCCTTCCATATATAAACTGAAGCCCTGCAGCGTTTTTTCATTCTGCCTGTGTGTGCTTGGAAGAGCTAGTGTAGGGAGAGAGCTGTTAGTGATTTGAGGGACAGTTGATAGTAACTTTGCTGGCTAGTAATCTACTTGATACTGCTCTGTATTGTAGGGACAGAACTCTGCAGGGATTTGACATTTTAGGTTAGGTAGCTTTGCTGGCTAGTAATCTACCTTCTACTGCAGTGCTCTGTATGTAGCTGCTGTGGGCTGGGCAGCTGTCTGTCCTGCTGCTGATCTCTCATCTGCATCTGTTCTTCAAACCACTGCCACCTAGCTGTGTGAGCTTTTTCACATTCTGTCTAAATATCAATAATAATACCGTCTCCAGAAACACCACCTGAGTGACGTAGTGTGATTTCTGCCCTTTACAGCACAAAACGCAGCGCTGTGTCAACAATGGATTTTTTAGAAACATATTTGCCCTTGATCCCCCTCTGGCATGCCACTGTCCAGGTCGTTGCACCCTTTAAACAACTTTAAAATCATTTTTCTGGCCAGAAATGTCTTTTCTAGCTTTTAAAATTCGCCTTCCCATTGAAGTCTATGGGGTTCGCGACGTTCGCGAACCGTTCGCATTTTTGTCCGGACGTTCGCGAACATGTTCGCAAACATTTTTTCCGACGTTCGCTACATCCCTATTAGGGAAATGTGTTAAATCAACATAAGCTTTGAATCTTTGAAATAGAATACTTTTAAACAAAGGTAAAACAGTGCAGCACAAATGTGCTCAGTATTTTAAACAGCTTAATTAAAAAAAATTCATAGAATAAACAGGCATTTGTAGGAAACTTTGGAAATTATTGTCAAAAATTCCAGGAAAAGTAACCATCAAAATGCATTATAAAATGTTAAAACCACAGAAAACTGTGTAAAATGTTGAAAAACGTAAAATGTGGGAATATAAAATTGAGGTTTGAAAGTATGCAAGAAACTATTTTGAAATGCAAAAGGATTCAGTCAAAAAGGGAAATTGTTTCATGCTTATCATAAATTTCCTTTTCTGGCTTATCACAATTTTCCTTTTCTGGATATGCATGTCAGCACGCAATGGGTATAGTCCCATCATTTGACTCCCATCTGAAGGACTTCCCCCAAAGTGTAAAACGGAGAACTAAAGTTTGATCATTTGTGACAACCTCTCAACTTAGCTTCTCAACAACTGCTGAGAACACTGAGAAAAGTTAAAAAAAAAAACATTTCATGACTGCATACTTCTATCACAATAGGAGGTGTGAAACCCATTCTTGGCCACATGGACACTGTAAATTAAGACAGGATCCAAAGGCTCCAGCCCTGAACATTACAGGCAGCATCAACTAGGCAAAGAAAATTTTTATTTAGGCAAAATATACTAACAGAAGTGACCACCCTAAGCCAGATTCAACCAGGAGCAGAGATAACTTAAGACTTGCACTGAAGTAGGCGGAAATAAATCTAACTACCTATTGGTACTGAAAGCCAATAGGTACCAAAAAAGTACATAATACCTGAAGTATTTTCTACTAAACATATGAACAGTTGCTTGGTGTTGCAGAACCTCTATTACACCTAAGGCATTAGGAAGAAATAGACCCCTTACTACCTATACTATTATGCCAAAAGCCATATTCAGTCCTGCTATAACGACTAACATGATAAATAATTATGACAAACCTAACAATAAAGTCCAAGGAAGTCTGAAAAGCAACAGAACACATTATGTTGGAGCAGACCCAAAGGCTGGCCATACACATTCAGATCTGATCATTTGTCAAGCCAAATTTGGCTTTACATGCTGGGCAAAATCAGCTGATCCAATTGTTTGTTATTCAGGTTAATGATTAGACCATAATGGGTGCTGTCAGGAGAGGGCCGCATCAATGCATGGTTATGGTCATTGCTTGACAGGAGTATCAAATCAAATATCTGACTGAATATCTGTCAGTGAGGTAGTTGGTAGAGGAGGTAGAGGGCCCATATAAATTGGTACAGATAAACTGTCGACTTGGCCTTAGGGAGCTGAATTGGCAGCTTATTGAATGCAATAATTATGCCGTATGTTAAATCTCATAGTCAAGTATGAGTCCTTTTCCCATGTTCTGTGTGCCCTGGCAGACACCAGATTTGGCCAGAAGGTGTCACTGTTGTGCAAGAAGGATAAAAATCTGCCATGTGCTCAGTCTCTCTTTGTATTTTCACTCCAGGAGGGAGTGTATGAACTTGAGCAAAGATGCAAAGGCCAAGGGATGGTGAGACCCATGGAGGGCTCAGGGTACAGGGTCCCAAGCATTTTGAGCTCAACCATGGAGGGTTTAGAACACAGAGGCAGTGAAGAGACTGTGACACAAGCTTCCTGTGGATGGATTCCTGTAAAGATGGCAATCTGACCAGTCCCTGGATCAACTTGTAGTATGAGCTGTCTTCCATAACCCTGTATTCCCTTGCTTGCAAAAAAACTATCCAACCACTTATTAAAGCTATCTACTGTATCAGGCAACTGTGTGTGAACACCATGTCATGTATGTTTCAGGGGCAGATTTATCAAGGGTCAAAGTGAAAATTTAAATTTCGAGGTATTTTGTGTATCTAGGGAATAGTCCAAATTCGATTCGAATTTGAAAAAATTCAAAAATTCAGATATTGAAATTTATCATGTTCTGTCCCTTTAAAACGTTGACTTTGATTATTCGCTATCTAAAACCTGCCGAATTGTTTTAACCTATGGGGGACCTCCAATAACCTATATAGAGTCAATTGGTGGACTATGAAAAATCAAATAAGTTTTTTTTTTAAATACTTCGAAGAGATTTCAATCTAATTCGATCTTACTTAGATTTGAACGATCAAATACAGCCTATTCACCCGCAAAAAAAACTTTTTTTTAATAGGTTTCGGTTGGTCTTTTTTTATTCGAATTTTGAAGTTATGGGAGTTCAAAAAAACTCCCATTACTTCGAAATTCGACCCTTGATAAATCTGCCCCTAAATGTCTGCCACTTCAGCTACAACAGTCCTATTCTACTGGCAGCCAGTGTGTCTCCAAACAAACTATCATTTAAAAATAATCTGATGCATGAGCATATGCAGTATTGAGTCAGCTGACTGGCCCTGAATTATACATAGGAAAAGTTGGATGGTCTGAACTAAGGTCTTGCCTAAAAGCAAGGCCTTAACCATGCAAAACTTATGATCCCAGCCCCTATGCACATCACTGAGTAAACATAAAATGTGCATTCACAAATACCTTAGCAGTTATCCAAACCACAGTGACTCCAGGAAAAATGATAAACTGAACCTCAGCATTCAGACTAAGCAATAAAACAACACAATAATGTCAATGACTACTGGGGTCACTGTTTAACTGGAATCTCTGACTGACTCATGTAGTGTGTTTTACAGAGTTTAGATGTATTCTTTCCCTTTGCAGATGTAATTACCCCATGTAATCCACTCTCTTCAAATTGCCTACAATTGCGTATTTAGTAAGGGCTAGCTGTGTAAAAGTCCAAAATCCATAGTTATTTTGAACAGCATAGAAATCTTGCAACATCTGTTTTTTATTATTCAGCTTTTCCCTGTTTATTATTACAAGTGTTAAACATCATGCAATACTTGTGTGAAAAGTTCAGAACAAAAAAAAAATCTATTTATCAGGTTTGTAGATGAATAGAAAGCATTTTGTTGAACAAAGACAATTTATTGGTTTAATGGTTTATTTACTTGGTCTTACTAAGATCTTGATTCATAAAGTAGATTTTTTTTTTTGGAAAGCATTCTATGGCCACTTGTGCCAAAAACATAATGAAGACCAATATAGCTTGAAAAAAAATCACTATTAGGGATATGTCCTGTTTGCGTTTTGCTTGACTGTGGAGTTAATTGATGATTTATAGG
Organism: Xenopus laevis; assembly: GCF_017654675.1. Taxonomy (NCBI): domain Eukaryota; kingdom Metazoa; phylum Chordata; class Amphibia; order Anura; family Pipidae; genus Xenopus; species Xenopus laevis. Next base: position 64,794,702 of record NC_054381.1, on the reverse strand, counting down.
AATTAAATCAATTTTTAGATAAGAAGGGTCATTTACTTAAGGGAAGGCAGAGTGGATTGTACACAGTAGGCCATTTTTATGAACTTTGCACACTGAATGCCGTAGGTCTTTGTGCTCAGTTTTGCCCATGGGATGGTGAAACTTGATTACAGATTTATATTACATATGTTAGTTACTGTATGTTATTATGTTAGAAGCAGAAGGAATTCTGCCACAGATTGAACATTTTACTTTCACTGGAAGCATAAGGAGGGGGTTTTAATCTGCACCTCTGATCTTACATTATTATCCTGTGCCCTAGACAAAAAACAGAGTGTAGGACAAGTAAGAAGGGGGGCAGACAATTCAGACCTTTCTGGATAATGGGTTTCTGGATAACGGATCCTATACCTGTATATGTATTTCCTAATCCCCTTACTTACAGGTAAGTGTTTCACACAGACTTTTATACTTACATACATGCACATACTTTTTTAGTGGGTCGTGTTGCACGCTTACAATGCATACACTTTCACATTAGAATTGCTACATTTCTAAAAATGTATTGACCACTAGGGGAGCAAAGACAAAAAGGGTGGTCTGTGACATAAAAGAGGTGGGATAGTGATGGAAAGAGACGAGGTGATGATGGAAAGGGCAGATAAATGGCATCACCGATCCAGGATGGATTATAGACAGATCAAGGAGATATTTTACCGGCTAAGTGGCAACCCTAATTAACATACATTTGTACACAGTTCAACAAGTACACACATACTTTTTTTTTTACTATATTAAGGGGCAGGTTTATCAAAATGTGAGATTAGAACTCACCACAGAAAAAATCACCCATGTTCAGGGTCGGACTGGCCTGCCGGGGCAGCGGGTGCAAACCCGGTGAGCCCCGGCATTGGTGGGCTTAGGCCCTCTAATTAAATTGGTGGGTGGTGGTGCAGTGCATCCGGTGCCATTCTGTGAGTACCACTGGGCCCACTGGCTCCCGGCCAACCCGCCCTTTACGTTGCACTCACAGCCTGGCAAGTGGCACCCACAAGGAACAGCACGTCCTGCAATAGTGGAGGGGACCTGGGTTCTTGCTGCATGGTCCTGGTGTAATGCAATGTCATATGTGCCCACAGTATGCATGCCTGCAACAGAAAGTAACACCCCACCAGCCCAGACCAGTTTCACACACGTCTGCGCTCAAGAAAGCAACCCCCGTCTGACACATAGGGACAGAGCGGGATTTCTGGGAGAGGGACATGGGCAGACCCGCCTGCGCTCCTGACCTCCACCCCCATCGAAGGAATGACAAGCACAGGAAGGTGCCGGGTGCAGAGCGTGATTAGAGGTTCGAGAGGGGGGCCCTTGGGGGGGTGGGGATTTTAATTTATCAATATTTTTTTATTGTTTTAACCAATAAAGCAGTTTACAATGTATAGTATGTGCTTATAGTGATATTGAAAATGTTTCAGTAATCATACATTATAATAACATGACAGCATTTTGTCTTGGTATCGGAGAATGTGGCCGTTCACTCCAATGGTGATCCCAAAAAATCCAGTTCCAACAGCAAGTGCACCAATTCATTCAGATAAAAGTTGAAATAATGGAATCTAATTTCCCTAAGTCTGCATATATAATTGGAAAAGACAATACTCGAAAGACAGTTTTTACCACTGTTATTTACCCTATCCATGATATGTGATATTTTCCCCAGTTCTCTATGTCAATTGGCTTGACATGGTTGGTCAAATGTCCTGGTCAACTTAATACCTAAAACCGTTAAATATAGTGTTTCATTAAAAATTAAAATTTAGCATTAGTAGTTTAGTTCGATATGTGCCTCCGTTTTCACATGATATCACCTAACTTGTTTAGGATAAAATATAAATTAGGAAGAGATAGTAATGTTTGGGTTAGGAATAGTGTTATATCATCTTCGAACATACTGAGTTTTTGATGAAGAGCACCATCAATAAAACCTAAGTCATCTTTATTATTCCTAATGGCGATTGCCAGGGTTTCTAGTGATAAGTCGAAGAGCACCCCTATCGTGTCTCCCTTTTAATACTAAATGAGGCAGAGGAATATGGCCTAATGTGAATTTTTGCTGTTGGGTTATCATAAAGGGCTTAAATCCATATCAAAAATGATTCCCTACCTTTGCACAATAATGCAATGTACTATTAATAGGTTCATTTGGGCAAATAAGCCCCCTAGAATAGCATTCAGTTGCTCCCAGTTCTCTAGGAAATCCGGTGGATTGGGACTTCCTAATATTAAATTGTACTATTTTGCAACAATTCTGGAAACGGTGGTCCGCCTACATTCCCCTGCTAATATGAGAAATTGGGTTGATCTGGAAACAGGTTTGGCCAGAGACAAAAACTTGATACAGTTATTTTGGCTTCCCAAACGTAGCAGACCCAGGAACTTACTGCTGTTACCAACAACTCAACTCTCACTTTATTACTGGGACATTCTAGCTAAAAGACTCAATGTTAGAGTTTTCCCGTCAAGGTTAACCCCACTTACTGCGCTGAAATATATAATTCCGAACATCAACCTCCAGGAGTGGGAGAACAGAGGGATCTGGAATATTGGCCAACTCTATTTTGCAAACTCTCTCAAGCGGTTCGAAGATCTAGTTGAAAGATTTGACTTACCACGGTCTCAACACTATGCTTATCTTCAATTGGTACATCTTTTGAGATCCGCAACCTCATATGCACCTAATACCCCGTACAACACGGACATGGAACGTCTAAAGCTTGGAACTGTAAAGCTATCATTTCGGAATGTTATAAACAGCAACTGCAAACTCCGGAGGATTTTAAATTCCCATACATGCAAAAATGGGAGACTGACCTCCAACTTCAATTTTCCCTTGACCAATGGCAACAAAGCCTCTCAGCGTCTAAAGGCGCCACTGCCTGCACTAACCACCTAGAGACACATACCAAAATCACGCATCGGTGGTATCTTACTCCAACCAGACTGGCAACCATAAACCCTCAATACTCACCCCAATGTTGGAGACGTTGTGGACAAGTTGGGACTTTCCTACATATGTGGTGGTTATGCCCTATTATTCAACCTTTTTGGTCCAAAACGTTCAACCTGATTCAACAACGTCTAGGTTACACCTTCCCAAGCCAGCCCCAAATAGCTCTTCTTCAAATCTTTCCAGAATGTATAGAGGGACATAACAAAAAGTTATTATTCCATGTTTTCAATACAGCTGCCACACTGATTGCACAAACCTGGAAACAGCCTGTAACACCCAATATATAGCATCTCATCTTACAACTAAAGGTTAGAGAGAGCATGGAGAGAATGGCGGCATATACACCTGAAGCCAGCTTCAAATACGCACAAATATGGAATCCTTGGCATCCTACCCAGGACATACAGGAGTGATATTCCCTTAAAACCAGACAGTGTTTTTTTTTGTCTTAGGACAAGTCTATTATTCCTTTTAAGCGTTGATTACCCGTTATAACACCATGTACCAAATCTATGTTCTTAGTACGATCCATGTACAAATTATCTGTATTTCTCTATTCTTTCATCTATAATCTTTCTCCTTTTCCTTCTACACATGAGTATAATGTTCAGGATGTAATTTTTCCTCATTGTGTTAATTGTGCTTATTCAACGATTTACATAGCTCTTATGTGTCACTGAGCATGTAGATCTTGGCTTTGTTTGTATTCTTACTATATCTAAGCACAATAAACCTGCAAAAACCTGAAAAAAAAAATGATTCCCTACCCCCATTTTTGTAGGGTGTAAAAGAGAATAGGCCACACTAAAGAAACATGTTAATGTCCAGTTGTAAGAGCATAGAAGTTTTATTAGCTAATGCTACTAATAAGATTAATCTCCTTATAGTGTCCATTGACTGTCTTCCCCAAACAAACCCCACTCTCTATGAATTAAGTGTGGATGGATTCTGCTAAGATGTGTATGTAACACTTTGGCCAGAATTTTTGTTTAATTATTTCTTTATAGAAGTTAGTAATTTTATTGATGACTGTAAGCTCATTTGGGCAGGCCCTCTTCACTTGTAATATTGTTTATTTGCTTGTTTTGTATTTAAGTATGCATGCATATTGTATGCCCCTGTTTTTTTACAGCACTGCAAAATATGTTGGCACTTTTAAAGATGTGTTAATAATAATAATAATATATAATATATATATATATATATATATATATATATATATATATATATATATTATATATTATTATTATTATTATTATAATATATAATATATTATATAATAATAATAATAATAATAATAATAATAATAACAACATTAGTTTTAGCAATTTCATTCTCAATACTGTATTGCTGTTGATTTTTTTGTACCCAAAACCATTATTTGCTGTGGGAGACTACTAGAATTGACTTTATTGCTCCTATTTTATTTTCATCATTTAGCATTCTGCATCACTCTTTATTTTGTGCCTGCCTGTGAAAACTTTGTGTGCAATTTCAGGCCGGTACAAGCCACATCATTTTGTTATCCGATGTATAGTGGTCATCCAACTGTTTAGAAGACCTGGTGTTCATATTTAGGATGTGAGAAATAAGAAATAAGTTGTAAAATGCAAACTTTTTGATGTGATTTTCAGAAATGTATTTAAAAATAATTAACTCAATCAAATCTCGGCAGTTTTGGGTAGAAATACATATTTATCTTATTTTGGATTTGTCTAAATGTGTACTATACAAAAATATATGTTTTTTGGGGATTAAAGAACTGGTACTACTGGTACCATGCATAAAATGAGGACACTGTGTCAACCTTGCAATAACTGCAGTGACAACTCATAAAAAGTTAACTTTAGCAAAGTGTTGCTGTCAATCTGGAGTAAAAAGACATAACGTTTAAAAGATTGTAGAAATCAAATTAAATAAAGTTTGCCTTGGTACATAGAAATTCCTAAACACTAGTGGGGAAATCGCTCATCTTTTTTCCTGAAGAGACAGTAACAAAAGCTTCAACCAGGGCTGTGCCTGTGATTTATTTACACTCCATAATCAACAAAATAAATCAAAGTTTTTTCCACTGACAGTCTAGCTAACAGTGACTCCCTTTTAAAAGGGCAATGACACACAGGGCACTTTAAACACTTACATGCAGTAGCCTGTCACAATGCTGTGAAAATGCCTAATTTCCCTATTCCCCCACACCCACTGTCATTTACTATTTCCATATATCTCTTTCACGCCACTCCCTTTGTGTGGAACTCCCTTTTTGCTATAGTTTCCTCCTTTCTCATACACTCCACTTGCAATTCTCTTCCAGTAGGGGTCATTAACTCCTTTACATCATTTTCATCTTCACAAAATTATTTTGCTTTGTTTCCCCTTTTCCTTGAATCCTATACAAGTGTTACTTTTCACTCATTCTGGTTTTAGCACTCACTAGTTTTTGCACAGTGTCCCCTCCTTAGTCTGACATTTTAGTCTGACCAGACATATCTGCTCACATGATTCTCCCCCTCCTCCAGTTACCAATGTTTATCATCCTGTCACTCCATCGTCATTTTTACCCAAATTTCACCCAGTGGGTGCTGGCATGCAGAGTGTAGTATGGATAAATTAACACTTTGTCAAACACAGAGAGACTCTTTGCTCTTGTCATCATCAGTTCTTCCCTTTCAAAGAAGTCTGAGCCCAGTACCCACTCCCTTTTATGAACTCCCCAGAGCAATCCTCCTGCTTCCAGAATTTTACAGGGGATTGCCTATACAGGATCACCAACTAATGACTGGAACCTATAACAATACATTAGCAACACAAAATATAAAAATTACATCTACCCTTTACACTTGCCACCCACTGAACATAGCAACATTCTTGTTGCTAACTATAAAACACAATCACACTTTCCCCTCTTGTGTCAACTTTGGAAGCAACTGCAGAGCAACAAAGAACTGGCTCACTTTGGCCACCTCTGGGGAAAACACCTCTGTAGCATATATCTGTAGGGTTGCCACCTCTCTGGTTTGGTGTATCTTATGTCTCCTGCCTAGTTTTCTCAGACTTCTATGTGAATTCAGTTAATAAAGCCTTTATTTTTAAGAACCACTGGCACCTATTTATTGAATTATACCATAAGAATTATAGTTCAGCCACACCCTGTCTCCAACATATGAGAGGACCCATACCTGAAGAGTACAAGTCAAATGCATGGTTTATTGGTAAAGCTGACCCTGGAGCAGCAGGTACCTCCAAGTGGCTGACTATTTACACAAACATCTTTTCTTTACCATCCCTCTAGACCTGCTCCTGCCAGAAAGGGGGTATAATGGGAAGGAATGTAGAGTAGGGAAGAGAAGCAAGCCTGACTGGCTCAGAGAACATGGCAGACAGGAAAAGAGATACACTGAACTGACCAGGAGCAAGAGTATAGCAAGGAAGAAAATAAAGAAGAGGCAGAGCAGAAAGACAAACTTTCCAAAAAATAAATAAAGCATGATATGATGTGATCATCTTATTTTTTCCTTCTGTAAACCCAATGTACTGCAGGTGCATAAAAGCCCTGGCTGAAATGCACTTTGGGCCAAAGATCCTCAGACTCTCCTTTCCCCAAGGTTGGGCAGGTACCTTTGGCAATTTCCCCTGATCTAATGACACTGGTCTTCAGACTAGGGTTGTCACCTTTGTCGCCTAGAGTGAGAAATCGGGGGATTTGGTGAGTATGGGAGCTAGAAATGGGAGAAAGGGGCAGATCAGAGTCAGGCTGCGCTGCATTGACTAGCTATTATAAATTTGCTGGAAAGTACAATGCGGGTAACTTTGTAATGCTGGCCCTAGACTTGGCTGGTATTTTACTGGCTGGTAGTGAAATACAGGTCAGGTGGCAAGCCTACTCCCATCCGCACTAAAATTCATGTATAGGTGGGTTACTCTTCTGTGAGACAGTAATGTAGCTATTGCTGGCAGGGCTTGGATGCAGGACATGCAGCCGGGACCCCCAACCCCTCCAGACAAAATGTTCACTCTGACTTTGGACACAAGAGACTCTGGCGGGACCCAAGGGTGTTCAGCCTGGTTTTAATTGCACTTTTGGTAGTTCCACAACTCCTGTGAAATCAGCTGAAGCATTACCCAGGGCACAAATGCCCCCACAAAGGAGATCCAGGAGCAGAGGGCATATTTCTGGAGATAGGGCCTCTTGAGCTCACAATTTTGGTGGCACAATACTTCTCTGGCTTCCATGCTACAGCCTTTTTTGCCAGAACACCAAAAAGAGTCCTGTTTATTATTACTGTATGCCACATATGAATAGCCACTAGGTAGTGTGCAACATCTTGATCAATAACCTGTCAGGAATCTGCATAAAGCTATAGCTAATAGTATCAGCATGCTTACAGGGGTATGGGGCTTTCCAAATCAGTTGTGCTTCTATGCATATACAGTATAAGAATTTTTACATTGTACTTTTCTACCCTATAAAAAAACCTTTTTATTTTCTATAAATTTAGAACAGCAATACTTGTAGTAATGCTAGATGCCACAGTCCCAAGGTTCCAGCACATTTTTCATAGTGTTATTAAGTACAAATATATTTTTAGTGAATTCCACCGCCCCCAGATATAATAAATCAGGTCCCAGTCTTAAACATTTTTTGGTAACTGTCTACTTTAGTATACAAATATAGACGAGCAGGATCTAATGATAATCTATGATAGGAAAACAATGAATTGTTGTTACCTTATTACAAATTAAATCTGTTTGTTAAGTGTTTTTACTTCAATATTTAAAACAAAGTTTAGAATTAAAAAATTGGAGATGAGATAAAAGTATCACAAATACACACACCCCTATTACTTTTTAAGGGTGACACCATAAATGTGTGTGTGTGTGTGTGTGTGTGTGTATATATATATATATATATATATATATATATATATATATATATATACATACATTTATGGTGTCACCCTTAAAGGAGAAGGAAAGGCTTGATGCACTTGGGGTGCCAAATGTTGGGCACCCCCAAGTGATTGTATTTACTTACCTGAAACCCTGGGCCAGTGGTCCTATCAGCAGAAAACTGCACTGGCCCAGTGAGCAGCACGGAGTGATCTTCTTCCATCTTTCTCTGTCTTCGCACGGCTGCGCATGCTCAGTAGATCGAAAAGCTGAAATTTAACTAAAAAGTCGGCTATTTCGTTCAACTGCGCATGCGTTTGCCACGGGAAATTTGAAGAAAGAAGAAGAGGAAAGTGGATCGTTCCGTGCTGCTCGCTGGAATAATCCCTGGCTGGTGCAGTTTTCTGCTGAAAGGAGTACAGGCCCGGGGTTTCAGGTAAGTCAATACATTCACTTGGGGGTGCCTAACATTTGGCACCCCCAAGTGTACCAACCCTTTCCTTCTCCTTTAAAAAGTAATGTATCGTTCTACCATGTTGCCTCCAGTAAATTACCTTAAAATGTGCAAGTGTTTCCATTATCCGGAAACCCTTTCTCCAGAAAGCTCCGAATTACGGAATGGGCGTCTCCGATAGACTCCCTTTTATGCAAATAATCCACATTTTTAAAAATTATTTCCTTTTTCTCTGTAATAATAAAATAATAACTTGTAACTGATCCCAGCTAAGATATAATGAATCCTTATTGGAAGCAAAACCAGCCTATTATCTGATGTTTATATGAATTTCTAGTAGACAAAAGGTATCAAGATCCATATTACGGAAAGATCCGTTATCTGGAAAACCCTAGGTCCCCCGAGCATTCTGGATAACAGGTCCCATACCTGTGTATTTACAAATCATAAAGCTGGCTGGCAGCAGAAGGGTTAAACTATAACTGTCACACTGTGGCCAGATTTGGGGTGGTTGCCCAACACAGTGACGTTCCTCACCAGCTGCACTTCACATTATGGTCCATAGGTGTCGCTCCTGTCCCTATAGTTCTTCCTTAGACTCAGGGCTCTGCTGCTAACCCAGACTTTATTGAGTAACTCCACTCCCTCGCTGAAACGACTGGCTTTGATCGCAGAGTGTTACAAAAATACGTCCCCTCTGCACTGTTTGGTCTGAACAGAGTCGCAGAGCTCACCCTCCCACCACACCTCTAGCAGAGATTTCTACATCAGAAAAAAGCAGCGTCCCTGGTTGCATTGAGTCTGCTTCTGGAGTGCTACAGCTAAAAGTCCTTGCGTCTTTGGATCTGTCACAGGATGGCTGGGAAATCTCTTTACGGATCAGAGAGGAGCCACTGGAAACTGCTGCTTGCTGCGATTTCCCTCACTGTGGTCTATTCGTACAACATTGATTTGGATCACCCAGTTGTCTTCCGAGGTCCGAATGGTTCTTTCTTTGGCTATTCCGTCCTGGAACATTACCACGATGAGACAAGATGGTAAGTTGGAACTGCTAGAAGTTTTCATGCATCCGCCCCTCCTCCCCAGGACTCCCTTCATCCCCTTCTATTCACATTTTCCATTGTTTTCTGTGCTGTTGCACAAGGTGAGTGGGATGGATATGGTCATATAACTGGCCCCAATGCATGAGGCTTTCTGGACCGCTATATTAGCAATGCAAGAGCACAGTCCTTGCCAAGTTCTATCAACTGTAGCAGAACTACAAATCCCAAAATTGACCCTGTGTGTGTGTGTGTGTGCGCGTGTGTGGGGGTGGATGTTATAGTTCTTGCAGCTAAAGTGCCAAACCTTGCCTGGGTGTACAGAATCTCTTCTTATATTATCTAAATCAATACATGTAGTCTTATTGTGCTATTAATATTAGGATCAGTAAATTCAGCTTTCTAGGAAATCATGCTTTGTGAGTTATACTTCATAGATACACCGATAAAAGCACAAAGAGCTTACTTTTTAAGGCAGTACAATAACACTGGTTTATAATTAAAAAAAATAACCCTTTAGTGCTAAAGCAAATGTGCTTCCCCTGTGCTGCATATACTTTTACCCATTATTTATATAGTGCTAAAAGATTCCTCAGCACCTCGTAGGGAGTTTTCAGCATTTATATCAGTCTCTGGTAGGGTTGCCATCTCACCCCTTTAAAACCAGCTACATATAGAATCCACATAGTGCATGGCAATAATTCATTTAGATGCATGCTGCATGGCTGGACATAAATCAGTACAGTCTGCAGCATTTCTCTAAATTAATTGCAATTAAGCTGTGCAGGATGTAGATTCAGTATGTGTCTGGCTTTAAAGGGATGAGGTGGCAAACCTTGTCTCTGGACCAGAATTGATTCAGTTTAACCAGGAACCACTTCAAGAACAAGGAAATTGAAAATAACTGATGCTCCTCTTCACTTAAAAATGGACCAGCCTGGGGTATATCCCTATCAGCACCGCCATGTTAGCCACTTCCCAGCAGTCCCTCTTATTCTCCAAGCGTGTGCGCAGTATTGTTAATGTTTAGGTGGGGACTGTTGAGGCCATAATTGCATGGGGAGCAGGAGGTCCCAGACCATGGGGTCTGCTGTATGGGACCTCTTGCACCAGGCAAGGGTTTGCTGTGGTGAACCATGTGAACCCAAAGTTTTTGGGGCCTGCTACTACTAGTTATGCAACTGATTGATATACTTGAAATATTGTCATTGAATAATTGTTATTAAATAATCCCCATCCCCTTACAGCACTGATTCCCAACTAGTAACTCGTGACATCATCACCCTGTCCCATTTACACCACCATCTGGTTTTATACCAGCCAACCACATTTTTAGGGCTGCACATTTCTTGAACCAACTCATATCCAGAGCACATGAATATCAGTGGAAATTGATGGGCCAACGCATAAGTACCAATAATTGCTTTATTGGTAAGTGTATTGCCAGCTTAAAGGGACAGTTTGGTTCAGTGAAAGGGACTTGTGCAGAAAATAGTTTTTCTTGATAGTTTTAATTAGGAAATATTAAGGTTTTTTTGGGGGGGGGTTGCACTAAACAAGGCAAACTTGCATGGACCAATTGAGTGTCACATTTTACTTCCTGGTTCCAATGAGCAAATTCAAACAAATCATTATTGAGTTTTGGCAAACTGAAAATGCAACAGCTGTAGTTAAACTCGTTTGATGCTCCATATCTTGAATTAGTAAATGACCATGTGTCAGCCCATTCAACTCACAGTGGAGGCAGCACCAGGCATCCCCAGTCTCTATAAGAATGGTCACATCAAAAAAATTGACTTGATCTGTGGATGCTGAATATAAAGTTAAAGTCACAATTTACTTCCTGGTCCCAGTGGATAAAGTAAAAAAAATCAGCAGTCCAACGAGAAGCCTCTCAACAATGAGTTGTAATTGCAGGTAGGAAGGGGTTTAATTATTTTTTATTTTATCACTGGACTGCTGATTTGATTTACTTTTCTTATTGGGACCAGGAAGTAGCATGTGACTTTCGTTTCATATTTACATTTTTCCTTGTTTCATGTAAGAAATAATAAAATCTGTAGCTATTTACAAATCAAAACAATAGCAAAACGTTTTTAAGCACAAGTCCTATTCATTGTGTTATTGTTGAGTTAGCCAAGACACAGACAACAGCAGATGAAAATTCTAACTAAATATATTAAAAGTACTGCATCTCTTTTAAACTCAATCAAGCTATGCCTAGGGTCTAGTTATATGTATGCAGAGCTTCACTTCCCCTTTTTTAAATTCAGGAGCCAAGCTCCTATTGCAGCACAACAGCACCCTATCTAAGTGGCTCAACATGAATCAGTTCCATGCCCTTCCCATATCATCTTCATGGGATAATGGTTGTAGAGGTCTGTGCTGTTCACATGCAGAACAGACTGGCCATATACAGACTGGCCAATGAAGAGAATGGCCATACCATATATAGCCCTTGTATAAGTGGGTTAAGCCTGCAGGGTTATAGTTGGTAAATGTGCAGCATGACTTACTGGATTGGTCATTGTATAGGCCTCCTTAGATTGTATGGAAAAGGAATGGTTGTGCACATTGAGCCCTCTATGTAAACCATGTACATATGCCAGAACTATAAACATGAGCATAATACATACAATTAGGGTAATGCAGATGCTAACATAGAACATGCAGCTCTTTACATTACATGAATAGAGGTCTTACAATAAGAATGCCCTTCTTACAAGAGCCTGCAATCTAAATACTGTAGCTTCATTTTGCAGTTGTATATTCCATACCTCCCAACATTTGAAAAACTAAAAGAGGGACAAAAATTTGTCCTGGGGCAATTTTTGGTCATGCCCATTTTATGGCCACACACCCTCGTTACCATGTCCATTTAACAAAACTTGGCAGGTAATAATAGTTTGAACACATCTGGGAGTTTTAGTGCAATGTTGCATGCTCTATAACAGTTTTGCTAATGAAAGTATATTGCCCTTTAAGCTGCTAGTTTCAGTTCTCCCAAGAGACTTGCTTATCTTAATAGTTACAATTGTTCTTTGCTTATCTTAAATTGTTACAAAAGTATCAAATTGCAGCTGCTGGCTGTTCTGGGCTCTCTGCCAAAAAGGGCCTTGTATTAATTGAGTTTCAGAAACTTTGAATTTTTTTTTCGAGTCATATTAGGAGATCAAAGAGAAACCCAGGACTGTTGGTTGAGCTGTCAAAATCGGGACTGTCCTGCAACAAACGGGACAGTTGGTAGTTATAGGAAAGGAATGTTTGCCCTGTTTTTTAACATGAATTATAGGTAATAACTGACTAGAAATCAAACCTTGATGGTCAGTTCAGATTTGCTATTGCCATACACAAGTGTCTCCATATTTACATACAGCAATGTGCATGTATGTGTGTGGCAGCAGTTTTATAGGCTCTAGCCATACCTAGGTCTAATCAAATGCATCTGGTTTATAGTATTTTTTTCTGATCAGGCCAGAATTCCATTAATCTTAGAATCCACAGATTTACAACTACTGATGCTGTTCTTATTTGAGATGGTACATTGACAGTACCATTATGGGATATTTTTGGAGGCTTCCATCAATGTTAATAATTTCAGTATGTGTGGGTTGGCTGGAGTGTGAAAAATTCCCAGATATGGTTGTGTGTATGAAATAACAGTGTAAGATGTGTGGTGCTTGTGCCTTGTAAAACAAAATGAAAAATAGCAGCTGTTCCTTGAGCATCTTTTGCTTAAACAATGTTACTTCTTAAAGTTACTTTTAAAAGCTTGGCAGTAGGAACATTGATCTTCCAAAAGAAGAATTTCCCGTAGAGCTGTCTATTTGTTATACAATGGGGCAACAAAGGACACAGGTCATGAGTAGCTGCACACAGACATTCAGCATCCCATACAAATATTTTTTAATACATTTTTCTTTAATTAATTAGCTTATGTTCAGGCACCCATGGATTATACCCCTTCCTATTGCTGATGAGAACTCTATGTAGTGTGTCATGGAGAGTGAGCGTAGGTACAATTCTAGGGGGGGCCCTTATGTTCCCTACAGGTTATGACAATTGACTGTCTTTCCCTGATACAGGTGGTGGTTTTACAAAATGAAGGGTAAAATAATTTGTATTTTATGTCAATCGCAATGAATATTGAAACCTCTGTCCAACATAAGGAACACAACTCCAAACAGTTCTATGGACAAGTCAGATTTTATTTTTTGTCAGAAAGCTTAGCGTTGAAAAGACATAAAAGGGCTTATGATGAAGTGTGCAAAGTGTAAAAGTGCGGCAGACACAGTTTTTTGCACTCCTAGAATGGGGCCTTGCTCTAGACATAGAGCTGCCTGCCTTTGGCAGTATTGCATTCAGAGGAGCAGGTAGTGGAGAGCATGTGGGTATCCCCTGAAATGCATGGACCTAAAACTCAAAACTGCCCCACATTCATTAATATGGCATTTCACCTTCATTTTTGCTATAGGCCACTGTGCTTGGCTAGAATATTCTATTCTCCACAGGCAGACTTGTTAATGCCTCCTATTGTGAATGTTTTATGACAAATGCACATTATATATGCTTGTAAATGCAAACAGGCACAGAAGGAACATTCCATGTACTCCATTCCTTTGTTTTCTCATTTAGTTGTGTTTATCTTTTCCTTTAAACCTTGTAATGTGTAAACTTGCAGTAAAAAAACAAGTCCAGGGAATTGGGGCTTAATGCGCCATAAGCAATAAACTGCATAAAATGGGAAGGTAACTTGGCGTAAGTAAAGGTCTATTCTATGTATGAGACCAATGTTTTGGTCCCTGTTTGGGACCTTGTCAAGGTTGAAAAAGATCCCAAACGGGGACCGAAATGAGAATTTTTGATGCACGAGACCCTTAGTTGCTGATAATTTCTTTTGTTTATAAATTAAGTTTTTTACCGTGCATCAGGGCAGTTAAAGGAAAATTTGGTGCTGTCTAATGTTTAATATATATCATATATACATACGCATACCTCCCAACTGTCCTGTTTTTCAAGGGACAGTCCCAATTTTGACAGCTCAACTCAGTCCCGGGTTTTATTGTCTAGAAATTCGATTTGCAGTGGGATAACAAGTGAACCTTGACAAAGGGGGTTACCCCAAAACGTTGCATACCGCAATAAACCTTTAGCAAGGGCTCACCCTGCCAGCATTTACCTGTGTGCCTGTGATTTCATTTCTCCATGACAAGTGAACCTCCATACATAAAACGGTCACTGTTTTAGCATGGGGTCTGTCTCTTACCGTTCCATGTGTGTCAGCCAGGAGCAGTGATAGGTGAATCTGGTTGTTTTGTCTGCTGATGGACAGCAGTGGACAAAATGCCTCACAATGCTGTGAATCCCTATGCAAGAAGCACATATTGTACAATATCTGACATTGAGGCACCCATATGTAATAATCAGGAATAAAATCAATACACTGGTGCAAGTTTGGTGCAGGCTTAACTATGGGTTACTACACTGGGGCAATCTTTGTGACTTTTATTATATAAAGGGGATAGGCAGAGCTGTGGAGTTGGAGTCATGGAATCGGAGTCATAGGGTTGGAAGCAATTTTGGGTATCTGGAGTTGGAGCCACCAAAAATTTACCTACTTCGTCTCTCAGGGACGGAACTAGGGGAAGGCAGAAGAGGCACGTGCCTGCGGCGCAAAGCTTGGTGGCCGCCAGGCACATACCTCATAATCAGCCTACCCCTAGTCCTCCACTGAAAAAGGTTAAGCGGGAAGCACTCTCTGATTGTGCTATCACAGAGCCCTCTGATTGTGCTATCACAACCGCACACACGTGTCCCCTTTTGCGCACGGGTGGAGGGGCACGAAGTGACCAGCCGGCACTGCCGACTCCTAAAAACTTTAAATACAAGTACTGAACATAATCAAATCAGATTTAAAAACTTCAATGAAGGAGAATATGGCAGAAGCAAATCTGTTTCTAAGAACAATACTTTAGTTAATTTTGGATTGTATTTAACAGCTATTCTACAGCTACTGTATATGCTAGGTTCAATTAATAAATAAGTTGTTTTAGGTTTTCCAATTGTTTTTGGTTTATGTCGTTTAACTTTGATTTTGGTTTAGAATTACCAAAGGATGTAGTTTATATTTTTGAGTGTTGGCAGTGATAAAATGCCTTGTATGTTGTGTACTTAACTTCTTAACATTAGTATATTAAATGAACAATAACAACAAAAAATGAAGTGTTTTAAAGTAATTAACATATATACTGCTAGCATGCACTGGGAAAGCTATATGTGTTTACACAGTTTACATAACAAACAACAGATAAAACACCATTGTATTGGACAGGGCTTATTTTATGTTATGTGCTGTGTAACCTGTACCTTGTCTCCTTTTTCAAGCTTGAATAGGTGCCCTCATGGCTACACAGCAGCTTGTTCATATAAACTATAGTAGTGTTTCTGAAGCAAACCCGCCAGTTTTACCAGTGCAGAGCAACAGTGCATTATATTTTAATTAATTTGATTCGCTTTGAGTTTTTGGTGTTACTGTTCCTTTAAAACAGAGAAGTCGGAGGTACCATAAAATGAGGAGTCATAGGATTTGTGTACTGACTCCACAGCCCTGGAGATATGAGAAAAATTAGAATATTTTAAATAATATATTTAATTACATGTTTAAATTATGTTGTGTTATGTATGTGCTTTAGCATATAACTTGTGCTTTTCACAAGATTTATTTTTTAAGATGTTAAGAACACGTTAGGCAGGTGCTCCAAAATAGATGCAATAGAGAACTCATATTGATGCAGTTCATTAAGGTAATTGAACCCAAACACAATCCTGTACTCCTATACTTGGTTGAGAATGTGTGCATCCTGCCTCTTTTGAATGGCACACCTATTGATGCTATTGAGTTCTCACAGAGTTGCGATATTTTGAGCAGGTACTCTAGAAGTGACACAACCCCCAATCTGAAAATGCTAGATGCAACTTGCATCCCGTTAGCTGTTGCGTCAGTTCAAAATCAGTGGGGCTCATTTATCAACACTGGGCCATGAGCAGTTACCCATAGCAACCAATCAGTGAATAGCTGCAAGTAGAACAATGGATGCAACAATTTGATTGGTTGCCATGGGTTACTGCCCATGGGCAAATTTGCCCAGTGTTGATGTGACCCCCAGTGAGTGCAATTGAAGTGGACACATCTCAGATTTCAGCTGCAGCAGTGCTGGAATTATGAATTATAGGGGTGAAATGCAGCATTGTGGGTAAAAATACATGTTGATTTGAGCCCAAAATTCTTTGCACTTAGCACTTGCGTTCATAAAGTACCCCTTCTAGGCTTTCTTCTCTTCTTCAAAAGTGAAATTACTTTTTTGTATGTTGTCAGAATGTGAGCCCTTTATATGTTAAGGAACGATTCTCCATAAAATAGTAATACCTCTTGTTATTATGCTTTATTTAAACAGTGCTGACATATTCCACAGTGCTATTCAGAGACTGACCATTATTCCCTGCCCCAGTGGAAGTTACAATGTAAGGCCCCTATCATGCACACTACAGTATGTCCATCTTAATACACAAGCACCACGATTAACCTGTAAACTAAGTGATGCCTAGTGATGTCATCGGCTATAATAAAAATGCATTATTGTCACTTGTGTTTTAGAACTCACAGAAACTGGCTATTAAAAATAGGATGTACGCACTGTAGTATTAGAAGTCAACCTTGGAGTTTCATGACCTTTATAAAAACCAGCCATTTTGCACCTTCTTTTGGTCTTTCAACTCCTTGATGGCATATTTATTTAAGAGTGAAACTAGAGTTCACCACAGAATGAAATTATTTTTAGAGGAGCAAATCAATGGTGAACTTTCACCATTGATAAATATGCTTCCAAAAATCCATCAAGAGCAGTGGAATTTCACTACTGCAGACTGTGGCAAGCTCTTGTTTCACTCTCTAGCAGATATGCCCCTAGGTGACTTCTAGTATCCTAGGTTTTTACAATACATTATTGTACATTATTCTTTGTGGCTAGTGTCATTAGCCACTTTTGTTTTTATGTTTCACGGGATTGTTTGTCCAGGTGATGTGAGTTTTTTTCCTATTTATTTTAGACTGCTCCATTTGTTTTCATATGCCATAAAATGAAGTTCATGGCAATCTGCTTTCATTCCTGTAGTCTCTGAAGATCCATTCAGGACTGCTGTCTGTTTTTTTAACCCAGCAGTGACTCACTACTTCATAATCTACATTTAAATGTTGGTGCTGCTTTTATCAGCTCTGTTGAAAATCTGTAATAATAACTATGAGTAATAATAACTATGAATAAATATAATTGTATATTTTGGCTCAGCATTTAAGCAGTGATTCCCAGTCTCTCTAGTGCCAAGACTTACACCCACCCAAAGTTCTGAGCTGGACTTATCAGCTACTTTTAGGGTGGGAATCCGGATGGGGTGAAACAAAAGTCTAGCAGGAAAATAATATCCAAAGTTATAACTTTTTACATATTTATTGCTGTGCATTACATTTTTAATTTCTGAGTACATGCAAGTGGAGATATTTTTTTCTTTGTATTGTGGTGCCCAAAAGGATGTTGTTTTATAAATTTAGTTTAATAAATAATAATGGATACTTATTCAGGCTTGGATTATGACTTTACTGCATAAAATTTACATTCGGAAAGGGTGTACATGTACGTTTTGAACAGAATAGTGGCAGTTTACTGAAGATGTATTTGTGTTTGAGACATCCACTGTCCATTTTAATTGATAACTGGATCGATCACATATCCTGCACCATGCACATCACTTTGCTTTTTGGTTACAATATTATATATATTATATAATATTACAATATTATATATACAACACCCCAGGTACACAATCCTTCTCCATTTAAAGCGGTTGTTGTTCACTTTTCAATAAACTTTTAGGGGGTTATTAACAACAATCCAATTCATCTAATTTTTTTAATAAAAAAACTCCCATCCATGATTTTGCTTTATTTATCATTAAAATAACTCGAAAAAATCATATTGGGGAAAAAACTAAATAAAATTGAGCGAAAACTGAATCGTGTGATTTTTTTCTGACTTTTCTCCCGAATTGCTTGATTTTTTCTGATTATTTCCCAAAAAAACCCAATTTTTCAGATTATCGAGCTAAACAGAGTGCAAACCACAATATCTTCAAATTGGGATAAGAACATCTGCCATTGACTTATACATAACCTTCATAGGTTTGAGATGGCAGAATTTCGGATTCTGGCTTTTTGCAGCATTGATGTATAATAAATTTAGAAAAATTCTTGTTTTTTTTCCCACTAAAAATAAAAGTTTTAGCCCGACGAGAAAAAATTGAGTTTTAATAAATGATCCCTAATTAGTACAATTAGTAAAATAGAGAGTGATATTCTCCGACAATTTGCAAATGGTTTTCATTTTCTATTATTTGTGGTTTTTGAGTTTCAGCTTTTTATTCAGCAACTCTCCAGTTTGTAAATTTATAAATCAAGTTGCTAGTGTAGATATTAACCTAGCAACCATGCATTGATTTAAATAAAAGAATGGAATATGAATAAGAGAGGACCTGAATAGAAAGTTGAGTAATAAAAATGAGTAATAATAATAATTTTGTTACAGAGCATTTGTTTGTTTAGTTGGGGTCCGTGACCCCATTGGAAAGCTGGAAAGACTAAGAAGGCAAATTATTAAAACACTATAAAAAAAATAATAAAGGCCAATTGAAAAGTTGCTTAGACTTAGCCATTCTTTAACATACTAAAAGTTAACCCAAAGGTGAGCCACCCCTTTAATCTACGCAAATTAAACCAGATACCAAATCCTTTAATTGTACTAATTATGCCATTACGGTCTTCTGACTTTTGCTGTCGCTATGTATGATACAGCAGATGGAGCTGTGAGGTCTGTTGGTTAGAATACCGCAGTAATCTGGTGTGTATGAGAAATTTGGTTCCAAGCTGTATTTTTTGTATCGGTCAGTTGGAACCACATAATCTTATGGAGCCACTCCTTGACAAACTGATGCCTGACCCTATCACTGGAACAGTTATTTGCAACAGAGTCTCTAGTTAATTTTTTGGATATCCGGTAGGTGATTTCCTTGTCAACTCCTTTGTCCCGAGAGGTCCCACAGCCCATAACTGGACACTAAAAATGATGACAGCTGGAAAACCCTAAATACAGAAGCCTCTGTCAGTAGAAATCAACGCTTAACTATCACATATTTAGTAGATAACCATCAATTGCTCAGCTGCAGTCCTCTTAACTAAGCTCAATGTGTTATAAATAAATTTATTCCGGCCCTGAGCCAGAAAAAAAGCATGAATTTCTTCAGCACCATTTGGCTTTAAAGTGTTTGTGTATTTGCCACTCTGTATGACGACACTGTTTGCTATTAAGAGACAGGCTGCGCTCCATAAAAGGAAATTAACATTTCAATGACCTTTTTGAAAGTGCTGCATAAAGTATTTTCTTTGCCGATAGCATCAAGGACACATTATTTTGACCTTGGTTGATGTTTTACAGTTTTGTTCTCTCTGTATTTTGTTTTTAATACTAGAGGGTCTGGTTTACCTTTGTTAGCTTTTTTTACGCAACTTTATTGGGAGAGAATTGACTTTAAACTGGACGTTTTCTGTGAATATGTGTACAATTTTTTGGTCAGGTTTTTGCCAGCTATTTGTGAATAGAACAGCTATTATAAATATGTGATCTATTATCCAAAAACCCAGAAATCTCTGAATTAAGGGACAGTACTAAATTACAGGACGGCATACACTCCATTTTAATCAAATAATTCAATATCTAAATTGTCTTTTTTCTCTGTTATAATAAAATAGTACCTTGTACTTGATTCTCAGATATAATTAATTCTTATTAGAGGCAAAACAATTATATTGGGTTTTTTTATTATTATTTATTGTTTTATTACTTTTCAATAATGTTTACAGAAAAAAGAAGGAGAAAGGTTTGTAATAAAGTACAGCATATAAAAACAGTGGTTAATGTGTCATTATTAAATAGCTTTATACTTCTTTTTCATTCAAACGTCAGGTTATCTGTACCTAATGCTAGCGCAGCCTGTCTCTTAATTATCCTGGGACCACGGGTACCAATTTTAGCTCCCCCTCGTAAGTCCTGTCCAGGAGCCTGTCCCTAATGGATTCCATTGGTCTGATCCAGTTTACCTTGGTCTCCAGTGTTTGTCGACCTGGTATTTGCGGTCGCTTCCACTTTGCTGCCAACAGTGATCTTGCTGCTACTAGGATATGTGTAGCTAATTTGTGAGATTGTTTGGCTCTGATTTTCTTACCCTGGAGAAATGTATGGGGATAGCTTGAATGGTGCAGTGAAGTACCTCAGAGAGCAGATTCGCAACTATCTTCCAGAATTTCTGGGCTTCTGTGCATTTCCACCAGGTATTTAGGAATGACCCCTGTTCACCACATCCTCTAAAGCAGAGAGAGTGGTCTGGATTACCGCTAAGTTTGCTGATACGTGTATGGGTGTAGTACCAGTGAAATATAATTTAAATTTTTCGCTGGAGGCTGCACAGACAGATGTTTCCCACAAGATTTTTGGATATCGCAAAATCTAGATCTACACCCCATTTTGTCATGTATGGCTGATGAAAGTCAGTGTTGTCCGACGATAGGCAATTGTAAAGCAGAAAGATTAGGTGTGATGGGTAAGATTGTTTGAGGCACATGGTCTCAAAGTATGTTGGAGATTGTATTCTTTGGTTTTTAACCTCAGTTTCTGCATAATGTCTGATTTGTAGGTATCGGAAAAATTGTGAGCATGGGATTTTGTATTCTTCATTACATTTTTGGATATGGTAGACTGGTCCGGATGAAAGGATGCAATATTAACCATATTTGCGTCCATACAGGGTTTAAAGTCTGTTGGTTTGCATCCCGGTGGAAATCTCTTGTTGTACAAAATGGTTCTGTGTCTAATACTATATGTACCCAGTTTCATCTAAATATCTGTTGAGTCCCACAGTTCTAGTGCTTGCATTGAAGTGGGTAGGAAATTTCTGGGGGTGGCCTTAATTCTGGGTCTCTTGCCACCCATATGGGCTTTTTGTAGTGAGGATGCTGTTTTTTCTGTAAAATGTATTGGTAGTGTCCTAAATAAATATAGAAGTCTTGGTAACAATGTCATCTTGACAGCCGTTATCCTACCAAACCAAGAGAGGTGATATGTATGCCATATAGATAGATCTTTTTTGAGCTTGTTGAGCAGTTTTGGGTAGTTAGCTTTATATAGGGTGTCATAGGTTGGTGTAAGGTGAATTCCAAGATATGCTAAGGATGTTTTTTCCCATTTGTAGTCAAAATTAAGTTGAAGTAGTTTTAGTTCCAATTCAGGCATTTTCAGTGTCAGTGCGTGTGATTTTGTGGGGTTAATTTTGTATCCAGAGATTCGTTGGAACTGATTTAATGTCCGAAGTAAGTTAGGAAGGGTAGTTTGAGGTGATGTGAGTGTGAGGAGAATGTCATCAGCAAAGAGGTTGATTTTGTGTTCTGTTGGTCCTACTTTAATGCCATAATGTCTACGTTATTTCTGATGGCGTGGCCAGGGGTTCTAAGGATAAAGCAAATATTAGTGGCGACAAAGGGCAACCCTGGCGCATCCCTCCTTTTATCTCAATCCGTTTAGACATGAGACCCATACTAAGTACCTAAGATGAGGGGGCTGCGTATAGTTGCCTGTTATGTCTATGTCCTGTTATGAATGGATGTGGTATTTGTAGTTTTTCTAGGACTGCGAACATATAGTTCCAGTCCAATCTATCAAATGCTTTTTGTGCATCTAGGGATAAGAGACTGGTAATTTTGGTGCAAGATTTATTAGATTAATTGCTTTACGGATACTATCAGCAGCCTGGCGTCCTGGCACAAATCCTACCTGATCCTTGTGAATGATCATAGGGAGTAGCGTAGAGAGTCTGTTGGCTAATATCTTCGCGAACATCTTAATATCTGTGTTAATAAGTGAAATCGGCCTATAGCTTTCACAGTTATGGGGATCTTTCCCTGGTTTTAAGATCATAGTTATGGATGCTGTTTGCATATGTTGTGTAGGTGGAGACCCTTCCAGGAGCACCTGGTAAAGGTCTTTTAGATGTGGTAGTAGGTTCTCCGCAAATGTTTTGTAATATTTTGCTGTAAAGCTGTCTGGCCCAGGTGCTTTACTGGGTTTGGAGGTTTTAATCACTGATTCAATTTCCTCTATTGTTATGGAGGCAGCTAGCATCTCTTGGTTTTCTCTATTTAATTGTGGGGGGAATGGATCGATGATGTCCTGATAGTATGACTTATCCAAGTTCTCTTTCCAGGTTTAGTTGAGTGAAGTTTGCTGTTTGTGGGGTCCAAGTTGTTTAGGTCTCTTTATAGTAGGGATCTGGTCCTTTCAGTTCTACCGAACCTACTGATTCAGATAGCGTACAGAAATTATAAGGTAGTGTTCCTGTATTGTTCCTTGACACTGTTGCTGTCTTGTTATGGCAGGATGGCCCAGTGTTTCTGGGTTGTATATAGATAGTATAGGCTTGATGGCTCGCTGGGATTTGTCTCCCAATATGTGATGCTCAAAGGCCATATTTTGTATGCAGTCCTGGTAGAATGTTAGATTAATGTCTATTATTACAGTAGTAGCATGTGGTTTATTCCTTTAGCATCCACTGGGACCTGGTGGTCAAATAGGGGTGTGTTCCCAGGGGTACGTTGCTACTCTGTGGTAGTATGGTCTTACATACCCCATGGAGGACCTTGTGTGCAGGGCCCATTAAGTGTGTTTATAATATTGTTCTTCACTAGTACTCCACCGCTCAGTCCAGCGGGTGATAAGTCTCCCAAGCGGCCGCATGGTCGTTGGGCTCAGGAGCGGGGTTATGGGTCTGAGTCGTTGGTGTTCTCCGATGCTTATTCTTGTGACCCTGAGTCTGTAGTGAGGTGTTGTATCACCAAAGCACTTCCCATTCGTGGTATCCCCCGGCAGTGTACTAGCCGAGACATGCTCACGTGGATGATGCCGCCTTCACAGTATGTGTGTCGGACTCCACGGCTGAAATTGCCTACCTAAAAAAAAGATCTCTGCTCAAACCATAGTATTGCTTATATAGTACGATGGGAGCAAAACAAATGCCTGTGATGAATAAAGCTGGTGTCTCATGGCATTTGTCATCACTTGCGGAATTATCAGAGTGGCTGGCTGTTTGCATCACTTTTTTCAGTTAAGAGGCCCATTACGAACAAAGCTGATAGGGCTTCCTAGATAATTAGCAAGTGATGCTTAGAAGTTTGTGTTAGCAGGATTCACAGGCCACTGTCTCAGTTTGCCTTCTTTCTATGTCTGACCTCTATTGCTTTACTTGCACATTTTGGTTTGTGCAACTGCTTCTAGGATTTCCACGAAAACCTGCAACAGATAAGTATTGGTGCCACCAAGTAATTATGACCATTTGGCATTAAATTAACAGCATACCTTTAAATAAGTTATACTAGTGTTATGATCAGTTCTGAATTTGGGGAGGAATGTGCAAGGGTGCCATACCACCAATTTGTTATTTCTGTGCATAAGCATCTCCTCTGGGGGATGCAAGAGTCTTGAATCCCAGAAGTTTTTTATTGCAATAGCTTTCTTTTGCTTCTCTCCACTTCTGCATTCAAATAAAATGGAAGGTTTAAAAAACACAAATAAAAAAAGCATATAAAATATAAAAGGAGAGAAAATATTGCTGGCAGTCAAAGTAGAGAAGAGATGGATACGTGTTATACACTTGAAGCGGGTGGAGGCATCAGAGAGGGTTATAGAGAACAGGTGAGAAGAAGAAAATATCAGAAGTAAATAGAGAAAATGAAGGTAGAGAACAGTAGCAGATTGAGAAACAATGAGAGAATGATATAAACAGTCTTAAATAATGGAGGGGGGGGTAATATAGAGTATGCTGGGGTTGTGCTGTGTTACAATACACAGGCATGGTGCTGTGTTTACAGAAGCTGAATTGGTAGTCAAGAAAAGAAAAATTTTAATTTTGGGGTCCCTAAAGGCCACATACCCAAGTATATCTATGCATACTGGAATTAAACTGTATATTAGAAGGAAATACCAAAGTGAAAATAGCAAAATGGCTTTGCTTTAAAGTGGGTGAAACCAGAAAGTGTTGCTGGGAGAGACTTCTTATAACAGTGGATGTGGCTTAAAATTATTGGAGGGGTTATTTTGGGACCCCCGTAATACAGGTGGAGCACATAGCATCTGTCCACTTTTTTCACTTCAATTCAAACACTGGTTAACATTACTAGATGTTTATCTCTTTATTATCCATTATATTGCCGTCATGTTTAAATAGATACAAGAGCATTGGGAAATGGAACTTGGTCCAATACTCATATCTTAAACTGGCCAATATCTGTGGAAATCTCAGCTAATACAGTCAAAGTGTTAATACAGTAATGCACCATTTGTCATTCAGCACCATCTGTTGCACTCATCGCTTCTTTTTTAACTTCCTGCGGTGCTTGTGAAGCTGCTTTTCTTAATGAACCCTTCAAATATTCTCTGGTCACTTTCAAGTGCAGGACAGAAATAGAATGGTCGAGGCAATGACATGCCAGTGAAAATAGCACTGCGTGTAAACACAGGCTAATTCAGCAATGAATGGCAGCAGTAATATTGTGATTACCATTATTTATTTGACATTTTACTTAGATATAGCAGTAAACTTTTCAACAATTCACCAGCTTTAAATATACTGTCTTGAGTTAATGTGCCGTGCAAAAGTATTTACCCCATTTGCCTTTTTTTTTACATTTTGTCATGTAACAACCTATTTACATTTAATTGGGATTTTTGATATTTTATTTACACAACAAACTGTATTTAACACTTTCAAAGTGCAAAATATGTTTTATTATGACACAAAAGCTAGTTGGACAAAAAATCAGATATTTGTTGCATAATTAATTACCTCTCTGAATTAATAATGGACAGACCCACCTTTAATGCAATTACGCGTCAAGTGTCTATCCACTTTGCACATCTGGATCCTTCATTTGATCGATTCTAAGCAAAATTTAGGCCAATGACACATAAGGAGATAAATCTATTCTTCTGCGGGTGACTCCAAGGGGGAAATTTACTAAAGGACGAAGTGACGTCATTCCGGAATTTTGCCGATTTACTAACGGGCGCTGGCGAAAATTCTATATTCGCTAACGAAGGAGATACTCTAGCGCTACTTCGCACTCTAAAGCCAGGCTAATTTTCGCTCTGGCGAATGGTCGTAACTACGCAAATTCACTAAGATGCGGATTTTACTGAACGTTACCTCTTGCGCCAGACTTGCCTTCACCACCTCAGACCAGGCGAAGTGCACTAGAGCAGATAGGAGTTCCTCAAAAAAAAGATGAACATTTTTCTAAATCCCAAAAAATGCTGGTGTCTTTTACTTTTTACAGGGTGATAGGCTGAAAAAGATTGTACTTCCCCCCTACATTTCCAAACATATGGCACCTAAACTATACAGTGGGCACATGTGTAGGGCAAAATAACACCTCTATTTAATTTTATTAAGGTTCTCTGGCCTTGTGTAGTGTAATGTAGTTACTGCAACATATACGTCCATTGTACTTTAACTTCACGCAGTATGCCAATTAGGCATTGCCAGCGTAACTTCGAACTGCTTATCGTATTATCGCTAGCGCAACTTTGCAAGTGTTTGGAACCCTGGACCAGGCCCGGACTGGCAATCTGTGGGTTCTGGCAAATGCCAGAGAGGCTGCTATAAGGTCCCATTGAAAGTCAGTATTTAGTGGGCTGGTGGGAGCTGTTTGGGCCTCTATGTGGACTGAGTGGGCCTCTGTGTACCTGAAATGCCAGGGCCTAATTTAATTCTCAGTCCGGACCTGCCCTGGACACAACTTCGGATTGTCGTGAAGTAGCGTTGTCCTGGTAAATCTACGCCTGACGAAGTGTTGCAATGTCAGCGAAGCCGTCGCTGGAGCAATTTGGGAGGTAAGTAAATTTGCCCCTGCTGTCGTACTGCCAACAATAAAGTTAATCGCTGGGGTTAAAACATATGCCACATTCTGCTTTTCTGAAGTTGCCTTGAATGGAAACTTCGGGTGACTTCGGGAAAACAAAACGACACCTATGTTTTACCACCAACAATTTTATCACTGATAAATGGGAAAGCATTTGGAGGAAATTAGTCACCCGCAGAGGAAGAGACTAATCTGGCATTTCCCTTGCTGCAATTACAGCAGCAAGTCTTTTGGAGTAAGTCTCTGCCAACTTTGCACTTCTGGACAGGGCTGGATTTACATTGTGGGAGCCCCTAGGCCCGCTTCCATTTGTTGCCCCCTTACCCTCCCATTCATTTGTGCACATGTGCAAATTTTCATCATTGAGTCCGGAGTAAATGGTTTATCACGTGAAAACTCAATTTAAGATGCAATTCAATTCAGAAAGACTTATCTCACTGTTTATGACATGAAAACTGTATTGAAGTCTATAGGAAAAAAACTGGAACTGAAATTGGAAAAATGTATTGAATAAGGCCCATTGTATGTTATGTAGTACAATAAACACCGCAGGTATAGCTAGAATATACATTCTGTTAAAAAATGTGTTTGGTTAACATGGTAAACAGACTGTATATTTCTCCCAGAGCTAGGAATGTGTACACAATGTGCATAGCGCATATTTTTCAAACAGCAAATATTGTTTGGCAGACTCAGGGTCAGTCATGAGCATTTGAACAGAAAAACAAAAATTTCCTTAATAGGCAAATATTATAGCAGTCTCACATCTAATTATAGAATCCGTTTTATTATTTCAATTACACTGTAAAATACCCCTGATAAAATATAATTATTACTTGTTTTTGCCAGCCTAACAAGCTTTCACCTACTAATATAGGCTTCCAGCTCTAAATTTAAATCTATTACCAGAGAAGTCAGTATAGCCTTTTACTATCTGGTGATTTTTGTGTAACTTACATCTTGTTTTAACTGACTAGAGTCACTATTACTAGTGGGGTTGGATTCCCCTCATGCACTAAAGAAAATTGCAGCATAGCCTAGATCAGATCACACCCTGTTAGTTAATTAAGCTTTGCCAGGCTCTGCATTTCTGGTCAGGGTGCTCAGGGACAGGTGACAAGATGCCCTTTAACTATAAAACTGCAATTCAGTGACATTGAGAAAAGGTGAGTTTTTCTAAATCACTGACCTGCAGTAAAGGGCAACTCAACCCCAAAATAAAAATTTGCCTAATAAAAGAAAACATAATTCTAAGCAACTTTGCAATATATATTTATTAAAATGTATATTAAAAAGTTGCTGTCGAAGCAGCATTTGCCTAACTCCTTGTAGTTACTTTTTAGACAATGTATTTTGCAAAGTTACTTAGGATTAGGTTTTCTTTTATTAGACCAAACTATTTTTGGGTTGACATCCCCTTTAACAATCCTTTAGATTTTCTCCTTTAGAAGAGGGCAATCTTGTTTCTCTTGATGTCTATTTTGGCAGATAATGCAAATAGAATGTCTTAATGCATAGGACACTGTGTATGAAAAAGATGCTTTTATTGTAACAGAATAGTCCAAAATGTGCTTTTCTGAGTATGGAAATCGTTCATTCATTGTGTTACGTAATGACATAAATTAAATTCCCAGAAATTATTTAAAGTTCAGCTGAAAATGCTAACTACAGTAAAAATGTGCCTCTTCACTTGCAATTTGACTGAATTATCTGATGGAAAAATAATATTTTGCATTTTTTCCAATAAAACAGCTTTTGTTACATTATAATACTTTTTTATTACTTGTAAGATTTATTGTTATAAAAGAACCGGAGTCATTATGATTAAATATAGACTGCATATGATTTTGTAATGTTCATTAATTGAAATGTCATAACTGATTTATTATTCCACTAATATCTTTTTCTGATGCACATGTGTGTGTTATTGAATTCCTAATCACGTAAGCATATGCTAGAGTGTTCTGGTCCCTGAAAACATACACCATAATGCTAAGTTACAATCACTAGGCACAGTGCTAGATGCCAAAATAGGCACATCATTTTACCCATGATAGCATCAAGAATGAAAAAATGCAATATTAGCTAAGAACATATGTGTGTTTTGCATGAATGATACAGTATGATACATTCTAATTATATCATGTTGTCCTGTATTCCAATCTGCACTGTGAAACTGATTTTGAACTGAGAACTTGGGTTTATAGGGTCCAAGCTGGTGATCAAGTTAAGTAACTGTCTACCAATTGTTTATAGGGAGTGTTTACTATAGACTGGCGGAAGAAGTGCAGAAGAACTAAGGCACAAGTCTTAGTTCTTATTTAGCAAGCACTTTTTCGCCCAATCTCGTGTTGGATAAAGAAATCTGGCTTCTGGTGCAGACTGCAGCATCAGGGGGAAGAGACCAGTTCAGCTTCTGCCTACATGATAGTGATGCACAGAATCCACTATTTTGGGATTTGGCAGAACCCTGTATCTTGTGGCCTGAATCCAACCCCTTATTTCCTTATGCAAATTAGTGCAAGGAAGAGTTAACAAAAACTGTGCAGGGGAAAAAATTGCAACTACTCTATTTGTGTGATAAAAAGTCGTGTAATTTTTCGGATTCAGTTTGGACAGACACTTGGATTTGGCTGAATTTGAATCTCCCTGTAAAAGGCAGAATCCCGAACTGAATCCTGGATTCAGTGCATCCCTACTATGTGGCTTGCCCCTAGGGCTGCCAACCTGGCTGGTAAAAAATATTCAGAAAGGTTGTAACTCTGGTTGTGGCCATTTTTTGCATGCTGCCTTCAGTGTCTGCACCTCTTGCCAGGTGTATCCTCATTGGAACCGACTCCCTAACTTGCGTGAATTAAGGTAGAGGGGACACCTATGTGCCTAACCCATCCCCTCTTCACAAAAACAGTGCTACCAATAGCAGACAGTGTTTTATATGTGGAGGCAAATGCACCAATTTGGTAACATCAGAAAGCAAGGTGGAAAATGTTGACTGCAGCTGTTTTTGTGCATTTTTCACACTGCCTTTGGTTAAGTAAATGGCCCCGAAGAACATGAATATGCTATATTGCAGTCATATCAGACTCTATTGTTAGGGTAATGGCTGACGGGGAGATTTGTCGCCCCCTGAGAAATTTTGCTACTGAAAATGCTTCTCCACTGGCAGTTATTGAAATCACATGGTGGTCTGCCATTACCCTAAAACAGGGGTCCCCAACCTTTTTTTTTTTACACATGAGCCATATTCAAATGTAAAAAAAAGTTGGAGAGCAACACGTATGCAAAAAGTTTCTGGGGCTGCCCTTAAAAGTACAAAGCTGGGTTGGTTTATTATACCATCAATGTTTGGCAGCATGTTAGCCATTGACATGGTTTAATGAATCCGATAATTCCAGTTCAGCTGTATTTTGGTAACTCTTTCTAAAAAAGAAAATCAAAACCAATTTAAAGCAATTTAATGTCCTACTTATACTCAATCAAATGGGGGGCCTGAGGCTTTACTATGTTGTGTCCGATTAAGCGCCTAATTATATCAAATAGTGGAACTGTGTTTGTATACTTACTCTGTCAATAATATAAACAGAGAAAACCCAATTTTACATTCCCTGATTTATAGTTTTCCTTTATTTTACATCAATTATTTAGTGGTCCCACCTATATATTACATGTTAATGTTAATTTAGACTTGGCATTTCCCAGCAAGTTGCCAACATGTACATTTATGATTGCAAAACATAGTTGGTGCTAAAAAAAAATCTTCTTATATTTTCTGCAGCTATTTTTGTTCATCTTTTTAAATACAGTACTATATCAGCCCTCAACCATGTTAACCCTTTTGGTCTCAGAGATTACAGGTTTCTTTTATTTATATATTTGTTTGAAGCAGTCTTTTAAATTTCAGTTAAATGTAGTTGTGTCTTCTTTTTTTGAATTGCAGACCAGTAACATTGCCAAGCTTTTCAATTGGTGGAATTCAGTAGGTGTAGGAGGACTTCCAAAATATTTACTGTACTTGGCAATATCAACTTTAGAAGCAACCTGCAAAGTACATTTTATGTTATAACATCACTCAGTTATGTTACTCATCTCACAATGCACATTGATGTATAGAGCCAATTTAAAATCGGATTTGCTTTTTTTAAAGTTCTTTGCAATTGAAACGTGATCAGGCACAGCTTAGCAATACAGGTATAGGTTCTGTTATCCAGAAACTAGTTATCCAGAAAGCTCTGAATTACAGGAAGGTCATCTCCCATACTCCATTATACTCAAATAGTCACATTTTTTTTCTTTGTAATAATAAAACAGTCCCTTATAATTGATCCAACTAAGATAGCATTAATCCTTATTGGAAACAAAACAAAACTATTGGACCTTTTATCCGGAAACCCCCAGGTCCCAAGCATTCTGGATAACAGGTTCCATACCTGGGTTTATCCTGTAAGTGAAATGAGGTTTGCACAAGCAGTTTCCGATATACAGATTGTTGTCATATAGAAAAAGTGTGGGTAATACTAGCGATCCTGACGATACAGTATAATGGCAAAGGTTAAAAATTGTACTGTTAAGCAGAACTCCTTAACTGATATTGTGGTTTTGGTGGAAGGAAGAATATTAAAAGACAGTTGAAGAAGCTTGTAAGAGAAAATAGCAGATGAATTGCTGATGCTGAGTAAAGGCTAACAGATTTTTAAAATGTTCATTCCATTATTGATCTTAAACAAACAGCTATGCTGTTTACTGAGAAGAATATGTTATAGTAATACTTTTTGCTTAGTTGACCTCAGTCATCAAATTTATTTTTAAGTAATCAATGTTTCTTATGGTTGTTATGTACTGTTCTTTATATTAATAACTTTGTAAAGTGCTTGCATCCTTAGCCTTATCTTCATTCTCTGGCATTTTATTCTTGGATACTATCCCGATTACACTTTTGCAATTTGTTTTGCTGAGGCACAGTAATTAAAAATATGCCCCACCCTTTTGACATAAGCTTATTCAACTGGGTTTATGTAGAAAAAGGACATGAACTCTGAACCGTGGGTCCTGTGCTGACCTGTACATCATTACAGTGCACCACACAGCAGAAAGCAGCGCCCACCTTAGTGGTGGGGCACAGGTCTGCCTCCTGGTGAGCAGTGTCACATACAAAATTGTGGGTTATCCCACAAAAAAATTGTTGCACTTCACAGACGTGCAGGGGGCATAGAATAAAAATTATGAATGGGCCTCTGAAGAAATGCCACTGCCACCCACTATAGAAAGGAGAGAGACTTTAAATCCATAGCTGTCAACTCCACCATTTTTGTTGGGCTTGACCCAATTTGACCCTCTCCTGGCATGCTGTCACTTTACATACACAGAAAATCAGGTCTGCACACTCAAAAAAACATTTTTGACTCAGGTGGTAAAATTTGAAATATGCTTTACTAGTAAAAGAACAACATAGCAGCAGCTTAAGTTTCACAGAAAACAAAAAACATTACACATGATAATGATATACATACCACCCTCAAGTACAGAAAAAGGCAGACAAGAAATTACAAGTAGCGGATACACCTGCCAAGATGAGAATAACCCCAACGTTTCGGCAAAATAGCCTTTGTCAAGGGGATTCTGATGTGTAACGGAATTAGCCATGAAATAAATACCCTCTTCCATTACGCGTCCATCCCTGATTTTCGCGCGCTACCCGAACTTCCGGATCTGTGACGTCACATCCGCCTACGTCACTTCCGCCGATAGTACGTTCAGCGTAGTGACGCGGCTCCCTAAGCCACCAATGTTTCGGGTAAAAAATCACGCGAGAATTGAAGGTGAAACGCATAGGTGCTTTGAGTCTGCGCAGTAAAAGGTATGTCTCAACGATCGCGCCGTATCCTAGCAACCCCAGCACATTCACAGGACATGGGAGACCAGCCAAAAAGCCCCTTATTGTGAAAAAATACTAATAATAACCCCATACAGAGAACAAATATGTTAAACGTGACATAGCAATCAATGATCTAACACCTGAAGTATTTAAAACAGTATAATATATTATAATAAATATCGTGGCATTTCATTGGCCATATTGCACCAATAAAAAAACGGAATAAGAATATTAAAGTGACAGTGCTAATAAATTCATATAATAGAATAATATATATAAGAAGTGAAAAGTGCATAGTACCACATAAAAAGATTATAAAAATATTACAATTCATCAAAATAAAGTGTCCAGTGGAAGTTAATCACCAACGTGATACATCTTCATCAAATCCATTATAGGTAAGACATCGTCGTGGTACCTCTTCATCAATATACAAAGGTTAAGGTGAAGATAATCATACCCATTTAAAAAACGATTATGTCACTCAAATACGGGGTTAAACAACACTGATTCAGATCCATCACCATTGTCCTATAAAATCTGAAAGAATAACGGTATTCATAAAAATTAATTAAAATCTCACACACATACAATATATTACACAAACATCAGAACACAAAATAAAACTCATTTTACACACAGGCTGAGGTCATAGACAATTAATCTCCAACCAATCATAGTCAAAAGAACAAGGACAGTTCCCTATCTTCATTGAGGCCATAAGGAGAGAGGCTATTCAATTTATATATCCATTTCAATTCCCTCTGTTTGAGGAGTAGTTCCCTGTTCCCACCCCGAGTGGGTCTCTTAACCTGTTCTATTCCCATGAATCGCAGTTGATTCACTTGATGTTGTGCCTGCAAAAAATGTCTGGCTATCGGGGACGAGTTTTTACCAAGTCTCACATCACTCCGATGTTCCCCAATTCTCACGGTCAGGGATCTAGTTGTCTCTCCCACATAGATCTTACCACATGGACATTTCACCATATATATGACATGGTCCGACTGACAATTTATATAGTCCCTCATCTCATAGCTTTTACCACTCATTGGATGATAGAATTTATCTGTACGGACTACAAAATTGCAGTTAACACACCTCCCACACTTAGGGGCAGATTCACTAAGCTCGAGTGAAGGATTCGAATGAAAAATACTTCGAATTTCGAAGTATTTTTTTGGTACTTCGACCATCGAATTGGTTAAATTCGTTCGAATTCGAACGAAATCGAACGAATCGAACGAAAAATCGTTCGACTATTCGACCATTCGATAGTCGAAGTACTTGCCCTTTAAAAAAAACTTCGACCCCCTACTTCGGCAGGTAAAACCTACCGAAGTCAATGTTAGCCTATGGGGAAGGTCCCCATAGGTTTGCTAATCTTTTTTTGATCGAAGGATTTTCCTTCGATCGTTGAATTAAAATCGTTCGAATCGTTCGATTCGAACGAAAAATCCTTCGATCGATCGATCGCAGGATTAGCGCTAAATCCTTCGACTTCGATATTCGAAGTCGAAGGATTTCAAATCGAGGGTCGAATTTCGAAGTATTTTTAACTTCGAAATTCGACCCTTAGTGAATCTGCCCCTTAAACATACCCTTGGTCCCACTCAGCCAAGTACCTTGTTTTTTAGGAGGATCACTCAGGGCATGGACTAACTGGTCCCGCAAGTTTGTCCATGACCAGTTAGGCGCGATCGTTGAGACATACCTTTTACTGCGCAGACTCAAAGCACCTATGCGTTTCACCTTCAATTCTCACGTGATTTTTTACCCGAAACATTGGTGGCTTAGGGAGCCGCGTCACTACGCTGAACGTACTATCGGCGGAAGTGACGTAGGCGGATGTGACGTCACAGATCCGGAAGTTCGGGTAGCGCGCGAAAATCAGGGATGGACGCGTAATGGAAGAGGGTATTTATTTCATGGCTAATTCCGTTACACATCAGAATCCCCTTGACAAAGGCTATTTTGCCGAAACGTTGGGGTTATTCTCATCTTGGCAGGTGTATCCGCTACTTGTAATTTCTTGTCTGCCTTTTTCTGTACTTGAGGGTGGTATGTATATCATTATCATGTGTAATGTTTTTTGTTTTCTGTGAAACTTAAGCTGCTGCTATGTTGTTCTTTTACTAGTAAAGCATATTTCAAATTTTACCACCTGAGTCAAAAATGTTTTTTTGAGTGTGCAGACCTGATTTTCTGTGTATGTTATATCCAGTTGCCCGGTAGGGGTGACTTATGGTTCTTATTGCACCTCTAATTGCTTATTTGTTCCTATATAATTACAATAAGGTGTGCCCTCCATTCACTTGTATTTCCATGCTGTCACTTTACGTCATCCTCCTGGGGTTTTTAAGTGTCTTCAAGAATTCAATGCATGCATAGCAAGCATGCAGTCTAAAATGAATATCCTTTAGTAACATAACATTCACATGAGTTTCTTAGGAAACTGCAGACAGTGTTATTGAGCTTCTCATTTAAGATAATAACCATATAGGTAATAAGAATATATGCACAACATATTGCCCCTAGTAACTAATAGGGGGTTATTTACTAAACTCAGAATACCCGAAAATCCGAAAAATTCGTGATTTTTGGTGTTATATATATATTAATAGGCTTTTAAAAAAATCACAAATTTTTCAGAATTTATTAAACCCTGAGGGCTAAAAAGCCAGAATATAAGAACACGGCATCTGAAACCTGTCGAGGTTGCATAAAAGTCGATGGGAACAGTCCCATTGATTTTTGGTTGTGTCTGGGGTTTCGGGCAATTTCACTATGTTTTCAGGTGAAAATTCATTTCACTATGTTTTCGGGGAAAATTCAAGAAAAAATTTTGAAAATCTGAGCTTTTCCTGCAAAGGTAATTTTCGGGAAAATGTAATAAATAACCATTAAAAACCGAGCGGCTTAGATCGGAGTTTGTAGCAGCCGATATTGAGATAAATTCGGACCTTGATAAATAACCCCCTTAAAGTCTGCAGGACATGTTTCAGTTTCAATATGTTCAATATGATAATAATAGACCATGGCTTGTCTATTACGGGGGAATGTAATAAAAGTCTCAAAGAGCAAAACAATTTGCACCAATAAGAATAAAATTACACATCTCGCTATGTAATATTGTTCCTTAAACTGTTATTGTATTGCGAATTTTAATTGCGCATTGCAAATTTTAATTGCACACTCTTAAGAAGTGCTTGAAGGTGTCGCATTGCGAATAGTTTTTCCGTTACCGACTTTTATTACAAAAAAATATTCTAAGGAAAAAAAAGTTTTATAAACAAAAATTCTTTGTTGCCAGTTCAGCTGTATTTTGGCACCTTTTGTCTAAATGAAACAATTTAAAGCATTTGAACACTTAGGGGCACACTAAGGGTCGAAGTGAATTTTCGAATTCAAAAACTTCGAATTTTGAAGTAATTTTTGGGTACTTCGACTTCGATTCTAATTGAAAATACTTTGAATATTCGACTATTCGAAAATCGAAGTATTGTCTCTTTAAAAAAGTTTGACTTCGACACTTCGCCAACTTAAACCTGCCAAATTGCTTTCTTAGCCTATGGGGACCTCCTAGAACCTACAGCCAAAATTTGGCTAAATTTGAAAAAGTCGAAGTATTTTTTGGAAAATTGTTTGATTGATCGATTAATTAGTTCGAATCGATAGTTTCTATGATCGATCGAATGATTTCAATTCGACCAAAAATGGCCAAAAAAATTCAAAAAAGAAAAGTTCGACTATCGAATTTGGCCTATTCGATGGTCGAATTTCGAAGTTTTTTAACTTTGAAATTCGACCCTTGATAAATGTGCCCCTTAATTTCAGAGAAAAGTTGATAAAGCACTGCTGGCATTTTGCAGTTAGTTTAGGGGCCGATTCACTAACTTCGAGTGAAGGATTCAAAGTAAAAAAACTTCGAATTTCGAAGTGTTTTTTGGGCTACTTCGACCATCGAATGGGCTACTACGACCTTCGCCTACGACTACGACTTAGAATCGAACTATTCGAACTAAAAATCATTCGACCATTCGATAGTCGAAGTACTGTCTCTTTAAGAAAAAACTTTGAACCCCTAGTTCGCCATCTAAAAGCTACCGAACTCAATGTTAGCCTATGAGGAAGGTCCCCATAGGCTTTCCTACGTTTTTTTGATCAAAGGATAATCCTTCGATCATTGGATTAAAATCCTTCGAATCGTTTGTTTCGAAGGATTTTATTGTTCGATCGAAGGAATAATCCTTCGATCTTTCGATCGCACTATTTTAGCTAAAATCCTTCGACTTCGATATTCGAAGTCGAAGGATTTTAATTCCCAGTCGAATATCAAGGGTTAATTAACCCTCGATATTCGACCCTTTGTGAATCGGCCCCTTAATGTTAGTATATAAATAAGACTGCAGATTGGATTCTCTTGGTTATGAAAGGAAGCAAAAGGGAGAAGCTTTCAGTATGTTAAAGGTCACAGACTGTTGAGATTAGCCATTCTGAGCCAGGGGTAATAACAAGATTTGCCTCAATACAGTTCATTGTTATCTATTACCCTAACTACAGTCAGGCTTGTGTGTGAGTACTATAAATATCACATGGCATCAATACAATCATCATATTATATCAGTGATGTTTCCTTGGGAAAGTGCTAAGACAAACATGAAAGCTTGTTTATAAACATACTTCTATAATTCTGAGCTTTCTGGACAATGGGTTTCTGGATAATGGATCCAATACCTGTCTAACTTTGAATTCATCTGTAAACTAATAAATCAAGTTCTGATAATTATATACACCTTTAAAATATTAGAAGCAACGTATGGTCTGTTTACAGGGACATTATCATTTAACATAAAACTATCACTTAATTTGAGCCGCCTACAAACAAAGACTACTATCTATCTGAAAACCATTGCCTAATTAATGGCAGTCCAAAACAAGACTGATTGCAAAATGGCAGTATAGCAAGGCATAGATAACCCTAGTTAATTAATTTTATAATTTTAAATATGCGTATGACAGCAGCACTTTTAATCTATGTATGTTTAATAAAATAATTAAAAAAATATTTTAAAAGCCTGAATTTCCAACTGAGTTCTCACATTGTGCGTTAACATAAACACATTTGTCACTTGTTGTTTTTTTTTTTTTTTTTAGGGTATTAGTTGGTGCACCAAAGGCTGACTCAAGGTATAGTTCTTCTATCAAAACCCCAGGAGCTGTTTTCAAATGCCGAGTTCACAGCAATCCTAACAAAAGCTGCACTGAACTGGATATGGGACGAGGTGAGTGGCCCAGAAGATGAACCTTTTTGACAAAAGCTGTAGTGTCTAAACATTTTTCATCCTTGTATGCTTCTCTAAAGGCTATATACAGTATAGATTGATCAGTAGATCAATATATAGAAATTACATGATAAAGGGTTGCACTTAATACGATTATATGGTGTAGGTGAAAAATCCATGTATCTTGGATTCAGCCAGTGACAATGAGTCTGCTATGTGTAAGATGGACAGTTTGGAGAGGTTGAGAAAACATTTTTCAGTTAATAGCTGTGGCTAGGGACAAGTCTTAGCAATATATATATATATATATATATATATACATATAGTATATAACTAGGGTGAAACACCAGGGCTGCTAGTTGTAAAGTGATAGTAAAGTGCTGCAGAATATGTTGGCTCTATGTAAAGGAAAATAATGAATTCACGCAGAAGGTAAAGTTGTGATTAAACTTGGATGGAAAACACATGAAGTCCTGGATTTTAGCCTGTGTTGGATAATTCAGAATTGACTATTGTATGGCCCCTCTGTTGCATGCACACATTCAGTGGGTAGAAGAATTTCCTTCATACTGTAAGTAATATGTTTGCCTTGTGAAGTAATAAATAGCAACCAATAAGATGCTTGCTATTGAACAGCTGACCAGTGAAAGCTACTTGATTGGTTGCAATGGGTCACTGCACTTGGGCAAACTTAGAAGGGCACATTCACAATGCCCCACACAGTGTGCAAAGTTTAAATAGCCACAGGCCTCTACACTCCAAAAATAAAAAGATTTCTTAGAATGAGTACAAAGGGGTGCACTCTTGCATTTGTGCTCAGGGGCTTTCAGAATGACATCTTTTGTTACATAACTGCAGTAGGCAGGAGATATTGAAATAAATACTTTTGAAGAATATTAGACATGTTCATTATAGTGTAGGTCTATGGCACAGGGGTCTTTTTAACTTATACTGTTGCAATAAACTGCAGTCAAAATGCCCAGGTCTGCTTGTCCGCAACTTCAGCATTTTATGGGCAGAGCTCAGCTCCTCACCACTCGTTGTTGAAAGGGCAATAATTAGGATAGTAGAATTGTTAAAGAATCAGATGAAAGTGAGTGTAGGACTGACCAGACCAAGGATGTCTTTGATGTGGTTGGCCAGCTTGAATGTATTGCAAAATATGGACCATCCCTGTTTTGTTTAAAGGGGAGGACAATTTGTAGTACTGGTTAGCTTAATACACAAAAATGTCTCAGTGTCTTTAATATATGGATAATGCCTTGAGTGTAAAAGGAACTCTTGTCTTTGTCTGTGTGAATTTTGTGGTCACAGCTTCATTGCACCCCTTCCTAATGGTTTAACATTTAGTGATAAGCACAATTTTCCATTTTTTGCAATAATTATGATGACCACCAAAGAGGTAGATGTACCACATGTGTGGTGTCAGCAGCCAAGAACGAAAAACAGGCAGATGACTTTAAATCAGAATCATGTCACATCTTTTGTACATTTGCTAGATTGCATACAGGATATGGCATCAGTCAGTAGTATAGGATGCAAGTAGCTTATGTGCCTTTATTTGGAATAGGCCACTAGCCTTAGGGTGATATTAAGTTGCAAAATTGTCTCTTGCATAGTGACAGAATGTCTACCTTCACAGTGCCAAGCAGGAGAATAGCTTTGTCCAAAACTTAGTATGATTGCCCAAGAATGCTTCCTTCCTCATTTACACATTGATTTATTGTTTAGTTTGGAGTCTAACTAATTGATTTATTGTTTAGACTCAAATCCCTTTAGACAGATGCATTTATCTTCTGTTCTCTAGTGCATGCTTATAGGCTGTTGCCTGTAATGTGTCCCATCTATTGAATATAGATAAGAGGATGCTTTAAGAATTATTATTCTGCTCATGTCATGCTTACTTAAATAATAGGCTGTGTGATTTCAAACGCTACAGATGAGCAAGGCTGATGGTTGAAATCTGAGAGAATGTGTCAACAAGCCCCTGTTGATTCTAAAAGCTGACCTTTGTGACATTTAACAAAAAGGAATCATAATTGGAAACATCCCAGGTCAAGCACCACATGCATTTGAGCAAAGGTTTTGTGGCCAAGCACAACACTATTTAAACTTTTCTGTATATTTATTATTACAATTATTACAATTATTTTGTGTAAATGTACAGAATATATATATCTTTTGTGTATATTTATTATTACAATTATTTTGTGTATATGTACTGTATGTATATATATATATATATATATATATATATATATATATATATATATATATATATATATATATATATATATATATATATATAAATCCTTTGTGATCAGCACTCCACTGGAATCAAAAAAGCCACCCAGGTGCTACTCACATAAACATGTATGCATATAAGTCCGAGAAGCATGAGTGCACACTGGGGTTTACTTAAAAATATAATTTTATTTAGTTACATTAAAACAGGTATATATATATATATATATATATATATATATATATATATATATATATATATATATATATATATATATATATATATATATATATATATCTTATAATACATGAGCCCTTAGTGGGGGCAGGAGAGTTAAGGACATATTTTGGTGACATTACTCTCTCAAAGTGACTTAATCCCTAAACCACACTTACCACTGTATAAATTGTATATATGCAAAGTGTTATGACTGCTGCAAAGTGCATCAATCAGTCAGCACTAGCCCTACAGCTGCTTTTCATCAGTTTGCACTAATAATCTTGTCAGCAACAAGTGATTTCATTTTTGTTGGAGGAAACCTGCTTCAGAAAGCTAAATATGTAATGGAAATGTTACTTTCTGTCATAGAATAAATAGAATGTATTCCCAAGAAAAGACAATGCTAATACACAGAGCAGCACCGCATTTAGTACACTGTCACTTGTTACATTGGTTGGTTATTACTGGTTGGTGACTAAAATTATAATTATATACAGCTCTTTAAAAACCATTAAAAGCTTTGGTGAACTGGCTTTTTATATCTGGAAGCTAGTTGACTACATCAGATGTTATGGCAACATATTTTGTTTTTCTCTTAACCTGAAGAGTCTCTTCTCTTGGTTAGCCTACAAAGCTGTACCATCAGGCAGGACACTGATTTCTTCATTCATCTCACTCAGGAAACAGTCGGGGGACTCGCTGCGGAAAGACGTGCAGAGGAGATAGAGAAGATGAATGGATGGGAGTGACTCTGGCTAGACAGCCGAAGGCTAATGGCAGTGTACTGGTAAGAACAAACTTCCCATGCAGATCATTAATACATTAACACAGTGAGTTAAACTTGTATTGGTGACATGGTGTTTCACAAAAAACATTTTAAGCACCTTATGGTCAAGGTAACAGCTACAAAAAGAAATTAACTGAATCCAGAAATTTCCAGTGGAAATGTGTTTCTACGGATCTTCAGGTCTTAACTAATCACATGGATATCATTTATTTTCCAGCATGGAACTGGTTTGTTGCTATAGATAACTATACATGAGCAAGCATTTTCATTTTCTTACATTACCCTCCATATATCACATCTCTTTCATAGTACCATCCTTAATTGAGAAGGATCTGGGGATTTTTGCAGATAACAGGTTGTCTCATTGCTGTTAGTGTTATTCTGTGGCTACTACAGCAAATAAAGTTCTGTCTTGCATAAAAAAGGGCATTAACTCAATGGATGAAAACATAATTATGCCTTTTTATAGGTCCCTAGTAAGGCCTCATCTGGAGTATGTACTTCAGTTTTGGGCTCCCGTCCTTTAAAAAGGATGTAAATGAGCTGGACAGCTCTAAACTGTGCAACTAAACTGGTTATAGGGATGGAAGATTTAAACTATGAGGGTTGGGGTTGTTTTCTCTGGAGAAAAGGTGCTTGCGAGGGGACATCATTACTCTTTACAAGTACATTATAGCACATTATAGTTAGTTATATAGATAGATATCGTTTTTCCCATAAAAACAATCAATGCACCAGAGGCCACCGCTTTAAACTAGAGGAACAGAACTTTCATTCGAAGGAGCGTAGGTGGTTCTTCACAGCAAAGTTGTGGAAT
This sequence comes from Xenopus laevis, assembly GCF_017654675.1. Classification (NCBI taxonomy): domain Eukaryota; kingdom Metazoa; phylum Chordata; class Amphibia; order Anura; family Pipidae; genus Xenopus; species Xenopus laevis. The sequence continues at coordinate 64,753,039 of NC_054381.1, read as the reverse complement.
GACCTGCCAGATGATGTTGTGATGGCAGATTTTATTAATACCTTTAAGAGTGTTTTGGATAATGTATGGACAAGTATAATATCATAGGATATTATACTAAATCTATAGTTAATGTGATACTAAAATCAATTAATATAGATATTGGTATATATAGTTTATATGTGATAGTATAGATATGCTTGTATAAGTATGAATATATGTGTGCACTGGGTTCATTTGGAGCCATTTAAATTGATGGAGTTTTTTCAACCCAACTTAACTATGTTAACCATAATTATTAAAGGGAAAACGATACCCCTCAAATAATGTAGGTCTCTATGAAAATATATTGCATGAAACAGCTCATATGTAAAACTTCATGTAAATAAACCATTTTCATAATAATATATTTTTTAATGGTATGTTCCTTTGGGTAATCATAAATAGAAAATTGCAATTTTAAAAAATAAGGACAGCCCCCTGAGATCGTACGATTCACGGTGCACACAAACATACTAAACAAACTATAATTGTTAGGTCACATGAGCCAATTAACAGACAGAGTTCTGTCTTTTGCTTCCATGATTCTTCCTGTTACAGTTGAGTTGTAGTATTTCTGATCAGATGATCTCTGAGGCAGCACACAGACCATCTCGAAAAGGTGGTTCAAGGCAAGATATGTAAAAGGGCAATATTTACTTAAATATATACCAGTTTGGTAAGATTCTTTAATATGCCACATCATTTGATATAAACTATCTGTTGCTCAAGTATTCATTTTGGGGGTATAGTTTTCCTTTAATACTGTTATTATCTATATAGCATCAATACATATTACACAGCATTTACAGAGATACAAACTTCACATCAGTTCCTACCCCTAGTGGAGTTTACAATCTAAGGTCCCTGTGACATTTACACACACAGTAGCGTTACATTATGGTTACATTTCATAGGAGCCAATACCTGTATATATTTGCAGTGTGTGGGAGCACATGCGGAAACCATGCCGATTTTTTTTGCAGAAAGGGTCCAAACTAGAATCAAGCTCCAACTTACAATCTGTGAAATATTTGCCCATAAGGCTTCAGCCTCCACATTCTCCACCATTACTTCTTACTTTATATTGAGCTTTAAATTCTGCTTAACAAACATACACACCTCTCTTCCTCTTGTATTTCCCCTGTCCCTCTGAACAATGTATAGTCTTCTATATTTACTGCCCAGTGTAAAGTATTATTAGTCGATAGTTGTTGCTTATAATTCAGAAGATAATATTGTGCCTTGAGGCCCCTGAGAGCCTTTGATGATATTAACAGATGGTAATAAGAGGGTTCTTTGTAGTAATGTGCGCATCGATGCCAGGGAATATCCTTTAGCCTGCTTTCTTTTAATGAATAAGTATTATTATGTTGGTTAAAGATCATGTATTAATGCACACTGAGAAAGAGCTATTCAAATGTGACTGTTGCAGCATTTTAAGCAGGGTCATGTTTCCCACATGAATGTCAGGATTGTGTAGATGTTTTGTTGCTTTAGATTGATCTTTTCCTGGTTTGGGTACATCAGGAATATTTATATTATATATTTAATAAGTATATTAGGTTATATGCTTTAGCGGGAATGGTATTACTGTTTCTTTAAATATAACAGGAATTGTTTTGTTGGTTTTGGTTGGAAAACCTCACCTACAATGATTTTCTTCTTAGTCCCTATATATATATATATATATATATATATATATATACATATATATATATCTATATATATATATATATATATATATATGTGTGCTCTGGCTGTTTTGGTTGCCTTAAGTAATGTGTATTGGTTAATTCCTTATGATCGTTTAACCAGAACAAATATTATTATGAAATACAAATATGACTATTTTTATGTGCCAGTCTGTTATATAACCAACTAACATGCACATAAAATTATAGCTTGGCCTTTGAATGTTTCTTTTAGGATTGTAGGCAATTTACAGAGGTTGCATTGTTTAAAAGCTTCTGTGGAGTTTAGAGCTAATCCTGCAGCAGTCAGCTCAAACTTGTGCTTTTATGTGAGCTAGAGACTTGTTTTCACAAGCTACAGATCAGAGGGTTCACCCACACTCATTCAGTAGACATCAGTTAATGGTTATAAACTCAGTCCAATAGGGATACTTTTGTCCTTTGTTTAAAAAAAAGAAAAGAAAAAACTCTGCTTCAAACAAATTTAGATCTAGAATTTTATTTTGGAGCTTTGTGAGGCCATTGTGTCCCTTTAAAATGATGTTGGTGTCATTGCTTTATGAGTTTATATAATAAAAAGCACACAGTTGCTCAGGTAGTAACCCATAGCAAACATTCAGCAAGTAGCATTTACTTGTCGCCTGTTTAAAATATATAATTGCTTGCTATGATTTACTGCATATGGGCAAATGTAGTGCCTTTAATTACATATGAGGTTGCGGCTTTTTCTTAGAGGCAGTTCACCTTCAAATTCAAGTACAGTGAAAGGTGAATTCACGTGATGGGTACCAATATGTTAAGTAACCCAGAGTGATGCAGTTCTCACTATGTTCAACATGAGTTCAATGAATAGGGTTCCCACTCTGACACTGACAGGTGTAGACCCTGATGCATCATCTTTACTAGTCCTCACAGTGGTAAAAGTCTGGGCAGACATGCTTTAAAGATTTACTGATTGGTTTGTCTCACCCCCAGCAGCAGCATTTAGAATTTGAACTACTATGTAGTTTAATCATTTCAATGTATTATTAAGTTATAGATTAGAATGTAGACCTCCTTCCTCTTACAACGTGACACATTACCTCTGCCTATTTATCCTTATTTATAATAATGTTTGTCTTCTCTGTGTTTACATTTCTATACTGTACATTTGTACAGCTCTGTGTATCCTAGTATTGCGTTATAAATGAAGTATGTAAATACATACATAAATACATAGGGTTGATATACACCTCCCACTTAGGGGTCTGACTGTGCTTGGAAAATGAGAGTTTAATTTGCATTATTTTACTATGTAGAGGGTGGTGCTCTGGTGGGACTTGTTATATGGGGAACTGTGTTTGACTCCTGGGGGGGTTCATAGAATACCAACTATTTGTACCTTCATTATTCTGCTAATGTGTATAATTATTGATTTTAACAAACAGTGGAAGGAAACCTTGGTGCTGTTCTCGGACCAGAGTTTTTGTCGTGCCTGGGTACAACTAAATATGTAAAGGTTCCACGGTATCAATTTTGCAGTCATGTTTACATTTTATCTCTTGTCTATATGTTTTTATTAGTCGATGGAATAAAGTGTGTGATTTGTATTTGAATAGTAGTGGTGAGCCCCATTTACTGTTTCTGTTTATTCTTTATGGAATTACCTGTATTGATTTATGTACCTGAGGTGAGCGCCCAATCTCTATTGTGGGAAGAGAAATCTGTTCCTGAGTCCTGGCACAGGGTTTGTTTTTATATGCCTTCCACACCCACCTTCTTCCCTCAGCTTAATATAAATAATATTGACACAGGTTTTTGGTGAAGGAACCTCAAAGTGTATGAAGAGAGTTAGGCATAGTTCTTCTGTCCACTGGAAGCAGAACTGCAGCCTGCACTTAAGTATCTACAACTTTTAAATCAGTAGCTGAGGCTTTACTTACTATTCATGCTGAAATGTGATAGTTGTTATCTCATTTATTTTTTTTTACTGGGAATGTGCAGCAAAACTATTTGCTTGCATGGGTTGGATTTTGTCATCTAATGCAGCTAAAGCTTTTCAGAGTAACAGAGGTCACATACTTAAATAAACAGTTACGCTCAAAGTCCACAGCAGGAGCCCAGATGCAGAATTGTTAGGGCTGTCCAACAGGGATAACCACTACTTGCTTGTGAGGGAATAATACGTGAAATAACCTTCAGTTGTCAGTTGAGATCACTGGTGTTAACTATAGGGGAATCAGGCTCTCCACGGGCCTGGGGTACAGAGGGGGCCTGGACCGCAGGCCTAACTATAGGTCTAACTATAGTTTTAAAGGAATCCCTTCTCCCAAGCAGCTATGCTGTTTCTGAAGTTATTTTGGTCACACAGCCTAAAATAAAACATGCAAAATCATTGACTGGGCTATCCAGACTGTATGTAGTACCTGACCTAAATCTCTTCTGATAGATGGGCACATATATACATAACACAATTTATGAAAGTGCACATAATATTTCTGTGCATTCCACAATTTTTGCCCCTATGCACATAATAACAGATTCAGTGGAAAGTTGTAACAAGCAACCCTGCACTTTGCCCGGAAATGCTTGGTTATTTTAGTTATTAATTATAAAGGCCTTAAATGTTCGATATCCCAGCATCCACCAAGTACCTGAGCCTGTAGGAAATATTAGAATGTCCTAGATCAAGAGTAGCAAAAGAAAGAAAAGGTTGGATATCCCAGGGTTAGACCATAGGGAGACAAGCTGTTTAAATAAAAGTTTCACCAATATAAATACACACTTTTGATTCATAGACCAACATTGACATGAGTAAGTTGATTTTAAAATAAAAAAGTATGTGAAGTATGTGGATGAAGTGATCCAAACATTTCTGGTCTAGTGCAGGGAAATGGGTGTGCAGCCTCATTGAGAAACACAATTCTTATATAGTATAATCATTATTACTTTTTACAAGTAAGTTAAATACTGATGTATCACACAGAGTCCTTTGGGCAATGACATTTTGAATGTCTGGACATAGTGAAACACAAATGGATCTTTTATTAAAGAAAAGTGTGAAGGCACCTCCACAGACACTTGCCTGAGAGTATATGAGTGTGGTCGACTGGGTGAAATGAAGAAGCTGGTGATGATTGAGGTCATGGATCTGTGGGTGACAAGGAGGCAGGAAGAAATAATGCCAATGGGTCTTTAGCAATATGTGTGATATTTGCCCTCAGCCAAACTGGGGATAGTTGTATCAGTTAAAAACCACTCTACAGTGCACAGATGAAAAAATATTGTCAACATCAAGAAAATGGTCAGATGAGACACTGAACAAGAGCATTTTTGTATACTAATCTTAAAATGTGGTCTGTCCTAATATATCACATCACAGGATGTAACTTTGTAAACATTGGTTCTTTATGGCCAGCTGACATTCATTCTTGCTTGCCATCTGGACCAAGGTTCCAGAGGTCAAGTCAAGAAAAATAACTTTTTTGTAACATGTTTATTTAAAATGCTACACGTTAAAAAAGTGAAATTTTTCAGCAAAATAAAAAAATATTGAAACATAATGAAAATATTTTCGATTAAACAACTAAGCTACACATCTTCATTACTGACCTCACTGAATAGTTAAGAGTAATAAAAAGGCATGTACTATGTTGCAGTTACAAAATCAGTACTTTTATCATTGGTATTTTTTCAGTGAATAATCATTGAATCATTGTGCCTGAGTATACAGTACCTGCACACTACATAGATGTAGTACTGATCCTTATAAAAATGTATATTTATATTACCACTACTGCCTGCAGTAGCTCTCCCACAGAGATGATATAAACAGCTTCAATTTTCCCATTGTAAATTATAGTAGAGGACTATGTAATTTTTTGAAAACCACCATCCTCCACCCTCCCCTTTTCTGCTTTCTGGCATTCACTTGCAAAGAAAACATGAGTTTCTAACAGGGGTCAGCAAACCCAGATGGAGTTGACCTCCTAAGTAACTGCGTCTGGTTTTTTAAGTCAGCCATATTTAACACTTTACATTGTGTAGAACTGACCACTTAATTGCTTGAATTTACCTTACTCCTATGCAAGCTATAAGCTACTGGATGGCCTACTGACACAGAGGTAAATTAAATTCAGTTAGCACATTTAGCATATTTCATTGGTCATTTGTATAAATATATCTGAAATCATCTAAAGTTCATAAATATTGTTGTCTAAATTCTGACTGGTGTTTTAGTGTCACAGCATATTATATATAGTTATTTTTAAAAATTACACTATTAATACTCTACAGCAGTGATCACCAACCAGTAGCTCGTGAGCAACATGTTGCTCTCCAACCCCTTGGCTGATGCTCCCAGTGGCCTAAAAGCAGGTGATTATTTTTGAATTCTAGGCTTGGAGGCAAGTTTTAGTTGTATAAAAACCAGGTGCAATGTAGGTTAACAATCCACATAAGGGATACTAAATGGCCAATCACAGCCCTTATTTGGCACCTTAGGAACATTATTCATGTTAGTGTTGCTCCCCAACTCCCTTTACTTCTGAATGTTGCTCATAGATTCAAAAGGTTGGGCATCCCTGCTCTACATCATGAGTGTTATACAAAAACTAAATGGTTAAAGGCCAGATTATATTAAAATAATGATCCATAAAAGAAGCCTATAGAGACAGTGGTCAGACTGGGAGCCATAAAAAGCCCACATTAGGCCTGTTGACTCCCAATTGGACAGTGCTGCTCAAACTTCCCTAAAAAATGTCGACATTGTTTTTCTGCTACATTACAGGTTGTTCCCCTATTGTATAACCTTCTTTAGGACATATAGGGGTATATTTATATAGGGGTATATTTATCAAAGAGTGAAGTTAGAGATCGCCATAGTCTCTAATAAATTTCGCCACTCTCCATTTATTTCTATGGGATTTTGAAAGGTGTATTTATCAAAGGATGAACTTTTACTTTCACCCATTGATAAAAACTCTTTTAAAAATCCCATAGAAATGAATGGAGACTGGTGGAATTTCACTCTAGAGGACTGTGGGGATCTCTAACTTCACTCTTTGATAAATATACCCCATAGAGGGGGGCATTTTTAACATTAGATAACTGTGTATAATATTTCGGCATATTATTAAGCGAAGGCTAGATATTCCTAGTAAGGAATACAATCCTTCTTTCCTTTTGCCATAACCATGGGAAGTGTTGTATTATTTTTCTGGTAGAACTACCTTTTACTGATATCAATACCATGGTTAAACTACTTCTTGTGGACTAAAGGCCTATTTAGTGTATGTTGATATTTCTCAGTAGATGATCTTTTCAAACAAACTAGGAATCTGTGTCATATTGACAAGAAATAGGACTGAGACAAGTGCTAAATGACACTAGTGCAATTGCCAATAGCAATCAATGTATTTTCAAATTGGTAGCACACTGATCAAAACTAGTTGCTGGTTGGTTGACTCTGCATCTACTCCTTGAGTAGTGAAAAGGGAGTTCTGCACCTTGTACACATTATTCCTTTGTTGCGGTACAGAGCCCAGAAGGCAGTGCAAGGGAGCCCTGTACATAAAGCTTGTCTTGATACTTGCAGCTATTGTATACCACACAAGTAAGGGATCTAACTTGTGTGCAAATACAACACATTGCTCCTATTTTTTTTTTTACTTATCACCTTGCTCCCCTTTAGAAAATAAGACCTTATGGATACCTTTTTAAGAGTTTCTTTTTAATTAAAATGAAAAGTACACAGATGGAGCTCAGTGAAGCAGCTCCAATGGAGCAATGGAAGAGGTATATTAAACTGAATCTCTGCTGCTTGTAAAATGTCACTAATGCCTGCGGATTGCTTCCCATTAATTTGAATGGGAAGCTCCAACTGCACTTCTGATAAAAGCTGGTTCATTTTTATAATGAGATAAAGTATACAATCTTTATTCCACACAGTATATTGCACATTCATATTTTATTTTTGGGTTTATTTAACCTTTTTGTTGTTTGTTTACTTTGCAGTTTGTCATTTGTTTATTCACTGTTCTTGGCAGCTGTTAATAAGCAACTAAAAGATGAATAGGAAAGGGCCTGGAGAGAACGATAATTTACACTAAAAATATTTTTCTGGTTGCAATCATTGTTCACCCTAGCAAAAAATAAATAAATAAACTTCATTTTAAAAAGAGTCAGGCATAATACTAAGTCAGATACTGTGAAACAAATTCAAAAACATAACCTTCTTTTTACTTCCGTTTGCTTATTAATGCAATAATAAAGATAAGAAAATGCAAAAGAATGAGAACTGTGGTATTAATGGAATGCATGGAGGACATGTTGCTGTGTCCCAGTGTCTGAAGAAAACTCTGGAACAGCACAATTCCTCACCCTAATATCACATCTGGTGCAAGTTTTTATAATGACCACAAATCACAACACTGCACAAGAATTTGATGAACAGCACCATAGAAAAATGGCCAGTTGCGACCTGAATCATCGTTTTTTTGTCCAGGGTGGGTGCCATGATGGAATAAGGTCTTTTTAACATATTTTTGACATCTATGATGCTGTTAATCAAATTTTTGTGCAGTGTTCCACGCTGTCATGATGGGGTTAGTTCTAGGATGGGTGCATGAGTGAACAGTATGAATGGCGCTTATTGGTCTCAGTCAGCTGACTGCTGGAGCACCTATTTTTTGTAGCATTGCTTTGGCATGACACACTCTGTCCATGACTTTCTTTCATTGAGCTCCGTTTTTATATCTACAGTATATTCCTGTGACTACAAGTCAGATGTAGTCACATGGGTCAAAATATAATGGGATTGATACAAAAATCTGATGTACAAACTACATGGAAAATTGAAATACATTGAATGTCGGATGTAGATCCATGAACAGACTAAATCATCTGACTTATCTGATCTGACTTTCGATTCTAGGTATAGGATCCTGCAAACCTCATGCTGGTTTGTGGTGTTGCATGGTGTTGTGTGGCTATAGGGGGGTCAGATTTTATAGGATCCTACAAATCTCATGTTGGTTTGTGGTATTGCATGGTGTTGGATGGCAAGATCTAATCCACAAAATCTGCTAAAATTCTCCACTGTGTTTTTACCCTTAAACCTTATGTCGGTCCTCCTGGAAACTGTCAAGAGAGCTCACAATCTAAAAGTCTTTGCCAGCCGACTATTTCTGCCACTCATTCTGGCTTATTCCCTTTTTTCCCTAATGATAACTTCCTGGAAACTGCAAGGAGGATTAAAGCCTCCTTTGTCATCATTTTGACTAGATGTGACGTCTATCTTATTTCCTTGTGTTTTCTGTCTAGTGGGAACTTTATGGAAACTGCAGAGAGGATTCCCAGAACCTTTGCCAGCCTTCTCAGCCTTTGCTTTTCATGTTTATTTTATTTATTCCCTTTGGTTTTGGTCATAGTATTATTTTGCTCAGCTGCGTCTGTCAAGTGTTACATATTTTGCATTTTGACCTACCGTCCTGCTTGGATAGGGTAGGAAATCATATTTTTTTCAGGTCCCTGCTACACAGCAAAATAATTGCTGTAGCAAAACTCCATAAAGGCCAAATTTAGATGGAAAATTTCTGAATCATGGAAGACAATAGGGCGGATTTACAGGAACAGGTTATTTTTGAGTCAAAAATCTATTTTTCAGATAAAAAAAAATGGCAATTTTCGATTTTTTTTTACGAAGACTTAATTTTTCGAGATTTATTATACCCTGACTCAGAAATAGTTTGAATTAGAAAATACACTAAAACAAAACATAAAAAAATAAATAAAAAAATAAATAAATCTAAAACATGTCAAGGTCATGTAGAAGTCAATGGCAGAAGTCCCTTGAACCATTTTAAGATGTTAATAGCCTTCATGATGTTCGATTTTTTTTTTTGGTGGGTTTCGCCCTAAAACTTGATCAATTCAAGTTTTTTCCTGCAGAAAACTTGAGTTTTGGGGTTGTTTTTTACATTCAAGTTTTTTCTTAAATTAGAAACCATTCGAGTTGTGAGTTCATTCAAGTTCATTCAAGGTCTAAAAAAGCTCTCATAGCTGTAACATTTGACCTATTTGGTAAATAACTGCCCAACTGTTTCAATTTGAACATTTCAAATATTGAAAGGTAAGCGTGTATTAGGTAAATTGAGTCGGAAAGGCATATAAGAGATTGTTTTGTGGTTGTTGTCTAATTGTTTGAAAGGAGTTGTATTGCATGACAATGTGATTGATTAAAAATCTCTATGGCAAACTGTTTACTTTATACTGGTCAGCAAACTGATGTATTGAAATGATATGTTCTCATATAATGTTATTATATGCTTTATTTCTTTAGGCTTGTGCACACCGCTGGAAAAATATCTACTATGAAACTGAAGATATACTTCCATACGGCTTTTGTACCATCATTCCACCAAACCTGCATGCCAATGGGAATAACTTAATGCCATGTTATGAGGGTAAGTGTGACTTCTATCACTGTAGTATCGTTGATAGGGTATGCCTTTTTGCTGCTGTCTAATAGAAGGACCCGCACTCCAACTTATCGTGAATCATGAATTAAATGTTTTATTTTAATGCATATCCAATGTTTCGGCCCACATTAGGGCCTTTCTCAAGGAGAATATATATGTGTGAAGGTTTCTAACAGATAATGTGTTTTTTTCCATTGCATGAATGTAATTAAGGCCTTGTTTGCTGCCAAGTTTAAGTCAGTTTCAATACATTTGATCCTGAGTATGATGATAGAACATGAAAGGGCAACTCTACCCCTAAACATTGCAGGTCTCTTTAAAAATAACTCACATACAACAGCCCACGTGTAAAACACTGTTTCTACAACTCGTATAAATAAAGCGTTCTTAGAAAACTATACTTTTCTAATACAATTCAATTTAAAAATTATAAAAAGTAGTGTGCTGTTGAATAATTTGGAATGCCCAGTTGATTTTGTTAGTACATACAATCAATGAGTTGTATGTCTTTCATATACATATATAATGAGCAAAACATTTCATAACAATAACATTTCACTCCAATTAAACAATAAATTAACCCTCCCAAGGTTTGAATCCCTCTCCCAATGTGCCTTCTTTTTTCTACTCCTGCTTCACTGTTTGCTTCTATTAGAAGCAAGTTTTCTTTTTAGCATTAGGCTTGCCAATAAACATCCTAGGAAGTGACCTTTTAGTTGTTGGGACCTTCTATTCTCTCTTACATATGCTACAAGTCCTGTGGCAGATGATGGGTCTTCCCATCCGTTTGCCTTTCTGGCCTGCCAGAGAGTGTTTGGCAGCAATGGTGTATGTGGCCCCTATATACCTCATGATTTATACAGATGGAGGAGGGAGGTGGAAGTTATAAAAGTTTCAACTGTTGAGAGTTTTTAGCAGACCTAGCCCTTTGGGGGTGATGAGGATTCACTGCTGGGTTTTGAAGACTTTGGGGTATATTGTTAATGCATTACACAGTTACATTTTTTTTTAATTACAAGCCTTAATAGTTCTTTTATATTCTGTTACACAAATCAAGTTTTAATACAGTTGCAATAGTGCTGTTATTTTCCATTACACAAGGTACATTGTGGACCTAATTTACAAAGGTGATAAATTGCACAAGTTCAGTTGCCAGAATCAACCAATCAGCACTAGTCCTGATCAGTCTTGAAGTTCAAAAATGAAGCAAAATGCTAAAAGCAACTGCACCTAAGTCTCTAATTTCTTGCTTTTACATGTATATTTTAGATATTTCTTTATCTGCCGTCGCTCCCCTTTGTTGCCTATAGAACTTTCTTCTTGAATCTGTGACAGCCCTCTACAGCAAGCATTGTTGTAAATATAAAAAGGATTTTCATGTAAAAGTGTAACCAAGCTTGCTGTGGGTCTGTTGCTGAGCTATTAAGTCTTTCTCCAGTCATAAAGCAGAACTAGACTGTTGTTTGTTGCCAGAAAACATCTTGGGGGTTATTTATTAAACCTCCAATTTTTTTGATCAACCTTTTTTGCCAAAACGAAGGATTTTTCTTGGAAAAAAACTCAAACTTTTTGAGATTTATTATTAAACGTCGATGCTGCAAAAAGTCTGAATCCAAAAATCCGACATCTCAGACCTGGCGAGGCCCTGTATAAGTGAATGGGAGAGGCACCTATTACAATTTGAAGTTATTGTGGTCTGCACTGGGTTTAACCCGAAAATCCAACTTTTTCGGGGTTCTCTGACAAAAACTCAAAAAAATAGAGCAATTCCCGAAAAAAGCCTGAAAAATTTGTACGATTCAAGTTTTTGCTCAATTTTGTCAAGTTTTTTTCACAATCCGATTAAATCGAGTTTTTTTAAATTAATAAATAAGCTAAAATTCGGCATGGGAGTTCGTTCATAAGTTTGATATAAATTCAATAACCCCCTTACTGTTAATTTTTAAGAAACAAATCTATGCAGTATCCTTAAAAATGTGCAACCCAAAGGTCTGTTTATAAGCATTCCACGAAACAAAATAATATTATACAGAATATTAAATAAACAGACTGTCCACAGAGCTGGGAATTGTAAATCAGAACAGAAAAAATGTTGCAGAGGGCTAGTTTGTTATTACAATGTAATTTGTTCTGTTCACAGGCCAGTATTTCACTGAGATCTTAGAGTGAAAGAACACAATGTTAATGGCGGTTACAGCTTGCAGGCCTTTCTATATTGGCAGATCATGAAAAGTTTACTGTCATTATTATATTATTATATCAAGCCAATTTATTTTTAGTCTGGACTCTTTTCTGTGGTGTAAATTATTGTAACATCTACTATCAGACTGATTGATGTCTTATTAGCATCTTGGAGACTATTAATACATAGGTGACATCTTCTCAATGCTAAATTTATTTGGATAGTTTTTAGTGGTAACATTTGAAACCATTCATTATGTTGTATCCCATTATGTATCTGAATTTATTAAAAGTATTTTGCGCAGAAACCTCTAACTCATCAGATATTAGTACGAACATCAGTTTTTTAGACTTAGACGAAAAGTTTGTAGTTTTTTTCCCTCCGAAAACCACAAATTATTCGAGGTTCGGATATTCAGACCTTGATAGATAACTAGCGATGGGCGAATTTGCGCCGTTTCGATTCACTGAAAAATTCGCGAAACGGAGCGAATCGCGCAAATTAGTCGCAAATTCGCGCCTGGCGAATAAATTCACCCATCACTATATATAAGCCCCTAATTTATCATCAGATCTCAGCTTTTTCAATTTCTTTCACAAAATTATAACTTCTAATAGTCCCTAGAATGAGCTTCAAACGATCAGATCACTCCATACTGAAACTAAATGCATGCCAATGAGCTTCAAACGATCAGATCACTCCATACTGAAACTAAATGCATGCCAAAATTACCTTCTGCCTCTCTATCGATATCCCCTACCTAATACTTTACCTATTGTATTCTATTCTATTATATGATTGGGGTTCTCTGACCTTTTATATAGCTTTGTTTCTGTTGGTTAAAGATTTTTGCATAAGAAAAAAATATCAAAAAGGTGCAGCATTCATATAATTACCGAGTATATTTTTATTTTTTATCAACAAACTTTTCAGTTCAGTGATCACATTGCCAATAACATATAAGACAATCAAGATAAAGGCAGTCCAGCAGAATTACAGAGTATATTTTAAGGGAAAGTTCACCCGGAGCTCCCCCCCCAAAGTAAAGTTAAAATACATTTAAGAAAAAAAGAATCTGTATAGCGGAGAATTACTTAAAGGAAAACGATACCCCCTGAACAATGTAGGTCTCTATAAAAAGATATTGCATAAAACAGCTCAAATGTAAAACCCTGCTTCACCTAAATAAACCATTTTCATAATAATATACTTTTTAGTAGTATGTGCCATTGGGTAATCATAAATAGAAAATTGCCATTTTAAAAATAAGGGCAGCCCCCTGGGATCATAGGATTCAGGGTGCACACAAACAAACCACATGTTAGGTCACATGAGCCAGTTAACAGACATGTCCTTTCTTTTGCTTCCATAGTTCTTCCTGTTACAGTTAGCGCTGCAGTATTTCTGGTCAGGTGATCTCTGAGGCAGCACACAGACCATCATGAAATGGTGGTTCAAGGCAAGAGATGTAAAAGGGCAATATTTACCTAAATATATATAGCAGTTTGGTAAGATTCTTTAATATGCCACTTAATTTGATATAAACTGTTGCTTAAGTATTCATTTTGGGGGTATAGTTTTCCTTTAAACAGGGGGTCTCGCTACTGGAATATATTAGGTAAAACACACTTTATTTATTCCAAATTTAAAATACATATACATATTTTAAAAAAAAACTGGACATAGAAGCAATAAGTTAGGTGTAGCATCAGTATGTTTGTTTCACTAAAGGTAAAATAACACATTTAATTGAGTACCCGTGTACTGTTAGGGATTCAAAAAAGATTCCCATACAAATATTGCTAGTAGGTGATAAGTATTGTTCAATCAAAAATGTATGCCCAATGCCCCAGTTGCCTTGCGGCATAAGCAAAAATAAATAATTTCACAAAATTGAGAGCCTACAATGAAGGCAACCACCTGGCACTGCACAATCCTTTAGTCCTCACCTTAACATTGCTGCGAGTTCACCCTGATGCGCATTTCGCCCATAGCTTTTTCAAAGGGAATCTTTTTTGAATCCCGAGCAATACCCGGGTACTCAATTAAATGTGTTATTTTACCTTTAGTGAAACAAACGGTTAATGATTTTTTTATGATTGTCTTTACAGCACTTTGAAAAAAAATCTGTAGGTGTATAAATACGTATAAGAACTGTTTGTGGCTTAGCACAGGAAAACCTCAATTTTTAATGTACAAAAGTATTTCATATCCAGGGTGGTAGAGGTTTTAAATAAAAAAAATAAATTTAGTGCTCAGCTTAATCTGTTCAACTGTGCCACAATGCTCACTAATATAAGGAAATTGGTATGTTTTGGTCCTCTGAAAAATGGGAATTCTACTGTGTCTTTTTCCTACAACCATATAAATAAGTTTTGCTATCTAAAAGGTTTAACTCTGCTGAAATGTATTTGGTTTAAGGACCACATTTTTGTGGCTGTCAATTTCTTAAATTGGCATAAATATAACACACTTTGTGGCTGGGTAGTACTTGTGGTAAGATGTTGTGTGGGTTACAAAGTTAGAACTTCCACAGCCAACAGTAACAGCACAGAAAATGAAATAACCACTCTGTTATTGTTACAGAATATAAGAAGAAGTATGGTGAAGAACACGGCTCTTGCCAAGCTGGGATTGCAGGGTCTTTTATGGAGGTCAGTAATGGCTTATTAAATATTGGGGTGTCAAATATTTCATTTGAACAAGACTTATCAGTGTCTGTCCTTTAAAACTTTCTCCTCCAAGTCATATAGCCTTTGTGTCCCTTCTAAGTTAATAATGCTTACACCGCCCTGGAAATAGACAGGCCGTCCTCTGTTTAGTAAATATAGGACTTAAATTCTTTGCATGTCCACATCAGCTGTCCTTTGTAAGTATTGTATTTCACATAACATAGCAATAGCTGGAAATGGTACTGTGACATTTGTACGCTATTACTTTTGCATTTTTCTTGACACTATTGTTACTAAATTAAACACAAAATCAAAAATAAATATATATATTAAAGCTTTTGCTTATTATTATATTAAAATGTATATATAAAGCGCAAACATATTCCACCATGCTGTATAATACTGTACATGGATTTATACACTGAACATACAGAATTATATACAAATCAACCAATAAGATGAAGAAGGCCTTGTCCAAAAGAGCTAGCAATCTTACATTGAAATTGGCAATTTAAATTTCTTTGACTGTCATGCTACAGTAAATTTAATTCTGGTCTCAGAAAATATTTTTATAAAATGACTACATGAGCTTAAGAAACAAAGTTCCAACAAGAACATACGTAAGAGATGCATGTATTCTATTTAAATGTAAACTCAAACACACCTGCCTACTATGTTGGATCTCCTGGTCACAGCTCCAAGCCAAGTGTAATGTACTTAGCTATGCCTGCAAACACATACTGCCTTCTATTCAGGGAATAACCTCCCTGTTTTGAGAAGACAGATTGAAGGTTTGCTATCTTTTGGTGTGAGTGGATAAAATGAGAATTTGGGGCAAATTCACTAAAAGGCAAAGGCGAAGGCTCCCCCACACTTCACACCACTTTGTTAGGTGAAAATTTGCTACCACTACTCTAATTCACTAAAATGCAAAGTTGCGTCTCTGCAGCAGTTTCTGCCTAGCGAAACTTCGTTAATACACTTGTGCTTAGGTCAATTTGAATAGGGCAGGTAAAATAAAGGGTGCATACCGTATATGTTTTTATTTGAGATGTTGGTGCAAATGCTTTAAGTGGCCAAGGAAGCAAAATAAAGACAAAAGAGATCCTCTAATATCCTAGACATAAGCCCACCCTCAAAAAAAAATATAAAGTTGTATAGTTACAACTTGTAAAGACAATACCACTTTAAAATATGGAAAACTGCAGCGTTTTTTATGATTTTTATGACTTTTCTACATACAGGATATGATGTCACTGACATCAGATTAGGGAGGATGTAGCTTCATTTTATCAGTTTGCCAGGTCTTAGCTGGCGAAGGAAACTCTGGCGAAAGAAGTAATGTTCTGTAAAATTCACACTTTAGTGAATTTGCGGAGTAACGATCGTTCACTGTAATGAAAATTCGCCTTGTGAAAGTGGACAAATTTCATTAGCGATGTATTCTAATGCTAGTGAATAGTCCTCTTCATCTGTTAGTAAATTGGCAATCTCCCTGCGTATTGGATTTCTGGCTAACAACAGCCACTTCGCCCTTTAGTAAATCTGCCTCAAAGTCCTCCCAAACTTGTTCTTGTAAAAATGGTAATCAACCTCTTGGGAGTGATTGATGATCTAATGCCAACCAACGTGACCAGAACTCACTCCCTTATGTTCTACGCCAAAAAAGCAGTCATTATACACTGAATGGGGAATACCCCTCCTACCATACCCTTCTGGAGACTGATAGAGGGAGCTCTTCCTTTAATAAAATTGACGTATGAAACAAGAGGGGCACCAGACAAATTCGCCAAAGTGTGGGGGGCCTGGTGCAACCCAGACTCCCTGGAACACACAGGACCTATATCCCTTTGCTTTATATCCTTATTTCCTCATAGGCCCTAATAACTGCAACAATGGCTATAGACATGACGCTGTATCTGCACCAACATAAATTGTAGCTAATATAACCAATCACAACTGATATATGTATGATATTTTTTGTTTTGGATTGTTTGTTTTGTGTTGTTAAAACAATAAAATGTACCTTCAAAAAAAAAAAAAAAAGGTAATCAAAGAGACTTGTCCATTTATAGCCTTGTTTCATTAGCTGTTGTGCTTCTACTTCTTCCTTAGCAGTACATTTGCACACACAGCTACAGTATAGCAAGTGTTTTGCCACCCATGCATTATGCCATTATGCATAAAGGGGCTCTATGCCTCCTTGTTCAACATAAGCTCAGTAGAGCCAGGGCCGGATTTACATAGTGGGCGCCCCTAGGCCCACTGCCATTCGTCGTCCCTGTCCCCTCCCCTTTATTCGTGCAAATTTTCATGATTCTGGACTCGATCAATGGGGATTTGTGCACGGGAAATTTAAAAAATCATTGTATATCCAGTGCATCCCCAGTGTTTTTGAACCAATGCGGGTGGAGTTGGGCAGCATGCCGCCCTCCTAAAGTCCTGCCACCTTAGGCCCAGGCCTAGGTGGCCTTTCCACAAATCCAGACCTGTGTAGAGCTTGTGCCAAACATATTTTTTGCCTATAGTTTTAATTATGAAACCTCTATGGTTTTTGTTATTACTTGTTCTAAAGAGGGAAACTGAAGCGACTCCATTTTTGCAAGGTAGATAATTAGATTGCCAGTGCCCAGATAATCCTCCCATATAAAGCAGCCATAACAAAAGGGCAAATGGAGTCAGGGGCGTTTCTGCCACCAGGCAGAAACTCCCCAGAAGTTACTAGGGGCAGCAAAAAGCCACTCCTGGTAACTTTAAGAGCTGAATTTCCGGTTATTAACCTGGAAAGCAAGCAGAGAGCTACATTTTGCTCTCTGCGCTAGCGATGCTGCCCCCTCTGGACACCCGTCGGTGATCTCTAGGTAAGTGCAGGGGGCGGCATTCTGAATGCACAATCGCATAAAAATAATTGCCCAAACGTTGCAGGATCAGGAGCATGAAAGCCTATGGGTGGACAGTTG
The DNA here is from genome assembly GCF_017654675.1 of Xenopus laevis. NCBI lineage: Eukaryota > Metazoa > Chordata > Amphibia > Anura > Pipidae > Xenopus > Xenopus laevis. The sequence goes on along the minus strand of NC_054381.1, from coordinate 64,735,054 downwards.
CAAGCATTTTAACCACCCACAGAGCTGGAAAACACACAGGGGCAAAACATTTGCTATTACACTGTGCCATTGATTCTAAAGGTGGCCATACACGGAGAGAGGTGGGCTGATCCGATCGTGGGTCCTAGGGCCCAACAATCGGATCCTAACGAATGGGAACAGGCGGTCGAATCGCGGGACCGCATCAACGAACAGATGCGGCCGCGATCCAACAGGATTTTTAGTCCCATCCGATCTCGATCGCGGAAGCCCGTCGGGGGGCCCCATACACGGCCCAATAAGCTGCCGACTCGGTCTGTCGGCAGCTTTTATGGGCCCGTGTATGGCCACCTTAAGGGTAATGGCAACCAAGGGAATTGTAATCTTTTTGCTGAAAATAGTCTTTTAGTTCAAATAAATTGTAGTATCCCAAAAGCACACATTTGCCTATAATTCACTAGTTACTGCTATTAGGCAATAACCTCCTGCCAGGTTAGTGAACCCTCTGCTTTTCTGTAATCGTCATTCAAGTGAATATAAGGATTATTTTGTGCCATGCACATGGAAGGGCAAAAGACTTGAAACTGCCTATGTAGCATTTCCTTATTGTATATAAAGCAGCAGATGAAATGAGCAATCTATTTTCATTATAACTTATCTATTCCATGGAGCTGGCAGTAATCAGTGCTACTGATGCAATGAGCATATGTATTTGTGCATGTTACTATATTCTAGTCTCTCTTTGAGAAAACATGAACATTGTTAAACCTTTTCAGATCCAGTTTACTATTTTGACAGCACACCTAGGACAATAGGGTAACAGTGCTGACAGGTAACAGGTACCATAAAATTAAAAAACATGGCCACATTCTCTGGTAATAATATATAGAATGTTTTAGAAATTGGATGAAAAGATTATGATGATTAGATTGTACTCTGTGCTATAGCGTTATCATTTCCTTTACTCCTGTATACATATATATAACATGGGACTAATATTATTAACAGTCCTCATAATACATAAAGCTACAATGTAAAAATAATAAAAACCAGAAACTATTGGTGGTTTTATATTGATAGTTATTGCCAATATTGTATTATATTGTATTTATATAGCAGCACAATTATAGTGCTTTACAAGGTTTAGTGAAAAGAATGGCATTTTCTGTGAAATGTGTATTAGCCTATTTTAGTAACAACTACTTCTATAGGGAAATGGCCATGGTTGTGTGGAAAGTAACATATGGAATGGCTTAACTTTATAAACAAGAGACTGCCTTAGCAAGTGTCTGGGTCTTTACACTTGACTTTTGTTAATATTTAATCTGGGTGCCATCACCTGGTTAGTTCTGAACATGACTACTCACTAAAACTGTTAAACTCTCCATCTAGACTGAGATAAAAAAAAAGGAGGAAAGTTCCTTACTTTCTTGACGTTATAATTAATTTTTTTAAATTCTCAACACTTGTAGTAAAAGATTCTGCGTTAAGAATGTGGGCACTCAAGCTGGACTTTATAAAGCATCACTCATCACTGAATAGACAGAATGAAGCAAGGAAGGCAAATACATTTAATGAGAATATTAGGAAATTAAATATATGCATTCTAACTTAAAATTCAGTTCCAGATGTGTTTAATTATATTTCTTCTACCCAATAGACCTCTACATCATTTTCAGTGATATGGGTCAGTAATATACAGTCATATGAAAAAGTTTGGGAACCCCTCTCATCCTGCATAATAATTTACTCCACTTCCAACAAAAAAGATAACAGTGGTATGTCTTTCATTTGCCAGGAACATCTGAGTACTGGGGTGTTTTCTGAACAAAGATTTTTAGTGAAGCAGTATTCAGTTGTATGAAATGAAATCAAATGTGTAAAACTGGCTGTGCAAAAATTTGTAATTTTGCTCATTTGAATGCATGTAACTGCTCAATACTAATTAATAGCAAAACCAAATTGGTTGGATTAGCTTGTTAAGCCTTAAACTTCATAGGGTATTTAAGGTGGCCAATTGCAAGTTGTGCTTCTGTCTGACTCTTCTCAAAGCATCTCTCAAAAGATCTGAAAACAAAGATTGTTCAGTATCATGGTTTATGGGAAGGCTACAAAAAGATATCTCAGAGGTTTAAACTGTCAGTTTTAACTGTAAGAAATCTAATCAGGAAATGGAATGCCACAGGCACAGTTGCTGTGAAACCAACGTCTGGCAGGCCAAGAAAAATACAGGAGCGGCATATGCGGAGGATTGTGAGGATGGACAACCCAAAGATCACTTCCAAAGGCCATGCAGCATCTTGCTGCAGATGGTGTATCTGTATATTGTGCTACAATTCAGCGCAATTTGTATGAAGAACATCTGTATGGCAGGGTGATGAGAAAGAAGCCCTTTCTGCACTCACGCCCAGGGCCGGACTGGGAGTAAAAAGCAGCCCGGGCAAAAAAAATCAAAGCAGCCCACATGTAAACACGCAATGGTCTTGTACTCATCCACTCATATCTTGGGGTCAAACTGCAAATATTATGTGCATAAAGAGCTGCCTTTTTCACTTAAGTGTGTTTTCATGGGACAGTCCTGAATTTCTCAGTAAAGCCGGCTGCACACCTCCCAACATTTAAAAAACAGAAAAAAAGGAAATAATTTCTGCCGCATGTAGGTGCAAATTTATTGCCACATCCATTTAGAGCAAAGCATTTGTGTTTTCATTATTTTACAGTGGTCATTAACAGGAAATTCATACAAAATACAGCTGGCCAGTCTTCTTCCATCCAGATGCTTTTAACTCCATGTTGTTTATTATAAGATTTAAATAAGGTATATATTACATTAGTTATGGGCGCATATGTTTTAGAACATTTTCAGTATGGTGTAAAGTCACTAAGGATGTAGTCTGTGTTTCATTTGTACAATTGAAACGTTACAAATGCCAAGGGTGTAAGAATTGCATACTATTTTATAGAAGACCACCATAAATAATAACCATCATTTTTTGGGATAACAGTAACAGTATAATTACATTATTGGTCCATTGAGAATGTAAGCTGGAGCTGTAAACTAAAGTTAGGGAGAATATTGAGAGACTGACACAATAGTTGTGATTTACAATATAATGATTTAGCAAGTTTCTTAACTTTCATAATATTTTTCTAATCAAACATATTTTGGGGTTAAGATATATTTGGGCAACTTGACACAATACTTTGGGAGTAGAAAGGAAGCAGATGTCCAAATGCAAAGCCATCTCAAGCACAATTTGGTCCTGTCAGCAGCAGATGCATCCTGGTGTGTCCTTGTGTTATCTCCAAATGTATGCCACCTCCCTTCAAGCTTACCGTGTGCAAAAACATAATATTCTTTGTATGTTTGTATTTACATAGTTGATATGAAGAAGACCATTTTTATAACACTTGCCTTGACAAAGGCTTTGTCAAGTCTGGACTTTCCAAATGGAAGTAAATTGCCTGCATGTTCCCTCCATGAAACATTTTTTAGGACATTTTTTACTCTAGTGCTAAAGATACTTCTTTGTATGGATTATAATTCCTCATACATGTGGTGTAATGATTTATTTGCTACCACATGTGGTGTTAGGCCCATCCTGCATGTGGGTTTATTGAGTGATTTTTTGATGTCCATGCATGGTTTTCCCATTGTCTCTTAAAGGGAATGTAAAGACAAAAAATAAAATCCCATTTTTACTTTCTTTAATGAAAAAGAAACCTATCTCCAATATACTTTAACTAAAAAATGTGTACCGTTTTTATAAGAAACCTGAGTGTATGCAGTGAAATACTCCCTTCATTTACTGCTGTGGATAGGAATTGTCAGATGGTCCCTAACTGCTGAGCAGGGAAACAGTCATACTTATGAACAGCAGGGGAAGCCCACGCCTTACTTCCCAACCATGCAGAACTCAAGCAGCTTTGTTTATGATGATCCCTAAGCAGCCCAGACCGCACTGAGCATGTGCACAGTCTTAGTCTTGCAAAGATGTTTAACAAAGTTACAAGATGGTGACCCCCTGTAGCCAACTTTGAAAGCATAAATTATTTGTTTGATTAGGCTTGTGGTGCAGTAAGTTCATGTTTATATTTAGTATACAAAATACAGCATTTCTAGACTTATTCTATTTTAGACTTTACCTGCCCTTTAAGGGGGCCATAAACCTGAAGATCCACTTGTTTGGCAAAATCACCAAACAAGCAGATCTCTGCTAACACAACGGGATGCTGTCATCGGAAAACATGTTCTTTTCAAAATGCTTCAGTTAATAGTGCTTCTCCAGCAGAATTCCATTTCTCAAAAGAGCAAACAGATTTTTTTATATTCAATTTTGAAATCTGACATGGGGCTAGACATTTTGTCAATTTCCCAGCTGCCCCAAGTCATGTGACTTGTGCCTGCACTTTAGGAGAGAAATGCTTTCTGGCAGGCTGCTGTTTTTCCTTCTCAATATAGCTGAATGTGTCTCAGTGAGACATGGGTTTTTACTATTGAGTGTTGTTCTTAGATCTACCAGGCAGCTGTTATCTTGTGTTAGGGAGCTGTTATCTGGTTACCTTCCCATTGTTCTTTTGTTTGGCTGCTGGGGGGGGGGGATTGGGTGATATCACTCCAACTTGCAGTACAGCAGTAAAGAGTGATTGAAGTTTATCAGAGCACAAGTCACATGACCGGGGGCAGCTGGGAAATTGACATTATGTCTAGCCCCATGTCTGATTTCAAAATTGAATATAAAAAAATCTGTTTGCTGTTTTGAGAAAGGGATTTCAGTGCAGAAGTCACATGACTGGGGGCAGCTGGGAAATTGACAATATGTCTAGCCCCATTTCAGATTTCAAAATTGAATATAAAAAAATCTGTTTGCTGTTTTGAGAAAGGGATTTCAGTACAGCACTATTAACTGATTCATTTTGAAAAAAAATGTTCCCCATGCCAGTATCCCTTTAAATAAATGTTAAAAAATTACATTTGAGTTAATAAATTATTATTAGTCCAAGTAAAAAGTATCACCTAAATATTACAGCATTTAAAGTTCATGGACATAGCCCCGAGGCAGAAGTGAAAGAGCATTAAGAGGTACAAGAGTGTGCCCCTTAGTGTTCAAGTAAAGAGCACGTATGCCCGGGGATTCTCTGCACTTTGTACCTTGCAGCATACAAATAATTCAGTGTAAACAGCAAAAAGCAGTGTTGTAAGGCACAGGCCAGCCCTGTCCTTACTGGCTGCCGTAGCTTGAAATATCTTTAAATTCACCACAGTACTACACTGCATATTCTACATTAATTAGATCATATAAATGTACTAAAGACAGAAAAATAGGAGCTTTTTTCAGCAACTTTTTAATTAAATTCTATCCAAAAAGTACCTTGTAGATATTAATATGCACACGCAAAGTTTTAATTGAAAACAGCAGAAGCGTGTAAATATGGTTTGCATTCAATAAGTTGCACTTTAAACAATGAACCTATAAACTGTCACTCCAGCTGCTGCTAACAGCATCCCATGACAGATGCAGAGGCCTGATTTAGATAGACATTTGCCTTAAAGTTGTTTTGTTTGCCCATTTTTTGGAAATCAGCCAGAAAACTTTCATAACAAAAAATTTGTACAACTAGCGATATGTACAGCTCTGTATAATATATTTGTGCTTTTCAGTTTAACATGCAAATAAAGTTTTCGGACTTTTGTGATTATTTTGGGAATACACTAGATAATTAAACACCATTTAAATTATCATTTTTTTAACTGTGGATGCAGCCAACATTTCAATAGCCATTTAAACCAATCTTTTAAACAATGATCTGCAATATTCCATCCCCTACACATAATTTGACTGTTACAAATCAGAGAAGACTTTATGGGGCAAATTCACTAACGCGCGAAGCGCCGAACGCTAGCGTTAATTCGCTAGCGTTTGGCATTTTCGCTACTGCGCAAATTCACTAACGAACGCTGGCGTAGTTTCGCTAGTGTTACTTCGCAACCTTACGCCAGGCGAATCTTCGCTAGCGACGAGACTACGCAAATTCACTAACTTGCGCAGTGTAGCGAACGCTACCTTTTACGCTAGACTTCCTTCGCCACCTCAGACCTGGCGAAGCGCAATAGAGTAGATAGGGATTGTTTCAAAAAAAGTAAAAAAATTTTCTAAGTCCCAAAAAAACGCTGGCGTGTTTTCTACATGATGGCTGATAGGCTGAAAAAGATCGAAAATTTTTTGGGGCTCCCCTTCCTCCCCCCTACATTTCCTGACTCATGGCAACTTACCTAGACAGTGGGCACATGTGTAGGGCAAAATATTTTTTTTTATTTGCAGATTTGAAGGTTTTCTAGGCATTTGTAGTGCAGATACGTGTTCCTGCCTGGCGCAACTTCGCATCTTAGTGAATTTGCCCCTATGTATCCTCTGAAATTTCTGGCCATTAAAGCTCATAAACTCTTTAGATTGCTATGCTATGTCTCTATGGAAAACAGAACTAGATAGAAAGCAACCCAAGTTATATCCACAGGCATACATTCACTCAGGAAAATGAAATTGCTTTACAATTAACTAAATTGCATGCAGGTATATGAAAACATGTTTCACATTTAAAACATTCCTGAACTTAATCACTAAGTTCAGAAATAATGATTTAGTTAAATCCATCTTTACTTATATGTGGGGAAAAATGGCATAACAAGGTAGAACTAATTCAGAGACCTAGGAATGGTGTTGGTATGTTTCTCTGTATTTTACTAGCCTAGTAGAGAATCATTTTTCCAAGTATCAAATGCATTGTTAGAAAGTTAACCAACATAGAAAGGCTGGAGTTTTTTCAAAAAGGCAGGAATTGTAATTGTTTGCTATAATTGGCCATTGGCTTTGTGAATTATGGCATGGCCTAAAATATCATGATACTGTAATAGTAATACAGGTATATGACCTGTTATCCAGAATGCTCTTCATGCTGTAAGTCTAGTATAAAATCATGTAATTATTAAATAAACCCAATGAGTTTTGTTTTGCTTCCAATAAGGATAAATTATATCTTAGTTTGGATCAAATACAGGGTACTGTTTTATTATTACAGAGAAAAAGGAAATAATTTAACACAATTTGGATTATTGATAAAATAGAGTCTGTTTGAGTTAGCCTTTCTGTAATTCGGAGCTTTCTGGATCCTAGATTTACAGATAACGGATCCCATACCTGTATGTTAATTCTGGGAGAATGCTGCCACATTTACCAGCATCTTTCACTAACAAAAGTAATTTAATAGGGGTGAATGCACATACTGTATATAAAATGTTGTGTTCATACAGTATACACTGATTGCAGTAGTAAAAAGAATAAAAATTGACCAAATTGCTGCAATACCTGTAAGGGATATTATCAAATACAGTGTCACTGGGCAAACCATAACACGTACAGTGGGAGTTTTTTTGTTTGATTTTGTACTGGTGGATTAGCAGAACTGAAATAATCTCCAACAGGCAAATGAAAATGTATTTACATGCAGGAATAATTATTGAGCATATGTTTCCTCTAAGTACTTTAATTACATTACCAATCATTTTTAATAGTGATCATAGAAGACTTCTGCATTATTTTGCTACTTACCTATAGTTGCTCTTCAGTTAAGGTTGTTGTTTTTTGCCTGTCTGCTTCCCAGTCCAAATAATTACCTAAAATAGTATTTGATACCAGTATTAATGGTTAAGATAACACAGATAGGACATAGATATTTTCAACCAAAAGGAGAGCATTTATCTTCACTGCATATAATTATGGCCATGATCATTTGCGTAACTAGATTTTACTGGGCCCCACAGCAAATTCATTTTAGGGCCACCAACATCATCAGAGGTTGTCCTTTTTTACCATTATATGTTGCGATTGTTCATTATTTAGGGCCTCATGGGGCCCCTATACATCCTGGTCTTCCCTGCAGGCGCAGGGTCTGCTTACTATGTAGTTATTCCCCTGGCCATGATTTTGTATCTTGCTTTTTAAATATATATTTGCTGTTGTGTTTTTAGGAGCTGGTTGTTATGGGAGCACCTGGATCATACTATTGGACAGGCACAATAAAAGTATTAAACCTTACAGACAACAAATACTTCAAACTAAGAAATCAAGCTGTCAATGCAAAGCGCTATACATACTTAGGTGAGTTTTGCACTCTATACAATATCATTAAGGGATGAGATGAACATTTTGACTTCTACTACAGTTTTTCATTAGATCATTAGAAAATGGCTTCTTTTAAATTTTTGCATATTTGCATATTTTGTGTCCTGGTATTTGCCTTTGCTAATATTAAAAAAAATAATACAATTAAGGCCACTCCTTAGTCCATCAGAAGCTGCCCATTTTATGGGGCTCCGATACTCCCAAGAACATACAGGAAGATTGGTTGGCTCCTGATAAAATAAGGATCTCTATAAACCCAACTGGGGTAGAGATTAATGTAAATGATGTATAATATCTGCAGAATATGTCAGAGTTTCATAAACAAAGAATGATAATAATAAATGTGTTGTCAGCATGCTTTATTATCTTGTGCATGTTTTTCTTTGGATATCAATATGATTTTTGCACAGGTCCTTCCTAAGTGGTTGTGAATTTAGCTTTTGCAGCTGTGATCTATGCATTATCAAGTTTTCTTTCCTCCAAAAACCTTATATAATCTGTTTGTTTCACTGCAGGATATGCTGTGACTGCTGGTCACTTTTCCCAGCCTACAACAATGGATGTAGTCGCAGGAGCTCCACAAGACAGCAGAATAGGAAAGGTGAGGCTTCCGTCATTCTGCTGCTCGTGATTCAGTTGGCTCTGTCTCAAATCCACACATGCAATGACCACATTGTATTTTCCTTTACGCATTTGATGCTATTACGAGAATATTGCTTGTAAGCTACTACTGTAGAATTGCTCTTTGTTATGAAAAACATATTTAGGCAAATTACATTTTGCTGCTGTAAAGACTGTAGTTCATAAGCTTACATTTTTGTGCCATTGCAACAGGATTTGGGGTAAAGCACATTTAATAATTCACATTTTAATAGTGGAAATTATTGTTCAAAAAAATTCCAATAGAGAAAAAATACATGAAAACATGAGATGTAGATCAGATGCCATTGTGTCTTCATCAAAATAAGTTCAGGAATAGTATCACGCTTCAGAGTTAGGTTAAGAGTGAGTTAAAACAATATGCAGAGTGCTATTATAGCCTTTTAATTGTATTTGCAATGTATTTCTTCCATTTTTCAAGGACTTTCCATATTTACGTTTAGGGGGTTATTTATCAAAGGTTGAGTTTTATAGGTTTGTGAGTTTTTTATACCTCGAATAACAACTCGAATGTTTTCTAATTTATGAAAAAGCTTGAATGTAAAAAGCTCAAATCAGTATTGTCGGGGTGAAAAACTCCTAATTCAAGCTTCGGGGTATAATAAATCTCGAAAAATTTGAGCTTTTAAAGAAAAAAAAACTCAAAAAATTTGAGTTACCCTTGAAAACTTGAAAAGACCATTGAATGCAAGGTCCACCACTTTAGGCTGCAGAGTAGCAGTGTCCATGTATTAAAGGATCAGTAACATCAAAAAATGAAATTGTTATAAAGTAATAAAAATATATTGCAGTGTTGCCCTGCACTGATAAAACTGGTGTGTTTGCTTCAGAAACACTACTATTGTTTAAATAAATCAGCTGATGTGTAGCAATGGGGGCAGCCATTCAAAGGAGAAAAGGCTCAGGTTACACCGAAGATAGTAGATAAGCTCTGTAGAACATAATGTTATCTGTTATCCATTATTTATCCTGTGCCATATAGCCTTTTTTTGAATTTCCGCCATTGCTACTCAGCAGCTTGTTTGTATAAACTATAGTAGTGTTTCTGATGCAAACAGATCAGTTTTACCAGTGCAGGGAACCAGTACATGATATTTTCATTACTTTAAAACACTTTTTTGGTGTTACTGTTCCCACTGCATGTTCTTTTCATGCAGGACCCAGAAAAATAGGGCAAAGCAGACAAAACACAAACTGGGGAACCTGTCTGGCACAGTGATGGAGCATAGCTGCTACATACCATGAAACGAGCTAGTATCATAGGATTTAAAGGAGCTTTATTTTCCCTTTAAATATATTTAGAAGGAAGTCCTTGTTAGTATTATATTCCCTTTTTTCAGTTATTACACAGTTATTGCTGGAATATCACCCCAGTACTTGTATCAGGCACTCTAAGTAATATTTATCTAAGAAGATACCTTTGTCAATTCAAAAGATGTACAAAGATACCTTTGTCAATTCAAAAAATGTACTTCACTGGAGTAATACATTAATATTTCAGACATGACAAGGTTCCAATACAACCTTAACAAAAGAATAAATAAGCTTTACTGTTAAATGCAAAAGGAAAACGTATTGTTAGAATGTAAAGCAATGTAAAGCAAGAATTTTTGGCGAAACGAAAGGGTCAAATTCGCCCATCCCTAATTATAAATGCTTTACATTCTAACAATACATTTTCCTTTTGCATTTAACAGTAAAGCTTATTTATTCTTTTGTTAAGGTTGTATTGGAACCTTGTCATGTCTGAAATATTAATGTATTACTCCAGTGAAGTACATGTACTTTGGCAGATGAAGCAATTTAATATTGCATTCTTTACCCGATCTACTCTATCACTGTCAATAGTTGTTTGCTAATATATGTTAGAGTAATTGTGTATGTAATGCGGATTAGTCTTTAGTAATATTGACTACATAATGTTGAAGATGTTATTAAGCCCAGTCGTGTAATGTAACATCTTAGATATAAGATTTCTAAAGGGAATGGTTAATACAGCTATATAAGCTATACCCCAATCAATATTTCCTTCAAAGAAAATAAAATGCATTATAATATATTAACCACATTTAAATTGACTTTGTCTTCATAAGATGTTGGTAATGTGCAAACAGTTGGTTAGCTAGATATCTGAAAATAGTAGCCTGAGCTGGAACAGAAATACTAACCCTTTCCAAATTTATAATTAATATATATTTTTTCTTTTAGGTTTTCATCTTTAGAACTGATAAGAGGTCTGGCTCACTTGTTCAGATTTTTGAAGCTTCTGGCAAAAAGGTTAGCTTTACTATGAGCGTGTCTTGCATGCTACAATTGGGTTCAGATGGCCTGGTCTATAAATGATAATGTGTTAGTGTTCACCTCTACAGAAGTGAGCATAATAAAGAGGGCTTGTGATGGACATTTATGCTATGCTAATAAAACGTATTTTCCTAATTTGCTCGTATAAATCACTGATAGAAACTGTATTGTTTTACTTTTTACACTGAACTCGCTCAACCCCCAGATCCCCAATAAATAGGGTCATTTGTTTATAGGGATATAATAAGCTGTGTATAAGATAATGCCTTTGTAACAAGGAGTATCTAATTTATACAGATGTCTGAACTGGTAGCTTGTTTTATCAGCTTCTCTTCTGCAAGCAGTGACTTGGCAGAACAGGAACATGGGTAGGAAGCTGGAAAATTAAAGTGATTTCATTTTCTTGTTTAGAAAAAAAATATATATATACTAATGACTATATAGGAAAAGGTCTGTTCAGCACAAGCCCTATGCATTGAGCTCTAAAACGGGTATACATGTTGGTTTAATGTTTATTATTTTATATCAATTTAATCTTACTATTAAGACGCTTTAAGCTAATAACTTACACTCCTTTAAAACCTTTTCACAAATTTGGGTGTAAAGTTTGTATTTAACTGTCTACAGCAATAATGCATTCTATTTTATTTTGGCATTATTGAGATAGAAACGGTTAAAGGAACAGTAACACCACAACTGAAAGTGTATCAAAGTAATTAAAATATAATGTACTGTTGCCTTGCACTGTTAAACTGGCATGTTTGCTTCAGAAAAACTATTATGGTTTATATAAACAAGCTACTGTGTAGCCATGGGGCAGACATTCAAGCTGGAGAAAAGGCACAGGTTATACAACATATAATCATTGTATTGAACAAGGTTTATCTGTTATGTGCTGTGTAAAGGTGGCCATAGATGCACCAATAATATTGTACAATTGTACAATACTCGGTGCGTGTATGGTGGGAGACAAGCAGACCGATATTGGCAGAAGACTTGGATATCGGTAGGTTCATCGATTGGGAAAATTTTGAGTGGATGCTTTTGAAGGCACCAGAACATCACCCATTGTTAGTGCTCAATCGTCAGATACAGGTAGAATTCTATTGTTTCTACTTGTATATCTGACAATACAGCTCTACAATTGTGTATTGAAACAAATGATCTTTCCTGGAAAGATCTTTTCCAGGAAAGATTGTAATTGTAACATTTAAGGCAACCTTAACCTGTGCCTTTTCCAGTTTGAATGGCTGCCTACTTGGCCTCACAGCAGCTTATTTTTATAAACTATAGCGTCTTTCTGAAGCAAACACACAGCTTTTACAGGTGCATGCTAACAGTATATTATATGTTAATTACTTTAAAATGTTTTCTTTTTTTTTGGTGTTACTGTTTCTTTATTATGGAGAATTGTTTAAACCTTTATTTTGTATGTGCGATGCATTGTGTGCACATTCATGTGTTTAAATTAAAATAGCCCTTTCGCTAATGGAGCAAAGTTAGCCCCATTCAAGAACCTCATGAAGCCAATGAAAGTAAACACAAGTATTCTGAAAATGTACACCTCCCTTCACCTCACACAAGAATTACTTCCCCAAGCTGTCCAAATACCTTGACAGTATACATTGTATTTTCCCCACTAACCCTCTCAACCTGGCTGACATAGGAAATTATACAAAAATATTTTTAAAAAATGCTTACCACTTGATTTTCTGGCTAATGCAGCTTTGTTGTGTTCTGTTCCCCTTTAAGAAATGGAAATTGTAAAAGCAACCCTCAGCTTATTCTCCAGAATTCTTTGTACTTTGGAAAAAGTTTACCACTTCCTCACATCCCAATTTAGCTATTTTCAGTTCTCCTTGAAGACCTGCCTCATTTCTATGACAATATACCATACAATAGGTTTTGTACTCTTAGAAATAAAATACAATCATAAACTCAGGTGGTATCAAAAAAAATCTTTTACTATTTAAAAAAACAATTTGGCAGTTTACAATCTTCGTGTGTGCCATTACATTTAAGGTACAGCAGTTTGGAATAAAAGGTTGAATTGATGTAATAGTTTTTTCAATCTCAGCTACTATGTAACTGGGTAAGGAATACACATATTTCATTAAGAGGACCAACTGCTCCAGTGTTAAATATGAGCTCATCCATTTTTTTAATGCCCTGGTCACCCTTAACTACATGATACATCTAATAATGTAGTATAAAAACAAACAGCTCATTGTTAAACTCAAGGTTATGGGTAAGGCTGGAACAAAGCTTTACCCAGAAAAAGTAAATATTTATTTGCTAATTGCTAATGTAAGATGGCAGTTTTATTTATAATAGAGAACATACAGAAGGGTGCACAGTCTTGTGAAATATTCTGTTTATTGAGACATAATATTGAATACATTTATGTGACCCATATGCCTGTAAACTATAAACCTCTCCAGGGATGGAAAGCACACCACCCAAATAGTCCACAGTCCATGTGAGGATTCCTCCTCCAAACACAGATCAACAAGCTGTTGTGAATTCTACTACCCCATAGTATAAATGTATAAAATATCTACATTTTATTAAAATGTAACACACACCCAGCAGATCACCAAAAAACTGAAAATAGTTGTTGAGGAGGTTATGCAGTGCAGCACTCCAGGGTACCTGTGCATTTTCATGAAATTGCATTCTCATTTTCATCTTCATCTTCTAGTCATTCAAGGGCTCCTCATTTAGCTACATCATTATTATATTTGCTCATTACTATCTTTTGTCTTTTTGGAGATCTGGATTGTTGTGGGATGTCAAGCTGGGAGTTTGTAAACTAATAATTTTTATTTTTGTATATTTTGTGTGCTTGTGTAATTTTTGGTTACCCTTGTTTCAGTATTGTAATGGAATTTTATTTATGCATAATAATAAAGAACTAAAGGTAAATTACGTTAAATATTAAGAGACTGATAGCTTAGTAAACATCTGCCCATTTCTGCCTGCTATTGCTTTTTGGCTGCACTTATGCCAGAATTATAGAGAAAAAACTTTTCTATTGTGGTTCAAAATATCAGCTTGCACCTGAAATTGCACTTTGCATACTTTGCATACTGTGCTTGCACTCACAAATAAGTCCTAATATTTTCTTTGTAGTAAACTATATTGTGTGCAATTTAGCAATCAGATTTACAATGGTGGAAAAGTTGTCCAAAAAACTTTTTTTTTGCATAGACTGAAAACTTCTTTAAGATCACACTTATATAATAATTATTGTATGTCCTTTATTATCCAAAATACATTTATGTGAGGACTCATATATTACACACCACACCTTCAAAATATTAGCACAACCTCCCCCCAAAAAAAATTTATATAAAATTGACACTCAGTTTAAAGTCAGGAATAGCATATATTTTAACGAATTCAATGAATGAACAAATATAATAAATATAGTACAAGTTTATTTAACGTTTTGTACTTCATGAAAATTGTCATTGCTAAACTACCAGCCAAAGTTATTAGGAGGCATTAGAGATCTGGATCTTGTTCAAAAGATCTCACAGAATGTGTCAACAATGTTAATAAACTTAATATAGTTTAATTTTGTCATGGAATTCATTGCTTTTGTTACCATAAAGTGAATCTTTGTTCTGGGCAGAAGTACTGAATGCTTTGTTGTGACTTGGCTTGGTTGCAGGTGGGCTCTTACTTTGGCTCCTCCTTATGTGCAGTTGATCTGAACTCTGATGGCCTAACAGACCTACTAGTTGGAGCTCCCATGTTCTCAGAGGTGAGGGATGAAGGACAGGTCACTGTATACATCAACAGAGGAAATGTAAGTATATGTGTGAACATTTGAAGTGCTTTGGTATTTATTCTTTTTATTTTAATATACATATATATAATATTTCATGGTTTTTGAGTTGTGTGCAATTGTATATAGAACTCAATATTTCCTAGCACTAAAATATGGCTATTTTAACTGAGCATTTGTTCCTGCATATTTTAGTGTTACTACACAGGCATATACAGAAACACACATTATATTGGATTTTTTTGTGGGTTGCTTTCTTGTTCCCTTAAACTTATACACAACACAATCTCCATATTTGATATTCTAGGACAGAGGCTCTCAAACTGTGTGGTTGGCACCTTGGGGTGGGGGTTGGTGCTAGAGCATTGGCAAAGGGCTCAGCATCAAGGCCAGTTGGGATGAGAGATGCTTAAAATGGCCATTTACTCTCCTAAATACACCTGAAACTCCTGCTTAAGGGTCAGTAGAGCGGGATTTGGGCTGAATATGTATTTGCTGCCCTTGATACTCTTGAAACTATGGCTGAATGACTGACACTGATATAAAAGTTATGCCTTTAAGAGAGCATTCAACAAAGACTGGAGATTAAAATTACTGCTGAACATACTAAACTGAAATATAGGGCTAATCACAATTCAACCAGTGCTTTCACAATTTTCTGTAATACATAACAAAATGCAGGTACTTTTTTGATGGTTTGCTACAACCAATTTACATCCTGTTTTACTAATTATTTCTGTGAAACTGTATGTTTGATGTGTCTATTCTTCTCTGGAACGCTCTGGAACATGTGGGTGTTTTGTTGTGCTAAAAATAATATCCTTTTAAATGGTTATGTTTTACTTCTCTTGTAAAGCCCTGCGAAAATTGTCAAGGCAGTAGTAACGTTATTCTTTTTTAGCGATAGCAGTAATACACAGAGATTTCTTGTGTGGTTTTTCTCTTTGAGCACACAGGTTGTTTTGGTGCCTCCAAATAATGGCTGATTGGTCAGATACCTACAAAAATCAGGTCAATTGGACAGAGACCATTGTATTGTTCTGATTCCTTGGCAGACAGCCCTTGTGAATAAACAGGAGTGGATTCCAGATGCAAAATTTGCTTTTTGAAAGAGGGACTTCTCATATCTTTAAATCAGGGGTGTCCAACCTGCGGCCAGAGGGTCGCATGCGGCCCAGGATGGATATGAATGTGGCCCAACTTGAACTTCTATGTGTGTGTATGTTGGCTCCTTATACATTATTAAATGTTTGTTTAGAGGTTCCTATCTGGCCGAATCCTTCTACAGTTGTACATTTTTGATTGCTTGTATGCAGTCTCTACTCTTTAAGCACACGGGCTAGTAAAGCTGTATCAATAACAGATGATGCCACTAAATTGTAATTAATTGATACAAGCTAATCCTTTTTACTATGTAACTTTTAAAACATATATATTTTAAATAGAGCATTGGATATCCATTTCAGTTAATGGACTGTGCTGTTTTGTGGCAGATTCTTTATCAAACTGCTCCATAGGTATTTATTGACTGGCAAGCATTGTTAGTATGTCAAGCACCAATACTTAGTATACTGTATATAGCTTTAAGCATTTTGTGAAGCACCAAATATGATAGTAAAAAGAACTATAACTATGCAGGACTGGTATAGAAGAAATCATCTCACTGATGTTCTCATTCTCTCCTGATTTCCCTCTTACATAAATCTGTTTTACTTGCAGACATATAGTCATTTCCTAGAATTTACAGACTTCATAATGCAGCCTTACATTTGGCAGTGATTCAACTGTTTCCGTTGTTGGCCTTTGCCTTGCTGAATAGGTCTCAGACGTATTCATGTGAAATGTATAGGTCTCTTTGATATATCTGGAATGGTTATATAGGAAATGTGGGTTAAGAAAAGATAACTGTACAACTTGTATATATCCTAGCATGATTACACCCCCAAATAAAATACTCACTCTCTATTCATGTACTGTACCTTTGTCTTTCCACATTCTGCATATATACAGTGCATTGTAAGGCACAGGCTGGAAAAGTAGTGAATGGGGTATACATTGCTCTAGGTTTCTCATTTATACATAGTGAGGGATTCCAGGTTAAGTATAATTACCCTCATACTGGGGGGAATTCTGGATTCTCAGGCTGTGTATAGGCGGGATAGAGAGGCAGTGTTTCTCTGAAGAGCTATTCCAGAGCAAAAGTTGCTGGGGGCTCTAAGGAATTGTGCCTTACCTTGTTTTGGGTGGATGAAACACTATTTAGACCCCTGAAAAAATTAAGATTAGTGTTTCTATTAAGCTGGTGACTCTTATTTGTCACACTTTTGTTTGACTCCTGTTTTGCAAATAATAATGAGCAGTGAGAATAAACTGCTTTAAATGTACTATTTGGAGTCCCTGATTCCTGTCTGCCTTAAAGGGAACCTGTCACCTCAGACATGAAAAGCTGTATAATTAAAATACTTTGTAAATGAAACATGAACCTCAATTTTTTTATTAAAACATCCATACCTTATAAATATATTTTAAAATCTGAGCAGTCAATCAAATATTGCCTGCCCTGTCTGACACTTTCCATTCTGCACTTTCTAGATGTCACTGCACTCCTCTTATTCCCCTTCTCTTCATACTGTCTATAATGTGTAGGCTGTGAGAGGGACTGAGTCCCATGTCACCTAATCTGGCACATACACAAGATTTTGGGGTGACACAAAGCTTGCCTTAATAACAGTGCCCACAAAGTGGTGCCTGCCTGCTTGCTTTGATTGTGGATTCCCAGACTCAAGGGAACAAGATTTAAATAATTTAAATTTATATTGTTTATTGTAAGGTTATTTAGCTCAACCAACAGGATAGAAAAGGATTTGGACAGGTATCCTTTAACTCTAAAAATACGTATTTGATCAGATCTCTTGTTTCACAGTCTTGAAACCCCTGGTAGATAAAGGCCCCTATTGAATTGGGTCTATTAAAAGTGCACATTTTAATTACCTGGTTCCTCAATTCTAAGCTATTCCCTTTTTAGTCTCAATATTGCTTGACTTTATTGATTTTATACAAATGAAGGCTAACATCAATTCTGTTCTGAAGCCAGATGGCTTTGTTGCAAGTTCATGAGAACTGTTATGTCTCTATTTGCTTGTGTGAAATGTTTAACACTTCTAAGTTTACCTTGAATCACTTAATTGTGCTTCCAGTATAGCAAATGTGTCAAAGTATTAGTTGCATAATTTAATGGTTTTTATTGCTGTGATTTGCTTCTCCAGAAGTGTGATTAGCAGAGCATTTTTCACATGGTTCTCGTTTCCCAACCATCACAGCTGTTCTAAATATTTAATGATGATGAAGGTATTGTAGCTTTTATAAAGGGATGTATATATTATTAATGGGTCAAATGTTTGCCAAAGTGCCATCCCATAACAACCAATCTGAAGTTAGATTTTACTGATCCTATAAATGAAACATCTTATTAGTAGTTACTGAACTATTGCACAATTCCTAGGTGAATACAACAACACTATAAAAAGGACGGCATGTAAGCCTTTTGATGATTTACTGATTATTTACCGATTTTCAGGGTATTTAACAATGCTTAATTTCTAAATCAGCATTTTCCACGGACTGGCTTATTATATAGTAATGTGAAGAACACAACTCACTTAGTTAGTTAGTAAAGGTCATAATAAGATGCATGTTGCATAGTCAAAGTGAAAAAGGACTTGCTTGCCACATAGTTGAAGAAGTTGCTTGTTATATTGTAATGTTTTATGGTATATTGACATGTTATATAGGCCTTAGGACTTTAAATGGTAACAAAGATATTTGAACATATTCAGACACTTCCAAATCATGAGGCTGGCCCCTTCATAGGCATAGCCAAGCTAGTGGCTTAGAGACACAGTCCCAAGGCCAATAATGGTTGCTTAATTGTTCTACTGGATTCTTGTAGAAACTGAGCCTGGAGGCAAATTTGCGTGAGATTTTTGTAGATACTTGTCTGCTGCCTTGTGACTACTTGATATTGGGGCTGTTATACTAAAATGTTTTTTTCATATAATATGTAACATTGTTTAATCTAAGAGGGCCCATGATTAAACAAAGTGAAACATGCATGGAGTTTTTACCATTATATTAATTGACTAGTTCTTACAAAGTACTGTTTTTACCATGCTACTAGCGATTCATATGCATGTGTTTAAATTAGATTGAAATTATCTTTTTTATCATTATACATGTAAATACATGTATCTGATTTTAAAATGCAGATTTATCAAATTAATTGCTGTCCAAATGTAGTGTTCATGTAGTGTTCATATATAAATGCTCTTTAAGTGCCATACCCAGTGCAATACAATTTAGCAGCAGAAGTAAAATTGAAAGATTTGAAATTTGACTGCTTTAATAACAAAAGCCTCATAAATTGATGTAGCAGAGCTCACACAGCCTATATTTAGCCGTGGAAATAAAACTACATGAAAAGCCATTTATCTTTTGTTCTATGTTTTAGTTTAGTTGGAAAATTTTGAACTGTATGATATCATATTCCATTCTTGATTGTTCAGCATTATGTTGCTTCACCCTTTCCTTTTTTTCCTCAACGAGTCAGCCCAAATTACGTTTATCAGTGCTAGCTCAATGAATTGTTACCAACTAATGAATGCATGGTAATTATTGCTGTGTCTCGAGTCATAGGAAGGTCTAGCAATCGTCAGGTGTTTCCTGATGTGTGTTTGAGACCAAACATTTTGCTTGCGGGATATCCCATTATTAACGACTACTGTGCTTTTAAAGGAACATGAGATTTCCTGTTTATATACAGTTGAAAAGAAGACAAAAACACAGTTCTGCAACATGTAATTCTACTTACTCAACCTCTTGTTTCATGTTTTTTAGTTGTTTTTTTTAGAAAGTGACTATGTATGATGTATAGTAAATGTAAATCTGATGTTTTTTAAAAAATGTACTAAGATAAGAATGCAAGAATATAGACTTGTTATCGAAACTTATTTTCTATTTCCCAGGGAGTGATGGATGAACAGATTAATCTTAATGGTGATAACGCATACAATGCACATTTTGGAGAGAGCATGGCCAACCTGGGGGATATTGATGATGATGGCTTTCCAGGTCAGTTTTTTTTAATGCTCACAGTTTGATATTTAATGCTCATAATATGATATATGTGCAGCCAGTATTCAGTAATAGATGTTGAAATAATATTATATAACCGGTACTATTAACGGTTATTTTATATGTACCCAGGTTAATCTATTTGTAGAAAGTAGGCTGAAATAGTACCAACTGCACATCTTTAAGGGACATATAATGTGATGTTAAATAAAAGGCACTACATTTGACCAGGTGCAGTAACTCAGAACAACCAATGAGCTATTGGTTTTTAACAGGCTAGCTGATTGGCTGCCATGGACCAGGAGCAGATTTTGCTTTATTTTAAAAAAAACTAAATAGATACTGATGGATGTAAGAGCCACAGGAGAATGAAACAAAGTTGGAAAACAGGGAGGCGTAAAAGTAGAAGCACAAAATGCCTTAACATGTTTTAATTCCTAGACTATTATTCATTTGTTTGTTTTATAGGATATGTATAAGATATAACCATTGACATAAGGATCTGTAAGTACCAGTTAAATGGCAAACAAGTGAAGGGACCAGAATCAGAGTAGTGAATTATCTAACCTGAAAGTATTCTATTGTTATTTTCTGAATCAAAAGGTCTGTAACAAGAACTGGAATAGTTTTAGGGGGCTTAATAGATCACCATAGAGTAACCAGTCATTTCTTTCTGTGACAGATGGAGTTATATCATATAAAATGCAAATTTGCTACATTTCACATGCTCATACAGGTCGTACATTTTTAAAACATGCTGCAATATGGAACTATGTCACTTTTACAAGGGGTTTCACTTTTACTAGGGATTAGCATAGTTAAACAATAAACCTCCGGGTATGTTGGATTTTATAAAGTGCATCAGAATGTGGCGCCCATAGAGTTATTGGTGCTTTTTAGCTAAGGCTAAATAGCTAAAAGAGAAAGCAGAAGTTGTATGCTGCATATATGTTTGAACAGAAAAATGGATCTTCACAGATACACCACAAAATCTGAAATATACTGCTGAAAATTGGAGTGTATGATCGGCAAATGTATTTGCATTATTGGTGTGAAAATGTTATGTGGGGCATTAGCCTAAGCAGATCTTAGATAATGTGCTATTAGCAAGTAATATCTAATGAAGTTTACATTAAGAGTTTTTTTATTATTTGTGCAATTCTGATTACGACTTTTCAAGTTTTAAATGAAAAACCAATTTGCAAAAACAAAAATATTACATTTACAATGCACTGTGTTCAGTTTAATTCCAGTTTAATGTAAATGGAATTACTCCCTCTACTAATTCCAATGAGTAAGAAAAGAACAAACTTACTTAAACCAATTCTCTTTTTACTTTTAACAGATGTGGCCATTGGGGCCCCACAAGAAGATGACTATGCGGGAGCTGTTTATATTTATCATGGGGATACTTCAGGAATTGTGTCTAAGTACTCAATGGTTGGTGTTTTTATAAGATATTTTTTTCATATTTTCATGCTTCATAAGATTATGCCTGAACTGCTGGACAATAGATGCACGTGGGATAATTACTAGGAATTTTCTTCCTGAGGGTAATCAAAGATATTCCGGCTGGTGGCCAGACATTGACACCCTATTGTTATTTTGCTGTTATTTTTTCCTATAGTAATACTTTGTATTTATTTGAAATCAGAACATTTATGTTTTGTTTCTCATATTTTGTATTAAAAAGAAAAAGTTTGTGGCTGTTGTCACAAGCTTGTTAAATAAGTTTTATATTTGTTATTTTGTTTGTGTATTAATGTTGTTTGTGTATTAATGTTGGCATTACAACCTCACTTTTTTTACACTGAACATTTGATATAATTTTCTTAATTTCTTTTTTCTCTTTAGAGGATTTCATCAAAAAGCATTAGTCCTGGCTTGATGATGTTTGGCCAGTCAGTCTCTGGAGGGGTTGATATGGACAAAAATGGGTACTTGGGTAAGTTACATCTCTTTGAATACCAAGATATTATTACATAATATTAACTCTTGCCACATATTTAAGGAGACAGAGAAGTGCCTAAATCTAACAGTATGTGTAATAAAACTTCTTACTGGAAAATACATTTTTTGCATGAAAAATATATTTAAGCATGACTTTGTACAAAATGTTATTTTTCACATTGCTATATACAGGGCAGTGCTGACTATATAGTAATAAGTCAAATCAACTTGACTTGCTGTATTTTTTTTCTTTTGAAGGCATTTTGCTAGTCATCAGGCTGGCTTTCTCAATTCAAAATGACTTGTACAAAAATATTTCTGCAGTTAAATATCCTAGAATCTTGCTCCAATCAGCATAATCTATTTAGTATAGTCAGCATGAAGTCAGAGACCTCGAGGTAAGGTGTTGATTAGCAGGATTGGAGCTGTGAGGTGTTTTTAAACTGTCTAGGGAGAGGTGCTAAAACAGCACTGTATGTGGCAGACAATAGATGTCGCCCCCTGCCTCTATTCAATTTGTTTTTTCTATTTTCACATATATGGCTTTAAACCAGTCCTACTGAATGTTTGCCCTTTTTCATTTATATGTAAGTACACAGCTAAGCCCTGAACAGAGGAGCTGGCTGTTCTGTACTGTCCCATACATTGGTGTAACTGTTGTGTAGTTTCTCCCACATACAAATCTGAGCACTCCTCACTACGCTGCCTCAGTGTGTTGCTGGGTTTAAAGCAGGTTGGGATGTGGTGTTTATTAAAGATCCTTCTCAGTTTTTCCGAAACACCCCAGCTACATAGGGGAGGACAAGTTATTTTGTCTGCTCTGCTTGCTACCTTCACTAGTAGTTTTTGGTTTTGTTGTTTCTCCTTTTCATGTTTTTAACAAAGGCCCAATCTGGATACCTGCAATTTTTAAGGGCACTCTGAGCATGGCCAGATTTAGACTGCAGGCACCCTAGGCCGATCGGTCCTAGCACCCGTCCGCGGTGCGAGTGCAGACACAGGAGCACTGGGGAGCTGCGCATCCCCAGTGCTACTCAGCAAGTGACCGGGCGTCATGCCATCCCACTGTTTGGTGGGATTTAAATAGCAAGTATTGGTCCATGTGGGTCGGTTTCCTGTAGACCTCTGTTTTCAACTTTTTACAATCTCTGACTCTTATCAAGCAGTCCAAAAAAGCCAATGTATTTATTATCTTGCATATCTACACACAAAAAGAAAAAATACAGCAAGTCCAGTTGATTTGACTTATTACTATAGATATACCATGACCTGGATAAATGAGAACCTTCACAGGCAGTGCTGACTGCACAGACAAACAAGAGGGGTTAATACCCCATGCAGTGTGCAAAAAAAGTGCCGCAACCTTCCATTATTTTGCACTTTACCCACTGATTGGGGCATTGTGCAAATAGTCGCAGGAATGGAAAATGAGCCTTGAATAAAGTGCTACCTGCGTTGGGCAGCGGTCGGTTCAAGAGAGTTGCACGGGGAGGCCCCTACCCACTACTGTACCTTGTGCATCATTTAGAGGTGCAGGGTATGGAGCAGAAGAAGGTGCATCCTGTTTTGGGGCCCTTTCCTTAACAGGACATAGCTGCGCTCCCTGACACAAATATTTCATCTGGTGCTCAGTGCAGAGTACAGCAAGCAGGGGGTTCAAGTGCCTCACAAATGAGCACTAAGGGACACATTCTCGCACCCACTAGTGCTGTTGCACTTGTTCCCCTTTCCCCTGGGTCATACATGACCCTAAGTGATTGATACAATTAAGCTTTGCAAAGACAATTAATCTTTTCCATAATGTGCCCCTGCATTTTGGGCCTTTAACAGATATAGAAGCATTTATGTGTTGTCGAATGCTCGTTTGTATGGGAACAGCTTCTATTTTTGTCTATCTTTAATCTCAGAGCCTTGGATTTCTTTAGTGAAGCTTTCTAATGTCCATTTATGGCATGGTCTGCAGTAAACCTTTACTGGAATTTCTACAAGATCTCATAGGTCTCATATGCTCTTGTTTTTTGCAAACAGTTTTAACCCTTTGAAACTATGCATATAGATGGAGAGAAGACTAATTCTTGCAAACTTTGATTGGAGTAATAATACATCAATGCCCATAAATATATGTGCTCCACGGCTAATTATAATTCATTTCTGTTGTTATGGTGTGATGTAGTTACTGTGTGTATTATACAGTTGTCACAAAGGCATCTATACCTATTAGTTATGAGAGTCTGGAAAGTTTCCATTAGTCCATTGTTATATATAAGCAATGCCACACAGGAATGCACCCCTGAGACACTAA
This sequence comes from Xenopus laevis, assembly GCF_017654675.1. Lineage (NCBI taxonomy): Eukaryota > Metazoa > Chordata > Amphibia > Anura > Pipidae > Xenopus > Xenopus laevis. Next base: position 64,710,759 of record NC_054381.1, on the reverse strand, counting down.
GATGACTGGAGAGCAACTGATTGCTGTGAAATGAATCATCCATGAATAGTTTCATGTCTTGAAGAGACTAAAATGTCTTATATGGCTATATGTTCCTTCTGCTTTTTGCCACTGCTTTAATTTAAAGTAATCTTTACTGAAGGCCAGTGAAACATAGGGTAATTCCTGGTACCTTGTTGCCTGAAAATTTGGTGAGTTTGTTTTACTATAAAATCTGAATTTTTATTGGGGAAAAAAACTGAATTTTTCGGAATTTATTAAACCCAGAGGGTGTTAAAAGTCTGAATAAAATAGTACTGCAACTCAGACCAGCTGAGTTCATGTAGAAGTCAATGGGTTAAGATATTTTTCAAATCGGAAAAATTTTACAATTCGATTTTCTTCATGAGTTTTTTTCTGCACAGGAAATTTTCGGTAAAAAATGTATTGATATGTAAGGGTGAAAAATCTGCAGATTTGATCTGAATATTTTACCGAAAATTATCCGAAATTTTCAGATTTTGATAAATAATCCCCTCCCCCTTATCGTATGACTGGTTGGACGTTGAATAAAATTGACTTAAGTTGAACACACAAAAGTCACCATTTCTTTGTAAAAAAAATTATATGAATTACCACGTTTAATACTTCTCTATTAACTAAGCTCTTTTAACAGTTTTCAGATTTCTTTATTTCAGACAATAAAATATAGTATGGCCTTACCTACTGCAAACAAGGAGACTTTATAAAGGGTAGGGAAAACATAATCCATTTCACATACTAAATGTAAATATGTGCATTAAATAAAGTAATACAATAAACCTGGATTTATATGTCTCTGTACAGTGCATTAACAATTGCGTTTGAAATTGTAAAGCCATTTAGATTTGTCAATATGGCTTTAACGTGATGCAACTCCCAGAGTGACTTGTTTCCCCCATGCCAACCCCTGAAAGCAACAGAAAAGCAATTTTTGTTGGTCCTGTGACTGATGAGCCACTTACTAGTCTGATGCGGTTCAAGTAGCTTTTATCTCTCATCATGATGAATCTCTTATGGCTGATCATTTTTTCTTTCAGATCTGACAGTTGGGGCCTTTATGTCTGATACGGCGGTGCTACTGAGGTGAAGAGAATTTATTATGCTTTTTTGCACTTTAAACAATGTTCTTGCAATGATGTAGTCAGTATCTTATAACTGAGAATATAGCAGCATTGTCTGAAGCTATATAATATCTTCAAACAAAGAAAACCTGCATATTTTCTTTCAGTGACTATCTGTCAGTCTGCTTTGTATAATAACATAACATTTCCCAATAGAATGTTCTGGGGACAGAATCTAGTAGCAGTGGTATACGAAGATTATATAACATTTCTGCAATTTACAAATGTAAATACAAATGTGCATTTGCCTTTAAAAAAACTAAATTTTACAAAGCAAAACTTTACATTGGTTGTTCAGTTGCTTGTAAAGCCACACCAGCAGCAAATAGCTGTTATATAATAAGCATTTTCAATCAGATTTATGTATAGATACTTACTCTTTATTTGTTGCCACCTGTTTTGAAACAGGCTTGAGGCAGCAATTATGCCAGAATTCCTTGTCATGTCAAGGCTGCCCAGAGCAGTGTAAAAAAAAATCTCTGTATGCTGGAGAAAGTTGTAGTTTGAAAGAAAATGTCGTTCCATTGGAACTTTAAAGCCTGGTGTGTCTTATGATTAACCATGTGAGTTTTCTTTTAGTACCTTACACTAAAGTACTATAAGAAACACTGTATGACTGTATTTCTCATGTCTGCACTATACCAAAAAAAGATCTGGAAAGGGTACTTGCAAAAATCCTTTTTGGAGTATAATTTTTAAGTTGTCGGAAAAAACATGTTATATGTAGATCTGGAAAGGGTACTTGCCGAAATCCTTTTTGGAGTATAATTTTTATGTTGTTGGAAAAAACATGTTATATGTAGTACTATAGAGACCTATAATCCAAAATGCTTAAAACCTGGGGTTTTCTGGACATTTAAGTGTGGATCTATATTCCTTAAGTCTACTAAAGAAATCATTAAAACATTAATTAAACTCAATAGGATTGTTTTGCCTCCAAAATAGTATTCCTCATACAGATATACAGTAGGACCTGCTATCCCGAATGTTCAGGAACTGGGGTTTTATGGATAACGGATCTTTCCATATTATGGATGTTCATACATTGTCTACTTGAAAATCATGTAAACATTAAATACACCCAATAGGCTGTTTTTTCTTCCAATAAGGATTCATTATACAGTAATGTATAGTTTGGATCAAGTACAAGGTACTGTTTTATTATTACAGAGAAAAAGGAAAACATTTTCAAATATGTGAATTATTTGGATAACATTGAGCATATGGGAGACAGCCTTTCCATAATTCTGAGTTTTCCGGGTTTCCGGATAACGGATTCCATGCCTGTATTTTAGTTAGGAAAAAGTACAAGGTACTGTTTTATTGATAGAGAAAAAAAGTAAATTATTTAAAAATGTAAATTATTTAATTAAAATGGAGTCTATGGGGGATGACCTTCCCATAATTTGGAGATTTCTGGATAATGGGTTTCCAGATAATGGATAACATACCTGTATTGAATTTTAATTTCTTAGTTATTATTTTATAGTTTGTTACTACATATTGCATAGCAAAATACTTTGCAGATCCCTGAGCATTCAAAAAAGAAACTTTTCATTTTAAACAAAATACAAGAGGATTAGGACTGGCAATGGCAAGAGCCCTCTCCAGTAAGAAAAAACTAATATTATAGACTTGTTCCAATCACCAGGCATGGGAAACCTTATGAGGTACTCATATGTGAATGTAGCCTGCTACATTTGCTGCTCACATAAAAGTCACAGCAAGTGGGTGGTCTTTGGTTCATTCACTGACAAAGATAGATATCCTATCAATATTTCTCAATGCATGATTAGTTTAAATGGCTATATAGTAATTAGAAGTTATTTGGGCTAACATCTCAGGATAATAACACCTTTGAAACATAACAGAACATAATTATGCAGCACTATAGTTGTACTTGATATATCTGAACAAAACTGTTCCTAGAGAATTATGTCATTAATATTACATATTAATATTATTATTGGTAATGATAAGTAATGATGTAGAATCTGTGTAGTGCACTGTGCAGGTCCAAATTGGCAATTTGTGGGTTTTGGCAAATGGCAGAGGGACTGCAATAAGTTGCCGCAGACAGTCACTATTAAGTGGGCTGGTGGGGGGCTGTTTGAGCCTCTGTGTGCCTTAAATTCCAGGGCTTATTTTGAATCCTAGTCCAGACATGGCACTGTGAAACATGTTGGCTCTATATGGATAAATAATTTTTAATAATACAGGATATAAATTTGCATTTCTAAGCTGACCAAAAACAAATGGGATGTTAGTGTAGGAGCATGTATTTTAGTAGCCTTGGCCCAAAAGAGAAAACTATAGCAGTTTTATATTTAGCAACAGGCCGTCACATGTGATATTTCTGAGTTTTAGCTTCTTCATCTACTTTTTTGGCATCTATTGTAGGCTCCTGCGCAAGCAATACAGAGGGAAATGACTTTGCTAAAACAAGTCAGCTTAGGATATAAAGTACTTCCTGCTGATCATGAGGTCAGACTTTTAGCTGTTGAGAGTGGAACTTTGAACTGCAACCACTCTGTATGGGTGAGGATTCTGGGACACATATGTGCCTCCCTTAGTCCACCACTCACATAGCTCTTGCAATTGAGGTGCTGTATTCGTGGTGGGAGCACAGGTCCTTACATTCCATTTTGGAGAACAAAGCACTTGTAGGCGCTTATCCTTGATCTAGTGTACATCATGCACCCCAAAATTTGGTATTGTAGCAAATTTACAAATAGAAAATATTGTGGGAAAACATGGCATGAAGACACCTGGTAAAAGTTTATATGTCAGTTTAAAAGCAGGCCTGGATTTATGGGAAGGCCACAGAGGCCCTGGCCTAGCGCGGCAAGATTTTAGGAGCAGAATGCTGCCCAACTGCATCCTAATTTTATCAGAAGCACCGGGTTGCACAGATTGGTTTCAAGTTTACCAGAAATAAAGACTTTTTCAAATTACTTTCTATATTCTTTGTTTGTGTTTTTCTAATACTGAAGTGTAAAGTGTCATTTTTCACCGTCTAAAGAAGCTGTGGAGGGGGGTTGCCGACCCTGTAAACTGTTCTAAATTGATACATTTAGTTGATACATTTCTTATCTTTGTCCCTGCTGAGCAGAATGCATGTGTTTCATTAAAGGCAGCTGTTAGAATTGATACAACAGTTGCTAATGCTACAGAGATGCTGCTGAGAATTGTATCAACTCAATGTTGCAAAACTGTAACAGTTTACAATCTGCACCTGAATTACTGAGCTGCCTGACTGACACCAGAGACAGGGACTAAACTTTAAACTTAGATTTTGGAAAAACTGTAAAAAATTTAAAATGGAAAGTAATTGGAAAAAGTCTTTATTTGTGGTAAACTATCTGAAGCCAGCTGAACTGAAGTGTTGGAAGGTGAACAATCCCTTTAAATCTCCTGCACACTTAATCCCCAGTACTCTGGAGGACCCTGTGGCCTAGGGGTACCTGAAGCATAAATCCAGGCTTGGTTATAAAATAATCCCAGTAATGACTGAAACTATTGTTAAACCCTGCAGAAAAATCTGGTTGGGCAATTCTGTCATTTTCAGGCAGTGCCTGTGTGTGAACTTCAGTATAATGGCATACAATCCCCATAGCAATCAATTGTCTATACAGAAACTCTTCCTTCTATCAGTGTGTTAGGAGACTGAATAGAATAGGGACAGACAGACGAACAAATAAGTGCAATCTGAACATTTGTGGGGCAAAGTCACACATGATCCTCTAGCACAGTATTGGGCAGGGCCCTCTTTTCCTCTTGAATTGGTTATTGTTGTTTTTGTATGTATTCTTAAATGTTTAATATATACACCCATTTATTGTATCAGCAATGAGAAGATATAGGGATATTATAGGGAAATGGACACACAGAAAAACGTAAACAGAAAAAAACATGGTGTTTGTATTAGCAGCCATTTAATATTATATTGTGAAATGCTCTTTTTGTTTATTAATTTAATACAGTTTCATTGACTTTTTTACATTCTCAGTATGTAGGATTATTAGTCTTCATTCAGTTTTCTCCTTTAAACTGTTCAAACATAATTCTTCATTGTGAGTTTGTAGAGAAGCTTTTAGCTGTGCCTCTGCAATTAGAATAGAAAACCTGATTCCTACAGGATGTACGGTTTCCTTGTTTATCCTGTAAGTCAAATAATCACGAACATGATATTCATAGAGCATCTATATCCTCTGGAGTGAGACTGCTTGGAATAATGCCAAGTTATCTGTCATACATACACTGACCTTTTCTCTACCCCGTGATTGGAAAGAAAAAAAAAAAGATTTGTTGCATGAAGATTTGTAATGGAAGCACTTTGGTGAATATTTATAAATCCACCCCACTGCCTAAATATAGTTAGAACTGAGTGCCAAAGACTTCATATACTGTTGACGCCCATCTTTCTTTCAGTTTGTGAGCCTTACAGATCTGCTCTGAGAAGTGGTGCCCAACACCATGAGCCCTTGGCATTACTAACCCATGAGCTTGGTATTCTTGACCCATTTCAGTTTTCTACCTACAATATAGGCACCTTTTTATGTTGATGTAGATGTCAGTATTCGGAGACAATTTGCTATTTGTATTTTATATTATACTGCGTTTTTATTAATATTTTTATATGTTCTGTAAATCTCAGGCTTGATTCTGCAAAGCTACAGCGAAATAGCGCAGGGCCAGGAAAGAAGGAAAATCTATTTAAATTTAGAATAAAGATAAAATTGAACCCTTGCAGTTGATCAGGTGACTACCGACAACCAGATAGGATTTTTAATTGCTGGCTGGAAATTGAATAGAAATGAGAATAGTACAGGAGCTATATAAATTAATAACGACAACCAATTAAGAAAGGTGCTTAGAGTAAGCCAATTTACAGCCTACTGAAAGTTAATACAAAGGTGAACATTCCATATAACCACCATTAAAGGAACAGTACATGGTTCCTTATATTTTTTCATGTAACCTGCCCTTACAACTGTATTCAATTGCATTGTAGTTGTAAGGGTGATTTTAAACAAACACTATTTATTGGTGTAAGACTCACAACACTTTGTGAGAAGGATTCTTGTAATTTACTTATTTTCCATGTTTGTTTTAATAAAAAAATTTATATTTTATAGTCACAGGTAAAAGTTGAAAGGTTCCTTCTTTGAAATTCTTTTTTTCTTTTTGTTATTAGAACCAGGCCAGTTATTACAGTGGATGTTACAATTTTACTGCCGACCTCCATCAACATCACAGCTCTGCAGTGCCATGATGGGACACAACAAGTAAACTGTGTAAATGTCACTGTCTGCTTCAGTTTTCATGGGAAACAAGTCCCAGGAGAGATAGGTAAATCATGTTTGGGCAAACTATTATACTTCTTTGCTTGCAGCCCTTTCTCCTGTGGTTAAAATGCTGGCTTTGTAATTCTGTATTACATTACTACCACTCATCAGACAGTTTAATGCTTTTAGCATTCTTCTTAAGCATAAGAATCACATTTTTGTTGACTTTGTAAATTTAGCAGTCATCTCAGCAATGCAGTTATTTTTTATTTATTTATTTTAAATCTTCAAAAATGCATGTCTCTCATTCTGCTGCCTTGACTGTTTTAATTTCTGTCCTGCTCTATAGTTTAGAGGGTGGTGAGTGATCCTGTTTAAAATACATTGTTTAAATCTTTGGAGTGCAATGGCACATAGACAGTAATATACCTATAGCCCTACAAAATTCGCACCAGGTTCCCCTGGCACTCGCACCCATGCTTGCCATCCTGCTTACGCAAAATGCTTATTTCTGGCTGACCCCATGGGGGTCTAGTCTACCTGCTAGTTCCACCACAGCACATAGGCTGCTTTGATTTGTGAGCCAGTGTATTCGAGGTGGAATAATTTGGGGTATAGAGCAAACTATGACACTTCCCTTTAATAAAAAAAAATTGTGGGATGTAACAGTTGGTTTATCCCACGTAACACCCTTGTGCCATAGCCCTAAACTCTATGGATTAAATAGGGTTATTTTGCATAACAGCTGAAGTTAGAAATCTTATCATTAAGAAGATTAGTTTTAAAATGTTATTTTATGGGGCTATATTTAGTAACAAAATTTGTCCGGAACTAATTACTATGGCGTGAAAAATTAAATGGAAATATTGTAATTAAGTTTTAGGATAGTATTCCCTCTTTAAGCAAATTATGATATTCTGCAGGCCATTAGTAATTATAAAAGTTGCCAGAAACGCAGTAAAGAAAACAAATTAGGATGTATAAAACATTATGACTTTTCCAATATATGGCATGTTTTTTTTCTGAGGCCAATTTTCCAATTTCTCATGTAACCCTTAGCCAGAAAATATGTTTCATATCCCATATGCTGCTTGGGAATTCAACGGAATGCCAATAGCCAGGAAACTGCAAAAACAAATATGCAGAATTGTTACATAAAATAGGGCTCATTTAGGAATGCATTGTGCAAAGGAAAGGTAAGGACACAATTTTAATAATTCCAGAGTAATTGTAGCCACCTGTGGGTTTGCACCTGTTGCCTCTGATGTGTTAAATGTTCAAAAATGTACTGTTTTTGCCAAATCTAATCAATACTACTGCCAACGGAATAGTTAGATAACCTCTCTGCTATAGATTGTCAAGCAGTTTACTGTATTTGTGGGTAGCTAGGCAATATCATCCTCACTTTTGCTTCTTAGCTGAACTACTAGAAGAATCCGCAAGAGCTTTCTTTTCGCTATTTTTTCCCCCAAATTACATTAATTATATTGGCTTCATGTCACCTACTTTATTTATGTTTTGTTTTATGGTGACAAATCACTCTTAATATCTGTAATGGCATTACTGCATAGCATTGCTGTGTGTTGTTTAACATCCTTTTACTGGTCAATGACATAAATCTATGTGCAGAGACTCAACCCCAGAGCCTGTTTCTCTCTCTGAGGTCACCAGGCCTTCTCCGTTTCCATTCTAAATATTTTACCCTCAAGACAGAGTTTATTTTAGATGCTTATATTATGATAGCCTTATGGTGACCTTTTCAGTTTAAAAGCATTTTTGATGAATTTATCTACTCCACTAATGAGGGGAAAATATGAAGCCTTGGTGTGTGGTATGTAATGCTTACTGTAGGTGATAGAGCGCATAAACGGACTTCACAGAATATAAGTATTTGGTAAGCCAATGATTACCATTTGTACTTTTCTGTGCAGCTTTCCTGAACGCAATTCATTTTATAAATATAAAAGTATGTACTGAATCTTTTTGATTAGTACTAGTATCTAGAAATTCTTTGGTTTTTTTTCTAATGACAGAAATTTAATACAACAAAAGTAACTTTGCCACCCGTGTTGTTTTATTTGCCTTTAGGTTTTAATTGTCGTCACAGGACTGAGGAAGCGTTTAATTCCTAATGCAGAGTTCAATGTCAGCTATTCACTCAAGTTACTTAAAGCAGTGATTTGCCTTTAAGTTAACTTTTAGTATGTTATAGAATGGCCAATTCTAAACAACTTTTCAAATGGTCTTGTTTATTTTTTTTTTATGATTTTCATTGTTCTCACTCTTTCCAGCTTCAAATAAGGGTCACTGACCCCATCTAAAAACAATTGATGTGTAAGGCTGCAATGTTTTTGTTATTGCTACTTTTTCTTGCTCACCTTTCTATGTAGACCCTCTCCTATTCATAATCCAGCCTCTTATTCAAATCAATGCACAGTTGCTTGGGTAATTTGGACCCTAGCGACAAATTGCTGAAATTGCAAACTGGAGAGCAGCTGAATAAAAAGCTCAATAACGCAAAAACCACAAATGATAAAAAAGGAAAACCAATTGCAAACTTGTCTCAGAATATCATTTTCTAAATCATACTAAATGTTAAATGAAAGGAGAACAACCCCTTTAATCCCCATGTACCTTAGGCACCAAGCCATTACCCTTGAATAACTAATGTTATTTAAAAAATGAAATATCCCTACTTTCCATCTCTTGCTTCCATGAGAAAACATCAGTACTATGTGGGTGTTTGTGTGTCCAAACTGTAGGGCCAGTTAGCTCATACTTAGTACTTTGTACTTTGGTGCACATGGGAACATGATGCTGGTTAATCCATGATGATCAAAACATCCTCCCTCCAGCATCACATATTGGGCCAGTCAGTGAGTACCATACAGATTAGGCTAGTACTGTATATGGTCACCGTAAAGGGCTTCTTTTTGCACTGGGGCACCTTGTGTGACTGTAGGTAAAAAAGTATTGGACAATATTTATTCATATTGTAAAAAAAAACTTTATTATTTTCCTGGTTGTCATATGACCTGTAAAAAAACATTTATAAAATTATGCCAGACAGGCCTGGATTTAACTAGCAGACGCCCCTAGGCCCCTTGTTGTGACCGCTCCTCTCCCCTTTGCGTTCATGCACAAATTTCCCAATGGGAGATTTAAAAAACAAATTAGATCTCCTGCACTTCCCAGTGCTTCAGACCCAATCTAGATGTGCCACCCCCTAAAATCTTGCCGCCCTAGGCCAGAGTATTCATACATATTTGGTTTAATTTAAATTTAGCCTTTGCTTTTTTGTTTGAGGGAACCAGAGAAAAACCATGGTGACATGCTGGTGAATATGCAAACTCATAGAAGATTGTGCCCTGGTACAATGGGAACTTCCGATTTCAGTGCTCCAATGTAGCAGTGCTAGCTACAAAACCACCACAGCTCCTGTATAACAATCATGCCTGTTTTGGACTGCAGGGCATATTTGACTTGGATATGGCAGTTTCATTATAAAAATCCCTACATGAACTATCAACCCATTGTGTTTCTAAAGCACAACAGATAGGGGCACAAAGACAATATCAGCTGCCCCCATGTTGAAAGGAAAGGGAATTATTTATACAGGGCTTTTCTCCCATGAGACTTAAAGCACTTTACAGGGAAGAGTTTACATATTGTAGTAGCACTATGTACATTGACACACCATTTGATTAAGTGACTTTTCTAGGGTCACAAGGAATTGCCACTGGGATTTGAACCAGTGTCTATATCTTGAACTCCAAATCACTTAACCTCTAGGCCACCTAAACTGAGTCACTGTGAAAATAATTTTTTGTGCTGGAGGTTTAAATTCAGAAGAAACAACACACCCTTCCCTGCCTTTACCCCTGCCCTGTCACGGCCTTACAATGAAATAAGTGATGAAAGACTAAATTAAGGTGCTACAGTTACATTTTTAATTCTTATTCTAAAATCCTGTTGCAGAATTATATTACAACTTGTCGGCTGATGTTGCAAAGAAAGAGAAAAGCCAACAGCCCAGAGTGTTTTTGGTGTCATCTGGAGAGAATATTGCACAAGTTAGTGAGAAGCTTCAGCTAAGTCACATGGAAAGGAAGTGTGAGCAATACCTTGCCCATGTCAAGGTAGGTTAACAACTCGTAAATTGTTATAGTGAAAGTGGCTACGTATATGACCTTATATTAATAATCAAATATATATTGTGTTGTTATGTTAGTAAAATGCACAGATACTATGTTATTTAATAACCTGGCTTAGTCTGCTGGACAGCCTTCTTAATCACTACCCTTTTCACCCATGGGCACTGCTGGGTACTAAAACATATTAGACCATCAAGGTTCACAGACAGGGACTGACTATATTGGAGATTATTGTTGTAGTGAGCTGCTGGTTGGAAAGCAAAGTGAACAATTAGGTACTGGTAGCTTTTTGGTCATCATTGGAGAAGATGAGATCAAAATGGTTAATTTGTTTGATAGCATGATCAATTAAGGCAATGGACAGGGTAAGATTTGTCTCCTCTGATTAAGTCTGCACTACTGCCTGCCAGCGATTCAATTGTTAGTGATGGGGATGGCATTTTCATGAGATTTGTCACCGGCTGTATTGCATATTTCACCAACAAATCTTACTGCATTCAATTGTCCTTAGACCTAGACATCCTGCTTGTATGCCCTCTATAAATGAAATTCCTTATCAGTATAATCTAGTTGTCTCTCTTTAAAAATTACTTATATTGTCAGTGTAGAATTAGTATCTCAGCACTTCCAGCAAACAGAAAGGGACCTCCGTAATGTTCAATTTTGGCTCTGATAACTCATCATGTCATTCAATTTAAATAGTTCATTATTGATTTTCAATTGATATGAATGCTGTGAAATAGTGTGTGTGTGTTCTATTATGTCAAACAAAGTTTAAGGGTGGGTGGGGGTCATTTATTAACATTATGCTCTATCTGTAGCTTTTTATACCAGTACATTGGATGGCTTTGCTCACCCAGCTAGGGGATTTGCTGGACCAATGATATTATTTGATGAGTTATCAACTTGAGACATGTTAGTGGGTTTTGGTGCAAAAATGCATACTTTTCCATTTTTTGACCTGCCTCCCTTCATAATTTTCTGTTAAGCCAGATCGCCACGAGTAATTGGTTCTACTGGTGAATTTAATTATTGTTATACTTATGCTATGTTGCCTGTGATAGCAATTATTTAATCACGAGTGCAAATCTCCCCATGTCCCATTACCCTTTACGGTCAGTCCACACGAGCAGATTCGGGGAGATTTAGTTGCCTGGTGACTAATCACCTCTTCTCCTGGGCAACAATCTCCCCGAACTGCCTTTGCGTGTCTTCCCGGCCACTATAATGAAAAGTCGCCTGCGCTAAAGCACATGCAGTGCCCGAAGTTTCCTCGTGAGGCAACTTCGGGTGACTTCAGAGAATGAAGCGTCGCGTGTGCTTTAGCGCAGGCGACTTTTCATTAAATCGGATGGGAAGACACGGCAGACACGCAATGGCAGTTCAGGGAGATTGTTGCCCAGAAGAAGAGGCGATTACTCGCCAGGTGACTAAATCTCCCCGAATCTGTTTGTGTGGACTGACCCTAAAGCTAGTTAGAAATATTTTGATAAAGCCTTCCAGTTTGGTCACTTTTGACAGTTTACCCATGTACTTTCTTTGATATTGGACCATTTCTAATCAAAGGCAAGTAGATTTCAATTGAGCCCAGTGCCAAATCTGGATTCCACCATGATGTGTAAGATATCACTGGTCAAAAGAGAGGATTAGGGCTTGATATGTGTTATTTGGCTTGCAATTTGTTACCATACTGGACATGGACAGGCATCTGCTTCTTCATGTTGCCATTATCCAAATCCTTTGTACTTTTTATTGACAATTAAAACTGCATTTTTTTGGCATTTGTTTATTGAGGCTTTTCAAACCCTTATCTTTATAGCACTCTTTGTAGTTGAACAATGAAATGTCTGGAGTACAGAAAAAAGCAAAAACAAGTTGATTGTGTTTCAAGACACAATTGCTAGTGATATTTACTAACTGCATTGAAAATTTGTAATAGTTTTTCCTGTCTCGTATAACTGAATATTTGCCAATACTTTGTTAACCTCAACTGTTAATGGAAGGGCATTCTAGAGGGATTAACCATGCATGGCTTTCTAATCAAGATGAGGCATCAGGGTGTTGAAATGGCTCTTCTCTTTGTTTACTCAGCAAGATAAATTACATTATATTCTTGGCACTTAGCAGTAGCCAGACCCCTGATAGAGACCAGCAGGAAAATGTTTGTCACACGGCTGTAAATTGTGAAAGAATACCTTCAAGTCTCTACCAGGCAGAAATGCCATTCTCCAAAGAGAACAGAAATAAGAGCAAACTAGTCATTATTGTATTAAAACTGCCAAATAGAATTACATTTATCCTTAAGTGTATTGGACTATTTCAGATTCCAGAAGTCTAAGATCTTTTAATTCAATTCTGTTTCACTTTACAAGCATTTTTTTTAGAAGTGTTTGAAAAACCATTAAAAATGTAAGGGGAACTATCAATCACAATTAAACAGAAGGCAAAACATGTACTGTAGTTTAATAACACTGTTTTTGATCTATTTAATGAAACATGTACATAGTGAAAAACGCAAATACGATGTTAGATGTTAACTTCTTTTGGCTACTACTGTAGCCTGTATCATAGTCTTTCTTTTTTTGCCTCACAGGGTAAATTGTGCTCTTATTAGGGGGGTCATCGCTGTAGACAGAGTGCCACACTTTCCACCCCATTTATCACATTTTGCTCGTCCCCCCCCTGACTTTGACAGTCACTGTCCCTAATATGGACAGCCATGGTCCCAGCTATTATCTGGAACGCAGTGTCGATGTATGTCCACCTTACACTTGTGGGTATTGGATCTCATTTTTTTAACCAACCTGGCGACGTCAACCTTTTAAAAAGCAGGGTAGAGATTTTACGTTTAAGGGACATGACATGACTATATGTGTGTACCTACTACTCGATACTCACTATCCGGCTGCAATTATTGACTTTAAGTAAGCCGGTTATGACCAAATGTGGTATACCTATGACCTCTCTTTTGTAGCGGCTATATTTTCCTTTGACTGTAATATCTATTAAAGGGCATTGTTTTAATTTCCCTTGCCCTTATGCTACAAGGCTGTTGCTTTAGAAATGTTGGGCCTTAGTAATTTCCGGGGCCTTGCTAACTGGGTGAATTATTGTGGTAGCTGTAGTTCAGCAAGACCAATTCTAAGTGCGATATGAGCCGTTACCCTATGTGTCTTTTTTTTATTATTTTTAATTATATATTTTTTACTTTTGATTTTCATGTTTTATTCTTGCTACTTTTTCATTGTCTGCATTTCAAAAATGTGTTATACACATGTGTTTGTGTGTTTCACTATGGGGGTGGGTATGATCACACATCTATGACGTCATTGTAGTTTTCCCACCATGCACTGCTTATCTTGGGGGTTGTGGATTTTCTGTGTAACTTTGAAAAAGGCTGGGCATCCAGTTGAAACATTAGTTGATCTGCTACAATAAATATTTTCCTGATTTTGCACAATTAAGTCCTGTGAGAGCGGTATCTCCCTTGTCTCTACAATTATGATACAATACTGCACCCAGGCATCTTTGGATCTTAGATGTGAGGAGTGTCTATACATTTCTTTTTTTTGAAGGCCATGCAAAGGGACAGTATACTGAACAATTATAGATTAAGAAGGCTACATTTGTTTTGCAGGGCTTGTCATTAAGAACTGAAACACTACAATTTTTTTGCACAGGAAGATCCACTAGTTTGTTAGGGCTCCACATGAGTGAATATTTATCCAGTTATCTGGACAATCACATTACATGCAGCAGCACATGCATGACCAAGTACTACATCAATGCCTGATGCAGTATTTGCCCCCCAGGATTCTCTAGCCTTTACTATCAATCAGCCATGATGTTGGTCCCAAACAATTTTATTCATAGATACAATTCCAGTAGGGCCCCTAGTGGCCACGTCATCATGACAAATAATAAAATGCTTACCATTTTTAGAATTACAAGAATTATTTTTCTCATAAATTATCACAAAATGGAAAAACAAAATATAATGCCCAGGGAATGGTGTAGAATACAATTTTAAGATGGACACAAATATCATTCTTGCCAATATTGCCATTCTATCTGCCCATGCAGACTCATAGGTAAGGAATCTCTTAATCAAAAAGATAGCAATGTCATTTCCTATAAGTTCCTATTTAATGGAGAAAAAAAGCAACTGTTGGTTTATCTAGCACACCTAAAAAAAAGAGATGTTTACACTGAGTGCAGCAGTGCATTCATTAATTAATTTTTCTTATTGTGACCATTTTACAAGTAGTTCCCTGAAGATGTAGTATTCTATGTTAAAGAATAAAACTACATGACCAGAGAGGTTAACTAAGTATTCTAATCCAACTCTTCTCTCCTGTAGCCCTATTTGAGGAGTTAGGCCAACAATGCATACAGTAAGATGAGTGATATCACAGCAAGCAAATCTATATGGGAAGACATCTATGCATAGTTAAGAATTATATGTGTTTTAGCTGAGATCTAATTGCAGCTAAGAATCAACTAAAGGGAACTGCACAGCATTTCACCTACTTTCTTGTATCTTAATAAGGCCTCAGCCTGAGGAATGGAAGAATCTTTTTTACAACCTCACAACCATTACTTATCCAGAAGCAGCCAAACCCTCAAGGCTGTTACGTGTAACACTACATTTTGGTACAGTCAAAATATGGTTTGTTGTCTGTGTAAACTGCATCGAATTTTTATCAGGGAATATGTAATTAAGTCTGTCGGGTTAGCTGCAGCTTCTTGATGAATTATAGTTTGTGTATTATTGATTGGGATCTGAGGTAACTCTGGGGACAAAACCACTTGCAACATTCTAATTGAATGCATCTACTATGAGTGACCTAAACCCAATTTAATCAAGTGTACCATGCCAGCTTTTATAAAAATCATTTTAAAATCAGACAAAAAAAAAAAGGACCGTATAGCTGTTTAGATTGTATTGTTAAAATGCATTTTAGAATATGAAGAGTATGCTCTATAAAAATGTTTGACATAAAATCCAACTACAGAAGTAGGCTAGAAGAAATGTTATGTTTTGGGCTTCTTTACCAGCCCATGGCAACCACAAGAGGGAAGATATGTGCCTCTGAAGATGCCCCAGTAGCTCCCCATCTACTTTTCTGCTGATTCACTGCACATGCTCTGTGCTGCCATCAGTTACTGAGCTTAGGGACAGACGCAAAATATACAGTACACATAGAATTTAAATGTCACAATATAAGGCTGATTAGTGCTTAATACATATGTGTACTACATGGCAGCACAGAAACAAGTGCAACTAACATCAGAATATAATTATCAACCTTGTAACATCATCTTGTATTACAGACAAACCTAATTTTCTGCTTGATAAATAGCAACGACCCCTAAGCTTAGCTTCTCAACAGCTGCTCAGATCCCACTGAGCATGTGAGTGTTGTAGATACTTTCCAAGATGGTGACCCCCTATGACAAGTTTTAAGTCCTGGATTATTGCTGCTATTGAGAAGCTGAAACTGTAGGCTGGGCACTAAATTCTGTATATAAAATATGTAATTATTAACCGTATTCATTTTTAGAGTTTAGTTCTCCTTTAATAGCAATAACCACTAACCAACTCAAATATCCGAATCCAACGATTACTCCAGATAAACCTCAACCCACGTCTGTCCTTAATTCCTCAGCAGGCATCAGCAGCAAACCACTGCTTGGCAAGGAACAGACATTTTAGTAATTTATGTGGTTCAGTGTATATTCATTTTAATCTTAAGTTCACAGACCAGAACAAGCTTTGAGGATTGTAATATACATATTTTTGTGGTCATTCAACTTTGGTAGATCTAGACATTTAGCACAGTAGATTTCAGGTAGGCACTACAATATTTAATTACCCTATAAAAAAACAAAATTACATTGTGCAATGAGAAATTCAGTATACTACAATGAACACTATGAAACATTGTTTTCATACAGTGTAGAGCACGAAATGGCAGACTCCATTGTGAATCATTTGTCACCACTTTAATGCAAAGTATATTAGTTACAAAATGCAGAAATATTCAGAAATATAATCAAAGTCCTTCTCCTGCAGTGCTCTCAATTGCCATATGGTTCACCCAACCTGGGTTCTCTTTGGAACCTCTGGGAAGGTTGGCACAACCATACGGGAGCTGAGAGAGGACTCTAGTTATACATCTAACTATTTCTGAATCATGTGCAACTTTTAATATACAGATATGGAATCCATTATCCAGAAACCCGTTAACCAGAAAGCTCAGAATTACGGAAAGGCTATCTCCCATAGAATCCATTTTATTCAAATAATCCAAATTTCTACAAATGATTTCCTTTTTCTCTGTAATATTGAAAAAGTACCTTGCACTTGATCCAAATGAAGATATAATTTATCTTTATTGGGGGCAAAATCAGCCTATTATATATAATATTTACATGATTTTCTAGTAAACTCAAGGTATGAAAATCCAAATTACAGAAATACCCAATATCCAGAAAACCCCAAGTCCTGATGATCTGAATAACAGGTCCCATACATGTAATTTGTATTAAATTGATGATGATGTTCACAATGGAGTATGCTTTTTGTGTGCTTTTCATTTTATAGATTAAAATACCATTCACAAGTTTGAAAAACAGTGTCTTGCATTTACCCTTTTGCAAAGAAAAATCAGTGTTTCCTTGAGGCAGACTGAATTTTTTTGGGTGACTTATCTTTATGGTTTTCTCTAAATAAAATATTTATAACAGACACTATATATATATATATATATATACTGAAGCCAGATGCGCACGGATGCGCACGCCCACCTCTTTGCTGCAATAGGATTGGACTGAACGTCCCAGGCGAGAGTCCTGATTGGATGGCACATGAAGGGAAACGATATGGCGTTTAAAGGGCACGGTGTGACCGTTTTGGATACGGTTAGGAACTATCATGCTCTATTTCTCTTTGTCTTGTGTCCTCTATGTCCTTCATACCCTGCACTTCTACTTTATATGTTACACAGATGTTTTGACAACAATTCTGGTTGCCTAGCAACCACGTGCGCTGGTTTTGGGGCCGTTTGCTCACACATGGCTTTAAATGGTGGGGGTGGAGGGGCCCTCTGGTTGTTTGTTTGTATACTCCTGACGAAGATCCCTGTGGGGGATCGAAACGTTGAGATCAATAAAGAATTTTTTATTTTTGACTAAAAAACCCTGTGAGTGCCGCCTTTCTGCATACATGTACATACCTAACTCGGCAGGCACCCAGGTATGTACCGAAGTAAACGGTGTGCACCTTGTGGTCTATGAATATATATATATATATATATATATATATATATATATATATATATATATATATATATATATATATATATATATATAAATATTACAGGTTTGGGACCTGTTATCCTTTTCCGGATAAGGGCTATTTCTTTAATTTGTATTTAAAAAACAATTTCAATTAAAATGAACCCAATAGTATTGTTTTGGCCCAAGTAAGGATTAATTATATCTTAGTTGGGATCAAGTACAATGAATTATTACAGAGAAAAATACAATGTCAATATATTTAATTAAAATGCAGTCTATGGTAGATGGACGTCCTATAATTTGGAGCTTTCTGGATAACGGGTTTCCGGAAAATGGATACGTGTATATTACTGCTGGTAAAGTTTTTGCTCTTCAGCGCCCTCTACGCGTTTATTGGTTTTATTCTCACAGAGATCAGCTTGCATAGTACCTGACTAAAAGTTATAAGACAGGCTGTAAAAATTCTGCTTGCTTGAGAAAAGATTACCTTTGTTGGCAGGACTAAGTATGGTAGTTTTGCTTTCCAAGCCTTCAGTTTAATGCAATGACTTTTACTGATGAAAGTCTTGATGATTAAATGCAAGGAATTTCACCAACTGCTTCCCATTACAGCCAATGGGAATCTCAATATGTATGCCACATTAATAGAATGTCAGTTAATAATTCATCTTGCTATCAAGTCTGTAAGCAATATGTGGTCAAAACCCCCGGACTTTTTTAAATTCCAAAAGTATCCTAATAAGGAAACTTTGCAGACATTACATGTCCCATAAGCCCAAAGTTTGAGTTTGTTTCTGTTTTCAGTAACCTTTCTTATCGCTCCAACTATGCCTATGGCTCACCACAGGTCTTTTCCACCTCTGGAAATCACAGTGGGTTGCCCCATGAATATTGCCTGAAACCATATGTTTCAGGTTGGAGAGAAACATAATGCAAAGGCAAATATTTATATTCTGTGAAAAATGTAAAGTTACCTTTTATGCAGGTTTCTTTAAATATATTGTAATATACAAGATTGAATCTATCTGCTAGTGTCATATATATGTGTGTGTGTTTTTAATAATTTCTGACACTAGCAGATAGATTCAATCTGAATATAGAGTGGTGTAACTAGATATTACTGGGCCGCAATGCAAATTATTTTTCAGGCCCCCAAAATGTCTAGAAGTTGACTTGTTTTACCAATATTTATTGAAATTGTATATGAATTGGGGCCTCATTGGGCCCCTATACCTGCTCTGCTTTATCTGTAGTTACACCCCTGTATAAATATGTGTATATATATATATATATATATATATATATATATATATCTGTTGTTGTTATCATTAGTGTGTAGTTCAGTATCATGTTAGATTCACCAAATGTCTGATTTTAGGATTTCACATGTTAAAGGACCAGTAACATAAAACCAGTAACAAAAAAAATAAATAAAAGACACATTTAACTTTAAATTAGCAAAGTCTTTATTAAGAAATAACTTACAGATACTCCGCTTGCGCTCTTCTTCAGAAAAGGTGACACAGAAAAGCTTGATTTCTCCTCCCTGGCTATCTCCTATAGAAGGCAGAGAGGAGAAATCGAGTGCCGCATGATGGATTGTCGCCCTGTCGCTTCTCTGAAGAGGAGCGCAAGCAGAGTATCAGTAAGTTATTTCTTAATAAAGAATTTAAAGTTAAATGTGTCTTGGTGTTTTTTTTTTTCGTTATGTACAAACAAATTTAAAAAAAAAAAAAATTTATGTTACTGGTCCTTTAACAAATCACAAACCACAAACTATTTGGCTGAATATCAAACCACAATTAAATTCTAAGTCACCTATTAATATTTGAGGAAGTTATGTCCAAAATTATTTTAACTTCAGTTTATTTGAGCCATGTTTTCTTAAGGTGACAAGCACAGTAAAGTCACATAGAAATAATTGGTTTGGCCCAATGAAAAGAATGTAGCATATTTTAAATGCATCCCCCAACCAAAAACTGTTTTTGCATTGTGAGAACTGTAATACTAAGCTGAATAACATACACTGGAGAAGAATTGACTGTTTATTTCAGTGGTGTCCAAACTACGCCCCGCGGGCCAACTGCGGCCCATGATCCATTTTTAATTGTCCCGCAGCATTTCCCCACGCAGAAGGTTTCTGCGCCTCAGGGGCTCCCAGCCCAGAGCATTGCCCCATGCCAGCATGGTATCGTGCCCCAGGGCTTCAGCTCCGAGCGATGCAGAGCTAACAGGAAGCCGGGGATATAAGTGACACGTGGGAAGATGAAGTTTTAGTGAAACAGATCCCTCCAGTGTCGGACTAGGGGGCCCCCCATACCATCCCCTGGGTCCCCCAGCCGCAAACAACTCAGTGCCGCCGCCATTGACACCGCCCCCTCCCCGCATGCACAAGTATTAACGGCAGGACAGGACAACCAGAGAGGGAGTGCAGGATCGGGGCTGAGCTGGCCCAGTCCGACCCTGGATCCCTACCGAAACGTTTGATCTTGTGAACAGTGTTAAGAGCACCATGGAATAAAGCTTGAGATCACCCCGTTTGATGCATAAAGAGGTATCGGCTTTTCATTCATCAGTAAGATGTCTGACAGGAGGCCACAAGGTAAGCAAAGTGTAATCGTGCCACAGTTATTATCAGATACTTCAAAAGTTCTCTTCAAATATAAATAAGCAAATACCAGCAGAGTGAACTGCTGAATAACTTTATAGATGCAATGCCTGTAAAACTCATACAGTTTATCCACTTTTTGTTTGGTAAAAATTCAGCACCTAGGGGCAGAGTTACTATGGTTCAAATGGTAAGTTTTAATTTGAATTTTCGAGTTGTTTAAAACCACCAACTTGAATTCGAATTCAAATCCGAGATTTATCATCCCCCTACCCTGGAAGTAACTCGAATTCGATAGGTCGCCACCGAGGTCATGTAGAAGTCAGTGGCAGAGGTCCGCTGACCTATCTGAAGAAGTTAATAGCCTTCCTGAAAAAACTCGATTTGAATTGTGTTCCAATTAAGTTCAAATACGATTTGTGTTTTTAGGACGGTAACATTCATATGAATTTAAGACGTTCAAGTTTTTTCTTAAATAAGATATCATTTGAGTTTCGAGGTCATTCAAGGTCAGTTGAGTTCATTAGAGTTAAAAAAAAACCTCTAACATTCCACCTTTAATAAATCAGCCCCCTATGTTTAGGAGATGTTTCCGGATTTATGATATTTGTAATAGTTTTAACTCTTACCTCTGTATGTAATATAAGGCACTAAGTTTGCCCAGTAGCAGTAAACCATGGCAACCAATAAGATGCTTGCATTTAAACAAGTGATTAGTAAATTCTATCTGCTGATTGGTTGCTATGGGTTACTGCCCCTGGTCAAACTTAGTGCCTTTTATTATATTATCCCATTAGAATGGTAAGGATATGATTCAGTGCATAGTTGTTTTAGTACTTTATTCCCATTTTATATTTTGTATGGCATATTTATAGACAGCTGTTTTGCTGTCCAATTTTTTAATTCACAAAAGACCATTTTCTCAGCGCTATTTTTTGAATATTAGATTTGTCTAGAAGAAAAGTAACCACTTGGAGCATTAAAATGTCCATACATCAAATAATTTCAACTGAGCAGCAAACAAATGTGAAGTCAACTATATAAGCCGGTGCTTTCAACTTATTGAATAGCTCCCTATGCTTTGCAAAACGAATCACATTGCTAAAGATATTGATACAGGGGTCAGTATATTTTTGCAATCCACCCTGCCCCATGACATAATATTAATATGAAAAAGTGTAATGTTTGCAGCAATGTGGTGTATGAGACAGTTGGCCCATTAGATAGAAAGGACTTGATAGCAATGCAAAGATATATAATTATGAATAATGCAAAAACATGTTTAATTATGGTTTTGGTTTTCATTTCTATTTTATTATTACTTTTGCCCCATGGAGCTGAAATATACTTCATGTGTGCCATTTAAATCTCCAGTGCATGCTCTTTTGAGGAATTTGAGGCTACCTCCTGTAAGCTCTTGAACACAGATCCGTTCCATTCCCAGCATGTGTTTACATTAGAGTTCACAGAGTATTTTAGCCAAAAAAGGAACCATTGTCTGCTTTGGATGTAGAGGAATATGACTCTTGGTGGTTTTGGAGCAGAACCTTGCAATTTAATGAGAAAGTAGTGGTTTCCACTTCTGTGAGGTCTGTACTGACTCATGCTAGCAAATAAATGAGACTTTAACAAATTAATTATGTCTTTGAGCAATAACTTAAATTGAAGCACTTCTGTATTTCCTATGGAGCAAGTGTGAATACAGTTTATAAAACCACGGTGATCAGAGTCATAAAATAACATTTCAAACTACCACAGTTCTCTGTTAACATGTCGGTGTGTATAATTATTGTGGCAATAAAAATATGTTGGACTAGTATGCCATTTTAATGTAAAAAACAAGTATACCTCTTACTTGACGGGATTGAGGATAGGCTTTCATAAGGAAATGACCTTTCAGTTCATCTGATTCACTTTTTAGTTTATCTGGATAACTTAAAACTGAACCTACAGTATTATCAAACATGGGCCATTTTTCAGATTATAAGATAACCGGGTCATGGGTTGAGTGTTTCAGTTACATTTCGATTTGCCAAAACATATACACAAATACCCCCACCCACACAAGTGTCTTGATATTCTGTCTCAACACACAGACTGAGCTCATGTGGGATTGCAGAACTGTCTTTTGGGTAAAGCAGATATAAAGAAAATGTTAAAACTTTCATAGAGAATATGGATTTGTTGTGGCTTGTTGTGGTGAGAACAAAAAACTTCACTGGCACACAGGATATTTCAAGCAGGAAAAACCTTGCTAGGTATTTATTGCAGCATGCAACGTTTCGGGGTTACCCCCTTTTTGATGCTTGACAAAGGGGGTAACCCCGAAACGTTGCATGCTGCAATAAATACCTAGCAAGGTTTTTCCTGCTTGAAATATCCTGTGTGCCAGTGAAGTTTTTTGTTCCAGTATACTAGGGAGGTGGCCGATTCCTCCTGTTTGCTGTGCACCAGGTGTTCTCTATCTGATTGATTAGGGTGTGCGAGTGTTTCTTGAAATTAAATTGTTGTGGTGAGAAACACTCTGGATTTTTTTAATAGTGTATTAATAGTAGTGGTATATTCAGTTTTGCAATTATATATAGTTAAATAGTTAATTTGGTTGGATAAAGACAATTCTCCTACAGAGCTTGAGTGTGACCCACATACTGTAAGTAAAAATAAATCTTGTTCTCTGTGTAAATGTATACAGTACTTATTTAAATATTCACATGCATGCGCAAAACCAACTGAAACTCTGAGTATTTTGCCTCTGTCCAGAAGGACAGAGTCGGTGATTCAAGCTCCACACAAAGTCTGCTATTACAACATTGCCCAGCATAGCATTCCAGAACCTCACTGGTCCCTGCTATCTATCTATACTGCCCCATAATGTATTTGCAAAGTGTCATTGCGACATCAGAGAAAAAGTAACACAACTAAAATTGCAAAGCCTGTTACGCACAATAACTCCCAAATCCATCTCAATAAAGGAACCCCTACACAATTCCATTTAGTATATACCTTGCATCTATGTAGCCCAAATGCATAACCTTGAGCTTATTAGCACTGAACCTCATTTGTCAAATTGCTGCCCGGTCCTCCAAAGCAATCTGCAAAGTGGAAAAATCTGACTTGGAACCTATTGTTTTGCTCAATGTAATATCATCAGCAAGCAGAGTGGCAGGTTTCACGTATGAATGAACATTGAATATAAGGCAGACACTTGAAATACCCCACTAGCAACACTGGTTTAGCTTCATTAATCACAACTCTGTAATCTTTAGGCCAGTTCTTTATCCAAATTAGTTTGCTTCCTCTTGATTTGTTTGTATAGTAAATAATGTACCCCCTTTTGTAAAATATTAGGATATTATAAATCACAATGGAGTCCAATGGCAATATAAAGGAATGAGACCGAAGGCCTAGTACTTTAATACAGGTGATGGAACTCCAAAGTGACTTTTAGTATCCTAATATTTTGTTATGCACTATAATATGCACAGTGAGTCATGTGACAAGAATAATCACGAAGCATCTGATGATGTCATGTAACATCATTTATAAGGATATAATTTACAGTGTATTTGTGGCTCTTTTGTATTATAAGATAATAAATATACAGGGCCTCAATCAGAAATGTATAAGGCCCCATATGACAAAATGTTCAGGCCCCACCCCAGACCCCACACAGACCCACACCACTGTAAAAAAAGCCACACAAATATGGGCGCTAAAACATGAACACTAAAAACCCATTGGTGACAAGGGTCCCCCTACAAGTTAAAAAAAAACTTCACTGGTGGCCAGGCCACCAACCCTACAAGTTAAAAAACCCAATAGTGGCCAGGTTCCCCCCTACAAAAAAAACAATTGGTGGTCAAGGGTCCCCCATAAAAGTTTTAAAAACGTAATTGGTTGTCAGGGCCCCCAAGTTATAAAAGCATTGGTGGCTTGGTTCCCCCCATACAAGGTAAAAGAAAAATATAAGTGGCCAGGCTCCCCCTTACAAGTCAGGGGCCCCATAGAATTTTTTTTAAAAGTTGGTGGCCAGGGCCTCCCTCCTTACAAGTTTAAAATAAATTTGGTGGTCAGGGGCCACATTGAAAATATAAACAACAAACATTGGTGATCAGGGGCCCCATACGTAATTTAAAAAAACATTGATGGCCAGGGGCCCATTAAAGATTAAAACAAAACATTAGTGGCCAAGGGTTTAATTAAAAAAAGCACTGGTGTTCAGCGGAACTTACCTTAGGTTCATCTTCCTTGTCCTCGGCAATGGCAGCTTCTTCAATTTTCTTCGACTGTTTTTGGCTCCTTTCGTGGCTTCGGGTCTTTCGCTGCTTCAGCTCTGTTCATGGCTTCAGCTCCATTTGTGGCTTCAGCTCCGTTGGTTTTGGGTCTTCATCGCTTAGAGTCTACGGCGCTTCAGGGTTTCTACTCACATGTGCTTAAGGGGGTCCCGGCTAATTTGCCACACAACCGGGGCGCCCCTTAACCTTAAATTCTGGCGGGCCTGGGATGACTGTGCCCTCTATGCCCCTCCTGATGGCGTCCCGGTATATATTTATACAGTATATATATGCTTAAGGGGTTGTGGACAGATGGGTTCTTTCATACATATATGGTAGCATTGTTCTAAACCAGCTAGATTTAGGTCCATGATTTGCATAATGATTACAAGCATTACTGGTCTAATACAGTAATTAAGAAATCCCCATCTGAAGCTTTACTATTATCGGCAAATTCGATATCTTCAAAAAAATGTGGGCTTTGTTTTGAAATTTTTTCATTCAGCTTTAAGAAACTATTTCTGACCCTGGAGATTATACAGATTTTAAAACAATATGTCATTGATTGAAAATTTTCCATATGAAGAGACACCTGTGTGCTGTCTAGTCTGTGTTATTTTGCACCAAAACATCACTTTCCAGATCTTGTAAACATTCCCAGAGATTTATATTTGGAAGACTATTTTGGTTCTTGGACATAAATCTATAAGTTGTTTGCAACTAGTGACAGGGTCTTATGGAAAGAATCACCAGCTTGTATCTGTCTTGCTAAATGTGTATCTATATCAGCCCATCACATGCTCCTGAGAAATGTAGTCTGCGAACATAGGCTACATACACATTTATAGATTTATATATATTCTAGTAGAATTTCCTTTGCATGGCTCATCAATTTGGTCATATTAAAGCTGGGCCCAAAATAAATAAAAAATAAAAAAATTAAGCAATCAGATCAACTAGGGGCCCATTTACTAAGGGTCGAAGTGAATTTTCTAATGCAAAAACGTAGAATTTCGAAGCAGTTTTTGGGGACTTCGACCATCGAATAGGCCAAAATTAGATTCGAATTGAAAAAATTTCGAAAATTCTACCATTCGAAAGTACTGTCTCTTCGAATTCAACACTTCGCCACTTTAAGCCTGCCGAATTGCTGTTTAGCCTATGGGGAACCTCCTATAACCTTTCTGAGTGTTTGGCTAAGTTTTGAGTAGTCATTTTTTTGAGTCAGTATTTTTTTGTAAAATCGTTCGATGCGAACGATATAATCGATCGATCAAACGATTTTTACTTAGATCAAAAATGCCCGTTTGCAATCGAAAAAATATTTTGAAGTATCAAATTTTTTTAACTTTGAAATTCGACCCTTAGTAAATGTGCCCCTTATTGTGTGTTCCATATATGCATTGATTTTAATATGATCTTGTATGTCTATTTTCCATCAAATAAGGTAGTACCTGTAGTGATTGCTTCTGATTTACTTATTTATTAGTCCTGATTTACTGATTTATTAGTCCTATTAATATGCAAGTGGTGCAGTTTACCAATGATCCACTGTTCTTCCGATTGACTAAACAATCTTAACAGCATCAACTGATCTTTATTATTATTTTAGTCCCACGTATAATGGGCCTGATACAGTTCAATTTGAGTTCAGAATAACTTAACTCATGGCTTAGTATGTGAAAACCTCTAATGTCTAAGGGGAAATCTGGAATTGAATTAGGGGAAACTTTTTTCTCCTTTAATGCAATCTGGCCTAATATGTGTTTCACCTTATTAGTTCCCAGAGGCAACCATCAGTTTATAATTTGCTAATTTGTTTTATTAGCAATTATTCTTTCTTCCCTCTTACTGTAATTACAGTACAGCAGAATATTGCTTTATAATTCTAGACACACAAATTGTTTTCTGAAACACATGCTTTAACTTTATGACATTTCCAGAGAATAATTCTTAAATGTGTGCAACACTCTTTAATTTAATTAAAGAAATGTAGCTCTTATCTTAATTTTTTATTCACAGTGAGAAATGGTCACAGGTCTCTTGCTCGTAAAGCGTCGTCATTTTCTATTTTGAAACGAGGGTGATAGAAAGGTAGTAAGTAAGTAAATTGGCCAGAGATTATCGCACCATCTGCAAGAACTTTCATTATTTTCCTGAGTAGGAAGTGTATTGGGTCTCCATAAAACAGCTGTTAGTATGAATACATCATGAACCAAAATAGGCATACCATTTGTAGGAGCCAAATGTTAGTGAGCTTGGATTTATTTTCAGTTGAAAGAACTTATGAACAGATAACACCTGGTTTTAAGTCTTAATCTAGAATCAAGCACCTCTCAGTACTTAAATGGAAGAACATAATTGGCCTATACAGATCCCTGACCTCAATCCAACTGAACACCTGTGGGATGAATTTAAACACTGACCACAAGCCAGATCTGAACTCCAGGGCCCAACCTCATGAATGCTCTTGTGGCTGAATGAAAAAAATGTTCCACAATCTATTAGAAATCCTTTTCAGAAGTGTTACAATTTTTATCAAAGCAATTATCAATTTGATCAATTTGAGTTGTCAAATTTGATTCTGTTCAATGGGATGTAAAGTGCCCATGTGCATTTAAAGGAACTGTTCACTATAAAAATGAAATTGGGTGTGAAAAAAAAAAAATATTTCTAATATAGTTAGCCAGAAATATAATCTGTAAAGACTGGAGTGAGTTGAAGTCTAATGTAATAGCAAGAGCATTGTTTCCTGCTTTGCAGCTCTCTAACCTGTTACCAGTCTGTAACCAATCAGTGATTTGAAGGGGGGCCATATGGGACATATACTTGTTCATTTAGTTTGCATTTGAGGAAAGGGGCAGAATAACCAGACACACCCCATTTCTGATTCCCCTAAACTATTAGCTAGTAACTGAGTGCAGATGCTATAATGCATGATTAAGGCAGAGACTCAAAGCTTAAAATGTTAAACAGCGACAACATTTAGTACATGGGGCCCCGTACTTGAGCTTTAGAAATTGGATAACAGTAATGTAGTGTTCTTAAAACCACTGAAACACCAAACACTGGTTACTTTGGCATGCAATTGCTCAGGTTTCCGTTTGGATTTCTTCACATTTCATTTTCTCCCCACCTGCTGCTTCCTATAGTATAAATGCATCTATTTATTGGAAATCACTCATTTTCTCAAAGCTGGTTTGGAATAGGAAATCAACCCTGAAGGAGTGCAGACGACAAAGGATGCAGTGGAGGGGTGTGGTACAGCAGAACAAAAAAACTAGTGTTCATGCATAGCCCACATTTCTAGTGATTGCACAGAGGTAGCATTCCTTATAATGAAAATCTGTTAAAGTGACACAGGGCTCTCGGTTTTTTAATTCAAGAAACTAAAGTGAACTGTTATTTGGTAGCAGCCCAAGTGCTTTAAAATACACATTTGGTGTTTTCTCTATGTATCTTAGAAATAACAACCCTCAGAGAGAGTGCATGTAAAAGACATTTTTGCTGAACTAGTAAGAGGTTTTGTAGTGGTGTTTTTGTCAGTGTTGCAGCAACTTGTGACAGGTGGAAATTTGGAATTTGTAAATTAGCCACAAAGAGCTATGTTGCTTTGGATGATTGTACCTTTACTCTTAGGGGATTATTTATCAAGGTCCGAATTTATCTCAATATCGGCTGCTACAAACTCCGATCTAACCCGCTCGGGTTTTTAAAGCTTATTTATCATTACATTTTCCCGAATATTACCTTTGCGGGAAAAGCTCAGATTTTCACTTTTTTTTTTTGAATTTTCCCCGAAAACTCCGAATTTTTCGGGGGTTTTCACCCGAAATCTCCGACACAAGCAAAAATCAATGGGACTGTTCCCATTGACTTTTATGCAACCTAGACAGGTTTGAGATGCCGTGTTTTTATATTCGGGCTTTTTAGCCCTCGGGTTTTAATAAATTCCGGAAAAAAATTTTAAGCCTATTATAACACAAAAAAATCACACATTTTTTGGATTTCAGAGGATTTCGGGTATTCGGAGCTAAGTAAATAACCCCCTTAAAGTTATTATGTTAGTACAGAAGCTCTATGCACAGCCCTAATGTCTAGTGAAATGTTGGTGTGTGTTTAAGTAACGGTATTCCCCTTTATTTAAATTAGGAGTTATGATTCAGATATATATACATATACAGGTATGGGATCTATTATCCACATTGCTTGGTACCTGGGGTTTTCCAGATGAGGGATTTTTCTGTAATTTGGATCACCATACCTTATATCTGCTGAAAATAATTTAAACATTAAGGGGGTTATATATCAAAGATTGAAGGTTAGAGTTTTTTTATACTTCGAATGAACTCAAATGAACTTACAACTCAAATGGTATCTTATTTAAGAAAAAAACTTGAATGGGAAAAAACAGATTCTGCGAGTTCGAATCCTGAAACCTGAAAACTCAAATTAATCGAGTTTTCGGAAAAGAAAAACTCAAATCACTTGAATTGATCAATTAAAACCCTCAGAAAACAATTAGAACATCATGCAGGCTGTTAACATCTTCAAATGGTTCAAGGGACCTCTGCCATTGACTTCTACATGACCTCGACAGGTTTTAGATGGTGTCCTTTCAAATTCAAGCTATTTCAAGCTATTTCCAGGGTCGGGGTATAATAAATCTAGTTTTTAAAAAAAAAACATTTATTTTTACAAATAAGAATGATTTGCTTAAAACTGACTGTGCGGGAGATAGCCCTCCCAAAATTCTTATCTCTGGATAATGGGCTTTTGGATGTTGACAGCTTTGTGAATTTCTTTTTGATCTCTGCAGCTCCCTCACAAAGTGTCTAATGGGACTTATGTGTAGCTTGTAGCCTGATTTAGTATGAAAAAATGTGCGATTCCTTATACTGAGGAACTGCCAGGGTACAAGTGTAGTTGTGTTGGGTACTTTTTATGAATTTGATATACCTGCCTGTAAAAAAAAAGAACACAGGGGCAGAGCGAGAGCCAGAGGGAGCAGTTTTAAGGATGGTTTGCCATACTTTTAACGGTTCTGCTAACTAGACACATGTTTAATGACAGACTAGGAGATGAATAGGTATGGGCTTGAATAGAGAGATACTCAATAAAAATACATAACAATTAAATGTTGCTAGTGTTCATTGATACCTATTCCCAGAAAGTTATTTACATGGAAAGGTTGTCCAACAGGAGGGCTCTCCTGCAGGGGATGCTGTCCACAGCCATCCATTTTTTTATTTTTAATAACAACTGTTTCACAGTAAAGGTATGGGATCTGTTATCCAGAAAGATCGGGACCTGGGGGTTTTCAGATTAGAGGTCTTTCTGTAATTTGGATCTTCATACCTTAAGGGAGTTATTTACTAAGATCTGAATACCCGAAATTCCCTGAAATCCGAAAAAATTTGTGATTTTTTTTTATAAAGTCAGACTTTTAAAAAAAATCACACATTTTCCGGAATTTATTAACCCCTGAGGGCTAAAAAGCCCAAATATAAAAACACGTCATCTCAAACCTGTCGAGGTTGCATAAACGTAAATGGGAACAATCCCATTGATTTCTGGTTGTGTCGGGGGTTTTGGGCAATTTCACGATTTTGGATTATTTGATTATAATGGAGTCCATGGGAGACCGCCTTTCCAAAATTCTGAGCTTTCTGGATAACGGGTTTCCGGATAACGGATCCCATACCAGTATTAGTATCATCCTTTTTGGCACAGCGCTCCCCAAGTGTCTATGTCAGACAATCAGCTACCAATCCAGACACAACTTTTCTCCCTCATTTATTTACATTTTGCCCACTTTAATATCTAAATTAAGAGAGAAGGAGAGAACTGTGCTGTCTGCATCATCCATTTAAAAGAGAATTTGACCGTTTAGCAAAAAGAAATGCACCTAACTTTTTACTTACCCCTTGGCTCAGATTCAGGCATTCTGATTCACGGCATCCATCTTCTGGGTCTTCAGTCTTATAAACTCTAAATTCAACCCTTGATAAATATGCCCCTAAGTATTCAAGTTTTTCACCCCATTACACTGATTCAAGTTTTTTACATTCAAATGTTTTCATAAATAAGAAAACTCAACCTTTTGTTAAAAAAACACCATACATGTTGTATCTGATGATCAGAAAAGTCAGGGAGCTATATAAAAAGCCATTCATTGTGGGAATATGAATGGCTTACTTGCACATAAGAGTAGCAGTAACATATTCTCTGTATTTCAAGAAAGAGTCAAGAAAAACAAAACAAGGGGCTTAATAATATATTGTTGGATTAATTCCTGGTAGAGAAATAGTGGCATATTAAGGTCAATGAACACAAACTGTGCTGAGCACATGCAGTTAGATTCATCAATATAATTTTGTGGATCTATGGTTAAATGAAAAGGGTCTACCAGTCAAGCAGAACAACCCTACATTTAACAAAATTATATCTAAATATGTATGATGTGTGTGTCTGCACTTTTCAATCCAATTGGGAAATTACGTAAATATACAAGCAAGGCTCCACATCCACTTTCAATTAGTGCACATATTTTATTTATATTAAATCACAATGCATTCTTGTGTGTGTGTATGTAGGTATGTGTATATAAATATATATATATATATATATATATAATATATATATATATATATATATATCTCATGAGTATCCACACTCAAATGCAAAATTTGTATAATTGGGGTGCACAGACTCTAATATGATGTTATAAAATAACACCTTCACCTTTATTAGATCATATTTAAAGAAAACAGGCCAACTGTCCCCTTCTAGGACCTTTATCTTATAAATATATAAGCAATTATCAGCACTCACGATTAAATTCCTCACTGTCCCCGGGTGCTCACCACGCTTCAGCTCAAGTACATCTCTTTACAGAAGTTGCACTCACAGGGCTTATGATAACGAAAATTAATTTATTACAAACAAAAAACTAACGTTTCGCTGTTATTTTTAATTGTAAAACATAGTAATCATTTACACTTCAGATTAGAATACGCGTTTCGTCAATAAATCACTTCATCAGAGGCCTCTGATGAAGTGATATATCCAAATATTTGAGTTTCCCTTTGTTGCACGTATGATTCCCCAGTACGAAGTATCTTTTATCTGCTGACTGACCCCGAGAGACCTTCACCGCAGTTGAACCAGGAAGTAAATGAGAAGACGCCGAGACTGTGGGACACGCGGCAACTAATGCGTCCGTGAGCAGGATCGCAAGGAGAGCGAGTACAACATATGCGGAATCGTAAGGAGAGCGGCGGCACCGCGTGTAAGGAAAGGTTACAGCTATACCACACTGCGGTTCTACTCTAAAGGTGGCCATACACGGGCCGATAAAAGCTGCCGACAGACCGTGTCGGCAGCTTATTGGCCTGTGTATGGGGCCCCCCGACGGGCTTCACCGATCGAGATCTGGCCGAAAGTCGGCCAGATCTCGATCGGATGGGACAGAAAATCCCGTCGGATCGCGGCCGCATCTATTAGTTGATGCGGTCCCGCGATCCGACCGCCCGTTAAGGCATCGTTAGGATCCAATCGTTGGGCCCTAGGGCCCACAATCGGATCAGCCCGATATTGCCCACCTCAAAGTGGGCATATCGGAGGGAGATCCGCTCGTTTGGCGACATTGCGACATCTGTATGGGGACCTTAACTTGCAGCCGTGTCCGGGAGATCCTGTAAGTACCAACTAAGCAGGGCTCTGATACTGGCTTTTACGATATTCCACATTGGTCTGCCTTTGTCTCTTGTGTTTTTAAGATAAGAAACGGTCACTGGATGCAGGGACTGTGAATATAACATTCGGACAGATCCTTTTGGCTCCGGATATCTGCACAATACAGGGACTATTGAGACATTTGGGGGACGCAAAAGTTGGTGTATTTTATTTGTAAACGGAAGCGCATACAAAACTAATATTTTAACATTATTTTAGGGGTGGAATCCCTCTGTATTTTGCACATCCAGTGTGTTATTTTTGCGCAAGACATATACTGTTTTATATACCTTTCTGTTTTATCATATCAGCATGTATGTGATCATAATGACTATCATGCACTCACTCCAAGCTAATTCTGCTGATTTCTTAAAAAAAAAAAGTCGGTTTTACCTGATTTTTTTGCTAAATAATAATGGGGTATCTAAATTTCTTGGGGAAAATATGAGTCTGTTATTCGGGTGATGCTCATCCAAGTTATTATATTGGTAAAAAGACACCCTTCTAGGTCCGTCAAGACTGAGTAAACTTGCACACTCGCATTTAAAACTTCATTCCAGTCCATGAGGGATATTTATTTCTTGACATACTGTAGAACCTAGCATGACATGTTAATTGTCTGATTGCAACTTAAAATATGAATTAATTAAAATATATGAAACCTCCCTTACAGATATCTGAGCCCAATATTGCACGTGGTTTTATTATCACTCTTTCTAAAATTAAAAAAAAAACTGTAATATAGATCTTAATGGTCATTTTTTATTTATTATAGGACTTTCATTGTAACCGGGTATTGTAATGTTGCCGAGCGAAGTAATATAATAATTATTTTTTAGTCATTGGAGCCAAGAATGTTTAATTGACTCAAAGAATAACAAACTGAAAATTGGCAGAAGTCAATGTCATTCTAGTATGTTGCTTCCTATAGTACAATGTATAATACGTATATACATAGTTCCTCCTATTTCACATTTACAGTGATGAAAAGCTTTGATGGTCATTTTGGGTGAGAATGTGAACTTGCGACCTGAATATAGGAACAGATGTTTTAGGTAATTGAATAGTAATATACCATAACAAACTTACTGCAGGTTCTCTGTGCTGCAGTGCTTTGAAGAAAGGTTGATTTCAGCCTTATAAATCACTTTAATGTTGAAGGACTTTTTTAATATTCTTGCCGCTCCTAAAACAAATTTATTATGCTTTGTCTGTTTATACACAGTCTTAAAGTATCTTACATAGATGATGCTATTGTAGAGCTGAAAGGTATTTCAGCATATATCTTTTTTTTGCACCTACTGCTACTGGTACACAATTTATATTCTAATTATTGTTGCTGATATAAATATACAATAATTCTAAATGAATTAAATTAATGAAAACTACTTTGCATAAATTATAACATTATGTCACATTGTAACTCTTGCGAACAGTTAAGAACATACTAAGAATAATGAAAGCAAATTATTTTTATGGACCATGACTAAAGACAGACACAGTGGCTATCGTGTATAAATGCCTATATTTCAAGGTCCCTGGGTTTATGGATCACCCCAGTAGCACCTGGTAGCACATCTGTCTTAGGGCAGCCAGTTAGAGCTCATTGAGTGTAAGCCCCTGTGAATGTTGTGCAATCATTACCATCTACAATATGCTATGACTTTTTGGTCTCGTGCTTAAAATGCATTAAAACATAAAGAGTCCAAAGAAGAGTGACTTACTAAGTTGATAGTATATAGGGGTGGTCTTGGTTATGAAGAAAGGGATTATTTACACTGGAAAAGAGTCAATTAAGTGAGGATATGATAATTATGTACAAAATATATATAGGTGGGCCATAAAATAAACTCTTCATTAACTGCATTATTTTATTTATCATTAGATTCTTCTAGCACACACAAAAGACATTTACTGAGATTAGAAAAAAATAAGGGTCTTTTAAAGGGGTGGTTCATCTTTCAGTTAACTTTTATTATGTTATAGAATGGCCAATTCTATGCAACTTTTCAGTTGTTCTTCTTTGTTTATTTTTTACAGTTTTTTTAATTATTTGCCTTTATTCTGTAAAACTACACGTGTATTGGTACTGCTACTTTTTATTACTCATCTTTCTATTTAGGCCCTCTCCTTTTCATATTCCAGTCTATTATTCAGATCAGTGCAAATGTCACAAGCAGCCAGATTGCTTAAATAACATTCTGGAGAGCTGTTGGATGAAAAGCTAAATAACTCAAAAACCAGAAATAATATAAAACACCTCTCTACATCATGGGGCAGCCATTTGTCAGATAATTTATTGAAACAATTGTAGCAGTTGAATTTTAATTTTGGCACCTAATAAAAGCGCAAGCGGATCTTCTATGGATTGGTAGCATTCCAGTTGTGTCCCCTTAAATAAGCCTCACAAATGTCACCAGTGTAAACATGGAAAGAAGAGGTTCAGCAAGAAGCTACAAGTGATTGTGGCGCCCAAGTTCAAATATAAGAGAGCTGCAAAAACATTTGAATTAAGGCTTTAATTTGGGCATGGGTGTCACACCCATTAGAACAAAACAGATGTTTTTTCTCCCAGAGATGTGATGGAATTCAAGTCTTTCAAGGCTGACAGATCTTTTTTTTACTATATCTCCATATAACGTTGTTTATAAAGTACATTTTCGATACATATAAACATTCTTCGTTGCTGACCATATATAGATTCTAGGAAAATGTAAGCATGGGTGAAATTTTATTTATTCCAACCATATTTTACAAATAAAACTTGACTTTGATGTGAAATATTTATCTATTTTGTATTATTGGGGTTTATAGTATTTGTCAAAAATGGAAAATCTTTTATGTTTTGGAAAACATGATGAGAAAAAAAAATATTTATCCGATAATAGTTATGTACATAATTGTTTGCTGGATTGTCCTTTTTTATATTACAATAAATGCAGGATTTCCATAAGTTTTGCATCTCGAAATAAAAAAAATAATTTTGACACCCATTGACTTTAATGCATTAGGACAAAAGAGTTGTGCGTGTAAAAATGTTAGCGCGTAAAAATTATTGTGGCGCACATTGACTTCAATGCTTTTCACAAATTTTTTGCCATTTTGCGAATTTTTCGGCAAAGCGAAATGGGACAGATTCACTCATCACTAACCCCCACTATCTCCTTTTTGCCAGTATGGGCACAAGTCCAAGCTGATAGTACTGTCTGGGATCTCTAGCATCTACTGCATCTGTGCATTCACTAATGGCTCATTATTTTTTCTCAGTTAAAGATTGTTCATTCCATTATGGTATATATAGCATACATTCTTGTTTTTTTGTCTAGTTTTTAGTATTTTGCTGAGAGAACTGGCCATATGTCAAAATGTATTAATTTTCATGACAATTTTGTAACCACTTGGTTTTAATGCTTGTTTATTATCAATATTTGGAGTGTTAGCCCACAAGGTAAACACCGTGGTGTGTTTAAACATAAATATATTCATGTTCTAAATCCTAATTCATGTCAGTATGCAATTCAGAACCTTACAAACACACGAGATCCTTCTGTGGTTTTCAGACTGTATTTATAAAACTGTTATACTGATGGTGGTCATGAGGATGAAAGATGACTTTTCCTGAATTCATTTTTAAAATGTTAATAGAGTGAGGCGAAAGGTTAGGTTGGTGGTAAGTGTGTTCAGGTGCCGAGTGATACTTAAAGCAAAACTGTGTGCTAGGACTATTTGACAGCCTTTAGACCACAGATCATCTTTTTTTAATTCATTCTGAATCATGAACATCCACAATTTAAAACATCCTTGGTGAAAAGAGCAAATAAACATTTTTTTTTTGTTCAACGTCAGCTGTGATGTTGTAAGGTATTTTGAGCCTCTGCCTCAAAGATGTAAGAGTTTTTAAAAAAAAAAGCTTTCTCAGCAAAGCAATATTTTATAGCATTGGCAATTCAGAGTAGTGATGTGCTGGTTGACAAATAGTCAATCCATATCTGACCCTAACGCATTCGGACGAACCCATGATCCTCCATGCCATTCTTATATATATAGCCTTATCCAAATCACACATCGCTGATGTCTCCGTACAGGATGGAGCAGGTGCAAGTATATAATGAAAGTCTATGAACAGCATGAGTGGAAGTGAAGGAATTGCTGGTGCACACTTGGGACCTTCCAGAAAAATATTGCCCTGAAGACATCTGACCTGCCTAACACTAATTCATAGTATAAAACATAATGATTCTAATAATTCTTATTGATCTTTATAAAATTCATCCTTTTGGTCGAATTCACCATATTATAAGTACGTTTCTGCAAAATTTGTGATTACAGTTTTTTTTTTTTAATTAAGAGGATATTATTATTTTTCTGGAGAGTGGAAAAATAACCTGTCCAGTTTTGTCTATGAGGATTTTTAGATAATAAAACATCAATCCAGGGACTGCTGTTAAGAAGACTGTGACACATGTTCAGACTGTGTTCAGTCTGCATATGAATTATACCGACACCCTAAATGAGTTGATCAAAGTAAAAAATAGGAATAAATCCAAAATAGTGCAGTTCATTGGATCCCCAAAAAAGACAGAAGGGGTCATGTACAGTATGTCTGCACTCTGAATGATGAGCAAAGTAACTAATGCAATCAGCACTGTATTAGGTAAGGAAGCTGCACGTTTCTGTGCTCTTGTCAGCATATTATTTATACAATATTTTCATATAGTTTAGAAGATTACTATCTGTAACCTTTGTCAAATGACTTCAGAAGGTGTCCTAACTTTTCCATTTACCTTAATAAAAGTATCATAAAAATGGTTAGACACAAGCAAAATTTCACCTATTAGGTTTCCTTATACTTTCTTCTCAGTTCACTTGTACCACTCTGTTCATATAAAAAATGCTTTGGGAATGGCACAGAGGTATGGGGCATCCAAGTGAATACAGTTTTTTCATATTTGCCCATTACACATTGTCACCTGTTCAAAAATAAACAATTGTTTGTCCAGTTTGCCTCAGAGGAGGAACAAAAGCCTTCCTGAACCCAAGATTAAGTTTGTGCTAAAAATTTTCAGTAACCCTTCCAGGGTCATCCAGCCTTGAAGTACAACAATAACATTTCTCAATATATATAAATGTGTAGGTTCAATCAGTCAAACTTGAAATTACAAACTTGATTATTAAAGAGAGAATTGCTATTTAATTTGAAAATATAAGAAACAGACCAGGAACAGGCAGTACTTTAGTCTGCAAACACCCTTTATTGGTGTATTTTCACTCACGACATGTTTCGGGAGTCCCTTTTTCTTACATTTGTTTATAACATTGTTTCTGTTTTGGTCTCTGAGGATATTTGTTTTTAACAATGTATCACTTGGGCTGGATACATACTTATTTGTATAACCTGTAGGTTCTGATGCAGGTGTTTTAATCACATGATCTGGTGGGCGTGTTTTACGTGGGGAGGGTCTTGGTGTGTATTTATTTAAGCAGTATTTGTGCTGTGAGAACAGGGTCTTGAAAAAGGTCTTAGACAGAGACCGAAACGTCGACCAGTTTCTTTTTAATGTAAACAAAAAAATATGAAGTTTTAATACTATTTCAAATCCCAGTGTGCACCTTTACTCTTTGGATTTTATATCTATATCTATATCTATATCTATATCTATATCTATATCTATATATATATATATATATATATATATATATATATATATATATATATATATACAGTATATACACACATATATATATATATACAGTATATACACACATATATATATAGTGAATAAAGTACCCCCTCTTGTAAAATATAAGGATATTATAAGTTATGGAGGAGTTTCATGGAACTCCGAGGTAACTTATATTATCCTCATATTTTACAACTGGGGGTACTTTATTAATTATAATACACAAATTTTAGTGAGTCATGCGACTCATCTACTCACCGTTTATAACTGATGACATCACTAGTCACAGTTTAAGGATATAATTTACAAGATATTCATGGCTTTTGTGTGTTATATATATATATGAGAAAGGCTATAGGATTATACGTCAGTTATTTATTTTCAATACATTTTCACCAATTTTTGCATCTTAAAACCTGTGAGTGCTCGCCTTTATTATTTTTGGGACCTGACCAGTAATATAAGAAGCGGTTTTGTCACAATTAAATATAGAGTATTCTATGGTGCCAGATGTCAAGGTTTCAGGGCTTCAGTCTCCTTAAATTCTAACACTTTCATGCTTATTATTATGCCTAAACAGCTACCACTGTCTCACTTTCTCTTAGATGGCTACAGTGTGACTGGAGCTATTAAAGTTGTATTCATAACGATTCCCTAAACATAGTAGTAACCCAATTTTATGTTTCCCAGGGAACAGTGTCAAAATGGTGTAAATTCCAGGAAAATATAAAATATGGGGAGGGGGAAAAAATACCACTTATCTGTATTGGACAGTGAAAACATTACAGGCGTGCATTAAATCTATGTACGTAAAATCAGATTTCTAACCTGTAGAAAACTCTCCTGAAATCTAGCTGGTGTTTCTTTAATCATACAGACATGGAGGTTAAAAGTTATTTAAAAAGACACCCATTTGTGGCTGAAATTGTAGGAGTCTATAGGATTTTGTCTAGTTTACCTATGGGATTATATTTTACCATATTTTAAAATGAACTGAGTAATTATTAGACATTACAGCTAAGCCACAAGATTCTGGTCATACTCTTAATCGTTCTTTAATCATGCTTAAAATGTTCTGCATGGTATTAAGTTGAACAGTTCACTTGTGTCTGTTTCTCTTGCAAAGTCATATGATATTTATTTCCACACAACCCTACAAATAAATGAGCTAAACTCTGGCCTTGAGCTTCTCTTTATTTGGATTTTATTGTCATCATGAATATGCCACTTTGCTTGTTCTGTTTCAGTGTAGTACAACCCAATGCCAAATATGTTTTTAGCAGAGAAAAAACAAGACTTAAAACATAATAAATATCAGGTAAATTATCAGGCATTTATTCATTTATACAGATATAGATGAGTTCATTTTGTTGCCAGTACCCCAGTAATTATTCAAAAGAAGAAAAAAAAAATGGCATGTATAAAAACAACTCCTGAAAAGTAAATAAGAAATAAAAAATCCTCTCAGCTCCCATACTATACATATTGTTTATTTTCTCAGTGGTCATGGGATGTTATTTTACTGAGACTGTCCATGATTATCATTATTTACCAGTCTGTTCCAAAGGTTATGCAACTAAGAAAATACTTGTGGTTTTGTTTATCTTTACGCAATTTAATAACAGAATGTGTGTTATTTTATCTCAATGCATTCAAAAAATGTTGTTTTGTGCAACACAAGGGGTACTTAGGGCCAACTAAAGTTTCAGATTTATATGTATAATTACATAAAGCTGTTATTCTGTTTCAGCAACCAAAAGTACCTTAAAGGGAATGTTAACACTTGGGACAAATGTCCAAATGTGAACAACCCACATCAATAAAAGCCTTTTTCAAATGAATCTTGGTTTACAAAGCCTCAGTTACAATGCAGGATGCAGTGTGCAAAGTGCAGAGACCTGCGCCATGCCCTGTGAATCAAGTGCTGACTGTGTATGTAGGCCTAAGTAATTTTACATTATGAATTATTATTGTTATTATTATAATGTATTTATTCATCATCCCAGAAAAAGTCAGTCTGAGTGAATCTGTACCTATTTGCAACTTGAGATAAATGCACAGACAGAGCATATTTAGTTGGGAAATGTGATTGTATGCATTTTTGCACCTCTAATCGACCTGTGGTCTGACACAGTGCCTTAGAAATGGCCTTGTATGCCAACAGCCTAATCTGCAAAGTGCAGCTGTACCTGTGTACTGGTAAAGAATCAGGTCAACCATATTGGTCTCAAAATATACAGCTGTAGTTATTAATATTTAGCCCACAGGACCCCACTTCAACTTCAATACAGAAAAGATGGTGGTGGACGGCAGGAATTCATATCGACACTTCAGTGTCCACTTCTCACATGTCCACTGTAGTAAATCAAACACAAGAGGTAGGGATCACTATAGCTCCTAAAACCCCCATTAATCTAAATTCCCCATTCCCTTCAACCCATTGGCCCCCCTCCCTGCTTTCTCCCTCCATAATACCTTACTATGGAGGGAGAAATCTTCGGATCCACTTCTTTTCCATCGGCAATCGTCTGAGCGATTACTTCCGAGAGGAACCCGAAGATACAAAAGATGGTGCCGAAGAGCTCCGCTGTGCTATTCAGCATGAATATGAAGGCACAGTTGCTGTAAAACCCAGGTCAGGCAGGCCAAGAAAAATACAGGAGAGGAATATGCAAAGAATTGTGAAAATGGTTACAGACAACCCACAGATCACCTCCAAAGACTTGCAAGAACATCTTGCTGCAGAAGGTGTATCTGTACATCGTTCTACAATTCAGCGCAATTTGCACAAAAAACATCTGTATGGTAGGGCGATGAGCACTCACGCCACAAACAGAGTCACTTGTCACTGTATGCAAAAGCTCATTTAGACAAGCCACAGTCATTTTGGAACAAAGTGCTTTGGACTGATGAGACAAAAATTAAGTTATTTGGTCATAATAAAAAGCGCTTTGCATGGCGGAAGAAGAAGAACACCTACTGTTAAATTTGGTGGAGGTTCCATCATGCAGTGGGGCTGTGTGGCTGTGTTTTTGCACTGGGGCCCTTGTTAAAATCGAGGGTCAGATGAAGTCAACCCAATATCAACAAATTCTTCAGGATAATGTTCAAGCATCAGTCACAAAGTTGAAGTTACGCATGAGTTGGATATTCCAACAATGACCGTAAACACACTTGGAAATCTACAAAGGCATTTATGCAGAGGGAGAAGTACAATATTCTGGAATGGCCATCACAGTCCCCCAACTTGAATATCAGCGAAAATCTATGGGATGATTTGAAGCAGGCTGTTCATGCTCGGCAGCCATCAAATTTAACTGAACTGGAGAGATTTTGTATGGACGAATAGTCAAAAATACCGCCATCCAGAATCCAGACACTCATCAAAGGCTATTGGAGGCATCTAGAGGCTGTTACATTTGTAAAAGGAGGATCAACTAATTATTGATGTAATATCGCTGTTGGGGTGCCCAAATTTATGCACCTGTCTGATGCATATTGCATATTTTCTGTTAATTCAATAAAAATTATGTCACTTCTGAAATAATACTGTTTTTATAAGGCATGTTATATATTAAAAGGAAGTTGCTACTTTGAAAGCTCAGCCAATAATAAACTATACTCCAAAGTATTAAGAGGGGTTGCCAAACTGTTTCATATGACTGCATATAATGTGTAGAGTATGCCAAGTGTTCTGCAGCCTAGGACTTTCTCTAACATGTCTGGTGTACATTCTAGGCAAGGGATGTGCATGCCTTTGCCTTTAAAGGAATTTTACGAAGAACCTTTATCTAGCTTTGCATTCATGGAAATATTAAACAGAGTATGAACCTACAACACTGAAGAATTCTTCATATATTTTCTCTAAGGCACATTTATCAATCTGTCTAATTAAACATAATGTTTATCATTCACCCTAATGATATTTCTGGTTTAGGGCTTTCAGCTGCTTTAAAGGTGTTTGTAATATGGCTTGCAGATGTTACTATGCCTGGGGATCCTTTATGACTTTGTTCATCCTGCTTCTTTTACCCAAGGTCATCAGGTGACTAGCCAGTATTTTGAGTTTTTACTGTGATTTGAGTGTTTAAGAAAAAATCACAAATTTGAGATTCTGAAACTTGAATTTTCAAATTTTAAGTGAGAAAAAACTCAAATAAAAATTGACCTCTTAAAGCTGACAAGATCATATAGAAGTCAACGGAAGTTGTATTTTCAAAATTCTAGCTTCAAAACTAAATTCTGGTTTTTGAAATTAGTTATAAATATGGCAGGCTCATTAAAAATTAGATTCTTATAATTTTTGAGCAGGATACATACAGATATTGAACCTGTTATCCAGAATGTTCTGAAATATGTCTATATAATTTCCCAGTGCATTGTACTTGACTAGACCCAAACTGTTATGAGTCCATTTTGATGGCAAAACAGTCTGGTGAATAATTACATGCATGCTGTGTAAAAAGTGGTGATGTTGCCATGGGCAACCAATCAACAATTAGATTTCAACAAAGCAAAGATCTGATTGGTTATTATGAGCAACATCACAAATTTTCTGTAGTGTTTCTTTCTTTCTAGCAAAACTTCGTTCACTTCAGTACATTCAGTGGGTATATACTGTATGTATGTATTTATTACTGATGTTGGTGAAATTGCTGGAAGTGGCCACTTCTTATTAAAATGTCCAAGGAAGCAGAAGGAAGACAGAGATCCTAGGCCATGAGCCCACCCTACAACTAATGTGTGAATGTGTGACTGTGTGGATTTTCTTTTAAATCCTTAGGTTTCCTCCCAAACATGTTGTAAATGTTGTAGAGGCCTTAAGTATTAAGTTCCACTGAAACAGGAACTGAGGTGAATGGCATATAGTCTCTGTAAAGTGTCAGTGCTATATAAATAAAAGGTCCATTTTGTCCCAGCAGCTTTTCTCAAGAGAAAAATCTGTTTTTCATCTCATTGTTGTATTTGCTATTCAGTGATAATGTCAATATTTATTTATCTTAAGGTGCAGGTCACCCTTAATGTATACCAATAAAAACAGAGTCAGAAAAATACAGGTTTCAAAATAAGGGCTTTTACAGGCAGGCTTTTTTTCATGTGGTCCATCTGAGTTTGGCAGTTCTGTGTGGCAATTATAACCTCTTTTGAAAAGAACAGATTCCCGTGCGTTGTCTAATGATAGAACACATTAAAAAAGCCTCTGCAGGGAAATGCATGATTAAACACTTAGAGCATTAAAATGTTTTTTTTTATTTAAATCCAAAGTCAAGAATTCAAGAAACTTGTTTTTTTTAACTTTTATAAATAAATATAATTAGTTATAAATATACAATTTACTACAAATGAAAATTGTATCAATACATTCCAAAAAGCTGATATTGACTCTAAGCTGATATTGACTCTCCTTGCTGGTTCCACCATTGCTTACTGACTGGCTGCAAATGTACTTATTTCCTCACATAGCCCTCCTGTAGTGTTATCATTTACTAACAAGAAACCAACAAAAGTTGTGGCATAATGGTCAGCTAAAAAGTGTATGGAATAGAGATCAGCAGCAACAACCCCATCAGTTTCTATTCATTGCCCTGTATGAAGTATGATTGAGCAGGATGTGTTTTTATATGGGTCCCCTCTTCAAATGCCATACCTTTCAGTGCCTGCTGCCTCACTCCATAGTACTTGTCAGAGTCTTGCAAGGTTAGACAGCCTTTAGAGTAATACACATACAGTATTTATTGCAATACCAATATGAGGGGAATGTCCTCCTGCATGCTAAGTCCTCAGTGCCCCAGGAACCTCCAAATAAGCCCCCATGCAAGCACAGAGTAGTGGTGTCAGTGCCAGCTGGCCTTGTGGTGCTAATGTTTTAAATGCTGCCTTATAATAATATGTAAAGAGGGTCCACAGCCCAATAATCTATAGTTAACATCAATCCTTCTAATAAAGAATGCAAACCTCTGAGACAAAGTTTAAAATCATT
Organism: Xenopus laevis; assembly: GCF_017654675.1. Taxonomy (NCBI): domain Eukaryota; kingdom Metazoa; phylum Chordata; class Amphibia; order Anura; family Pipidae; genus Xenopus; species Xenopus laevis. The sequence goes on along the minus strand of NC_054381.1, from coordinate 64,666,593 downwards.
TTATAGAGATACAGTATATATAAATGGACAATGCACCATTCATGTGTAGTTGCCATTAAAGAGCCATCACCTGTTTCATGTCAATGACTGACAGACTTCTACTGTGTTCTGTCTCTTATCACACTAAGAGAGCCACATGTCACAAGCCTGTTATTTCTCCATGTGAGGAACTTATTGAAAGTTAAACCTCTAAGCACTGCTATACAGCAGAGAATAGGAGGAACCCTTGGCAATCGTACCCTTCCCAGAACACATTACCAATTTAGGGGGTTATTTATCAAAATCCAAATGCATCTCATTACCGCATAGGTAATTTCCCCTTATTTATCAATACATTTTCCCAAAAAATTCCAGTTTGGGGGAAAAAATCTAAAAAAGATCTTGAAAATCATATGGAAATTCGAATTGGAAGAAAAATCAGAATTTTTCCCCAAAAACCACGAAATCTTCAGATTATTGCACGAAACCCAGTGCAGATCAGAATATCTTCGAGACTTCTCCCATTGACTTATATACAACCTCGGCAGGTCTGATATGCCAGATTTTCTGACTTTTTCATCCCCAGGGTATAATAAATCCTGAAAAATGTGTTCTTTTTTTTAAATAAAAATTTGGATTTTATAGGAAAAAAAACTGGACATTTTCAAGTTTTTGGCTTTTGGACTTTAATAAATAACCCCCTTAGTGTCTTATTTTTTCACTCCTGGGCCCATACATAAGGGTATTTTACTTGGTGTAAGCACTGTACACAGTACTTGTGCCTGCTTGTGCTTTTATGTAGGAGTGCCCAGTTATTTATGGTTCTATTTGAGTGCTTAATGTGCAGAGTTTATTGTTTGTTTTGTTAGCACATAATCTGCCCAAACGCCACCTCTTAACTAGAATTCAATCTTGTACTACTGGAGGTAACCTGAATCTATCCCAAAATTTTGCTGTGGTGGAATTTTGCAGTACTCGGTTAGTATTTAAACCCATAGGCCGCTTATAGAGTTTTAAATATGCCACTGGTGAAATGGCCCTTACTGATTTATTATTGTGCCGTTAATATTATTCCATACAACACTCTTGAAGATGAGTCCAAGTAAGTGATTGGATGCAGCAATGGAAATAAAGTATCTTGGTGAAATTTATTATAACATCCAGTAACTTGACCATAGTCTAATCTGGGAAGTTTTTTTGCACAACTCATGATTAAGTGCTGGAGACTTCAGCTGTAGACTCTAAAGACAGATGGAAATTTTCAGAGGGTGGCATTTTGTCAGAGAATGTTCCTACAATTAAACAAAGTGGGAAGAAATGTGTTTGGATTATTTGATGTATGTTTACAAGTCACATAAATTGTAACATCTAAGACTATCCTTCTTTCCCCGTCTATAAAAATATCTGGCATGATACAAACACTTCGATTTTTATTATGCAGGCAGTATGCTTTTACAAAATGACTTCACTGAATCTTTTTTATTTAGAAGAGCACTATTATTAGGAAGAAAAGTGTGTTTATTTCATGAAACATCTAGGGAACTTTCATAGTGTTATTACAAGAGATACAGGTTTTTTTTGCTATTTTAGGATAGGTCAGCTGTGGTCACATGCCACTGACGTTAATTGAACGGCTATTTTATGACAATAATTTCTTAGAATGAAAATAACTTTTATAAAACGTTTATCATTTCATCTCATTGCTTTACTGAGTCAGACTGGCACGTACGGGGATTTCCTAGAAATTTCATGCTACAGATCACAGAAATGATGAAACCTTGTGAAGTAGTAGCCAGTTTATGGCTGCATTACTTCTGAAGCAATGTCTATGTAGGCAGAGGAGTTAAACACTGAGGGTGGCAGATATGAGTAATTGGAAGAAAATGATAGGCATACAAAATATAGAAGATTGTAAGATATGAAACAAGAGGATAGGAGAGGAGAATTATGAGGGTATGATATGAGTAAAACCAAACAGCTGGTGAGTAGACAATGGGGGATAGATAGGAATTCAAAACATGTACTTTAAAGAGGGTAAGAAGAAGTAAGGTACAGCACAGAAAACAAAGGAGCAGAAGATTAAGAAATTATGAAACAGTTGAATGAAGAGAGGGAGCTAGCACTGGCATCTAAGAACGTAGTTTATGTAACTTAAAACAAATTATCTATTGTCTAAACTGAATTGTTGAAACTGAACAAATAAAATAAACGTTCCTTCTCTCTTTTTTTTTAAATTTGTTTTTTATTAACTTTTTCAAAAAAAAACATACAAAAGTACAGAAGAAAACAAAAGAAAGTCTTACAATTGTCTACCTAGGGTAGTCAAAGGTTACATATTAGGTACAACAAAGCGATATGCCTGCATTTGCTTCATGAAGAGCAACACAACCATGCCTAAGTCACTGCTTGAAATGAGTGAGTAGCAGTGTCAGGCAACTCAAGCCAAGGACCCCATATCTTTAGGAATTTTTCGGGACACCCTCTAGCTAAATACACAGCCTTCTGCAGGGGGAGAATTTCGTTTATTAATCGTTTCCATCGACTTAAAGAGGGTGGGCAAGTATCCTTCCAGGTCAAAACGTTCCTTCTCTTTAAAAGAGATCCTCTGCTGCAAGTCCTTGTAAATGAGTATAAAGGGGACAATTATTTGCCCATTAGTATTGTAGCAAACAAGAGGATTTGATAAAATGTTCATTTTATTTCTTGGGATTAAGGTACTATTTGCAGAAAAAATAAATAATATATCTGGATTTTCCCTAAAAATCTAATTGTGCTTCTGGCTCATAGGAAATCTAAAACCATCAACATACACACATTCATACTGATTAAAGCTGCAGAAACACAGCTAATTAACATTTATGTCTGTATTTTTCTGTAACATTTCTGGAATTGTGGGGGAAGCATTATTAGCAAGGGGACAATGACAATCACACCTTCATAATTTGGAAGCACTTTCCTGCCTAGATTCTCACTTAAAGCCAAAATGTATATCTTTGACTGAGTTTAAAATTCAGTTCAATGTGAAGAGCCAAAACGTGGACCAAAATAATGATCATTTGTGTGTTCAATTCCTTTCAAATTATAATTTCTTATAAATGATAATTAATTATTACATAGTAATGATTATTAAGGTCAGCTTCGGGAGTTCCTCTACATTGCATCTCTGGAAATAGTTTTGAGAATTACAGTCATCTGCATATAATTAACATCTTATCATGTTATTAAATAATGTTCCACTAAGACCCATTTGTAATTGTATTTACTAGGAACAAGGGTAAAATTGAGAACGCAAGTAGCCAAGCAGGATTACATGTCAAGCCTTGTTAATACAGGTTTAGGATCCATTATTGGAAAACCGTTATCCAGAAAGCTCTGAATTACAGGAAGGCCATCTCCCATAGCAAATAATTCACGTTTTAAAAATTATTACCTTTTTTTCTGTAATAATAAAACAGTATTTTGTACTTGATCCCAACTAAGATATAATAGATCCTTACTGGAGGCAAAACAATGCCATTGTGTTTATTCAATTTATATATATTTGACATTTTTATATTCTATATATTTATATGTAAAGTGGTAAAATGTCAATTTCTCCTTGATCTTTTTGATATCACCACTTTATACTACTACTTTGCTTGACTTAGATAACTCATATTGAGGTTGCCTGTTTTACTATTGGTAGTGTTTCATAGGCAATGTTCCCTCTAAGCGGTGCACTCTTGCATGCGCACACATATTTTGTGGCTTGTGCACACTAAAAATTTTGCATTTATTTTGACCTGCGCACACAGTTTTTAAAAATGCACACGTTTAAAAAATTTTTTTGCGTACATAGCTGAGGAGAAACCATTGCATATGGAGCATTTTGTTGGTCATTTCATGCAACAATGGTCAATATGTTCTGTGGGATGTACTATAACTGAAATTGCAGAGTATGAGGCTCCAGGCATGCCCTGCGCCTGTAGGAAATCCTAATAGTAAGCAAGGGACATGCATGGGATGTGCATGTGGATGCAATGCTATGTATGGCATAGCTCCAGGGGGCTCCCAGAGCACAATAAAAACTTTGAACTTTATGGATTTTTAATGCAGTTCTATGCTCATTTTAGCACCTAGTTTTGTAGAGAATAGTTAATGAGCCTTAATACCTGTAAGACGCTGTATGAAAACTAGACTTTTTGCTTGATACTATGCAACTGCCATTAAACTATATTTGATTTGATCTGTCCAAGTTAAACAAACCTCAAGTTTGAATGATGTCTTAGAGCCAAACGGATTAATTTCAGCCATTATGTCGTAGTGCATTTCAGTGGCATAGTACTCAAGTGGTATGAATCCCCTAACATAACATTTTATACATTTTATAAGTTGTATTATAGGTTATGGGAATCGTTGCTTCCTGCTAAACAACATATGTTGTGTGTCATCAAAATAAAAAAACAATCAGTTCTTGAAAGCTCCAAGGACTTTGGGATATAACCTCTTTCCTTCAACTCTTACACCATTCCTTGTTCCAGACAAATACATATTCAGTGTCAGCTGTTCTTTTGGCTCCATGTAGTGCATCTAGACATATTTCCCAGATGACTATGATGGCTAGTGTTATTAATGGTGTAATCAAACGAGCTTCTATCTAAAAAACTTTTTTAGGGAAATGGAAAATTGGGAGTTTTCAAAAGTTTTGCATGACATGCTTTTAGTAGCAGCAGTGCATGTTTTCAGGAAAGAATTGTCTTACAAGCACAAAAACTGTATCTGACAATAATGCTTATACAGATATGGGACCTGTTATCCAGAATGCTTGGGACCTGGGGTTTTCCAGATTTGGATCTCTATACACTAAGGGGCAGATTTATCAATTCCAATTTTAATCCCCCTATTCGAATGTAAATTAGAATGTGAGATTTATCACACCTCATCCATGGAAACAGTCCTAAATCGAATAGTCGCCACCTAAAACCTGCCGAGTTCATGTACAAGCCAATAGCAGAGGTCAGTTGAGCCATTTGGGTATGTAATAGCCTTCCTGACATTCAAGTTTTTTTTCCGAGAAAAACTTGATCGAATACGATTCAAATTTCTAGGTCAGCACTAATATTAGCCATGTTCATTTTTTCTTAAATAATCTCCCAGTTGAATTGTGAGTATATTCAAATTAAAAAACAATCACATGAAATCGAAAGTTGACCTTTGATAAATGGTCCTCTAAGTCTACTAAAAATAATTTAAACTTTAAATAAACCCTGGATTGTTTTTCCTCCTATAAGTATTAACTCTATCTTAGTAGGGATCAGGTACAAGGTACTTTATTTTATTACAGGTACTGTTTTATTGTATTACAGAGAAAATTTTAATTATTTTTAAAAATGTTTTTGGAGCCTTTTGGATAACGTGTTTTCTTCTAAAAATGTTGTGGAAGTTTGTGAAACTTATGCCATACAACAAAACATGCATTTACATTTTTTTACACAAATGTAAACAGAAAATGATGTATTTTACTTTATTTTGCAAGTAGATTTATACAGTTGATTGGTGCTGTAGTATCCACTCTGATGTGCCAATGAATTTAAATTAGTGCAAGCCTACCTATATATATTTATTGGTAAGAAAGTTGGGTAATAGGACAACTTTTTGTGTTTGTGACCAATGTGAAGCATGGCTTTTGATTCCAGGATAATGTTACATCATTTTTGTGAAAATGAATCATAAACCTTATTATATTTTTTTTCCAGCGTAGAGTAAAGGATGTCATATCGCCTATTGTCTTTGAGGCATCCTATAGCCTTGGTGACCACATCATTGAAAGTCAACAGAAAGAACTGCCTCCTCTTAAGCCTATACTTCGATGGAAAAAGGGAGAGAAGCTAGCACAGCGAAATCAGGTAACAATGGACAGACCTATAAAATCATTTAAATGCCAGTCATAACTGGTTTTGTGTCTAAGTCAGGCGTGGTGATTCTGTTAGGGCAATGAAACATGGTGCTATTTGTCGCCAGCGTTCTGTCGCAGCTAATTCTCAGTATTGTCTATGGCGTATTTTCTGGCGTTTGGTAGCTGCGACAAATCACAGGTGCACAATGTGTCATTGACAAAGTAATTGTTTTTGTGTATATTCATTTTAACTAGCATTGTAATAATGCTAATACCATGACCCCAAAACCATAGGAACTGAAGGGCCATTAAAATGAATTAGACTTTCACATTTCCATATAAAAACTATATTTTCAAATGTATTTCTCATGAATCCCATTACATTTTATGTTTAGAACACTTTTATTTATGTAATCTTTCACAAGAACTAAAAAGAGAACAAGTGTGAGAGAGAAAAAAGCATGTTGTGTTACACACGAATTCCAGCTGTTTCTGTATCAAAGAGGGGAGGGAGTTACATGTGTGTGTCCCAGAAATACTAATCGCCTCAGTCTGTGTGGGATATCAGTGTATAAAAATATCATGAAAGCTTCTGTTTAATACAAGGGCAGATAGAACAAGGAATGTCTTTAGTTTTAATGCTCTTGAGGGAAGGGATATAGAAAGTTTTTAGGCCAACGTTTTTACATCTGGAGCGAATTTAAACTTTACCTTTGACCTGACTGTTTTTTCTGTGCATATGAGCAAATATTAACAAAAATGGACAAAGACTCCGATCTAATCTGTGATGCAAAGAAATTCATAATCCTTATACCACAAATCTCCAAAGTCTGTTTTTTTTTTAATTTTAAAAAAAGCAAATTATACATTTTAGGTCTCATGCATAATACAACCTACTTTGTTATTGTGTTTGACCAGTTCAGACTGCACAACATCAAATGTGAATTTAATGCAATAAATCTGTGTTTTTAAAGCATATCAATCTGTAATTTATGTCTTTACTGAGAATATGAACACTGCTAAAAGTTGCAAAAACCTACTAAATGTTGCGGTGGAGTCTTTCTTTCCACAATTGATGAATCTATAAATGAATTTATAAATGACTTCCTATTCTATTTTCATATTATATCTATGTTCTAAGTGCACTAATGCAGTTACACAGTTACTAATTAGGATGTTAGCTGTTAGTTTTTTAACTACAAACATTAAAAGCAATGTTTAAAAAACACTACAAGGAGTCTGACTCTGGGAACATAGCCACACATACAAGGGTCAAAGTATTACCCAAAGAGGGGAAGGACACTATACAGGTGTCATTATACAGTCCAATATCCTTTCTCAACCAAACTCTTTACCAAAAATGATGGCAGATTGCGTGCAACTAATCTTACTTAGTATCATTTTTATTTTTAATAAACTTAGATCTGATGCAGGGTATGATGGAGATCCTGTCTGCCATACTCCACTCAAACACCAATGCACAAATAACAAATAAAGAAAGAATATAATGTTTTTAATAGGATTTGTGACATCTTATGTCTACTGAAACTATGCCTGTTTAGGAATTTACACGAGAGAACAAGGAGTTTTTGTCACAATTAACTGATTACATTTATGGATTTAAGGTGGGCTGTGGAGCCTGGCAGGGTTGACCTCTCTCCCCTCCTTTTCAACATCGCCTTAGACCTTCCACTGAGATCTTTTAATGAAACACCAAGAATTTTCATCATAAAACGAATCTAATCTAAAATGTTTGGACTTTTCAGATTATTTTCTGATGCTAATGTCAAAACTCCAAACCGAAATCCACATGCTTTTTTAAATATTCTCCTACTCATGAATTAAAAATAAAATATTTTATACATCATCCAAATGCTTCCATTTTTACAGAAACAATTTGGTTAATTTATCTGGGGAGGGAAACATACAAGAATAAGCCTAACAAAATTATGTCAATGGGGAATAATCCTTCTTAACAACAAGGTGTATTTTCAGGGACATCTGTTAAGATTAGTAAGAGATAAAAAGGGAACATGGTCACAACATGCCAAATAGATAACGTTATTAATTCATGTATACTGAACATGAACATCAGATCCAAATTCAGTATTTTCTCATTCTCGGGTACAGTAGTAGGGTAACAGAAACTCTCCACACTTGAACAGACTAGCCATAACGAAAAACTGGAATAAAAACAATGACCTCACTAGTTTTCTGCCTCAAGCTCCCTTTAAGACAACTCTCCAAATTCTTAGAGACACAACTGGGAAATAAATGGATAACATCAAATAAAATATAACAATGACCTTCTCATACTTTACTAAAAAAATTCAGACTGATTTTAATAACCCAGGAGATGTTATTTGGTAATGAACCTTCTCCTACTATTTCAAAGCCCAAATCCAAGCACTTATAAAGGAATATAGAGATTGGGAAACAACTAGGGGCAGATTTATCAAGGGTCGAAGTGAATTGAGGGAATTTTCGAAGTAAAAAAATTCCAAATTCAAAGTAATTTTTTGGATACTCCGACCATCAAATAGGATACTACGACTTTGAATTTACTTCGAATTCGATTTGAAGTAAAAATAGTTAGAATATTCGACCATTCGATAATTGAAGTACTGTCTCGTTAAAAAAACTTTGACTATAATACTTCGCCAAATTAAACCTGCCGAAGTGCTATTTTAGCCTATGGGGACCTTCTAGACCATTTTTCTAAGTCTTTACACATCGAAGTAAAATCGTTTGATCGTACGCTAAAATCGCTCGAATCGTTCGATGGCCAAATTCGGTGAAGTCGTTTTGAAGAGTTGCCCACTCAGATAATGCAGATTATGTGTGACACTGATATTCAGAATTGGTTTGGGAGAATAACAATTGCACACAATGTGACAGAATGGGTAGTCTCTGGAAAACTAAAAATCTACACTCTGCTAAAAATCTACAAAACTATTTTTTAAGGTTGCTTAACAACAGCAGCTAAAAAGGCAATATTGCAACAGTGGCTACAACCTGGTCCTCCAAACATACCCCTGTTTCATAGTATAATTGTTAATTTAATAAAAAGAAAACAAAAGTCCATCGAGCTTGGGATCCTATGTACACTTTGCCTATAAAGATATATTCTACACTTAAAAACATTCATATAGATATATAAAAAATGAAATTATCCAATCAAAGGAAAAAAGCATCATGAAAACCTTATTTACTTCAATTTACATTCTAAGCCTGTTTCCCTATTAATCACATGGCTATTTATCACACTTCTCATACAATAACAAAGTAATCCTGGAATTTCTCCCTCCCCCCAACCAAACATTTAATTCAATTCAAATAAGCCATGATTGAACTGCTAAACAGATCGAACTGCTCATAACATAATGAGCAATGCAGCTTGTAAATGAAAATTAAAGATTGCTATTGGCAAATTACATGAAATACCAATTAGTGACAAAAATGCTTGAATGTGAGGGTGTGTTCTGTAATTTAACTTTTGAATCGAGTCAGCATCTTTTAAAAAGGGATTTCTTTTCCTGATGTGCAGGAAGCTACTTTTCTGTGCATACTCAGTGATTAGTTTACATTGCATGATTGGTGATTAACATAGTGCAGAGCTATTTTCCATTACTTCACCTTTTGGAAATCTGCCAGATCATATTTTCTTGGCATCACTGAATTTGGATTTTACTTGATATTTTGAGGGTCCTTAAAGTAAACAGTTCATCATGAAGGTAGTTCTTTTTGCTAGTGTTCCCAAACTGAAGACCTGTCTGTCTGTAGTATTTGAATATTTGGAGTGTGACGACAGTAGCAAAGAGCTGATTCAGAGCAGGTGTGTACTCTGCATTCAGCAGAATTGGGGCATGGTTTGGTAGCAGCTGAGTCAATAGTGATGCATAGCAATTAGATGTGCTACAAAGTATTGGGGTGTTTCTCATCAGTTTTGTAACCCTAACTGTGTTTTAGCAATATCAATTACATGCTATCACGTAATGCTTCATACCTAAAAACTAAATTCTCCCTCTTCTGTCTTCCTATTTGGAGTACTATTGGATAATTGCCAAAAACCAGAACTTGATTAATGTCTCACAGATTATATGACATTAGTTGACAGTTATGCTTTGGTTGGCCACCCACTGAAGGGCAACTTAGACATTTAGGGGCAAATTCACTAACCTCCGAAAATTCGCCAGCGCCGGCTTCACTCACGTCGCAACACTTCGCCAGGACAACGATAATTCACTAAAATCCAAAGTTGCATCCAGGGCGTCGAATGCTGGCGAAGTTGCGTTAGCATTACTGCGCCAAGCAAAGTTGCGCTAGCATTGCCTAATTTGCATACGACGGAAAGTTAAAGTTCAATGGACATATATGTTGCAGCAAATACATTACACTGCACAAGCCCAGGGAACCTTAATAAAATAAAATAAAGTTGTTATAATGCCCTACACAGGTGCCCAGTGTATAGTTTATGTGTCATATGTTAGGAAATGTAGGGGGGAAGTCGGTTACTCCAAAAAAAAAAATTACACTATTTTTCAGCCCATCACCCTGAAAAAGGAGCTAGCGTTTTTTTGGGACTTAGAAAAAATTGTCAACTATTTTTTGAGGAAATCCTATCTAGTCTATTGCACTTCACCTGGTCTGAGGTGGCGAAGGCAAGTCTGGTGCAAGAGGTAACGTTCAATAAAATCCGCATCTTAGTTATGTCCATTCAACCAGAGCGCAAATTCGCCAGGCGTTATGGAGTGAAGTACCGCTAGATCTCCTTCGCTTAGTAAATCGTCAAAGTACCAAAATGAAGTCACACGTCACGTGCTTCGCCCGAGTTAGTCACTTCGCCCTTTAGTAACCCCTTAATTTCTTTAGCTCAGACATTGTTAGGGACATTTTTTCTCTGTGCCTGATTATCAATGACTCTTTGACCACTGTATGCTAAAGGGCTTTCTTTTATGCTTTTAAAACTTTTAAAATGTTCATACACTTAAGCTGGCAACACACAGGGAAGTCTTCATATACAGTAGACGCTTGACCACGAAGTCAAACCATCATATAAATACACAATTGTTTATAACTAAATTTTATAGACCCATACATTCAGACAAGGGGTGATAAAATGGGGAATATGTCATACACCAATATCATTTGATCAAAGTTTTATCAATAGAGGCCAAAGGGCAGCAGTCATACCACAATCATATTTCCATACCTAATATATTTAACTATTAATGATTGTTATGAACATATAAAGATTTAACTGAATTGTGAATGACCAGCCTAATGTGTGCAGTCCTCTTGACTGATGCTTGAAAATGGAACACAAATAAAGGGATATAGTCATTACATGCCAATTTAAAAAAAAAATAAATAAACACAAGCTTTAAAAATATTTGAATGAAAGAAAATGTAATTCTATGTTACTTTCCAGTGTGCGTTAGTTAAAAAATATCAGTGGTTTTAAGCTTTAAAGGTGTCGATCTAAACCCAAAATATTTTAATGAAAGAAAATGTATTTCTAAGTAACATTCCAGAGTGTGTAAGTTAAAAAATATCAGTGGTTTTAAAGTTCTTTGGTAAATGTTATTGCCATTGACAGCAGTGTTGTCATTTATGCACTGCTGTCTCTGACTTGTGGAGAAATGTAGCAAAAGTCTTCCAGCCTAGACATTATTTCTCAAATGCCTTGCAATTGACTCCACGCGTCACTTAGTCAACTGGCTTCTGCTAAAAATTTCAGTAGTCAGAAGCAGCAGGCATATAATAGAAATGAATAGCCAGGCCAGACAATTACAATTGACAAAACTTTTTAACCTTATAAAATTAGCAATGAATGTATATTAGAAAGTTTCTTTCGAAAGCATTATCTTTCACTAGGAACATAATTATTTTTGTTTCATCTTTCATTTTGCTGTTTTTGGGAAACGTAAGATCTGGTTTCATGCATTCCATTACTTGTTTTAGGTAATGCGTAATAAACCTCTCAATCAATTCTCAGAAATTAAGTTTTGGGTTGAGAAACTAAGATATCTTACATTACCCTCAGTTACAGCTATGTATGTATTTGTGTGTGTGTATGTATTTAGATTGAATGCATGGAAGGAGAGCAACTGGTTTTCCTATACCTTACCCTATTTTTATTCTTAGTTCTCTCCTCTGACATTATTATCAGATACTGTAACTCTCAGTGGAAAAAGCAAATGGAAATATTTTTTTGCAAAAGCAACCTGGCAGTGTAAAAGTTCTTTTTAAAATGTCAGTCAATTCTGAATGACTGCTAGACGGAGCAACTACTCTAAGTACATAAAAGGCCTAATTTCCACTGTAAAATGATCCAGCAGCTGCTGCTGGAACACTGCTCCCAGCATTCCCTCAACAAGGAGCCAATTATTTTATGTCACTGAAGAGAGTCTACTGTTTTTGTTTTACTATATAGTAAACATTTTGAAAAAGCATACAATATACACTTTCCTGATTTCAGACCCATTTTGAACGGAACTGTCGCTCTGATGATTGTGCAGCTGATTTGAATCTAAAAGGAAAGCTTCTTCTGTCAAGGTAGGTAACAAGTTTTATATAAATTTTACATCAAAATATGTTTTCTGTTGTTTTCTCTAGGCAAGTATAATATAAGTGTGGGTTTTAATATATTAGAAACCCTATTTTGATGTTTCCGTTCTAAAATTAGCAGCCAGATGTAACAAAAGATACTTTGTAGCTGAGCAGCTTCTTAAGAGTTTCATGGTGTTTGCTTTGAATGGAAAGCTAAATAAATAAAATAACTAAACCTTTCATGATCTTATTTTGTGGGGCTTATATCATAGACATACTAAAGTACTTACAGACACAAAACCACTGTACAGTAAAGACTTTTGTCTAAATTGTTTTGCTCTAATATTCTTGTTGTACCAAGTGATATGATTAAAGTGTAAAGAACGACAATACAAGATATACAAGGTAGTCCTGTTCTACTGTTGTATCTGCTAATGATCAGGCATTGCAAGTGCAGGCATTGCTTTGTGTACTGTGCAAGCCTGAAGTGCAATTGGAGGATATTCTTGTAACTATTATTGTACAAAAACACACGATTAATCTCTAGCTTTGACCATAAGTAAAAAGGGGCCCTGGCTAAAGCCGATCACAAAAGGGTCTTAAGGCCACTGGTGTAATGGCTCAGTCTAACTCATAAATGTATATTTTATGAAGGTTCCATAAATGTGTTGAGTTTTGCTTTCTGACATATAGGAGCTTAGCTCTGCTTTTATGTACACAAGGTATAGTTTTTATAACTAAATTGCACATAATTTACTCTATTCACTCTAATTTAAAATGGTATTCTTGAACCAATACATATATTATTTTTTTAGTTGTAATTCTGGTGTTTAGGCAGCCATCTCAGGTCATTTTGCCTGGTCATGTACTCTCCAAAAGAGACAGCACTTCATTATGGAACTGATTTCAGACAGGCTATTGTTATTGTTAACTTCCCATTGTTCTGCTACTGGGTTGCTGGAGGGTAAGGGTGCTGCAGTAAAGAGTGACTGAAGTTTATTAGAGCACAAGTCACAAGACTGAGGGCACCTGGGAAACTGACAACATGGCAGATTTCAAAATTAAATATAAATAAACATGTCAGATTTCAAAATTTAATAAAAATAAACGTGTCTGCTCATTTGCAAAAGTCATTTCAGTGCAAAATTCTGCTGGAACAGCACTATTGTGTACTGATGTGTTTTGTAAAAAAAAAAAAAGTTTAAACAAACTCCATCAAATTTACAGATGCTAACCTGCGTCAGACAGACTTTTGTTTCAGCTGCTGTAGTATTAGGAATGGGGTCAAGACCTAATAGGCTGTTTGCATCAAAGCTTCAACCTGTCAGGTCTCTGACCCACCTGTTAGCCCACAACACTACTACTGCAGCTCTCATGGGAGAAAAGGGGTCACTGATTAACTTTGGAAAGTAAAATTGGCCAGAATGGAGGCAACGTGTTAGTCATATCACATAAGCATTCTAAAGTGATACTTACAAGTTATAAAAATCTGAAATGCATCAGGAAAAAACTAAAACTAAAGATCTTTACAATGTGACAATATTACCCCTGAAAAACTATTCCGTGATTGTTACATATCACGGATTGTGACACTTGAGAAATTCCAAAAATGACAGCTACATTTAGGCTCATAAACTATTTTTACAACACCACTTGCATTTTTTTAAATTTGGGAGTGGGAGTTACATATAAAGATCCCAGTTGGCTGCTTAGTCAGTAGGTTTCTACATTGTGTTTTTGATTAAAAGGAACAGTAACACCAAGATTGAAAGTGTTTTAAAGTAGTGAAAATATCATGTACTGTTGCCCTGCACTGGTAAAACTGGTGTGTTTACTTCAGAAACATTACTATTGTTTATATAAACCAGCTGCTGTGTAGCAATGGGGGCAGTCATTCATAGGAGAAAAGGCACAGGTTACACAGCAGATAGCAGATAAGCTCCATAGAACATAATGTTATCTGTTATCTACTATTTAACCTTATAGTGTCATATAGTCTTTTTTTAATTTCCGCCATTGCTACACAGTAGCTTGTTTATATGAACTATAGTAGTGTTTCTGAAGCCAACAATTTTACCAGTACAGGGCAACAGTGCATGATATTTTCACTACTTTTAAACAATTTTTGGTGTTACTGTTCATTTAAGTCCTCTTTTGACTGACGGTTTCCTAATTGCAGTTCATACAAGAGCCTTCATTGCTTACTTGAAATGTGGAATAATTGGCTGTGGCACAGTACCACAGATAAATGTATTCTTGTGTACAAATGAACACTCATACTGGGTGGCAGTTGCAGACATTGATCATCCATTGGAAAATACATCTAAAACTGGTCACACTGAGGCATTTAAAACTAGTCATCTATTCTTACTATTGTAAATAATTCACTGTTGGTGATGACTAATCTCTGGCCGTTGCGCCACTGGAAGAAACTGAGAATAAGTCAAATAATCAGAGAAATACGAAGCAAGGCGAGATCAAAGTTTGAAGTCAGATTGTTATTATGTTTATAAACTAAATCTAAGTCATTCTTAGAAATGTAAATGTGCATTTAATAAGGCAAGATGAAAGAACCAGGCAACACATTGAAAAGATGTCTTATACACTTAGGGGCTTATTAATAAAGCTGTGTAAAAATGATTGAAATGATTTACACCGGTAAAATAGTGTAAAAACTGACGTAAAATAATGGCATATTTATAAAGTGTAACCAATTTTTTTTGGTCTAACTCTGTGTTTCTCCCTAGTGCCCCACTTTCTTTGTGCCAACCTTAAAAAGTGTTGCATACACAGAGAGGTGTGTGTGTGTTCTGTTTTTTTTTAGGGTACAAATTTTTTGTAAGGGTACTTTTTCGCCTCTGTATCAATTGAAAATAAATGTTTACACTATACTACACTTTACATTACATCTAATAGGAGTCAGGTTTTACAGCACTATATTAAACCCTTAGAAAAGGATTCATGATCAAAGTCTTCTGCCTGTGAGAATGGGGCATGCTGGCTGTAATATTCTCCAGAATTTGTTTTCAATAGAATTCCTTCACTTTGATAAATGAGATGATATTATACTAAGCCAGACTGATAAACTCGTGACTAGAATACATAAACTATAAATTTTACTCTGCTTAAGAAATGCATTCATTGTTTTCTTTACAAAGTATTTTTATGTTTTACTATAGATTAAATGAGCTGGCTGCTATTGTTCTGGAGATATGTTCATGTGATTTTTACAGAAAAAATGGGTGGGTAATTCAAGATCAGAGCACAAAATGAGTCTGGGATGATGTATTTAAGAGCTGCTCAGACAAACAACCATTATTATTAGTAAAAACATGTATTCAAAGCACCAACATATTCAATAGTTCTATACAATAGATTGGTGCAAGGTTTCCTCTAATTTTTTTAATGGTGATGCTAAAAAATTATTTGTTACAACTTTGAAGTAGACCTGTCACCCACACATAAAAAGCTGTATAATGAAATTATACATGAAATCTAATCAGGCCCAGATTTGTGGAAAGGCCACTTAGGCCTGGGCCTAGGGCGGCAGGATTTTAATGGGGCGGGGTGCTGCCCAACCACACTCACATTGGTTCAAAAACACTGGGGATGCGCTGGAGATACAATCATTTTTTATATTTCCGGTGCGCCAATCCCCATTGCTCCAGTCCAGATGATGAAAATTTGCGCGAATAAAGGGGAGTGGACAGGGGCGACGAACGGCAGTAGGCCTAGGGGCGCCCACTATGTAAATCCAGCCCTGAATCAAAATTCTTTTTTTCAATAAAACGTCCATACCTGTTAAAAAGGCGTTTAAATATCTGAGCTGTCAATCATATATTGCCGGTTCTGCCTCTATGCCTGTGGCATATACAGTAGGTGGGGCAGTCAATTACTTTCACTTTCTATTCATCACTTCCTAGATGTAACTCATCTCCTCACATTCCCCCTCCCTTGTCACCGTCTGTTTGTGTATCCAGTGTATGGTTATGGGCATCAGGTGCCAAATTCAGGCCCTAAACGAGATTTTTTTATGATGAAAACTTGCCTTAATAACAGCATCCACAAAATGGCACCTGCCTGCTTGCTGTGATTGTGAAGGAAACTAAATTTAAATAATTAATATAGTGTAAATAAGTTTATTTTGCTCAACTAACATTATAGAAAGGGATTTGGAATTATTTCTTAGGGTGACAGGTTCCCTTTAAGGGCTGCTGTACCACTATATAGCATGGTAGGAGCTTACTTACAGCAAGTATTTAAATAAAAACTATTATTGGTGCAGTTGCTAACTGTTCTTTCTTCTATTTGCTGGCAGTGAATACATTCGCAAATTCACAAATCGAAATTTCTCTGGTTTCTCGATTTCGACGCCGGCTTCAAAGGTTTTTCGTTGCTAAACGGACGCCCATTGACTTTAATGGGCGCCGGCATCAATTTTGACACCGGTGATTTGTCATCAGCCTCAAAAACGGACCAAATTCGCCCATCACTAATGATAAGTAGTGAAGAGCGAATTCTTTTTCGCCTGTTATGGATTCACTGCAGAATCCTCTGTTTTGCCTGTGGCAATTTTTTTTCTTTAGATGGGTGGATGGGATTACATGGGTGATCACTCTATGGCATCACAGATATTCCTTTCCCCACTATGGACCGGCATTCGCCCTAGCACAATTTTTCTGCAAAAAACAGTTGGGACATATTGGAAAGGAGCTTATCTAAAAAGGTAGGGCAATGTAAATACTATTGCAGATTTTAAAATTTCCTTAAATACAATGAATGGAATTCTGCCTTCCCATTAAAGCAGTTGTTCAACTTTTGAGATAACTTTTAGGGGCAAATTCACTAACCTCAGTAAATTCGCCATCGAAGGCTTCGCTCACATCGTAATACTTCGCCAGGCATAGGTAATTCACTAAAATCTGAAGTTGCGTCCAGGGCGCCGAACTCTGGCAAAGTTGTGCTAGCGTTACTGCGCTAAGCGAAGTTGCGCTAGCGTTGGCTAATTTGCATACGGCGGGAAGTTAAAGTTAAATGGACGTATATGTTGCAGCAAATACATTACATTACACAAGCCTAGGGAAACCTTAATAACTTGAAATAGAGTTGTTATAATGCCCTACACATGTGCCCACTGTATAGTTTATGTGCCATATGGTAGGAAATGTATGGGGGAGCCCAGGTACCCAAAAAAAAAATGTATGGACTTTTGCAGCCTAGCACCCTGAAAAAACTAAAAGACACCAGCGTTTTTTGGGACTTAGAAAATTTTTCAGCTAAAAATTGAAGAAGCCCTATACATTCCATTGCACTTCACCTGGTCTGAGCTGGCGAGTCTGTTGGAACAGGTAGCATTCAGTAAAATGTGCATCTTTGTGAATTTGAGAAATAACGTTGCCTGGCATAAGAGTGCAAAGTAGAGATAAGAGAAAATTGATTAATACCTACCGGAATTTTCTTTTCCTGGCCATCTTCCCCGTCGACATGGAAATATATACTTATGGGTAATCTCCTACTGCTTCCCAGCCTGGACAGAAGAAATGGTTAATCTTTAAACCCCATAAAGCCCACCCCTTCCTATTCCTCCTCAGTCAATTATAAAGTCACAATAGGGCGGGCATGTCGACGGGGAGGATGGCCAGGAAAAGAAAATTCCGGTAGGTATTAATCAATTTTCTCTTTTCCTGGCCATCCCCCCGTCGACATGGAAATATATACTTATGGGTTATACCCAAGCAATCAAGAATAAAAACAGGGGCGGGATATAATGCTGCTTAATTTATTATACAGAAGAGGCAGAAGAAAGTATAGATTGCCCAAATTGGGCTTGCGAAAAAGACATCACATCCAATCTGTAATGCCTAATGAATGTATTGGGCGTAACCCAGGTCGCTGCTCGACATATCTCTTCAGGTGAGACTCCTGCCTCCACTGCCCAAGAGGCTGCTACAGCACGAACCGAATGAGCTTTAACTCCTTTAGGTAGAGAGCTGCCCTGCTCCTTATATGCCCTTGATATAGCCTTGACTATCCATGAGCTTAGAGGTGATTTAGCGGCTTGTTCTCCTTTCCTTTTCCCGGCGGGAATAACAAAAAGCATTCTTGACTTTCTGAAACTCTCTGTTCTTTTGATGTATATTTCCAAACATCTCTTAACATCCAGCGATAAATCTCTCTTTTGAGAAGATGTAGGGTTTTCAAATGAAGGTAAAATAATTGGCTCATTGATGTGAAATTTAGTCACAACCTTAGGAAGGAAATTGAAAACTGGTCGAAGGTGCACCTTCTTTTCATGAAAAATGGTGTAAGGCGGATCTACTGAAAGAGCTTGAAGTTCGGAAATTCTACGGGCTGATGTAATAGCGACCAAAAGGAAAGTTTTTAAGGTAAGTAACAATAGTGATACTTGTTCCAGAGGTTCAAAGGGTTTAGTCGACAGTGCTTTCAGCACTAGTGGAAGATCCCAAGTAGGACAAATAGGTCTAGTTGGAGGTCGAATTCTCTTAACTCCCTGAAAGAACCTCTGTATTAATGGCTCCTTGGACCATCTCCTCCCCAGAACCGCTGACAGAGCTGAAACCTGGCCTTTCAAGGTGCTAAGGCTTAATCCCTTCTGAAGACCTTCTTGAAGAAATTCTAATATAATTGCAACAGTAGGTTTAAAAGGATCGAGGCATTTATTTGTAGCCCAGGAATTAAAGGTTCTCCAAACCTTGTGATACTTTGAATTGGTATTATTCTTCCTGGACCTAATAAGGGTTTCAATGACTGAATTAGAACAGCCGTATTCCTTCAATATCGTCCTCTCAATCTCCAAGCCGTTAGATTGAGACAGACTGGGTTGGGATGTTTCCAGGTGCCCTGAAGTAGCAGGTCTTTGGTCTGAGGGATTGGTAATGGATCCGCAATTGATAAGCGCCTCAACAGAGGATACCAGGGTCTCCTGGGCCAATTGGGGAGAATTGCTATTGCTTCCATTCTCGTATATGAAATCTTCCGTAAGACTCTCAGTATTACCGGTATTGGGGGAAATACATAAGCAAAGAGATTCTCCCAATCTTGGGAGAAGGCATCCAATGCTGCTGCTCCTGGACAAGGGGCTCTGGAAAAGAATATCGGAAGTTTGGCATTGTGATCTGTCGCCATCAGGTCTATCTGTGGGCAACCCCAAATAGATGTTATCCAGAGAAAAATTTCCTGCTTCAGCTCCCATTCTCCTTTCGGTAAATGGTGACGACTCAGACAGTCCACCCATAAATTCTGAACACCCGGAATGTGTTGAGCAGTAAGGTTCTGGAGGTGAGTCTGAGCCCACTGCATGATCGGTGCCGTCTCTCTGAAAAGAATCTTGCTCCTCGTTCCTCCCTGGCCTTTGATATATGCCACGGTTGAGACATTGTCCGACCTGATCTTCACCGAGGAACCGAGAATGATCTTCTCGAATGCCTGAAGTGCTTGAAAAACTGCCCTGATCTCCAAGATATTGGATGGAGTCTTGGAGAGATCTTTGCTCCAAACTCCCTGAGCATAAAGATCCAGAAGGTGAGCTCCCCAACCTAGACCGGAAGCATCCGTAAATATTTCCAACCAAACTGGTTCCTCGAGAGGAAATCCCTTCCGAAGGTTGCTGGGAACTCTCCACCAAGCAAGGCATTGTCGGCATTCCCTGGTGATTCGAATTGATCGAGACCAATCCTGTACAACAGGATTCCACTGCTTGAGGAACGAAAGCTGAACTGGTCTCATCCTCCACTTGGCCCACTTCACCAAACCTATTGTCGAGGTGAGGAGACCTAAGAGACTCATGAATTTCCTTGCTGATGTGTAGGAATTCTCCAGGAATTGACTCACCTGCAGAACTAAATGTCGGATCTTCAGTAACGGAAGAGACACCATACCCAGAATTGTATCTATTTGAGCGCCCAAATAGATCATCCTCTGAACTGGTACCAGCTGACTCTTGGCAGTGTTTATGATCCAGCCAAATTTCTCCAGCACTACTTTGGTTCTCTGAAGGTTGACAGATAACATCTTCGGATCTCGGGCTACAAGAAGTAAGTCGTCCAGATAGTGATAGATCTCTATCTTCTCTTGTCTTAATTTGGCTATTACTACTACCAAGATCTTGGTAAAGGTTCTGGGCGATGTTGCTAGCCCAAACGGAAGACATCGGAATTGATAGTGTTGGTCGTTTAGACAAAACCGTAAATATTTTTGATGCTCTACAGCAATGGGCACATGAAGGTAGGCATCCTTTAGATCCAAGGATGCTAGCCAATCTCCTGGCTGAATAACTGCTTTTATGGTTGATAACGTTTCCATCTTGAACGGTTGATATTTCAGAAATTCGTTTATTCTTCGGAGATCCAGAATTGGACGTAAATCTCCTGTGGCCTTGGAGACTAGAAAAAGAGGAGAATAAAATCCTGTTTTCTTCTCCTGAAAAGGAACTCTTGCAACTGCTTGTTTCATCAACAGTTGTCGAACATAATGAAAAAGAAATTCTTTTTCTTCTGGATCCCTGGGTACGTCTGTGACAACGAAATGGTCTAAGGTAGGTTTTAAAGAAAATTCCAAAAGGTAGCCCCTTTGAATTGTAGCGACTACCCACGCGTCTGAGCATTCCTTGGCCCATACTCCTTGAAAAGCTAAAAGCCTTGCTCCCACAGGAGGATGGGTAGAGAGACCGTCATTGAGCCTTTGAGGAAGACCTTGGGGATCTCGGAGGCCTGACCTTGGACCTGAAAGATGTCTGACCTGAGCGCCAAGTTGAGGTTTTAAAATCTCTTCCGAACTTGAATCCTCTAGAATCCTCCCTTCTTCGAAAGGAATTTTCTGGCCTCCTCTTAAAGTTTTCACGAAACCTTCTACTTTGCGGCAAAAAGGTACTCTTACCTCCTGAGGATTTTGAAATAATATCATCTAAGGCCTTGCCGAATAACTTCTTACCCTCATAGGGCATCTTACAGAGTGAATTCTTGGAAGCGGTGTCCGCAACCCAAGACCTTACCCAGAGGGCTCTTCGAGCTGCTACAGCAAAAGACATTGAGCGAGCAGACAACTGTACTAAGTCCAGAGATGCTTGAAGGCAAAAATTAGAAGCCAATCTGAAGTCTTCAAGACCTTCCAAAATCTTTTCTCTGGGAATCCGATCTTTAACCGCCTGCTCTAAATTCTCCGCCCACAAGGAGAGTGCCTTAGTAACCGACACTAGTGCTATAGAAGGCTTACAGGCTGCTCCAGCCGACACATAACACCTCTTTAATTCAGTTTCCATGCGGCGATCCATAGGATGCTTAAAAGCTGATATATCATCTATGGGTAACGCGGTCTTCCGTGATAGCCTTGCTACCGGAGCATCAACCGAAGGAGGGGTATTCAAAATATCTTGAATATCATCCAAAAAAGGGTATAATTTCTCAATCTTTTTCTCGGCTGGAATTCTTCTAGAAATCTTTTCCCATTCTAGATGGATTAAATCTTGCACCTCTTTATGAATAGGGAAAGCCATTTTCGCTTTTTTGGAGAAAAGGAGGGAGGTAGAAGGCTGACCTGGATCCTCCAGATTTAAAGTACGCCTGATAGCTTTAATAAGTGGACCTAGATGCTTTTGGTCAAATACTGAAATTTCATCCTCAGCATTTTCCTCATCAGTTGAAGAACTGATATCTGATAGAATTTCTTGAATAGAGGATTCTCTATTAAATACGGATAAGTCTGGGGTAGAGAGTACTGTCTCTTTAAGACCTTGTGACACTGCATCTTTAATCCAAGACATCAAAGATTGCTGATCAGGCACAGCGGCAGAAGTAGAAGGAACAGGCATATCCTGCAAGGACTCTCTGGCCACCGAAGGGTTAACCTGCCTAGAGAGGTATTCATCAAAGCAGTCTTGGCAGAATCTTTTATTCTTCATAGCCAAATTATCACATGCCCGACATTTCCTATCAGCATCCTGTTTGTCCCTCTTCTTACTGGGCTCTTCAGGAGCAGGGGCACTATAAAAATAAGGGCACAGTATAAGCCACGGTTTAGGGGAGATTCTTTTTGAAATCCAATGCGGAAGGTACTCACATTAACATCTTGGAAGGGGCTCTCTTAGGGGCAGCTGGATCCATCTTGCATGTGCGGCAAAAAAACGGCAACAACAGCAGCGGCGCTGATACTTGGCGCCAGACATTTAAATCCTAGGCGTCGCTGAATAATGACGTCATCGCGCTAACCAGCGCAACTCGGAGCCGCGAATGCGGCAAACTTCAAGCCCTGCCGTGCCTCCCCTTCCAGACAACGCCGTTGCCATACAGGATAGGGGCTTCAGATACAGAGAATCTCCTAAGAACTGTATCTGGTCATCTGATGTGAGTACGATTTCCTGCCTGAGATACAGAGGGAACAATCTCCTACTGCATCCTAGGCTGGGACAGAAGAAAAGACTGAGGAGGAATAGGAAGGGGTGGGCTTTATGGGGTTTAAAGATTAACCATTTCTTCTGTCCAGGCTGGGAAGCAGTAGGAGATTACCCATAAGTATATATTTCCATGTCGACGGGGGGATGGCCAGGAAAGAGTCTCCTTCGCTAGCGAAGTTACGTCAGAGAAGTACTGAAATGACGTCTTGCTGACAATTTTTGCAAACGTTAGTCACTTCCCCTTTAGTAAATTTGCCCCTTGGTATGATGTAGAGAGTGATATTCTGAGATAAATTGCAATTTGTTTTCATTTTTATTATTGAAGGTTTTTGAGTTATGTAGCTTTTTATTCAGCAGCTCTTCAATTTGCATTTTAAGCAATCTGGTAACTAGGGCCCAAATTACCCTAGCAATCATGCATTGATTTGAATAAGAGACTATGAATAGGAGAGGATCTGAATTGAAGGATCAGTAATAAAAAGTAAACAATACATTTGTAGCCTTACAGAGCATTTGCTTTTTATAAGGAAGTCAGCGACGCCCATTTAAAAGCTGCAAAGAGTCAGAAGAAAAAGACAAATAACTATAAAACTATAAAAAAAAATATTGAAAAACCTATTGAAAAGATGCTTAGAATTCTTCTATAACATAATAAAAGTTACCTTAAAAAATTTTATTTTGTGGGGAAATGGCAGAATAGATAAAAAGACATTCACCAAAAAGGGGGCTTGACAGTTCTGAGCACAGGAGATTGAAGTAAGAGTTATTTAAAGGTGGCATGAGTGGTATTACAGCGGTAGGAGTTACAGGGCAACCGTTTTGAAATAAAAAACAACAAAGTGATATAAAAGTGATACCTTTCAATGAAATAATTTCCTATTGGTGTATCCAGTTTTTTATTGGTTACAGTGAATCGTTGGTGTGTATTTCTCTTTCTCAGACTTTGCCCAGTCTCTCCTATATACAGTCCGCCTGTTATGCATTTAGTGCATTGTATAAATTACACCACATTGGAAGAAGAACAGTGTTAGGGTTAAATTACACACCTTGCCAATACTTGCAAACATTAGTGTTTAATAATTCAAATTTGCTCTGGCATTTAGCTTATAAAACTTATTAAGTAGCACCAATTCCGAATTATTGTTGAGAAATAAGTGTTTATGTATCTGGTATTATAGAAAGTTGTGTAATGAAATAAACTAAACCACTTTATGACTTTGCAGCCAGCTTGGGAGATTTATAGCAGATGCCAAAGCCAACCGGTATGCTGTGCACATACAATCACTACATTAACAGTATATAATGGCATTCAGCTTGTCAATGTCACTTCTTACAGGGACCCCAGCAGTTCTTGTCTTCTTCATTCTGTACAAGATTGATTACTTCCATGTGTCCCCTTTAGAATGAACTAAGCATCCATGCTAAGTATTACACATTCTACTATTTTCTTTAGCTTTAATAGTAATATGGCATGAAACACAAGCCTTAACAGATGAAACTGATTTGGACCAGGTCTGCGAATAAAGCTTTCCATTATAATGAAGTCAGTGGGGGAGGATATCTGTGATAATGTGTATTACAGTAAGAAGAACAAAGGAGTACTGCTATAGTGAGCATACATGGCTTTTCCCTCTGATCTGTTATATGAGCCTCACTAATTTATGGCATCATTCATTTTATTGATTCCAAAAGTCTGTGAAAGTAAGTCTTTTTTAATTATATAATTAGAGTTATGTTTAAATTTGGCCATTGCATTGCATGTTGTGGGAGCCATATTTCTCATTCATGCAATCCTTTTATTATACCTCTTAAATTACGTTTCCCTAGATGCTGGACAAAAGCCCATGTATCTAGTTATATTTGCATATCCAGTGTTATTGGCCAAGAGGTGTAATGACAACTTCCTACCACACTTTAATATAGTGTTTGGAAAGGGGTGGATCTTCCTCTTTGGCTGCTGGTGTCCTGATCAACTGGTTGTTCTCATTGAGCCTGGGTACACCAAGGTCCAGTTAAGCCATTTGTCCTAAAGGGACCTGTATCTTTAGTGACTGAGTTGGGGACCAGGGAACCCCGTGAACGAGGTTTAGCTAGAACAGGATAGTTCTGTACTCTCTAGGAGAGTAAGATAGAGAGCTTAACTAGAAAGAACAGTTGTGTGCTCCATCAAGGATCTGTAGCAGGGAGTAGCTTCCCAAAGGTTTCTTGATTGTCGTTAGTGAAGGGACCACAGTGGATAGGGTTCAGGCTTAGACTCCTTCTCTCTGACCACTCCACTGGATGGGATCCGGACCACTTTGAGGTATATCTGCCTGAGGGAATTGATGTATTCTTTGACTGCATGCTGTGTCATCTACCTGTTCTACCAACATCTGATGTTATATCTGCTAATACCTCAAACCTATGTAAGTAAACCTGTGGTCATTGTCTTGGACTAATAAACTCTCCTTTTTGTTTTACTATAAGAACCTCCTGGCATCCAATCATTCCTATTTTTGCTATACGGTAGCCTGAGAGTTGTAGTTCCACTACACCTTTATGGGAAACTTCCACTTAGCGAAGGCCCTGATCCTGAAGTTTGAGTCGCAGTGTAACCCATGATCATATCACTAGCTGGACAGTCTTGCAGGAAATACCCCATACTCACACAGGACTGCTCTTGCTAACCTATTTGTGCAATATCAATAAATAGTCTCTTACTAAAGCCCTTATTCCAAATTTCCAATAAAATATTTTCCTTCACTGCTTCAAACTCAAACTCCATCCACAGAAAATGACTCCCTCTTACTTTTTATGCACTAGGTCACTAGGGTATACTCATAACTATCTGAGGCCAGTAGGAATCAAACATGCATGTTGTGCAGTAACTCACCTATAACATTTTATTGGTGCAGTGACTTAACGTGTTTCATGCATTGGGCGCTTCATTAGAGGAGACCAGTAGAGATCTTCTCACTCCCACATCACATGATGATACTAGAGGATAGCTTCTCACTCACATGATGATACTAGAGGATAGCTCACATTATAACCCGAATTAACACTTAAACCTCCTCATGTATTAAGATTGACATTGCAATATATATTTAGCGAATGACTGCATCAAATCAAATGATTTGCCCAGTAACTACCATTATATTTGATTGCCATATCTTTTTACAAGTGGAACTGATGAATACCACTTGTAAAAACATCACAATCCTTTTTAATTTAACAATTTATTTATCAACTCATTCCAGCATGGGAATCAATGTGTAGGAATTCTCAAAGACAGACAAAGCTTTCAATCTCCATTACATTTACAAAAAATACTTTAAAATCCAGTGTATATTGGAAAGTTGCTTAGAAGTATGTTTGCTTTCATTATACCAAAGTTTTTTTTCAAATTTTTTGCACAGACATTCCCATCTTAAACAGTTAAAGGGGTGGTTCGCCTTTAAGTTAATTTTTAGTATGTTGTAGAATGGCTAATTCTAAGCAACTATTCAATTGGTAAAGGATCTATTTTCAGGAGTGCTTGGGACCTGGGGTTTTCTGGATAAGGGATCTTTCCATAATTTGGAACACCATACCTTAGAATTACTAAAAATCATTTAAACAATAAATAAACTAAATAGAATTGTTTTGCCAGAAATGTGGATTCATGCAGCTTAGTTGGGCTCAAGTACATGGTACTGTTTTATTATCACAAAAGCAAATTATATTTTTAAAAATGTGATTTGTTTTATGTATATATATATATATATATATATATATATATATATATATATATATATATATATATATATATATATATATATATATATATGTATATAATCCTCCAATGAAGAAGCCACACTCACAAGACCTGTGAGTGTGGCTTCTTCATTGGAGGATCATATGTGTACTGGTGGCACGCACCCAGGCAAGAATAAAAATGGTTGCACACCAGGTACTTTTTTTCAAAAGTTTAAAAAGTCCATTCTTAATAAATTACATTAAAAAGGTTGTGTCAGGCCAACGTTTCGGTCTCCACTTAAGACTATTAACGAGACTATAAAATCCATTAACAACCATAGAATAAATAGATAAAACTTACCCAATCACACACTCGATTGGGTGAGTTTTATCTATTTATTCTATGGATTTTTGAGTCAATTGAGAAAAAAGAAAATTAAATTATGTGAATTGTGAAGTGCATTATTTTGTTTTGGAATGCCAGATTGAAAACTTAACTCAAGCCATTGCATTTAGAATCAAAATACTGTTCTTATACATTCACACTTGAGAAATTAAGATATAGAGTTAAAAATCAAGCACTTTTTTTATTTTGCAGCTTTGATAGCAAAACCCCTTACTTGGCGTTGGGAGCTGTAAAGAATATTTCCCTTAATATCTCAGTATCCAACTACGGTGATGATGCATACGATACAAACGTCTTCTTCAATTTTTCAAGTGAATTGTACTTCATTAAAATGTGGCAAGAGGTAAGATAACTTGATTACATTTGTCAAGCTGTGCATTTTGTGTATACTATTATAAAATATTGCTGGTTATATTTAGACTCTAATGTTAAATTCAGCAAACTCGATTATTCTTTAAAGAGGTTGCATTGTCTTTTTTCTATTTTATTTACTCCAACTTCTACTTCAGTGGATATGATTGACCATGTGCCAGGTTAAAGATGGTATTGAAGAGTTTAAACATTTACCAGAACTAATTTTCAATGGAAATAACTCTTAAATTAAGCATCTTCAAGAAATGCCAACTAAACTAAAAAGTTCTGTATATCAGAACAGGTATGGGATCTGTTACCCAGAATGTTTTTTTTACCGGATAAGGGATCTTACTGTAATTTGGATCTCCATACCTTAAATCTACTAAAAATTATTTAAACATTAAGGGGCAGATTTACTAAGCTCGAGTGAAGGATTCGAATGATAAAAAAAATTCAAATTTCGAAGTATTTTTTTGGGTACTTCGACCATTGAATGGGTCAAATTTGATCGAATTCGATCGAATCGAATGATTCGAACGATTCAAAGTAAAAATCGTTAGACCATTCGAAGTACTGGGGGTCATTTATCAACACTGGGAAAATTTGCCCATGGGCAGTAACCCATGGCAACCAATCAAATTTCTGCAATCAGTGTTCTACTTGCAGCTGGCTTCAAAAAGCTAATCACTGATTGGTTGCTATAGGTAAACTGCCCATGGGCAAATCTGCCCAGTGTTGATAAATGAGCCCCACTGTCTCTTTAAAAAATACTTCGACTACATACTTCGCCACTTTAAACCTACCAAGGTTCAATGTTAGCCTATGGCGGCCTTCCCCAGCACTTTTCTAAGTTTTTTGTGGTTGAATAAAAATACTTTGATTGATCGCTTAAAATCATTCGAATCGTTTGAACAATTTTTATTCGATCGTTCAATCGATATTCGAAGGATTTTACTTAGAGGGTCAAATTCGAGGGTTTTTTAACCCTCGAAATTCGAACCTTAGTAAATCTGCCCCCACATAAAACCAGTGGGATTGTTTTAATGATAAATTATATCGTAGTTGGGATCAAGTACAAGGCACCCTTTTATTATTACAGAGAAAGGGGAAATCATTTTTAAAAATTTGAATTTTTATTTTTACAATGGAGTCTATGGGAGATGCCCTTCCCGTAATTCTGAGCTTTCTGGATAACTGGATAATGGATCCCATACCTGCACTATGAATTGTGCAAAGTACTGGTCCTGAATAATATTTCAAGTCAACAGGGTGTAGAGACGATTTTAGATTGTCTCTTCTCAAGCTTTGAATGCTACAGACTTTCTTTGACAGGGCAATGAACCCCTAATTATTTGAGGGTAGGATAACATGTTAAGAACACTGATAATGAAAATAATATCAAACAAATAAAGCATGGTTTTCATTATGTACAGTATGTAATTCATCAATGAAAAAAATTTGACTGCTCAACTTAATATATATATATATATATTAATATGTAAACACAATTTGCATTGTATGGCTTCCTGATCATGATTTGTACTAACTGATAAAGAGAAGGCAACCTCATTATTACTATCTATTTCATATCCTGGCATTTTAGTAATTTTACCTACATATAAGATGAACAGCTATAAGGGGTAATTTATGACTAGGAAATCTGTGTACAATCCTCCATTTATTATTTGTTGGACATTGCACACTGCCTTCCTCTCTTCTTGAAATACCCCATTTATCTACGCTTTGTTTCTGAGCACAAAGACCTGTGGCTGCTCCCATGAATACAGTGTTGCCTGTGTTTCTCAATGCTGTATTCATGAGGGGCAGACAAGGTGCCTAGGTACCCACCTCCAATCCCCTATCCATTCCCTAACTTGTCCTTTTATAAGCCCTGGCACTTCCATCCTGGGTCCACTTAAATGACACTTATAAACTGACATGCCAAGGCATACTAATATCACATAGCTTGTACAAGCAGTGTTTCATAAATGCCCGCCATAATCATTTTTTTAGTAGCATGCTGTAATTAGGAGTAAATATAGTACAGTTTGATATGGCAGCCAGGTCTGCACATTTGTTTATTTTAAACTTTATTTTTAACTTTCGTTTATTTTAAAGCCTCTCTTATAAAACCTTGTTTAAACAGCTATGTGCAGTGTCTAATCCAACAAATTCAATCTATTCAGCAGAATAAATTCCAAATATATTTAAAGGGAGAAGGTGCTAGTAAAGACATAACAGAATGTTTAGGCATACATTTGCTATACGACCCAAACCAGTCAAATTCAAGTTTTAATTTAAAAAGAAAATACATATTTTAAACAAGGTACAATTACTCTAACCCACTGAAATGATTGAAATCATTGCTTGGGACAATGACAGACAAACAGAGAAGCCCTTTTTTGCAAATAAATATTACAATTTCACAAGTGGAACAATACTTAAATAAATGCGATCTATTGATAGAAATAAGCACCAATTACAGTGCCTCTATGTGTACTCATACTCATGCATTCAGTTCAGTACAGTTGAGAAAAAGGTTATGAAAACTCATGGACAATATTCAATTTGAGATGCAATGCGGTTCAGAAAAACTTATCTCACTGTTTATTAAGTGAGAACTCTATTGAAGTATATGGGCAAAAACTTGAATTGGATTTGGAGCAAAGTTTTTTCTATTCGAATTGAATCTTGTCCATGATTTTTTAGGTGATAAACATGGGATGACATTGTCTCACTGAATTGAACCTGGACTTATGACTGAAATGAAAGTGATAAATGATGCTTCAGGCTTGAGCTGCAGCAAGTAAATTAAATTATTTGACCCTGTGAATAAAATTAAGTTGAAAAAGTATTTTTTGTGGAATTGGAAAAGCCAGAACTGAATTTGAAGCAGTTGATAAGATGCAATGGAGAAATAGTGTTTGATGTTAAATGACACATTTCATGACTCTGTAACAGTTGAAAAATGCTCCAGTGCAGCAACATTTAAAGAGAAATTATTAAGCTATTGATCCAGATCCAAACATTTAATAATGATTGCAGATAAATGTAACCATTCGTGTTAATTCCAAGTTATTAAAAAAAGTTTACAAATGTTTTGCCTACCAGCAGAAGCTTTTCTCGTTATATATAATAGAGAATTGCTTAACCACACTACACCTAGGGGCATACATTTTATAACGCCATCCTTTTGCATGGCAGCCACAACCCTGACTGTTTACTTCTGAAAGAACATGATGAAAATGAATATATTGTAGTACATATGTGGGACCTAATCCAGAATGATCTGTACTTTTGGTTTTCTTTCCTATTTTGGATCTTCTTAGCTCAAGCCTACAGAAAATCATGTAACCATTAAATAAACCCAATAGGCTGGTTTTGCTTCCAATAAGGATTTGTTATATCTTAATTTGTAACAAGTACAATGTACTGTTTTATTATTACAGAGAAAAAGAAAATAATTTTTAAAAATTTGGATTATTTGTATAAAATTGAGTCTACCTTTCCGTAACTATGGGCTTTCTTTTCTTTAACATGTTTCCGTATAATGGATCCCATACCTGTAGTATCATTGCAGTGTTGCATACTGCCAGTATGTCTGATTCTAAGTAGGGATCTAATGACTTAAAACCCAACCTACAAAAAAATAACATCTCTTTACAATCCCTTACATAATTTAACTATTTATTTGTTTTGCAAAAATAAATGAATAATTGTAACCTATCTATCCATATTTACCCCATGGCAGTTGCATGGTCTGTGGGCTGAGCAATTTGATCATGCCAATAATCATGTTGTGTAGCAAACAAGTCTTTATTAATATTCATGAAATACATAGTTAAATTAGTTACATAGTTAAATTGGGTTGAAAAAAGACAAAGTCCTCCCTACTTTTAATTAAATTCTATATACCCATACCTATAGTAACTATAGAGCTTAGTATCACAATAGCCTTTGATATTATGTCTGTCCAAAAAATCATCCAAGCCATTCTTAAAGGCATTAACAGAATCAGCACAACATCACCCGGCAGTGCATTCCACAACCTCACTGTCCTGACTGTGAAGAACCCCCTACGTTGCTTCAAATGAAAGTTCTTTTCTTCTAGTCTAAAGGGGTGGCCTCTGGTACGGTGATAAACTTTATGGGTAAAAAGGTCCCCTGCTATTTGTCTATAATGTCCTCTAATGTACTTGTAAAGTGTAATCATGTCCCCTCGCAAGCGCCTTTTTTCCAGAGAAAACAACCCCAACCTTGACAGTCTACCCACATAATTTAAGTCTTCCACACATCTAACCAATTTAGTTGCACGTCTCTGCACTCTCTCCAGCTCATTTATATCCCTCTTGAGGACATGTATAACAAGTTCAGTTATTTAATTCCAAAAAGAGCCATTAGAAATAATTATGATACAGTTCTGAGCAGGGAATTGTGTATGGTGCCGTGGTTTCGAGAGTAGAGAATTCATTTACAAATGCAGTGCATAGTACAGTTTTTGGATGCAATTTACCATGCTTTCTCCCATAATACAGCATTTACCCCAGAATTCCAGTGTAAATATGGCACCAAATTTTCCATCCATTTGGCAAAACGAAAAAACAAGTTAGGGGTTGTGTACAAAGCCCCATGTAGTGTGTGATGTGTAAAACAAAAAGGCCACGTTTGGCCATTTTCTTTTTCTTTTGCACTCCATTTTGGAACATTAGTCAGCAATCCATTTAAGAGGGACCTGCAAGCTTTGCCTCCTGATTTTCATCCGCTGCTCAGTGCAGAGCGCTGGGGGCTCAAATGATCCAGGAATGAGCACTAAGGGATGCATCCTTGGGTATTTATTATTTGTGCAACATATAATCCAAGTTTATATTACATTTTCATTTTTTGAGATAGTTCCCTTTTAAGGCTTAAGCTAAGGCTAAGCAATAGGAAAATCACTATAGGTAGAATGCTGCCCTACAGCTGAGCCTGAAAGGAAACGTTTGAGCCAGCTAACTGGCCACAAATGTATATGTCATGCGCACAGTCCTGAGGGCTCATTTACTAATGTAAATTGCAGATCACACAAAAATAGGTGCAAAATAATCAGTGATGCAAAGCAACCCTGGAAATACTGATAATCTGTAATTGTAATTACAGACTTCACTTACTAGGGGCCATTCTTGATCCACAGGTTGTAATTACATTCTATATGGTCATAGTGAGCTGTGTAAATAAACCAAATGCTGCTAAACTGGACATGAAAGAAATTAAAAAACTAAAAGCTGATAAAAATAGCCACAAACATGCTAGCATGGTTATAGCATAAAAGTATACATATACAAAGCAAAATGCCCAATGTACACTGGCTCTGTGATACAGACCTTGAGACCCATAAAGAGTAATATGGTACAAGTGGTCTAATAACACTTCAAATTTAATGTCCACATTTATGGCAACTTAATTGTTACCAGACATTGTCAGCACTTGTTCATAAGTCTTGTCCTCACATGACAAAGGACACAGAGAGCTGTTACTATATCCTCACCACAGTTGTCAAATTGTGTAGATGACTTGTTTGTAAAGTTATTATGGTCACTAATTAAGAATTTTGATTTGTGCCTGTCGCTGGGCTGATCTGTAGTCTGTTAATGTAAATGCGTGCATGATTTTTGATCTTCCAGCATACATAATGCAAGCCGTATGTTTCCATTGACAAAAACAAATAAACGTTCTAGTTTAAAATATGCTTCTTTCAATGAAAGGTCAACAACAGCTACAAGAATGATGTTGATTTTGGATAGAGCTAGCAAGGTTTTACTCATACAGTTACCCCTTCTTTTCATATAGGCCTCAGTGGTTTATGCGGCTTTTAATATTCTGAAATGTGTCAAACACAAGCTATACAGTAATTTAATTAAAGGGGCAGTATATCTCTTGTTCAACATATGTTCAATCAATAGGACTGGTGCTGAACATACTTTTTGTCTATTGTTTCAGTCACAAAAAAAACTATGACTTTTGTTTAATTTCTTGAGCTAAACATGAAGCAGAAAATGAACCTACTCCATATTTGATCCTTGTGAGGGAGATCATTAGATTACCATTAAACAAAACCCTCCTTTCCCCCTTCGTTGTGACTTTTTTGTTGTACAGAGAAGCAGAAGGCCATTATTCAGAATATAAAATATAGTATATCTGTATAACATGTATAGTATGTGCAGCACAAGCCTTTTTCATTGCACTCGTGTTGGATAGGTATACTGCCCCTTTATGGGCAATAGCAAAACAGTTGGTGTTTTAAAGTGCTGCTGCAAGTTTGTTGAAAGGACCAGCTTTTTACTAGGTCTTTGCCTGCACCAATATTATAAACTCCAATGTATAACTAATATTTTTTTATTTGTATACAACAATATAAATGTAGTATGTTGTAAGTTATCTTCTCCAGATCAATCCTACACCTGTCGCCTTGAAGAGTGGAGCACATCATTAGGATTTCACATTTTATTTTTGAGAATATTCAGAAAAAGTGTCATCTAATTATGAACTATAAATAAGAGAGATTATGTGGTTTGCACATAAACATCTATCCAGTTCAGATTCCTTGATTTTATTTGCAGCTATGGAATCCTTCTGTCAAATAAATTAGTGAAATAAGGAGTAATGTTTTTTACTAGTATAAAATATATTTTCATTATAGCATATAAGCATTCCTCTAAAATTAAGGTTGATTATGGGGGTTATTTATCAAAAGTAGAGTTGATTTTTTACCTGAAAAATTTTCGAGGGTATTCTTCAGTCAAAACTCAACTTTTCAGGTTGAATAAACTAAAAAAAATTTTACATTTATTTACCCCCAACCTGGAAATAGTTTGAATCCGAAAGTGCTCCAGCTAAGACTTTTACAAGGTCATGTAAAAGTCAATGGTAGCGGTCCCTTCAAACATTTGAAGATGTTTGTAGCCTTCATGATTGTTTCTTTTTCGGTGGGTTTCACTCAATTAATTTTAACAATTCAAGTTTTTTTCCCCAAAAACTTGATTCATTTGAGTTTTTTCTTAAATGAGAAAACAAGTGTGAGTTTGAGGTATAAAAAACCTCACAAACCTCTAAATCTCGATCTTTGATAAATAACCCTGTACGTATTATATTTGTTACACTAGGGGGGTCCAGTTTTAGAGGTTTGTGAGGTTTTTTTATACCTCAAATGAATGCACAACTCGAATGTTTTCTGATTTAAGAAAAAACTCAAATGGAAAAATCAGAGAATTCAGGATGAAAAACCTGAAAACTCAAATTAATTGATTTTTCTGCGAAGAAAACCTCAAAATGCTTGAATTAATCGAGTTTTCGAGCGAACCCCACTGAAAAAACCCCAAACATCATGAAGGCTACTAACACCTTCAAATGGTTCAAGGGACCTCTGCCATTGAATTCTACATGACCTTGACAGGTTTTAGCTGGAGTATTTTTGGATTCAAGCTATTTCCAGGCACGGGGTATAATGAATCTCAAAAAATGTGAGGTTTTTTTAACACGAAAATTTGAGTTTTGAAAAATTTAAAAATACTCTCGAAAACTCGAAAAATCACCTTGACCTTTGATAAATAGGGATGGGCGAATTTTTCCACCTTGTTTCGCTGAAAAAATGACGCACATAGACTTGTATGTACGTCAAAATAAAAAGACGCGTGTCAAAAAAATTTCGCCACGCGACAAAAAATTTTTGACAGCGAATTTTTGATGAATCAGGTCAAATTCACCCATCCCTATTGATAAATAACCCTCTAGATAATGAATTCACTTTTTGGATTGGAAAATTCCAGACATATCTTGAAGACCCCTATGTGTACCAAGAAACAATGACTGCCTAGGTATACCCCTGTACTCAAAACAATTTAGTGGTAAAACATTTGGGGTACAGGGCCATATTAGAAAAGAATCGCTGTTTATCATATGGATAATTTTAAATAAACTTTGGCAATACCAAATGAATGTACCATTAAAGAATATAATATTTAGTAAAACATAGTGGTCTGTTGGTAAAGTCACTGTCTTAAGGTGGCCATACACGGATAGATCCGCTCGTTTGGCGATGTCGCCAAACGAGCGGATCTCCCTCCGATATGCCCACCTTGAGGTGGGCAATATCGGGCTGATCCGATCGTGGGCCCTAGGGCCCAACGATCGGATCCTAGCGTTCGCCAAACGGGCGGTCGGATCGCGGGACCGCATCAACGAACAGATGCGGCCGCGATCCGACGGGATTTTTAACCCCATCCGATCGAGATCTGGCCGACTTTCGGCCAGATCTCGATCGGGGAAGCCCGTCGGGGGCCCCCATACACGGGCCAATAAGCTGCCGACTTGGTCTGTCGGCAGCTTTTATCGGCCCGTGTATGGCCACCTTTAGATCCAGGGTATGTAGCTATTACTGTATGCATTATTCTTTCTATTCATTGCTCAGCTGATATTTATGGGTTGATGGAAAGGGGCAACATTTTTCCATGTTACTACATAACCCCTCCCCCCTTACATGCCATTCCCTTTAGTTCAAATGCTTGCAAGGTCCTAACTCCAGAAATTCAATTGGCATTCTTCCATGAGAGACCCTGATATGGTAATGCTGTAATCTTATATCATGCTTAAGGCAAAACTTTTCTCAAAATGACCCTTTACAGCTGAGGTTTTGGACAGGAATGACGAAGAAGAATGTCAATAATAGATACAAATAGAAAACTGATTATTGTCATTTTGACATTTTTACTTAATATTCAATCAGGAAGAGGAAAGGTAACTTGATTTTGGGTGTTGCTGCACTTATCACTTAAAATATAAATTCTGAAAGATCTAAAAATAGATCAAGATGTTTCCAGTTGTGTAAGAAAAACGTAATTATGTAATGAAAGCATGTTCAAGGAATTACTTTGATAACAGTTCCATATGGCTTTAATATTTAGAAATCGTTGTACATTTGCTGCTTTTCCTAAATGTTTTCAGAACTCCTAATCCTTATTATGTAACCATGAGATTAGATAAAGGAGTATGGCATATTGATACAGATTTGAAAATATGAGGTCTGATTTTTATCTTGAGCCCTAAGATGTTTTAGCAAACACGCCCGTTTGTATCACCGCAAGAATTTGCAAATCACGGACCCTCGAATTCTTCTCTACAGTCACATGAAAATGATTACCATCCCTGACACACTCAAGCAGGCTCTGTTGTAAATTAATACAATCAACACAAATCATTTTTTGTATTGTATCACCAGGCCACAAATCCTCTGTATATATATATATATATATATATATATATATATATATATATATATATATATATATATATATATATATATATATATATATATATATATATATATATATATAGATATATAGATATATAGATATATATAATATCTGGAGTTTGGCTTTATTCCAGGTCATACCACTTACTTTAAAATTGCATTTTTGGAACTCCACACCAGAAGGGGATGCAGAATTACAGTATGTAGTTGTAGAGTGGATTAGTATTTTTCTATTGTATCAATAGCCTTTATCAAATCATTCTTGCAAACCCCCTTTCAGTTCCTTAACAACAAAAAATATTATTAACCTACTTCGCATTCCACTTAAGTGGATTATTGAATGAAGATGTCATTTTAGAATTGCTGCAAATGTAATCTTGGTAAAAATAAGAGACTGACTATTAAAAAATAAATTAATAGCTTATCTGTAAAACATTTTGCAAAATAAACTTTATTGAGCTTCACTGAATTATACTTATTGCTTTAGTACTATTGCAGTTATATAGTGATATGTGATAAGTTATTCAGTACATTGAGCCTTACTTGTTTATTTTTTGGTGTCTGGAAACAGTCATGGTCACTCTAATTAGAAACCTCATCCAAACATTATAATTATAGAGTGCCTTGCAGTAGCAAAATCATTGTAAAACTTTGAGTAATTTATTTAAGCAATAACATCTGAACTTAATATCTGTCAGACACTTTAGAGATGTATGTCTTTTTTGAAAGATTGTACTCTTGAAAAAGACATACAGTGCATTTTTAATCATATCCTGTTATCCATTTATCCATTTTCAGACTTTAATTCCCCCATAAAGGAGAAAAGCAGTCTCGAAAAAGTGGTAGGGAACTTTTAAGATTCTTATGTTTTGCTTTGAGCCAACTATACTCTAAATAGAAACTACTATGATTTTTTTCTGTATCAGCACAGGTATGAGATCCATTATCCAACCAATTAACATTAACCTGTTATCCTGAAACCTCGGATAACGGGAATGCCATCTCCCATTGACTCCATTTTAATCAAATAATTCAAATGTTTTACAATGATTTTCTTTTTCTCTGTAATAATAAAACAATACCTTGTACTTGATCCCAACTAAGATATAATTAATCCTTTTTTGATGACAAAACAATCCTATTGGGTTTTATTAATGCTTAAATGATTTTTTTAGTAGACTTAAGGTATGATGATCCATATTATGGAAAGATACCTAATCTGGAAATTCCCAGGTCCCAAGCAGGTCCCATAACTATATAAGTTTTAATTAAGCAGTAGAGATGCTGGTGTGGAAGGAAGGATGTTCCGTTTTTATGGAATACCCTAAGGGCGGGACTAAATGATGCGTTTTGACCCAACACTTCGCACTGCGACTAAACGCATGCGTCGTGTCGGATGGTTTCGTGAAAATCGCACGTAAACAACTACATTGTTCAGACTGTCGGATGAAAACGCAGCTTCCGTTTCTCCTTCATTTCCGTTTTCACTAAACCATCCGACACGTTGCATGTGTTTAGTCGCATTGCGACGTGTCGGGTCAAAGCACATCATCTAGTCCTGCCCTAAAAGTTGAACTTTTCCCACTGAGTATTGAAGCACAGCCAGGGTAGGTACTGAGAAAATATAAGATCCAATGCAGTCACAAAAGTTGTGCACCGGCAGGCAGACAGGCAGGTATATCAGTCATGTGGAATGGCTAGGATGGAAGATAAAAGTTGAGAGTCTATGGCAACTGGTCATGGTCATGACAGACTGTAGTAGTTGGAAATAAAACGGCCAGAGGTCAAAACCAGAAAAGCAGACTGAAATCAGAAACTAAGGTACTAGAAGTCAGGATCAGCAACACAACTTCATAGGGCCCTAGAACAGGTGAGCAGGAATGACAAGAAGAACACTTAAATAAACAAAGAGACTATTAAAGGCAAACAATACATGGTGACAGCTCTTTATGTGTACATTGGGTACAAAATCACAGGCTTGTCTCTTCCCACAGACCATTATATGCATTTTTGTTTTTTGCACATGCAGTTGAGATCTTAAATAGTCAAGGAGTTAAGACAACTTTTGATGATAATATACAGATTTTTGGCACAACAGCGAATGCCCAAATTGCATAAATGCATCTGATTGGCCCCATGACCAAATGATCAGATCTCTGAAGTGGGGTGCCAGCAGCATGACAGTGGGCAACTTGTTATTTAATGTTGGCCACTACTGTGATCATCCATGGATTTATACTCCAAAATACATCTTGATCTAGACCATTGATCTAGAATTCTAGATAATTGATCTGATCCAGGTTAGCTTACTTTTGTATATTTTTGTTTTACCTTTCTTCTGGTATTTGATATCATCACTAATATTCACTATACCTTCATTCCCCATTATATTGTACAGTCACTGTAAAGTTATCATTAATACAAAGTGTCAACAAGAACAGTAAATATGCCAGATTCTGAGTTCTAAAAACATAATCTGTACCTTGTACCTTAATAATATAAAGATCACTGTAGTATGTGAGACATCTTTTAACTGTATATTTCTGTATGTCTGGACTTGGACAGAGGACCTGAACTTTACCCCAACCTATAGACTCCATTTTATCCAAATAATCCAAATTTTAAAAAATGATTTCCTTTTTTTCTGTAATAATAAAACAGTACCTTGTACTTGATCCAAATTAAGATATAATTAATCCTTGTTGGAAGCAACCCCAGTATTTTGTGTTTATTTAATGTGTACATGCTTTTCTAGTAGATTTAAGATAAAGATCCAAATTGCTGAAAGATCCATTATCCATAAAACCCCAGGTCCCAGGCATTCTGGATAATAGGTCCCATACCTGTATACAGAAACTCTTTATACTTGGTGATTGGACATTGCAAATGCTCCACAGACACTTTCCCAGTGTGCACTTAAAATTCACTGGCTGCATCATGCTTTTACAGCAGTATGAAAGTGGTGGGTAAAGCAGTGCTGGTGGTTAGCAGATTACTGACCTTTTTCCTCCAAAACCAATGCTGTTTTAAATGGTAAAATACTGTCTACTTGTACTCTACTCTCTGACTTTATAATAAGATGCATGGAACAATTGTGTTTCATGATAAAAAGTAGGCTGGTCATTGCATTTTTTTAATAAAAGAGCTTTGTTAAAAGAAATACATATGACATCACTAGGATGACATGCACTTGCATTAACTCATCAGTTAAGGTATTGTTATGCTGTCTAGTTTAGAAATGAAGCAGACATTCCTACAGAGGCATATTCAGTTAGGCTTTAAAATATCTTGCAGTGCATGTTTTTCTACAGAATACTTTAGGGAGAAAAACGGTGGCAATTTGTTAATTTATTCCCCTTTATTTCTAGCCTCCCATCTGATAAATATTTTTTTTATAATCCATAAGTAGCCTGGTTTGGTTAAAAGACCTGGAACTGTGAAATAGTCTGTAAGTCAATACAAGCATGCCTAGCCAGTATCTCTACAGTTGGCGGGTGTGTCTATGATACTAATGAGATCATGGAATACAACCGGAAAAAGTCTGTTAGAAGCCAAGGAAAAGGTCATTTTTGGAATTTAGTTTCTTAAGTTGCAGATAT
The DNA here is from genome assembly GCF_017654675.1 of Xenopus laevis. Taxonomy (NCBI): domain Eukaryota; kingdom Metazoa; phylum Chordata; class Amphibia; order Anura; family Pipidae; genus Xenopus; species Xenopus laevis. The sequence goes on along the minus strand of NC_054381.1, from coordinate 64,626,420 downwards.
TTTAACGAACGCTCAAAGGGACAACTCTGTAGACGATAGAAAAGCATACTCAGTAACAACGATTTACATACCACATTTTTCAACTAAAGAATACTGTAATTTGAGTGTATAGACTGCTTCTCAAAAGCAGACAGATCTACAAGATATCCCTTGTACTTGGCTGGTTGGCTACTGACATCACTGCCCTGACCTTACTCTTTCTTGGTTCTACCATCTTATTAATTAACACAAAGACACTGAACAACCCAGCAAGGCATAGTAATGCTGCTGTCTAATGTGCCCCTTGATCAACATCGTAATAACTTTAAGGTCATAAGACTTTTCATCATTCAATCGGTGTCTTAAAGGAGGGGTTCACCCCTTTTAGTATGTTATAGAATGGCTAATTCTAATCAACATTTCGATTGGCCTTCATTTTTTCCTTTTTATAGTTTTTGCCTTTCTACTCCTTCCAGCCTTCAAAGGAGGCTCACTGACCCCATCTAAAAAACAAATGCTCTGTAAAGCTACACATGTATTATTGCTATTTTTATTACTCATCTTTCTGTTCAGACCCTCTCCTATTTATATTCCAGTCTCTCATTCAAATCAATGCATGGTTGCTAGGGTAATTTGGAACCTAGCAACCAGATTGCTGAAATTTGCAAATTGGAGACAAAGATGAATAATAAAAAGTAGCAAAAACTAGTGGACTTCCCTGTAATAAGATGTTTAGTATACGTAACCTGCTTGTGGCCACTTTTGAGACACATCCAAGATATCCTACTGTAGGCACTTTTTTCCCTAACTGTAACAAATAATTCTTGAAACTAAAGTCAGTTCCTGCGGAATGATTCCAGCATGACTGAATGGGATAACTGACTGACTTTATATAAACATGGATGTTTTCCTAATGGGATAGTTAAGCTGTCTGCCAAAAAGGCCTTTCTATGTTAAAAATGACATCTTTTACAAAAAGAAATACAAAGTACTTGAATTTTTATGATGTCATGCTAACTCTATTCCCAGTGGAAGTTATCTAGTTAAATATATTCCTGTGTAATACAGTAACGAGGGCCAAATTCTGCTCTTCTTTATAAATTTGTGTTGGAGCAGCGTTCCATACGATTTCCTTTGTGGCATACTGTATTATAATGCACTTGACCCTTTCGATGCTGGCTGATATGGTAGAGATGCAGTGTAAAAGAAATACTAGTATTTAAAGCAGTGTAGTTTCTTATCAATACAATAAAACGATTACATGTTGTATATAACAAAGCTATTTCACATGAATAAAACTAATTTACTGAAGAATTGTGCCCCTTGTTTTGTGGGTGCATTGGCCAATCAGCATGCACACAGGACAGGACAGATTTAATATTGAATATTCAATCAAAATTCAATATTAAATCAATATTCAATTATTGCACACATTGCACACAATAAAAGACCCCAAGGATCTGCTATATACAGTAAATGTATTACAGGTATGGGACCTGTTATCCAGAATGCCTGGGGTTTTCCGGATAAAGGATCTTTCCATAGTTCGGATCTTCATACCATAAGTCCACTAGAAAATCATGTAAACATTAAATTAACCTAACAGGCTGGTTTTGCTTCCAGTAAAGATTAATTATATCTTAAGATGGCCATACATGGATAGATCGGCTCGTTTGGCAATGTTGCCAAACGAGCGGATCTCCCTCCGATATGCCCACCTTGAGGTGGGCAATATCGGGCTGATCCGATCGTGGGCCCTAGGGCCCAACGACCGGATCCTAGCGAACGCAAACGGGCTGTCGGATTGCGGGACCACATCAACAAACAGATGCGGCCGCGATCCGACGGGATTTTTAATCCCATCCGATCGAGATCTGGCCGATTTACGTGTATGGCCACCTTTAGTTTGGATCAAGTATAAGGTACAGTTTTATTTTCACAGAGAAAAAGGAAATCGTTTTTAAAAATTGGGATTATTTGGATAAAATGGAGTCTATGGGGCAAATTCACTAAGCGCCGAACGCTAGCGTTAATTCGCTAGCGTTTGGCATTTTTGTTACTGCGCAAATTCACTAACGAACGCTGGCGTAGTTTCACTAGTGTTACTTCGCACCCTTACGCCAGGCGAATTTTCGCTAGCGACGTAACTACGCAAATTCACTAACTTGCGCAGTGTACTGAACGCTACCTTTTACGCTAGACTTCCTTCGCCACCTCAGACCTGGCGAAGCGCAATAGAGTAGATAGGGATTGTTTCAAAAAAAGTCAAATTTTTTTCTAAGTCCCAAAAAACGCTGGCGTGTTTTCTACATGATGGGTGATATGCTGAAAAAGATCGAAAAAATTTTTGGGGCTCCCCTCCTTCCCCCCTACATTTCCTGACTCATGGCAACTAACCTAGACAGTGGGCACATGTGTAGGGCAAAATAAAAATTTTATTTGCTGATTTGAAGGTTTTCTAGGCATTTGTAGTGCTGATACGTATTCCTCCATTGAAATTTGAATTTCGCGCCGTATGCAAATTAGCCTTCGCTAGCGTAACTTCGCTTTACATAGCGAATCAACGCTAGCGCAACTTCGCAACCCTTACGCTACCCCTGAGCGCAACTTCGGATTTTAGTGAATTTGCGGAGCGCTGGCGAAACTACGCCTGGCGAAGTGCGGCGAAGTTGCGCCTGGCGCAACTTCGCATCTTAGTGACTTTGCCCCTCTGAGAGATGGCCTTTCCGTAACTCTGAGCGTTTTGGATAACGGGTTTCCCGATAACGGATCCCACACCTGTACTTATTTTGCACCAAGTCTTTTTTTACTTTACGAGAAATAGCAAAACAGTGCCAAAGACTGATTTGTGTCATGAATTTGATATAGACTAATATTCTGAGATTTACTAATAAATATTATGTCACTTCTGTAAAGGGGCTGTGACAAGATTAAAGATCCACAAATCATAATATGCAATGTGGTATGAAATTCTATCTTTGCTTCTTTTCCGATTCAAATTGCGATTACAGGTTTTTTTTTTCAAGTTTTACCTCCCCTGCTGGGTCACCATCTTCCCTTATTTTACACCTAAACCTAAGTACAGCTGACAAACCTTGAATTTAATTTTTGCACACCATGCACCGCTTAGGCCACAAAAAAACAGATTTTACTGGGAAAATACCTTTAACATGGTTAAAAAAATGAAGGTAAGCACCAGTTTTGGAGCCCCATATTTATTGAGTGATTTGATTAATGGCTGCATTGTGCCTGTCACTGTGGAAATGAGACCCAGATGGAAGAAGAAGCACTGGGGCTTCTATAGGATTATCAGGTCTGGTTTATTGGATTTATATTCTTTATACTTTGAAACATACATATTCGGACTGCTTGCCCCTCTGTGAGACATAAACCCTTTAAGGGGTAGCAAATGGAGCTGAACATTTTTCTTAGGTCCTGTATTATCTTGATCACTAGAGTAAGAAAATTCTGCTGTTTAGACCCCACAGTGAGGCGTGTGGCCGGAAGAGCAGAGATGTTTTTCTTGTTTCAGTGCCAGTTTCAAATAACAAATCTTAGCTCCCTTTTCCTAGTTTAACAATTTATATGCCTAAAGCACTTCATGTCAGCTTCACAGTATTGTGTACCTAGGAAGGGTGTAGCTCCCTCCTAAATGTTGTACAGACGCCTGCAAATAAAACTGGTCTTATAAGCTTTACATCGAGTAAAGTGTGTGATTCAGGGGCGTAACTACAGAGGAAGCAGACCCTGCGGGGGGGGCAGAAGGTATAGGGGCCCCATGAGGCGCTAATTCATATACAATTTGAATAAATATTGGTAAAACAGGTTAACCTTTAGACATTTTGGGGCCTGAAAAATGAGTTGCTGTGGCGCCCAGTAATATCTAGTTACTGTACACCACAGGTGTATATTTCCAATTATCGCCCAATTTTTTACTGATTTGGCACAGAATGTGGGTGGCTAAAGTGGGCCACGATAGGCTGTGGATATAGATAACTACAATACAGTATAGCCACTAAACCATGTGTATTTTGGTGCCCGCCTTGTCCCCTGAATCATTTAGCAATGTACATTCAGTGAGAGGGTTTTCAGGTTCCTGCTGTGCTTGTCTGACTGCCTGGGTATAACTACAGAGGAAGAAAAGGCTCAACAAGACCATAAATAATGAATAATATCAATATATCTTTGTATAATTGGTCAATTTACCGATGTTTTGGCTCCTAAATTTAACTTGCTGTGGGGCCCAATTGCATCTAGTTACACTACTGAGCCAGTCTGGACATGTAAATGATGTTCCCAAGGGAAGGCATCAGATTAACAGGAGCAGGATCAGCACTTCTGTGATCAGGCAGCTGAATGAGCTTTTCCTGGGACCATGAGAGGCAGTGTCGTGAGAAGATTAGCTGGGAAGACATTTTTTAAAAATGTTTATGTAATTTTGTGACATTGTTAAATGGTTTTGCAATTATCGTTTTCTTTCTTTGACTACTCAAATAAAAATATTGTATATTTTATCAGATGATCACTGATGCGAGCACTGTATCATAATACATGTAATACAAATAAATGAATTAAACAAAAGGAAAGAGAGAAGTGCCTACACAGCAGTTTATCCCTTACATGTCAAGCTATCAAACCTTGCCATGATAGTGTTTATTTTTCCTCCCTTGTGGCACTAGAACCATTAGAAATGTTTAGATAGTGCAGTCACTTGTGAGATCCAGTCAGTTACAGGAAAGAGCGTGAATCAGTCCAAATGGCTCAGCTTTGAATGATTGTCTAAATAATAGTGCTACGTATGCCAGATGACAGCCCAGGACATTTTGGATAAAAGTTATCTTCTTCCTCCCAAGGGGGTGTCTTTTCCTCTTTATACTATGAGATGAAAGGCTAAGTAAATCAACACACTCCCTTTCAGACAGACAATTGTTGGTAATATATATTTATTTCCTGCCTGAGCAAAGCTCATTAATTTTATATTATTGAATAATGTTCATCTGTGCTATAGAGAGGTATTACTCCAATATGTTAGTCTTTATGCTCTTCTAAAAGCCAAAATGTTTACCATTAGAAACAAAACAAAGCAAAAAAAAAAACTTTTTTTATTTTTTATTTTTATGGGTAAGAGAGGCGTCCTTAAATGATTTTTTTTTGTAGGGCCCAGCCATCACTAGCAAGGGTTTTGAGGGGGAGATAAACCATGTATAGAGCAAGATACTTGATGTACTTTGTATTTTCATTCTAAAAACGTGGTCAAATATGTCCCATCTGTTGGTCTGTTTCAAATAAAGGATATGTGTTTTTGTGTCAGCCTCAATAACACTGCCCCTGAACCTATCCCTACTTTATGGGATTCAAAAGCCCTAATTTATTTTAATACAGAAGGGCATCTGTTTGCAGTGGGATAAAGGCTCTCAGTCACTGACCCAGAGGGCATGAACTTGCATTGTGTCTTGTAATGCAAGTGAGCATTTTGAATTTAGCAAATGACTGGGGTGGTGGACTAAAGACTTTGCAATGATAAAAGATATCTTTTATGAACCATAAAGCCAAATAAAACAACACAGTGGACATTATAGAAAATGTTGATGGACTAATGTCTTGATTTTATCATGCTAAAAAAGGAGTGTATTGTATCCTCATATAATGATTTTTTTTTTTTAAATGTCTTACATTTTTTTGGGTACAGGGCCAAATCAAACTAAAATGTGAATGGCCTATCTGTTTATTCTTAGATCTCTGTGTTTATGCCTTTATGAATTGACTTTCTGGTGGGTTAATTCTCTTGTTCCAACAGGATGGAGTGTCTATCTCAAAATGTACTTTTTGCCCTACAAGTCTGTTCCTGTACTTTGTCCTAGGTACCATATTGTAATTTATATGTAGAGAATGAATGGAACCAGACCAGGAAGCACAGTGGCTATGCTGCACTTTATAAAGGGCCACTCTGCTTGAAACATGTAGGGGGTTATTTATTCAAATCTGAATGGCAAAATAGCTAAATATTTGGGATTTAGTATACCCCGAGGATGGAAAAAGTACGAATCCGAAAATCCGGCATCTCAGACCTGCTGAGGTTGTATACAGTATAAGTCAGTTGGAGAAGATATTCTGATATGTGCTGGATTTCATGCAAAAATCTGAAGATTTTGTGGTTTTGTGGTTTTCGGGCAAAAATCCAAAAAAATCTGAGTTTTTTGGGCAGAAAATATGAAAAATTCGTACGATTCAAATTTTTCAAGTTTTTTCCCAACCAGGAAATTTTCTGGAAAATGTATTGGGAAATGAGTGGAAATCACCCCGTATGGATTTGGTTGGAGTATATTTCAGAAAATAATGAGATATTTTTGCATTTTGATAAATACCCCCCTTGGTGTTTAATAAAAGGATATTTTGCAGCACAGCCACTGCACTTCCCCATCTGGTTCCATCAATTCTCTACGAATTGACTTTCGGGTTTTACAAAATAGCAAACACTGCAACAGAACAGCTGTCGTCTCCTCGTTAGAGCAAGTGATAACTGCAGGTGCAGAGCTTACTGGTAACAGTAGGAAACCACCTGCAGCGAGAAGTGGCCATACACATAAATAAATAAGACTGAAATACATATAATCACGATTCACCAAGTAAATGATGCGTTTTAACAATCTCTTAATAATAACTGTTATTACCAGGCCCCATTTAGCTATAGATATGGTTAAACACATATATAAAAATTGGTATTATAGTAATATTGTTCATCCATCATTTATAACAGCAAAAAAAGGCATATAGACATATGCTCTACTCACCGTTTGCTAACTTCAGTCTTTTGCAGACCACATTCAGCTATATACAGTAATGCAAGCCATTGCCCGTCATTTGGACATACACATAGTGGTGGTGAACAAACACTTTATGCTATGTATTAAAATGCATTTAGACACAACTTTGCATCAAGAAATACTGTATATACTCGTGTATAAGCCGACCCAAGTATAAACCGAGGTACCTAATTTTACCTACGAAAACTGGGAAAACTTATTGACTTGAGTATAAGCCTAGGGTGAGAAATGCAGCAGCTACTGGTAAGTTTCAATAATTAAAAATTGAGGCATGAGTGGGTTAAATCACTTGATTAATAAATATTAAATTATAAAGTGCAGTGCAAATGAATTAATTAATCCCCATAAATTGATTAGGACAATTAATTAGAAAATCCCACCAATTTAAAATTTAAAAACACTTAGATAAATAGTATTCTGCTTTGGTGAGATATAATTCATTGGTTTAATAAATTATTAATAATTATTATGATATGACTGAGGACAATTTAAACAATTAATTAAAATTGAGTGATAATATACTGGTGATATAAAGTGCAGTGCTAATAAATATAAATTAATAATAGACTAAAGTAGATTCTAAAAATATTTAATAGTGACCATCAATTGAAAAGGATAAACACACCCAACTGCTTGATTAATGAGAATAGGAGGAATAAGAAAATTTTAAATGGTGGAGTCTACAAAACCACGGCCTCTTGAGAAAGTAGTAAAGCAAGAAGTACAAAAGGAAGGTAAACCGAGCAGCAGGCTATAGCGTTTCACCACCCCACTAGTTTTCAAAGTATCGGATCGTGATAAAGTTACATAATAAATTACCATTAAAAGGATTTCAAATAAAGCTGAGTGATGCCGATGCGCTTCCCAATATAGAGCTTTGTCAAGGCAAGACTGTACTAATGGCACGTGATGCGCCACTCTCTCGCATTCCGTACTTTCGTAATGTAGGTACTACTGGCATGTCAGTTAGTGTATTCAGCTTGAGACGCGAGAGTGGCACATCACTGTCAGCCAGCAGCACAGTCTATCTACCGTACTGCATATTCCGCACCGCGGGGGAATACAAGGCCTGTACCCTACTATTATTGTTATGGTAATTTTCTTAGAGATACTGTGAGTCACAATTGGCCCGAGGACCACACTTTGGGCCTGTTTGTGTTGTGTGACTAGAGTATAAACCGAGGTACAATTTTTCAGCATATTTTGAGTGCTGAAAAACACGGCTTATACTCAAGTATATACGGTATGTTATTATGTGTAAAAATGCTTTTAGATTTGTGCAACTGGAAGATCAGATATGGGATCTCAAAATCCAATAATGTCAACCTTCTGTTGAGATTTAATTGAGATATCGTATAAAATGTAAATAACTGGTTCTTTTTCCCCTCACATATTTAATATTAAACAATCACAGAAAGCATTTTTGCTGCTTATATTGAACATCATCCTGTTTAAGCATCTTGACAAAATCCAGGAACTGCTGTGTATACCCCCTTAGGTATCTGCTTTCAATAAAGAATGCTATTTTTTTTTCTTTAAAGCAGAATAGGATTGGAATTGTTGCCAACAGCACAAGGCATCCTAGTTTTATTCCTTTAGGGAAGTGGTTTTCTGACTTTGGCTTAAGACCCATTTGACACATCTTTGCATAAGGAATTTTTCAAGGAAAGATAAAACAATATTTCTTATTTCTGCATCATACAGTGCAGAAATATAATATATTGTTTTATCAGCCATTGAGCAATAGTTCCAAGAATATTAACACATTAAACACGCATTCATCCGAAATCTCCCCCCTGACTAAGCTTCAAACTTGCCAGAATTTAAAACATGTTCTGCCTAAATCTCACTCTTTGTAGCCTTCAGGCTTAGCCACTACCAGTCATTTTATCAGGGAGGCCAGTCCCACATTTTAAGAACTAAACTGTGACAGCTAATGCACAGAGGTCACTATACTCACATTTATTTCCTAAATCTGGACAGTTTAGATAGATACTAATAGTGTATTACATGTTTATATATAACCAGGAGTATTGCATTGCTTTGAGGAGATTTAATAATGCAAGGTGGCTCGTTTTGGGGGTACAGTATTTGATTTGTTTAGAAGTCACCTTGTAGTTCTGTGACCTTTTTGGACATTCCGGATCTGGAATCATACTAGATTTCATTTAATAATGCTAAGTCATCTAACTCAAAAAAGGCTAAATTGAACCAATTCTAGTAAAAAGCACCTTCTTCCATGAGTGTAATAAACAAGAATTGTTAAGGTACCATATCACATATACTAAGGTACTTCAAGATACACACACGCATACCTGACCTTCAGAAATGAGGACAGCACTTCCAACATATAAAGGAACCAATGAAACACTCCAGCACACAGATATAATGCTTAAAAGGGGTTTACCCTGTGTTTAATCGTACCAAGCCATGAACTACTAGTAGTTGTTGGCATGGTACGATTACACAGGGTAAACCCCCTTTTAAGCATTCTATCAGTGTGCTGGAGTTTTTCATTGATCACATATACTAAACACACTATAAAGCACCACATGTACTGAGCAGTACAGTTAAATGTCAAATTCACAATTTGCAGGTAATCTGGTGTCCAGTAACAACCCAGGTGCATCTGGAACTGTGGTAGTGTCATGCTGTTGCTTATTTAGACCACTGGGATATTGCATAGAGTGCACACACACTTCAAAATTCAGTAAACAGGGGACAACTATTGCCTCTTGGATCTCAGGCCAACCTAGGAGTAATGTGAGCTGATCTTTGAGACCGTGGCTAGAATGATTGGATCTGTTCATGTTCCTGTTTATGTGTTTGGCTAAATAGCATAAAATATCATCTTGCTTTGGTCTTGAACATTTGGAAATGAATGTTCATTTTTACAATTTAATTTAGGGTGAAGCTGTCAAATATACTACTATACTATAAATATACATTGGAAACATTATCAAGTTCTCTACAATTGCTTTAAGAAGCCCCTGTAAGGTTAATGTCACACTGCCAATGGTCCCAGTCTAGTTTAGAAATTCAAGCACCTATTTGGAAAAAAATATATAAACTTGAGTGTGAGATTATATGTGTTGTTATTTTACTGTGAATATGAAAAGATATTAAAGAATATTTAAAAAATAACTATTTTGAAATGTTCGGGCATCAGTATTCCATTACATTTACCCTTGTTTTCTGACATGGGAAAAAACTTGCTGTGCAGTGTGGTACTTTTCATCGTTAGGCTGTCAGTAGTAAAATGTTTTTCTTCCTTTTTAGGATGAGCTGGGTATTTCCTGTGAGTTACTGGAAGATGATTTCCTCAAGTGCAGCGTGGGATTTCCATTCATGAGATCCAAATCCAAGGTATGGTGCTTTACAGCAATAATACTGCCTTATAGGGCCATATTGCTGTGTTACAGTAGAGTTGTATCTGCAGTTATTCAAACACTCCAGTCATCCATATAGGCGCACATTAAACAGAGTAAGTAATGTTTAATTGAACATAAAGAGGCAAATTCACTAACATTCGTAGTTGTGCCAGGCGCAACTTCGCCGCGCTTCGCCATACTTCGCCAGGCGTAGTTTCGCCAGCGCTCCGCAAATTCACTAAAATCCGAAGTTGCGCACAGGGGTAGCGTAAGATTGCGAAGTTGCGCAATCGTTGATTCGCTAAGTGAAGCGAAGTTACGCTAGCGAAGGCTAATTTTAATACGGCGCCAAATTCAAATTTCAATGGAGGAATACGTATCAGCACTACAAATGGCTAGAAAACCTTTAAAACATCAAATAAAATTTTTATTTTGCCCTACACATGTGCCCACTGTATAGGTAAGTTGCCATGAGTCAGGAAATGTAGGTGGGAAGGAGGGGAGCCCCAAAAAAATTTAGATCTTTTTCAGCCTATCACCCATAATGTAGAAAACACGCCAGCGTTTTTTGGGACTTAGAAAAAATTTTGACTTTTTTTTAAGCAATCCCTATCTACTCTATTGCACTTCGCCAGGTCTGAGGTGGCGAAGGAAGTCTAGCGTAAAAGGTAGCGTTCACTACACTGCGCGCGTTAGTGAATTTGCGTAGTTATGTCCGTAGTGAAAATTCGCCAGGCGTAGTAACACTAGCGATTCTACGCCAGCGTTCGTTAGTGAATTTGCGAAGTAACGAAAATGCCAAATGCTAGCGAATTAATGCTGGCGTTCGGCACTTCGGCGCTTAGTGAATTTGCCCCATTGAAGGCAGGCTTTGCAAAGTTACAAGTTCTATACAATCATCAGTTGCCAGTATCTTCTAATGCTAGCAGTGCTATAGCAGATTAGTGGAGAGTCCGATTAATTTGTCACATTATTCATAGATAATTTAAGATTATTGCTTGGATGGTTTTTTTTATATTAGGTATAAGGTAAATATGTTTGAACTGTTACCTCAGGGAGACTTGCATGTGTCATATCTTTATTATATACAATATGTGTATATTTTATATATATATACAGGTATGGTATCCGTTATCCGGAAGCCCGTTATCCAGAAAGCTCAGAATTACAGAAAGGCTGTCTCCCATATATTTTATTTTATCTAGGGATGCACCAAATCCACTTTTGGATTCGGCCAAACCCCTGAATTCTTCACAAAAGATTCGACCGAATACCGAACGGAATCCTAATTTGCATACGCAAATTAAGGGTGGGAAGGGGAAAACATTTTTTACTTGTTTTGTGACAAAAAGTCACGCGATTTCCCTCCCCGTTCCTATTTTGCATATGCTAATTAGGATTCAGTTCAGGCGGGCAGAATACTGCTGAAAAAGGCTGAATCCCGAACTGGTGAATCCCTAATTTTATCCAAATAATTAAAATTGTCAAAAACAATTCTCCTTTTCTCTGTAATAATAAAACAGTACCTTGTACTTGATCCAACCTAAGATATAATTAATCCTTATTGGAAGCAAAACCAGTCTATTGGGTTTATTTAACGTTTTCAGGATTTTCTAGTAGATTTAAGTTATGAAGATCCAAATTACGGAAAAAATCCATTATCTGGAAAACCCCAGGTCCAGAGCATTCTGGATAACAGATACCATACCTCTACTTAGAAATGTGTGTATTTGAGGATGTTGTGTAATTTACATATTAGATAGTATCACAATACAACAAATTCAGGCTTCAAACACATCATATTTAGTGATCAATAGAATGTCTTCAATGTATTGTTATATCTTTGCAATAAAATGTTAATACTTTTCATGCTTCCAATCTCACACCAATGGGATTGTAAATCCAAGGCATGTGCCTTACTATTTCTCATTCCATCTACAGTACATGAACTTGGAAACAGAATGTACATTGGTAACTCGTGTGTTGGTGCCATAGGTTCCACAATCTGAGAAACGTGGGCTAAACAAACTGGTCTACCTATTCTGTTGTCAGCAACATTTCTTATTTCTTTTAACTTCTCATATTCTAAAAACATTCCTGCCTTCATTGTCTTGCACTTGCAGATACCATATTAGATTATCATCATGCACAATAAGAGATGCCCTCTCAATGGTATATTAAAACTCTTACCAGTCCTGCTGACCCCATTATATTCAGTAATTATTTGCAGAATGGGAAAACTACACAGTTGCAGCAAATGTTGAGAATTAATGTTTATATGCTGATATAATGTGCAATATGTGCAATTCTGTCCTTTTATTTCTATTAGGATAATGGCACACCTTGTGCTTACTAGCATTTTGAGATAGATTCAAAGGGAACCAGCACTAAGCAGCATGTCCTCTCTAGTGTAGGGTTGCCACCTTTTCTGAAAAAAAAATACAGGACTTCTAATACATGTATAATTTTTCCCTATTAATAACATTGGCAAATTTTTTACCAGCCCGATGGCAACCCTAATCTAGTGGCAGCTGCATATCTCTCAAAAATGCAGGCCATTGGGTTTTAAAGTGATACAAATTTGTCACTAGACAGAACTTAGAATGCAAACCTGTGATTCACTTTGAATTAGGGGCAGTTTCGAGCAATATGTCCCCCTCTCAAAAATTGGGGTAACAAAGCAATTCTGCACAGTGTGCCATTACCCATAGAAAGCAGAGAAACTAGCTCAAGGTGGCCATACACGGGCAGATAAAGCTGCCGATATCGGTCGTTTAGACCAATTTGACAGCTAATCTGCCCGTATATGGAGGCTTCCGATGGGTCTTTCCGATCGATATCTGGACACAATATCGTTCGGGATGGTTTGATTTTTCTCCCTACCAACCCGTCGGAGCCCATTGCGCTCGTCGTAATCCGATCGTTCTGCCATAAAACGAACATTCAGATTACCCCCAATATAACCCTGCCGTTAGTGGCATATCGGGGAAAAGATCCGCTCGTTCGGTGATTTCGCCAAAAGAGTGAATCTTGTAGTGTATGGCCACCTTTAGATATACAGTATACATGTGAAATCAAACATATACTGTATATATATATATATATATATATATATATATATATATATATATATATACATGTAAAATTCACTAATTTGTGAAGTATGATATGCACTTATTTGCTTTAAGCTATTACACAAGCTTCTTTTTAGATACAGATAATGTTTTGCATGCTTGAAGGTCCATGGCACACCAGCCATTATTCCACCTGTTACACATGGACGTCCAGCCAGGGCTGGTCCTATCAAATGTGGGGCCCAATTGGGACCATGTTGGCGGGGCCCCTAGACAAAGTGTTGCTGGGAAAATAAGGGCATACAGGCACAAAATAGAAAGGAAAGGGGCAGACAAGGTAACATAATAGGGGCACACAGGGTAAGAGAGAAAGCTGGGCCTATGAGAGTTGGGGGCAGGCTAGACCTATGGATTTGGGGATGGGCTGGACTCTCAAAGTTGGGGGCAGGCCAGGCAGCATCATGTGCTGAGGGAAATATTATCTGTGCTGCCCTGTGGTGCGGGGCCCCCCAGAGGTGCGGGGCCCAATTGGGCCCAATTGGTCCAATTGGCCTAAGGCCGGCCCTGCGTCCAGCCATTGAAATGAATGTCAATACACATTTTACTGTATTTACAACAGGTGACAGGCAGTTGCTATTTAAGTCTATGGCAGGCAGCCAACGCAGTGCCCCTGGCATTTCAGAAAATACCTGGTGTTCCACGGGCTTAGTGGTACATTGCACTATCACCGTGTTGTTAAAATATTGCAGAGGAACACCATTCACTACAGTGGAAACAAATTAAGAGGAATTGGATGCATGATTAAAGCCTGTTCTGTATGTATGTGCAGTTATTATATAGCATGCTCAAATTGTGCTGGTAATGTGCTGTGCCTGCCAACACAGATCACTTAGTAATAATGATGTATTACTGTACTTAAGCATTCCAAACTTCTAGAAGGGAAAAAATGTCTACTGTGCACAAAACAATCAATTTCTGAACTGAAAAACCCCCTTCTGGTAAGTCCAGTCCATAAAGAGATCATAGCGCAGTAACTTTTACATCATACAAATTGCACCACCATGTCTATGCAGTGACTGCATCGAATGCAACAGGTAATGGTGCTGTATGATTCTGTTCACAAGATTGCTGTTCCCCTCTCCTCACATGCAGTGCAATCTGAGTTGGAAAGTACACCCCACAGTCTTCCAGCTACTACCTGCACGCCATCACATACGAGTTTTACAGATTATCTTAGTCCGAGTGATGACATCTTAACAGTTCCCAAAGACCTTCAGCTTGGGAGAGGTCAATAGTTTTTTTTTTTTGTTTTTGTAGTTTTCATTCGAAAACTGCCAGACTATTGCAAAACCAGAAGCAAAGAATTTCCAAACATACCTAATTCAGGAAAAGAATGCAAAACCATATGGTTTTTGGCTATAAAAATGAAACCCAGTGTTTGGCAGTGGGAGACTGTGTATTTTTTAATAATTTACAGTGACACACCGCTGGCTTCTTTATTATTCTATAAAATGTCTGAAGCCTTCAATCTGGATTTTGGTGATTTCCTTTTGCATTACAGGAAAGATTAATCTGAGTAACAGAAAGTCCCTCTTAGAAATTATTTCTATATTGAATGGTGCTCGGTGGACTTCATTATTAGTTATTGATTTTTTTTAAATTACAATACTTAGGTTTTATTGAAGACTTTTTATATATGTTTTAATTATTTTAACATCTTAAGTAATACAAATTATATCACTAAATGGATATCTGCCAGATATTAAAATATATGTTCTGATGCAGTAATCTGATCTAGCTCCAGAATCCAAACTCATATTTGCCTGATAGGGGTCAGAATTGAGTGTAGTAATGTTTACTCCATGCATGTAAAATATTACTAGAATCTTTTTTTGAGCTAGGGGGAATCTGAGCTTGGACTATACTATATGTCTCTTGACTGTAAGCATGTTAAAAGCAGTAGTGTGAATGTTTGCAATTTGCTGTACGTGCTTACAAAACAACATAAGTTTGGTGGTCCAGCAAGTTCCTTCTGTAATGGTGTCACTTTCAGAATTTCCTACTGAAGGAGTTTTAGTTTATGATTTCTTAACAGAACTGCTGTACAATAAGTGTGCTGGCAGTGAATTCACTCAAATGCCTTGTAAATATAAATTATATATGCAGCTGTGTTGGTGGATTGTCTAAGATTTTATTAAGCTTCAAAACGAGGAAAAAGCCACAGGGTAGTGGCTCTGTCCTATTTTTTTTATCTTATAGTTTTGGAAGGTGTGTTTCATGGATGTAGCTATATATTTTGGTGCATACCTTAATTCAGGGGGGCAGTGCACCTTAACTTTTTAATAGAAAATTATACCTTATGGGTATTAATCACTTTGGGAATAAAGGGCCACAAATCCTCTTTGGTCCCTATGGAGAAAACAACATAAAAATAATAAAAAATAATTTAATGAAGCCCAATAATCCCAAAGTAAGATATATTATTGCCCTTTTTATTAGTAAAATGTTTTCAATAAGAAACTGGCCAGCCAGATCTAAAAGAATGTAATAAATATAGAGGAGTAGGGGCACACATGTCACTTAAAATTCATCAACAATCAAAAGGAACTAGCAAATCAAAAGAAGTCTCCACAATTCATAGATAAATTAGTAAAAGGCATTTAATCAACCCAAAGGAGTTTTTAAAAAAAAAAAAACTTTCTCCAATTAATTCAGAAATTACTGCAAAGATGTTATGGCAACCTTAACTTTTTTGCATAATTTAAACCTAAGAAATACTAAAAAACATTAAGAATATTTACAATTTGATTTCTTTTTTTTTTATTTGCATTTGTGGATTTTGAACTGTTTGCCTTTTCTCCAGCCTGAAACGTAAAAACCACTAGCTACTAGAAAGCAGCTTCTTATCATAGTTATTATAGTTTTAGTCAAACCATTGCCTGGCTGCTATGGGATGTGAAACCTTAGATAACAGTTTAACCAGTGGGGTTTACTTGAGGGCTAATTTCACGCTTGCCTTTTTATCTAACTATGCAAAAACACCAGCCGAAAAATTGTCTTGCCATTTTGCATTTGTGGTGGTCCAGAAACTCTAGTGTGCATTTATGGACCATAATCCACCCATGTGCACACTGTGGGTGCCATTATAAATAGGTGCTGGCTGTCAAAGTGTTGGTGTTTTTTGTACTGGCAGAGAAAAAAGACACGTCTTTAACCGTAACATTTTGTTTACATGTCATAGTTGAATTTGTTGAAACTGTTAGATTATAACGTTACTACATTTTCTGCAAAAGAGGTTTTCAAATTCAAACTGGATCCTTCAAGCTGCATGGAAATGTCTGTACCATGTCAATTTCAAAATTACAGCACTGAGTCTGAACTTCGGAATGGTCATAAAATAGTGTCATTAGATACATTCAGCATATTCTGATTTTAATACCATTAGTGTGACTTACTCTTTTAATACAAATATAAGCACTCCACTGCTATATAAGGTGTTGGATAAGACTATGCCCTATATTGCGTTATGTTACAGATCAGCCCTATGTGTGAGCTTTCTTCCTCCTACTGTGTGACTGACTGTATCTGACTGAGAACACTTGTTTAACCTACAAATAGACCAGGCATTTAATTGTGCGTTTAGCTCAGCCCAACATTTCACACTTTTTCCATTTTAGTGAATGATGTCTTTCTGCAACATGTTCCACTGTGTGACATATACAGTCTGCTTCATCTGTAAAGTATCTTTACTCAAGTGTTCATAACTTGCTTAGGTTTGATCATACATTTGACCATCATCATTATTTACATAGTTCCAGAATATTCAAAAGAGCTGTACACAAATGGTATTTATAATCGTGCATTGCTTGCATCTGTTACAGTATGAATTCAGCGTTATCTTCGACACAACTCATTTATTGGGAGAAGAAGAATCCCTTCAGTTTTTAGTCACTGCACAAAGGTATGTAAATCTATTATTAAACTGGTAGAAGGGGGTTAAACCCTGATACAGAAGGGGGTTATATTCCTTTTAAAGGGGTAGTTCCCCATTCAGTTAACTTCTAGTATATTATAGAATGCCATTTTGTTTTAAGTTGACCTTGATTTTTACAGATTTTTCATTATTTGCCTTCCTCTTCTGCCTCTTTTCAGCTTTCATATGGAGGTCATTGACACTGGCAGCCAAAAAGCTGTTGCTGTGATGCTAACATTTGTTGTTGTTACTTTTTTATTGTTGTAACTCCTATTCATCTTCCAGTCTCTCAATCAAACCACTGCATGATTGGAAATAATTGGAAATATATCAGATATATTAATTTATACCAGCCATATTAATTTATGATCAAAAAAGCAGTAGTGTAAACCTGAATTTTGAGGTATTTTTTTAAAGTGGAACTGAAGTATGTGCACATAAAGTATTAATCCAGATGTGTGCTATTTGAGCACAATTTCTCTGAACTGCTTCTATGATCCAAGTGTTATTTCTCCTTGGAGTTTTAAGCTTTAAAACCTGCAGACATGCTGCAAGCGTGTAGTTCTTGGTATATCATCATCTGTGATATATCAGCTGACTTTGAGACAACTAGGCAAGAAATGGCTATAATGTTTTACATGCGCATACTAAATGACATGCTTAACGGTAATTATATATTTGTTCCCTTTTACTACAGTGGAAATATTGAAAAAGAAGAGACTCTACATGACAACACTCTCCAACTGGCGGTTTCTCTAATGCACGAAGTAGACACATCAGTCACAGGGTAACTGACCAATACACGGCCTGTGAAATAGAAAGGAAGTGCCCAATCTTCATCTTAGTGGAAAATTACATTCTTTCCTTGTTTATAAATTAAACTTTCCAGCACATTGCTTTCATCTAGTCTTTATTTCCCAGGCTGTAAAAACAGGATACATTGCTTTTATCTTTGCTTTTCTGTCAGCATCACTTTCCTATACTTAAAAGTTACCTTTGATACTGTATGTATTTGTTATTAATGGAACTTTCTTGCCAGTTTTTGAGCTGCAAGAGAAAATATTTTTTTTCCCTAACGCTGTGGTGTGGAGATTAGGAAGTGTTTGGGAGTTCTGTAACAAGTGAAGAAACCCACCAGCTTTTTTTGATTAGTTAAATATTTCAGAAATTTAATTCTACTAGGAAGTTTAGGTTTATAGAGCACAAAGCATTTTGATTACCATTTTTTTTCTTTGGAAATCCATGTCAAATAAACATACTTTTCAAAGGGTGAATAGACTGCTCACCACAATTGCCAGAATATAACTCCACAGCTCTTATTCACTTGTATCAGATATTTAGAGTTTCCTCTTTGGCAAACTGCAAGGAATTGTCTGTTCGCCCTTGGATAAATATGCCCCTTTGTGGGTGTTAAGCCAAAACCTACAATTTGTTTTTTTTTAAAAAAAAAAAAAAAAATAGAAAGAGAGAAGTGCATTGTATGTTACAGGGAAGGTTCTTTTTCATTACTCTAGAGACTACTTACTTGTAAATGGATGTCTTTTTGTGCTCAAGCGGGATGTTATTTTTGACAGTTAAATAAAGCCAAAACAAACAGAACTAAATCAAATTACGGCTTAAAAAAATGTTAAGGAAAGAAGAACATTTTATAGCACTGAGAATCCATAAAAAGAGTAAGATCAAGGAAAATGAACGTAGCATGTAGATTGATTAATAAGGGGCACCTGTGTAGTAGTCTGTTTTAGATCGGCGCCATGCCACCCATCTAGCGTGCACAGTGGGAAGATGCTACTGGTCAGAGTGTCAGGACCTAAACATCCATCAGGTTGTTGAGTTGTGGATTTTTTCTTCTTCTTCTACTCATATTAATAAATATCCTCCTTAAAAGCCTGACCGAAACAAGTTGTAGCATTTTACTATTTATCAAGGGTCGCATAGTAAATTTGAATTCAAATTTTCAAGTTTCAAAATTCACACATTTGAATTTTAATTCCCCTATTCAAATGCAAATTTGAATGTGAGATTTATCACACCTCTTCCATGGAAACAGTCCTAATTCGAAAATTCGCCACCTAAAACCTACCAAGTTCATGTAAAAGTCAATGGCAGAGGTCCGTTGAGCCATTTGGAGATGTTAATACGCTTCCTGACATTCAAGTTTTTTTTGGGGGAAAAATTTTTTAGGTCGGAAACATTTGAATATTAGACTTTCAGATTTTTCTGCAACAACCTCCCAGTCGAATAGTGAGCATATTCGAATGAATAAATATTCACATTTATTCGAAATTCGGCCTTTGATAAATGGGCCTCCCCGAGTCACATAGTACTGGCTACTCTAGTACCCCTTGATTTGCCACATTTTCTAGAAAAAATACCAGACTTTTTTATCTCTGTTTTTTTTATCACAAGAAATGTTATTGTGAAATCTTTTAATTAGTGGGAAAGATGAAAAAGAGAAGGGAAAGTGATACAGATTTTAGGGGGATTTCTGCTGTGCCACCTTGGACCCCAATATCCTGGAGATGGAACTTTTAAAATTCAATTGCCCTATTTATGAGTAAAAGAAGGTGGAATCTCTAAGGCTTCTAATAAGGGAAACCAAGCAACCACTTTTGGCAGCACTTAGTGACTAAGGCCAGAAATATTCAGTGCTGAGTCCTGAGGATGACAAAGTAGAAATGTAATAAAACTTTCAACAACATTATGTTCCATTTCTCAGCACACAATAAAGTCAAATTATCTCAGTACATGCTTTTTTATCCCAAGTAAAGTATTGTGTCCAAAATGTGCTACAACAGGAGGATTATACTAATAGCCCAGAGCAACGGTTTATCAGAGAAAGTAGAAAAAAGGGCTACAAAAACTACTGGAAGCTTATGGAGACAGCATTAGTATTCCCAATAATTCAATCTTGAAGTAGAAATGTGATATATAGACAATAGGCTTTCCATCTCTAATTTATATTTTTAAGTTTTGCTGCAGGGCTTTCCCATGTGGTACAGGGATGTCCAACTTTTATAGGTACAAATTATTTGTAATTTCACATGATCAAGGGTCACTTTATATAAAAGCTTAAGCAAATGTCATCACAAAGAAGTCTGTGGAGGCCTTGAGTAGACAGGAGCCATACAATACTTTTGAAGGGCCTTATCCAGCCCATTGTTGTCCAAGAACCAGAACATATTCACATTCTGGTCGCTGTCAGTACATGGTTTAATAAACATATTAGTATTTTGGTAACACACTGGCCAGGTTATTACCCTAAAGGCCAGACACAGACAGAAATGTAAAAGTTTAAAAATGTTTTTATTTCTCCTTTTCAGGGTTGTCTCTCCATCTTCTTTTGTTTATGGGGAATCTGTGGATCCTTCCAATTTTATTCAGTTGCAAGACCTGGAATGTGACTTTCAGCCTCTGAATTTTAGCTTTCAGGTACTTCAGTGCCATTTATATACTTTCCACTATGAAAGTCTTTTTCTGTACATACACCCCATATACAAAGTGCAGTCTCCTTTTCATCTGTTAAACTATTCTGACTGAATGAAAACAAAATGTCTGCTTTTTTGCATATAACATTATTTAATGAAGACTTTATAGCCCGTGCTTGCAGACTCTATACATCCAAGTGCTGCAGCCAGCTCACTAAATAAAGCTTCAGTTAAAATGATGTGCCTTCTCTTTCCTTACTGTTTCATTCAAAATCTATTCATTATAGGTTTATAACTCTGGACCAAGTACCCTTCCCGGATCAACCATTAATGTGTGGTTTCCCAATCGCTTCACTGCTACTGGGGCTGAAATGTTCTTCATTCAGGACGTTATGGTAAGGATGTCTTTATTGTAATCAAAGAATATAACATCATTAATGATAAGAGATACATAGGAGCATAGATATTACAATTATTATGGACACCCATTCAAACTGACTGTACTTTTAATATAGAGTTCAATACAGTTAATCATTATGGGCCAAGTCATACTTTCATAGAAAAACAGACTTCTATAATGACAGGTGCAAAGTTTATTCCTCTTCTAGTAATCCATAACAATAAATCATCAGGTAGTATTTACTGGTCGGCTATTCTAAATCAGACAAATGCAATGATTGCTTCGGGTACCCTGTGAAAATACTAATATTCCACGTATGACCAAGGTGAGGTGGAAAAAAGCTGAAGCATTCAATATCTTACACACATAGATGTTCTAGCAGCTCAGTAATCCAGGTGCAGATTCTGATTATGTTGAAATTTGCTACATTAGTTGATGCATTAAGTTGATATATTTCTCAGCAGCATCTTTGGAATATTAGCAACTATTGTATCAATTATAACAGTTGCCTTTAATGAAACTCAGGGATCCTACTCAGCAGGAACAAAGATAAATGTATCAACTAATGTATTCATTTAGAAAGGTTAAGAGTTGTGCCCTGTAATTATTTTTGCCATTGAAGGAGGTTTGGTAAATTTGGAAGCTTTGGTCACAATTGTGGCAAGCCAACACAACCTATTTTAGTTGTACTTAAATTTAATCATTTGTGTTTTTTTTTATTTTCACCCTCTGCAGTTGTATGGCATGATGTTACTCTCTAAATTGTATTTTGCTTGTAAAACATTAATTCGTTTCAATCAAATAAAACCACATTTTATCCAAATAGCTCAGGGGGCCATTAGCTGGCTCTTTTAAATCGTTTTTTTCAGCAGCTCTCCAGTTTGCAATGTCAGCAATCTGGATGCTAAGGTCCAAATTACCCAGCAACCATGCTATGATTTGGATAAGGAGCTGGAATATGAATAGGAGAGGCCCTGAATAGATAGATAGGTAAGAACTAGTAGCAAGAACAACAAATGTGTAGCTTTACAGATGGGGTCAGTAACCCCAATTTGAAAGCTGAAAAGAATCAGAAGACAGACAGCAAATAATTAAACACCAAAAAAATAATAAATAATGAAGAGCAATTAAAAAGTTGTTTAGAATTGGCCATTCTAGAACATACCAAAAGTTAACTTAAAGGTGAGACACCCTTTGAAACCTTTATGTTACCATCAAGAGGTTATTTATCAGAGGTCGAATTTGAATTTATGTGAATTTTTTTTACTCTAATACATTAAAAATATACTCACAACTTGAATGAAAGGTTATTTATGGAAAAAACCTGAACGTCTAATATTCCATTGAATAGTCCAGGACCCAAAAATTTCAAATCGATCAACGGACCTTTAACTTTTACATGAACTCGGCAGGTTTTAGGTGGTAAATATTCAAATTAGAAATGTTTCCATTGTCGAGATGTGATAGTTCTCACATTTGAATTTACATTAGAGTTGGTGCCTTTGAATTCGAATTTGTGAGTTTTGACACCTTAAAAAAAATTTAATTTTTAGCAATAGAACCTTAAAAAATCTGCCCCTTAGTATAATGTAGAGAGTGATATTCTGAGACGATTTGCAGTGGTTTTTATATTTTATTATTTAAGGCTGGAGTGACTGATGTCTAACATAACATAATAGAACACTGCTTCCTGTTTTTCAGCGCTCTAACTATGAGTTAGTCAGTGACTTGAAGGGGGGACATAACTGTTCAGTGAGTTTGCAATTGATCCTGCAGCTCAGATTCAAAAGCAAACAGTTATGACCCACGAGCCCCCCTCAAGTCACTGATTGGTTAATGCCTGGTCATTTTAAATGAATGACAATATAATGCACCATTGTTCTGCGCTGTTAAAACTGGTGTGTTTGCTTTAGAAACACAACTATAGTTTATATAAAGAAGATGCTGTTTAGCCATAGGGGCAGCCATTCAAGCACAGATTACTCAGTAGATAACAGATACGTTGCAAAGGATCCGATCCCACTGTTTACTACAGAGCTTATCTGTTATCTGCTGTGTATCCTGTGTCTTTTCTCCTTTTCAGCTTTAAATGGCTGCCCCCATTGCTACACAGCAGCTTGTTTGTATAAACTACTAAACCAGCTGTACCAGTGCAGCACAACAGTACATTATATTTTCATTACTTTAAAACACTTTCATTTTTTTGTGTTACTGTTCCTTTAAGTGCTGGAATACTTGGTCAGCTGAACCACATGTTGCCAGTAAACAAAGATTAGCATAGATCAAAATGGTAATCAGAAGTGTAAAACGATGGCTCTGTTACACTGGTTCTTTTACACCAGTGCTTTAAATTGCATTATCTATGGCAATTAAAAGATTTGTGTTCCAATCATGGCAGCTGCAAGTAGCGCCCTGCATCAAGTCAGGTACCTGTGGAATACCTGAAAATTGGTCGGGTTTGGCCAGGAAGATCCCAGTTCCCTGACCATGCGGGCGGTCTGTGGGTACCCTGCATGGGTACCCAGGCCAATTGCAGATGAACCAGATCTGGTTGACCGTCTCCAGAGTGTCACTATTGGCCACCAGCAACATCACTTCTGGTTTGTGCAGGTCCAAGGTCTGGCTAAAGTTTTAGATGCCGCAACTAGGTTCCGGAAGCATTTATTTATTAGCATGCAAATTAGAGTAGTCATACAGTAAACAGCTTGTAGCAACCAATCAGCAATTTTATTTGAACAGTTGACTACAAATTAGAAAACAAAAGCAAAGATGGTGATGTTTGTCTCCAATGTTAATAAATACACGATACACCCCTAAGTGTTCTGCCAAAAACATGTTAAAAATAGCAATGCCATGGTATTCATTTCTTTAGTTTGCAGTACCAAAACACAAAAGCAGTAAATAACACCTAGTCTTAGGTTATTGCCCACAGAAGTCCTAACATGGACTGAGCAATATTTGTGGCACCTTTTAAAAGTTGTAAGAAATATTTGCATTTCATGCACACATGTCACTCCTTTAATTTGTCAGTCTGTTTGCACTACATTGAACATTTAGTAACAAATGAAAAGCAGAGTACTGTCTGAGGAGGTGAGACATAAAAGTACATAAGGTTATCAAGAACTCTGAGGCCCATGGCACTGTAGCAAATGTCCTTGGAAGTAAGAGGAAACATTTATCAAAAATTACAGAGAACGACTGTTTACATTGTTGAGAAAAAACTTGAGCAATTGCCAGACAGATTCAACTTGACCTATAGACACAAGCTACAACTTTTTTAACATGCACCAGCACCACCCTTGGTCAACTCAATAAAAAGGATTTTGCAGTATAGAAGGAGACCTAGGAAAAATACCACTGTTGACAGAAAAACATAATAAGGCGTATGCAGAGTTCACCTGAAGCTCAAATCCTTCTGGGAGAATGTCAGCTGAGATTAAGAGTTATTTGGTAAAACACAGCATCTCTTTATTTACAGAAACAAAAAAACACTGCAAAGAAATGCGCCCTAAATATGTAGGAAGTTTGTTGATGTTTTGGGGTTGCTTTACTGCCCAAACAAGAAATTACCAAAGTACTTTGTATTGGAGAACACTACTGATCCCAGTGTCTCTTTCACAGATCTAGGGTCTTTCAACAGTACTATAGGTCGTATTCCTTGCGTTCTCCTTTAAATCAAATGGAGCAAATGACCAGTAACCAGTATTTAATATAGTGCTGCTGATTAACGAGTCCGTCATGCTGGTCACTCCATTCCACGTGGGTGCTGTTATGTTGCAGTGGAAAATAATAGTAAATGCTGCTGACAATTCTCTGCAGTGATCTAGTGAGGTATTGTACTTTTTGTGCAGTTGTAAATTTCCTTTCTGAGCACAGGCAGGTTTACTGGAACTGAGACGTGAGTAATAGCACAGTTAGCAAAAGGTTCTGGAATGTTTTACTGTTATAGTAGATATTCCTTCTATAAACATTTCTGCTCTCCCTCCCACTATTGAGAAGTGGGGTGGGGTGGGGGTAACACATCAAGATGCATATTGTTTTCAGTAGTTCGCTTTGTTAGGGCCAAGGATTTTAATCTGTTTACGTCCTTGCTTTTCTTGGCTCTGAGGTTATGGATTTCTCTTCAGTCTGTAACCAGAAATCTTTGCTCTTATACATCTATTGTACAAAAGTTACACTGGCAGTAATGGATATGAATATGCTAATGTCCATATCTTCAGGTGTCCTTCCTATAACTTGTGGTACAAGGCATTTAACCTGTAAACTAGCATTGTATTTAAACCAAGATTACTGGAGATTTAGGGGCACATTTACTTAATTCGAGTGAAGGAATAGAATAAAAAAACCTAGAATTTCGAAGTGTTTTTTTGGCTACTTCGACCTTCGACTTCGAATCGAACGATTCGAACTAAAAATCGTTCCACTATTCGACCATTCGATAGCCGAAGTACTGTCTCTTTAAAAAAACCTTCGACCCTCTACTTAATTAACCCTCGATATTCGATCCTAAGTAAATCTGCCCCTTCGAGTATTAAAGAACTGTAAACCAGTTATCCTTCAGTGAAATAAGCTGTTACATAGATGATGCTTACATCATTATTATGAGCATAAAGCAGTTGATGGTATATTACTGTGCAAGGAGATTATGAATAGCTTATCTTTATATGTTTTAAAATGTGCAATTATTATTAATAATATCAAGAACTCTGACGTCATTCTGAGGCTACAATGCTCCATTATGATTGCAAGGCTAGAGGTGCTAGAGCACATCAGAAAGGGGGAGGAACCCCCAAACGTTTTGTGAAGATCTAAAAAAAAAAAATACAAGGGATTTAACACATATGGTATCATGAGTGCTATCTGATTTTTTTTTGTTTTAGAATGAGGGAAAACTTAAAATCAGGGCATGTAAAATTGAGGTTTTGCTGTAATTATATCTTATTTGTGATCAGGTACAAGGTACATTTTATTACTACAGAGAAAAAGAAAATCATTTTTAAAAATGTCAATTATTTCATTAAAATGGAGTTTACAGAGATGGTTTTCATGTAATTCAGAGTTTTCTGGATAACAGATTTCGGGATCATGGATCCCATACTTGTATGTGTTTAGAAGGTGGCAATGAAAAGATTATCATTTGATGAATGTCAGGTTTGAATATGTAGGTTGGTTTATTTGGTTTATGAGAGACATATTTCAGTTGTACGGGTAAATATAATATGTTTTTAACTTTTTATGTTTGTAATTCTATGGGGCATATTTACTTAAGGGTGAAGAGACTAGAGCTGGCGACGATTCGACAGCGTTAACGCTTTCAGGCACTTCGCCGATTTACTAACGGGCACAGGCGTAACTTCGCTAGCGAAAGAGACAATGCTAGTGGTCATTCGCACTCTATTGCCAGGCAAATTTTGGTTCTGGCGAATGGAAGTTACTCCGCAAATTCACTAAGATGTGGATTTTACTGAACGTTACCTCTTTCGCCAGACTTGCTTCCCCAGCTCAGACCAGGTGAAGTGCATTGCAGTGCATAGATCTTCCTCATTTTTTGTTACTTACATCATATTTTTAGTGGAAAACGTTTCTTAGTCCCAAAAAATGCTGGCGTCTTTTCCTTTTTTCAGAGTGATAGCCTGCAAAAGTCCTTAAAATTTTTTTTGGGTAACCGGATTCCCCCATACATTTTCTAACATATGGCACATAAACTATACAGTGGGCTCATGTGCAGGGCAATATAACAACTCTATTTTCTTTATTAAGGTTCCCTGGACTTGTGTAATGTAATGTATTTGCTGCAACATATCCGTCCATTCAACTTTATAATTTCCCACCATATGCAAATTAGCCTGAGCGAGACCTCTAATGAAGTTGCACTAGGCATAATTGAACGCTAGCGCATCTTCGTTTTGATTGCCGAAGTTAGTGAAAATTCGCCAGGTTTCGGCACCATGGACACAACTTCACATTTTAGTAAATTATTGTTGTCTGAGCAAATTTCCGCCTGGTGAAGGGTTGCGACTAGGGATGGGCGAATTTTACCTGTTTCGATTCGCCAAAAATTCGCCACCGGCGAAATGTCGCAGACGCCCATTAAAGTCTATGGGCATCAAAAAAATTTTGCGCGCGTCTTTTTATTTTGACGCACAAAGCCATATAAGTCTATGGGCGTCATTTTTTCGGCAAAACAAGGCGAAAAAATTCGCCCATTTGTGGTTGCGACAGCTGCAAAGCCATCAGTGGCGAATTTTCGCCGCTTAGTCAATTTACCCCTAAGTCTTCTAAACTACTGGGGGATGGAGGGGGGATCCTTAACATAAAAATACCCATAGATTGTGTGGGTAGGACATCCTTTCCATGGACAGGCAGTGAGAATTGACAGATGGAAGGGACAGATGCACCTCTTCGGTGAGCTTAAAATATGTTTTATAAATATTACATACCATGCTGCATTCATTTAGAAGTATTAATATCAGTTTAATGCAGATAAAGTGGTACCATCTATCAGTAGAATAGTAGTGTATAGAATGGGTCATTTCAACAATATTTAAGCATATTTTATGATCTTGTAATCTGCATTTCATAGGTTTGTAATAAGTGTTTGTTGTTATATACATATATCATTGTTTTCCTCAGGTGAGCCAAGACAAAGGAAATTGCTCTTTCCAGAAAAATCCTGTACCTTGTGTAATTCCACAGGATAAGGAAAACATTTTTCATACAATATTTGCCTTCTTCACTAAATCTGGCAGAAAAGTGTTGGTAAGTGTCTTGACTACTGCTTTTGACATGTTATTTTAAAATACTTGCAAAATAAAGCAAATAAACAAAATACCCAAGGTGCTATCTGAATCTAGATGAAAACTAGAAGGTTATGTACTTCAACGAAGAATTACTATAAAGAGATGATGATACACAGAATGGAATAGATCACCAGACAACTGGGGCAAATTTGCGCATAGGCAATAACCAATAGCAACCAGCCATGCTTTGTACAGTTAGCTACAGGTAAAATGAAAGCAGCAATGTGATTGGTTGCCATTTTTCCAGTGTTTATAAATTAGCCCAGATCATTTCTAAGGAGCAGGGTCCATGCGCAAAAAGAGATCTAGCAAGCACATCTATTATCCTAATCAAATATGTGCACTTCAGGAGTTGTGTAGTGATTTTCTTTTACAAAATGGACACTGCACCTACACATTTACCTGCTAAACTGAGTTTACTACAATGGAATATAGATATGGCATAGTTTTTTTTAATTTATAAAGGCTTTGTGTTCCAGCTACAACTATTCTTATTTAGCTTGTTTTAGTTTTTACTGGCAGAATATGAGCCTAACAGTGTCCTTTAAACCACATGTCATAGGACATTTGTAAATTTGTGATGATCTTTGTTGCTGTTTTAATAGGCTTTATACACCTCAGACTAGACGTATTCTAGAATAGCAAGTATGTGCATTGCTGTTGTCACTTGTGTCACATTCAAGTACATGCCAGTGACTGCAAGATTTCCAGAGCTCTGTGCCAATGGTAGTTTTGATTCTGGCACTCCTACTATTTTTATAACCACTTTCCCTCTGGCAATGGAATGGGGAGGGTGTTATTTAAAAGTCTGGATTCTTTTGTTTTTCACTTGAAAACATTTTGTGAATTTGTTAAACTGTCTGAAAACTAATATAGCCCAGCTCTAGACACATTTGTGCACCTTTAGCTCAGCCCTGTTATGCAAAGCAGCTGCAACAATTGGTATTGGTTTTACTTCTGCACCCTCAGCCAGCTTACTGGGACTTTCCTCTCATGGTGCATACCCTGTACCATCTATTGGCTAAGAAGCCTACTCACTGGTGGCACAGGTATTCTTTTGCAACATTTCAGTTCAGTACAGTGGACATGCTGGGAGTTGTGAGTAACATGAAAGTGGAAGTTTGGTCAGATTTCAAGGTACAGCAGTGTGTGCAGAGACACTTATAGTGAAGTAGAAGAGGGGGAAGTTGGTGCAAGCATTTGTACATGAGTAAAGGTGCTGGCAGAAAGAATAAAATATGTATGCCGATTATAGATGCAACAAGCATCTCGCAGGTCTTATGTAGAAACAATTAGGTCATTTTATTAGTGGAGACTGACGTTTCAGCTACAACAGTAGCCTTTCTCAAAGTGAACAAACACACACAACTTGTGTCTAATTAACATGTGGGGGGAGAACGTGCTAGTTGTGACATCATATTACATCAAGGTGAGCAAGAACCATTAGCAGTGTCGGACTGGGACACCAGGGGCCCACCAAAAACCCTTAGACCAGGGGCCCACCCAAAAACCTTTAGACCAGGGGTCCACTCAAAGTATTATTGTCTTCCTTTCCTCACTCAACCTCTATTCTCTTAGTCTCTTTACTTTACATACTATAACCTATTATTCCATCTATTTAGCATCTTTATTCTCATAGAAATAGGGAATGGCCATGAAATAAGCCAAATGTTTAGAAGCAGGAGGGCCCACTGATACCATGGCCCACCGGGAGTTTTCCCAGTCCAACACTGACCATTAGCATTTAACCTTTGCATAATGAAAACTAGATCCACTGCAAAAACCCTGCAAAATAGAGTTCAGAATGTGCTCTGTTTTGCCATCAACAATAAAAAATAAACAACACTTTAAAGCAGAAGGAAAGGCTAAAATTAAGTAAGCTTTATCAGAAAGTCTATATAAATACACCATTAAACCCTCAACGTAATGCTGCTCCGAGTTCTCTGTCAAAACAAACACAGCATTTCTTTCCTTCTATTGTGAATACATGGGCTTCTGTATCAGACTTCCTGTTTTCAGCATAAACCTCCAGGGCAGGGCTTGAGCATGCTCAGTTTGCTCCTCTCCCCCTCCCTCCTCCCCTCTCTGCTGTAATCTGAGCCTAGAGCTATGCTTGAGCAAAAAAACTCAAGCAGGAAGTGTTGTCACACCAAGTGAATATGGCAGCTGCTATCCTAAACAAACAGAGAGAGTGTCTAGAGCCGTTTACTCAGGTATGGTAAAGCATTCCACAGAATAACTAGTGTTATAGCTTGCACTATTGTGGCTAATCTATCAACAATAAACTGCTTCAGGTACCTTTCCTTCTCCTTTAACAAAGCTGCTGGGTTATTTGTAGATGGGTAATATATTGGTCCCAGGGTGGTATATCATATCACACCCTGGAACATGGAATAATTAATACAGGCCAGAGCTGCAAGGTAATTGATGCAAATATTTCTGACAGAAATTTTAAGGAGGAGCGTTCTGGTGCAAGGGATTATTTTTCCATGTTTTTCACTTCTTAAGGTGGCCATACACGGGCCGATAAAAGCTGCCGACAGACCGAGTCGGCAGCTTATTGGCCCGTGTATGGGGGCCCCCGACGGGCTTCCCCGATCGAGATCTGGCCGAAAGTCGGCCAGATCTCGATCGGATGGGGTTAAAAATCCCGTCGGATCGCGGCCGCATCTGTTCGTTGATGCGGTCCCGCGATCCGACCGCCCGTTTGCGAACGTGAAGGATCCGATCGTTGGGCCC
Organism: Xenopus laevis; assembly: GCF_017654675.1. Classification (NCBI taxonomy): domain Eukaryota; kingdom Metazoa; phylum Chordata; class Amphibia; order Anura; family Pipidae; genus Xenopus; species Xenopus laevis. The sequence continues at coordinate 64,595,832 of NC_054381.1, read as the reverse complement.
TAGGGCCCACGATCGGATCAGCCCGATATTGCCCACCTCACGGTGGGCATATCGGAGGGAGATCCGCTCGTTTGGCGACATCGCCAAACGAGCGGATCTATCCGTGTATGGCCACCTTTATTTGTGCTTGTTACCAAAGACTGTGTAACGGAATAAGCTGCATTCACTTGCCTTTAAGAGAGCAAATTCTGTGACTGCTTTGTTTACCCTAAAAGACTGTGGAAAGTGGCCCCAGGTACCCCTTCAGGTCTAGGTATCAGAAGTACTGATAAAGAGACATTGAGGAGTTAGCTGAAGGTTGTCCATGGAACTATATTAGTAATGGTATTTGGTATTATACCTGAACAAAGCATAAGACAACATTGTGAGCCCCACACCAAAAGGACAGAAAAGGTGCAGCGTGATAAAGAATGCAGTCAGGGAGATCAAAAAAGAATATAAAAAAGAACCACAAGCTCCACCTGTACTAACCACAGTATCAGTAATGTCAGGAACCTATTCGATTACAATAATAATACTTTTACTACAATTTAAAAAGCTACTAGAAGCCACTTGAGAGTTGTAAGAGGTTTAATACTTCTTGGTTGTTTCTCATTGACACTAAGGGGCAGATTTACTATGTGGTGTAAAAAACGGCATAATAATATGCCACACATAGCCAGGCATCGGCCATATAAAAAAACGGCATAATTTTTTTTACGTGCTTTTTCTTTGAGTAACTTCCACTGGAACTTGCTTACAAAGGTCTGAAGCAATGTAAAATAATGGCATAAAATGTGGCGTTTGCATGGCGTAAAATAAAACACACCTTCATAAGTTCACCGTTTATTTTACACCGGTTTTTCAGCGAATTTCGTTTTGCACAGCATAATAAATACACCCCTGTGTCTAACAAGGGTTCTTATGAAATGTTTATGTTGCTGCTTATGTAAGCGCCTGGCAACATTATTTTTATATTTATAATGCAACCCGTCTCTTGTCTTTGTTTGTTTTGTAGGAGTGCGAACGTACAAGCAAGTCCTGTTTAGTGGTAAACTGCCATCTAAGCTCCCTGGCCAAAGAGGAGACCCGAAACATAGATGTGCTTATGCTGCTTAACACAGAGATACTCAAAAAAGTAAGGAGCAACAATGTACTGTATGTGATATTATTCTGACATGAAGGACCATTGGTTGACAGTAGAGCAGCAGAATGGTTATGGCTTCTTTTTTATATCCTAGATAACTTGCTAGGATTATAGGCTTTTATATGAACATTATGGGTGGGATTTGAGAATCCAGCAACATCCTTAAACTTCAGGTCACCTTCTTTCTATATGTTGAACTTGACCTATCCTCTGTTATCTAATGTCCTCCCTGGACTGGCTTGATAAGGGCTGAATTATCAATGAGATACAGTTAATCATTTCTAACATAAAAATATAGGAAGTTGGCTTTCTAACACATCACATTATCTAGGTAGCGGAAATTGCTGAAGAGGAAAGGGCTATGGAATTGTTTTATTTTAATGATTTTATAAAAATCCATGTGCCAAAAATTTAATGGGACAGAACTTTTTTTTTTTATCTTTTTCTACTAGTGAGAAAATAGGGCTTTTCCTTTTCCACCCTTTATGTATATATTGAAAAAAGCAGAAACATTAGGAGGCAGACTGTATTGCATTGGAAAGATATACTTTCATTATTGTTTTATTGCTTCCTGCCTTGGTGCAGTGTTGCCAGATCCTGCTCTCTTTTGTTTGACAGCCTTGTTTTATTATGCAGGTCTTTAGCAAAAAAAATAAATACAAAATTCTCATGCAGGACAAACTAAAACTCAAAATCTAAATGATGCTATATGATATGATGATATATATTATTATTTATTTAGTAAGCCTTTAGCTAAGCTTAGCATTACAGAGAAAAGGGAAATCATTTTTAAACATTTCAATTATTTGGTTAAAATGGAGTTTATTGGAGATTTCTGTAATTTGGAACGTTCTGGGTAACGGGTCTCCAGATAACAGGTCCTACACCTGTACTCAGAAGCGACTGGTTCGTTATCACTGTTCTTAAATAGCTGGAAAACATACCCAGTGGCTTGACGCTTCCTTTCTCAGATGTAATGCCAGTAATTACTATATAGTAATTTGCCAGTAATTACTGACACACCTTTGTTCCTGCCAACCAATAAAACACACAAAGGGGGCTATTTATCATGCTGTGCAAAAAAAAACGTTAACAAAATGCACCACAGGCATCCCTGTTTTAGAAATGTCGTAGTTATCAAGCTGTATTGATTTTCAGTGACCCCATACATCTGTGTAAAAATGTGGTGCAGCCTTTGGAAACTGCTGTGGGAAAATTTGGTGTTTATCTCTCATGGGTTTTTTCTGCATTTTTTTCCCACTTACTCGCTGTTTGCAGTTTTCCAATTGACTTTATTGGATAATGCAAGGTCTGAAATGGTGTAAAGTAGCGGCATCAAATCCGGAGTACTGGCAGCATAGAAGGAAACACACACCTTGATAACTACGTCATTTATTATACCCAGCTTTATACACCATTTTTTTGGTGTTAATTGTTTTATACATTATGATAAATAGGCCCCCAAATCTGCAAATGACTATTTTTATTACTGTACACTTAAGAAAGATTAAAAAAAGATTATTGAAGCAATGGTGCTGTATTCTGGAACAATGCTTCAAATATGATTAAGCGCATTATAGCCAAACCTCTGCCCCAATTACATTATCATTACATATCATTATTTCATCCTCTTATCATCCTGATCTGATATTAAATGGGTTTGGTGGCTGAATGAGGGGGTTTCCATGAAATGAAACTAAAAATTGCTGTCACTCTAAAACGTATCCTTTTTCTTCACTCTGAAGTTAGCCACCCCCTTTATTAAGATTTCCATATAACCTTGTGCCCTAGATCTGTCTATTGCATCACTTTATCGCTTTTTTTCTGGTTATTTACCCCTACACCATATGTCATGCTCTTCTTTTCTTTACACCTTTTCCTCTCCCACTGGACAGTCATTCTACAAAAATACTGAACTTTGCATAACAATAAACTGCAATTTGCTGATCATAATGTTCATACCATTTAAAATACTGAATTTAACTAGAATTAGGAATACATGGCAAATACTTTTTTAAATAAGTCGTGTCATTTATTTGCACAGGATAGTTCATCAGTTATCCAGTTTGTCTCAAGAGCAGTGGTGAAGGTGGACTCAAATCTACGAGCGATTGAGGTGCAACAAGGAAATTCTAACCAGGCAACGGTGAGTAAATGTCCAAATTACAGTTCCTTAGTGCAGAAGCTCATCATTAAGTCAAATATTCCAAATACAAATAACTTTAATTATGAAAGAGAAATGCAACTAAAAGAGAAAATGTCAGGCACTCACAGATCCCACAAACAGGCCTGCAAAAGAACTGAGAACCTTATTTAGGCCACAAAGCAGACAAATAGTTAGCCCAATGTGCTTTGTGCCGGTGTGTGTGAGTGTCTGCCGTTTTCTCCTTTGGTTGGATGCCTCCACCTTAGGCTATAGGTCTGGAGCATGGGAACCCAGGCCCCACATGTTACTGGTGAGACACTAACCTTTCTGGCTTTTTACATTGGAATCTTTTCTATAAGTATACCATTAGAAATTCAAATGAATAATCTAAATATAAGATTGATATACACTATCCTGCCAAAAAAGAGATTACCTATGCTAGCGTAGATTTATGCTATCTCTAATTATAGGCTATTACTCCTAGGAATAACTACAAGTAACTCACAATTTTCTCCTTTGACCAAGTGCAAAATGTATGTATAAACTGGATCAATATGTATGTAGATCATTGGGAGGTTATAGGCAAAATTCTTCATAAATTAATTAAAAATCCCCTTGTATCTGTGTTGCCCCCCCCACCCGACAGTGAATTGTTTCTTAACTGTAACAATGAACAAAACAGCATATTGCTTCTAAATAAGTTGTGCAGTAATAATAGCTATGTAATATCAAACTAATATTTTACTGCCGTTGAATCTAGGGCTGGTTTGACAGGGGTCCAGGATGTTACTATCAATACATACCTCCCAACTGTCCCGTTTTTAGAGGGACAGTCCCTCTTATGACAGCTCAATCTGCAGTCCCTCTGTTGTACTGAAAGTCCCGTTTTTCTCTGCACTGAACAGCCAGAAAAAGAAACAAAGTTTCTAAGTTAATTAGCTTTTGGCACTGAGCCCAGAACAACCTCAGCAGCATATAAGATACTTTTGTAACAATTTCGAGATAAGCAAATAAGTAATTGTAACAACATAAGATAACAGGTCCCTTGGGAAGAGTTATACTCATCTTAAAGAGAAATTCACCTTTATTAAGAAAACTAATAACTGAAAAAAAACACAGAAATATGTTCAAACTTTCATAACCTGCCATATTTTGTAAAATGAACATGGAACAAAAATGGGTGTGGTCAACTTTTTCGGCCCTCTTTTTATTTCCAAAATGTTGGGAGGTATGTCAATAGCTTGGCAGCTCTTTCATATGGGCTACTCACTACAATTATAGAGGTATATAGCTTGAGCTGATTGTGATGTGATTTGATTGCAAATATACACCTACTGTTTGCAAGTCCCACTAGTGAAGATAATTTGTTTTCCTTGCCCCACAGGGACCACCTTGGTCGGATTTTAAGCTTCTTGTAACGCTAGCAGTACTTATTCTACTAAACTAGTTGTACATAGGCAACTTGATACTTTAATGGAGAACTAAACCCCCATAAAATGCCTCCTATTGCCCCTCCCCTCCCTGCTGAGTCTATTAGATGGAAAAATGTCCCTGCTTGGAAAGCTGGCCTATACATGCAGAGTAGCATAGACGAGTTCTCAGACACCGTCTTCTGGATCTTTGAGTCTTCTTATTATTATTCTTTTGCTGATGCGCTGAGCTTTTGGCACGTGCTGAGTTAGAGCTAATCCTGGACTAGCTCCAACTGCGCATACATCAGAAAGTTCAGTGTAGGCGAATGTACAGAACAAAATCCGAAGATGCAGAAGATCGCACCTGAGAACTGCTCTGCACTACTCTGCAGTCTATGGGGGCTTTTCCTTTTATGGGTTTATAGGACTTCATTGTACACTGCTTCAGAATATGCTGGCTCTGTAGTAATAAACTAAAATAATAACAATATGTAGAAAGGTAAGCTAAGGGACAGTACATCAGTGTGTTCATGTTATCCAGAATAGTGAATGTTATTGTGACTTGCTGAAATAAGAAAACATTATTTTCTGGGTTGCTGTTCAGTTGGCTTTGTATGTAACACTTGGATTTCTAACAAATCTTTTCATGTTTCCACCCAGAACGGCCCCCTGGAACAAGAAACTGGTATTTTTGTAGGAATAAGTAAAAAAATATTCAGTGTTCTCCCTTGACATTGGTGTTTGGCAACCTTATGCAAACATTTGGCATAACTACACTAAACCAGCACACAGGCTAGGTATTTTAGAGTCAATAAAAACCCTTTTCCATATTCATTTTAAATAGATTTATAGGGCATTCAATTCCTGCATGCATGAATGAAACTTTAGCAAGATTAGACTTGCAAAATTCTGCAGATCAGAGAATACAAATATGATTTCCATTAGCGGCTATCTAATGCTGTTCAAATTTCTGCAGAAAAAGTAATTTATACTTTTCCCATTTATAAAATTTAAAGGAAAGATAAAACAATGAAATAATAGTTGGAAATCTTTCAAATGACATCAAAGCCATATTCTTTGCAAAATATGTGGGGACACCTAGGTGTCAGCCTGTCTTTTCATGGTTGTCCATACATGTGTGCTGTAGCCTTTAAACCAAGAGGTGATGCACCCCTACCTGCAAATAAATTCAACAGTAATGTACTGTCCTGTTGATTAAAATTTGATGACAGTTTTGGGGGCAGATATGTATTCCTACCTATATGGATTTTTAGGGTTTAGTTCCCCTTTAACAAACTGTACCGTGTCACTATAATGTGACTGTTTCATATGTTTTGAGTGCAAATATACGGGAAACATACTCTTATGTAATGTGGCATGCTCCAGATTTTATTACGGTTTCATTACAGTTAGTGAAGCATAAATATTTTCTCTGGCATTGTACAAATACTGTAGGAGGAGGAAGACAGTTGAAAAAAAAGTAAAGGCAAACCAAGAAAGGTTTTAAGGTGGGCTTTAGAGCTTACAATCAAGAGTTTCCTATTTGCTGCTCCATGAAGTGATCCAATTTCATACAGAGAGGGAAATTTAAGGCATGTGGTTTGAATTAGTGTTTTGTCCTTTTAACTTTCGTTTACTCTCTTTGTTTACCTTCTTATGGAATGCAGTTTAGGAACACTTCTTACAAACCACAGTTATGCATATGCAACCATAAATAGATGACAATTGCTTTAATAGTCTTTTTTTGGCAACCAACTTAATTTCCAGGAAACCCTGTTATGCCGATTTCTAAGAAATTCTTAGCTTGTACGTTGCTATGGTGTGTTGCTGGAAAAAGATTTTAAGACAGAGTAATTTGACTCCATAGTAGACCATTGAATGTATTATGCTTTGATTTTTAATACAGAGAAGTCAGAGAAAGTGGTGAGATATAGAAAATACTGGGTGCATTTAAAGAATGACTGGTATAGCTGTAGAAATACACACACGTTATATATTTATCTGTTGAACTGGCACTTGTGTATATATGGTACAGTATACATTGTGTGCTGCTGTAAATATAAATACAGATCTGGGATCTATAATCCAAAATGCTTGGGACTTGGAGTTTTCAGGATAAGGCATCTCATATTTTAGCACTTATAGCCAAGAATGTCCCGTAGTTCAAAATTTGTATAATATTTTCAATTCTGGGCCATTTTTGACTTGGCAACTAGATTCCACTAAGAGACAATATTTATCTCATATTTTGGAACACCATGCCTCAAGGCTGCTAGAAAACATGTAAACATTAAATAATGTGAATTTCTGCCAACAGCATGGATTTATGCTAGTTGTGTTAACTTGAAGTTTAACATACTTACTCTGGGGGCACAGGTCCAGGATTGGTAAGACGTGCAAAAATGCTTTCTAACATACATGTGTAAAAGACGTGCCATGTGGGGGTAGGCCTACATGTCTTCCCCTGCCCACCGGTATTAATTCAACCACTGACTGTTAGTCAGAAGGAAAAATTCATGCAGATTCCTGCAGACATTCGTCACATGCTGTGGGCCTGTCAAATGTCCAATTGCAGTTTTCTTTTGCACTTTGCACACCGAGTGGGGCATTGTCTTATTACTACATAGAAAAATCAGTCAGAAATGAATGAATAACATTTTTTTTGTGTATTTAAAATCAACAATATAAGCTTGTTTTGCAGCTTTCTGAATACAAAGTTTCCACCTATATGTGACTTTAAGCATATCTGCAATCACAAAACAGTTTAATAATTTCGAGCATAATTCTATTACAAAACAGATATTGCCATTTTAGTTTGTGTTAAAGTCCAGGGAGTGCTGAGGTATACATTTAGCACTTACAAGTCTGATCCCTTTGCATTAATATATATTATTATAGTGACTGCAAAAATGCTGCTTTCAATTGTTTTTATAAATAACTTTAAAGGGGTAGTTCACCTTTAAGCAGGCCCGGATTTGTGGCGAGGCCACATAGGCCGGGCCTAGGGTGGCAAAAAATTAGGGGTGGCACGCCGCCCAGCCACATTATGGGGACCCCTCGCGGCGTGCGGGGGAGCGTGGGCAGGTCCCATCGGACTGCGCGGCCTAGGGGCTCCCGGCCGAGAAATCCGGGCTTGCCTTTAATTATGTTATAGAACGGCCAATTCTAAGCAACTTTTCAATTGGTTTTCGTTATTTATTTTATATAGTTTTATAGATATTTGCCTTTTTCTTCTGACTCTTTTCAGCTCTCAAATGGGTGTCGCAGACCCCCTTCTAAAAAACAAATGCTCTCTAAGGCTACAAATGTATTGTTATTGTTACTTTTTAGCACTGATCCTTCTATTCAGGCCTCTCCTATTCATATTCCAGTCTCTTCAAATCAATGCATGGTTGCTAGGGTAATTTGGACCCTAGTTACCAGATTGCTGAAGATGCAGATTGAAGAGCTGCTGAATAAAAAGATAAATAACTCAAAAACGTTCAATAATAAAAAATGAAAACAAATGGCAAATTGTCTCAGAATATCACTCTCTCCATCAGACTAAAAGTTATTTCAAAAGTGAACAACCCCTTTAAACGCACTGAAAATTTGTAATAAATATATATTAGAAAGTTGCTTAGAATTAATTAATTCATTTTCTTTTATTAGGCACATTTTTTTATTTTGGGGTTAACATGCCCTTTAAGTTGTCAGTGTCCAGATATGATAAGGGATTGAACGTAAGAGCTATAAGGCAGGATGTTTTGATGTTTGTATGACAGACTTTGAGGGGGTGTATTTTAGTTGATTTTTGCATACACCTTAATTTGGGGACATCAGACCAGACATGTGGTCCAAAGACCAAACTGCTAATTCAGGAACAACAAGTAGAGACTAACACCACCCCCCCCCCCAAAGTCACTTTAAGCCCACATCTAATTTGATAAGAACTCCTGTGCCCAACCTGAACCTCTCACTTCATGTTGCAAACCAAAGATGCCACTGTGAATATGGATTTTGGGAATAAAAGGAGGCCAGGAAAGGGCAAAGTGTATGTGCTGATCATAACCATGCTCCTAATGGCATATTTGCAGATCACTGACAGTACTGGGACATGGGAGGTAGCATAGATAGTGATGTCAGCATGCTAAAAGAAAAACTTTTTTACATAGTAGTAGCAGTTTGTGGCTTATATGCAAACACAACCAAACATATTCAGCCTTTCCGTGCCTTTTTAGAGTTTAACTATGCCCCAATTGTTTCACAGAGACAAAATAATATTAGACTATATAGAAGACTAAATGATTTCTCTCATAATAAACCCAGGTGTATTTTGCCCCTTAATGGAGAACTAAACCCTAAAAATGAATATGGTTAAATGCCATGCCATATTTTATATACTGACCTTATTGCACCAGCCTAAAGTTTCAGCTTGTCAATAGCAGCAATGATCCAGGACTTCAAACTTCTCACAGGGGGTCACCATCTTGAAAAGTGTCTCCAACACTCACATGCTCAGTGGGCTCTGAGCAGCTGTTGAGAAGCTAAGCTTAGGGGTTGTCACAAATTATAAAGCAGAAAATGAGATTGGCCTGTAATATAAGATGATGCTACAGGGCTGATTATTAAATTCTGATTCTAGTTGCACTTATTTCTGTGCTGCCATGTAGTAATTATCTGTACAAATTACTAATCAGCCTTATATTGTGACATTTCTATTCTATGTGTACTGTATATTGTTATTGGGTCCCTAACCTCTTACTTTACTGTTTTAGGTGATTTTTGAGGCCTTGCACAATCTGGAGCCACGTGGATATGTTGTCGGATGGATTATTGCCATCAGTTTGTTGGTGGGGATTCTCATATTTTTGCTGCTGGCTGTTCTTCTATGGAAGGTAAATTGCATTCATTTTCTGTTAGAGTATTTGACTTGATGTGAAAAAGATGTAGCTCTCTGCTACCTGCAACCAAGGTTACACAATCAATACTGTGCTGCTGGTACAGATGAGTAGTTTGCCTTATGGGCACAATTTGCTCCTAGCAAAAGCAAAATATTGCTCAATATATCAACAAGTAAACTGTATTTTTTCCTGTAGGAAATGTAAGTAAAGTATCTATATGCTGAATTTCTGCTTTAGGAGGCAAACTGGTTAGCATTACAGTCTCTAGATAGAAGTAATGCTGTATATAGACAAAGCCATGATTAGCATGACGATAAGTAATTTTTCAAGCTTTGATTAAGGCCAGATAAGCTATTCTCCTGCTTTAATTAATACAACATTAACAAAGCATGTATAATTGACATAGGCCAGGTGTACGTGTGGTTTACCCACTGTCATCTGTTGCTACTTAAAAAAGCAACAGATTTTACAATTTAATTTTGTTATACAATAATATTGTTGTAAAACGAATTCACTCATACTTGATAAATATCATATTGCAGAACTGCTAATATGACCAATTTGTTTAGACCAAAGTAGAGGTAGAGTAGAGGTTGCCATTACTTCTGACACTCAAAATCACTTTCATAATTGAAAAAGAAAAAGCTGTTGTGCTTTTAATATATCTGGGTGTGCAAACCACTGGTTTTTGTTATTTAAAGAAAAACTGTTGTGCAAACAACTTGCCAGGACTTGTTATTCAATAACTGCAGTACAGCATAGACTGAAGGTTCAATACCTGAAGATCCTCTATTTGTTGTTCATGGGGCTAGTATGCTTTGTGATATCTTGAAATATGCTGCTTAAGAAAGTAGAAAAGTAAAAAAAAGCAAGTGGGGGGTTGTATTTAATGGTAGACTTGAATCTCACATTGAATTTCTCCAGCTTATTCAAGAATAAAGGGGCTTGACAAGGTGTTTTGATGCTGGGAAGTCCCTGGTCTATTCCATTGTATCTGTTAAGAGCTGTATGCATTTCCTCCACCCAGATTACTTCTTGCAAATAATAGAAACGGTCAGTAGATAAAAAGTATACCTAATAATTAGTAATAGATTGACGTAGAAACCAAGCTAAGTTAAAAAAATTTAAAAATGTGACTCAGCACCAGGGTCCCTATCGTACATTTTCTGGGGGTGTCCCAAACGTACCCTATTTTAGAATAACAGTTGGATCACATGGATCCCCACTAAGAGTTGCACAAACAAAGCTATTAAAATTGAACACTGCCAAGATCCTAATACCTCAAGTTCAGAAATCAGAGAAGACTATTTCCCTTAAAAAAATAAAGTACAGGAGTGTAAACATTTTCAATAAAGCAATGGGGTATAGTTCACATTTAAATTACTACTTTGGGGCCCATTTATTAAACCACAATTTTTTTTCTGGTCCGGATTTTTAGGGGAAACGCTTGAATTTTTTGTGGAGAAATAAAAAGTCGAATATTTAGAGATTTATAATTCCCCAAAGCTGCTAAAAATCTGAATGTGAAAATACGCCATCTTAAACCTGTTGAGGTCATGTAGAAGTCAATGGCAGATGTCCCTTTTACAAGTTAAAGCTCATGATCTGTGCATCTGTGCTTGGTTTTGTAATCTGAAAAATTTGGGTTTTTCGGGTGACAACTCGAAAAATTTGAGTGCTTCGGGCGTCAAATTTGGATTCTCTCTAGATTTTGTTGAGACTTTTCCCGACCAGCTTTTTCGAACTGATTATTTGATAAGTGAGTTAAAATCGTGGAAGGGAGTTTGGTTGGATTTGTTTTCAAAAAAAAAAATGTGATTGATTTGAGTTTTAGTAAAACAGCCTCTTAATATGGTTAAACCAGTATTCAAAGACAATTTACAGAATGGAAGATCAATAGCAGCAGGCCTGAAAATAAAAAAATAAGTATTGCAATAAAATTTAGCTTGCACATTTGATCTCATCTTGTTATTTTGGGTGCTCTTGACACCCATTTTTTTGTCTTGCATATAGAATGCATTTCAAAATATTTAAAAGGCAAACTAGTTTTGATAGAACTTGGGTGGGCTAAAAAACATATTTAAATAATTATTTATTTCAGAATTTATATTGAGATGCTGCAGACAGCCTGTCACAATTGTCCCAGCAAAATATGTATATTGTAGCATTGATACAGTATCCCCTGGGAAAATCACTAACAACTAAAAGAAAAATCTATATTCTAGGTGGTGTTAAAAATACCCACCATGCATTAAGGTAAAAAAAAGGCTTAGGAAAGTTTCTAATCCCTTTGCAACACAAACCACATGCTAAACCTGAGTTTAATTCCATGAAAATGTTAAGAACAAAGATATATTCTTAGCAGGGAAACAGGACACTTTGATATTATATTGTGGGAATCGTAATGTGAGCTGTACTTTACAGATGCATGAAAAACTACACTGTGTTGTTTAAGGAACATTTCCAGGTTGATCGAAAAAGCCCATAATATAGTTGCTTCCGTTGTGTCTTCTGGCATCTGTCTGAATCCTGCTGGCTCTATAAAATGTACATTCCAGAATGCATTCCTTGATTCAGCATTTGTGGATATCCACACGCATGTTTTATTGTGACACTTCCCATTGTATTCCTGGAAATAATTATAGATCATAATAAATAACATTCTACAGGAAAGAAAACCTTTATTATTATATTGCATGTATAGTGGCACGTCTGTCTTCTGTGAATGTTATTTTTTTAGGGAATTAAAGTACAAACCCTACACATCTTGTCCAGCATCCTTCTGTTATGAGGTTAGTTTTCAGCCTCTTTTGGCCATTCACAAATCATCTATTGATTTGTGGGCGGTTGCGTTTTTGACTTACAGGAAGTCTTGCAAAAACAGTCCCATGTTGTACACATAACTGTGCTTACACTTAAAATTTCATTTGTTTTACCACATTTCCCTGATTTTACATTTTCCCAGATTTCTCACTAAAGAAAAATTTAAAATGGGGAGTGTACTAGATTTTCAAATGAACAGGGCTGCAAAAAGATTTAAAAAATTAGATCAGTTCAATACTGGCCTGCCGGGGCACCGGGGGAAAACCAGATGGGCCTCTTTTTGGGCTCCATTGGCCCCCGATTGTGCAATCTGTTTCTTTTGCTGGAGGAAGCTCTCATCTAGTATGCTTTTTCAAGTTTCAAATCTGCAGACAGCCTTCATTGGCAGTCTGAAATGTTGGTGGTCTATGCCAATCTAATGATATTTTGGCCACCCCATGAGCAAACTGCTGCTGAGCATTGCTTACACAGTACTCTGTTACTCAGCTAAGCACTTACTATAGTCTATGGACAGAGAGTGTACTACTTTATTAACACAATAATTTAGTATAAGACGTTCTTAAACGAGTTGCTTTAAAATTCTACTAAAGGAGTACTTACCATGTAACCACATGCATGGCTTTCCAAGGTGAACATCAACACATTCTCTGATCAGTCTACACACTTCAAGTAGAAGGCAGATACACCAATATTTTCCTATAACTGTACCCATTTCATGGTCTGCAGGGGGCTTCTGGCCAGTTAGACTTCAAGGGGGACACTGGCCAAAGGCTGGATTTTTAAGTGGGTCTTGAAAACCACTACTGTAGAGGATCCAGTAAAAAAATAAATGCATTCTTCCCAAAATTTCTAGTCCCCTCTCAAGTTTTAAGTTATTTGAGGAAATTCTCTCTGAGGTTGCAGCTTGTGTGAAATCACGTAAACTTGTATTATGAGCTAGCCTTTATGAAAGAGACAAATTGTGGAACCTTTAAAATGTTTTAGGGTATTACCTATGTTTAATGTTTGTTTCATAAGACCTGTAGCCAATTGCTATTTTCCTGGAAGCCATGTTCTTCCTCGTCCTCCTTTCAACATCATCAGAAATCAGATTCGGCAACTGTATTGATTGTATCTTAGTTATGTTGATATTTATGCATCTGCAAGGCTTAAAAAGGAAGATTCAGGGGGGTGGAGCTTGACACCATGTTGTAGGGACGTGGTCAGTGGAGCTCCGCATCACAACCAGGATTTTAGTTAGATTTGAGACACTGAATGGCCTCAAATACGAATAAAGCACAGCCAGCCGAGTGTGGTAAGATTCGGACCTCAACATGTCTGCACCTAAACAGCGCTCTTCACAAAAATAAGTCGGCACGTACTTAAACGCGCTCGCACTTCAAGCGCTCGCAGGATGGAGGGAAGGCCCAAAATGGCAGCTACTCCCTGCAGTCTGACTCTAAAGCCAAACCTACCACACATTTGTCATGCCTGACTAAAACTGCTCTGGACTTGAGCCTTAATGCTGTGTTTGATAAGCTGACGGCTACTTTTCAGTCGGAACTAAAAACAGCAGTGGCAGACGTTACTAAGGAAATTACGGCACTCGGTACCAGAACAGACATACTAGAAAATAGACATGATGATATGCTACACACCCAACAAAAAATGCAGAGTCAGATAGACTCAGTTCAACGTGCAGTTGTTGCATTGTCATCACACACTGAGGATTTAGAAAATTGTTCCTGCCGGAACAATATCCGCATCCGTAATGTCCCAGAGACGCATACAGACCTGCCCAAATTGCTGGACTTATTATTTTCAAAGTTACTGCCGGAATATAGACAGGATCTGCTTCTTATCGATAGAGTGCACCGCTCACTGCATTTTAAACCGCGAGCAGGAGAACTCCCGCGCAATATTATTGCCAGACTGCATTACTACGAAACTAAAGAAGATCTCCTTAATTCTGCTAGAGAGCAGGAAGAAATTGAAGTTGATGGAGAAGCTATAAAATTGTTTCCAGATCTTGCAGCTACCACTTTGTTAAAACGCAGAGCACTGCGCCCGATCACTTTACAACTCCAAAAAGAGGGCCTGAAGTATCGCTGGGGTTTCCCTTTTAAACTTACAGTGTTGAAGAATGGCACAATGAACACTATCACAGACCTGGCAGAAGGCACAACATTTCTCACCACACTGGGCATCGAAGCAGACTTGGAGATCCAACTTCCAAGGAGGATAACATACTGCAACCCATTTGGGAGAAGAAAATGAGCAGGCGCAGGATTAAATCTCAACAATACTCTCAGAAAATGTCCACCAAGGACACTTGAAGGTTATCTGGGGCTATAAAGGCTGTTTTGAGACTCATGTCTAAATTCTACTTTCATATTATTTACAACCAGTGGTTGCGGAAGTATTCCAAATATGATGCACTTCCACGCAGTGTGAGCCCTACCGGTACCTCCTTACTAGGTCCAGCTCACAATGGAGAGTTTACCAAGTTCTTTTTTTGTTTTTCTGTCTTTTTGGATTTTTTTCTAATTCTTTGGAGATTTTTTTTTACTTTTTTCTTATTACGCCTATGTTGGGAGTAAGATCTGGACTATGGTTGGCACATTGGACGAGGTAAACATTGTATATTATGAAAATTGATCTGTCTAATGTTACCAGCAATATTATACTGAAGATTATGTTAGCACATTGGCTGAGGTATACATTGTATAGTATGAAAACTGATCTGAATATGCAGAAGGTTATTGGATTTGTAAGATGGGGGTGAGAGTATATGCAAATATGGCGGTGACTATAGTATCACATAAGGTGAAGGGGCTGAACTCCCCCCATTAAAAGGCAGATGGCGGCAACTTATTACCTAAAATTAAATGCAGATATAGTTGCAATGCAAGAAACTCACTGGTCTCACAAAGGTCCTCCTCCATATTTGCATCGATCCTTTCCTCAAATTTTCGCTTCACTATATTCGGACAAAAAAAGAGGCGTGGCAATAGCTTTTCGCTCTCATATCCATTTTGCACCACAGAAAATTATCACAGACCCAGAGAGTCATTATATTATTCTGATAGGGTTATTACAAGGTAAACCATATATTCTAATTAATGTTTACGCCCCTTCACACAGCCAGCCAAATTTTTTTCAAACTTATTTGCTTTGATAAACCAGGGGACCATAATATTGATGGGAGACTTTAATTTAGTTATTAACCCAATTTTAGACCGCAAAGGCCCACCGACTATCACAGCAAATTCGGCTCCTAAATTGGTAAAACGTCTTTTCACTGAATCCCACTTTTTCCTCTACTCCTCATAATTCATATTCTAGGATAGATCTTTTCATGGTCCCTCAACATATTCTTCCAGTGGTATCCAGTACACAAATTTACACTCTCTCTTGGTTCAACCATGCAGCAATAGCAAGTTTTACCCCTGCTATGTACATGACTACCTGCCACATGTGGCGACTGAATCAGTCACTCTTAGTAGATCCTGTAATTTCATCCAGTATATCGGATGCTCTAGAGGAATATTGGGTTCATAATTTAGACGCAGACCTTCCAATATCCACTATATGGGCTGCACATAAGGTTACCCTGCGAGGGGAATTTATAAAATTAGCGACACATAAAAAAAACAATTTCTAGATAAT
This sequence comes from Xenopus laevis, assembly GCF_017654675.1. Taxonomy (NCBI): domain Eukaryota; kingdom Metazoa; phylum Chordata; class Amphibia; order Anura; family Pipidae; genus Xenopus; species Xenopus laevis. The sequence goes on along the minus strand of NC_054381.1, from coordinate 64,579,794 downwards.
GTTAAAACATTGGAACGAGATATTGGAGATCACATATAAACACACCCACCCCACAAATTTTTACTCGCCTGATGGAAGCTAGGCATAAATTGCAAAATTTATTACAACATAAAGCGGACAGAGCACATAATTGGACCAAACAAAAACTGTTTAAATTTAAAGACAAACCAGATCGTTATTAGCCAAAAAACTACGCCAAGATAACGGTTATAGCCCTATTCCATATATACAATCAAGAGATGGCAATAAATTAGTCAATACAGTAGATATTGTAAAAGAATTTGAGTCCTTTTATACCGATCTGTATACATCACCCAAGGCCCCCCCAGCTTATATACGGGAACGCCTACTAGATAGTATCACTCTACCTAAGCTCTCAAATGCAGCAAAAGCTAATTTAAACACCCCAATAACTATAATGAAAGTAATACAAGCAATAAAACAACTAAAAAATAATACTGCACCTGGGCCAGATGGCTTCCCGCTGAGTTATTATAAAAAAAATATAGAGATATTTTATCCCCACACCTAGTAGCTATGTGCAATAGTATGTTGCAAGGCCAATATCTTCCGAATGATATGCTTATAGCAAACATCTCTGTAATCCCCAAACCTCATAAAGACCATTCAGATGTTCAAAATTATAGACCTATATTGGTTCTCAATGTTGATATTAAACTATTTTCTAAAATTTTGGCCACCAGACTTTCAGAATACCTACACCAACTTATCGAACCGGATCAATGTTGTTTCATGCCTGGTAGACAAACTATAGATTGTACTTACTGATTAATATAATCGCAGATGCAAATCTCCTTTACTTACCCTTATGTTAGACATACAAAAAGCTTTCGATATAGTATTACAGCAGTATTTGTTTGCAGTGTTACCCAGATATAATATCACAAGCCCTTTTTTAGATGCGCTTAGAGTCTTGTATAATACGCCCACAGCGCATGTACGATTAATGGGAATGCAATCTCAGGGGATCAACATAGCTAGGGGGACTGGTCAGGGATGTCCGTTATCGCCATTGTTATTTGCTTTAGCAATAGAACCCTTAGCTTCCCTTATTTGGACTGGATATTATGGGATATGTAAAAGGTGATTCCTCTCATAAGATAACCATGTATGCAGATGATATATGCCTTACATTGACAAAACCCCTGACGAATCAGTTCCACCACATTTTGGGACTTCATGCAGGAATTGGGTGTCAGATATTCATCGACAGTTAGATCCAATAAATCTTATTGGGGGGGGGCATCCTTTCTTAGCAGATAAGTATTACAGTTTATTCAAATCACTGATTTTAATAGAGTGAGCTCTAATACATCTTCTAGGCAAAAGGAACCCCCTTATAAGATCTAACTGTCAATGAATACCTGATACCCAACTCTTGCATGAAGAGAGAATGAAGAGAAATAGATGCTAAGAGAGGGATAGCGAAGATAAACTTGATTATTTCAGAAACAGTACAGAATTTTTTATTGATTATATTTAGAAACCTTCTTTTTTATTTTCATTAATCCTTAGTCATGCTTATATCGAAACATCTAAAAATCCATCTGGGAGTTTTCAGATTCCTGCATAGAATCATCAGGACTATACAAAACACTATAAAAGCGTAATCAAATAAAAAAAAAAAAAAAACTTTAAATACATTTAATAAAGGCTTTGTAAAAAGAACCTTGTGAACTACATGGCCATACTGTATTTATTGCTGTATTTCTCATTGCACAATCTTTTGAGGTAGTGCCTATTCCTAAAGTACACAATGAGAATTCATTTTCTGCTTTATGTTATGAATGGGCATGGAGAGGCATTAAGGTTTCATGAGCTCCAGCAATAATTATCAACATTTAAGCATGCAAGGAGAAACAAGTGCCAAATTAAGAAATTGGCTGAAGCAGGGTAGTGTTAAAATAATAGATATGTCATGTTTTTAAAGAGAATACTATTATTACAAATTATTTTCTTGTGAAAATAGTCATCAATCCAAAATTGCTGGCATCCTGTCTGTGTAAAGATGTTTTCCAGAAGCCGCTTTATCAGAAGTGAAATATTGTTACTGCCCCAGACTATAAATATTTTCTTGCTGGGCGTTTTTTCAAAATTATTTTCCATCCACGGCCTAATTTGAGAACAAAAACAGTGTTGTCTGAAGTCACTTCGAGAGAGAGGGAAATTGTGTGATGAACAAAAGTCCTTAATATCTGCTGACTGAACCTTTTTGATTCTTTGTCAAGAATTAGCAGGATTTCAAATGTTAAGGGAAATGTTTGAACAATTAATCTAGGGGGAATAAAAGGGTATATTGAAAGCAAAAGTGGAAGTAAAGAAAATTCATACTTATTTAAAGAAATCTTAAAGGGTTTGTAAATCTCTCTGCTGCATCCCCTAGTTCCCTAACATAGATGGCCAAAAAATAGTAACAATGCAAGACCAATTAGAATACGGCTAACCAGTACTGTCAGCCATGGCTCTAATGGTCAAGAGCCTGAGGTATGTACAGGACCTTTGTGGCCCTCTAGGCTTGCACATAGTACACAGCTTAGCCTTAAAATATAAATATGTGTACTGATCACCATGAGGCCTTGATGGCAAGGGACGGGGATTACTGAAAACTGGGCAAACTTTTGGGCTGATAATTTATGGGCTGTCAGACTTGTAGGTCCCTAACTGAACCCAAACATTTAAAACAAGACCGAAGATTGTGATTGGTGAGAACTGTTTTGTGTTTTATTTATTGTTATTTTTATGTGAAGTGGTTCTTATGGTCAAATCTAGTTAGGGATTTATTAGTGATAATAACATCAAACACATAAACAGACTATTAACCCCATAAAATTAATTGGTTTTGTATGCTTTTGTACATAATATACTATTACCCTTCACTGGTAGAATTGTTATATTTGCTTCAAAATCCATATTCTTTTATTTCTGTAAAAATAAAAACTGGTGTATAGCTGTGGGTGTTGCAATTTATAATACATTTGGGCTATACTGTAGGTAATGTGTTTAAAAAACTAATAAGAAGTGTAAAATACTTTGGGTTTAATTCTTACACGGGAATATTTGAAAGGGTTTAAAATTTAAAAAGTAAAAACACTTTATCATATGTCTGTATGTGTAAAAATATATTTTTATATCTTTAAAAATTGTACATATAGGGCAGGGCCGGAACTAGGGGAAGGCAGAGTAGGCACGTGCCTAGGGCGCAAAGCTGGGGGGTGCCAGGCATGTACCTGCTCTGTCGCCTACCCCATGTCCGGTCCTCTCCCTCCCGTCTTCCTATACGCCAATTGACGCTTCTGCGCATGCGCGGCCCAGGTTGCCTAGGGCGCCTGCCCAGTGTGGCCCGGCTCCGATAGATTGGGTAATTTGCTAAACCTCAACATTATCTGGTCAGGCTTTTTGGGGCAAAAACTCAAATTTTTAGAGGAAAATTTTATTTCTCAATATTTATTATACCCCGATGCTACAAAAGCCTTCAATCCGCCACATATCAGACTTGTCGAGGTTATGTATATGTCAACTGGTTTGCACGGGGGGGGGATTGGTTGGGCAAAAACCCAAAAAAATCAAATGGTTTGGGGAAAAAAGTCAGAAAAAACAACCTATTTGGGTTTGCGCTCTATTTTATCAGGGTTTTTTCCCGATCTGGTTAATTCAATTTTTTTTATTAAAAAATGGGAGTTTGGGTGTGTTTTTTTTAAAAAAAAAATAATTAGATACATTTGGGGTTTAGTAAATAACCCCCATAATATTCAGATGCAAATGATTACTTTTCATAAGATAGTAACATGTATGCATTTTTATTTCCATCTTTTTCTGGTAACATCTAGGAGGTTATTAATATTTACTAAACCATGAATTTATCTGGTTGGGGTTTTTGGGGCAAAAACTCAAATTCTTAGTGGAACAAAACATTTTTTGGGATTTATTATAGCCCAATGCTGCAAAAAGCCTGAATCCAAAAATCCGCCATCTCAGACCTGTCGAGATCATGTACAGTATAACTCAATGGGAGATGTCCCTATCCCAATTGAAAGTTATCGTGGTTTGTGGTGGGTTTAGCCCAATAATCCGATATTTTCTGGATTTTGGGGCAAACACTGAAAAACAAAGAGATTCAGGGAAAAAGTCAGAAAAAAATTGTATGATTTGGGTTTACACTCGATTTTATCTGTTTTTTCCCAATCCAATTTATTCGTTATTTTATTAATATATAAGGCAAAATAGGGCATGGGAGTTTGGTCAAGCTTTTTAAATGTAATTATGAGATGAATTTGGGTTTTAGAATAACCCCCCTAATGTAGAGGCAAAGTTAAGTCCATGAATGAAAATCTTGACAGAGTCTTTTTTCCCTGTCTATCTCTACAGATGGGTTTCTTCCGCAGAAGGTACAAAGAGATCATTGAAGCAGAGAAGAATCGGAAAGAAAATGAGGAAAGTTGGAACTGGGTACAGAAAAACCAGTGATCTGCAAAACGACAGCCCAGTCTCTGACACACTTGCTAGCTGATTGGCTCTGCTCATGTATCTTCCATATGTGGAAGAAAAGAATCTTCTCCAGATTTTCTGGAGGCTCGTTGATGCTCTTTATCCATTATAATAGGCTAGCTAGCAAAAAAGAATGTGTCCTAAGGCAGTCACTCAATCTGTGTGAAGTGACTGGAGGAAACTATTGGTTTCCTGAAGATATAAACTTTGGAAACTGAGCTGCAGTGAATAAGAATATTTATGAATCCAACAAAAAGTATGTGGTTTATTTTCAGGGGAAAAGTTGTTACCTAAAGAAAAGTATTTTTATAAATATACATCTTTTATACTGATTTTGTCTTTATATTTGATGGATTATTGCTACGAATAGCTGTACAGTTCTCTAAAGCACTGATACCAGGCTACAGTTTTATGTCTATTGTAGTGGTCTTGAACTGAAACTTATGTGTGTTACTCTTTATGGAAATCTATATAAAATACACATACATGTGTATCTCATAATGTGTAGAGATATATATATATATATAAGGCCGTAACATATTAATCATGTGAAGGGGGGGCAGTAATGTTGTTGAATTGCTTATAGAAGAGAAAATTATTTTGGTCAACAGTCCAAACATCCATATTCACTGCAACAGGGTAATGTAATAAAAGTCATAGTGGGTCATTTATAAACACTGGGCAAATTTGCCCCTGGGCAGTAACTCATGACAACCAATCAGATGAATGCTTTTAGTGCTTAACCTGCCGCTGGCTGAAAAAAAAGCTAATCACTGATTGGTTGCCATAGATTACTTCCTAGGTTCAAATTTGCTCTGTGTTTATGAGCCCCACAATGTTTGTACACGGTTTACGAAATAACAGCAATTAGCCAGCATTTACTAGTTGTCTATTTGAAGCCATTAGATTGGTTGCTAAGACCTGGTTCAAAATTTGTGACTTTAATTAAATTATTGATGAACATTAAAGGGTCTGTTTGCTAAATGTTGATAAAGCACAATGTCATTTAATAAGCCCACTTCTCATTTTTTCTCTCCTGAAATCTTGTTGAATCACTGGTGCTCTTGGGTCTCGGATAATAAGTGATACAATAAAATATGAATTCATAAAACTATTTTATATTTCAATATATACAGTATAGTTAACATTATTATCCGTTATTTTATATTATACATAAAAAAGTAGCTCTTCAACTACTTCAACTAGTAATTGAAAGACTAGGAATGGCATATTCACTCTTGTGAAAAATTCGACTTGCACGTGCATGGTGCTTAACATTTTGGAACCTCCCCCAGCGAATTAGGGTTTCCTTGTCCTTGAAGGAAATATTTGATATTCACTTTTTCGGTGCTCAGTGCATCTCCATGAAAATGCAGAATTGCAAAAATGAATTGAAAATAAAATAAAAATAACCTACCATTTTAGGCAATAACCCATGAGTTAGTTCTTACCAACCTTCAGTGAATAGACCCGTTAAGTATTTCTAGCATCTCGGTGCTCTACAATTACTCCTCTTTTCAAGAAACAGATGTGAGAAGTTACAATTGCAAAAAGATCCCACTACAAAAAACTATCACGCATTTTCTTGAAATATTAACATTGTTTTAGTATTATTGACTTTTATGTGTATGTGTGAATGCAGCCTTTCATATTGTGTTTACGATTGCGCCATGAAATGGGAAGAATGGCCACAAATGTGCAATTCTAGCATTGATTAGATATGTATTTGTCTTCTCACAGTATTGTGTCAGTACAACTAAGTGCAGATGATATTCACAAGCAGTATTAGATAATGTTTTCAGAAAAGATACATTTGATTGTACAGGTATGGGATCCATTACCTGGAGACCCGTTATCCAGAAAGCCCCGAATTACAGAAAGACCGATCTCCCACAGACTCCATTTTATCCAAATAATCCAAATTTTTATAAATGATTTCCTTTTGCTCTGTAATAATAAAATAGTAGCTTGTACTTGATCCGAACTAAGATATAACGAATCCTTATTGGAAGCAAAACCAGCCTATTGGGTTTATTTAATGTTTACATGATTTTCTAGTAGACTTAAGATACTGTATGAATATCCAAATTATGGAAAGATCTGCAATCCGGAAAACCCCAGGTCCCAAGCATTCTAGATATCAGGACCCATACCTGTACAGCTCTTCTTCTTCACAAAGCCTGCTGGTTAAAATAAGGGAAAACTTATGACACCTTTTCTGTTCTATAGAATTATAAATGGAGGTGTGAGCAGTGTTATGTAATTCAGTGTTACCGATGTTCGTATTATCCTGTAGTGTCAAACCTCATCTGTAAACTTGGATTTTTTGCCAAGGTTGAAAATGATAAATATGTATATAATACACTTGGATTATAAAAATGTATTACTACAGTATTCTCATAAAGATACTGTACAGTATGCTTGAAGTATTTTTTGTGAAGTATTGGTGCAATTTTTGCTGTTTTTTTTTTTTGAAGCTGTTAAAGGGGAAGGAAACCTAGTCGGCCCAAACCCCCCACCCCCCCCTCCCGTTTGTTGCCCGCCAACCCTCCCTCCTCCCCCCTGGCCTACCCGTCCCGCTGGGCAAATGCCCCTAACTTGTTACTTACCCTTCTGCGCAGGTCCAGTCCAGGGAGTTCACCGAAGACATCTTCTTCCACGCGCGTCTTCTTCCTGCTGTGAACGGCGTTTTGGCGCATGCGCAGTAGGATCATTTCGCCGGTACGGATCTACTGCGCATACGCCAAAAGTCACGCGCATGCGCAGTAGATCGTACCGGCGAAATGATCCTACTGCGCATGCGCCGTTCAAAGCAGGAAGAAGATCGCGTGGAAGACGATGTCATCTGTGAACTTCCTGGACTGGACCTGCGCAGAAGGGTAAGTAACAAGTTAGGGGCATTTGCCCAGCGGGACGGGTAGGCCAGGGGGGAGGAGGGAGGGTGAGCAACAAACGGGAGGGGGGGTGGGGGGTTTGCGCCGACTAGGTTTCCTTCCCCTTTAAAGGGGAAATATACCCACTCTTTTATTAATGCAATGACTAGGGCTGATGCCGAACATCCTTTTTTTCCTGTTGTATGTTTTTGTTTTTTTTGTTTTTTGCTATGTATTGCACTAAACAGGGCAAATGCTGAAACTGAAAGTAAAGTCATAGAGCAGAATCAAAACAAATAAGCATTCTTGAGCTGCTTCTTACCCAAAATCCTAATAAAGGCATCAGCTAGGGGTAATGGAAGTTTTTTTTGTTTCATATTTTGCCCTATTTAGTGCAAGAAATAACAAAATAGACTTTTTACCTATTTTTTTTAAATTAAAGGAGAACTAAAGCCTAACTAAATATGTAGGGTAGGAACGTTAAACATTATGTTTTGAGCTTCTGTATCAGCCCAATGCAACAACCCCCTTTAGCAGTAAAGATGTGCATCTCCAAACATGCCCCTGTAGCTCCTAATATTTTTTCTGCACATGCTCTGTGCTGCTCTCGGTTACTGAGCTAAGGGACTGAGACACATAAAGCTGAATATATACAATATAAATGTCACAATATAAGGATTAGTAAATAATTTCGGCTACTGGTACATGGCAGCTCAGAAACTAGTACAATTGGCATAAGAATTTAATAATCTGCCTTGCACCATCTGCTTATGAGAGGCAGCCTCAGTTCCTTCTTGATTTGAGATGACCCCTAAGCTTAACTCAACTTCTCAAAGCACACTGAGCATGTGCGTGTCACAGACACTCCTAACAAAATCTAAGATGGGAAAATCCTGTGACAACTGGATCATTATTGCTATAGAGATACTGAACTTTTAGGCTGGTTCAGGTTTAGCATATTAATTTTTAGGGTTTAGCTCTACCTTAAAAAACATATATGTTTGGTTCGACCATATTCATTGAACCAATTTTGAAAAGAGAGTATACTGCCACTTAAAAAATGTATTAAACACACACAAACAAAATCACTAAGAAGAAATAATAATGAAATAATTGTAAATAGGTCACTTTAATAAATTTAAAGGTTTCCATTTAACTGCTACATGTCATTAAAAAGTGATAGATACAATATGATAATTTGTCCCTACTAACTTCCAGTTATTAGGATATTATAGCATCAGAGAAAGTCATTATTCAATAAAGTTTATAGTGTACAGCAGCCATTATCATTCTTTCCTAATTGGCTCAGGATGATGATGATGTAGGTGAGTATTATTAAGCAGCTGAGGAATAGTACAAAGTTACCACGCTTGCACACCCTGGCTCTCCAGGAAAAGACAACCCGGTGCACGGTGATGGAGGCCTCGGCAACCTCAATTTTAGTAACGAAGAAGAATTTCACTGGCACTCAAAGGTTCATTCAAGCAGGTACAAGCCCTTGCTGAGTTTATTTTGTGAAGGTGCAACGTTTCGGGGTAAACCCCCGAAATGTTGCACCTTCGCAAAATAAACTCAGCAAGGGCTTGTACCTGCTTGAATGAACCTTTGAGTGCCAGTGAAATTCTTATTCGCTATTAAGCATATTGGGTTAGAAATGTCAATGTCCTTTCGCATGAGAGAGATGATTCTCCTGACAAAAGGGACATCAGAATATCAGAAGGACCATATCACCACCCTCAGACTACAGAATTCTGGACAGCCGTTGTATTTGTAGACTGAATGAGGCGAGGAGCAGGTTTATGTGCAATAAAGTAAACATGTCTGATTCACTGAACATACAGCATTGAAAAGAAACCCTTTTGGACTAGAAGAGAATGCAAACATAAAAACACCATTTATTTATTAATGCCCTGGATGCAAGTGTTGGAGCACTAGGGGGCTACAAAATCATGACCCTTAGAGCTTATACAACAAACACTTATATCTGGGCCATGCCTATTTGCCTTCCTCCATCTGCCCTTCATGAATACAATGCTGCAGAACATAGGCAGTGCTGTATTCATGGGAGAAGTTTGGGTTCTTACTCTCCATTTTAGAGCACAAAGACCTGCATCCTTGGAGCAAAGTGTGCAGACAGGGTCCAAAATTGTATAAATGTGATGCTTTGTGCCTGTTTATGTTAATTTGCACCCTTCCCTGTGTTGCATAAATAAGGCCCACTTCTTTATAAAATGTTTGAGCCGTAGCCAAGACTTTTGTATGCAAAGCCTTGTTCTCATTTTACTGTTCAACAAATCACCAAGGTCTTTCATATGTTTGTAATCTTCCCAATGTATGAGGCATGGTTATGGGATGATTTCAAGATGGCAAGTTTACACAAAGTTAAAAAAAAAAAAGGAATTGTGTTTTTTTTTTTTTAATTCTCTTCTGTTAAAGTAGAACTAAAGCCTAACTAAATAAGTAGTTAGAAATGTTGTACATTATGTTTTGTGCTTCTGTACCAGCCCAAGGCAACCACAGCCCATTAGCAGTAAAGATCTGTGTCTCCAAAGATGCCCCAGTTGCTCCCCACCTTCTTTTTTGCTGATTCACTGCACATGCTCTGTGCTGCTGTCACTTACTGAGCTTAGGGACCCACTCACAATATACAGTACACATAGAATAGAAATGTCACAATATAAGGCTGATTAGTAATTAATACAGATAATTACTACATGGCAGCACAGAAACCAGTGCAACTAGCATTAGAATTTAATTATCAGCCTTGTAGCATCAGCTTATATTACAGACCAACCTCATTTTCTGCTTGAAAATTTGTGACAATCCCTAAACTTAGCTTCTTAACAGCTGCTCAGATCCCACTTTCCAAGATAGTGACCCCCTGTGACAAGTTTGAAGTCCTGTATCATTGCTGCTATTGAGAGCTGAAACTTTAGGCTGGTGCAATAAGTTCACTATATAAAATATGGCATTTTTAGCAATATTAATTTTTAGGTTTTAGTTCTCCTTTAATCAGTTGAAACAGTTTTGCAATCCGAGTAGTGTTTTTCTGCTGCCTATGATGTTGATTAGGTCATAAACTAATCAAATTATTCTAATCTTTCATTCTATTGAGTGTTGCCTCAGTTCTGTAAAACAGTATAGAGAACAACACATTATACATTGTACATTTATTTACATACTAGCAACATGACACATATTTAACTATAACAAATGCTAACTAATAATGTTCTAGGGGGGATCAATAGAACTCAAAATGATGTCTGACTACCATACGTCTAAAAGTGGGCATACACTATAAAGTCTGCTTGTTTGCCAAACGAGCAGATCTTTCCCCTATATGCCCACCTAACATAGAAGATATTGGGCTTTAACCGGATTGTTGGTCCTACAAGATTACAACGGCAGTTGTTTCAACTAGTTTATGCAGGAAATTCAAACCTGCCTGATCAATATCTGCTTGATTTCTGACTAGGGGGGGCTAGCCGTGGGGGGCTAGCCGTGGTCCATACAGAGGCAGATAAACCGACAAATCAGTCTAAAGGGACAGAATCTGCAGATTAAATTTGTCCGAGGATGGCCACCTTAAGATGTTGATTTGAAGCAAACATCATGAAACTGGTATAGGATCAATTATCCAGAATGCTTCTGGATAAGGGATCTTTCAGTAATTTGGATCACCTAACTTTGTTTACTAAAAATATTTAAACATTTAGGGGCAGATTTATTAAGGGTCAAATTGAAAATTCAAATTTTTGAATTTTCTTTATGGTCAAAACTGTCAAATTTAATTGGGGAAGTATCCAAACTCGATTAAAGTTTTTTCTACAAAAAATTTGAATTTGATTTATGATATGTATCATACTCTGGCCCTTTAAGATTCCGAATTGAACTATTTGCCACCTAAACCTGTTGAATTTCTGTATAAGTCAATTGGAAAGGTCCAGGGATCAATTTGGTGATGTTTGTAAACTTCCTGACATTCAAGTTTTTTTTATAGAGAAAACTCAAATCGAATTTTGTATCTTTCAAATGTGCCTCTGAGTAAACCCAAACAAACCCAATAGGATTGTTTTGTGACCATTGTGGATTTATGCAGCTCAGTTACCATCAAGTACAAGGTTCAGTTTTATTACTTCATAGAAGAAGGAAATCATTACAAAAAAAAAAATAATTATTTGCTAGACTTACCTTATCTAGAATAGAGATGCTGCACAGTCTCAGGGCTGACTGTTTCACATTAACACCAAATCCCATTCATCAGGGGATCACAGAATGGAGACATTTTCTGAATCAAATATATATGTGTAGCCACTTTCCGTGTTGTTTATTTGCAGTATCAGTATTATACTATTTTATATTTCTTTTCCTTCCAGTTAACTTTGGCATACAACAGCAGTCATTGAGGGAATATGATATATTTATTGTGTCTGGTATCAAAGGGATCTGTTGAACACAGTTTTGTCAGTGTTGCATATCCTATTAGATGAAGACCTTAAACGGGAACTCCACACAAACATAACTTAAGCTTTTTGAAAAGTAAACATAATTTCAAGCAACTTTGCAATATATATCAATTAAAAAATATTCAGACTTTTCATGATTTTTAATGGTTTGAAACAGTTCCTTAAGCCTAGCCCCTGCTCTGCTGATCTCTCTGACTACTTTGCTGAGCTGGCTGACAACTGTTACTTTGTATCAACAGCCATCTGTCCTCAGCCTGTATCCTCCAAACCCCACAATTCCCTGCACACGTGATTTCAATAAGGAAAGGAACATCACAGTGCAATGCATTGTGGGTTATGTAGTTCCTGCATGCTGTCTGGAGAACATCAGTGTTTAGTCCCTCCTTCCCTGCCAGGATTTTAAATGATGCAGAAAGAGAAGAACTGTTAAACAGCTGGATTTCCGCATAGAAAATGGTATTTGTTGATACAAATACCATTTTGGATATATTAGGGTTTTCGGTGTTATGTGGGCCTCTATCAAATTTTGGAGTTTGGAAGCCGAAGTTTCCCTTTAATGTGGTGTCTATGTATCTCCAAATGGTTGTTATAATTGTCAATATAGTTAATATAACAAAAGGTGCAATGTTTGCTCCAGTTCTGCCTAAAGACACATGCAGCACATGGGTGCAGTGCAACATGGGATTTTCCAATTGTAGTTTATTGTGTCAAGAACTTGCTACTCAACATTTCAGGTGTGTGCACCAAAGCTGTTGTGGATATTCCTGTGTTGTATCGCATCTATGTTCTTGCTCTGGCTTTGGGTAGCTGACCCCTCCCAGCACTGAGCACCAAATTATCTGTGGAAAGGCAGACAGGGTGAACCTGTGGTCAATACTGTAGAATTGTGCCAGTTCTAGTAACTCATATTTTACTGCATTAGCAAGTACCTTTTACAAGTGTTGTGGATTGCTAGGCCTTTACCAAAAACAGACCATTTATTATTTTATTTAAAACAGAAATAAAACCCATATTGGAACCATATTGGTTATTACTGCATGGGAAGCCTTAGTCAGTGAACCATGATTGCTTTATGTACAGCATGCTTTACTTTTATAACTTCCAAACAAAACATTTCATACAATGGGAGTAATGTTTCCCTCAAGAAGAAAGACCAGGCAAAATGTGTTCTATTATGTGTGAAGGAGTTCTGCTAGCTGACTTTCTCTTTAAAAAAAACTAAAAAATAACAGATCAAATCTGCTTGACGTTACCTTAATGAAAATCTAAACAAAAAACGGCACTGTGGCGTCTCAGCATTGTGGGATTCGGTGGTAGGATGTCGGCTCAGTTGTGCTAACAGTGACATCTTGTGGAAGGATGGGAACCATGAACATATTGTGTCAACATATTTCTGAGGTCACTTCTAGTATCCCTATATTTTAAAACAGGAACTACATTATTTATTATGAAACAAGTTTCAATGAGACATGTGACAAATAACATCACTAAGGATTAGAACTGATAGCATCACTATGCACTGTTTAGAAGGATATAATTTACACAGTTGCATAACCAGATGTTATTGTATCCAGAGGTTGTTCTGTTTTACCAATACATGTTGAAATTGCTAATTACTTAGGGGCGCATGGGGCCCCCTATACATCCTGGGCCCCACTGCAGCCACAGGGTCTGCTTCCTCTCTAGTTACGCCCCTGAATTTACTGGATATTTTCGGCTCTTGGGTATTATACACACACATATACAGTATATACCAATGCATGGGAAGCTCCAAATTACAGAAAAGCCAATTTCCATAGAATCCATTTTAAGTTTAAGCAAATAATGTTCTTCTCTTTCATAACAAAACAGTAGCTTGTAGTTGATGGTAACTAAGCTGCATGGATCCATATTGGTGGCAAAACAATCCTGTTGGATTTATTTAACGTTTAATGGTTTTGGTAGATTTAAACATATGCTGAAACTGGTGGTGGCAATAAATAAAAAGATAATACAAATTACACGCAGTCAAATCACATCAAGGTATCACTTTACCTCAGTCCTGTATTATTTTTTGTTGATTCCATTCACTCAGTGCTTTGTTAATGGATTAGTGGTTCACATTTTAAGTCTCCGTTGCAGTTTATAAACCATCTGCAAAAGGACAAATCTGCAGATAATATGAAAATCATAAAGCTAGAGGCTAGAATAATCTTTTTTTAATTGTAGTTAAGAGCAGTTACTTCACTTGTGTTAACCTTGTGTAATCTTTGTACGGGGGTACAAAGAATATATTGCACAGAGCTTGGGTATTCTGATAATGTGTAAATAGCACTCTCTAACACAAATATGTGCAATGTTGCTTTCACTTATAATATATGTAACTAGTAATAATCACAAATAATTCTGTCTTCCTTAGCTGCACATTAGAGCAGGGCACCCAAACCATGTTCATATAGAATTCTGTCATTTCAGTGTTTCCCTATTATGTGATTGTATTTGATTAATATATTCATTGTCTCAGGAGTGTGAAGTCTAGTGCCCTTAGGCTTGCTTGGTTACACTATTTTGGGGGGGACTGAATCACATAAAACACTATTATCTGTATTAGAAGCTTTTTGGTCACTTGTTATCTGATTCACGTGCACTGTCTCGGGTATGCGAAGCTTACAAAGATGCATTTTTTTGGTGATGGGATAATAAAGTATTAAATAAAACCAATTTGTGTTGCTGTTTTTTGTTTGTTTTACATCATTTGCATGCAGAGAGGTGGCCTCATTAAATAAGATGGATTCTGAATAAGTACAGGCTACCTTGTGTTGGGGGTGCAGTCACTAATGCAATTTGGTAGATCATGGGCAGATTTTAGACAAGATAAGAGCAAAAAAGGCTATGTTGGAACTATGACTGATTGGAAACCCCCTGCAAAAGAGCACCCGGCGCACACCCGAAGTGGCCACAGGATCTGATGTATCGTAGGTACTCCATAAATAAAAGGGGTACGATGGAACTGGAATATCGGCAGTACATTTGCAGTGGTCCTGGCTAGACAGGTGAAATACTGGCTAGGCAGCAAAGTGGAGACGTCTTTCTGGGATAACCCTTGTTTTGTTAATTATTGGTTATTGATGTTAATTATTGAGATGCATGTTCATTACAAATTAAAGTGCTGAGTACCTTATGAGCACTATATAAAAATTATTAAAAGGGTTGTTCTTTAATTTCAGCAAATGGGTTACTATGGTCCAAATTACCCCAGCAACCATGCATTGATTTAATTAAAAGTCTGGAATCTGAATAGGAAAGGTTTGAATAGAAAGGTATCAATATTGTTACTCTTTATTACGTGTAGCCTTAAAGAGCATTTAATATTTATATGAGGTCAGTGACCCCCCCCCCCAAACTGGAGTCAGATGAAGATAAATGTAAAATATATTTTAAAAAATAAAGGCCAATTGAAAATGTATTTAGACTTAGCCATTCTATAACATACTAAAAGTTAACTGAAAGGCGAACCACCCCTTTAACCACATTTGCACCCTATCTTACTGATAAGTAAGATACTCACCTATCTGTCCTGCATTAAGAAATAATCTTCTACTGCAGTGCTGTCCAACATCTGTGGTACCGAGGGCCAACATTTTACTGGCCTATGTGGTGGAGAGCTGATGATAGAAGTCAGTGTTGGCCACTCCCCCTTTTAACCCACACCCACTGTAAACCTCACCCATGTTACAACAAGAACTTTTAAGATCATATCCACATTAACGATGGTAGCACATCAAAAAACCAAATGGTTGGTGCTCACTGCAGGGTAATCCCGCATCACTCATATGTGAAAAATTGAAGTCATTTTAAAACATACCCTTAAATCCATATGCCTCCTCCTCCCCTGTGGATAATACAACAACCCCCCCCCCCCCAACACATGATTAAACACCTTAGGGGCCCTTAACAACAATTTCCAAATGCTAACAAACCCGAAGAACAAACCCCTAACAGGCTTACATTCCACAGGTAGCGTAGGGCAGGCAGAGCATGGCACACACAAGCAGCACTGAGTAAGCAGAGCATTGCACACACAAGCAGCATGGGGCAAGCAGAAAATGGCACACACAAGCAGCACTGAGTAAGCAGAGAATGGCACTCACAAGCAGCAATGGGCAATCAGAGAATGGCACACACAAGCAGCACTGGGCATGCAGAGAATGGCACACACAAGCAGCACTGAGTGAGCAGAAAATGGCACACAACAGCACTAAATAAGCAGAGAATGGCACACACAAGCAGCACTAAGTAAGCAGAGAATGGCACACACAAGCAGCACTGGGCAAGCATTAGCATTAAGAATAAGGTGTGAACAGGTGAACAATGTGGGCAGTTTCAGTCTGGATCTCAGGTGTGAACAGTACAGGCCTTTAGGAAACAATAGAGGTGTCACAAGTGTGAACAATGCAGGGGGTTCACAGGTGTGAACAATACAGGGGATTACAGTCTAAATTTGAGGTTTAAACAATGCAAGGCCAGTTAAACTCTGTAGTGATACCTTTTAAAGTTTACATGTGGTAAGCAGACACAGCATCTGGGGGGCCACAGAAGAGGGGGGGGTTGCGGGCCACCAGTTGGACAGTCCTGTTCTACTGCATTACTCCTTATAATGAAGAACAATGCTAATCATCTTTGCAAATGTTCAGTTTGCACAGATTCTTGATGAATAGGTATGGTGCATGTAAATGGGCTTGGCAAGTTTAGATCCTATATTCAAATTATACAACACCAACATTTAAAATGCAGATTTTTCACTGTAAAAGTATTTTTATCATTTAAATGTATGTTTCATTATTCTGCTGTAAATCAATCAAGTAGCAATCCATCAGTGTTCAAAAAGTTTTAGAGTCGTGACTGGACTAATGGGGAAAAAGAAGTTGCTATATTTGCACCAGATCTTTAACA
This sequence comes from Xenopus laevis, assembly GCF_017654675.1. Taxonomy (NCBI): domain Eukaryota; kingdom Metazoa; phylum Chordata; class Amphibia; order Anura; family Pipidae; genus Xenopus; species Xenopus laevis. Next base: position 64,563,017 of record NC_054381.1, on the reverse strand, counting down.
CATAGCAACTACCGGTAAGCAGATTTTTGCTTTCTAAAGTGTGACACGGGGAGGCACATTTATCAAATGTTGAATTCCGAATTCATGTGAGTTTAAAAAAAAACTCCCCTAAACTCCTATAAATTCGACCAATCGAAATGTATTAAAAATTATCCCTGGACGTCTCCCATTGACTTAAACAGCAATTCTGCGGGTTTTAGGTGATGAATAGTTGAATTTGAGGGCCAGAGTATGATGAATCTCGAAAATCAAATTAAAATTTAAAAAAAAAAACTCAAATCCAATTTGAATAACTCCCTAATTGAATATGACAATTATGACAATAAAAAGTACAAAAATTCAAATTTCGAACTTTGCTAGGGTAAGCATTTATTATCCTAACCAAAACCTTTATTCTCAGGAAAAAATGGGAATGCCTGAATAGGACCACAACGAGGCAGCATTGATTTCAGGAAAACTTAAAAACCAGGGATGATGTACTGTATAGGGGTTATTTATTAAAGGTCAAGTTATGCTTTCTCGAAAAATTTGAGTTCTACTTAAAAAAAAAAAAAACGTCCTTTGATAAACATCTGACAAATTAGTTATCCATTTTATTTGTGACATAGGTATTAGGATTCAAATTAATTAGGAGTTCTCTTAATAGTTACACTGTTTCATGTGACAAAAAAATGTGTATGAAATAAATTTGACATATCAGGAGAGACAATCTTGTGGCTACTCCTCCTCCACTAATATGAAGTGAGTTTTCCAGTGCAGTCATCAGAATGGCTGCTGTATGGATTCTGGAAGCATCGGTTTCTACACTTCCTGAGTTATTTACATAGTAAGTTAGTATTGAATAATAATCACACTTCCAATCAAGTGCTACTATTCCCAAAATACAACAGACAAACAACCAGCTCTCCTTTCACACAGACCAAAAAAAAAACATTCTTCATCCCGAATGGCATTGGAATCAATTACCTATGGTTGCTACAGAACTAAAACTATATTTTATGACATGATTGGCCTTAAAATAAATAAAAACCTTAATGGTGTTTGTAAAAACTCCCCTTCCCTAGTCTCAAAGAATGTCCTTTGGTCACCTGGATCTTACTTTGCGTTTAGGTAAGTAAAAGATGGGCCTTATAAGCAGACACTACAAAGTTTTTTTTCATAGGGATAATGAAATTAATTTACAAATAATTCAGATATATGTATTTATTTTACATATTAGGCAGGAATTCTTAACTCATGCATGCCACTCTTGGTGCACACAAGATCAACATAGCATGCTCTAGGGAAGGCAACAGCCCCAAATCATTCTTCTTATACAAACATAGAAACTCACAAAATTGGACACTGTCTTGCATTGGTGTCCACTGATGTCAGTTTGCGACGGTTGGTGTGTGTCTGTCAGTTGATTTAAGTAGGTGACAGTGTTCGTTGGTTTCACTGACAGTTAAAATGAGCAGGTGACAGTTGGAATCAGCAGATGGCAGTGTCAGTGCCATTTTCAGTTGTTACAGTTGGTGTCATTGTTTTCCCAGCCACTGTGCAACATATCCCCCTCACTGTTCAGACAGTGGACCCTAGGGAGGGCATCTGTATTTTGTGGTAACTTTCTTGCCCTATGTTCAACAATGAAGCTGATGTTACTCTTGTTTTCCTCTCTTTGGCTCATCCGAGTGAGTGAGGCATGGTCTGTAAGGAGCTTAAAGTAAAACCTTTAAGATAGTATCTCAGATATTCAAGGACCCACTTGATAGCCACACTCCCTCTCTATGCTGCTGTAGTTTTTCTCCGACAGGAGTTATCGGCTTAAAACACAATTGGGTGCTCCGTATCATTAGCTACCTATGACAGTACAACCCCTAACCACACAATATCTGTTTGTACCACAAATGCTCTCAAATTCAGGAATGAACACTAAATGGCAGTGTGTTGGGGGTTGAGAAGGATTGTCTAATTCTGGGCAGTGTCATTCTGTGGCTACTAAAGCAAATAAAGTTCTGTCTTGAATAAAAAAAGGCATTAACTCAAGGGATGAAAACATAATTATGCCTCTTTATAGGTCCCTGGTAAGGCCTCATCTGGAGTATGCAATGCAGTTTTGGACTCCGGTCCTTAAAAGGGATATAAATGAGCTGGAGAGAGTGCAGGGACGTGAAGCTAAACTGGTTAGAGGGATGGAAGATAAATTATGAGTGTAGACTGTCAAGGTTGTGGTTGTTTTATCCCTGCAAGGGGAAATTATTACACTTTACGAGTACATTAGAGGACATATAGACAAATAGCAGGAGAACTTTTTACCCATAAAGTGGATCATCGTACCCGAAGCCACTCCTTTAGACTGGAGGTTATTCACAGTGAGAACAGCGAGGTTGTGGAATGCACTGCCGGGCGATGTTGTGAGGACTACTCCAGTTAATGCCTTTAAGAGGGCCCTGGATGATTTTTTGAACAGACATAATATCACAGGCTATTTACAATTGGTATAGATATTGGTATATATATAATTTATGTGAGTGCATGGAGGGGTTGGGTTTCATTTGGAGGGGTTGGGTTTCATTTGGAGGGGTTGAACTAGATGGACTTTGGTTTTTCTTTAACCCAAGTGTGCATGTATGTTGTATGATATAAGCTGATGGGGGATACCTAATGCAGGAGGATTAAAATTTCACCAGAATTTGTTGAAAGATTCATATTGGCTAACTGAAGGGAACTCGAACACCCAGAGCAGAATGGCAATATACTGTGGAGCAGGAACCCCTAAAAACATATGCCTTTTGTCTACCTAGTCGGAGAATCCTTCATATTCATTCCTTTATAGAAAACTTGGATGGAGGAATGCAGGGAGACTATAAATGTGACCAGACAGTTGAAATTGGATCAAATGGTGCTGAAGGCTAGATCCAGAAGAACCAATTTAAAAGTATGTATTGTTTAATACGTTTCAAAGATAGCTAGGTGTCAGACACTGAGCTAGAGGTTAGTCTGTTTTGTATTAAATTGTTTTATGCCAAAAAAAACAAAAAAAAAACACATTACCTTCATTACATTTCTTGAATCATTCAGCTTGCCACATGTGTACACAGAGTAAACGGTCCTTTTCATTAAATAAAATTTTATTGTCCTCTGCTAACCGTCACAAAACCATATTATGGTACATTGAACTATTTACAATATACAGTAGTTTATTAATCTCTGGAAAATATTAATACAAAAGCTAGATGCAGATAAAGAGAACAAATTGTGGCCTTTCATCATAGATAAAAGCATTAAGAACTCTCTCATGGCAAATAAAATGAATCACTAAAAAGTTATAAGAGGGGCTTAAGCTATGCCAAAAGTGATTGTTTACTGGAAATGCCCTCCAACACCAATATTGCACAATTCTTTCAAATAATACGCATCCACCGCATTTCTAAAAAATAAATGCAATTAAATCATATTTAAAATATAGGATAAAGTGGTGTAAAACACCCAACCATTAAAATGTAATTTCCCTACTCTATCATTATAAAACATCTAAAGATAAAAACAAAATTGTAAAGCTACTACTTTATTTTTTGCATTACATGTTGCAATTTTTTCATTAAATGTTTTTATTTTAAAAAAGGAAAATGGTTATAAATAAATATCAGTTTGTCAACTGCAGCCAAGGCAGACTATAGGCTGAACCCCTCAATCAAACCCATCATGTAAAGCTAACTATATTTGGTTCTGAGATTTCCCCAAATTCTTTGGGGGCAAGACAGGCCATTTAGATTGTTATCTAAATAACAATCGTTCTATTCCACACCTTCCTAGTACAGGTATGGGGCCTGTAATCCAGAATGCTTGGGATCTGGGGTTTTCCGTATAAAGGAAGTTTTCGTAATTTGGATTTCTATACCTGAAGTCTACTAGAAAGTCATTTAAACATGAATTAAACCCAATAGGCCAATCTTGCCTGCACTAATGGTTAATTATATCTTAGTTGGGGTCAAGTAGAAGGTACTGTTTTATTATAACAGAGAAAAAAGAAATCATTTTTAAAATTGTTAATTATGTGATTGATTAAATTGGATTCTATGTGAGGCGGCCTTCCCTTAATTCAAATTTTCTGGATATTTTTCTGGATAATGTGTTTCCGGATAACGGATCTCATACCTGTCTGTGTATGGAAAACACAAATGGCAGGCCAGTGTATGGTAACCTTATATAATACACAAAAGCCATGAATATCCTGTAAATGATATCCTTATAAATGGTGAGTAGTGATGTCATCAGTTATAAACGGTGAGTAGTGATGTCATTTCTGTCACACGACTCACTAAAATTTGTGTATTATAATAAATAAAGTACCCCCAGTTGTAAAATATGAGGATATTAGAAGTTACCTCGGAGTTCCATGACCTGTATAAAAACACTCGGCCTTCGGCCTCGTGTTTTTATATGTTCATGAAACTCCTCGGTAACTAATAATATCCTTATATTTTACAAGAGGGGTACTTTATTCACTATATAATGTGGTATCTGTCTAATAGTTTAAAAAATGTTAAAGAATCGGCTAAAAATTGAAGAATTCAATGCTTTGCTGCCATTGCAATAGTTTTTTCAGTGATGTGCCTACACTGGATTAAATTATCAATTAATTGAATTTTTAGGTAGCAGTCTTGAGATAAAAACGGAAGAAAATGAAAACTTTGCATATAAGGAAGTGCTGCATTTGAAAGGCAAAATTATCATAAAAACATTGATTTAGCAAAAATACAAGATTATACAAGGCACACTTAAGTGAATATACAGTATTATTGATTTAGTGTTACTATAAAGTACCTGTTTGCTGAATTCTTTATTGTGGGGCCAGCCCACATACTGCCATGCAGCCCTGTTACACAGAACATTATGAAGACATGAGCTGTAGCATGCAGGTTAAATTGGTGGCATGATGATTAAAGTGGCATGACAATTGTCACCAAGAAGCTTTCCATATGTGCACACCAGAGCACGTATGTTTGCTCTTATCAGTCCTGAGCCAGAGAAGTGGAGAGATGGGGAAAGTGAAGTACTGAATAAAAAGGGAAGCTTAACAGGATCTAATAGAGCTAAGCAAAGACACAGCAATAAAAGAAAGTAAGTCTTGGGCATATTTATTAAAGGGGTTGTTCGCCTTTCATTTTACTTTTAAAATGACGTAGGGAGTGATATTCTGAGACAATAAGCAATTGTTTTTGATTTTATTAATATTTGTGCTATTATTCTAATATTTATTTAGCTATTTATTCAACAGCTCAGAGTCAGAAGAAGGCGGCAAATAATTCCTATACTATAAATATGATAAAATGAAGGCCAATTAAAAAGTTGATTCAAATGAGCTTTCTATAACATACTATAAGATAACTTAAAGACGAACCACCCCTTTAACATTGGAGACAAAAACTACTGGAGATGTTGGCCATAGCAACCAATCAGATCTTTGCTTTTGTTTTCTAACTTATAGGCGACTGTTCAAATATAATTGCTGATTGGGGCTATGGGCAACATCACTGGTTATGTTTGTGTCCAATGTTAATAAATACACCCCTAAGGGTAATGGCCATGTCATATCCTTCACCAGTGCAGTGCCATCTGCTTGTCATTGAATCCACAGCATGGATTTTTGGGCTAAAATCCGCACTCCTGCATGTAGTGACAAGTGAATGCAATAGAAGTGAACGGTAGGAAACAGTATTAGGTGGCCATGGGTGTTCAACCATGTCTGCAATTAGCCTAAAAGTGATAAAGGTGGAAATATGAAAGAAGAGGAAACATTCACATTTAATAAAAAAAGATTTGCTGCAATCAAAGCAGCAGTTGTTATCAGTGGATTCCAATTTAAACCTTGTTTGATATTACTTTAAAAAAAATGTTAGCATTCAAAATCTTTTTTAGAAAGAGGCATTATTACAATTAAAAAAAACAAAAAAACAAAAGAATCCCTGGTTCTCTTTAGTGCATGCTAGCCTATCAGGAAAGATTCTAATACATTTGGACTCATTTCTTGCGGATTAAACTGGGGAATTGAAAAGGATTTTGCTATTGTCCAAAATTTCCTGCTAGGCAAGAAATTTTTTCACAAACAAATTGACATCAATTAAAGTGAATACCTGTGTTAATTTGTCAGAATTCATGTGTTTGACTGCTTTGAACAGTCAAATGGCATTCTGTTCTATGGGGTGACTGCAGTGGGAAAAGATTCCCATGTATGGGGCATATATAAAGCAATTTTAAATTTGTTTTTTTTTTTTTTAAAAAAAAAAAAAAAAAAAAAACCCAGAATGTATAATATTATAGTGGAATACAATTTAACTCTTCCTTCCGGAGTTATTCATAAATTGGCACATTTGCTCATTATGAACCTTGAACCTTTATACTGCCATAAGCAAAGACACTGAGGGGCAGATTTATTAAGGGTCGACTTTTTATGGTTAAAACTGTCAAGTTGACTAGGGAGTTATCCAAATTCGATTCGAGTTTTTAAAAACGAATTTGAATTAGATTTTCGAGATTTATCATATTCTGGGCCTTTTGAATTTGAATTTGACTACTCACAACCTAAAACCTGCCAAATTACTGTTTACGTCAATGGGAGAGGTCCAGGGATCAATCTGGAGATGTATGCAGCCTTTCTGAAATTTGAGGTTTTTCCGGGGGAAAAAAAGTTGGATCGAGTTTGATTACATTTTCATTATCGCATTTTATCAAATTAGTTTTTAAAAATAATTGGAATTAGATTTTCAAGATTTATCATACTCTGGGCCTTTAAGAATATGAATTCGACTACTCGCACACCTAAAAACCTGCCAAATTACATCAATGGGAGAGGTCCAGGGATCAATCTGGAGATGTTTGCAGACTTCCTGACATTTGAGTTTTTTTCGGAGAAAAAACTCTGATCGTGTTTGATTAAATTTTCGTTATCGGATTTTATGAATACATTTTGGTAAGTCGAATATCGATTTTTTATGGGAGTTTAGGGGAGTTTTAAAAAATCTCACGTGAATTCGAAATTTGACCTTGCTAAATGTTGAATGTGACCTTATGCCAAACTGGATTTGGTATGTTTATGGCAAATGCCGACAATCATTACAGTAGGTTTAACAGAGCTAGCTAATCTGATATATTTTAGCTTCCACTTTATTACTCAAATGATTTAATTTAAATATAATACAATGGGGAAAAAATTCAGACAACCTTTTAGTGGCAAAGGGATTACATTAACATGTCAGTTTTTGACTAGGATTTCATTTTGTCCATTTCTGAAAATGGTCTTCACGAGGAAGATCGAAGCCAAGACTGTAAAAGAAAAAAAGAATCCAATTAGTGGGTAATGCAAACAAACACTTTACAAACAGGATGTTTTTGCTGAATGAGAACTCTTGCAGTGCCAAAATGGATCAGACAGAATTAAACTGTTTTAAGATGCAATTTCCAAATTGAATAAAAAAATCATCTATTCAATTCCACAGAACATGATAAAAGTTATCTGAAAAGTCACACTTAAATGGCCAAACTGGATCACAATTGACCCAATTCCAACAGAATGAGGTCTGCAGTACATAAAACAATAATGGATAATAGCATCGCAAACCTGATTTCTTTGATACAAACACCAACAAAACTAACATGAAATAATACATAAAAATACACAAATTTCCTTATTTTTATCAGTGGCTAAAGGCAGAGTTTAGGAGGCATCCTCATATTTTACAACAGAGGGTACTGTATTAGAATACACACATTTCAGTGAGTCGTGTGACATCACTGAGCACTATATATATATATATATATATATATATATATATATATACATACATATATATACATACATATACATACATACATATACATACATATATATACATACATATATATACATACATATATATACATACATATATATACATATATATATATATATATATATATATATATATATATATATATATATATATATATATATATATATATATATATATATATATATACATATACATATACATATACATATATATATACAAAAGCCATGAATATCTTGTAAATTATATCCTTTTAAACGGTGAGTTAAGATGTTATTTCAGTCACATGACTCATTGAAATTTGTGTATTATAATAAATAAAGTACCCCCAGTTGTAAAATGTGAGGATATTAGAAGTTACCTCGGAGTTCCATGACCTGTATATGTTTTTATATGGTCACGAAACTCCTCGGTAACTTATAATATCCTTATGTTTTACAAGAGGGGGTACTTTATTCACTATATATGTATGTGTGTATATATATATATATACACACACCTTTATTTTAGAATTGCTCTAAAATTTTAGAATCAACACATAACATATTAAAATTCCTTCGAGTACTGCATTAATTTGATTTTTTCCAGAGGTACAAGTTTGCTGCATTAGTTGATATTATTATGTCTCAGCAGCAAAAAAAAGTTGTCTTTAATGAAACTCAAGAAATATACTCAGCAGAGACAAAGATAAGAAATGTATGTAGAAATGTATGTAGAAAATTATAAACGTTTGCAAAGTCTAGTGATGTGCAGGTCGACACTCTGATCCTGACCCATCCATCCATACCGTAGTTACATAGTTAAATCGGGTTGAAGTCCCATCAAGTTCAACCCCAAATGAAAACACAGCAAATTCAATACAAACCCACTAAATCGTCAGCGATGGGCAAGTCAGGCATGGCTATTTAAATTCTATCTTCACTAAAGGGGGCAGGGCAACGCAGACATAGGATATACATACCAGCTGCCATAATGACATTATGGGCAGGCAAGTTCAAGGGCAGAGCTTAGTCCACCCAGGACCACATATCACTAAAAATAATGAAAAACATTTTTTGCAAGGTGAAGAACCACCTTATATATTCCAATCAATGCAACACCTGTGTTCACAGCATAGTTATAGAATATAGTTTTAAATGCTTTTCACAAGAGAACACAACCCTTTACAGAGAGGAGCAGGATAAAGACAACAAGGTTCCATGAATACAATTGTTCAGAATTAGGGATGGGCAATTTTTTTTGCCTTGTTAACTTTAATTGTTTGACTTTAATGGGCGTCGTCGACATTTCGAGGGCGTCAAATTTTAAAGTGAAACGGGTCAAATTCGCCCAAGTCTATTCAGAATATATAAATGCTGAGAATTCATGCAGTAGATATATGTAAACCCACATCGGATTAGGAGCTCAGTGCATACATTATACATAAATTAAATACAAACACCCAAATTAAACTTTTAGTGGATACATGGATAAACAATACTTGTAGAAACAATAGCTTGAAAAAAACACTGATCAGTCCAAGTTAATGTCTTTTTTATCTTCCTTGTTGTTGGATTAAACAGACAGTTGACCTGCTGGGAGCTGTAATGTCACACCTCTTAATTGTTTTCAATCTTTGAATCTTTTTTTCCAAGCTACCGTACTAGTTTACTAGCATATGCATATACCTCTTTATTAATATATCTCCGAGGCTTTCAGACATGTTGGGTTCAAGTGTCCCAAATATTTGTTTGTCCTTCCAGCACAAAACAATGTCATAATACTATAAAAAGCTTTCTTTTAACACTCACCCTGCTGTAGTTTGAGAACAGAACAACAAGTAAGATTTTACCCAGAAAATGATGGTTGTTATATCATCTGAAAATTTAGCTATGTTTTGTGTATCCCTCATAATTCACATGGTCTGGTAAACTCATGAGCCCAAATTCGATCCTGTCATTCAGACAGTCCCCACTAACCACTGCTTTCAGTCCTGCTAAAGAAATCGAAGAGGCTTGATCCTTACCTGTTCATTCAAATACTGTACATTTATTCCCTTTCTACTCTGCTAAGATTCTCTCTTTATTCAGTTCATTTTCCTCCTTCCACCATAAATAATTTCAACCAAATCTAGCATATAACCTATATGAAATTGTTTTAATCTAAAACCATGTCTAGTTTCACTAAAACCATTTCTAGTTGTTCTCTCTCTGATTACAGTGGTCATAGCTCTGCTGTTTACACAGACAGCAGCACTCTCCAAACAAACTGTCTCAGAAATCTGTGTGTACCTTGGAAGCTATGATTTTAGCTTAAACAAAAACATGGTAATGCAAATGTATTCTGTGGAAAGCCCCTCAATACCATACTGAAATTCTATAATATAGTTATAATATAAAAATCTATATTTATAAATATTAATTTTATATTTTTCCCCATAATAATAATGATTATTTTGTACTTGATGTTAACTAAACTAACATATGTGTCAAAGTTATGTAATAATGCAATTTTTAAATGGTGTTTAGTGCCACATAACAGAAATTTCCCTTATACAGAAAACGTCAGATCCCAATTATTTAATATCTTTCTCCTAATTGGGCATACATATACGGGTAGGCATAGTTATGGATACTAAAATAGGAAGGTTGTTCAAACCACTAAATCATTTGAAAATAGTAAGCAACACTTGGAATCAAATCAGGAAACATGTCAAGAAAAACAAGGCTGAAATAGAGTTACAAGAATAAGTTTGTGAACCCGTTGCTTTCACCTGATCCAAACATTTGCAATCCTTGTCAATGCTAAACACATTGTTTACACATTTATTAAATTAATTTTCTATAGCCGACAGTTATGTGTGTGTGGGGGCTGCCCAAGGAAAGGAAATAGAATTTTAAGCAACTTTACAGTATCATTTGAAAATGTTTAACTGAAAGTTATGTCTAAGCATATATGTTATGCTCTGTTGGTTTTGACTAAAACAATGCAGCAGAAGCCAGCTGGATAACAGACCTGGAGAGCCAACATCTGCTATGATGTGTCAGAAGCAAAGTGAGTGCAGAAAAAGTAAGTTTGTCTTACTGTGGATCAATGAACACTTTTAGCAATCTTTTCCAGTTTTATACATGTCAACAATTAATCAGCAGCAGCACAAACACTGGATCCTCTGATAATTCCTATGATCAGTTCACAGCTTTTTCTTGAGAAATGCAATATCTGCCAGTAGTCAATTAAATAGGCCAGGGCACCTTTAGCTACCTTTTGTATAGACTGGAACAACAACTCTCAAACTAGATTTTGGAGGAAATTATTAGCCTAATGGCCAACATATTTTTCCAACCTAGCCAGTTCATGTTTAACCCTTTTATTCCTGGGGACTTGCCTTGGTGTTGCTATGCAACATGTTACCAATAAAAAGAGAAGAATCCCATAGATGCAGAATCCACTGTGATGGTACCTTTTATGTAGCATGTAAAGGTATTAAGCAAAGCTCCCACTATTGACAAGAAGAACAATTGTGTGCTATTTGTTAGGCAGAATGTGGCCCGTTTGTGCGACTCAGATGTGACTATGAAATCCCCAAAGGGTTCACAAACCTGTTCCTGCAAACGTACACCCGCACCAATTATCCATTATTATGACAGCAAGAATAGCTAGAAAGTAAGAATCAATACTAAGAGATTTTTGATCAGGGAAAGGAAATGTAAAGCCCATGCAGAGAGATATTAGTATTTATATTTAAATAAAATAACAAAACACAGGGGTCTTCACTCACCCACATGCTAACTACGCCCATACTGTTTCAGAACATACCACTGCGAGGCTGGGTAAACAACAAAGCAAGAGAGACATGAGCTTAGTGTATTAATACATACAGAAAATTAGTATTTTAGGAAAAATATTAGACAATGGGGGGGGGGAGTTCTTGTTGCTGAAGGCAGTAGGGCAGAAACTATGAGATAGTGACAAATATAAAAAGGGTTAATGAATCTTCCAATCTTCCACTGTTAAATATTGAGATAGTTACAAAGGACTTCTGTGACAAATGAATATAAATGTATATATTGTATACACACACACACACACATACATACACACACACACACACACACACACACACACAACTGCTGTACATGGTCTTGTAATGTTCCTAACCAAGTTCAGTTTCAACCAACTGCTATATATCTGTAATTGGGACATTGTTCTTTGACATTATGTTGCACATTAAACCCCACCTTGCAACTCTCCAGCTGAAATGCAACACAGCAATGATTAAAACAAGACAGCATTGCCAAACTTAGATAGATCATCTGCCCAGAATACTTAACCAAGGTAAACCTGATGGCCTAAATAATCACTGGAAACATTATGGTTGGCTGGCAGTGTTACACTGCCCTGTCAGTGAGGACATTCACTGTATATGCATTCTAGATATAATAGGGATACAGTACAAGATAAAAGCCAGTCTCAAACAAGACACTGAATCAGTATCACACACACAGAGTTTTTTCTGCCATCATATTTAGAAGACACTCTCTGCTGCCTTCTGCCCAGAGTTTAGAATGCACTCATAGGCACGGTATCAAACCGTCAGTGCATATACAGGGTGAAATTCAGTTTTTTTCAGCCGGTGTAACATATGACACTAGCCATAAGGCCGACAGATTAAGTTGGCAGCATATTGGGCAGTATATGGGGGCCCTCAGATGGGCTTCGCCGATCAATATCTAGCTGAAATCGGTCAGATGCTGATCTGGCGAGGTTTAAAAATACCTGTCAGATCAACGGTTTGTTGATGAGGTCCTCGATCAGACAGCCCAAATTCTTCTCATTGTGATCAGATCATTGGGCCCTAGGGCCTACAACTGGATCAGCCCGATATTGCCCACCTCAAGATCGAAGCAGATTTTCCTATGTAGGCCAGCTTTAAGATACCCAATGCAATTCACATTTTTTTTGTTACAAAGACAAAAACATTTTTTTGCCTTTCCCCTGAAGTTAATGGGAGGCCATATGTGCAGTTTTGCCTTTGTCCCAGTTTAATAAAATGCAGGACAGGTTCTCTACCAGTTTGTGCTATTAGGCCAAAGTAGAGCACTGGTAGCAGCATAAGAATATATAGGTGTTATCAGTTTAGCCATCTGAATCCTTTAGTTATCTTGTTACATGTCCACGTTGATAGGCTGTAATATGTTAAAAGGTCACAATTAAATGTTCTCATTTGTGCTAGAGGAGGTCTATTAACTTGTGAGTTTGGGGGGTGATTGAATACTTTTATATGCTTACATTTTTATTTAGATCTTGTCTCTCAGCGGTGGTTGAAACTCTGATTGCAAATTTGTCCTCTGTAAAGATTTACAATATTCATATTCCGAGGCTGCCTTTCATAGACATATTTAAGTATGTAACCTAAAAATATACATACTTGCCAATTGGGTAAGTATAAGTGCCCAACAGGCTGATGCTTGAGTTAAACTGGTTTAAACTGAGAGGATGTGCTTCTAAAATACACTATACAAAACCCTTAGTATGTTATACATGGACCAATTTTAATTGGTATTCATAATTAATTTTGTACAATTTTTGAATGACTTAAATAAGTAAGCCTTGGAACCAGTGTGCATCATGCCTTAAAATACCACTGGGAGCATATTCCTGAATACCACCTCACTGCCATCTTGCTGCCAACATATGGGTACCCTCATTTAACCTTTACTTCTCCTTCAAGGTGGACTACCCACTACTGATTGCTAATATTAAAAAAGACCATGGCCAACCTGGGGACTCAGTATCCTGAGAATTACACATGCTACTGCTTCTTCTATTAGAAAAAATGGAAAAAAAAAAAGTTTTCAGTGGTACAGCTGCCTGAACCTCCTTGCTTCTAGTGGAATACAGTCTGCATTTCTATTTCCAGTGTCAAGTCTGGCCAGGTTTCTGAACATACAAAAAAAAAAGTAAATTTAGTCCTGGGGATGACTTGGCTTGTTTTTGTGTAAGGTGCAAGTATCCCTTTAACACTACATTTCATGTCTTATACAGTTCAAGAATTCTTCAAGTGTTAACGTTTATGAATGTGTCCAAATTCTAAAACATGTTTAATAAATGTTCTAATGAATAACATTTGAGATATCAAAAAACTTTTTTCCAGTTGCAACTCATGCTGTTTAGCAACTGGACTTTGCAAATCACTGACTTGCTGTGAAATCAGCTTGTTAAATCAGGTTAAAGCAGTCTGTGGTTCACAGCATGAGTTTGCAGCAGTACAAAAAACAGCTTCAGAAATAACTGAAAAAAATGCCTTGCATTGGATGCTGCATGGAATGATAAGTGAATTGCCACTTGTGTATGTCACTTGTGTATGTAAAAAGAATGGAAATAAAAGGCCTGCAAAGATACGTTACCTGCTAAAAGTAATATATATTATGTGTGATTCTTGATAGTATAATTGACCTCTCTCATATAAGCAAACTACTACAAACCAGGGCCGGCCATAGGCCTATTGGACCAATTGGGCCCAATAGGGCCCCGCACCTCTGGGGGCCCCGCACCACAGGGCAGCACAGATATTTCCCTCAGCACATGATGCTGCCTGGCCTGCCCCCAACTTTGAGAGTCCAGCCCATCCCCAAATCCATAGGTCCAGCCCACCCCCAACTCTGATAATCCAGCCTATCCCCCAACTCCATAGGTCTAGCCTGCCCCCAACTCTCATAGGCCCAGCTTTCCTCCAACCTTGATAGGCCCTGCCTGCCCCCAATCCAACCAAGCCTGCTCCCAAGCTGAATCTGCCCAGCCTGCCCAAACTAATTGGCCCAGTCAACTCTCCTATTTCCTCCCCCTCTCTCTTACCCTGTGTGCCCCTATTATGTGCCCCTATTTCATCCCTCTCACTTTCTTACCTTGTCTGCCCCTTTCCTTTCTATTTTGTGCCAGTATGCCCTTATTTTCCTAAATACTTGGTGTGTCAGTAGCCAGCAACACTTTGTCTAGGGGCCCCGCCAACATGGTCCCAATTGTGCCCCACATTTGATAGGATCAGCCCTGCTACAAACAATAATTGCTGCTATACACAAAATGTCTCAAACATAAGTCCCTGTCCTGTACCGTTTGCAGTCTAAATTTAGTGCAAACGATTAACTGACAAGATAATGGCCAGAAGGAGCTAAAACAGCAGTCGCCATAGGAAACAAAAGCCTGGCATTCCTAGGTCACGCAAACTTCTCAGTATAGGAGTCCATTCAATATTAATATTGTAAGTGCAACTGCAGATGGGTTCACCTTCAGCAAACTGTAACAGCAGTTTCTTCATTAGTCAATTCTACTGATTTTCATTCTATGTCGTGTGTTTGATTTAAATAAAAAGCTCTAGGTTAGAAAAGTAATAAGGATTTATCACAACTAATATTTGCGGGATAGTCTGCTTAACCTATAAAAATGAAAACACTGACAAAAGGTTTTCTGTTCTACTTGTGAATCTTACCAGTGGTTGGTTTTCTTCTCGCTGCAAAATTTGTTGAGCTTGGTCTGTTGGGAACCTCAGCACTGTTGTGATTACCTTTGCCATTGTCTGTGAGGGAAAAAATGATAATTGAATATCAACCTGAAGTTAGTATTCATTGCTCAATCACCTCTCCAATTAGATTATATTCACAATAAATACATGGGTAACATAGGAATCCTTGTTAGCACAAAAACAATCTGTTTGCCTGTAATTCTTGTTTTTATACCTCACCAAAATCTTATATAGAAACATACAGAGGTATAAATTAGTCACAAACCATTTGCACAACAAGCAGGTGCTTGGGTAAGGGGAGTATAGAGCTATGTGGTGTGAGGGGCAGGGAGAGAAAGTATGAAGGAGAAAGTATCGAACAGAGTGAGTGTATGGGAGAAAAGAGTGTATTGGAGAAAAGAGTGTACGGAAAAAAAAGTGTTTGGGAAAAAGTGCTATGTGCCAGTGTTCCATAATTGGCAGTGAATTTCCTGCACACAAGGTTATTGTAAAAGGGACTAGCCCACTGACTTTATTATGCCAAAAGAACACACAAGGGTGTGCCCCAAAACAGAGAGACTGTATAGAGACAAAGCGTGCAGGGTAGTTAAAGCATATATGACAAGATGTAGCAGTGTAGAGTGTATGGACAGGAACTATGTAGGGAAAGAAAATATGTGGGAGAAAGTTCAAGATAGGGGAATTTCACAAAGAAGACAGGGAAACAACGTATGAGGGACACATTGCAGGGCAGGGAAATCGATTATAGAGGAAAAGCTAGGGGTTAGACGAGAGTACAATGGTAGCAGCTTGAGATTTCTTGTGCTGTGCACTGATGGCCAAAGCTTAGGTAAGGGGTCCCGAAACAGCGAAAAAACACATTAAAGTTTTATCGTGGGGGCCATGCAACTTTTTTTACACAATTTTTACAGCACACAATACATTGAAGTCTATGCGTGTTTTTTCATTTATTGTAAGTAGAACAAAAATATTCCTACCTTTGTTTCACGCCCCATCATGTACTCAAACATAACTTTTCTTAAGTACTCAAATTCTGTGGGTTCCCCAAAGACAGAAACACCTGCATGTTGATTATTAACTTCTAAGGGAGAGGAAAAGAGAAGACTATGTAGAAGCACTATTTTACCATAGTAATGGAAAGAAACACATTTCTGTTATTATCAGTAACCACAGCATTAACTGAATAATTATCAATACATGATATGAATAATGCACTTGAGTCTGCAAAGCAAATTTTATGCAACATTAATTACAGCCTAATTAACTGAATATACTTTATTAAGGACATTAGTTGAGTTGCTGGTATCTCAGAAATTCCTGTATACAGTAAATGCCTTAAACAAAATTCCTACCTTTATACGGTGTGCCAATTGGAGAGTAAAATACACCACGTGTGAAGTTTTTCACCTGGTCTTCTAGGATGTGAACCTACAGAAATACAGATTTTAAAAAATCACTAGCCCTATTTAATTTTTCTCACTTGGGGTAAAACGCTTTTCCTCCCTATTTTATTCTGCCAGCTATAACATTTTTCATATTGTGGACATGTTCTATTATTAGTGACAACTTGCCTTGTGTGAAACCACTCAAAAATGCTTGGCTTGCCAATCAAACATTTCCCACAGGTATCCATTTTGAGAATGTATGCAAAATGTTATCATTTTATAAACTAATCCTGCCAAAAGTTCATCAGATAACTATAACTAATGTTTTTTTGAACTGACCCCTTCAGTACTATGTGAGTGTGTAAGATCCACAATGATTTGCTAGAATTCCCCTATCAATTATGGCATGCTAGACTACACCTATAACTTATGTAACAAATTGCATACTTGCCTTCTCTTTAAGTTCCTGCTCCTTCAGTTTGTATTCATTGAGTTGGGATGTCTTCTGCGCCAGCTGTGCCTAAAAATACAGTGTCTTTCAATGCTTTAGAATTATAAACAACAATTTTAAACAACATGTCTGCCTAATTCTTTTCCTTTAGATCTTTAATTCTTCAAAAAGCTCTTGGGGAAATGTGTATACAACAATTCACCTACGTGCCATGGTGTCTATGTTTTTTATAATGACAAAGGGAAGCCATATGACTTCACAGTATAAGTTCTCTGCAGACAATAGTGTTTATGCATCATTTGGGTGCCAATATGTGGACAGTCAATGTGACTGGTTTTAAAAGTTGATGCTGTATGGGGCACATTTCAATATACAGTATAGGTGAGAAATAATATTGGCTTTCACTTCTGAATTACTCCAACGCCGTATTTCAGAAAACGGAAAAGTACTCTGCTGTCTCCCTCTTACTTAAATGGGAAATTTATGTATCTTACCTGAAAAACCTCAGGGGATGCTTTCTCCTAGTTTTTTAAAAAAGGGGAGAAAATAGAAAAGAAAACATTTTTACAGTTACACTTTTGTCAGTGATTAAACAGTAAAGGGAAAACTGGATCTCATATTTCCATATTTTTGGTATAGGTATGAGGAATGCTCAGGATCTTTGGTTTTCTGGGTTAAGGGGGCCTTCCATAATTTGTACCGCCAAATATAGTCTACTTAAAAGTCATTTAAACATGAAATTAACTAAATAGGATTGTTTTGCCACCCATATGGACCCATGACCCAAATTACCATCAAGAACACGTGACTGTTTTATTAGAAGAAGGAAATCATTTTTAAAATTTTTAATTCATTGATTAAAATGGAGTCTGTGAGACATGGCAGTCATGTAATTTGGAGCTTTCAGAATAGTGGATATATACCTATATTTAGTTTGATTATCACTACATGGTCTTACTCTAGATAGGCACACTAACAGTATGTTGTCATAAGTTCAATAATATATCTATGAGGAAATCTGTAAGCACTAAGTCTCTCAAGTAAAGAAAGAACTTCATTAGCATAGGTAAGGGATCGAAATTACAGGAATACAGTTCATTTTAAGCAAATATTTCAAATATTTAAATATTATTGTCTCTACAATACACCGTACCTTGTATGTGTTTCTAACTAAGCTGCATGAATCCATATTGGCGGCTGTTGGGTTTTTATAATGTTTAAATGATTTTTAGCCTTAAGGTACTGAAGATATGGTGATCCAAAAAGACAGAAAGATCCTTTATTACCAGGTCCCAAGCATTTCAGATAATACATCCCATACTTGCACAGTTCAAAAGCAGAAGGGCTAATTTCTTTAGGCTGGTGGCACACGGTAAGATTTGGGGGAAATAAGTTATCCGTCAATAAATCTCCTCTTCTTTAGGCGACTAATCTCCCCAAATGCCTTTCTGCTGGTAAGAGTTTTAATCAATGGCGGGATGGCATACGTATCGCTTTGTTTTCCGAAGTCGCCGGGAAGGCATTTCGGGGAGATTAGTTGCCGAAAAGAGAGATTTGTCGCTGGGCTACTAATCTCTCCCAAATCTTACCGCATGCGAACAGCCTTAGTTGCGCAGAGCTGTTATCACATTAAAAAAGTTTTAAAAATAGAATTCCCTTTATGAAAAAAAAAAAGCATTACACACAATTCTGGCCTTATCAGCACAGCTATAAGAGGGAGCGTCTGCAAATGTGTGTACTTATTACACCACTTACTAGAGGAGTCCATGTAGCCCTTCTATCCCCTTTCAGCTATGATCAGGAGTTAAATCATCTCTCTGTCAAGATTGAAAGCATTGTTCACTGGATACAAACCATCGCCCACCTCAATGTGGGCATATCTGGGAGAGATCCGCTAGTTTGGTGACATTGCCAAACGAGCGGATCTCTACGTCTACGACCACCTTTACTTTGTGTATACCTTAATCATTATTTAATTCCCTTCTCAAGTCAGATCATATCAATGCCGGAGAAGCAAGCAGATATACTCCGATGTCAATCAAACACAAACACACTTCTCTGCCTATGAAGAGGAATCTCTATCTGCAGTATAATAATAATTTTTTTAATTATTTGTGTTATGCCCATTAGGTGTTGATATTAACATGGTATTTTCCTTATATTTAAAGCAACTTTGATAGCTTTCATCAATGTTAAATTGAATTTTTCACACTTTGTTTTCTCACTGCATCTTTGTATGTTTATTTTGATATATATAGCTGTGGATACAATTTCAAAAGTTAATGTTTCAGTTATTTTTTCCGCATTCCCTTTTTCCCTATCATTAAGTTCTCACCTCCACATTTTGTTCTTCTTCATTATGCATTTCTTTCAGTGATAATTCTTCCTGCAATTTTTCAAGTTGTTCTTGCAACTCAGTCACTTTTGCTGTCATTTCCTCTTCTCGACCCTACAGCATGATTAAGTAATTTACAATGCTAAATTAAGAGAAAATAAATGTATACCTACAACGTATATTACTGCAACACAAGACTCAGACATTAAAAAAAGTAGTAGTAGTCTATGAGCACTGTTCCAGGCAATTTTTTTTTAATACTTTAATGGAAGTGCTCTAAAGAAAACTACACCCAACTGCATCTGCTTGAAGTTATTATGGGCTGAAAACATGGAGCCCCAATTACAACGGAATTGTGGGAAAATGGTCTGCACTGAACTAAGCTCAGCTGCTTCATCTGACATAATGGAAGCAGCATCCAAAGAAAGGGCATCTTAACAAACAAGAAATATTTCAGTTATGATAAAGGTAAATTTGTTTTAGGTATTAAAGGAATAT
The DNA here is from genome assembly GCF_017654675.1 of Xenopus laevis. Classification (NCBI taxonomy): domain Eukaryota; kingdom Metazoa; phylum Chordata; class Amphibia; order Anura; family Pipidae; genus Xenopus; species Xenopus laevis. The sequence continues at coordinate 64,543,042 of NC_054381.1, read as the reverse complement.
ATTGCATTATGGACAGGTTGGATTATTTTAAATAAGAGACCACATAAAACTTCCAACATAAAACAAAAGTATACTTGATTATAGGAAGGAAAAGTTAAGTACTGGTCTAATGGCTTTACAAAGTATTTCTACCTGTGGATTAGCATATGAATTAAGTACATTAAGATCAATGTATGACAGGATCCCTTTACATAGTATTTCTACCTGTGGATTAGCATATGAATTATGTACATTAAGATCAATGTATGTATCTTTAAAAAAAAATATGCACTATGGTGTAAAAAGTAATGTAAATATTATACTCTTCTAGCAAAAGAGCCAGACCAGAGCTATTCAGCTGGAAGCCCAACCAGCTGTTTTCTTCTAGAACTTACTTCTAAAAGTTCTTCATATCTCTTTACTGTTCTTTTCAGGTCATCTTCTTTCTCAGCAATCTTTTTATGAAGATGGACAGCTTCTATCTGTTGGGATCGCATTAATTCAGCCTCCACCTCTTGAGCTTTAGCTAAAAATAAAACGCACATTAAACAGGCAATGTCCACATAAGCAATGACTGGATTGCCAAAAGACAAATGACAGAGCTTAAGTCCTTCTACTTGATAGTAACTACGCAGCATGAATATATATTGGTGGCAAAACAATCTTATTGGGTTTAATGTTTAAATGACTTTTAACAGATCCAACAGATTTGGAGATCCAAATAACAGTGCCTTATCAGGAAAAACCCCAAGCATTCCAGATAAAAGGCTCTATACCTGTATATGTTCACATTGCAAGTACTCTTAGGGGCATATTTATTATGCTGTGTAAAAAAACAGCTGGATAATACACCACATGTCGTCAGGCTTCGCTGTGTAAACAACTTTTATGAGTTTCTGCTTTAGAGTCACTTCCGCCGGAAGCAATGTAAAATAAAGGTGGCAAATTTGTTGTTCGCATGGTGTAAAATTATACACACCTTGATAAATTCACCATTTATTTTACACAGCTTTTTACACAATTTTTTTGGCGAATTTTGTTTTACACAGCATAATAAATATAACCCATAATATACTCCTCCCTTTCAGTACTATTTTGGCTGTTATTCTTCAATAATTGTGGTTTTTGCGCCGATGCAATTGCAAAGAAGGTACCAACTGACATTTTTCACTGTCTGATAGTTGATCTGAAAACTCATCAATAGAAATGTTTGGCAGGCTTCATTAAAAAGTGAAAACCGATAAGGCTCACTAGTGTAGCTGCCTTTGTAATTGTGATTTTTTTTTTACTTCAAACTCAAAAAAATATTTTACCATTATTTTGTCCATACTGGTATTTACAATAAACAATAGAATGTAATTGAAAGAGACCATGATGCTTCAGCTCATACAAATGATATATGAAATGATAAATGGCATGGTTGAGAGCATGTAGGAACTGCCTGTTAATATCATACACCTTTTTCATATTACTAGTAATATAAATATATTACCAGACATACAAAAAACATTATATATATATTTCACAAATTCTCAGTCTCCAAATCCAGCTGCTGATATGCCCCAGACTACAATGGAAATTCAATACAAAAGTCAAGATACAAGTGAGTTTGCCCTCAAATTAAACTTTTCTGGATGTGTGGTCACATGTTCTTGATATGAAACATCACCAATGTGTTTACCAATAGTCTCCTGTACTGCTGTTTCAACCTCACGCTCCTTTTTAGCCATTTGGGTATTGAATTCTCTCATCAGTTGCTTTAATTTTGAATTATGCTTAAGTTCCAGGTCCTCCTGTTCATATCTGGATAAAGTAAAACAATGGTTTCATTAAAATAAAAAAAAAACAATGATGAGAAGCCCACGTTCAGAGAATTATATTTACAGTGGGGGAAAAAAAAAGCATATTTCACGAGCAACAAGAGTTTAATATAATCATATAATATAGAATTAGCTCTACAAACAAAAGATACACACGCTGTTCGAACTATTATGAGAAGCATTGCTAAATATGGAGTGATTTTACAAGACAAAAGCAGAGCAAGATGCACCATTCAATAAGCAGACTTACTTGATTCTTTGTTCAGCTTCCTCTGTTATCTCCTTTTTAAGCAAATCTAGTTCTTGATTGTGTTCCTTACGTAAAGAGCGCATATCTTTCTGTAGCTTAGTTATTTCATTTCTGAATTTTAACTTCTCCCTCTCTACTTCTTCCAGTTTTATTTTCAATGCACTCTCTTGAGAATGAGTTTCCTCAAAAAGCACCTGGAGTTCATTTAAGGATTTGAATTTTCCATCTATTTCCTCTTTAAAGGTCTTTATCTCTGCATCCTTAACATTGATCTCATCCTGCAGGTCTTTTAAAGCTTTTTCATGTGTAGAAACTAGCTGATTATTTGTCAGCATCTGTGCCTCTAGTTCCTTTAAAAGCTCTTGTTCCTTTTCACTCTCTGTCAACTCTTTTTCAGAAAGTTTTTGCTGAACATCTTTAATAATATCTTCCAGTTCTATAATTCTTTGTTCTTTTGATTTTACCTCACTCCTAATATTCGTTAAATCTGCCTCTGTATTCTTCTGCTGCTCCAGTAGCAACACATATTTGTTCTCTTGATTTTTAACTTCTTGTTGCAATCCTTCCTGCACTTCCTGGCCTTCTTTCTGCATATTAATTTTTAAGCTTTGAAGCTGGTTTTCCAGTTCTTTCCTTGACTGCTCTTTCTCTTCTATCTGAGACATAAGTTGTTTCTTAAGAGAAGCTATTTTCTGTTCAGCCCTTTTCTTCAGCTCTGAAAGTTTATTTGCACTTTCTGTAGTTAGTCTCTCTTCCAATGTTTTCAACTCCTCATCTTTCATCTGAAAACACTCTGCTTTTTCCAGTTGCCATTTTGTTTGCTTTGCTTCCAGTTCTTCCTTTAAAGCATCAATTTCTTTTCCAAGGGTTAATACTTTATGTTGCACTTCCTTGGTGTTATTGTCAGATACACATTGAACATTTTGGATTTGCTCAACAAGTACTTTCTTTTCCTCACTCTGCTGAATAGTTTTAATTTCAATTTGATCCATTAAACTCTTGTTTTCAGACATCAGCTTCAAACACTGCTCTTCCAATTCCAGAATTCTAGATGTCTGGCCTTCTAACTGAGAGATTAAGTCCAATTCTTTGCTTTCTCTTGTGAGTTCTGTTTCTTTGATATTGCTACGATGACATTCAAATTCCTCTGTTAGGGTCCTTAGTTTCTCATCTTTTTCAACAATATGCTTATTGACTGTTTCGACTTTCTCTTTCAGCTCTTTAATAGTGTTGTGGTTCTGCACAAATTTGAGTTCTGCTTTTTTCTTCCATTCATCAAGCTTATTTTGAAGCTTAGCAGCTTCATCTATGTGTGCTGACTTTTCTTTATTCAGAATCTCAATATTTGTCATCAGTTCCTGAATTTGATTTTGTAGCTCCTGCTCACTCTGTTTCTGCTGTGCAGTGAGAAAAGCAATGGCATTTTCTTTTTCTGTTAGATCAACACAATTCTCGTGTTTCACTTTAAGCTCATTAATTAATGAAGAAAGAGAAGACACCTGAGATTCTCTTTCTTTTACCACTTCTGTTAAGGAGGTCACAATATTTGTTTTCTCTGAAAGTTCTTTTTTCAGTTGAGTAATGCAAGATTCTTTCTCGTCTGCAACCTTCTGTTGGCTTCCTCCTTCTTTTTTCAACAACTCATTTTGAAAATTAAGAGCTTCAATCTCATCCTTTAGAGATGAAGTAATGTTTTCTTTTTCCTGCATATGTTGAGTAACCTGGTTAAGAGATTTGTTTACTGAAAGAAGCTCTTTTGAAAACTGTTCAAGTTGCTTTTCTTGCTCAAACATTTTACTGCGTTGCTTGAAAGTGACCTCTTTCAGTTTATGCATGTAGCTTTCAATATTTGCTATTTTAACGATCCATCTATCCATTTGATTTCTGTGGTTTTCAGTGAGTCCATTTGCAAGTGATTCAAATAAATCTTCAGCATTTTTGCAGCAAGAGATCAACTGGTTTTCTTGTTTACCCAGAAGATGTTTAAAATCATTTTCTTTTTCAACAAGTGTATCCTGCAGTTCCTTAGCAAAGTCTACTCTCACTTTATTGTGCAGGGTCTCTAAGTCATTATACTTTTCTTCAGCAATTCTCATTTTGCTAACCAATTCATCAACCTTGCTTTTATCTTCATCTGCTAATATTTTCAGATTATCCAACTGCTGTTGAAGCATTTGCTTCTCTGCTGTTAGTTGAGCACAATCTTTCTCCACCCTTTCAAGTTGTGTCTTGATCTCGTTTCCACTTTGCGTCAGATGTAAAACTTGAGCCGATGACTGACGTAGCTGTTCTTGTAAGTCACTAAATGAGACATCTGTTTGGGTCTTCAGTTCCTTGAGGTATGATATCTGTTTTTCTGCATCTTCTTTTTCTTTGCTTTTCATATTTAACTCTGTTCTTGCTTCTGTTATGACCTGATCTTTCTCCTGAAGTTCTTCTTCGTGCTTCTCTCTGAGTTCTTCAGCAAGCTGGCTTAATTTCTTTTCCCAAGTTTCTGTGGTTTCTTGTAGCTCTCTCTGATGCTTGTCTGTGGTATTCTGAATCTGCTCTTTATGATTAAGTTCAAGCTGAGCCATTGCATGGTTAATTCCAGTTGAACTTGCTTGGGCCATCTCATGCATCTTTTCATTATATTCCTTTTCTTTGTTAATCAACTCGTTCTGCTTCTTATCAATCTCTTTCTTTAATTTGGTTTCCATCTCGGAATATTTCTTTTTAGATGATTCTTGCAGCTCTTTTAATTTTTGCCTTAACTTGTCCATTTTAGCATCCTGATTTTTGTGTTTTACTTTATAATCTTCTTGCAAAGCTAGTATATTCTTCTCTTTTTCACACATAGTATTGTTAAGGTCTATAATTATTTGTTTGTGTTCTTCTTTTAGTTTTCTTACTTCATGTTCATTCTCTGAAGCTATTCTGCTCATTTCTTCTATTTGTACCTTTAAATCTTTTACCTGGGTTTCATACTCCATCATAAGGCTTTGTACTTGGGCCTTACTTGTATCCAGTTCTATCTGTACACTCTTTAATTGTGTTTCTGCTGTTTCCGTCACCTCTTTAAGATGATTGCGTTCTTCTGTCATGCCTTTTAGATTTTCTTGCAGTTCCTTCAGTTGCAGCTCATTAGCCTTTTCTTTCTCATGTACATTAACCTCATGAGAATGCCTGGATGATTCTAATAGAGTATATGTTTCTTTAAGGTCTGCTTCAGCCTTTTCAGCAGCTTCTTTCATATTTTGCTTTTCTTTTCTCAATTCTTCCAACTCACATTCTTTATTATCTAACAGTAGTTTTAGGTTGTTAATATTTTCCTTCAAATCTTTCTCAATACCCATGGTAAGTATTTCCTTTTCTCTTTCAATGGAACCAATTTCTTCACTATGTTTTTCTCTTTCTTCCTTTATCAGGGTATCATATTCTTGTTTAATTTTGAGAGTATCATTTTCTGTTTCTAAAAGTTTCTGCTCAATCTCTTGCCGTGCGTTTATAGCCTCAGACAGTTCAGCTGAGAGGGTTTCCAGTTCAGTTTGTTTTAAATCTAGCTTTTCTAATGTTTTTTCATTCATTTGCTCAATATGCTCCTGGAAATTACACTCTCTCTCTTTTAATTGTGCATCATATTCTTGCTGATACTTCTGTTTAAGTTCAATAATCATAGCATCAGTCTCCTCCTTAAGGAGTGCAAGCTTTTCTGACCATATTCTCTCTTGTTCCTGTACAAGGACATCAAGATCTTGCTTATGTTTTTCTTTGATGGCAATTACTTCTGCATTGTGATTATTTCTTTCTGTCTCAATCAGGCTTGCAAAATCTTGGGATTTACTCTCCTCCGCAACAGAACTTTCAAGTTCAAGAATCCTCTGTCAACAATGAAAAGAGCTAAATTAGTACCAAAATAACAACTGTGTTGAAAATGTTAATCTTATTAATTTACAAAGACCACTTGAATTTTAATATAGAAGTAATAGAACTAACTACTGAGGAAGCACACATTAGAGAAAAACTATACAGTGTAGTAAGTTAATACAAAATGTGTATATACTAAAAGATGTATACACACAATTTGTATTAACTTACTACACTATATAGTTTTTATCTAATGTGTGCTTCCTTGTAGTTCTACCACTTCTAGATCAGATGTGGTACTATGCGGTTGCACAGAGGGGACAAATAGGGAAGCTGCAATTAACTGATATTGGACATTTGCTTGTGAAGAAAACGTTTTAGCACTAAACATTTGTTCTTCAAAATTACAACTAACAGCACTGCACATTAAAGTGATGCAGGAGCCAACCTTCCGTGGCACATAGAATAGAAGTTGTGGATTGCGCACTTGTTGTCACATATTTGAACAATGCAGAGTGATGGTCGCACACCTATAGAATATGCACTAGTATTACTTGTGGATGAAGTCTGAGGAGTGAAGAGGATAACAAGAGTAAATGATTAGCATAAATGTTGTGCATTCAATTGGTGTACAACTATAACTTTGAGTCTTAAAATGCACAGGAATAATTTTGTACTGTATGTTGTCGCTTGATCACGGTGCCAAAGGTAAATGCACCTGTGCTACTGACTGAAAAATTGACGGTCTATATGTTGTAGCCTCATTCTGGATTCAGTTTCAGAGACTGATCTGTGGAATGGCATCGGTGATGCCTCCACTCCAGATCGGGTTGGTGTGCATGTGTATGTGTAACTGGCTAAAGGGTAGCTATTGAAACCATGTGCCCTATAGTAGGTGCAAGACCTACAGTCTGCAATTAATATATCTACAGGTTTTATAGTAAGATTCTAGGTCAAATGAATATTATAGGTTGCATGATTTTAAAACTTAGTTAAGAAGTAGTGGAAAAAAATGGCAATTCATTATATGAGTCAACACACTCAATTCAGGGGAACTCTCTCAACTACATTTTTAGTATGTTGTAGAAAATAGTGGATTCAGTGCATCCCTTCCTAAAATACTATTTTGGATTCGGCCAAATCCATCTTGGAAGAGTCAGACGAATACCGAACCGAATCCTAATTTGCATATGCACATTACGGGCGGGAAAGGAAAAAGTGGGAAAAATTGATCTACTTCCTTTTTTGTAATAAAAAGTCACGTGAAGTCCCGCCCTAGTCACAATTTGCATATGCAAATTAGGATTCGGTTCAGCCGCTGAAAAAGGCTGAATCTTGGCCGAATCCCGAACCAAATCCTGGATTCGGTGCATCCCTAATTTTAGAACAATTAGAAGTCATAACGGTAGGATAGGAGAAGACTTAAACAGAAAGATAAGCAACAAAAAGTAACAACAACACAACTGTAGCCACACTATGAGGTTTTGGGTTGCATGGGTCAATGATTTTTCGAGCAAATAATAACTAGTGGAGTTGTTAATCCTAACAATTAGATATGTTTAACTGAACTCTGTACAACACGAAATAGAAAGGAAAATATTAGAAAAAAATAAAGACCAATTAAAAAAGGGCTACAAAATTGCAAATCTATTTTTTAACAGCGTGGTAAAAGTGAACTACCTCTTTAATATATATTGTTAGCTATTTTTGCCTGCATGTTGCTTTCACATAGTCGAAGCTCCCAAACACAACACTAGCTCTTTTGAAGTCAAACCATAGTCCCTATAAAAATGTATTTTAAGGTGCTGGAATTCTTAATGAATCAGATGAGAGTGTAGGACTGGCCAGACCAGGGAATAGCAACAAACAACCCCCATTTCTTTTAAAAGGAAAAGCAAAATGTCTTAACATCCATTAATATGTTGATGTGGGTGAGTGCAGGGGTATGCAGTAAGGGGAGTTTTAGTAAGCCCGTGCCTTTATCTTTTGATGACAAATTAAGAGCCCTTTCTGGTTTGTTCTTAAAACTGAATAATTTGAGGACATTTTACTGTATATGTGATGATCACTAACAAAAATAAACTACAATTATGAACGGTTTTCAGTAGTGAATAATTTACAGGACAATGTACAGTATGACTTTTATAAACCACTCTAATTTGTATGAAACAAGAAAACATATTACAATATCATCAATAACACAACAAATCTCAATATTTACCGTTCTGTAACATTCAACTTCTTGTTGCATTTCTTTAAGTTGTTCTGCTGTGCTGCACTCAAGGGTCTTTTTCTGTTGCTCAAGCTCTTCTAGGGCCATTAAACTCTTTTCTTTATCTTGTTGTAAATTTAAAATCTCCTCATTCTTCTTCTGATTTTTTTTCAAATGTAGACAAAAATAAATACATATTTTTTTAATCTACTATAATATGTTTCAGAGATAAAATACATAAACTATATGTCATTAGTGCCCAGATAAAAAGTGCAGTGCCAAGTACAGCCCTCCAAGTTTAATATATCTATATAGGCTTTTTGTATGATATAACTACTTTAATATGATTTGAACAAAGAATATGTTGGTATAACTAAGCATATATCCACTATGTTGAATTATGTGTTATATGGTACAGTGCTGTCGGAGGTATTTTACAGCTATCGAATATTCTTAATTATACCAAGAATACGGACTTCAAATCTAATATGCACCTCTTCTACATATAACACTCCAACCCACAACTTTAAGGAAATTTTTCCAGTGATTCCAGAGGTTGTTGCAATCCTTGTGCACTAAAACTTGCCTAAATTGTTTAGTGTGCATGTCTCCTGAAAGAAGGAGAAACAATGCTCTCTTATCAAGAACCACAATGGTGCATTTTTCTAGTGCATTGGTATGGCACAAAACAAAGTTAGTATTCGGTTCATAGTGGGGTGCCAAAACATTGACGTTTCAATTTCAACAAAACAGCCAACAACAATCATACTAGAGGAGCTTGTGTGTGTGTCAGTGTTTTGAAAATATAGCATGCCATTATTGGAATAAAGTTTTCAACTTACAAGGACTGCATTAAGTTGATCCTGGAAGTCTTGTTCCTTCAGGCGCATCTGCTCATTATACTCCTGCTCTTTATTCAACAAGGCCTCTGCATGGACATTCTCAATCTCACTGATACGGCTATCACAGGATTTCTAGATTTAAAAGGATAAAATAATATGTAAGTATGAATCCATTCTATAACAAAGTTTTGTACTATAATATCTGTGAGTGTATGGCCACCTTAAGAGTGATGGCACAAGGGAAGGCAGTTTCATAAGGTTTACATACATACACACATCTGGTGCCATGTCACATGCCATGTCAAAAGAAGTAAGCCTCACTACTCTATTACACAGTAAACTGAACAAACCATTAATTACTATACATGATGTAGTGAAAGATTGTTGTTGGTTTTATTGCTATTTATATGCTTAAAACAAGCATGTAAAACGTGTAGGTGGTCTTACTACACTAATACTACCATATTAATTTGTGTAAAAAAAGCCCAACTAACTATAGGCTGGAGGAGTAAATAAATTACTAACGGACTCCATAAATGCAAAATATTAGTAGAAGCTTCATGCTTAAAAGGTTACATTTTAAAAAGGAAGGTCTGGAAAACCAATACATTTCTAGGTTTGGTACAAAAAAACGGAGAAAAAAAAACAGCAACAGTTATCTCCAGTCACCTTCATAATGTCCACCACCTCTTGTTTCACGCGACTTAATTCTCTCTGAAGATTCACACGCTCTTCCTCACTGGCCTTTTCTATAGCTTTAATTTGCTCTTCCATCTGCAGCTTTTCCAAAACATCCTCAGTTTTCTGTGATGCAATAACTGTTTTTTCTGCATCTTCAAATGCTAAATAATCAAAAAAGAAAGAACTTGTTTGACTAGTAGAACACAAATTCCTGGTGGAATGCCCAACCGCCAAAAAGTATTTTTGTTGAAAAAAATGTTAGGTTGATGGAGCTCATAAATTAACAAAATAAATCTTGAAAAAAAACCCATTACAGTCGAGTCTATGCCTTAATCATAGGTCTATAAATAAGTGTGCCTGCGCATGAAATCTGTCAGGCCTTGGTTTTAATGAATGAATAAAGTAAATTTTTAAAGGACATCCAATTCCTGGTCTGGAGTGCCTGAAGCTGTTTTGTGATTCAAGTGATTGTTCTCCCATAAGCTACAGGTTCAGGGCTTTGTGCACCTGGACCACCCTAACAATTCAGAATCTCAAAGGAAACTCCCATAAACTACTTTATCTACTACAGTACTTAAGTACACAATTTCTGCTAATGGGGGTACAGTGGTGTAACAAGAGCGTGTCTGCCCCCACGCCCAAAAAGAATCTTGAGAGGGGCCCGGCACATTTCTGCTCCAGCATGCAACCCCCTCCCCCTACAAACTTGCACCTGGGGAAGCTCAAAAGTTGTGTAAACATATTAATACCAACGATAGGTCCTCTAAATGTATGGACAACCTATTCAAAACAAAAATTCCAATTGTCTGTCCATGTATTCTTACAAAATAAGTTCCACAGATAGAATGTTTAACAGATACAACCAAATGACTTTTGTTTTACCACAGTTAATATTGTTCTCTAGAACTTGAACTTCTGAGTATTAGATAAGATGCAGGTAAAATTAGCCATAATCTCTTTTCCTTTTACTATTACTATTTTAGAATATTACTACTAGAATTAACTGCCATAGCAAAGGAGGTGCTGAAATGGTAGGCCATGCCAGAATACCCAGACATTATAATAAGTCTGTTTGAGATTTACTAACTCTGTTTTGATGAATCAATGCACAGATAAAATTAGAATTAGTATTACCTTGCTTAAAATCAAAGCAAATTTGTATTTAGCAATTAATATTTATATCCAAGTCTGTGTTATAAATATAACTATTTTCACATAACCTGTACATTTTACAGCAGCAAATTTTCTTGGTAATAAATCAAATTCACATTTTGGTCCTATAAAGAAAATAATTTATAACATTTAATTTATTTTCTTGTACTTTTTTGGTAAATTCTGTAAATTATTCTGCACAAGGATTACATTTTCTGCATATTTTTGTATACTCTTAACAGTGGCATCAGTCAATATTGCTCTGAAGAGGACACATACTCCAGACTAACTGAAAAGCATCCTCCTGCAGCAAATATTATCCAGGAAAATGGTACAATTGTTGTTTCTTGTAAATATGATATTGAAAAGCCAAGCAAAACTCCCACACTTTTTTCGATTTTATAAACCTAAAAAAAAAACCAAAATATATTTTTGGACTTGGCGAATACTGAATTGTCCAAAAAAGTCCAAGTCTGGATGGAAATTGGGAAACATAGAAATTATGAACATTTATTTATCGACAGCACTATATTTCCATCACATGAAACGTTTGGCCTTTTTATAGGTCCCTAGTAAGGCCTCATGCCGAGTATGCAGTGCAGTTTTGGGCTCCAGTCCTTAGGAAGCATATAAAATGAACAGAAAGTGTTTAAAATTACAATAGAATTTAGTGTTACCCTGCACTGGTAAAACCGACCCCCATTAATTAATTAGGGGAAACTTAAAATCAGGACATGTAAAATTAAAGTTTCACTGTAGTTTATATTAACAAGCTGCTGTGTAACAATAGTGGTAATTGAAATAGGGCGAAATAGAACTTTCTCAATGGCTGTCCACATGGTTACACCGCAGTTTATTTAAATAAACTACTGTATAGTAGAGTTTCTGGAGCAAACACATTTTTACCAGTGCAACGGCAGCAGTACATGAATGGAAGAATTAAACTGCACTTAATAGTATAAATCTATGAAATATTGTATGGCAGCAGCACTTCCCGTACCAGTGGGGTGCAGGGTTAAAATATACTAAACCAAAAAGTAGGGCCTCATCTACTGGAACAATATTGCCAACATAAATACCACAATAACTATATCAACATTAAAGTGTGTTTTATAGATCTTCCTCAATACTACAATTCGGTTAGAAGGTGGTCATACATGGCCAGATACGCTTGTTTCCCATAAATACAAATCTATTTTTAGTAAGGAAAATATAGATCACTTAAATGGAAGTTCATATTTATGAGGAAAATAATTATATATAGATTCAGTGTCATATGTTACTAATAAATTTTCTGTATGTAAAAATGTTATCTTGTGTAAGACATCTCCACTATTCTTGATTCATATGTGGACCATCTACGCTGTCTTCTATGAGAGGGAAATAGACTTGTGGTTACATATTAAGTCTGTTTTTGAGTTTATAAATCTTCATAAGTTTTAAACTGGTCCCAAGCATGAGAGGAGAAATCTACTTTAATATTTTCTCACCAGCTTTCTCGAATGTCTCTTTCTGTTGCTGCAGATCCTCACACTGTGAATTTAGTTTCTTGACCCTCAACCGAAGCTGAGAAATCTCTTCCTCCTTCAGTTCTAATGTCTCATGCATCTGTCGTTTGGCTTCTGCAATCATCATACCCTTAGAAGAAGACAAAAACAAATATATGGGTTTATTTTATATTTGAATAGATTTAGCAGACTTAATATATGGAGATCCAAATTAGAGAATAACGTCTTAAAAGAAAAATCTCAGGTCCCGAGCATTCTACATTTTATTATTATACATTTCTATTGCCTGGGCTGCAGGCAGCATATTAATTTATGATCCTTTTAGAGTTGCCCAAGCTTGGCAGGTAAGCAAACACACACCATTCATGCCTATTGGAATCACATAACCTATGGTAACCATGGTAAAGGTATTTCAAACATGATGGCCACAAAGAAAATGAAGGTATAAATTTGTAAAGGGTGCTATAGCTTTCCAAAGCATTATTGAAAGCTTGGAAAACAGCATTTCAAGAAGCATGTGAAAGAACTTACTCTGGCAAGTTAACTGTACAAAGCCTTTTAGGGTAATTTTACACTGTGAGATTCAGGGAGATCTAGTCACCCGGCGACTAATCGACTCTTCTTTGGGGCGGGGGGATTTCTTATGAGGCAACTTCGGAAAACGAAGCGCCGCGAGTGCCATGCCACAGGCGGTTTTTCAAGACAGCGGGAAGCAGTTCAGGGAGTCGTTCCAAAGAAGAGGTAACTAATTTCCCCGAATCCCCAGGTGTGACCTTACCCTAAAAGCTTTTTATTCTAATTTTCAGGCTGATCATCTCAGTACATCAAAATTTCACTTTGTCTAGAATTACTGTAAATGAGAAGCAAATGTTTACCTTATCTTGCTCCAGTTGTTCAATTGAATTCTTGGCATCTCTTAGCTGGGTAATCAGTTTAGTCTTCTCACTAGTGTGAAGCTCCTAGAAAACCAAACATATAGGCAGTTAAGCATTTAATTGTTCATGAGAGGTAACAAACAACTCAGAAATAAACTGCTTTATTACGGCAGAGACACACGCTGCTATTTCGGGAGATTAGTCGCCCAACGACAAATCGCTTCTTCAGGCGACTAATCTCCCCGAACTGCCTTGTGAGACAACTTCGGGCGACTTCAGAAAACGAGTGCCATCCCACCCGCGATTTACATTCTAGCCAGCGGTAAGGCAGTTTGGGGAGATTAGTCGCCAAAGAAGAAGCGTTTTGTTGATGTGCGACTATAATCTCCCGAAATAGCTGCGTGTGTCTCTTACTCTTTAAATATTATCTATAAATACAGAAAGTACACATGGTACATATGGAATGTGTGTAAACTACATATTATAGACAGATAATTTGATAGGGAGGACCTGGGCAACAATTCTAAAAAGGTATAGGTTAATTGTTAACAATAACTGGTATATGAAGCATATAGTTTGTTTATAAATCTAAAAACTCTATACATACTTTCATTTTCTCCAGTTCCTGAAGCCTCTCATGGAGCTGGTTTTGAAGAGCTTCATTTTCACTACTGAGGTTAACACACTGCTCCTTGTGTGACCTGATTGATTTCTTGCACCTTTGCAAAAGGTTCTCTTGGCGTTTTACTCTAACCTGGAGAGCATTTAAAGTGCTTGTAGCATTCCCGTCTGCATCTGGATTACAACAAAAAGATTCATAATTAGTTCACCTTTCTATATATAGAAAAAAATATGCATTATGACATTTAAGGAGTAATAAGAGAGAAGCTTTAGGATAATGCTAAAACCCAAAAAAACCTTGAGATTAAATAAACAGATGTATACAAATTGTTTTATTAGCTTGCCAGTCCTGTGTCGGTTTGAGTACCTGCAGAATACCCACAAAGCAGACAGGTTTTGTGGCAGAATGTCCCTGATTCCTGTCACTTCCAGGTTCTGCAAGTAGCCATGGGCAGCGAAGACAGAGAAGGAGCCTAGCAAGTCATTAAGTCCAGTTCAGACATGGGGCTTCCCAACTAGGCCTGTGCAGAACTCTATGCTCACCCCAATTCAAGGAAGAGAAACGACATTTGTACATACACATACTTACTTACCTCCCTATGACGACCTAGAAGATGATGTGAGAAAAGGGCAGACCAGCATATCTCCAGAAGGCAGACAAATCAGAGAGCAGCTGAAGCACACTGTAAAAGTTATCGCAAGTTCAGCTGGCCATCAGCAACTGAACATCATAGCCTAGGTGGATGACTTGAAAGGCTCCTTCTCTGTGGCCCAAACCTACAGGTATCAAACCAGCCTATGCAACACTAATCTGTGCCACAGTAGCCTGTTGCATAAAAGGGTGACAGGTGACTGCTGTCCATATGAATATGCGGAGTGCTTCTCACATAAGTACATATATAAGGAAAATAAAGTTCTAGTATTAAAATGACTATGGAGAAAGTGTATAAAAGAAAATAAGTTGTGTGTGATTCTTCAAGCAGAGACAGCCGCTGTTAATGTGAACAGTAATAAGTTGGGATGTCTAAAGGTGCCCTCTATCCAAAACAGTGGGTTTAAAGGAGAAGGAAAGTCTTCTTCCACTTTGGGGTGCCAAATGTTAGGCACCCCCAAGTGATTGTATATACTTACCTGAAACCCCGGGCCGGTACTCCTATCCGCAGAAAGCTGCGCCACCATCGGGTTCCTCTAGCGAACACCACAGAGCGATCCTCTTCTGCTTCTTCTTTCTTCTGGGGTGCCTAACATTTGGCACCCCCTAGTGGAAGACTTTCCTTCTCCTTTAAAGTTATTTGTACAAGTGAAGACAACTGAAAGCAGTATTTATTATACCTTTCTGCTTTTGAAACAATGTAGCAATTTGTCAGTTCAAACCAGTCCAATTGTGCAAAAATGCACTTTCGCTCTACGATGTAATTGTTGCAGTTGAAAAACAGCAATTCCACTGTTTGAAATTCAAAGAGGAAATTTCAGTAGGGAAACAAAAATGCCTTATGTGCCATAGCCTGTAAATCTGTAATGTTCTACTGGAGTCAGAATTTCCTATTTTTGGGTTTGTATTATGTGATGGAATACAAAAATGTGTTGTCCAGAACATTCTGTAAATACTTATTTGGGTTGACATGGACCAATAAACTAGAAGTACTAATTTGTCTGCTAATGTAATCATTTGCTTACAAAGCTACCCAGGATTCAACAGGCTTAAGAGTGGGAACAACAAAGGTAATTAAATTGCCAATTGATTCACTGCTAATATAGATATTGTAAGTGGTATTATTGTAATATATATTATGGTTATCAAAGTTTATTTTAGGTAAAAAATGCAGGTCCCATAATTTGTTTGTTGTTGATACTGCCCATGCTAAGTGAGCTTTCACTATAACTTCATAGTAAATAGCTGTTTAGCTTTTAGCAATGTTATGAAATTCCAAGGAGCAGCTTTCAGGAGTATCTCCGCTAAAGGCCCATATCCCTGGATATAAAAGCATCCATTTGTCATGTATAGAAAAATGTAATGGCGAGAAGAGTACCATCAACAAACACAGGAGTTTGGCAGGGTACAAATCAATGACCACTAAACTCAAGATCTGTCGCATAGCAACCCTGATGGCCTGAACTTAAAGGGGAACTGTCTCTATAAATAAACAAATTAAAATTGGAAGCATGGTGGCGCAATGATAGCACTGCTGCCTTGCATCGATGGGGTCTTAGGTTTTATTTCAGCCAGGCCACTATGTGCAAGGAATTTTTATGTTTCTTTTCAAACTGCAAAAGCAGGCAGACATATAGGTTTATAGTTCCACAAGCCTTATGGCACTTCACTTTTTGAAAAGAATGAATGATTTAGGAAGGATTGATTAGCAATCCAACGTCATATACTGCAATTTCTTATGCTTCTAAATAACTGATTTAAAGTGATGTATATTCACTGTAAAACAGTGTTGCAGAATGCTGGCGCTATTTAAATATATAATAATGTCAGTGCTGCAATCCTAACAATAACATACAAAAAGTGTTGCTATTATTTTACTAACCAGGGGTGGAACCGTTATCTGCATCTACCTCTTGAAGGGATCTCTCAGCATCAGGCTCTGGTGAGGCTGCGCATTCTGGTACATCACTACTGCCTTGTCCATTTTGAAGTCGCTTTTTAAGCAAACTAACCTAATCAAAGGGAAAAAAATTATATTAGAACATTAACAAATAAAAAAACGATTAATAAAACACAGTGGTGAAAGAAAAATGTGGTCTTTTTACACTATTTAAAATGTGTATGCAGTAAGAAAGTACTTTTGATTTTAAATTCAGCATAAGAAATAAAGGTTAAGTGGAATCTGTTGTAATAAATAGAATAAGGTGGTAGGTTATCGAACCCGTTACCTATTTCAGCCCTAAAAAATATCTTCACTTGTTACACACGAAGCAAAGTACTTAGCACTGCATTCCTTTGAACATACCATGACTTCTCTGCATTCCAACTATAGTTGAACCATTGCCAAATTACAATAACTGCATTAGAAGACTTTGCTCAGCTGTGGGACAGTAGAAAAAAAGACTGTGTGAAGATATGTATGAAGAGACAGTTGAGGTCATAATGGCTGTCCCCATAAAGGAACCATTTTGTGGACACTGTTATTAAAGGAAAACTATACCCCCCAAACAATGTAGGTCTCTATAAAAAGATATTGCATAAAACAGCTCATATGTAAAACCCAGCTTCATGTAAATAAACCATTTTCATAATAATATACTTTTCTAGTAGTATGTGCCATTGGGTAATCATAAATAGAAAATTGCCATTTTAAAAAATAAGGGCTGCCCCCTGGGATCGTAGGATTCACTGTAAACACAAACAAACCAACAAACGATACATGTTAGGTCACATGAGCCAATTAACAGACAGCGTTCTGTCTTTTGCTTCAACACTTCTTCCTGTTACAGTTAGAGTTGAAGTATTTCTGGTCAGGTGATCTCTGAGGCAGCACAGATAGAGTCACGAAATGGTGGCTCAAGGCAAGAGATGTAAAAGGGCAATATTTACTTAAATATATATTCCAGTTTGATAAGATTCTTTAATATGCCACTTAATATGATATGAACTATCTGTTGCTTAAGTGTTCATTTTGGGGGTATAGTTTTCCTTTAAGGCAAGTTTTGCAATGGGTAATCTAATATTCATGCCAGTCACAGGATTCACAATTATAGATGGTGAGGAGGGGGGGGGGGGGATTAAGTTCTGAATGAAAAGTGAAAATAACGGACTGCCCCACCTCTATGCCTAGGGCAGGCAATCCATGAGTGATAGCTCAGATTTTTAAAAACCTTTGTAACAAGTATGGAGATTTAAAAAAATAAAAAAGAACCATGTTTAATTACGTCCCCTTTAACTGGAAACCAAAATTGAATTCTGTTTTGCATTTCTGCTTACCTGTGTCTGCAGTACACTTATATGTTGATCTTTCTCTTCCAGAGATGCATCAAACTCTTCCTGTAGATGCTTCTTGGCCTGTTGATCCATCTGAAGCTCCTGGCATAGGAAATAGACAAACCAAATGCATATGTTTAGGGATGTATATATAAGGTAGTGTAAAATGCCATTATTTTACACCCTCTCAGGTTTGGCATAACTCATGTTTGACAAAGGGTAGTGCCCCCAAAAGTTCGCACTACATGCAATAAAGTTCACAGAGGCGATCCACAATTGTCCTGTGTGTGCGCCAAACTTCATTCTCATCAGGGTCTGAGACAGACCTGAGAAAGACCTGCTTTTTGAGTGGAGTAAACCAGATTGGAAAAGCTTTCCTTGTCCTTTAAGCACCCAGAGATGTGACCATATTCAGTTTTAAAATGTAACATCCCAAGTTCATTTTGTGAGTTGAACTATTGAAGGAATAACCGCAAGTAAGCAGACAATCATGAAAAGAAATTTGGCCCAAAATATTATATTTAGGTATTATTAACATTGAAAATCTTTTAAATATGGTACATTCCCGCCTGTAGGCTATGTTTTTTCCGCAGGCCAAGAAAACACCTGGCTGCTCATCTCCACTCCACGTTCTTCCTGTTCCCAGATCCACTGTGTCAGCCCGGGATGTAGACACACGAAGCAGAGGTCATGAGATTTATGTGACAAACATACATTATGCAGCTCTCATCTAACTGAATAGTGCTATGAAATTAACGAGCATCAGTTGCTGAATCAGAAAGAAATCTGGAATTCAATTACCCTAGCAACTTGTCTAGATTTCTAAAGTGCATTCTTGGGGGGGGGGGAGGAGTTATAATCATACCTCTCGCAGCTCTCCAATTCTCCTTAGTGCTTTGTCCTGGCTCTGACTCAAGATAGACTGAAATAATACAAACAAATCTATTAAGTGGGTAGAATACATTTTATGGAGATTTTCAAGACAAAACTACATTGCCTTCATTGGTTGCTTTAAATCTTAAGAGTAGTCATATCATAGAAACAAAACATTAGGCACCTCTTAATATCTCAAATTGTTTCCAAATAGCAACAGTATGTATTGCTACATGTAATGGTACCATCTAGGGCCCACTTATAGCGAATATGTGCACTCATAATCCCAGGCAGTCCAATATAGGCCTATACACCCATCCATAGATAGGGGTACACAATGCATACACCGGTCCAGTGCAGATTCAATTTAAGTTTAGAGATATTATTAATAAAGACATTAAACAACAAAACATCATATTTGTTTATTTACATTGTGCAAGTAATAACAATGTCTTTACTGACCTGCAGTTTTTCTTTGTCTCTTTGCTGAGTTCTGTATGCTGTTACAAGCTGCAAGAAATGAGGATTAGGTAAAACACAATAATAATAAAAATGTTAATGTTGACATATTATTATACTGCCCATATACATACTGTACATAACCATATACTACCCAATCTATTGAATGATGTGGCAAATGTGCACATTGCAAGATTGAACATATACGGTATACATTGCAAATAAAACTAAGCAATAACCTGGAGCATATTTAAACTAATATTTAATCTAATTTTTGTTACAAGGTGTTTCAATAACACTCAAACCCTCTGGTATTTTACAACAATATTAGACAAAAATATTACAAATATATTTATATTTTCAACACTGATAATTATTTATATTTTGCTCCTTTAAAATTGATTTCTCCAGCTTCACCTAATTTTCTCTGTCTGTTCCTTGAGATCCTCAAGGCTCTGTCTTAGGTGGTCTGCTGTTCTCACTCTAAACTACTTCTCTAGGAAAATGTATTCTGTCTTTTGGACTTCAGTACCACTTTTATTATGATAACATCCAAATCTGTCCTTTCCCAGGTCCAGACACCCAAACGTTTGCCAAAAGTTTTTCCTATGGTATCCGTTCTGGATCCTAAAATTGGAGACTAGGATACCCAGTGGTCTGAATACCAGGCATGATTTGTTATATCTATATTAACTCGTTAGGGCCATTAACATTTAGCAGTAGCTATGCCTCCTCCTCCATTCCCCCCCAAATTTCTACCCCATTGTACCGTATTTTACTTTATCTGATTTACAAAGATTTTTTGTGGATTCTTTATCTACATTTCTTCTACACTCTTTCTACTCTTTTTTTTTTTTGGATGTTTATATAAATATTTTTACTTACATAGTGCAAATTGTATATGCAACGCTGCATATATTTAGAGAACTAATGGAGAAAAATTGCAGCAACATATAGAGCTGGGTTCATTGTTAGAAATATGACGGTAAAGGTAAGGGATCCATTATCCGGAAAGTCATTATCCAGAAAGCAAAAAAGTCGTCTCCCAGAGACTCCCTTTTATCCAAATAATTAAAATTTTTTAAAAAAGGCTTTCCTTTTGCCCTATAATAATGATAAAACTGTACATTGTACTTGATCCAAACTAAGGTATAATTAATCCTTATTGGACACAAACCCAGCCTTTTAGGTTTATTTAATGTTTACATGATTTTCTAGTAGACATAAGGTATGAAGATCCAAATTACAGAGAGATCCATTATCTGGAAAATCCCAGGTGCCAAGCATTCTGGATACTATTTATTAAATAAATATTATTTAAAAAAGCATAATGTTATTTATTTAGTAGGACTTGGAAGAAATTGTATATATTTTTCTATTTTTTTTTTGAAAGTCCAAATTTCATGCTGTGACCTTCCTCAGGGCGGGTCACCACATATGACTAAAACATTGGACTTAATATGCAATGGCTGTCTTCCAAATTCTGCTGAGTGCAGTGCTATGTTTGCTTTGGATGTCTTGACTGACTAGCACTCGGTTGTATGTTAATTATAGAAGCTCTTTTCTAAGATATACATATAAATAGAATGCAATCCGAGCTGCAACATCTTGATGCATGTTGAACTTATTTCTTCTGAAAATGGTATAAAAACATTATTTGTACTCTCACAATGCAATACGAAAGGATTACTTAGCCTTGGGTACACAAATACATTGCCAAATACAGCAAGGCTACTTTTATCCCAAGATAATTTGCTTTCAAAATAATATAGCCCTACCTCAGAATATTTTCCTCTGTAGTTTCCTAAACTTTTATCCATTCGATGTAGACGATTAAACAATTGTTCTTTGTTAAGTCCTTCTACACTTCCCACAGAATCCTCAGCTTCACTTTCAATATCAGATGGAGGATCAAATGCTGTGCCTGGATTTTCCATATCAATCTTATTCAAGGAATCCCGCGAACCGCTCCGTAAAAGATTTTCTTTGGTTGAAGATGAAAAAAGTGATTCTTTAATGGGGCTTCTGAACAGTGATTCCATTGAAGGAACTCGCATTTGGAGCTTCTGTGCAAAAGACTGAGGTTCATTCCTCTGAAAGCAAAAGTCAATGTAGTGAGTAAACACAACAAAGCTTTTTTAAAATGTTATGTGTCTTTTCAATGACCCATCCTAAATCTGGATACGCAGTGTCTAGGGCAGTGCCAGGTGGGCTAAGCCAGAATTAGGGTGAGATTTTTTGAGAATGCCTGGTTCTCCTAGAACATCTAAATGTCTAATTTGAATTTTAAATTAGGGTGATATTTGGGGCAAAATCTTACCCCCTAGATATTCTTAAAACTATAGCGCATAACTGTAATTATTTTATGAGCTAAAGATGGTGTTCACAAAAGGAACTTAAATTGAAAACTCCAAACAACCACTGGTCTAAAAAAAGGAATACCGAAAATATCACATGTGGTGCTTTTCCTATTGGCTCAGTGATAACATCAATACTGCCTGCCTTATGCCACACTTCAATGTTATGCACCTGCCACTTAGGGTGAAGTGTGACCCAAAATTGCACTTCTCACAGGCACATGCCATTGAAGCCAATGGCATGAGGCACAGATGATAGCCAGTTTCTCCACCAGTAGAGAAAAACAACACAGGTCATCTTGCCTCAAAATATGACCATAAGTAAAGGAGAAGAAAATCAATTTTTACGACCAGTTTTCCAGAATATTACTTAAAAATAAATAAATCTAAGTGTCATACATGAATATCGGCATTCACTTTTTGGGTTTTCCATTCCACATACATGTACCTTGGTAATTCCATGTATGTTGGTCATCAAGGTGTTTTGGAGACTCATGACATTCATGTTTATGCTTTAATATCTCAAAGCTGTACAGTTTGTGTAGAAATACATATGTACCCATTTTAAATTCTACAGAATATGTACCTTCCAAAATATATTTTTCAGAGGTCAACTTAGTGGCAGTTTTGGCCTTACAATCTAATAAAGTGCTGTCCAACTTCTGTGGTACCGAGGGCAGGAAATGTTATGGTCTACATGGTGGAGGGTCGATAATGGAAGCCAATGTTAGTCACGCCCTGTTTTAGACCACACCCACTTTAAGCCACACCCGTGTTACCACAAGACCATGTCCACATTAATAGCACACCAAAAATCCAAATGGTTGGTGCTCACTGCAGGGATATCACTCATACTGTATGTGGAAAAAAAAGTTAAGTTATATTAAGACATAACTTTAAATCAATATACCTCCTCCTCCCCTGTGGATAACACAGTAGCCCCCAGCACATTAAACACCTTAGGAGCCCCTAAAAATAATTTTCAAATGCCAACAAACCCCCAGAACAAATACTAGGCTTATGTTTCACGGGCAGAGCAGGGCACACACATGGGGGCAAATTCACTAAGCGCCGAAGCGCCGAACGCTAGCGTTACTTTGCTAGCGTTTGTCATTTTCGTTACTGCGCAAATTCACCAACGAACGCTGGCGTAGTTTCGCTAGTGTTACTTCGCACCCTTACGCCTGGCGAAGTTTCGCTAGCGACGTAACTACGCAAATTCACTAACGCGCGCAGTGTACTGAATGCTACCTTTTACGCTAGACTTCCTTCGCCACCTCAGACCTGGCGAAGCGCAATAGAGTAGATAGGGATTGTTTCAAAAAAAGTCAAAAAATTTTCTAAGTCCCAAAAAACGCTGGTGTGTTTTCTACATTATGGGTGATAGGCTGAAAAACATTGAAAAAATTTTTGGGGCTCCCCTCCTTCCCCCCTACATTTCCTGACTCATGGCAACTTACCTAGACAGTGGGCACATGTGTAGGGCAAAATAAATTTTTATTTGATGATTTGAAGGTTTTCTAGCCATTTGTAGTGCTGATACGTATTCCTCCATTGAAATTTGAATTTCGCGCCGTATGCAAATTAGCCTTCGCTAGCGTAACTTCGCTTTACTTAGCAAATCAAAGCTAGCGCAACTTCGCAACCTTACGCTACCCCTGAGCGCAACTTCGGATTTTAGTGAATTTGCGAAGCGCTGGCGAAACTACGCCTGGCGAAGTGTGGCGAAGTTACGCCTGGCGCAACTACGAATCTTAGTGAATTTGCCCCATGGAGCATAGGGAAGGCAGACTATGGCACACACAGGCAGAGTATGGCACACACACAGACACCGAGTATGGCACACACAGACACCGAGTATGGCACACACAGACACCGAGTATGGCACACCCAGGGACAATAGGTCAGGCAGAGTTTGGCACAACCAAGGACAATAGGGCAGGCAGAGTATGGTACACCAGGGAGCATGGGGCAAGCAGAGTATGGCGCACACACAGGTAGCATAGGGCAGAGAGAGTATGGCACACACATTAAGCATAGGGCAGGTAGAGTAAGTCACTTACAGGGAGCATAGGAAAGGCAGGACAGAGCAGGAGACAGGGAACCCCATCAGAATCACTTGAAGATGTACAACATACAGTGACACAATGCTGGTGCCACATTAGCAATTTGAATAAGGTATGAACAGGTGAATAATGTGGGCAGTTTCAGTCTGGGTCTCAGGTGTGAACAGTTCAGGGCTTTAGGATGTGAACAATTGAGGTGTCACAGCGTGAACAATACCAGGAGATTACATGTGTGAACAATACAGGTGATTACAGTTTGAATTTGAGGTTTAAAGAATACCTGTTAACCTCTGTAGTAATACCTTTTAAAGTTTACACATGGTAATCAGACGTTTTCAAAATAAATAAGATGTTTTCAAAATAAAGTACATGCCACTTGCTGTACAATCTTTATTTCTAGGGTTATCTATATAAAAAGGTAGCAGTAGTGATTTGGCTTTGCTCCTCAAGAATAAAGGGCAAGGCCAGAGACAAAGTAAAACTTTCGAGCCAACACCTAACCCAGTGCCACCCAGTAGCACAGAGGTCAATGCATAGTGTAGCAACCACACCCTTAAACTGAGCATATCAGTAAGATAGTTACTATACAGGGAAATGGGATACTGTAGTTTAGAAATCTCACCTGAGAAGATATGGGGTCATTCCCATTATTGTCCGACAATGATCCATTCTAGATAAAAAAAATAAAAACAAAATATTTATTCTAATATAATACTTCACAAAAGCAAAAATATTCTGTAAATTGGGGTTGGACGAATTTACCTAATTTATCAATTTTTATCAGCTGCAACAAAATAGAGCACCAACTTATATTGTACGATTGCTTTAAAGAAAACTATTTTCTAGAGTTTGCTGCGAAAACCTAACTTTTTTGGGATTATCAAATGAAAACCTTGATTTTATCGGATTATTCAGTGAAGATCACGATGTCAAGCGACAACTTCAGGGACATCTGCCATTTACTGCTACACGACCTCGACAGGTTTGAGATTAAGTATTTTCGAATTTGGATTTTTGGCAACTTTGGGGTATAATAAATTCAAGTTTTTCCCCTAAAAACCTTGACCATCAAAAAAAAAAAAAAAAAAAATTAAAAATCGAGGTTTAATAAATGGGCCACTAAATGTGTAGCTTTAGGAAAAATTACTTGTTTTTTAAATGGGGTCAGTAACCACCATTTGAAAGCTGTAAAGAAGTCAGAAAAAACATTTAAAAATGTAATTTACAGGGGGATCTGAAGACTGAGAATGTGTGCTGCTTTTGATATGTTTAACGAAAACACTATGTGTCAGTGGACTGACTTCTGAATGGAGCAGTGATCACAAAGCAAATCCAACTGCACCCTGCAATGCACATGACCCCTGATATATATTAGGAAACATTCACTATCCAGAAAATGTCAGATCATAAGAATTCTGAAAATATCCCATACCTGTTCTGCAATTAACAAAGACAAGATTAATATAGACATACATAGTTATGGAAAATTATACAAATCTTAATATGTATACAATAACACAATATAATATGTATAACACCACCACTCCTTCGAGAAGCTTACTTTTATTGGTTAAAGTTAAGCACAAAACAATGTTAATATGAATGTATTTAGTTTATTAATAATAATTGCCACAGCATCATGCAATAAATTAAGAGTCCTGTATTAAAAAAAGAAAAAGCAGAGACAAAAAAATACCTCAAAAATTAATAATGAGAATTTGGCAGGTTATTTATTTTACGGACTGCAGGAAGCTTGTCAAATTAAGCTTGCCCATGTACTTGACTGCTTTGAATCAGGACGCTTGAGGTACATTTTTCTATTCTGAGCTCTTAAGACATAGTTTTTTATTTATGTTCATCACCAGAGCCATGATTAAAAAGGTACAATGTTGTAAGAGTAATAAAAATAAACATGCTGCAGTTTTTACAAGTAGAATAACAAATGGAGGTGACCAAACTGTTCTGCCCATATAGATTACTGTATATGTGAATTGACTTTTACATAAACAAGAATATTTCTAAATGAAATTGAAGGTCATAATTTATACATAGAACAAGAACAGTGAGAAGGAAAGATGTTCCTATCAATATGTAATCAACTCATTGCCCTTAAGGCATTCATTTAAATGAGCAACGGTTATTCAAAAAATATTTTTTGAATAGGGAATTAGGAATAAAAACACAAAGGCACACTTTAAAGATTAATTCATAACACACACTTTTTACTGTGATTACATGCAAGCCAATGCAAAGTTTAAAGGAAAAGTAGCTTTTTAAAGAATATACATTTTTCTTTACAGACTTGCACAGGTCTAACCAAGTAGGCCTGCACCCAACCTGGAACTTCACAGGGCTTTTCAACCATATTTTTAGTAGCAGAGACATCATCTCAGGGTAAATTGAAAACAGGAAGGAAGGACGACTTGCGTATGTTCTGACTAAAATCAGAATTAACCTCCTTGCCTGCTACCCTGTCAATTCCCACATTTTTGTTGCAGTCACCTGACCTGTAGGACTCAAGCTGAAGCCATTGGTGGCAGCATCTTAAGATGATAAAAAAAAAAACAAACATTTAGGTAAAGAACTAATAAATGGATTATTAGCCTTAGGTTCAAATCCCACAAGGGGTTTGTATTGCTCCTGTAGTTCCCCATTGATTTGGCCTTTCTAAGCTGCTGGCTAGTGGAAATGGAATTGGTGTGCTTTTATAGAATGGATAACAATACTGCAACAGGCTGTACAAAATTACCTCACAACACTTCACTCTGTCTAGTGTCTTTGTTTATGTTATAAATATTAACCATTTCCCCAACATCAGCTTCAGTCACAAGTAGCCAGAAAATAATACGTACAGGCTCTTGCCAAATGCTCAGAGAAAAACTGTGGGGATGGCCTAGGAGTTCACACAATAGATCTGGAGGGGCTAATGAAAGGCAGGATTATCCCAGATTAAAATCCACTTTGGCTTTTTAGTGTAATGTCACACACCACTCTGATTACCTATGAATTCCCTATGAGGGAACTGAAATGTATGGTCTCTGCCCGTTCAAATTTCAGTAGATAGAATCCCATACAGAACAAACCCAAAGAACATTTAGAACCACAGGATACACTATGTGAGACACTTTTTCATTACACAAAAAGGATAATGGTGCAAAATATTGGAAAATGTAAAATCAGTGAAATGCATATTGCATTGTATGTTGGTGGGATCATAAAAATGGTGTAAAATGAGCGAAAACCTTAAATAAGGGGATGTAAAATTGATTTTTCACTGTAAAAAGAAATAAATCATAGGACCATAAAGCATATTCTTTTAAACTGTATGTCGCATGGGTCAATAAAACTCGAGTATTAAAAAGAACACTGTACTTCCTATTTTAAGCACGAGCGCATTAGAACACAATGGAGTTGTACTGGAAACCTAATGCCTTATGGTCAGAATACTCCTTGGTGATGAATTTTAATCCCCCCCCCTTTTATACATAAAATAGGAAGTACCTTATTGCCTACATAATTAAATATGAAACATTACAGGACAAAATGATATTACTTTACATTTCATGTGTGAATTGTCTAAATACCGCCCCCCCCCCGTTTGATATCACTATTCCAGCTAAAACATTTGTCAATGAAGAGTTATAACAAGAATGCGTTGAGAAGTCTGAAATATTTTGTTTTCTTGTACTCTTTGTGCATCCTTTTTACGATTTGTCTCTGTACAATAAAAGGGGAACTAGCAATGCACTGGCTAAATATAAAGACAGGTCTCTGGCTTTCAGGGCTTACAGACAAAATTGGTTACCAAAAACCAACACTGCAATGCTTTAATCTGTATGGTAGAAATTAAGCTTTACTTTATCCCTAGGTCCTCAAGAAAGCACTCATAGTCGCTGTTTAATTAAATCTTGGAGGGAGGAATATAAATATCAGAACTGGCTGTTAATAAGACATCTATTAAAGCTAGGCATTATAAATATCATGCAAGGCTTCAGCAAAAAGCATAACAAACGCCTCTTAAAACATCAGTGCAAAAATATATTAATACCTTAGATTAAAGGACAAGGAAACACTAAGCAAGAATCGTTGCCATTTGTTATGGCGCCTACAAATAATGCTTAGCCCATCTGTACTCATTGCAGCTCAATAGCAATTGCTGCAGTGTAACAAAAGTACCTCCAAATAGTCCAAATAACCAAATGTTTGTAGGGCGTCATGCCCTTTTCATCAGTGTTATGAAACACACGTGTTTAAAACTTATTATCTGGAGGTAGTTTTGTTACACTGCAGCAATTTTAATTGTGCATCTTTTTACTTTTCTTCTCATTGCCTACTGGTTCCACTGTAGTCAGTTATCTCTTCCCATCGCCAACATTTCTTAGCTGTTACGGACATAAGTTCCTGCTCTGCTTCGAATTACTGCTCTTCTCCATAACGCATGCTCAAAGTATGCACATCGGATGTATTCGGAGGCCCTGGGCATCCTGACAATACCTGTTTGGACAATTTCATAGGGTTTGATGGAATTGAACTGATAGAAACGATTTTAGGTACCAAGTGCTTTCAAGAAGGTACCAACACTGCTTTCTAGAAGAAAGCTGCCCTTGGATTGTGTAGAGCAGGCCTACCTAAAAGCTTTAAGTAGGCACAGAGTGGAAAGTGGGTGGCTATTATTTTGCATTATAGTATAAAAAGAGGCACTGACTGCATGCGAATATAATAGGACCAAAGACCAACTTCTTTTTTATTTCTAGAAACTGTATAAAGAACAGTTAGGTTTTGTCTATGTGGTACTGTTGGTAGGCTGGCCAGCCACAATTAATATTAATGAAAATAGTACATTATTCGATATTGCTGCAAGCTAAATGTGGGAATCAAAGCAATCGCCAGCGGCCAGAGAAAGGCATGCATGTAATGCATGCACAGAACAATGGATGACATCAGCAGAACCAATATGCTGCCACATATTTCAAAGAGAGAAAGATTTTCATCAGGCTCATTTACTGCAAAGTATCAATTTCTGAGCAAAATACATAAAGTTAGTGTTTTGGGGTTTCCTTGTCCTTTAAGCAGAAATTCCCACACTCATAAGCACACTACAGCAGTCTCAAATTTTAATTGCAGGGTTACTAGATAAATGTGCACAATTGCTAGTTAGGGTGTACACAAAACTAGTCTAGAGTTATTTTATTTTCCAGCCAGAGCCAGAGACTCACCACACTGTCACTCTGTTGTTTGGACCTTTTGCTACGGTCCAGAGCAAAAACTGTGTACTCAGACAGTAAAGCGGGCTCTGCTATCATCCCGGCCAGCAGCTGTGCCATTCAGTGCAATGAAGTTGGGAGATAAAACATCATCAGGCAACATGGATGATGGTAATATTTATAAAAATCATAATAGAATCTCAGAACATTTGCAAGTATTCAACATATGCCCAATAAATAAATCACATGTAATATGTAAAGGTGTTCCAGTGCATTCAAGAACACAGATCATAGACACTTTTTACATTAATTCCCTCTCACATGACCACCCTTATTACAAATTTCATGATCCATATGAACAGTTGACTAAACTAAGGTACAGAAAACAATGTAAGTAAAATTTCAATTCACAGTAACGAGTTTAAGTTAATAACTGGTGTATAATTCTCCTTTAAATTTGTAACTAAAACATTAAAAGAACATTATGATAGTCAAAAGATAATAAAATGTAAGTCAGTACAGTTAAAAGAACAGTAACATCAAAAATGAAAGTGTTTTTAAGCACGTAAAATATAATGTACCGTTGCCCTGCACTGGTATAACCAGTGTGTTTGCTTCAGAAACACTACTATAGTTTATATAAACAAGCTGCTGTGTAGCAATGGGGACATCCATTCAAAGTTGAAAAAGGAAAAAAGTCACAGGTTACACAGCAGATAACAGATAAGCTCAGCAGCATACAATGGGATTCTACAAAACTTATCTGTTTTCTACTATGTATCCTGTGCTTGAACGGCTGCCCCCATTGCTTGTTTATATAAACTATAGTAGAGTTTCTGAAGCAAATACATCAGTTTTCCCTATGCAGGATATTGTAGTTTTACCTGTGCAGTTTGACCTGTGTAGTGCATATTTACATTACTTTAAAATTCACTTTAATCTTTTGATGTTATCTGACTTGCTAGGGTTCAAATTACCCTAGCAACCATGCATTGATTTGAATGAGAGACCGTAATATAAATATTAAAAAGTTTCCTCACAAGGAAACTTCTGGCGACTTTGGAAAACAAAGAGCTCTGAATGCCATCCCGCCGACGATTTACATTCTAGCCGGCGGGAGGCAGTTCGGGGAGATTACTTGCCCCAAAGAAGAGGCGATTTATCAACGGACGACTAAATCTCCCTGAATCTGAGTGTGTCACGTTGATATTTTTTGTTTTTGTAAGTGTTAGTTGAAGTTCCTAAACCTGACTGTTTTGCCAACTCGACTGTCTTTCAGTTAGAGTTTCTAATGCGAACGGACAGCCCCCTCATACAGGAACATGGGGATAAGAAAGGTAATGTAAAAGCATCAGGCAAATACTTTTATGGCAAAATTATAAATAGCAATCAAAGATAATGTTATCATGGATATAAAAAAAGGTTATTTTCTGGTGTCAGTGGGGCTCATTTATCAACACTGGGCAAATTTGCCCATGGGCAGTTACCTACAGCAACCAATCACTGATTAGCTTTTTAAAACCAGTTGCAAGTAGAACAATGAATGCAGCAATCTGATTGGTTACCATGGGTTACTGTCCATTGGCAAATTTGCCCAGTGTTGAGAATTGACCCCCAGTATCTCTTTAACATGCCACAAACAACTTTCCCTTCCAACAGATGGCCTTTCTGTTCATGGTTATTTGTGATAGAGAAGGGCACACTTGCACCATCTTTGGGCAGTATATCTTTCTGCTTGATAGTTTCCAAAAGCTGTAAGCCAACCAATTAATAAAGGAGCCTCTGCAAGAAAGCAGAGACCATGGTCATTTGCCCAAAAACAGACCCTACTCCTTTGCAGGGAGACTCAAGAGTTATGTAGAAGGTACAGCGATGAAAAGAAAACCTTTAACAATTAAATAAATACTCGCTCAAAGTTGTGTAAGGGTTTATTTATGAGGTTCATGGCACCAGTCTGAGTCTGCCCTGTCATTCACTCCTCATATCCAGTCACTTATTAAATCATGTCACTTCCACCTAAGGAACATATTCAAAATACGATCATTTATCACCCAAGATGCTGCCAAAATTCTTATTCACTCTCTCGTTATATCACGTCTAGACTACTTTAACTCTCTTTTAACTGGCCTTCCCCTCCAGCGACTGTCACCTCTTTAGTCCATAATGAACACTGCTGTGAGGCTCATACACCTCAGCAACCTCTCCCTTTGACAAAGGGGTTTAACCCGGAAACGTTGCATTTTCTGCTTAATATAACAACGCATGGGCTTGTCCCGGCTTGCACCTGCCTTCGAGTGCCAGTGATTCCTGTTTCTATTCTGCATGGAGGCAGAGAAACGCCCCCAAAGGGAAATGCTAGAAGACATCTGCAAAATGGTCTCCATGTTACAAAGTAATAAATTTCCTATTAAATATAGCAGCATGCCATAAACAGGGATATAATTTACAGTTTGGACCATAGAGAAATGGCCAAACTCTAGATTATTGCATGACTGTGATGTAATTTCTACTAAGATGTATGAATAAGATTGTGATGATCACACTTCTTTTCTTTTTTTAGTTAAGAAAAACAATAATTTTTTCATATCTTCATATCTTCAGGTGTATAATGCTCCTTCCGTGTAGATATTTTAACAGTTTATAGATTTGTTTGCATTAAAACAAACTGGACAATCAGCAAAGCATCTGAAAAAACCTTGAGATATTTGATCACTTTCTAAAACAAGTGTATGAATATGCTTGCAATGAATACACATTTGCTATTGTCTATAATACAAATACAACTAAATTACCGATATAGTTAAGCCCTCTAGATAACGAGCAGCTCCTTATCTGAAAGTCCATCAAAGTTTACATGTTAGGGAAAGGGAGGGGTTTGTTTTACTGGACTCATTATCTTCATTTGAACATTTTCAAGAAAAGGAGAGTTAGCTCTGGGAAAACAAATACATTTTCCAGTAGTTTCTAAAAAGCAGTTTTAGAAGAGTGCAACCTACAAAATGCATTCCTTTAACGCAAACATTAAGGTTAAAAAGGTCTTCAACTTCATTTTATTTTTGCTGCCTACATTCACTTTTCTTGCAGCTCACAACTACCTTTGTGGCTTAAAAAAGAATATGGTATATCTCCCCAAACATTTGCAGACAATACAACTGGATAATGAACAGATACTATGACATAGACAAGATAAATATAGAACTTTCACAGACCTCTCTGTCTGATGTTGCCAGGCTGTCATCCTGCTGTTCGGTCACTGAAGAAGTTCTACTTCTGTTGCCTGCTGATGTGCTTCTTTGACGACCCTGTTACCAACAGCGAACAACAATATTTGTCTCAATAAACATAGGCATAAATTAATGGAAATGTAATTATTGAAAATGTTTCAGCCAAGCATTACCATAAGCCTATGATTCAGAAGCTTATAAGCAATAACTAAATAGAAGAGCATGTGATTATGATAACCCCAATTCCAAAATATAAATAAACTGGCAAAGGAAAACTGGAGAAGATCCAGCAAAGATCCACTTAGAAAACCAGCAGGGCCAAACTAACCTTCCCTGTTGCTGTAGTGTAAGCCCCATCCTGCCCCTTTAATTTAATTATATATACAGGTATGGTACCTGAATGCTCGGGACCTGGGGTTTTCCAAACAAGGGCTCTTAAATCTACTTTAATAACATTTAACCATGAATTAAACCCTAATAAGATTATTTTGCCTCCAATAAGGGTGGTGACACATGCTAAGATTCTGAGGAGATTAGTCGCCCAGCGACAAATCGCCTCTTCATTCGGGCAACTAATCTCCCTTAAATGCCTTTCCGCCGGCTAGAATGTAAATGGCCAGCGGGATGGCACTCGGAGTGATTTGTTAGCCCGAAGTTTCCTCGTGAGACAGAAAGAGACGATTAGTCGTTGGGCGACTAATCTCTGCAGAATCTTAGCGTGTGTCACCACCCTTAGGATTATTTATATCTTAGTTTGAATCAAGCACAAGGTACAGTTTTAATATTACAGAGAAAAAGGAAATAATTTTTAAGAATTTGAATTATCTGATTAAAATGGAATCTATGGAAGATGGCCTTCCCGTAAATCAGAGCTTTCTGAATAATGAGTTTCTGGATAACAGATCCAATACCTGTACAACTTTATCCCCTTCTCCATCGTATTTCAGCTTCTGGCAGTAAATGTTTACACCACATACATATAAAGGCATTTCCAACCAAATAAAAATGTAATATTTTTAAAACCATTTTAACTTTTACTTTTATGAGTATCCCCCATATGTAATAAAAGTCCAGGTGCAATAACCCCTCACAACCGATAAGATGTTTGCTTTAAACAGGTGACAAGTAATCCTTACAGTTAATTTGTTGTTGGATACTTTAGCCTGGGCAAACTTACCGGTAGTGTCGTTTTATTAAAATTAACCCTATTAGTTATCACCTTTAATGATTTTTTTTTTAATATAATAAATCACAGTTCCAGACTAATTGCCCCTGTCCAGGGCACCTGGAGAAAACCAAGCCACATCCAACTAGGAAAAACAAACAAACATGCATTTAACATTATCGTGGGACCACCATTTTAAAGAATCACTATAAATTAATTTACCAATAACAAAGGGACTATAAAACAGTAAATTACATGATCAGAATGGAAAATAAAATTCATCTTTAAAAAACTGGGCTGTTATGGGTAGATCTTTCATGATCAGGTTCTCAACTTCATATACAGGTATGGAAACTCATATCTAGAAAACGGATAGCAGAAACTGCGGGTTGAGCTCTTCTCCTGCTCTCCCCGTCTGCCACCTTCAAATGCCGGCATCCAAATTCTGGTTTTATAGTCTCGCGTCTGCTCGCGCGGGCTGCAGCAGGGCGGGTTAGGGTCGGTGCGGGCCAGGAAAACCCTGACCCACACATCCCTAACACACAGGGACTAACGCACTCCCCTGAGGGTACTAGCAGATGATCGGTTATTTCCAAATGTGACGCATATAAAGCGGTGGATGCCTAAAAAAGTCTTGATGCAAAGGATTCCAATTAAATGACAATGGGACTGTTAAATCTATGGTCACATTTATGAGAAAGTATAACACAGCCTATAGTTCATCAACATTATGTCCAGTAATATACAATTCAGACTTTTCACTTGTCCTTTCGAGTGGTTGTCTTGCACCCTTCATTCAAAGGTGTTATTATTCTGGAAATTCAACCAGTTACAGTAAAAAATTAACCTTATCACAAAAATTGGCAAACTACCAACCACCCTACTCCCCATGGGTGCAACACTGAGCCTTTCAACCATCCTCCAACAGTAAAAAAAGCTTAGCTATACCTGAATATTGAAAGAGGACATAGGAGCCACACTTTTCTATAAGCAATTGTCGTAATGTGTTCCTTTAAAGGCTGCTCTAATGAAAGATCCATGATCCACATATGATTTAAGTGTCATGTTATTTCTAAATTTAAAAACGTTGTCTTAAGATTGCTATCAAAGATACCCCAAATTAATCTGCAACAATTTCTATGCTGTCAGTCCTATATTGCCTTACCCACCTTGATGCCTAAAGCTGGCCATAGACATACAGATACAGTTAGGTTCATAAATATTTGGACAGAGACTGATTGTGGTTCTGTACATTACCAGAATAATTTTTAAATGAAGCAACTCAGATTCAGTTGGACTGCAGACTTTCAGCTTTAATTCAGTGGGTTGAACATAAAGATTGCATAAAAATGTCAGGAACTAAAGTCTTTTTTTTTTTTTTTTTTTTAAACACAGTCACTTTATTGCAGGGGCTCAAAAGTAATTGAACAATTGACTCAAAGGCTATTTGGGCAGGTGTGGGCAATTCCTTTGTTATGTCATTATCAATGAAGCAGATAAAAGCCCTGGAGTTGATTTGAGGGGGGTGCTTGTATGTGGAAGATTTTGCTGTGAACAGAGATGTGGTCAAAGGAGCTCTCCATGCAGGTGAAACAAGCCATCCTAAAGCTGCATTTTTTCCATTCTGCACTCCCTTGATGTGATTTTAGATTCTGTCACACACATAACATTTTGGGATGATGCAAAACATGCCTTAACAAACTGGAGACTGCCTATTGCTGTGATTGTGAAAAACAAAACTGAAATTTTAAATTATTTATATAGAGTTAGTAAAGTGACAGGCTCCTTTAAAATAGGCAACAATGGGCAACTCCCACATATTATACCTACAGGACTTCACCTGAAGGCTTATGGTCAAAATACGGCCCTCCAGCCTGCCCAATGCTTCACCGACTTTTATATTAGCATTTAAATATTAGGATCCTTTATAAGTGTAGCATGGAATGCTTTATCTGGAAACCTATTATCCAAGAAGCTTCAAAACACAAAAAAGCCATCTCCCAGAGCGTCCATATTTTAAAAAAATGATTTCCTTTTTCTCTATAATAATAAAACCGTATCATGTACTTGGGGTAAACTGCATGAATCCATATTTGTGGCAAAACAATCCTTCTGGGTTTATTTAATACTTTTACCAGATTTAAGAAATGGTGATCCAAATTACAGACAACCACAGCATTCCAGATAATAGATCCTATACCTGTATATGGAACAACCCCCCCATACAGAAAAAGGCTAGACAGAACTGCTTTAGACAACCTAGATGTTTTGCCTCAGCAGTAGGTAGGGTCGTTTCTAGAACTTGGTATCAAACAAAAGACAAGAGCTGTCCATACACAGGCAGATTTCATCCAACAACTGATTTTAGGATGATCTGATAAAATGGTCTTATAATTAAAAAGATTGGGTAAAACAATCTGCAAGTTTGAAACAATCTGTCAGGAAACAATTTGCCTGAACGAACATAATTAATGTAATAATCGTCCACTGTGCAAGTCATATTATTTG
This sequence comes from Xenopus laevis, assembly GCF_017654675.1. Lineage (NCBI taxonomy): Eukaryota > Metazoa > Chordata > Amphibia > Anura > Pipidae > Xenopus > Xenopus laevis. The sequence continues at coordinate 64,507,475 of NC_054381.1, read as the reverse complement.
TGTGTGGGGTTACAAAATGATGTAAAAGAATGAACATTTGAAACATTCTGACTTTAGAAATTAAAAAACTTCAACCACTGCCAGTAAATTATATAAGAAATTGCACTTGTGCCCAAACTGATGCAGTCTGCTCTGGTGAACAAGAACAATTCCACACCGGATCCTACTTATGCAGTGGAGTAATTGCCAACAGATTTTGACATTAAACACAACCATAGGTTTCATGCTCTCTTGTTTTGTCACACTAGGATATTGATCACTACTTTGTGCATGGGATCAAAATGTAGATATTTTGGGGCCTATTTAATAAACCTTTAATTGTTTTCTGGTCAAGTTTTTAAAAATGGGAAAAAATGGAGTTTAAGTTAATAAACCCCTTTGTGTCTATAACAGCGCATCATATTTAGATGCATACAAACTACTTTGTAGTAATTGGCAGTTTCCTTTGCGACAGCAAGAAGCACAAATCATTAATCCCAAATGCAGTCAATACAATACAAGTAAGGGTAATGGCATAAGACAGGGGTCCCCAACCTTTTGTACCCGTGAACCATACATATAAACAGAGTTGGGGAGCAACACAAACATGAAATATTTCCCTGGAGGGGATACCAAACAATGCTGTGATTGGCTATTTATTAGCTCCTATGTGAACTGGCAGCCTACAGAAGGCTCTGTTTAGCAAAAAACCTGTTTTTTATACAACCAAAACTTTCCTCCAAGCCAGTTGTTCCAAAAATAAGTTCCTGCTTTGAGGCCATGGAGCAACATATAAGGGGTTAGCGAGCAACATGTTGTTCCAAACCAACATGGGACATAAGACAAGAAACCAGAAATGTGTGGCAAACAAAATATTTCTACTTATCAGATGTAAAATGTATTTGGATGCCATCTGGCATCTTCAGAAAGTCAGAAGAAAGCAAACACGGTTAGAGACCTGCTATTCAATTTGTTTATTTATTTTACCTGTTTCCTGGTATTTATATAGTGATAATACATTTATGCAGCAATTTACAAATATTATATATCAAGTCTCTGCCCTGTGGGAACTTATATATTCATCATAGTCACACCCAGTAGAGTCAATTTTATCAGTAGCTGAAATGGAAAGATCATATGAAAAGAATGCTCAAGCCAGAATTAAACTAAGGACCTCAGCATTTCAAGTGCTACCCAGTGAGCCCCTGTGAGGCCCTTGTTCTGGCCAAGCTTTACCAGCATCAATAAAGTATTTCAAATTATCCAGCATGCTGCTTAACATACCAGGAGGCACACTAGAAACCCATACGAGACATTAAAATTCAAGTCAGTGGAAATGACAATAATCATGTAATCGGATGCAACTGGTAATGTCAAACTTTAACTAGAGTAAAATGCAATCAAACCATGAACCATTAGTGTTAAATGGGTTGTTCACCTTCTAGTTAACTTTTAGTATGATGTAGAGAGTGATATTCTGAGACACTTTGTAATTGTTTTTCATTTTTAATTATTTTTGGGTTTTGAGTTATTTAGCAGCTCTCCAGTTTGCAATGTTTAGCATTCTTGTTGCCAGGGTTCAAATTTCACTAGTAACTAGGGATGCACCGAATCCACTATTTTGGATTCCACCGAACTTCCGAATTCTTCGTGAAAGATTCGGCCGAATACCAAACTGAATCCTAATTTGCATACGCAAACTAGGGGTGGGAAGGGAAAAACATTTTTTACTTTCATACATTAATTTGAATGAGAGACTGGTATATGAATAGGAGAGGCCTGAATAGAAAGAGGAGTCATAAACAGTAGCAATAACAATACATTTGTAGCCTTACAGAACATTTGTTTTTAGATGGGGACAGTGACCCCCTTTTGAAACACGCAAAGAGTCAGAAGCAAAAGACAAATAATTAAAAAAACAAAAATAAATAAATAATGAAGACCAATTGAAAAGTTGCTTAGATTTGGTCATTCTATAACACACTAGAAGTTATTCTAAAGGTGAACCACACTTCTTTAGTACCAAAATCAAAGTATATGCATATATGAAGTAAATGTGTTGTCAATAGTTAACAGCAGAATTTTAAAAATAGTTTTTGATACAGTAATTTGGTATTGAAGGGCCACTGGGAAGACGTAAAACACATTTAAAGTAGACTACATCAGTAAAAAGAGATCCAAAGCAACCCCAGCCCAACCTAGAACTACTTAAAGTATATATTTTGCATCAAGATTTCCAAGCAGAAACATTTAAGTGTTGTAAATCTGAGACAGGAGTCTTTTAAGAAGGAAGGCCAGGATCACAAAGACGATGCCAATCTCTTGCAGTTATATGCCATCTGGACTTTTTTTGGGGGTGAGTGGAGTTTGGTTTACATTGTTTTCATTAATCAGAAAAAATACAAAATATTATTAAGTCGGGGGGAGTCCAGTCTGCCAGACCATAAAGGGCAAAAATAGCTCCAGGATTTTACCCCAAATCCCAAGGTTCTATGGAATAATTACTCGAAAGAAAGTATCCTGGAAGCTATTATATATAAAAAGTCATAAGTATGACTAAGTACCGGCATGTATGAAACGCGTAAAGTGGATTTTTTGAGGGTCAGTATGTACCATTTTTTACTATGTGTATTTAATAAATGTTTGACTTTCTTTTGAGTAATTATTCATTAGAAGGCAGAATGCTTATACAGTGTATTATTCACTGCAATTTGCAAGACTACAGTAGAACTAGAAGAAACCTTCATCCCCATGGATAACCCACTGTTTTCAGGATTTTCTTACCTGCTGATCTGGCGCAAGGGGGCTCTTCGAAGGGGACTGCTCTTCACTGATCTTCTGTTTCAGCTTCTTAAACATTGTCCTAGGAAGATGATGAAATAGCTCAAGCTGTCAGGAGAACCAGGAAACAATAAAACAGGAGAGGATAAGACAGAATGGCCACATTTAGGAAGACTGCTAAAACAAGAGACAAGCGAAATCACCTGTCCTCTGAGGTTGCGTGTTTTTGTATCAGTACTATAAAGTCCCGGTTACTCAAAAGTATTGCACGTACCGGCCAAAAACCCCACTTTATTTGTTGGACAGATTTCCTTAACACAGCACGCAGTCCCTAATAGGTGTTTAAACACCTTACAGCAGCGAGATCCTTAGCTCCTTCCGGACAGCTCATCTAGACGTTCAAGATCACATCTCGCGAGACTGTGACGTTGCAGGCATTTATTTTTTTCGGACTGCCCTGCTGCCTTTCTAACTAAAACTAGTGTCAGACTGAGTGGGTTGGAGGCTGGGGAGGGAGAGAGGAGAGAAAGAGAAGTAGACAAGAAGGGCAGGCTGATCGTTTTCAGCGTAGGACCCAGGAGTATGCATTTTAGGATATCCTGAAGCGAAATACATCTCCTTCCTGCGATGTCCTATGCCTTTGGAATGGCGCATCGGTCGCCTTTACAGTCACTCCCCCTCAGTCCTCTGCCTTCCACCATCATTCCTCTTCCTTTTAGTCATCTTCCTGCTCAGCCCTCTACCCTCTTTCTTCATCACTCCCCCCTCAGATCTCTCTTTTCAGCCGACACTCTTATCCATAAGTTTCTAAAGTGGTGAGCGAGGGCGGAAGGAAGAGGACTGAAGGCAGAGCAATGAGGGCGGAAGACAGATGACTGAGGGAGGAGGATGGAGGGCTGAGGGTAGGGGCGCTTTGCCAATGAGGTTACCTGAGAATCTCGCCTCAGGCGGCAGCGCCCCACTAGGCACCAGGGGCCGCAAAAATGCTCTGGTACTTTAAGAGCCGAATTTCCAGTTTTCAAACCGGAAATTCGGCTCTTCTAACGCAGAGAACACAATTATGCTCTCTGCCGCCCTCGTGGACCCCCTCCGGCACAAAAAGGTGAGCGCACTGGGGAGGGGGGCAGGCGGTGGAGGGGCCAGGATCGCCCTGGCTGGGGGCAGAGTTCTTATGGCTGAGAAGGGAGGGTAGAGGACAGAGGTGTGATTGCAGGTTTGGACGATAAAAGCAACCGATGCGCCATTCCGAAGTCATGGGACATCGCATGAAGAATTACGCTGCAGGATGTCCTAAAATGCGTTCCGTACTGGAGCAGCTTTTCCTTCCTGCACACTGAGGTTTCCCCGATCGTCTTCACCTGAGGCCCGCCTCCTGTTTGTAATCGTCCTCAGATTGTGGCTAGCTGCTTTCCAGATTCCCCCTGTGACCTCAACCCCCCCCCCCCACACCACCACCTAAACTGTGTGCAGGGAGAATAGTAGTGGTAAGAAGTAAAGGTTTTTTAATCAAACTGTCTGCCAGTGTTAATTTACTCTCCCCAAGCATTGCTTTTATCAAGCAGGCATTTGGCTTATTATTGTTTCTCCCACTGTGACTCCATTAATTATTATATGTATAAATATTATATGTATATTATAAGTAAAAGGCATAATGTACCCATACTGTAAATTATGAAGATATTAGAAATCACTGAGGGGTTCTGTGACCATATAAAGGCACAAGGCTGCAGGTTGAGCTATACAGGGTACACTTGAGTATCACTCGTATTATAATGTACAATGTACCCCCTACTGTAAAGGTCCCCATAGACGCAAAGATTTCTCTTGCCTAACTAACGGTTTTAGCGAAGTCCGACCAATCGAAACTAAATTATTGTGCGGTTAGTGGGATTCGAACGATCGTACATCTTACGATTTTTCGGCCGACATCTGTCAGAAAATTGGAGATCCGCCAGGTTAAAAAATCTATCTATGTCTGCAGGGACAAGCAGGCAGCTACCCTTTGTTTTCCTGGCAATATCGCCTGAAATGGTCTTTTTAATTGATGGACAATTCGTACAATCGTTTCGAGATAATTGTGGTCTCACGATGACGATCGGATCTTTTAAAAATCTTTACATCTATGGCCAGCTTTAATGATAAGGATATTGGAAGTCACTGATGGGTTGTTCTTTGACCATATAATTCATGGCAATCCTACACGCAATACATTGGGTTAAAACTGCAACCTTTTCTGGAAAAAAATACCGGCCTTCCTATATATTTATCTTTTTTTCCCTATTAATAACGTTGGGATCAACCATACTTTTTACCAGCCAGGCCAGTAAAATACCGGCCAGGTGGCAACCCTAATTGCGTGGATATATACATTAGGTCCCACCCACTCCACATCACATTTAAAAGACCACACAGACATCAGCGTATCAAGGTAACCCCCCCCCACACACACACAAGCAAGTTGCAATAGCAAGCTATTGGGTACCAGGGCCCCCCGCCTCTAAGTAAAAAAAAAAAAAAACTGGCGCCAAGGCCCCCCATAAAAGTTTTTTTAAAAAAAGCATTGGTGCCAGGGCTCCCCTTACAATTTAAAAAAAAATTGGGACCCCAAAGAATATTTTTTTAAAAAAAAACATTGGCGCCAGAGCCCCCCTTACAAGTTAAAAAAAATTGGGCCCCCAAAGAATATTTTTTTTAAAAAAATTGGTGGGGCCTATAGAGTATTAAAATAATACATTGGTGGCCAGGGGATTAAAAAAAAAACTACACACTGGTGTTCAGAGGAATTGAACTCATGGCTTCAGGACTTCAACTTCGCCTCCTTTCATAACTAGGTCTTTACGCCGCTTCAGGACTTTAATTTAGTCTGTTTTCGTGACTTTAGGTCTTTTTGCTGCTTTGGGACTTCGGCTTTGGTTATTTTCGTGGCTTCGGGTATTTTTGCCACTTTCGGTGCTGTCAAGGGGGGCCTGGCTCTTTTGAAAAGTACAGCACTGCCGGGCACCCCTTTAGGCATATAAAATATGCATGTGTATAAGTAAAAGACCAGCACGCATTTATATGTTGATTTTTTTGCCAGGGCTGCTTTCTACTCCCAGTCCGGCCCTGGTGACAGGCGTTGGTATAGGCATTCTACAAGCGTAATACCCTGGTATTCCTTGGTAGTGTGTGCTGGTAACCCACTCACTAACATTGTTTCCCCCTCTGCAGTTAGGGAGCAGAAAAGAAAAACATGATTTTGTTTTTTTGCGGAGAAGTTGCCAGACATGTCTGCCCCTAGAGCATTGGCTCTAAATGCCTGGACAAAAGAAAGTCATTTGTTGTGCAAATAAGGGGTAGAGTTTTCACAATTAAGGGACATGAAAGGGATAATTATAAAGAGAGTGTGGGCAAAATTGACCAAAGGTAGATGGGAGAGTACCAGGGAATTTTGTTTGTGTGCAAAGGACATTTTTTACAATTTAGGGGCAAAGCAAGGGCTAATTTAGGAAAAGTTGTGTTGGATGAAAATTAGACATTTTCCAGTGTTTTTGTATGCAAATTAGTGCCACATTATTCACAATTTAGGAACAAAAAGGTTTATTTAGAAAAGACAATGGGTAAAATTTGTGAAAGGTAATCTTGAGTTTTTATACCGTTTATATTCATGAAAACAATATTTTTTTTTTGATTTCCACTTTGTATGCAAGTTCTGAAGGAATTACTGCTTATACAAAATGGGATTGAATTGCTCAGTGATATTTTACTTGCATCCACTGATTTCAATTAAATCAAATTTGATTATATTTAAGTGTGATTTTATGCTTTTCACACATTTTATGCTTTTCAGACCTGATTTCATGTGCAAGCAACATTCCGCATTGAAAGTGTGCTTAAAATGCCAGTGCATCCAGAATGTTATGATTGTTTCACACCAGAAGGTTAGGGATGTGGAATGTGAGGGATTGTTATGTGTTGTAAAAGTACAAATCCTTGCTTTATCAGACAATCATACAGGTGTGCCATACTTCAGGGGAATCCTGAATTTCCAGTTGTATTCAGTGGTAAGAGATATAGTGAACAAATTCCATGCTTTGTCGGTTCTAATTTTCAAAATGCTAACATACTGTGACATTAGCCAGAGGAGAAACTTGAATTTCTTGCCTAAATATGACTCAACTGGGAGAACAACATAAAAACCTTAGTGACTGTAGAACTTAATGGGCAGGGTCATTTGTTGCCTCTGGCTCTCCTGCCGTCTTAAGCATTTTCATTATCTAATTCATTTTTTCTTTTTTGGTTCGATTTGTATTGTGTGCAAATAAAATTGGTATGCCTAAAGTCTAAATAAAATAAATTTACCAAGCTAAACTTGTATCAATATTAAACGTTAAAGACATACTGGATTGATAATCTTCAGTGTACAATACTTTTGATAATATTAAGTTTTTTTAAGTTTTATGGGGATCATATGTCAACCAATTAGCTTTCATTATGTACTGTATATGCAACCCGACTGGACCAAATATCAGCAAGGTGTAGAATGATCACTGCATGCTGCACATCCAAGTTGCCGCTGTAATTGTATCTGTTTGTTGGAGGTCATTGACTGCAGCAGCAAAATAAACTATTGCTTCATGAGGGCTACAATTTTATTCTTATTTTTACTTTGCATTACAGGTATGGGATCTGTTATCCAGAATGCTTGGGACCTGTGGTTTTCCAGACAACGTATCTTTCCATAATTTGGATTGGGATCTGTTATCCAGAATGCTTTTAAACATTAATTTAAACCCAATAGGCTAATTTTTCTTCCAATAAGGATTCATTATATCTTAGTTGGGATCATGTACAAGGTACTGTGTTATTATTACAGAGAACAAGGAAATCATTTTTAATAATCACATTCTTTCATTATAATAGTAAAGGCCCCTAAATGTGTCTCACACCTTTATAATACATGTATACTGTATAGTTAAGTAGGTTCCCTCCAGCATAGTCAAAAGTAAATTTATATGCAAGGCTTAGATAAGCTACCGTACATAGTAAGAAGCAAACAGCAGCTTGTTTTGTGCGATAGTCATTTTTTTAAACTCTAGAACCAGAAAATGCTGTTTAAAATTCAACACTGGAATAGGTGCTGTCACTGGAGGGCGCAAGCTATGATCCTCTATGCTGGCTTTGACTGCATTTGAACTCCTGTCATGATGTCTGACGATTCATCTGCATAACTAGTTGTAGACAAGCTGCCTGTCGCACTACTAATATCTATGAGCTGCAGTTGAAAAAGTTCTGATCTCACCACCATTCAGCTGCACATGCTGTTCATTATCAGCTGCTAACATTCTGTTCAGTTCAGTTAATCACTAACTAGTCTAGGTTTCTGAATGTAATATCGCTATGACTTGCTCTGTTGCGTCCTCTCCTGTATATTGATGACTTTTTCTGCCTTTTCTTTTTATTATTTTCTGATCATTTATTTCTGTTGCTGAACTGGTATGTCTTAAACCCCTGAACTGAAAATGTTAGGCACAATTTGAACAAGCTTTGAGCGTACAGACCAGAGTCGGGCCAAGGTATTTTGGCACCCTAGGCAAGGGCTTAAATCAGTGCCCCCCATCCAGTCCTGCATTACCATTTCTCACCTTACCATTCATATTGACCCATGTACCTGTACCAACATCTATCATATTGCCCCTAATTTGTACCTGTGCCAGCAGGAGCCAAAAATCCATCATATTGCCCCAAACATCTGTGTACCTGTGATGCATTACCATTTCTCACCTTACCATCCATATTGCCCCATGTACCTGAGCCAGCAGCAGCCAAACCTTCATATTGCCCCAAATCTATACCTGTGCAAGCAGCAGCCAAAAAACACAATATTGCCCCCAAATATGTACTTGTGCCAGCAGGAGCCAAAATTTCATCATATTGCCCACAAATATGTAGGGATGCACCAAAGCTACTATTTGGGATTCGGCCGAATCCCAGAATCCGTGGTTAAAGATTTGGCTGAATACTGAACCGAATCCTAATTTGCGTAAGGAAAAAGTGCAAAAAAATTTTCCTACCCGTTCCTGATTTACATATGCAAATTCGGATTCTGTTCAGCCAGGCGCAAGGATTTGGCCGAATCCTGCTGAAAGGCTGAATTTTGGCCGAATCCCGAACTGAATCCTGGATTTGGTGCATCCCTACAAATATTTACCTGTGCCAGCAGCTGGAGGCAAGAGGGAGGTGGGGAGTGCTTCTAACTGCAGTACGAATCACAGGCAAGAGGGGGTTGGAACAGGTGGTTTATAATATTGAAAAACTATTAAAGGCCAAGCAAACCAGGGTTTGAGAAAAAAAGAAAAAAATTCCCCTTATTATGCCTGAAGCTGCTAAAAGCCCGAATCCAAAAATACTCCAGCTAAAACCTGTCAAGGTCATGTAGAAATCAATGGCAAAGGTCCATTTAACCACCTGAAGATATTCTTTGGCTTCATGATTTTTTTTTTTTATGGTGGTTTGTGCTTGAAAACTCGATAAATTAGAGCTATTTGAGGTTTTTTGGCATATAACTCGAGAAATTCAAGTTAAGTTTTTCCCCCAATTGCATTGGTTTTTTCATAAATAAGCAAACATTCGAGTTGTGAGTTTATTTAAGGTACAAAAATCCTCACAAACTCGACCTCTGATAAATAACCCCCTTCGTGTACCTGATTCAAATCACCAATCCATGATGTCTCAGTGGTCAATACTGTTTCCTTGCAGTACCCTGGCCTGGGTTCAAACCACTATCTGGTCATTATTTCATTTTTTATTTCCTTCCCAGAGAGCATGTGGAAAAAGCCTGCAAGCCAAAGCTTACCTGTTGCCTGATTTACACTGACAAGCACTGTTTCTCTTGTTCATTGATGTATTTAATTTGTTTGCTTTTACAAAAAGGAAAAATAAAGTAACAAATGTCTAGTTAACGACATGTTAAAAATTACATTAAACTTGCAGCATAGAAGTTCACAAACCCACAGAAAATGTTCAAACAATAACAAAATTTTGACAAAATGCATGGAATGCATGAAGTGGGAAGGAAAAATGACACTGCAGTTAGGGCATTTTTGCACTCTGGATATACATTGCCCTACATTGTTAGAGAAGCTCCTATGCTACAATTGTTCTTCATAGAAATAAATGCAGTTTTTTCCAAACATCAATAGTGTTCCATTTATATAACTTTTTTTCCCAGTTGGTCAGGACAGAGGACAGGGAATGTGCATTGATTAATTGGCCAAATCAGTAGCACTGCCATATACTTAAATATACTTTAACTTAGCCTTTTGAGTGCTCCCACAACCCCCCTTTTGTATATTGCATTGTAGCCAGAAGCTGCAGGCTAAGCTTCATGTGGTTTGTAGCACCCCATACCCACCCCTTTAAACTAATGGTGGTCCTATGCTTTTAAAAAAATGGGCGTAGGTTTGGGCAATCTCTCTCTCTTAAAAGCCGCATAGTGGCGGGGGGAGGATCTAGCCTACAGACTGAAACCAAGGTTCAAGAGACACTGATTGCAAGTAATGCTACTATGCAGAGAAGTAAAAGACTTTTTATACTATGACCAGAGGTAAACAAGTTAGGGACCACCATATAGGGTTTACCTTGACGTGGTATGGTGGCTTATCAACTTTATGATCATAACTTTGTAACTAAAAACCCCTGTTTTTGTAAACATATGCACTTGCATTTATACTGAATTACTTATGAGACGGGACCAGGGAATGTGCATTGATTAATTGGCAAAATCAGTAGCACTTTCATTATACTTAAATATACTTTAACTTAGCCTTTTGAGTGCTCCCACAACCCCCTTTTTTGTATATTGTATTGAGGACAGACATTCCCCAAATCAAATCCCATTGGTTGATGTGGAAGGCAAGGGGCAAATAATTATAATAATGACACCTGTGTTTTTTTACAGGTGCAACAGACCACATGTTTTATTCTCATTAAAACACTGCATGGAAAAATAGTAGCATAGATCCACAAAAAATGTTGCCACTGGCAAAAACACATATTTACCCATAACACTGTTTTAAGCAAAAAGTTGTTAAGTTTGTTATAAAGAATGATAATACTTATTCAATAAAAAAAAACTTAAACAGTACAATTAACTCTGTGCCTGTAGGGCAGATCACTTGAATTTATTTTTTAAAAAAATTCTGGTTATTCTGTATTATTTGCAAGGTTCTGTGTAGCATGCTGGTTAAAGGAACAGTAACATCAAAAAATTAAATTGTTTTAAAGTAATAAAAATGTAATGAAGTGTTTCCCTGCACTGGTAAAACTACTGTGTTTGCTTCAAAAACACTACTATTGTTTAAATAAATAAGCTGCTGTGTAGCAGTGGGGGCAGCCATTCAAAGGAAAAAAGGCTCAGGTTACACAGCAGCTAGCAGATAAGCCTTGTAGAACATAATGGTGTTACCTGTTATCCACTATTTAACCTGTGCCATATGGCCTTTTTTCAATTTCTGCCATTGCTGTCGTTCCTTTAAACTGGTTGCCTGGACCAGCACTTTGTGATGTGATGTCTTTTTATTATAAAACACAGTCCTGTATTATGTATGTTTAATAATAAAAAAAATCACATCACAATGGGAAGTGCTGGTCCAGTAATTGTTTATTCCAAGTTACAATTATTTTTACCAATTGATTTTGGATATGAATAACTCAGAAGAATGCTATCTGGCATAACCCAAACATTGCCGTCAGCTAATGCTGCATGTGTTTGCCTTCATGTTGCAGCCACCTCATAGTATGATTGTGTTAAATGAGATCTCCTGAAAAAAAGACCTGTTATAACCTGTTCTACAATGTGACAATTATTACATGCTTTATTTATATATAAAATATAAATATTATACTTTCAACTGATCAAGCCCAATTGGTTGGCAAAACCCTACATATAAAGTCCTACAGGCCATAAAACAATTAAAATTGAATACAGCTCCAGGTTTGGACGGCCTCCCCAATATATATTATTATAAGAAATATGCCCCTGAACTGGCTCCCCATTTAACTGCAAAGCTTAATAGCCTAAGGGAAGGGTTACACCTATGCCCCGAATCACTACAAGCTAAAATCTTTGCTAGTCCCAAGCCAGACTCTGACCTTTATGATTGCAAGAGCTATAGGCCAATTTCGACCTTAAATACTGATGTTAAAATTTTGGAGAAAATTTTAGCAAGAAGGATTAATCAGTTTCTCCACGTCATTATACATAAAGACCAGCTACGATTTGTACCTGGTCACCAAGCATCAGATGCCACTAGACGCTTCATCCTTCATATACAAAGTGCTAAAATAACCCAAACTAATTCAAAGGTCCTTCAACTAGACAAATGCAAGGCACTTGACTCCCTCTCCTGGGATTATTTATACTATATATTAGAATAATGGGGATTTGGAGACAAATTGATAACCTGGGTCAAAGCCATATTCTCTAATCCATCTGCCCTAGTTAACATATTTGGGTTCACTTCCCTCCCATTCATGATCAATAGGAAAACTCGACAGGGATGCCCCCTCTACCCAAACTTTTCAATTTGGCTATCGAGCCTCTGGCTATCGCTATTCAATCTAACCCTAATATCATAGGCATTGAATCGGGAGGGTGCGATCATAAAGTCAGCATTTTTGCAAATTACTTCTCTCCCAGACTTATATAGACTTTTTAATATATTTGTCGCTATCTCCCACTATCTATTAACCATAGCAAAACAGAGGCATTAAGCATTAATCTTCCATGTAAAGTGGCAAAGTTGCTCTGACTAAACTTGAATTTAACTGAAGCCCCGTTTCATTACCCTCTTGGTAATTAAATTGGCAAATTCTTATGATTTATTATACAAATACAATTACCCCCCAATGTTTAAAGTTCTGACCACCCTGTTAGAGAGATGGAAGTCCTACCACATCTCTTGGATAGGACGAATAAACTCAGTGAAAATGACTTTATTGCCGAAGCTCCTGTACCTCTTTAGGACTTTACCTATCCTAATCCTACCTGTTCAATTGGAGAAGTTTGAAGAAACAATTTCTAGCTTTGTATGGGCAGGGACAACCCCAAGAGTAAACAGATCTACCTTGTACACCCTTGCTCCCCTGCAGTGCTGATCTGGTGTCCCCCTGGGATGAGGACGAAAGATACCAGTATGCACACCTTGAAACTCTGGGACACCACATATAAGAAATTGGTCTTACGCTCCCCCCATACACCAGTAGCACCCATTTTATGCATCCCAGTCTTTATCCCAGGTCTCCAAGCCTCAAGGTGTAAGTGGTGGTCAGACCATAATATATATGGGCAAATGGATCAGCTATAATCACCCTCTGGCCATTTACGCCTCAACACCACATAGATTCTATCCCACAACAGGAAAGATTCAGATTGCAACAGATCTTAAACCTTGTACAGTGGCACTTAGCTGACTTAGCTTAGCAGATAAACCAGCAACATTTTTTGAGAAATGTTGCCTTCAATCCCCAAGATTACAAAAATCATTATTCTACCTTTATAATAGAATTTTTTAAGCCCCTTCACCAAAGGCCCTACCTTATATGCTATCATGGCATAGAGATCTCAATCGTGAGCTAGACTAGGAGACCTGGGAATGCATTTGGGGTACAGTTAAAAGGTCTTCGAATAATGTTTCCTTACAGGAAACCAATTATAAGGTACTCGCATTGCAACATTCTCACCCTCACCCAATCCCAGCTGCAACCTTTAGACGCTGTGGTGAAAATGGTACAATGTACCACAGATGTTGTGCATGCCCTACTGCCCGGAGATTTTGGATAATAATTTTCAATACGGTATATTAGGTCCTTGGGGTCTCGGTCCCAAGGGACCCAGGTGTGGTGCTGTTGGAGTAAAGCCCGGGGAGCTTAATAACACCCAATTTCGCTTTTTTTTTACCTCCATTATGACAGCAGCAAAACGGACCCTAGCAAGCAGAAACAGAATCAAATCCCAATAGATCCAGTCTAGGCAATGGGAGACTGGGTCACGATCCAGGAAAAAAATGACTAGCATATTGCTGGATTCCCATACGAAATTCTGATTAAGCTGGAACCCGTGGTTCGAGTATAGGCATGGACTAGGCGTACCTCACACTCTCCTTTCCATATAGTAGATTCAATAAATGGCATTCAGCTAGTGTAGTAGTAGAACAAATATTATTTTTCTTTTTATTAATAATGTTCACTCATGTTGGATTACTTATACAGTACTGGTTGTAAGATTAATCATAAAATTACAGACCTTATGACTAAGCTTTAGCTATAATGTGTATGGATGCAAAACTACAAACTACGTTCACAGTGTAAGCAATTAAATGTAATAACAATGACATGTACCTTGAAATCTAGGCATGAATGTTACCTACGTGAAAAAACAATGTACACAGAATTTTGATAAAACCAATAAAAATTTATTGAGATTAAGAAAATATATATATAAATATTATATTTGCATTTATGAATATTTGTGGAAGCTCCTTACAGGATTAATATGTCCATCCAGGCATTCTCCATAAGTTGTATTACCTCCACCTTACTGTGCTCACAGACTTGATTCTGACAAATGAAAAGTCTGTAACGTAAGCCCAACACAAAGTACATAGTTTGTAGCCTATTGATTTGCCAGGTTTTTGTTTTAATTGGGATCAAGTTCAAGCTACTGTTTTACAATTACAGAGAAAAATCAAATAATTTTTAAACATTTGTTTTAAGATCCTGGTTTTAGTTGGGAACAAGTTCAAGCTACTGATTTACAATTACAGATAAAAACCAAATAATTTTTAAACATTTTAATTAGTTGATTAAAATGTAGTCTAAGGTAGATCGCCTTCCTATAATTCGGAACTTTCTGAATAATGGGTTTCTGGATATCAGATCCCATACCTGCACTGTGTTCATAGCAAATCATTTGTCTAGGCAGCCATCTCAGGGCATTGTGCCTGATCAGGACTTTACAATGGAGCTGCTTTCAGATAAGCTATTGTTTCTCCAGCTCAATATAATTGGAGGATTCCTGGCCAGACTTGGGTGTTTTACTATTGAGTGCTATTTTCATATCTATCACTAGCCGGGACATGGACGGGATTCAGCAATACAGGTGTCAGTTTAATCTTGATACCTTGCTATAGTTCTGTTGAACTATAACTGCTCTGGGGAGAAAGGGGTGAGATCATGGGTGTCCACAAATAAGTGCAAGGGGACTCCTCTCCCCTATAATTTTGCACACCTCACAGTCCACTATCCAGGTAGCTATTTAAATGTCCCACATTGCCTGGTAGTCCTTGGTTTTTCTCAGCGTCCTCCTAGAGAAAAAAGAATCCAACACAAGCAGCATGGGAACAGCAGGGAAGAATAACTTTGGAGTTGTTATCCTGGCTGTGCAAAAAAAATCTGTTTACTCTTTTAAAAAATTATTTCAATGCAGAATTCTGCTGGTGAAGTGCTGTTAACTGATGCATTTTGTTAAAAAAAAGAATGTTTTTCTGTGTCAGAATCCATTTAAACTGACAATATAAATTATTGACTGAACAGAGCATTCCTCACTTGTATTAAACATAGACATTCACAATTCACCACCCCTAGTTGACAAAATAGATCATGCTGTTCTTATACTGTCAACCAGAAATAGTTAGGAGTATTCAAGTTATGGTAACTGTCCCTTTTATTTATATATGCACAGATGCAAAATGAAGGCTTGTACACAACAAGCTCTGCCCTCACATATGTCTAATTATTACTACATAACCAACACAGTGAGAAAGGGTGTCCCTGTAGGCATTCATTCTGTACGGATCCCCTTTCTCCATATCTGGATAGTGGCCAGTAGACAAAAGTATCTATGCAGCTGTCCAAGTGCATATTTAGCACTGGGGCTTGAAATTAATGCCAGCCTACAAAGCAACATTAGTCAAACTGTCAGTTTTGCTATTATGACATAAATATTTAATATCAGTTCAGCTTCAACTGTTTTTTTCTCTTCAACCCATTTATAAAGAACTTCTATATTGACTTTGAAAGTACTTCAAAGTGTCAGTTCAGGCCTAAATGCATTTCCAGTTCTACATCATCAACTCTTTTTACATCACTTTAGCTTCACTGAAAACATTCTAAGGCTTCATAAATATGCCATAGTTCTAGAAACCAGCATGAGAGACTAGTACACAGACGGTACCAGTTTTTTTTTTTACCACCATGACCTTCAATAGTAGTGTAAACAATAAAAGAGAGCTATTGGGGCACATTTATCAAAGACAGCTTAAGATGAGTTCCTGTAAAGGCAATGGCACACAAGGAGAATTGTCACCCGCAGGTAATCTGCTGTAATCTTCAATTCTGTCCTTGTTCAGCATTTAGAATCTATGAGGGTTATAAGGGTTAACATTTCACATTGGCAAACTCTTTGATAAATATGCCCCCGTGGAGTGAATTCACAAGAATTGATGCTTAATGTTAAAGTGATGTTAAAACAAAATAACACTGGAGATAGATTTGTTGCATTTCATGCCATAGTCACTAATTTCTATCTCTACGTCTTTGACTTTTACACAGACAGTTCTCAGATTTTATCCTTCTATGATATTTTAACAACATTCCTTCTGAATTTAGCTCATCCTGAACATATTGGTATTTCAAGTCATTCTTAGATGTACACGACTATAATAATTCTGCATTTTAGTGATGAGATTCTCTGCTTTATACTCTGGGTTTGTTGTTACACATTTTCGGCAGGAGAATGATGGAAACCAGTTGTCTGCCTTTGCCGAATGACCGCAGGTGCACTTCAGTGCACAGAAACCTTTGGCTATCCCCTTACACATTTTTCTGCAGGTTCAGGAGCAGTCTGCATTGAGGTTATGTTCTTCCCTAGGTAAGGAGAAGGCTTGTCATTGCCTACTGATGCTATGTTCTGCATGTCATTCCAGATTTTTAATCCACTGCAAGGAGAATAGAGCAGCAGCCCCAGGGGCACATGTGCCTGCTAAATCAGCACTAAGGGGAATGCTCTAACACTTTTGGACCCCAGGGAATCCTCACATGCTTCTCAACACTAACTAGGTCCATGTGTGTCTAAAAAGAAAAGTAATTCTATAAGCAAAGAAAAAAGAACCCCAATTGCCTCCCACTCGTACAGCAGTTCCTCAGATGTTACACTACTTATACAGTATTTTGTGATTGCTTGGGGGCAAACACTGAACGTTAAAAATACTAATGTGCTTAGTTTGCACCAGTTACAATTACGTTAAAGTGCCAGTGCTATAAGAATGAATTGCACAAATAAATAAATAGCCTTATGATACAGTGTATTATCAGATACCTTATATTTTCACCCGCAATCAATCCGACCAGGAATTAATTAGAATAAAATACTAAAGTGCTTTAAGTGCTAATCGGTTTATTATAAGGTAGCAATTACCAAAATTTCACAATTGCTTACAAATTAATTGGTTGTAAAGTGCTAAACAGTGCCAAGTAATTAATCATAAATAATAAATAGTGTAGTTGATATAAGGAGGACCACAATTAATGGGATAAATAGTTGTTAAAAACACACAAAAATGCTCAGGTTAAAAAGATTTCAAGTAGGAAATAGAAAATTGGAGAGGGTGGAGCTGTCCCAAAAACTGCTACCTAAATTGTTTTCTATCCCTGGGACACCACAAAGATAAGGAGGCAGAGTACCCGGGACTTGTGGTCTTGTGTTTTAAACTAAATCCTGTTCTGTAAGCAAGCTAAATAAGCCTAAAAAAACCACGAATCCACTGGCTCTTGTGAGCTTTAGCGGCAGAGAGAAAGGAGATACCCGAGCACTAAATAGAAATAGATTTCTTTTCCCACCCCTTCTATTCCGTTTCCCAAAGACTGAAATTATTCTAAAGTTTAAAGTTAAAAGAATTCCAAACGGGGCGTTTGGAATTCTTTTAACTTTAAACTTTAGAATAATTTCAGTCTTTGGGAAACGGAATAGAAGGGGTGGGAAAAGAAATCTATTTCTATTTAGTGCTCAAAAAATTTATATAAAAGCCTTTATTAGCATTACTTGACATTGATCTATAAAAATGCAACACTTTGTGCAAGGATTGCAATCAAGCAATGGCTACAGCTTCATAGATGAGCTAGCACTCTTTTATACTGTAGACTTGTAGAGCGAGTTAAAAGCGTAGCTCAGCTTTAAATGATTTTTACTGTGTTTCAAAACTAGACTGTAAGATACTAAAGGTCATTTCTTAACATACTTTAAATGTATGATCTCTTTATCTTCAGTTGAAAGTCATTTTGCTTTTTACTGATGTCTGTATTATACACCTCCATATAATTGAAACAGTAAATATGGAAACCCCCACATAGCAATATGCGTGCCAACATATTCCACAGCGCTGTACAATAGAAATGTGTATACACCAATCATAGTAATCAAATAAAAAGACTGAATGAAAACTACTCATTACAGCATACAGTCTAAGGGGACATAAGACAAAATAAAATCAATGAGTAAACTTTTATAAACTTCGCACAGTGCAGAAAGGTTCGCACAGTAAAAATATTTACACTGCACATGGTTAGATTTAGAGTGGCTTGCCTAATGTGCAGAATTGCAAATTTTTTTCACTTTTTTTTCACACTGCAAATATCCATAAGAGCTTTTTAAATATGGCTAAAAATGCAAAATGCGAAAATGTATGTGAATACTCTGCGTTTGAGTTATGCCACGACCTTGGTGGCTGAGAAAATATTTGCAAAACAGTTTTGCAAATTGTGAATTTAAATTACTGTCAACGCTATTTTCGCACAACAACCTCGCACAGTGGCCACACTCACACAAACACCCATCTCATTTGCGAAAATTTGTGCGCAGTGCGAATTCGCAAAAAACGGAAAGATGGACACAAGTAGTGCAATATTTTAGCTATCAGGAAAAAACATGGGTAATACAACCATTTGCAGATAAATACAGTATGTGCTGCACAAACTTTATAAATAATCCCCTGATTGTCTTCCTTGTGGAAAACCAGGCACTGTACTAAAATGTATGCTCACCCAACATGTCATTAAGGAATAGCTCTGGGTCAATTTTAAGGTGAGTACAGCATTGGCCTTTTGATAGAGGAGAGGGCAGCAGATGCTCTTCAACAGCTGAAAATGTTCAGATCCTAATGATAGAGACATAAACAGGTGCAACAAAGATAAGAGCCAATTAAGTTATACATAGAAGTGCAACTCTAAGTTCAAGAAACACTTATTTGCAGGAAAATGAAAATGGACAATGAAACACCAAGGGGGTACTTAATAAAGATCGAATGCAAAAAACTTGAAAAATTCTAGTTTTTTTTATAATAAAACCCAATTTTTAGTGAAAAAAAATAGAATTTTTCGAGATTTATAATACTCTGAGGATGGAAAATGTCAGAATGCGAAAATCTGCCATCTCAGACCTGCCGAGGTTGTATATAAGTCAATAGGAGAGGCCCCTATCCTATTTGGAAGTTTCTGTGGGAATTAGCCTGAAAATCCAACCATTTCTTGCTTTTCAGGCAAAAATCTGAAAAAATTCAGATTTTTCCAGAAAAAGCCTGAAAAAAATCATACGATTCAGATATTTGCTCAATATCCCTGATCTGATTAAATCCTGCTTTTGAAATAATAAATAAGGTTGAATCGTGGAGTCTAGTTTGGTCTGACTTATTTTAATAAAATAATCAGAAAAATACTGATTTTTATAAATAACCTCCCAGGAGTCATATGGGGGAATGTAATATGATCCATTAGTGCAAAAAAACATTCACAAAGACCACTGTGAACGCTAGAAACCAAGATTGTCATAGTTTGCTTCCTTTTTGACCAATTTCAGACCTCAACGATTTTTTCGCAAAGTTTGCAAAGAAATGGCTTTTGCAAACATGTGTATGTAATATGTGTATGCAAAAGCAAAGCGTGTTTTTTTGTGGCAAAATATTTAACAAAACAAAAGCAGGTGTTAACGCTTACATTTGCTTAGCGGTAATAAGCGATTGTCACGGTTGGCACCCAACACCAGAACAAACACCAGGCACCCTGGTCACGGCTCGTGCTTCACCAGTAGTGTGACCGCCTTTGGGCCTCGGGAGGAGCCCTTGGCTTACTTGGATGCCACCTGGACTTAAACGAGAGGTGCAAGATGAGGGTTCTGGATAGGCAGAGGGGCGCGACAGTAAGGCAAGGTCTTTGGACAGAAGATCGCAGTACAAGACGTTAGGCAAAGGAGAAGTCAGAACAGGCCGGGTCGAGGCAGGCAGAGAGTAAACGTTATCAGGCAGGCAAGGGTCAAACCAGGAAGTCAATCAGAGGGGTAATCAGAAGCGGTAGTCAGTAATCAGGCAAGGGTCAGAATCCAGAAATCAGAGTAGTCAAATAGCCAGGCAGGGGTCAAAAACAGGAATCAAACAGGATACAGAATATAGCAACAAGCTCAAAAGCACCAGGAACAAATCCTATCACTGGCAATGGTAAACTATAGGAATGCCCTTTAAATACTTTTTTGAATTTGGCGCCTCTCGCGCTGACGTCATTACGTCAGCGCGCCTGCGCCTTTAAATCAGAGTGTGCATGCGCGCGCGCGCGCTAGGGAGCCGGCACAGGAGCAGCGCGTCGTGACGGGCATCCCCGTCGAGGGGGCGGCAGGCGTCCCTGCCGTCCCCCCACTAGACCACCAGGTAAGTTCCTTACATTACCCCCCTCTCTAGGGGGGCCACTGGACCCCCAGGTTTACCAGGAAATTTGGAGTGGAATTGCTTCCTGAGACGGTCAGCCTTGATGTCATCAACTGAGACCCAAGAGTTCTCCTCAGGACCGAAGCCCTTCCACCTGGTAAGATATTGCAACTTACCCCTCACGAGGCGGGAGTCGAGGAACTCCTGGATCTCATACTCAGGCTGACCTTCAACCAACACTGGGGGAGAAACAGACAGATGACGAGAATTATTGGCAGGCTTCAAAAGAGAGACATGGAAGGAATTAGAAATTTTGAAATTAGGAGGTAACTGAAGACGGACAGAAGATGGATTAATTATTGCAATGATGGGGTATGGACCAATGAACCTGGGACCCAGTTTAGGAGAGGGAACCTTTAACTTGATATTCTTAGTCGATAACCATACCAAATCTCCCACCTTGTACTGGGGTGCTTCCCTACGGGATTTGTCAGCAGCTTTTTTCTGAGCTAGGGAAGCTGCGGATAACGAATTATGGATCTGAGACCAAATTTCAGAGAATTTCAGGACAGAAGAATTGGCAGAGGGTACAGGGGAATTAGAGTCAGAAAAAGAAAATGCTTTGGGGTGCAAACCATAGACAACAAAGAAAGGAGACTCTCCTGAGGAGGAATGGGTGGCATTATTGTATGCAAATTCTGCCCAGGGTAGCAATTCAGACCATGTGGACTGGTTATCGGACACATAGCATCTGAGATACTGCTCAAGGGACTGGTTCACCCTTTCGGTTTGACCGTTAGTTTGGGGGTGATAGGCAGAGGAAAAAGATAATTCGGTACCCACCAAGGAACAAAAAGCACGCCAGAATCTTGAAACAAACTGAACCCCCCTGTCAGAAACAATATTTTCAGGAAAACCATGAAACTTAAAAATATGAGTAATGAATAAGTCAGCCAGGGTTTTAGCAGAAGGAAGATGTGGAAGAGGAATAAAATGAGCCATTTTACTGAACCTATCGACCACCACCCAAATCACTGTCTTACCCTGAGAAGGAGGCAATTCCACAATAAAATCCATGGAAATGTGAGACCATGGTTTCTCTGGGATGGGTAAAGGGTTTAATAGACCCTGGGACAGAAGATGAGATGACTTAGACCTTTGGCAGACTGGACAGGAATTGACAAATGTTTTAGTATCCTGTTTGAAGGAAGACCACCAGACATGACGGGACAAAAGAGAAATGGTTTTAGCAATACCTGGGTGACCTGCCACTTTAGAATCATGAACCTCTCTTAACACTTGTTCCCTAAGCTCCTCAGGAACGAACCATTTACCAGATGGGGTATCAGCAGGAGCAGATGACTGTAAAGGGGACAACAAGGAAGAGAGGTCAGACTCCAAGGTTGCAACAATTATTTCCCTGGGAATGATGGGAGTACACTCACTAGAGTCAGAGGAAACGGATTCAAAACTCCTAGAGAGTGCATCCGCCTTGGTATTTTTAGAACCAGGTCGAAAAGTTAACAAGAAATTGAATCTAGAAAAGAATAAAGCCCACCGGGCTTGCCTAGGATTTAGGCGTTTAACTGATTCAATATACAGTAAGTTTTTATGGTCGGTATAGACTGTCACCAAATGTTTAGCACCTTCTAGAAGATGTCGCCATTCCTCAAAGGCCCATTTGACTGCCAACAATTCCCTGTTACCTATATCATAATTCACCTCTGCGGGTGAAAACTTCCTGGAGAAGAAAGCACAGGGATGTAACTTGTTGGTAGTCGGGTGCCTTTGAGAAAGGACTGCCCCAGCTCCTACCTCAGAGGCGTCAACCTCCACAATAAAGGGAAGCGCAGTGTCGGGGTGACGAAGGATTGGGGCAGAACTGAATTCCTTTTTGAGGAATTCAAAAGCTTGTACAGCTTCAGGAGACCAAATGCTGGGGTCAGCGCCTTTTTTAGTTAACTCAGTGATGGGAGCCACAATAATGGAAAAATTCTTAATAAATTGACGATAGTAATTTGCAAACCCCAGGAACCTTTGGGTAGCACGTAATGATTGGGGTTGGGTCCAATCCAGTACAGCTCTCACCTTGCCTGGATCCATTTCAAGACCCTTGCTGGAAATATTAAACCCTAGAAATTGAACGGAAGTAACCTCAAAGGTACATTTTTCCAGTTTTGCATAAAGATTATTCTCCCTGAGTCTGTACAAAACTTGTTGAACATGATTTCTATGTTCACCCAAATTAGAGGAGAAAATCAAGATATCGTCAAGATAGACCACTACGAATATCCCCAGCAGGTCCCGAAAGATGTCGTTGACAAATTCTTGGAACACGGCGGGTGCGTTACAGAGACCAAAGGGCATTACAAGATATTCGTAGTGGCCGTCTCTGGTGTTAAATGCAGTTTTCCACTCATCCCCCTCCCTAATGCGTATGAGATTATAGGCGCCCCTAAGATCTAGCTTAGAATAGATCTTGGCACCCTTAACCTGATCAAACAATTCAGAAATTAACGGGAGGGGATAGCGGTTTTTTATGGTGATCTTATTGAGACCCCTATAATCTATACAGGGGCGTAGACCACCATCCTTCTTCCCAACAAAGAAGAAACCCGCCCCCGCAGGGGAACTAGAAGGCCTAATGAACCCTCTCTCAAGGTTGTCCTTAATATATTCTTTCATTGCCTGGACCTCCGGCAAAGAAAGAGGGTATGTTCTACCCCGAGGAGGAATAGACCCAGGAATTAGATCTATAGGGCAATCATATTGCCTGTGTGGAGGTAGGGTCTCTGCAGCTTTCTTAGAAAACACATCAGCATATTCAGCATATGCTGCAGGTAAACCTTCTAAAGAAGTGGTTGCCACCACCTGAGGAAAACATGAACCACCACACTTAAGACCCCATTGCAGAATCTTCCCCGATACCCAGTCAATATGAGGATTATGGGTCTGGAGCCAAGGTAACCCCAAAATAAGAGGAGAAGACGCACCCTCAATGATAAAAAGGGCTAGCCTCTCACTGTGATGATTATCAGAGCACATGGAAAGAGACACAGACTTTTTAGTTACCAGGCCTGAACCTAAAGGTTTTTTATCAACTGCCAAAATCCTTATAGGAGGAATCAGGGGGATTAAGGGAATACCAAATTTTGCCGCAAAGGTAGCATCCAGGAAATTCCCCTCCGCCCCTGAATCCACAAAAGCGGACACCCTGACAGAACCCGTAGGCCAGGTGAGTTTAACAGGTATCAAAATCCTAGAGGTAGACTGGGGAGAGGAAACTTCTGCACCCAAATGGAGCTCCCCTTCTCCATTTAGGCTTGGAAGTTTCCCGGCCTCTTAGGACATAAATTCAGGAAATGACCCTTTTCCCCACAGCAAATGCAAAGACCAAGGGAACGCCTGCGGGCTTTTTCCTCAGAGGTTAGATGGGATATACCCAATTGCATGGGTTCCTCCTGAGGTTGAACCATGGAAGGGTTAGGGGACTTAACATTGGACACCACATTAGAAAAGTTAAACTTCACATTGGTAAACCCAGAATGCATAGAAGAACCCCTTTCACCCCTTCTTTCCCTCTGCCTCCTATCTACCTGGATGGCAAGTGACATGAGATCATCCAGGTTGGAGGGTAAAGGGTAATTTACCAAGCTATCTTTGACTGAGTCAGACAGCCCAATACGGAACTGGCTACGAAGCGCCATGTCGTTCCACCCAGTCTCTACTGCCCACCGGCGGAACTCGGTGCAATACACCTCCGCATCCCGTTTCCCCTGGCGCAATTTACGAATCGCGGAGTCGGCAGAAGATGCACGATCCGGGTCATCATAAAGTACAGCCATGGTTTTAAAAAATGAATCAAGGGAAAAACGGGCAGGATCGGAGAGGGGCAATCTGAGAGCCCAAACTTGGGGATCACCCTGTAATAGGGTTATTACAAACCTCACTTTTTCCTCGCCAGTAGTGAATGAATGGGGGAAAAAGCTGAGGTATAATTTACATGCCTCTTAAATGCCTATTGAATTTATCGGGAAAAACAATTTTGGGTTCATGGGTTTTGGATACATTACCCAACAGAGCAGAAGAACCCACAGGAGTGGCCACAGGAGGGGTGACTTCTGGAGCTGAAGACTGAACAGAAGCATCCAGTCGACGGGTCAAATTGTGGAAACCTTGCATCAGGTAATCTTGCCTCTGCTCATGTTCTTCCAGGCGCTGTAACAGCGTGGTAAGTAGTACTTCAGTGGTGGAAGTAGCAGCGGCAGCTCGACCTTCTTCGTCCATCTTTGTCCCGTGATAATGTCACGGTCGGCACCCAACACCAGAACAAACACCAGGCACCCGGCTCGTGCTTCACCAGTAGTGTGACCGCCTTTGGGCCTCGGGAGGAGCCCTCGGCTTACTTGGATGCCACTTGGACTTAAACGAGAGGTGCAAGATGAGGGTTCTGGATAGGCAGAGGGGCACGACAGTAAGGCAAGGTCTTTGGACAGAAGATCGCAGTACAAGACGTTAGGCAAAGGAGAAGTCAGAACAGGCCGGGTCGAGGCAGGCAGAGATTAAACGTTATCAGGCAGGCAAGGGTCAAACCAGGAAGTCAATCAGAGGGGTAATCAGAAGCGGTAGTCAGTAATCAGGCAAGGGTCAGAATCCAGAAATCAGAGTAGTCAAATAGCCAGGCAGGGGTCAAAAACAGGAATCAAACAGGATACAGAATATAGCAACAAGCTCAAAAGCACCAGGAACAAATCCTATCACGGGCAATGGTAAACTATAGGAATGCCCTTTAAATACTCTTTTGAATTTGGTGCCTCTCGCGCTGACGTAATGACGTCAGCGCGCCTTTAAATCAGAGTGCGCATGCGCGCGCGCGCTAGGGAGCCGGCGCAGGAGCAGCGCGTCGTGACGGGCGTCCCCGTCAAGGGGGTGGCAGGCGTCCCTGCCGTCCCCCCACTAGACCACCAGGTAAGTTCCTTACAGCGATATAATATTCTCCAGCAAATGATTTTACATTGTGAGCAGTGCTAAACATTAGCAAAAATTAGATTTTAAAGATTGTTTGTATTACATTCCCCTTATAATATTTAACTTATGTTACATTAATGGGCGTGCCATGTGCACACTTTAGTAATTAGAAGCATATCATTAAAAATTTTTTCGATTTCTTGCTCATAACTTATAAACATGATTTATATTTCATAATAATTCTTATTCTAAACGGTGAGTTCTGATGTAATTTCTGTCACACAACTCACTGAAAATTGTGTATTATAATAAATAAAGTACCCCCAGTTGCAAAATATGAGGATATTAGAAGTTACCTCGGAGTTCCATGACCTGTTTAAAAATATGGTCATGAATCTCCTCGGTAAGTTATAATATCCTTATAATTTACAAGAGGGGGTACTTTATTCACTATATACATTACAGTAAGGAGCAGATAAAGTGTGAAATTAGAGCTCATCACAATAAAATCCCACTTTCTTTTCATTTCTATGGCATTTTTAGAAGTGTACCAATTACCAATTGATAAATATGCCTTTTTAAATCTCATAGAACCGAGAATTGTGTATTTTTACTGTGGTTGCACACTTTTATAAATATGCCCCTTACTGTAATGTATAAAGCTATTAGAAGTCACTTATAAGTTCCGTGGTCATGTAAAAGCAGAAAAAAGTTGAAGAGGTCGAAGTCTCATCATCCAGCCTCTGGCACTCTTGAGGTTCATATCAATATGGGCGAGCAGATGCAGCACGTGGATGCTTGCAGGATATTCAAACTCACAAGCTAGGGAGTGCCAACTGGCACAATGTGCAAACTAGCCCTGTACTTATTGCCTGTCCATGGCAGGTGTTGATTACAGGGCTGTGTTCAGGGGCGCTGCGCCACTGAGGTGAGTTAAAGGAGAAGGAAAGCTACTGAAGCAGTTTATTGCCAATAGATTAGCCATAATAGTGCAAGCTATAACACTATATTTTTTTCTGCAGAATGCTGTACCATACTTGAGTAAACAGCTCTTGAAGCGTGCTCTGTTTGTTTAGGATAGCAGCTGGCATATTGGCTTGGTGTGACATCACTTCCTGCCTGAGTCTCTCCCTGCTCACTCATAGCTCTGGGCTCAGATTACAGAGGGGGGGGGAGGGGGAGAGAAGCAAATTGAGTATGCTCAAGACTGTGCCCTCAAGGTTTAAGCTGAAAACAGGAAGTCTGATACAGAAGTCCATGTATTCACAATAGAAGGAAAGAAATGCTGTGAGCAGAACAGAACAGCATTACATTGAGGGTTTACTGGTGTATTTATATAGACCTTTCTGATAAGGCTTACTTAATTTAAGCCTTTCCTCCTCCTTTAAGAAACTCGCAACAGGCGGTAGCGCCCCACTGGTTACCAGGGGCGGCAAAAATTGTAGCTTTAAGAAACAAACCGGAAATTTGGCTCTTCTAGTGTAGAGAGCCAATTGCGCTTCTCTGTAGTAGCAACCCGGGTGCCCTGGACCTCCCTGGGTCCCCTCCGGCACCAAAAAAGGTGAGCGCGGAGGGGGGGGGCAGTGGAAAATACAAACAGGCAAAGGGCTAGAATCGCCCCTGGGTGTGTTATGCCCATGTTAGTTAGAGAAGCCTAATCACCTTTGAAAAGAGGAGAAGAATTCAGCAGAAGAGTGAAGAACAGAAGAGTGGGCAAAAGGGCGACCAGTAAATAGCAAAAATACAATAGCCAAGATAGGACAGAATTATGGTATAAATGGAAATTTTAGTTATTGCTTGCAAAAGAAAATGAATTTTGGCACTACTGCATAGAACAAATGACAGACCTTGACTAGAGAGAAGAAGATTACACTCAAACATTGGTAAGATAAGAGGCATGATGATCATGCCATGCCAGTAGTAATAGTAGAGGGGGATAGGACCTGGTTGAAAGATTATCAGTTCCGTTATTTGTTTACCTAAATGTGATATATCATAGGGAACTCAGATTCTACCACAGTGGCAGGGACTATTGGGAATGAGGAACAATCTCTGCATAAATTTGTTGCCTCAGTATAAATGCATAACAAAGATAACAATACAATAGTATCAAGCCTACAGGTTCTATCAATTTCTAGTGTACATAAAAATGTTACTAATTATCTGTCTTGGAATGCGATTCATCTGGGGCTTGCGCTACATAAGTGACTTTTTTTGCCAATGTAGGTCCTCCTGGAGTTTTAATTGAGTTCTTGTGTGAGTGCACTTTGCTTGGCCGGAATTTTATTATTTTGCAGGAATCGGATCTGGTATATCCTAAAGGGCAGATTTATAAATATTTTAAATTACAATTATAAATATACTTAAGCAAACTCAACTATTTACAATGTCAATGGGAATTGTCTCTGACATTTTCAAGCAACTTGATTGTATTGCTTTTCTCCTAGTTTATTAAAACAGTTGAGATTTTCAACCTCATTGAAAATAAATGAAACAATGTAATTTTTCATTTGCATGCAATTTTCCTGTGACACAACGCACAGTCTGAATGATAGTGCCCAAGAATAAAGATAACGCAGCTGTGGAAAAAAGTTGAGTGAGTTTTGTCACAATCTTTTCTTCTGTATTAGTGTTTTTTTTTCTTGAACTAGAAAATTGATAAATTGAGAAATGGTTATCCTATTAAATAAATGGTACATGTATGGGATCTGCTATCTGGGAACCTGTTATCCAGAAAGCTCTGAATTATGGGAAGGCCATCTCCCATAGACTCCATTATAAGCAAATAATTCACATTTTTAAAAACAATTTCCTTTTTCTATGTAGTAATAAAACAGTATCTTGTACTTGATCCCAACTATGATAAAATCCATCCTTGCTGTAGGCAAAATAATCCTATGGCCCCTGGAGAGGGGGGTAATGTGATGGTACCTGTGCCGCGGGGTTGTCCAACGCGCCATCGGCGGGGACGCCCGCCGCACCATCCCTCTTCCTAGCCACGCCAGCGTGTTTTCGCTGGTGCCGACTGCTCTATAGGGCGCGCGCGGCGCGCCTCCATCCATTTAAAGGCGCAGGCACGCTGACGTCATACGTCAGCGTGAGATTCAAAAAGTATTTATGCCCATTTCAGTCCACAGTACATTGCCCATGATAGAACTTGTTCTAAGTGGTTTTCCTGAGCTTTGTGCTTTTGTCTTGTAAATTCTGATCTGATTATCTGTGTTTGACCCTGCCTGTTCCTGACTACTCTCCAATCTGTATCCTGACCCTTGCCTGCCTACGACAACTCTCCTGCTTAACCCCTTGATTGACTACACGGTTTTGACCCTTGCCTGCCTGACGATTCTGATATCCGCCTGCCTCGACCCAGCCTGTCTGACCATCCGCTTGCCTAATCCTCTTGTACTGTGACCTTCGGCCCAAAAGACTCTGCTTCCAGCCATGCCCCTTTGCCAGCCAGAACATCTCGCCTTGCACCCCTCGTTAAGTCCAGGTGGCACCCAAGTAAGCTGAGGGCTCCTCCCGAAGCCCAACGGTGGTCACATTACTGGTGAAGCCGAGCCGAGACCAGGGTGCTTGGCACTTGTTCTGGTATTGGGTGCCGGCCGTGACAATAACCTGTCAACAAAATTGCATTTTACTGTATAACAGATGTTATGGGGACACAGTGCAAGCACAGCTGGGGGATATGGGTATTAACAGTTCTAAGTTGGCTTTGTGACCGATATTGCAGAGATGAAATGTGTTGTTTTTAGACTGTAATCAGGGTTGCCACCTTTTCCGGAAAAAAATACCCGCCTTCCTATATATTTAGCTTTTTTTCCTTATTAATAACATTGGGATGAACCATAATTTTTACCAAGATACCAGCCAGGTGGCAACCCTAACTGTAATATGTATGGGACGGGAACTTCCTTCCTGCTGTGTCTATTACCACATGACAGTTATAATAATAATCAACCTTAACAAATACTGGGTACTGATACTGGGTGCCTATAGTAACATCTGCATCTGGGGCACAAAAAGTGACATTTAAATATTAAGAAAATGGTAGGCTTAAAGGAGCACGTCACTTTAGTATTTATTACAATACATGATAGAGTAACCTTTCTTTATTTTTATATATATTTTCTGATATCTACAGAGAAAGATTTCTGAAAACCCTCGGCAATACCGCTTGCATTAACTCTAGGATTGGAAGCAGCTGTCTGTATGCTGTTTCTACTCTCTTTAAAGAAATTGTTCAGAATAAAAATAAAAACGAGGTACATCTAGGGGCCCATTTACTTAGTTCAAGTGAAGGAATAGAATAAAAAAAACTTTGAATTTCGAATGATTTTTTTGGCTACTTCGACCATCGACTACGACTTCGAACTAATCGAACTAATCGAACTAAAAATCGTTCGACTATTCGACCATTCGATAGTCAAAGTACTGTTTCTTTAAAAAAAAGTTCGACCCCCTACTTCGCCATCTAAAACCTACCGAAGTGCAATGTTAGCCTATAGGGAAGGTCCCCATAGGCTTTCTAATGTTTTTTAGGTCGAAGAAAAATCGTTTGATCGATAGATTAAAATCCTTCGAATCAAACGATTCGAAGGATTTAATCGTTCGATCGAACGATTTTTCGTTCGATTGTTCGATTGAACCATTTGCGGTAAATCCTTCGACTTCGAAGTCGAAGGATTTACATTCGGCAGTCGAATATCGAGGGTTAATTAACCCTCGATATTCGACCCTTTGTAAATCTGCCCCTTAGTATAGGTAAATCTAAAAACAACTGGGCTTGCTGAGTAATCAATGAAGACATTTCACTACTCATCCGAGCAGCTTCTTCAGTTCAACTGACTGGTGTGGGAAGTTCTTGGCAAATAAACTCTTCCATTAATCCAATCACAATGGCACATTGTAACTCTTCAAAGAGGGGACATCTGAAGAAATTCAGAGGTGAATTAGATTTTTTTTATTTTGCACATTAAGGTGGCCATAGACTTAAAGATGCCAAACGAGCGGATCTTTCCCCGATATGCCACTAAACTGCGTGGATATATCGGGGGTAATTCAAGCGTTCGGCCGTATGGCCGAACAATCGAATTATGATGCGCTAAGCGGCTCCGACGGGTCGGTCGGGTAAAAATCCAACCTTCCCGATCGATATCGTGGCCAGATATCGATCGGGAAGACCCGTTGGAAGCCCCCATACACGGGCAGATAAGCTGTCAAATCGGTGCAAACGACCGATATCGGCAGCTTTATCTGCCCGTGTATGGCCACCATTACATTTCTAACTGTATTAGATTTTTTTTTATTTTGCACAGCCTATCTATTAACCCAGTTTTTATTTTTACACTGAACTGTTCCTTTAAACTTGTCACATATATGTATATTTTTATTTCTATTGCACTACTTGTATATGCCGCATATACAACACAGGTAGGAGTAAATATAATTTTTTAGGTCTAAAACCGAGATGAATAAGCTTTTAGCAGGGCAGTGCAAATAGTGTAAGAGACCTAGCTGTTTTGTTTGCCAACAACCAGCTTACTGCCTAGGCACACACTCAAGTGCAACCATTACAGTTCTCACATGATTTCTTATTGCTGGAATCCCAGAGCCAAGTACAAACACCGCAAAGTTTGCCCTTAGCCTAGAACAACAATTCTACTCTATTGCTCTTATGAATAGAGAAAGCTAAGGCTTTTATAGACTACAGATAGTGAGGTCATAAATTAAGAGATGAATAATTAAGAATTATTTTTATGATACAACAAACCTTTTGTTATTAGCAAAAGGCATTCCTTTGTTCTTTATAAGTACATTTAAACAGTTTAAAACACACTTTGAAAACTGCCTTGAGAAATAAGGGATCCATGATGCTTGAGATTCATTATTTAATAACTTGCAGTTAACAAATGGGTCATTAAGGGGGTTATTTATTAAAAACCGAATATTAAAATATAAAAAAAATTCAAGATTTATTATACCCTGATAATGCAAAAAGCCAGAATACGAAAATCCGCCATCTCAGACTTGTCAAGGTCCTGTATAAGTCCAAGGGAGAGGCACCTATCTCAATTTAAAGTTTTCATGATCTGTGCTGGGTTTACCCTTAAAATCTGTCTTTTCGGGCAAAAACACAAAAAAGTCGAGCGATTCTGGAAAAAAAGCCAGAAAAATTCTAGTGGGGAAAAAGTGATTCGGATTTTTGCTTGATTGTATCGACTTTTTCCTTGATCTGAGTAAATCAAGGTTTTTTATAAATAAATAAGCTTAAATCGAGCATGGGAGTTTGGTCGTTTTTTTAAAATAAAATATGAGATAAATTCAGATTTTAGTAAAAAAATTCCGTAGACTTTTATTTATTTCATGGTACAAATATAAGCTACTGGTGTCTGGGTTACTTACAGATTTTTTTCAAGTTTTTTCAAGTGGACCCAGCTTAAATTGCACCTTTAAATTAACTTTTAGTTCAGTGGTCTTTTCATTTTTTTTTCATATAATATGCAATCTACATCATGCTAAAAGTTACATTTTAAAGCAAAGTACCTCCTTAAGTTCACAACCCAAAAAATTATTTAAAGGACAATTATATTCTTATCGCTGATGGTTTTTAAATAATCATAGTAAAACAGACTATATTTGAAACTTCATACAATTAAATTCCCTTGTTTTGAATGTTAAAAGAACTCATGCTCATCAGGGCCAAGCCAAGGTATTTTGGCACCCAAGGTAAGGGCATCAATCAGTGCCCCCCAATGTTAGTAAGTTCCCATTGTGCAAAATAAATACATACAATTGGTTGCAAATATTTGGGCATATATTGCTAAATTACACATTTAGTTTTGTGAAAAGTAGTAAGTAAACAACAGAAAAAAAACAAACGTTTTACAAATTGTTATGTACAGTTACATATTATGTCACAAACTAAACATAAACAAAGAAAATAGTAATTGTCGCATATGGAAAAATGTGGACACACTAGTAAGTCAGTAAACCTTCAGCTTGCTTTTTTAAGTGAAATTATCCTGTAAAATGCTTGTCACGGGAGCCATTTCAGCTTTAGCTTCTTGGCTGGCTGTTTCACATTGGAATCTAGAATTTGCTCATATACTGGATACATTCTTCCCTGTATACATACAATATATCATGTGCTACTGAATGCTACACAACTCCAAAGCATATTGGATCCAGCTCCGCAGTGTTGGATTGGCCTGCTGGGACACCAGGAGAAAGGCAAGTGACCAAGATGAGAGGTGCAGCATTAGAAGACAAGGGGAGTTGATTGCACCATTCAGAAATCATTGGTGGCAGCAGCAGGGAGGTGTGCTAGAGACAAGCCATTTTCTTTGATTTTCCTCTGGAACACGGCTAACCTAGTCCAACACTGCATGTCTGTGATTAATAGTTGGCAAGATGTTTTTTTAATGAAATGTTGCTCCTTTTTATAAATAGTTTAACATAATTCTGGATTCACACATGCGGTCATAAAGTTTTCACAAAGTCTAGAAACCAGTCAGAAGGTGGCATTTATTGTTTGAAAACAAGTTTATATACCTACTATGTGATATATGTTCCCATAGGGGACATATAAGGGTAACAAGACATTTGTCTACTAAAGCCTTAAAGTTAGTGTCACACATTTCAATCTACTGCCTTAAACATTAGTAATGCACTGAGGCACAGTGACTCGCTACCAGTTTATTCTCATAAAGGTGGAACAAAAAATCCAACTACTAGTTCAATAAAAAAGATTTTTATTGCCTTCTACAATAATGCTATAAGTGAATCACATTTATCAAGTTATAAGGAACTGACAGGCCAGAGTATGAGCTTAAACTTAATTCATAATGTACAATATCACCACAAGTATTTCATAAAGATATATGGCAAATGAAATTCATTAAAATATATGTGCTAAAAATATCTCACACAGTTCTTGAATTATAAAATGATCAGGATGACAAAAATGTTTGTCAGATTTACATTTACAGTGCTTCCACAGTGTTTGTGTTTCACTAGATATTTAAATGAAATCCTGACACCAAATTGAAGGTAATATATGGGTAGAATAACAACATTGGTTGGCACACAGGGCATATGTCAGGGCAAAAACAAAAAGTTTTGCATCCATCCTGATTGTGCACAGGCACCTGTGATTCCATGCCTGTCACTGCACACACGGGGAGGATCTCAGTACAGGTTAAGGAAACATTCCTCAGCGAATTTTGTGGTGAATTGTCTTTTTACCCCCTTGTTAATAGGGATGGGTGAATTTAACCTGTTTTGCTTCACCAAAAATTCGCTGACGGTGAAAATTCGCCAAAATGCATCAAAGTCTATGGTCTTTGACACGCAACATTTTTTTTTCTCCCATTGAAGTCTATGGGCGTCATTTTCGCTGCAAAACACAGCGAGAAAATTTGCTCAGTTGTCAATAGATGCCACGTTGTTTTTTCATTAGATAATACCGTAACTGTCAATATCAAAAAGAAACAATAACAAAGATGGCAAAACCACTTAAGTGTCACAGACTAAAATTTACTCTTTGAATAAAAGGCTCTGCCAGCCACAGATCGTTACGTTTTGAAAGCAGGTGCAATTCTTTCTGTCCATCTCCCCCCAGGCAACAACCAGAGTAGAGGAACAAGATAAAATAATACCTTCTGACAACAGCTGACATATGGTGACCATGTGTCTGCTGATGTCCTTTGACCATTAGCCCCCCCACAACTTTGGCTAGAATACACATACAAACACTTTATTTTTAACTGCCATGAACTGATCACACTGTCTAAATGCTCTTTTTCTTATTACATGGGTAATTTGCTTGTATTTTTATTACACTTGTAGCTGTCACTTTCAGTCCTACAGTGTTACTGATTAATTGTTTTTCGCTAAAACTGGCATTTTGATCACCAATTTTATTGTGCTATACATTATTTTATTGCTTTGAGCGATTTTATTGAATATTAATTTTAGTGCATACAAGGTATAAAAACTATTAAAACACCCACAGAGTTCATATTCTTCTTAAAAGATATTTAAGAAGATTACTTTGTACCCAAGAAATCTTTGATCTTACACAGTGCCAATTTTGAATTGGTTACTCTGATTTTGCAGAAATCAGTAATTTTTACCAAAGATTTACTGTTTGGTATTTTTGTATACAAACACATATTTACTTGTTCTGAAGTCTTTAAAAAGTATAGTTAATAAAATATATGGTTTTCTGGGGACTGTTTTGTATTGTTGTAGTGTTAGCTATGAAACAGTGTTTTAATTTAGGAGTTACTAGGTGGCACATTTTATTGAAATCCAATGCATATTGGCTATAAACCTATTCAGAACACTAATGGATTTCACAAAGAAATAAGTAAGTATAGCTCCTGCATCATGTTTACATAGCAAACATTGGAAATTTACACACACACACATATGTGTGTGTTATGTATATATATATATATATATATATGTATATATTTAGGGTAATGGCAGCTGGAGCATAATGCAGCTTGCATGATTTCTTTATTGTGTGTAAGTGGCAGAATGCTTAAAAATACCCCTGAATAGACTACACTAGTAATCTCACTGACCCTGTTGGTGCAATTGTGGGTTGCAATTGTGGGTTACCATTGTAGTCTATTCAATAGAGGCAAAATGCTCTATCTGCCAGTACCCTAAAATGGTTTATGTCACATATAATAAACAAGCAAAACTAAGGGGCAGATTTATGAAAATGTGAGATTAGAGCTCACCAAAAAAAATGTATCTACTTTCTATTCATTCCTGTGGACATTTTTAGAATTGTATTTATCAATGGGTGAAAGTTAGAGTTCACCATTTGATAAATCCGCTTCTAAAAATCCCAAAGGAATGAATGGAAAGTGGGCCTTAAATATTTTATATTGTATTATCAATATATCACTTTTGTCTCATACATTAGCTCTGTAAATTAGGTCACTGACCTTCTAAACTGTTAAAATCTGATACATTTTCAGAGGGGTGAGATAAGGAGTGTACTCTGTAGGGACTGAAGCTACACCTGTTGCTGAGAAATGTATCTACTAATGTGTCAAAGTTTAACAGTTTAGAAAGTCAGCAATCTGGTTCACTGAGCTGCTACAGGGAAACCTGAGTGGGGTAAAACTTAATGTAACTGATTTTAACATGTTAAAAACAGTTAAAGAAAATAGAGAGAGACTTGTGGGTCATGTATGATTTATAAATATTACTTTTATAATGGTAAACTTCCTTTTCATAGCTTCAGCAAATGTGTGGCAATACACAGATCATCTTACTTAAAGGGATCCTCCACCTAAAAACATTTTTTCCAGAGAGAAATACTTCAATTCTAAGCAACATTTTAATCTAGATTACAATATACATTTTAGAGCAAAATATGTCTGTTTATATTCTTGGCTCTGAAACAATGTTGCAAGGCTGCTGATATACAAACACAATTTTCATTAGCAATTACATTTATAAATTACTTTAAATCTATTGACAGTTCTTCACACATGATGGTTGCTTAGAATTCTATTTCTTTCCATTATGCAAAAATGAAGCAGCCACATCTATGGGCAGATTTAGCAACATTCACATTTTTTACAGCTACTAGGAAACTTTAGTTTCCTAAACATGAAATTCTGAGATTTATTAAGCTAAAAAACTTGAATATAAAAATATGGCATCTAAGGCTTCTTGCACAAAGGTGTTTCAGCCCATGTTCCCTTGGAGTGGATCCCCTGGAGAAATTTGAAAATTTACAAGCATTTTGGGGGATCTAGGAGTGGAGGTTCAGTTGAAACAAGAATGAATATTAGACTGTAGTACTTCTTTATTTATACATATTTTCCCTTTTGTAAGAAGTTTTAAATGTACCTGTCAATTTTGTACGCATGTGAATAAGTGTGTGCTGGGAGCTTAGTTCTACAAAGGCAGTTTGCAGTTGACTCTCAAGAAGGGAATATGTATAGTGAGAATCTACTGTTGTGAGCTTTAACTATTTAAAATAATTTTCTTTACAAATAAGTTTCAGCCAACATCTGTAAATGAACTGCAGATAGCATCTTGACTGCAATAAACAAACTAGAATTGTTTACCTAAATTACATTTACTGGATTCATGCTCACTACCTCAAAGTCAGCTGGATAACAGTAAATAGTTGCAGCTGTTCTTTACTTTTTTGTTTTGAATTTACCCAAACACAGACTTCTGATAGTGAGACGTGTGTATAGTTCATGCACACACTGGACATCACTTCTAAAATTGAATGTCCGCAACTGGAACACTCCCAAGTCCCAAACTCTTTGGAAGCAACTTCAGCAGAAGAAATAATGGCACATTCACTATTATAAGCAGTCTTCTTGCTTTCTTCCCACAATGCACTGTTTTTTTTTTTTTTGCTGTGCATGTTTTGTCTGCATCCAATTCTTTTGGTGCAAGTGTGCTGTGCCTCTTGACACTCTCTCGTGTCTAACTCTAAATAGAAGCAACAATGTTCCAACGTCTAGTGGAAAAATTTTGGACAGACAGTTGTCCAGATACTCTTGATAACACAGTTTTCTTACCTATATGTAATCTGTATACCTTCAAAATATCAGTAAGACTGAAGAACTCATAACTGATGTTATACTTTTATGACGGGTCCCTGATTACTGGGAACAGTAGACATTTTATATTTTTTAAACACAAGATAGAATAGGATAAGCAACAAAGATATAACTCCCAGCAGTCTGGCTAAAGAGGGGAACTGTAGATCTTTAATACCATTGTTACCAACCTTTTAACATATACATAACTGTACTGGGTTGATTAGACCAAGTTCAATAAGACTGGAAGAAGACATACCATATGCAGGGACAGAAGGTCCAAATCAGGGACTTGTCCTGAAATTTAGGGACTGTTGATATCTATGCCCGAATGCCAGACGTTACATATTTGTATTGTTGACCCTTCCTAAGTATTCTTTTGCTAGTAGATTATTCTCAGTTGTACAGTCCAGAGTCAGAATCCAGGAATCAGATCCATGTATGCTCAAACAAAACTACCACATTTTCTCTTTCATACCCCCAACAACCTGACAGCCAAAGCTAACATGTTACAACAGGTGCAGTAGACAGGTTGCCCATCGCTGATGCTACAAAAGACAACAGCAGGAAAGCCATTCAAGCTGCTCAAACACCCTGTGCTATAATTAAGCCTAACCCAGTTTCATTGTAGTGGCACAGATCTACATGATGGCCAGCAAAAGACATCTACTATTAAACATTTATTTTTGCTGTGATCAGTGTCCAGATTCTATTTGTCTGCTTTCCTGCTATGTTGTCTTTTCCTGCCCATGTGCATGCCCGTACTACATAAAAAAGCTATCCTTTTTTTCCTGCTCAGTGTATTTCACTCATTTTATTTATTCTCTTTTTCTTACTCTACCCCTTTGGATGCTGTGATGTCATGATGCTGCAGGCAGTGGCCAGTTCAGTGTGGGAGAGTGCACATGAGCAGTTTGCATCACCGGACAGATGTTGGGAAAGAAATCTCAGGAGAGGGGAAGCACAGGATTCAGGTTAAGGATTCCATGTGAAATTTGTAAATGTTACACACACTCTCCTTGTAAACGATCCATTGTGGAAGTACCTCCTTTGGTGCTGTTTTAGATATGCAGTACTGCATGGATAGACACAGTGGAGGCCTCTCGTGTATTCTATGCTGCAAGATTTATATACTGTGGAGAGTGACATCACAGTCTCTACTCTCGAGACTATGACAGGCCAGAAAGAAAACGGGAATTTCAAGAGGCTATCTGGGACTGCTGGCCAGAAATCAGAACTGTCCTGGCAAATGTGTTGATGAGGTATGCAATTACAGGGACTATGTATGGAAGGAGCACACCTATGGCCAATGCCTTTTCAATTCATTTATTGCAGCAGAAAAAAAGAGCACAAGCTTTCTGGGGAGGAAGGGGGTATCCCCCGAAAGCTTGTGCTGTTTTTTTATGCTGCAGTAAATGGATTGAAAAGGAATTGGCCATAGGTGTGCTCCTTCCATACAAAGTCCCTGTTTACTATTTGGTTTCTGAAGCAGCCAGGAAGTGTATGCAGCCTTGAAAATCAAGTAAGTGGTGTGCTGAGGAATTTTGTATTGCAATTTCAGCATTTGTTTGAAAGATGGGGGCTTATAAAGTAGTTATTTTTCTTTGCAGAAAACCTGATCCTTTTCATCAGTGGTGATTATTTCCTAAATCTCAAATCCAGAGATTGCCCTAAATATGCCCCACCCCAAAATACCATAGGGGTTATTTACTAAACTCCAAATGCAAAAATCACGAAAAATTTGTAATCTTTTTATTTTATAAAATCGGACATTTAAAAAA
The DNA here is from genome assembly GCF_017654675.1 of Xenopus laevis. Lineage (NCBI taxonomy): Eukaryota > Metazoa > Chordata > Amphibia > Anura > Pipidae > Xenopus > Xenopus laevis. The sequence goes on along the minus strand of NC_054381.1, from coordinate 64,468,652 downwards.
AATCACGAATTTTTCGGAATTTATTAAATCCGAGGACGGAATAGTCATAATCAGAAAATCTGCCATCTCAGACCTGTCGAGGTTGCATATAAGTCTATGGGACAAGTCCCAAAGAGTTTTTGATGTGCGCTGGGTGTCATGCAATACCCTGAAGTTTTCAGATGAAAAATCAGAAAAAAGCGTGAAAATCGGATAAAAATCTGAAAAAATGGTGAAAATCTGATTCTTTTTTTCCCGCAAGGTAAATTTTCGGGAAAATGTAATAATAAATGAGCTTAAAAAAACCCGAGTGGATTTGATCGGAGTTTGTAGCAGAAAATATTGAGATAAATTCGGACTTTGATAAATAACCCCCTATATATTTTATATTTATACAAGAGCACTGATCATTTTTAAAAATAAAAATATTTTCTCTGAGTGATTGTACTCTTTACCTGTTCTAAGGTGTCTCAAAGCCTGACATCCAAAATAATTTGGGACATTTTATCACCAGTAACAGGTTGCTGGTTTGCCCAGTGTGAGGTGAGGAACTCACGCACAACCTTACCTATGGAACCAACACATACTATTGGGGCAGTGGCCTTAGGCCACGCTCCCAATCAACTTCCTACTCAGGCTGTGAATTACTATGGTCGAGTAAGCAAAGGTGAACATTGCTGACACTGGGTGATTAATTACTCTTGGTCATATATTGTTAGCAGGGGCTCTGGTCATGACAAGTATTGATAATCAGGAAAAAAGTGTCCCTTTGTGGACGAAGCAAGTTACAAATTTGTTGCAATGGTCTTGTTTCTGGAAAAATTTGTAGTTCATTAATAATCAAATAAATATACATCCCAAGGTCCAATAATAGAAATTTGACAGGTAGGGGCACATTTACTAAGCTCGAGTGAAGGATTAGAATAAAAAATACTTCGAATTTCGAAGTTTTTTTTGGCTACTTCGACCATCGAATTGGCTACTTCTACCTTCGACTACGACTTAAACTTCGAATCGAACGATTCAAACTAAAAATCGTTCGACTATTCGACCATTCGATAGTCGAAGTACTGTCTCTTTAAAAAAAACTTTGACTACCTACTTCGCCATCTAAAACCTACCGAGCACCAATGTTAGCTTATGAGGAAGGTCCCCATAAGCTTTCCTTGCTTTTTTTGATCGAAGGAAAATCGTTCGATCGATTGATTCAAATCCTTCGAATCGTTCGATCGAACTATATGCGGTAAATCCTTCGACTTCGATATTCAAAGTCGAAGGATTTTACTGCGAGGTTCGAATGTCGAGGGTTAATTAACCCTCGATATTCGACCAATAGTAAATGTGCCCCGTAATGTTGGCAACTATTATCACGTTTTCATAATATACTGATCCATTGATATTCAGTAAAACCATATGAACAACTATTGCATAATTGGACTTGGATGTTTTTTATGCGTTTAGAAGAATATGCTTAAAGGGGTGGTTCACCTTCAAACAACTAGTAGTTTTCAGATAGATCACCAGAAATAAGATGGCGTCAAGTCGGATGCTACGAAGATAAGGTTAGTTGTATAAATGTCGGATGAAGTTGCAGCGTGCGTCCAACATGACTGTTGGACACAGATGCTGCATGCAGTGTCTGCATCCGACATTTGTGTCGGATGCATGCTGATACTTCATCCGACATTTTTATTTCTTACCTTATTTCCGGCACATTCGACTTGACGCCAGCGTTTTGTAGTAGTTCTACCCTAATAAAACACAACTCTGACCATTTACCAATACAACTAGTCATGAGTACAACCTCAGCATGCGACTGTGAAGGCAGTGATGTCACAGCGCAATAACAGGCTCAGAAGTGATATTACTGCACCTGCACATTCGCCCCGCCTGAAGCCAATGATTGCACAATGCTTATGCGCAGAAGCTCCAATTACATCACTGAATTTCATGGACAAACTGAAAAATTTGCTTTAAAGTGACAGGAGGCAGGGTAAAGACAAAATTGTGTAACGCCTGCTTTAACAGGGTTGCCAGGTTGGCAGTTTTCCAGCGAAATTGGGCTACTAATTTAAAGCCCAGGGTGGTTTTGAAAGTAAAAACATGCAATGGGACTGACTTGTGTAGAAGTCAGGAGTTACCAGATTTTGGGCTCTGTACCTAGGGTTGCCACCTTTTCCTAAATGTTTCAGCGCCGGTGGGGGGCAGGAACAAAAAGGGGTGTGACGTGACATCAAAAGGGGATGGACCGTGACGCAAAAGGGTCGTGGCCAGGGCGCCAAAATTTTCAGACGGGGACAAAGTCAGAAAAGCTAAGATTACAGGGGATTGGGGGCAGGCCGAGGGGTCTTTTTGAAGGGTATTACAAATTTACCGGCGGCTACATTGCCAGTAAATTTGTAATACTGGCCCTGGCCTTGGCAGGTGTTTTACCGGCCTAGGCCGGTAAAATACCAGCTGGGTGGCAACCCTATCTGTACCCCAGTCTCATCACTCGTAAGCATTCTCGCATTTTCTGGTGACCTGCTGGCCAACAAAATGACTAGAGGTTGACCTGTTTTACCGATATTTATTGAAATTGTACATGTATTAGGGCCTTATGGGGCCCCTATATCTCCTGAGTAGCGTTGCCACCTTTTCCTAAATGTATTACCAGCTGGTGGGGGGAGGGAACAAAAAGGGGAGGGATGGCAAAATGGGTGGGGCTATGACACAAAGGGGGTGGGACTGCAGCACGGGGATTTCACAACGGATTTCAGTGAAGTTTTACATGGGATTGGGGGCAGGCCGAAGGGTCTTTTTGAAGGGTATTATAAATTTACCGGCAGCTACATTGCTGGTAAATTTGTAATATCGGCCCTGGCCTTAGCAGGTGTTTTACCGGCTAGGCCAGTAAAATACCGGGTGGCAACCCTACTCCCGAGCCCCCTCTGTAGTTATGCCCCTAGTGACGGGCAAATCTGTCCCATTTTGCTTCATGGAAAAATTTGCGAAACAGTGAAAATTTGAAAGGGATATTTTCACATATATTCATTAATTTTTATACTTTTTTTTCACTGCATATATTGTGCTATTTTTGGCCTACTGTTGAAGTGTCTCTTGGCTAGTTTTGTAGCTGACTTTAGCTGGTTTTGAAAATTAGACCTGGCAACCCCGATAGGGGGCACTTACCACTATGTGAGAATCCAGAGGCAGCTATTGGGCTTCTGCCAGCACCTACCAAAAGACAAAGTTTTTTTTGGTTCCCTGCTACAAATATGTAACCTAAACATGAGGGGGAAAATGAACAAACATTGGGAGCTGAGACTCTTGCGGAAGCGGGAATGGCTAGGAAAAGGGTAGTTTCTTAATATTACGTTCCCTGACAATAGTAGACGCTGCAGGCAGAGGGTGAAAATTAGCGGCCCACGGCCTGCAATTTTTAACCACAATCTACGAGCAGTTTAACACTGACGTACACCGCCCTTGATAGTCACTGCATTTATAAAGATGCGGTTGTGACGTCACAGTCTCGCGAGTCGAGACTTGGAATGTCTGGATTAGCTGTCCGGAAGGAACGACGGAGCTGGATGTTAACGCCGCTGAGGGCTGATTTAACAGCGATCCGGTGTTGCGGGCTGTTTTAAGAAAACCAAGACTGTCCCACGAAAACCGTGACTGTTGGGCGGTATGTGAATTATCTCTGTGATAAAATGTAGCGTACAAGTAGGAGCGACTGCTGTACCTTAGGGGCGTATGACTGTACTTTGTGAGAATGCAAATCGCTTGGTGACACTGTCATGCAGTGCAAAAAAACTGCAGACACACTCTATTCTCACGATGCAAACTGAAATAGAACTGGCTGCTTCTACTGACAGAACTGCTGCCCCTTCAATATAATGAAAAGATATTTTTTTTATTACACAAAGAACAGTCAGGGCAAAGCAGATAAACATTTTGCAATGGGCTGTCACTTGGTATTAAATAGGCACCACACACAGGCCTGGATTTGTGTAAAGGCCACCAAGGCCCCGGCCTAGGGCAACAGGATTTTAGGGGTAGGCATGCTGCCAACTACACCCACATTGGTTCAGAAACACTGCGGTTGCGATAGTTTTTTACATTTCCCATGCGCCAATCCCCATTGCTCCGATCCTGATGATGAAAATTTGAGTGAATAAAAGGCAGGGGACGGGGGCGACGAACGACAGCGAGCCTAGGGGCGTCCGCTATGTAAATCCTGCCTTGCCACACATTGAACTGCAATGTAATATAGTGTACAATACAGCTGTCATTGTGGACTGTCACAGCTAAACAGAAATGCAAAGCTGGACTGTCCGACAAAATATTGCAGACACACTTCATTACAATGCCACTGGTAAATAGTTCTTTTGCAACTGATAATGCACATTATTTGCATGCATGTGTTTTGCAAGACTTGGTCTGGAATTCTCAACCTACAATGGATCCCCTTTTTGTTTAGGGCTGGGTCTTCCTGATCCCAGTGACATTTTATCTTTCCATGTAAAATAGCCTTTTAATGGGGGTATACAATTTTGGAGTTCATAGCTAGTTCTACCACTAAATTTGGGCCATCTAAAAAATGCTTGAGAAACACTGTACTAGACTCTCACAATGTGCAGATATTACAGTAGAATAGATAACAGTCCCGTCACAATACAGTACTGATGTTATGCAGAATACTACTGACACTGCACTGCCACAGCATTCCAGGTGTTAAAGGCACAGCACTATTGTGTAATACAGTCATGGGCAATCATCCGCTTCCATTCCATATAAAAAGCATAGTTCCAGCGCATGCAAATGCGTTTGTTGGTCACACTGTGTAAAACAGAAAGTACAAATGCTCCTGGGGCAGTACTGTTAAAGCAGGAAGCATTGAAAGAATTCTTCCTAGTGTTACACATACTACAGATAAATGCCTTGGAAGGATCTCTTTCTTTCCATTACTAGCCAAGGAAAGTAATACAATAGTCTAAAGAGAGAGATATATAATGAGTGCATGTAAGTAACACCCTGGAGTTTTGAAAGGTGTATTAAGTGTTTTTGTTTCTTAAACAAACTGTGCAACAGTTGCTTTTTTTTGTTTACTTTTAGTTGTGATTGGAAGGTATTTTTGGCAAAAAAAAAAAAAAAGAGAGAGAGAGAAAACAAACGAAAGAGACTCCTTCCCACACTTTGGAAAGTCATCTGGCTGCTAGGGAGTAGTGATGCTGCCAAGTATATAAATATATATTCTTTATAAATAGTTGATTTAGTGTGTTTCTGTTCATTTATGATGTATGGTAATACCCTGCCAGGCTTCCAGGGGGCATTACACCATAATATTCTTTTATAGATTGAGTGCAGAAAGTCACCCTTTCTTACTGGTTTTATATGTACTTGCCAATGCGTCATTGTGGTTTAGTGCATTTTGGCAAAGAAAGGTACATAATCGTCGCTCAGCACATGCTGTGGCTTTAGTTCACTCCATCTTCAACATTATATAAAAAAAAAGATGCACTTGTATTTTTACTTTTGGCATTTATAATGTATTTTTTCCAAAAGGCTGTTTGGTAGACGTTTTGCATTTTCCAGGGCTGTGGAGTTGGTACATAAATCCTTCAACTCTGACTCCTCGGGTTACAGTACCTCCTACTCTGACTCCTCTGTTTTTAAAGGAGCAGTAACACCAAAAACTGAAAGTGCAAGAAAATAGGCAGATACCATGGAACAAAACAGATATAACACCATTGTATTGGACAGGGCTTATCTGTTACGTGCTATGTAACCTGTGCCATTTCTCCTTTTTTCCAGCAGCTTGAATGGCTGTCTGTCCCCATGGCTACACAGCATCTTGTTTATATAAATTATAGTAGTGTTTCTGAAGCAAACACACAGCTTTTACCAATGCATAGTATATTATATGTTAATTACTTTAAAAAGCTTTCATTTTTTGGTGTTACTAATGCTTTAGGCTAGGGCCACACGGGGGCCGAAATCAGATATCTGAAATCATCTGGCCCTAGCCGGAAGTGGTGCAAACAGATTTCAGCGAAGAACCGTAAGTCTCTGCATTTTGAGCCAAAATCTGCCGAAGTCTGTTCACTCCACTTCCGTTAAAATAAATGCGGACAAGAGGTTTTGTTTTAAATATACTAATGTATTTTCCATTTGATTCCAAGAACTTAAGTACACAACATACAAGGCATTTTATCACTGCTAATTTTCAAAAATATTAACTACATCCTTTGGTAATTCTAAACCAAAATTAAAGTTAAACTACATAAACCAAAAACAAATGGAAAACCTAAAACAACTTCTATATTATTTGAACCTGGCATATATCTGTAGGCTTTCTTTGAGAAAGATCAGATTGCTGACCGAAGCATCAGGTGAATTAAAAAAAATATATAATTGGCTTATATACAAATTTATTGTATTTTACCTGCTACTAAAAGATATTGGATGTTTCTAATTTGATCCTTGATCAATAGTAAAACACCTGGTATGTGGCCAATAATATTGTTCTCTAAATCTTGGACAGCGGTTAAAATTCATATTATTGATTATGAAGATGTTGCAGTGAAACCTAGCTATTTTAAAATGTATTTTTTTTCTATAGGTTTCTTGCTGAGTTTTTGATTTAATCAATACAAAAACTTGAATTGGAGTCAGATATGGGGACTCCTGGATCTGGAAGGAAACGCACCCAAATTAAAGACAGGTTTTCTGCTGAAGATGAAGCTCTAAGTCATATTGCTAGAGAGGTTAGAAAATATTTTAACTTTTCAACAACAAAAAAAAAATCTGATATGTCTTCTATTCTCTGTAAGATATTAATGATTTTATGCTTACTTCCACCACACACCATATATATATGAGAGAACTCTTTTTGGGCTTGACAAAGGGCACATATGCTGTCCGAAACGTTGCCTTGAGTGATGCTCTGATCTTTTAATACACTTTTTTGCAATTGACGAGTGCTGCTTCTTCTTTACATACTCTATTTGATGTGGGGATGTGACGGCGTCTCCTATTGGAGCGAGCACCGACCAACACAGCAAGTATACTTCTAAGAGTGCTGGGGCACCCATTGTATAATTTTCTATATATATATATATATATTTATACTTTATCCATCTTCATTCGTGATTATGTTTAACTTTAAATTTAGCTAGGAGAAATCATTTCAAATGATATATTTCTATATTATCCTGTGAGGCAGAGCACATTGCAGAGTGCTACATGCTTTTAAACGGATCACACATCTCTTGCTAGCTAATAGTCTTTTATAGGCCTTTACAGCATAATTGCTGTCTTTGAAGATATATCACATTGCTCTTATTCCTATTTAAATTAGTATAGAAACTCAGTGCAGTTTTATGCACTGGACTTGTGGGATTCTAAGTGTACTGTACCTTCTGGATTGTTTTAATATATGTATACAAAATCTGGAACCTAAGTAATATAGCTGTTTATTTTCTATAGGCAGAGGCAAGACTCGCTGCCAAACGAGCAGCTCGGGCAGAAGCCCGAGATATTCGCATGCGAGAGCTAGAACGGCAACAAAAGGAGGTAATCCCTACTATTATTATTTTTATTAGGTACATGCATTGTTTTGTGCTCTAACAAACAAGTGATTTATTTCTACATGTGATGTCAGTGCATACCAATGTTCATATTGTTTTACTTTGGATGATTGACCGTGCTACATCATCTCTAATAACAGTTTTGATTACCACATAGACTTTAACTTTCTTCATCAAATGCTTGCTAGTCTTGAGACATTTACTTAGTATTAATTTTGGAGGATTGTACCAAGCACTCTCCATATAGCAGGGATAATGTCAGACTTTACAGATGTGAGGTCTGGTTTTTTTTTTGTTATGCTGTTTTCAGCATGAGTCAGCAATTTGGGGGGGAATAGAATAAAAAAGTAAAACCAATTTGTGAAAGACTTAGGCTAGAACTCCACGACGCTTCTTGAGCCGACATGTCTCTATGCGACAAAACGCATGTGACGTGTTGGATGTTCTAAAGAGACAGGAAGTGAAGGAGAAATCGCAGGTAAGAACTACATTTATACGACTGTCGGATGGAAGCGCAATGTAGTTCTTACCTGCAGTTTCTCCTTCACTTCCTGTTTCTTTAGAACATCCGACACATCGCATGCAATTTGTCGCTTTGCGACGTGTCAGCTCCAGACGCGTTGTGGAGCTCTAGCCTTAAGCGTCTACTATATTTTATTGGGTTGGCATCTGTACCACACTTGTGTCTACTGACATTTGACTTTGTGATATCACACAGAGTATTTTTTTATAGTGTGTAACCTTTCCACAGTAGTTCCATTTTGAGGGAATTGGTATTGGTTTAGCACAATTTTCAAAGACACAGATCTTCCCTGCTAAAGGGCTGTGGTTGCCTTGGTTTGGTATAGAAGCTCAAAACATAATGTACAACATTTCTAGTCTACTTCTTTAGTTAAAGGGGACCCTTCATCCAAAAAAATTATTCAAAATCCTATTATCACATTGGTCCAGCAAAATTAACTTTTATTATATTTATAATAGGACTTTTATTGTACAGTTTTTTTGTGTCTGGGTGACAGGTCCACGTTAAGCTTTAGTTCTCCTTTAATCATGGTTTAACTTTAATAAATATCTCCATAGCATTTGCATGGAAGAAACTCCATTCCCTCCAGGGTCAATCACAAAACTGAAAGTAATAAACATTTTGAATATAATATTGCTCTCATTCAAAACAAAACTGTTCAATTACTGGGTGTCTTGTTAGCTTGGGAAATGTGCTACCTCTGATGCTTGAATCTGCAGACTTATACTTGATGCCCTCAGTGTTCTAATGTCATGTGAATGATTTGCTGCTGTGTTATACCAAGGTCCAATTGTTTAGTTTAAATAATTCAATGTATAATGCTCATGTCCATTCTGGTGATAGAATGTACTGTTCTTCCTTTCAGCAGCACATTTGTTTTTGCACTACTTTTGGGAAACAAACTGCATGTAGAGTGGCAAATAAATCTGCTAAACACAGTAGAATTCCCTGTTTTACATTTTTTTCAGAGGACCACAAAAAAGGTGTAAAAATCAAGGGATTTGAATTGATGTTTCACTGTATTGTTTGTAGGTTTTAAAAAATAAATTCTTACTTGCAAATTTGCCTTCTAAATGTTATAGATATGTGAAGCACTGTACAGAAGAAACAGCATTTTATGTTTTTCAGGGGACCAGAAAATAAAAATATGTAAAATCCAGGAAAATGTAAAATCAGGGAAATTATGAATTATATATTGGTCAGACCACAAAAACATTGTAAAAATTAAGGGAAATCTTAAAATCAGGGTATGTAAAATTGAAGTTTCACTGTATATGAACACATACAATTTTCTGTATGTACTGAGACTGGCTTAGCTTCAATACTACAATATTGCACTACATGTCAAAGAATTCAGTTTCAGAGGTATGATAACGAGCTGTTTAAAAATAGAGTGACTTTATAGGACATAGTGAGCCCTCTGAGCCAATTGCCTAGATAACGTTGTTCTTTCTGTACCCTTCTCAGACTGTGTGCACACAAGGGAAAGTTGAAACTATATTTAACTATATAATTATATAATATAATATATTATACTAAATGTTACTGGCAACAAATTATTGATCACAATTGGTATGTTTTAGGAATACACAAAAAAGATTTGATATTCAGTTGTTGAGTAACTTAACGGTAATGACATAATGAAATGCTTGCATTTTTGTCTTCACTTTGAATATGCAAATTAAGATTTTAATTATTGGTTCAGTATTTGGTAGAATCTTCGGTGGAAAATTAAGTATTTGGTCCAATCCAGAAATGATGAATTATTTGTCTACCTAATGTACTTATCAAATAATGATAGGGTGTTATATAGATATATATTTGGGAACTGGTGTTTTCTTGTTTTTTTTGCCTTAAAGGAAAACTATACCCCCGAACAATGTAGTGCTCTATAAAAATATATTGCATAAACCATCTCATATCTAAAACCCTACTTCATATAAATAAATCATTTTCATAATAATGTACTTTTTTAGTAGTATGTGCCATTGGCTAATCATAATAGAAAATTGCCATTTTAAAAAATAAAGGCCGCCCCCCCTGGGTTCCTACGATTTATGGTGCGCACAAACAAACCAACCATGTTAAGTCACATGAGCCAATTAACAGACAGAGTTCTGTCTTTTGCTTCCACACTTCCTCTGGTCAGGTGATCTCTGAGGCAGCATTCAGACCATCACAAAATGGTGGTAAGATTCTTAAATATGCCACTTAATTTGATATAAGCTATCTGTAGCTTAAGTATTCATTTTGGGGTTATAGTTTTCCTTTAAAAAATTTCCTTTGAAAAATTTTTTTTTTCAAAATGAATCAGTTAATAGTGCTGCTTCAGCAGAATTCTGCACTGAAATCCATTTCTCAAAAGAGCAAAAAGATTTTTTTATATTCAATTTTGAAATTTGTCATGGGGCTAGACATATTGTCAATTTCCCAGCTGCCCCAAGTCATGTGACTTGTGCTCTGATAAACATCAATTACTCTTTACTGCTGTACTGTAAGTTGGAGTGATATCACCCCCTCCCTTTCCCCCCCCCCCCTTTCCCCCCCCAGCAGCCAAACAAAAGAACAATGGGAAGGTACGGTAACCAGATAGCAGCTCCCTAACACAAGATAACAGCTGCCTCAATAGTAAAAACCCATGTCTCACTGAGAGACATTCAGTTACATTAAGAAGGAAAAACAGCAGCCTGCCAGAAAGCATTTTTGTTCAGGCACAAGTCACATGACATGGGGCAGCTGGGAAATTGACAAAATGTCTAGCCCCATGTCAGATTTTAAAATTGAATATAAAAAATCTGTTTGCTCTTTTGAGAAATTGATTTCAGTGCAGAATTCTGCAGGAGTAGCACTATTAACTGATGCGTTTTGAAAAAAACATGTTTTCCGATGACAGGATCCCTTTAAGGCAATATTTGTCAGACATTTTCATTCATTGTCCAACCTTCTTAGCCCATAACAGAATTGTGGATACAGGAAAATATTTGTCTATTGGCTATTTGGCCACAGTTTCTTATCCCTAACTCAGCTTTACTGACACTCAAGCCGGCATTTTAGTTGTATCTAGAAGAGTATATAGTCTTTCTCCCTGGATCTTAGCCTTTGAATGAGTCCTTACCATGTAATCAGGGCTGTATCAGATCTGGAAGGCACTGATAGCCGGCAATGAGGTACCCCCCCCCCCCCCCCCCACACACACACACACATGCTCGCTCTCTGATATACCATTTTCTGGCTGATCTGAATGTTTGACATTTGAGGAATTCTTCAGTAACTGCTAAAAAAGGAGCACATCTATTGATATATACTGTATAAATTGTGCTGTACTTGATGTTTATGAAGCACACCACAAAAGGAAAAAGCCGAGAAAAGCAGTGTGGCTCATAAAATTTAAATATACAGAGAATACATGTTAAATTGATTTTAATAGGTTCAGCAATGTTATTTACAGTCTTATGCATGGTAAAACTTAACCCCTTTTTTTAAACAACTGCAGTATTTATATTTATTACAATGCATCCTTGTTAGCATCTGCTTTTTTGTAGAGTTATTCATTGCTTTACAAACTTTCATGTCGGCTGTAAAACACACTGGGTCTGGAATTAGATCTGCATTCGTTTTATTCCTGCATGCAATTTATCTAAATGCACTATTCGAATGAAAATAAACATAAACAGTGTGAGTTTATATGTGTGTATGAGTGCATGTTGATTTGTCTTATTTCAGTTTAAGACTATGAGTCCTCCCGTATGCATTAAGATGTTATTTAGAACATACAGTTCTCATAAATATATTCGCCCTGCCCGTGTTCCCCCGCTATGAATGCTTTAATAAAAAATAGAAATTGTATTTCATGTTTAATTTGAAAAGGACTTTTATTATACAGATTTTTGTGTCTGGATGACAGGTCCACTTTAATCAATATTAATTGATTTTAATATTAAATATTTATTTTTTACTAACCCGTGAATATTTTGCTAAACCTCCCAGTGTGTGCCAAAGTTATGGTTTTTGCACTTAATGCTAAGTGTTTGGGATTTTTTTTTTTTTTTTTAAATAACAGGATTACATTTTAGAGTTAGCTGGTAACACAATGTATTAATACAATTTCATGTCAAGTCAGACATCATCTCAACTGCATTAAAATAAACACAGTGAGGCGAAATTGTAGAGTTTTACGATAAAAAACACCCAGCTATATTGAGCTGTATTAAGGTGTGCAAAAACAGCAATCTGACTGTTTAAATTTTCACTTTTTCAGAAATATTTGAGTTCCTGTCTGTTTTGTGCAATATGACCTCATGTAAAAACCGTCACCATAATTCAGTTCTGGAGTGCATAATATTGTGTATAATTAGTATATTGTGCAGATAAACAAATATTTATTTTTCATTCAGCCTCCCTTTATTTGGTTGTATGCTTTGTTTTCTATATATCAAAATTTGATAGCCGTGGTTGTCAAAGGATTGGAATTTGAGTATGCGTGAACTGTACCTTAGCTGAAAACACTTTGCTAGCATGCTTTCATGCCTTCTTCATCTTGCCATTACTTTTCTTCCTTTTTTTTTTTTCCACTTTCCATTATTTTGTCTGATTTCTTATACAGTACCTGTAATACGCTACATTATAAGTATAAAGCAGAGACAGCTGTGATCTTAGGTCCGAAGAGCTAAAAATAAGTTAAAGTGTGATAGTAAGAATTGTTATTTATATAGACAGCTGTTTATATACAATATTGTGTTTATTGCTCCCCTCTTGTATGTGATATACATCCATATACAAAAAAGTTAATACTGTGGGAAATGTAATGGATTTGTGCGTCATTTCGAAAATGCAAATTGTACAGAACTTAAAAATAAATGTAATTATATGGGAACTGTATCCTTAATTTTGCTGTTCTTTCCACGGTCTCTGTGGTATGTATTTTTTGTTGGACCTACTGAGCAGTAACTGGTTTGCTTTAACATGCAGTACTGCAACTGATTTTGAATAGAAACTCAAATTGTTTGTTCATATACAGGTATGGAATCTCTTATCTGGAAACCCGGCATCCAGAATGCTCCGAATTACTGTCCATTTTATCCAAATAATCAAAAAATTTTCCTTTTTCTCTGAAATAAATAATAAAACAGTGCCTTGCACTTGATCCAAACTAAGATATATTTATATAATTATTCCTTATTGGCAGCAAAACCTTTATTTAATGTTTACATGATTTTCCGATCCGCTTGGTCCGATGCGATGAGAAGGATGAGAAGAGACAGATGCGACAAGGTCCGACATTTCTATTACTTAACTTATTTTCGTTGCATCCGTCTCGCCACATTCATTTCCTCTCATCGCGTCGGATCAGACCAAGCTGCACTCTGTGTTTCAGCCCTTAACGTATGCAGATCCAAATTTCAGAAAGATCTATTATCTGTAAAACCCCAGGTCCTCGGCATTCTGGATAATAGGTTCGATACCTATATGTTTTTGATACTGTAAAAACCTGGCAATCTAATAATCTTCTTGCATTTTTCTAGCTTACACATCGCTATCATGATAAAAAATGGGGACAGATACAAAAGTGGATGGTATGATCTAAGTGATAGTCCTGCATGATGTTTTGCACTGTGAAACCTAACACTGATTTGGTGTGAAGTACTAATAGTCTGTGGGATTTGTGAACCACGGAAGCGTAACAAGTATCATGGCACCTTGTAACTAGTATTTTCCCATTATTACAACAGAATATGAATTATTCTTTTACTAGGTAATTGTAGGACTAATATTTTAAAGGTGCAGTCACTTTGTATGCGTTTGGGTCAGTGGGCTTTTTATTTCACACTAGTGACATTTATGTAAATAAAGAGTGTCATGCTTCAGCGTTGTAGGCCAGCTATAAAGCTGGAGATATAAGGATCTCTATTTATGATAAAACAGACTGACCGCACATACATGTAAAGACATTAAAAGTGAAGAAACATCATCTTTTGCCATTACACTTTTATCATTATTTCTAGATTGCTTGTACACAAAATGATAGAGGGGCTCATTTACTAACATAGGTGCTGAATTGCACCACTGTACTGGCCTTTAGAAAATATTCAGAAATTAATTTTGTCAAGACTACCTGTTAGAAAGCAAAGGAAGAAAGAAAGAAAGCAAAGATCTCATCGGTTGCTATGGGCAGCAGTGTCACCTAGCTTTGTATAAAAGCCCCACTGTCTTTTGTTCCAGTCTAAAATTAAAATCTGATCTTGGAGCCTATACAAATGACATGCTTGAGCTGGTTGACTCTTGCCTTTCATTACTTGTTTTTGCAATACAGCGTTGAGATAAAATAACAGATGAACGGAAAGTGCAGATTATTAAAAGTAATAATAATCTACCTGCATGCTAGCAGTTTCTAAAGTGATAACATGTCTATAAAATTTTTCCTCTCAGGAAGATTCTGACCATGCTAGGCATTTGCAGCGGTCCAGTCATCGTCATTCTATGGTTTGTACGAGCCAGAAACCGTTTTTTGTTTTTTTTAATTAAATTCATTGTTCATTTTCCATTCCTAATAAGGAACTTTATGCTTTATTTCCGATATAATTTTCTTAGGCTTCTTCAAGTGTGACACCTAATCACAGGGTTAGTATTTGTGTAAATTTTCTTAATAGCTTTATGGGGTTTTTTTGTGCTTTATTTTGACCTGAAAACAGATGTGCATACTGCTAAAAATCACACAAATACAGCACTGTTTTTTTTTATATATAGAACATTTAAATGCTCAGTCCACCACTGGGTAATTGATGCAAAATCTGGTGGAGAAGCTGAGAGATGGGAGCATAGACTTATGTACTTGCTCCAATTATGTAGCAGAGGGGACGGGCGAGATGGGAGTGCCTTGGTATGTTGTACCGATCAATAAAGCATACATATACTTAATATATTCTGAATACCAGAAGAATCAGTGGAGGGGGGCGTATACGCCTTTTCACAGCTTTGTAGTTATTTTAAGCATTTCTATAGTTCCTAACCTTACCTTAACTCTTTTTTACTCTGAAGAGCTCATCTGTTGATGTCAGTGGCTCACACAGAGGGAGAGAAAGCATTTCCAGAAGAAGAGATTCTGTGGTGTGTAGCCTTCATTTATGCTTTGCATAGGTTCATGTTTATTAGCACTTAATGTACATGTGCTAATAATTTTATATTAACTTCAGTAAAATTAGCACTTTTTTGCTACTAAAAATATATCTATGTTTTTCCTTATTGCGCTGAATGGGATGCACCGAATCCACTATTTTGGATTCAACCAAACCCCCGAATTCATCGCGAAAGATTCGGCCGAATACCGAACTGAATCCTAATTTGCACATGCAAATTACCGGTGGGAAGGGGAAAACATTTTTTACTTCCTTTTTTTGTGATAAATAGTAATGCAATTTCCCCCCCAGCCCCTAATTTGCATATGCAAATTCGGATTTGGTTCGGCCGGGCTGAAGGATTCGGCCAAATCCGAATCCTGCTGAAAAAGGCTGAATCCCGAACCGAATCCTGGTTTCGGAGCATCCCTAAACAATATTTTGAAAGAGATTGTAAAGCATAAGGTAGTTTTTAACAGGGCTGGCTTGCATCAATTTAGGCACAATACAGAAGTATTTAGAAGAGCTTTGTACTACATGTGGCAAGTCTGTAAAGCTGGCCATACATAGGGAGATCTGCTTGTTTGGCGACATCACCAAAACAGCGGATCTCTCCCCGATATGTCCACATTGAGGTTGGCGATATTGGTCTGATCCGATCATGAGCCCTAGGGAAGAATACAAACGGTCGGATCGAGGACCTCATTAATGTACTGATGTTGTCCTCGAACCCTCCCGATCAACATTGATCGGGGAAGCCCGTCAGAGGGCCCCCCAATAAGCTGCTGACTTAATCTGTCGGCAACTTATATCTGTCCGTGTATTGGGGCCTTAAATCTGAATTCTGTGTTTGGGTTTGTAGGGGTGCAGTGAAAACAGTGACACTACATAGTAAAATTTAAATTTTAGATGATCCAGTTGCATATGTAGACAGTACTTTATACAGCGTTATAACATAATTAATGAGATCAGTCTGACTTCATGAAAATACATTTTGAGAGCCAGTGTCAGATTTTTGTTTCACGTTTTACTCTTTAAAAAAAAAAACCATTATAGAAACTTAACCAGAAAGATCCACACACCCATCACAGCGAAGAAAGCAGCAGATGCTTGTTAATTGAAACTTAAATACTTTATTTTACAAAAATGCACCCACTCCAATCCTAAGTAGAATCCTAAGTAGAGAGCAGAGGGAGATGCTCTATTAAAAGTATAAAAGGACCCTTTTTACTGACTCACAATGTTAATAATGCGTGGCTTTTTGCCAGTGCTTACTCATAACCATTTATTTCTGGGGGATGATGGATCACAGGGTGTGTCCTGTTTTTGGTTTCCTGTACTTTAGCTTTATTCCTGACTCTTTGACAGCTGTTAATGAATATACGAATATATACAAACAAAATACCTTCCGTTCTCAGTAATAGAACATAAAATTAGCTACAATTTAAGTTGAGTTTGACTATGCTACCAGTTTAGTTTTAGATGAATATAAGACTGGGAAACGTTGTTGCTAAAATCAAGTTAGCATTTATTTGTTATATATTATACCTGGCTGATACTTGAATACGATCAGGTCTTTTTCAGTTCTTTTAATAAGCTTTTATAAGCTTGGTTTGACATGGGTTCTGGAGTGCAGAACATTGCCAGACGGATACTGATCTTAATGGCAATTCATTTTACATATGACTTTAAAGCCATTGAAAATGTATTTATTTAAAATGGAAAGTTGCTTAGAAATACTTTTTTTCCTTTAAGTTTTTGGATGGAGGACCTCTTTAAGGGAAGACTTTTTTAAATAAAATTCTTGAGTTCACTGGATTCATAGATATTTTTGGATCTATAGCTTATCGCCTAGTAACCATTTACAGTACACCACAATTTGTTTTGGTCAGCTTAGAGCCAATAACTGTATGAAACACTCTTGCCTGCTGCTGATGTTATTACTATGTAATCAAACCCATAAATCTACCGATAAAGATAATTTGAATTTTAGAACTGAATAGAACCAAACTCTATGATAATTGTTAAGCTCTGTGACATTTAATAGTAAATGTACACAGTACAATGCAAGCGTTTCAGTTTTTCCTTTTTACTTCTATAGTCTAACTACTTTTTTCCTCCTTATCTTTCTCTCAGTATAATACTTTGAAAGATAGCTCCAGAAGAACTGTACGTTCCATGTGTAAAGTATTGCATGTGTGTGCTGTTCTCACTAGGTTGTGTGCACCTGTGTATTTTAAGTCTCTACATAATTTGTAGCTCTGAAGTTTGGGTTTTTTTTGTTGCCCCTGCCATTTATTTTTCGTATGCTGCCAAACATTACAGACAATGTATTTTATCCTGGCAGTGTATACTTTCAAATGCAATACAAATTTTAAATTTATGCCTGCCTGTTTTCCCACTAATTATTTGCTACTAACTATCATAATATGGTTGAGGGTTTATACTCTCTCTCCACCAGTGCTTTTTAGTTTTGTATATGTAGATATCCAGTGTATTTGTATACCACATGTTTTATGGACAGATTCATGTAATATAATCAGTGAAGCTCATTTCTAGGTTTTCCCTTCTCTATCTCCAAAGGTTTTTTTCCTCTTTATGTAATATACTTGTTTCCATCTGAGGATCCAGGGTATAGTCTCTGTAATCAACAAAATGGTCTCTCATACTAATTGAAAAAACTAACATTACTTGCCTTTTAGCACCCTTAACTTAATTAGATATTAATAATAATCTGTTAATCTAATATTAAGACTTCAATTTCAGTCCAACAGCTACAGCAATTCATATGATGTCAAGAATACAACTTCCAGTTCTCATAGAGATCTGCTGGTCAGTAATAGTTTTTGGCTGTTTTAATTGCATCCATAGAGAGGGGTATATCACAGATTTACCAAAATAAATGCACATTCATGCATTAGGGTTAATTGTAGCTCACATGACACTAAAAGATAAGATTGCTTTGGTAAATTAGCCAAGAGCAGTTTCATACAGTGCTTTAGGTTAACTTCTGTATATTTGCTGTTCCAGGCACACCACACAAGGCAGTTTCTTTGATAAAACCACCCCTACTGTGTTGCATCTTCTCATTCCCTCCTCTCCTCTTGTTTTTCTCCTCCTTCTATCCTTTTATACCTTTGTCAGTTTGAGAATCCTGTCCTAGAGTTGCCTATTGGTATTCAAGATGTACAGTAGCTATTTGTTTAAATCCCAGAGTCACCTGCTTGTGAGAAGGAAAGTCATTTAGCACTTGGGGTGCCAAATGTTGGGCACCCCCAAGTGATTGTATTTACTTATCTGAAACCCCGGACCGGTGCTCCTGTCAGCAAAAAACTGCACCGGTCCACAGAGCACTCCTCTTCCAGCTTCCTCTTGCTGCTGCGCATGCGCATTAGAGTGAACTTTAACTAAAAAGTCAGCTTTTTCATTTTACTGTGCATGCGTCTGCCCCGGGAAATTTGAAGAAAGAAGAAGCCGGAAGAGAAGTGCTCCACAATGCTCGCTGGAATAAATCCGGGCCAGTGCAGTTTTCTGCTGATAG
Organism: Xenopus laevis; assembly: GCF_017654675.1. Lineage (NCBI taxonomy): Eukaryota > Metazoa > Chordata > Amphibia > Anura > Pipidae > Xenopus > Xenopus laevis. The sequence goes on along the minus strand of NC_054381.1, from coordinate 64,449,926 downwards.
GAGCACTGGCCCGGGGTTATCAGGTAAGTAAATACATTCACTTGGGGGTACCTAACATTTGGCACCCCAAGTGCTAAACGACTTTCCTTCTCCTTTAACCTTATATTGGCCTAGTATTCTTTGTTCTGTGATGGCTTGCCTTGATTTTGCAAATGCTGGAAAGATCTTTGACTTCCACTGAGAAGTGTCTGTACTTGATAAAGGAATCTAAGTAAAACATACAACCAAAAATCTATTTAACTGTCCAGTAACTTTATATCCATATAATACACAAAAGCCATGAATATCCTGTAAATTATATCCTTATAAACGTGAGTTCTGATGTCATTTCTGTCACATGACTCATTGAAACTTGTGTATTATAATAAATAAAGTACCCCCAGTTGTAAAATATGAGGATATTAGAAGTAACCTCGGAGTTCCATGACCCGTATAAAAATACTTGGCCTTTGGCCTCGTGTTTTTATATGGTCATGAAACTCCTTGGTAACTTATTATATCCTTATATTTTACAAAAGGGGTACTTTATTCACTATATATTCCTGCTTTTGTAAATTAAAGGTGTGGTTCACCTTTAAGTTAACTTTTAGTATGTTATAGAATGGCCAATGCTAAGCAACTTTTCAGTTGGTTTTCATTATTTAATTTTTATAGTTTTTGAATTATTTTCCTTTCTTGCTGACTCTTTCCAGGCTTCAAATGGGGGTCACTGACCCCATCTAAAATAAAAATGCTCAGTAAGACTACGCATTTATTGCTATTGCTAATTTGTATTACTCATCTTTCTGTTTACACCCTCTCCTATTTATATTCCAGTCTCTTATTCAAATCAGAGCATGGTTGCTAGGGTAATTTGGACTTAAGCAACCAGATTGCTGAAATTGCAAACTGGAAAGCTGCCAAAATCACTAATAATAATAATTGAAAACCAACTGCAAATTGTTTCAGAATATCACTCTCTACATAATACTAAAAGTTATCTCAAAGGCGAGCATGTAAAGGTATAAAAATTAAAAATAGTCTGCTATTACTTGTCTTGATTTCAGCCATTAGCAACAGCTAACATCTAATTAAGCGGGTGTAAGGAGATTTGTCTCCCAAAGCAAAGTGCTTAAGGCACAGATTAATTAAGGGTTGATTATTATACCAGGTCCTGGAAATCGTTTGAATCTGAAAATACACCATCTAAAACCTGTCGAGGTCATGTAGAAGTCAATGACAGAGGTCCCTTCAACCATTTGAAGATGTTAGTAGCCTTCATGATGTTCTATCAATTCTGGCGATTCGAGTTTTATTTTTTCGCCAAAAATTTTAGTTTTTTTAGCCCGACTTCACAGATTCAAGTTTTTTTTACATTCAAGTTTTTTTCTTAAATTAGAAACCATTCGAGTTGTGAGTTCTAAAAAAGACCACATAGCTCTAAAATTCGACCTTTGATAAATAACCCCCTAAGAGTAATGACATACTGGGCAATTTTTAAACGTTTTGTCACTACAGCATTTTTGTCCATGTTACATCCAACAGCTGTGGTAGAATCGGTACTATTCTGTGCAGCAATACTGATTTCAGGTGTTTTTACAGATCCATGTACCGATTGGTAAGCAAAAAAATCCTTGATCATTACGCTTTAAAACTCTATTACGGCTAATAGGTATTCACTAGCTTTTTTAGTTCATGCCATACAAGGTGCAATTAGCCAATTATTATTTGTACGAAAAATATTCTTGATGGGCTAACTTTTTTTCTTCTGCTATAATGTTTGCACTTTTGGTTTTTGCAGAGTGGACTCTACCACGATCAAAGGAAATATTCCAGCCTTAAGTATAACAAACCAATCTCCACCCACCACATCAGGGTCTGTTTTCCTTGAAAGCTGTATTATAACAAGTATTTATTGCTTATGTACTTTAGCCACAAATGTCCTGGGTTCTAGTTTCAGTAGAAGAGAAACTGTTTTGTAAGCCATAAAAACTGCATACAGGCAGATTTTTTTTGGATTGCCATAGAAGGCCTGCAGATGTTGCAAAAGAAGTGATCATAAAAAGACAGCTGATTCTAACCAGGAAACAGTCAGAGATTTCCCTTGATCTTGTTCTGTTTCAAAAAATGGCCTGCACATGTGTTATTTTTTTTAAAGACTTGTGAAAAAGCACACAGCTCAGCACACAATTCACAGTTTGCAATCTTATATTTCAGGCATTGTTTGAATGGAAATCTTACTCGAGAATTCTTGAGTTGCTTTAACATTTACACCTATGGTAACAAAGAACAATTTTCGCTGGCATTTTCTCACTTGATAATTGATAAATACGCAACAGAAGACTACAAAAAGTGCTATGTGGCCTTTCTTTTCCAAAGATGCACTGGAAAAAATTTAGACAAATTTTTGAGAATTCATCAATTTATTGTTATAGTATACGGATATAGGACCAGTTATCCAGAATCCTTGGGACCTGGGGTTTTCTTTTTGTAATTTGGATCGCCTTTCCTAAAAAAAATAATTTAAATAAACCCAATAGGATTGCTTTGCCACCAATAAGGATTAATGATTTGGGATTAAGTACAAGGTACTTTTTTTTATTATTACAGGGAAAAATAAAATATCTAAAATAATGATGTGAATTATTTGATTAAAATGGAGCCTGTGGGAAATGGGCATCCTGTAATTCGGAGCTTTCTGGATAATGGGTTTCCGTATACTAGATTCCATACCTGTACTAAAACAAAAATATACATTTTCCAATGTGTGGTATAAGTATGTTACAAAATCAGGTGCCATAGTCTTGTTAGTATCAAATATAAACCCAAATAGTATATCATCACTTACACATACACTTACGGTACTTCACAATATTACACTTGATACTTTTTCACACACCCGACTAACCTTTTTCTTCTGGACCCCACTGCATAAGACAGGTATTTTATTAAAGGTGATTTAATGTAACTGTTTCCATATAATAGAAAATCTAAAAGTTGTCAGGTTGGGACACCCTGGGGTCACAGAGGCATCTCCGTAACTACATTACATGTCTCCCAATAGCACCCGACTTTACTGTACTATAGCATAAAAATATATTTATTTAAGGGCCAGTAAGGTGATACATTTAGTATTACATCTTGAATTGATAAGGTTGTAGTTGCCGTGTAAGTTCACTTTGAACCAAGTTATTCGTTGTTCGATTGCCTGTACAGAAGCATATATGTCTAGCAATATTTAACTAAGCAATTATTTATGACTTGTATATGAAACCTACCATATTAGCTGCTTTATCTTCATGTGTTCATTTTTATTTTTTTTCTTTATCTTCATGTGTTCATTTTTGTGTTCATTTTTATGTTTTTTTCCTTTTCTGTAGTCATCCTCTCTTTACAGTGAACCTTTGGCCACCAAAAGAACATACGGGGTTAGTAGAGATTGGGTGTTTTTAATAGTTAGTAGAGGAGTGACTTGTGGTTTTTAAATATACTGATGGTTATTGTAAAAGTGGCTGTTAATAAATGAATAATAAAGGTAGTAAATACTGTATGTAAATTGGAGAATGGATGATTGCTGACGATAGGTTCCAAAATAACTAATTGGACCTTATTGACTTTTTAGAATATGATAATAGATATTAAATTGATGTATATGAAGAATACATTTGAAAAAAAATACTATTTTTTTTTTAACTTGTTTTTATTTAGAATTTTTTAGTTAACTACTATTTTATATATTTTCTGTTTTCAATAGCTGTTTTCCAGCCAGCATTTGTAAGCTGCATATAAGGAGTATTTTTGCATGCCTGAACCCACCAGACTGTAGGGATGGTTTTCAGCTTGACTGACACATGACTAGTTAGCGGGGTCAGTGACCTCAAAAACTTGATAGTGTTTTAAGGTGCAGCCTGGAAATGGGTAGAATAGGAATGCTAATAATTAACCCATACAGTATACAATGAAAAATGTATAACATGCTAAAAGTTACTTTGGAAGATAACGTTTCCCTCTGGTTTGAGGCCTGATTTTTTTTTCTTGCTAAATACTCTTTCTGAGTTATTCTAATGTTGCCAGTGGCCTTTAAGTTTGCTATGGTTTTTAATCATTTACATTTGTCTTTTTTACTGTGATGTTTCAGGTATTGCACTGCAAATCTATATCATTTTATTTTGAATAATTATTATTATATACACAAATGAAATTAGAAAAATTGCAGTGAAACTAGTTTTGTACATAAGCCATTAAAGAACAATTATTTGTTCATTTTTACAGGATTCTCCTAACTATAGTTCTAGATTGGTCAGAAGTTCCAGCTCGGTTAGTAAAGGATATTTGCCTGGGTTGTTTATTATCACTGAGCCATTAAATACAAGCTTGCAAGAATGAATGCATTAGTTAGCACACAACAACCTGCTGTATATGCAAGTATTCTCTTATGCTTTATTAAAACAATAGTAATGACATTAAACAAAGGTTTTAATTAATATTAGGCACTTTTTGCTTATTTTGCTTTTTTATAAAAGGTAACTAAGTGCATGAGCAGACCGTAATAAGCATGAGAACGCTTATTCTTACATAGTCTCGAACTCCTCCCCATATTAATGGAGAATTCTTAAAGGGCATGTAAAGTCTAAAATAGAATAAGGCTAGAACTGCTGTATTTTGTATAATAAATATAAACATAAACTTACTGCACCACAAGCCTAATCAAACAAATCATTTATGCTTTCAAAGTTGGCTACAGGGGGTCAGCATCTTGTAACTTTGCTAATCATCTTTGCAAGACTGAGACTGTGCACATGCTCAGTGTGGTCTGGGCTGCTTAGGGATCATCATAAACAAAGCTGCTTGAGTTCTGCATGGCTGGGAAGTAATGGCGGGGCCTCCCCCTGCTGTTCATAAGTATGATTGTTTCCCTGCAGAGCAGTTAGGGACTGTCTGACAATTCCTATCCACAGCAGTAAATGAAGCGAGAATTTCACTGCATACAGTCAGGTTTCTTATAAAAACGGTACACATTTTTTAATTAACTTTTATTGGAGATAGATTTCTTTTTCATTAAAGAAAGTAAAAATGGGATTTTATTTTTTTGCCTTTACATGCCCTTTAAAGTTAACTTGTAATCAGTAATTTGATTAATGCCATCCATTCATAAGCCAAACATTTTGTTTTTGTATGTACATTTTAGGATAATTTTGTGTTATGGGGATGAAATTCAAAATTTTTTTCATTTTGTATGCAATGTCATACTGTAATGTGTGCTTGTTTCGAGGCACTTTTAAGGACTATAACATACAGACAGCAGTTTTGATGGATGCAACCTCTAAAGTACAGAAGTGTTCAGTTACTAACTCAGGTGCTACATTACAAAAGAGCAGTTTCAATCAGTCTGCTATTAGGAGGAAAGCAAATATCTTTGCCTACTATTTTGAATAAATTGCCCAGGAATCTTACTTTTTGTATTCCTGATTTATTATGTATGTATGCATTTGGATTTAAAGGAGACAAGTATTTGCTATTAGATTACACAACTTTAAAAAATAAAAAAGCTCCAAAATACCTTGCTAGCCCACTCAACCCACTCTGGCCCACAACACTTTGGGGCAAATTCACTAAGATCCGAAGTTGCGCCGGCGATAGCTTCGCCACACTTCGCCAGGCGTAGTTTCGCCAGCGCTACGCAAATTCACTAAAAAGCGAAGTTGCGCTCAGGGAGGCGAACGGTAGCGAAGTTGCGCTAGCGTTAATTCGTCAAGCAAACCGAAGTTACGATAGCGATGCCTAATTTGCATACGGCACCAAGTTAAAGTACAATGGACGTATATGTAGCACCAAATACATTACACTACACAAGCTGGGAAAGCTTCATAAAATAAAATAGAGTTGTTATTTTGCCCTATACATGTGCCCACTGTATAGTTTAGGTGCCATATGTTAGGAAATGTAGGGGGGAAAGAGGTTACCCCCAAAAAATTAACAATCTTTTTCAACCTATCACCCTTAAAAAAGGAAAACGCCAGCATTTTTTGGGACTTAGAAAAAATTTCAGCTTTTTTTGAAGCAAGTCCTATCTACTCTATTGCACTTCGCCTGGTCTCAGTTGGCGAAGGCAAGTCTGGCGCAAGAGTTAACGTTCATGAAAATCCGCAAGTTAGTGAATTAGCGTAGTTACGTTCCTTCGCCATAGTGCAACTTCGCCTGGCATCAGGGTGCTAAGTGGAGTTAGAGTAGGTCCACTTCGCTAGCGAATTTATGCCAGCGCCCATTAGTGAATCAGCAAAGTAACGAAATGATGTCACGCTGGCGAATTTGCGCTAGCGTTAGCCACTTCGCACTTTAGTGAATTTGCCCCTTAATGTTCTAGCTGTTCTGTATCTTAGAGGTGAGCCCTGCAGAATACTGTGTGATGGCAAATCCCTAAATGTAGAAAGGCCTATATCCTAAGGCTAGGGCTACACGGGGGCCGAAATCCACTGATTTATATTAGCCCTACCATGGACAGTAGCAGGGCCGGAACTAGGGGTAGGCAGAAGAGGCAGCTGCCTAGGGTGCAACGATTGGGGGAGTCAGGTAGGTACCCCTTCTGCCTACCCCTAGACTGGACTTACCTGCCACTCAGCTTGCGCACCTCTATGTGCGCGCGTCTAGGGGGTGGGCTGGCCCACTTTGGGCAGAAGGCTCCTCTCTTTTCTGCATTCATAAAAATTGAATAGGAAGCATTTCAAACAGACTTCGGCGGACTTCAACTCAAAATGTAGAGACGCTCGGTTCTTCACCAAAATCTGAATCTTTTTGCGTCAAATCTGATTCAGTACTTCCGAATGTGGAAAAGAGAGGAGGCTTCTGCCAGTGAATTTTTGGTCCCTTTGTGGCCCTAGCCTAATGTGCTGCAGAGGAATTAACTTTTGGTCATGTCCACTACTCTTTGTAGCACTGATAGAAGAGGATCGATGGAGACTCCAGTTAATGCGTAATTTTGAAGTAGCAATCTATTTTTGCACAAATTTAAATCAGGCAACATATATTATTCATTATGGGCTATGTAATGAACATTAAATAAGATGTTGTATGTCTCCTTTAAAGGACAAGGAAATTGAAATTCAGTAAGGGGTGCCTCCAGTGAATATAATCTAGCGATGCACCGAATCCACTATTTTGGATTCAGCTGAACTCCCGAATCCTTCGCAAAAGATTCTGCCGAATACCAATCCGAATCCCAATTTGCATATGCAAATTAGGGGTGGGAAGGGGAAAACATTTTTCACTTCATTGTTTTGTGACAAAAAATCACTGTATTTCACTTCTGTCCCTAATTTGCATATGTAAATTAGGATTCGGTTCAGCCAGGCAGAAGGATTCGGCCGAATCTGAATCCTGCTAAAAAATCCCTAATATAATCGCTAACATCGTACCTTCCAGGTTGCTATTCCTGCCACACACGTCTGCTCCAGTTTTTTTTTTTTTTGGGTGTCCTGGACATGCACATGCTCAGTAGAGTAAAGATCAGGACTTTAACTTCAAAGTTACAAATTTTGCCCTACTGAGCATGTGTGCGCCATCGGTACATCACAGAATATCTCTGGGACATTGGGAAAGATAGTGGCGCGGCATGGCAGGAACAGGTACAATTTTTAGAAGGCAGGAGCACTGGCCTGTGGTCTAAGGTACGCACTTGCATTCACTGGGGGGGCATCTAACACGTTGGCACTCCCCAGTGAATTTCCATTTCCTTCTCCTTTAAGCTACACTATTAGGCATCCTCAATAAACATGAAGAAGATACAGTATGATCTTCATATATGAAAGGATATGTGTTGTCCACATTAACAACCTCCCCTGTGATTAAACCGGTTTTTGGAATTTCTCACCTTTTCCTGTTACTCTTAGAATGTGGAATGTCTGGTTTTTCAAGGGACAAACAATCTTATTACTTTTGGCTGACAATGCATACTTGTGGGGTTGATACTGGGCTCTGCACACACCTCGTGTCGTGCCTATTAGCGTTGGCCCGGATTTTGGGCTTGGGCGACCCTAGGCCGCTTGGTCCTAGTACCTGGTGCCCTCACATGCAAACCACAAATCCGGGCCTGGGAAAGAGTCTCCAATTTTATTGAGCCCCATGAAAATCACATGCAAATTGAGCCATGTGCTATTGTGCTTCCATTCGGAAACCAATCAAGATGGCGAAATTGTTCAGGGTTTTTAAGTATCATTGAAGAAAGAGGATGGTTATCTGGAAGTACTGTGATTATTCTATAGTTTTGAATGGTTACTATAATGAATACTTTAGCGATATCTAATCTTACTTGAGTATTTAATTTTTCATAGACCTCTCTGTACAAAGATGGGTTGTATAATGCTTCCTCTTCTCGTGCTGTAAGTCTTTTTTTTTTTTTTAATCTCTTCCTAAAGCATATTCCTTTTCTGTGTTTTTTTATATGTTTCTATTTTCTCACTGCTCCTGTGATTTTCTTTTCTGTGGTAATGCTTTTAAACCAGCCTTCTGAGTACAGCTGTTATTCCTCAAGAGCCAGCTCTGCGCGAAGCAGCCCGGTGGTGAGATATTCTGCATGTTGTGTGCTTCACTCAACTACTGTTTATAATAAGAGTTTGTCTGGCTCATTTTTAAATTTTATGTTTGTATCCAAATTATTCATTTTATCTTATATCAAAGTATCATACGGCATTCTTGCAAAGCAGAGACAATTGGGGTTCTGTGTATGTAAGTATGTTAACTGCTGGAACACTCAAGTGCTTTGCATCTATATTGCTGAAACTGAGCGGGCTGTGCATGCTTTCTTATTGACTATTCAACATAAAAGAGCCCCATGTAACATATACTCTAGCCAATAAGAGAACCGGTACGAATGACTTTCTGCACATCTCCATTTGTAATATTGGTATAAGATGGGATTTGCAAAGCAGGGCTGTTTAGGATTTTGTATTTGTATTTTGGGACAAAAAAGGCACTGTTCATGTCAGTCCCAGTTTGCACATGTTCTCTAACTGTTCCTGTGTCTAATTTATTAAGTGTGGGAGAATAAACAATGGTGTTAAATAGATACTGACCTGATATTAAACTTTTAATTTCTAAAATTGTCTTTGCATACTATTTATTGTTTTGCCATAAAAGTATCTACCTGATGCTTTCACCTTACCTATCTGTTCCCCAGTGTTCCGTTATCAAGGAGGCTGCCATATTTGTTCTGCAGTAGTCCATTTGCATTAGAAAACTGACACATTGAGAAGGGACAGTCAGGTTTAGGAACATCAAGTAACAAATACTTACAAAAGCATTCGCGAAAAAATCAGTAAATATGACCCATAACTACTTTTTTGTGTTCATTGTTAGTGTCAGTATCACTTTAAGGATACCATGATATGAGAGCATACTGTTTATTTAGAAACTGAATTGTAATATTTGCCGCCTTACCTACAAAAGTCACAGAAAAGTTTAAATGTAGTAAATAAAATTTATTTTTCAGTGAGCCCGTTTTATGACTATGACTATGACGAGATGCTATACTTATGGTCTGAAAAAAAAACAAAACATGTAGGTCCTAGGGTACTTGTGATTTGAATCATTGCCATGGGATGTGAACCAGAGCAATAGAAGGGACATATGTGCAGGATGTTTACATTTCATTTTTTCAAATCTAAATATTGTCAACATCAGGATTCTGGTCTGCGCGATACTTCATTAAAAAAAACTCCAAATACCAATATAATGATGTGCATTTATGCTTTATAGTGCTCTGATGATGAAGGTTCCGTGTCATATAGTTCTTGTCGAGGGAGAAGAGATAGTGTGGTGAGCTACGTTAGCATGCATTTCAACATAGTCATTCAGTGTATTTGCACATAAACTAACAGAAGAGTGCGCCTTTTTTCCCTAAATGATATAGTGAATAAAGTACCCCCTCTTGTAAAATATAAGGATATTATAAGTTACCGAGGAGTTTCATGACCATATAAAAACACGAGGCCGAAGGCCGAGTGTTTTTATACAGGTCATGGAACTCCGAGGTAACTTCTAATATCCTCATATTTTACAACTGGGGGTACTTTATTAATTATAATACACAAATTTTAGTGAGTCATGTGACAGAAATTACATCACTACTCACCGTTTATAACTGATGACATCACTACTCACCGTTTATAAGGATATAATTTACAAGATATTCATGGCTTTTGTGTATTATATGATTTTATTGCTGCATTATACAGTACTAATTAATGGAGCTGTTCACCTTTTAGTATGATGTAGACAATTTGAGACAATTTGCAATTGGTTTTCATTTTTTATTTGTGTTTTTGGAGTTATTTATTCAGCAGCTCTCCGGTTTCCAATTTCAGCAATCTAGTTGCTAGGGTCCGAATTAGCCTATCAACCAAGCATTGACTTGAATAACAGACTGGAATATGAATAGGAGAGGGCTTGAATAGAAAGATGAGTAATAAAAAAAAAAAACAATACATTAGTAGTCTTACAGAACATTTTTTTTTTTTAATGGGTTCAGTGAACCCCATTTAAAAGGTGGAAAGAGTCAGAAGAAAGCAAATAATTAAAAAAAGGCTAATTGAAAAGTTTCCATTCTATAACATACTAAAAGTTAGTTTAAAGGGATCCTGTCATCGGAAAACATGTTTTTTTCAAAACGCATCAGTTAATAGTGCTACTCCAGCAGAATTCTGCACTGAAATCCATTTCTCAAAAGAGCAAACAGATTTTTTTTATATTCAATTTTGAAATCTGACATGGGTAGATATATTGTCAATTTCCCAGCTGCCCCTGGTCATGTGACTTGTGCCTGCACTTTAGGAGAGAAATGCTTTCTGGCAGGCTGCTGTTTTTCCTTCTCAATGTAACTGAATGTGTGTGTCTACGATCTACGAGGCAGCTGTTATCTTGTTACCTTCCCATTGTTCTTTTGTTTGGCTGCTGGGGGGGGGAGGGAGGGGGTGATATCACTCCAACTTGCAGTACAGCAGTAAAGCGTGATTGAAGTTTATCAGAGCACAAGTCACATGACTTGGGGCAGCTGGGAAATCGACAATATGTCTAGCCCCATGTCAAATTTCAAAATTGAATATAAAAAAAATTCTTTGCTCTTTTGAGAAATGGATTTCAGTGCAGAATTCTGCTGGAGCAGCACTATTAACTGATTCATTTTGAAAAAAAAAACTTTTTTCCCCATGACAGTATCCCTTTAAAGTTGAACCACTGCTTTAAGCAAACCAATCCTTCTGAAAAATAATGACCTTTATTGTTAAGGGTATCATTCATTGGTAGATGGTCTATCATGTAAACTAACCATGTGCACGACAAGAATATTGTTTAGGATTCTGTTTTGGCCTGTTACTTGTGGCAATTTTTCTTAAAATTTAAATATCCTTGTTTCCCAGTTGGGTTGTGTGTTTATGTCTATACATACCATAATAGATTACTCATCTTTGTTTCTCCACCTATGAAGTCATCAGACTTTTCTGACCAGAGTGAATCTGCCGCTGACTATTTTAGCCGATCCAACCGTAGGGGAAGCATAGTGTCTGATGTCGATGATGTCAGCATTCCAGATCTTAATAGTGTGAGTGCAATGCATGGTGTGCTGCTTGCCAGTGATTCATATATTCTATTTTCTTTCCTATAACGGTCACACTGAAACATTTGTGTGCAATTTTTTAAATAAAAATAAATACGCCATGTGGATAATTTGCAATTCAGAGAATTTTTGTCTGCCCCTATTTAGATAATACTGGAACCTGTAAATTATTTTTTTCCATTTAAAATGTTAGGAAACACCAAAAAATGAAAGTATTTTAAAGTAATGAAAATATCATGTACTGATGCTCTGCACTGGTAAAACTGATGTGTTTGCTTCAGAAACACTACTATAGTTCATATAAACAAGCTGCTGTGTAGCAATGGCAGAAATTGAAAAAAGGCTATATGGCACAGGTTAAATAGTGGATAACCGATAATACCATTATGTTCTACAGAGCTTATCTGCTGTGTAACCTGAGCCTTTTCTCCTTTGAATGTCTGCCCCCATTGCTACACAGCAGCTTATTTATACCTGTATAAACAATAGTAGTGTTTCTGAAGCAAACACACCAGTTTTACAAGTGCAGGGCAACACTAGCTTATATTTTTATTACTTTAAAACACGTATTGTTTGATGTTACTGTTCCTTTAAATGAGACAGGTGATATATATATATATATATATATATATATATATATATATATATATATATATATATATATATATATTTGTGTTTGGATTTAACGAGCATTGATTAATCAATCAACGCCTTGATGTCTGTATTGTTTTTGGGGATATGTAATAAAATGCCCTAAGTTTGCCCATTTGCAGTAAACCATCTTGCTATAGGTTACTCCACTTGGCAAGCTTAGTATCTTTTATTTCATATGTGGGCTTGTAGGCAATTCATGGTGATTTTAAACTGTTTTATATTTTGCAGAATAAACTATTGAGCATTTATTTTTATGCTATTGTCTGGATTTTACTGAATAGTTTTTTTTGTTATATGTGGGTTGGCCGAAACCTGCGGTGTGGGGTGGTGAACTAACAAATTGAAGCTGTTTGAAGTTATTTTTGTTAGGGTGTGTAAACAGGTAACCCAGAGATCGGTTTACAATATTTGACCATACATATGGATGGGCATTATAGGCAATTGTCAACATATGAATGATTGGCTCTTGGTTAGAGATCCTAAATTCATTGAAACGTTTTGTACCATTTCACTGCTGCCAGGATTTATAAACGTGTATTTGCATATGCGTTATTTATAAACAATAACTATTTCTTACAATACTAACTGCTTTTGTCCTGTATAAAACATGTTCAGAAAACCAACTGCAATTACTCTTTATTTCTTAGTAAATCTCTTGCTGTAAAAATGGAAGTTGTTAGGCATATTCCACAGGCGTTCATTGAGAAAATAAAGTGGTTAATTGATCCTTACATATACTATTAGAGCAATGATATTATTTAATTGCAAGCTTTGGTTGTGAATATAATGTGAATTCTTATTTTACATACACCCCTTCTCATCTTGATTGAAGTAAAATGTTACTTTTGAAATAGTATGGGGAGGTGCACAATTCATGCATGAAGAGGTTATCTGTACACCAAATGTTATTTTGATGCATATTTTTCTAATCTTTCAGGCCTTTTTTCACTCTACTAGGTTGCCTCCAATGTTGTACAAGAAAGAGGAATTGCCCAAGGGGTCAACTTAATAATTATTGCCTTAAATTGTAGCAGTGTGTGTGTTTTAGGTGGATAATCATAGGCCCAAGTTGACCTACAATACTTCCCACTGATGTGGTTTGATCACTAATATTAGTAACAGCTCGTTTAAAAAGGCAAATCTTAGTGCAGAATGCAAAGTATCGTGCCATACTGTGCACGCATAGAATAATTAGACAAGCTCCTTGCAATTTGCACCTGCTACACAAAAGTGCCCTGGTATTAAAGTTGCATTGTACCCCTATGTTCCACATGAGAGCAATAAATAAGGTTTGTGCTGAACATGCTTTTTGCCTTTTCGGTTCGGAAAAATAAATAACTGTTCTTATTTCTTGAGCTAAACAGGGCTTGGCATTGTCATTATTTAGACTGCCGTCTATATTTGAATCCTGGAATTTAATTTTGATATTTTATTTGCAAAATTTCAAAAAGAAATGTAACCATATTAAAGGATTTTTTTCTTTTGTATTTCAGCTGGATGAGAAGACTGACAAGCAGTTCACCACCGAAAACTATTCAAGGGTGAGTACCTCATGTAGTTATACCAAGGGCAAGGCAAGAAGTTAAAGTATGTAGTAAAGACTACCCATACAAGCAATATTAGGCTGTTTCCATTAACGCTGTGCACACAGGGCATTTTGTCCGCTAGCTGTCAGGACAGCCAATGTCCCCATTATCATATTAAATGAACATGGAGCCCTAAATACCTCTCCATGTGTGTCAGCCATAATGCCACATAGGGCATTGCATGGCTTAAAATAATATTTATCTTGAAAAAAAATATACTATGCATTTCACCCTTTTCCATATTAGTAATTATTAAAAAACCTCCCCCAGTCCATTATCCAACTTTTCCAGCATACTTTAATAGATGTTTAACATTTTATATATTTTTATATGAATGTGACCTAAAACATGAACATCAGGAGAACACTGAACAGCAATGGTGTGTATAGAAGGGTAGCAAGTAGAAAACCACTGCTCTCCCCCAGAAATATTGCTGACCCTCTTCAGTTTGCTAAGTATAGTGGAAGAATGTTTTGTGAATAGATGAAAATTATTTGATTAAAATGGAGTCTGTGGTAGATTACCTTCCTGTAATTTAGCGCTTTCTGGATAATGAGTTTCTGGATGCCATACCTGTGCTCACTATTTTTAGCAGGCAGTGCTGGTGTAACTGTGTCCATATGTGTTGAAAATCAGGGCCTTCAAATGAACAATGATTCGGTACAGCTCAGCACTTGCTGTTGTCTCAGAGGTAGCTAGGGGCACCATAGGCATCTGTGCATAATTTGTGGCCTCTAAAGTTGTTATTACATGAACAGATTACATAGGAAAATACAATAACCAATACAAATGGTAAAGTGGGCCCTGATCAAATACAAGAGCTAATGAAGGCCCATAACATCAACATGTCCTAACTTTGGGCTTTTTCTAATGAACTGCTAGTGTTTACCACTTAGTTCATGGCCAAGAGATTGCTGATGGCTTTAGCAAGTGGCAGTATAGGGTTCCCTGCAGCTAGGACAGTTATAAAAAAAAAGAAAAATAGAGGATGCTACATACTACATACCTACCTGAGTCCTGACAAAATTACGCACAGCCAGTAAACCATGCTAAGCAATCAAATGAATTATGTAACATAATTACAAAGTATATTCTTAAAATATATACTTTTGTCAAGTTTATAGTGCAAGAAAAAAAACATTACTTAAATGTAACAATCCTTGATAATATAGAAATCTCATGAAAATCAAGGTCAACTGGCTTCTTTGTAGACAAACTATAATAGTATGAGGACATATAATCAAATTTCTTGTCAAGCGTCAAGTTGTGTTGACTTTGAAACGTGATTCTTTTGGGAAATGATCCTTCTTCCAATAGAAAATTGAGTTCAGTCTATAAACTGGTATTTTAAAACTGTACAAGTGGTTCTTTGTGTATATTTGTCATTTTCTTTTTTTCTTTAAGCCTTCATCTCGTAATGCAACATCAGGGATACCAGGGACTTTTACTCCTTTAAGTGGATCATCATCTAGGAGAGGAAGTGGAGACGCAAGCTGTTCGCTGGATCCAGATGCTTCATTGAGTGAACTTAGGGTAAGACTGTACATTTTTTTTATAAATACAGCTATGGGACCTGTTATTCAGAATGCTCGGGACCTGGGGTTTTCTGGATAAGGGATCTTTTTGTAATATGGATCTTCATACCTTAAGTCTACTAAAAAATAGTGTAAACATGAAATAAACCCAATAGGTTTTGCTTCCAATAACAATTAATTATATCATAGTTTGGATCCAGTACAATTTACTGTTTTATTATTACAGGGGAAAAGGAAATCATTTATACACATTTGGTTTATTTGGATAAAATGGAGACTATGGGAGTTCCGTAAGTCCGGAGCTTTCTGAATAATGGGTTTTTGGGTAATGGATTCCATACCTGTATTCAATTTCTTGGGCTACATATAAATGATAAAGATGATGAAAGGGATAGTGCAGATATTGCTAATTTATCCTGTAGAATTTTTTTTTTTTACTCTGCAGACTTAATTTATTAATATCTCCAGAAAAAAATTTCAGAGAAGGCGATGTGGTTATGTGCTTTCCGTGCAATAACAACTCACCGCATAAGATTATTGTAGTGGGAAGGGGCAGTAAACAGTCCCAAATTCGGAGGTGTTTTAAAATACGGTTGGATAAAGGACATGGATTTAAAGGCCGGTGTTCACCTTTAGGTTAACTTTTAGTATGTTATAATATGTCAGAATGTCCTATTCTGAGCTATTTATTTGGTTCTTATTTTTTTTTTTATTAGTCGTATTTTTTTTTTTTAAAATATTTTCCTACCTCTTCTGCCTTTTTCCCAGCATTTAAAGGGGATACTGGCCTCGTTAGCCAACAAATACTATGGTCTCTGGACAACTGCAACTTGTTAAAATTAAATTAAATTCTATTAGTAACATTGTCATTGTGTTGTGGAATCACCCTAGTTCCCTAATGTACTTTATTTGTACATGAGCTTAAAGTTTCTATCTAGATACACTGTTAGTACAATATATGAGAGCAATGAGTCTGTGTGGGCCTTGGCCTTCCCCTCCCCTCCTGTTTTTCAAGCAGCACTGTCACGCTGAGAGAAAAAACAATGACTTGTCTTTTTTAAATCTATTATGAAGCTGCAGTTTGAGACAAGAAAAAAACACGTAGTGTATGTATGTGTATATATATATATATATATATATATATATATATATATATATATATATATATATATATATATATATATATATATATATATATATATATATATATATATATATATATATATACACACACACACACACACACACACCAAACGAAAGGGAACACACAAGCATAAAGGAGATCCGAAGACTGGGTGCCAGTCTTTAAATATATAAATAATCCCTTCGATGACGGCACTCCATATTCAATCAGGCTTAGACAAACGAGTCAGTTCACGTAGGTTTATTTGGTTCACCAAATAAACCTACATGAACTGACTTGTTTGTCTAAGCCTGATTGAAAATGGAGTACGGTCATCATAATATATATATATATATATATATATATATATATATATATATATATATATATATATATATATATATATATATATATATATATATATATATATATATATATATATATATATATATATATATATATATATATATATATATATATATATATATATATATATATATATATCTCTATATATATATATATATATATATAGATATATAAAAAATACATACTGATATATGGGAGATGTGGGATTTTCCAGATTAGGGATCTTTCCATAATTATCTCTATACCTAAAGTCTACTAGAACTATACTTTTTTTTTTTTTTTTTTAATAAAGCAAATCTTTTTTACCCATACGCTCTACTAGGGGAGTTTAAATGGACCTTCTCCTTTTCTTAAATTGTTACCTATGTCTCAGGCTTTATCATATAGGGGATTTTACTGGGGCTGTTAATTTTATTGCCTTCTTTTTTTCCCGAATTTTGCTCACCAGGGTTTATTGAAGGAAACAACTAGCTCTTACAGCAAGAATCAAATCAAAGCAAATATAGTGCTTTACTGCATCACAGCAATTGTGGATATTCCAACTTCTTCCTAAAGGGGTGGTTCACTTTTCAGTTAACTTTTAGCGTGTTCTAAAATAGCCAATTCTAAGCAGTTATTTTATTTATATTGTTATTAATAATTTTTGATAGTTTTATAATTATTTGCCTTTTTCTTCTGACTCTTTCCAGCTTTCAAATCTAAAAACAAATGCTCTTTAAGGCTACAAATGTACTGCTATTGCTACTTTTTATTACTCATCTTTCTATTCAGACCCATTCGTCTTCATAGTCCAGTCTCTTATTCTAATCGGTGCATATGGAGAGCTGTTGGATAAAAAGCTAAATAACTCAATAGCCACAAATAATAAAAATCAATTGCAAATTGTCTCAGAATATCACTCCTTGCGTCATATCAAAAGGTAAACTCAAAGGTGAACAACCCATTTAATAGCCCTGTTCTTGTATTACAGTAGATGTTGGACCAGCAGGTGTCTGGTTATTTATGGCCATGTATTTATTTCTTTTCTGCTTAAACATTGTTCATAACCAGCATTATTCATGGAACATTGAGTGTGTATATTGCATTTTAAAGAGGTACATTTGGCGGTGAGTTTCTTTATATAACAAGTAATTGGTGAATATTTTCTTCAGCTGCTACGCTTACCCTCTTACTCTGTCTCTACCTATTAAACGTAACATGGGATCAATTAGTGGAGACAGTAAATAGATCATGCATGTCTAAATGAGCCTTTATAGCTTGGCAGCTAGGTTTTGCTGCAATGATTTGAAGGTATCCTCTTTTATTCAAAGGGTTTCTTGCAGAAACCAAACTTGTATGAATATGACTGTGTTAAAAAGTAGTACAATATTTTATATTAGCTCAAATGTGGCTCATTGCATTCTTCTGCAGGATATCTATGATCTTAAGGACCAGATTCAAGATGTAGAAGGGAGATACATGCAGGGGCTTAAGGAACTGAAGGTATCAGGGCCCCAATCCCTTCACTTTGTACTTTCAAGCATGCCTTACAGACAACTAAAACTGAGCATGCTATTTCACAAACTCCCTAATGTACTGCCCAGAGCTTAGCTAACTTTGTATGTTATTTCTTTGCAGCATGTGCAAAACTTGTAACACATTCTTTTCAAGTTTCAAGTGTGTATTTTTTTTATTATGTTTGTTTAGCAGAATAGGCAAACTGTTAAACTGAATTCTTTATCAAGATTGCATGGTATATGAAAAAAGATACTTATAAATATAGAGGGGATACTGTACCCCCCTTTTTTATTTATTTTTTAATTAACGGATATTGGAAGTAACAAAAGAGTTCCATGATTAAGCTTTTATTATGTAACTCCAAGGTTATTTCTAATATCCTTATATTGTAAAGTTCATTATTTCCTATAATACAGACATTTCAGTGTGTCATGTGACTTTTGACATTGTTAATCTTAGGTTATCACTTGGTTATAGTCCTTTGTGTTCATGTAATTAAAGGACAAGTGAACCCCAGAATAATAATTTACCTAATTTACCTAACTTTCCAATATACATTTCATAAAATTTTTTAAATGTTTAAGTTATTAGTAAAAACAATTGCTATCGAAAGCAGCATCTGCTTAACTCCCGGTTGTTACTTTTTAAACAATGTTGCAAAAGCAAATACAGATCTGTTAATTAGCTGGCTTGTCTTGCATTGTGTCAACAGTCTCGGCGACCAGTGCAGAGTATGGAAAGGGACAGACATCAATAGCAATACATATATAAATAACTGAAAAACCATATTTGTAATGAATGTATATTGCAAAGTTGCTCAGAATTATGTTTTCTTTTATTAGAAAGATTTCTATTTTGGGCTTGACTTGCCCTTTAACCTATAGTCTTTTTTTAATTATGCATTAACCAGAATAATATATTATGATTTTTCGGACATAATATACACTCCTTGTTTTTTTTCCATGCATGCTTTACGGATATGTGAAACCGTCTCCTCAAAAATTATAAAACGCACAAAACTGGTATTTGTGGCAGTAAATCTGCTTGTATTCAAGAGATGCACAAAGATGCATAACCTGATGTAATCTGGTACAAGTGGTTTAATGAGTTGCCATTCAGTCTTATTTCGAAATCAAGAGGTGTTTACATTTGAAGAAAGCAAAGGAGTCTTTACCTGCAATGCCTATGTCCACTATGATAGTGGATTCATGCTCTTATGATCAGTCATGTCATTCTGCCCAATGACTCTCTCTTTATGGTCTTATGATCTCCAAGAGATATTATACAACTAAGTGATCCCTACAGCACAAAAACCCTCTAAGCTTCTTGATGAATGGTTCAGAATCACAATACACACAGTTGTTTGCCAATATGATGGCATTGCTGAATACCTAGCCATATTTTGACAGTGATCATTAGAGGGTAATAGAACATTAGCAATAACTCTCCAAGTGAACCAAAAGTACACACACATTATATATATATATATATATATATATATATATATATATATATATATATATATATATATATATATATATATATATATATATATATATATACACACACACATATATACATACAGTGGTGTGAAAAACTATTTGCCCCCTTCCTGATTTCTTATTCTTTTGCATGTTTGTCACACAAAATGTTTCTGATCATCAAACACATTTAACTATTAGTCAAAGATAACACAAGTAAACACAAAATGCAGTTTTTAAATGAGGGTTTTTATTATTTAGGGAGAAAAGAAATCCAAACCTGTGTGAAAAAGTAACCTAATAACTGGTTGGGCCACCCTTAGCAGCAATAACTGCAATCAAGCATTTGCGATAACTTGCAACGAGTCTTTTACAGCACTCTGGAGGAATTTTGGCCCACTCATCTTTGCAGAATTGTTGTAATTCAGCTTTATTTGAGGGTTTTCTAGCATGAACCGCCTTTTTAAGGTCATGCCACAACATCTCAATAGGATTCAGGTCAGGACTTTGACTAGGCCACTCCAAAGTCTTCATTTTGTTTTTCTTCAGCCATTCAGAGGTGGATTTGCTGGTGTGTTTTGGGTCTTTGTCCTGCTGCAGCACCCAAGATCGCTTCAGCTTGAGTTGACGAACAGATGGCCGGACATTTTCCTTCAGGATTTTTTGGTAGACGGTAGAATTCATGGTTCCATCTATCACAGCAAGTCTTCCAGGTCCTGAAGCAGCAAAACAACCCCAGACCATCACACTACCACCACCATATTTTACTGTTGGTATGATGTTCTTTTTCTGAAATGCTGTGTTACTTTTACGCCAGATGTAACGGGACGCGCACCTTCCAAAAAGTTCAACTTTTGTCTCGTCGGTCCACAAGGTATTTTCCCAAAAATCTTGGCAATCATTGAGATGTTTTTTAGCAAAATTGAGACGAGCCTTAATGTTCATTTTGCTTAAAAGTGGTTTGCGCCTTGGAAATCTGCCATGCAGGCCGTTTTTGCCCAGTCTCTTTCTTATGGTGGAGTCGTGAACACTGACCTTAATTGAGGCAAGTGAGGCCTGCAGTTCTTTAGATGTTGTCCTGGGGTCTTTTGTGGCCTCTCGGATGAGTTGTCTCTGCGCTCTTGGGGTAATTTTGGTCGGCCGGCCACTCCTGGGAAGGTTCACCGCTGTTCCATGTTTTTGCCATTTGTGGATAATGGCTCTCACTGTGGTTTGCTGGAGTCCCAAAGCTTTAGAAATGGCTTTATAATCTTTACCAGACTGATAGATCTCAATTGCTTTTGTTCTCATTTGTTCCTGAATTTCTTTGGATCTTGGCATGATGTCTAGCTTTTGAGGTGCTTTTGGTCTACTTCTCTGTGTCAGGTAGCTCCTATTTAAGTGATTTCTTGATTGAAACAGGTGTGGCAGTAATCGCCTGGGGGTGAGTACAGAAATTGAACTCAGGTGTGATAAAACCACAGTTAAGTTATTTTTTAACAAGGGGGGCAATCACTTTTTCACACAGGCCCACCCATGTAGATTTGGAGTTTTTTTTCTCCCTTAATAACGTAAACCTTCATTTAAAAACTGCATTTTGTGTTCAATTATGTTATCTTTGACTAATAGTTAACGGTTTTTGATGAGCAGAAACATTTAAGTGTGACAAACATGCAAAAGAATAAGAAATCAGGAAGGGGGCAAATAGTTTTTCACACCACTGTATATAGTAACTACAAAATGCCTGTGTAACAGTTTAGCAGTATAAAGCTTCTGAAAGAACCGCTGTTTGGGAGGACTATAGTTAAAGGCAAAAAGTGTCCGTTCTCTGCAAATAATGCATGGAAATACTTCCTTTAAACAATAGGTTTTCATATTCAAAGTCGGTTAAGGTTTTCATATACGAATGTCAGAGAATTCAGGGTTTAGGAATAGTGATTTTTGAAAAGAAAACATATTTTGCATTTAACCAATCTGTGTTTTCAGTATCCAATATTAAAGCCTACAATTTAAGACTAAAAACAAAGGGCAGCATGCTGGGGTACATAAGTGCCTGAGTTGTGCCACATGTGACAAGTAAGAGTCTTTAAAGCACCTCCTGGCGCATAGATGATGCTGTCTTGGGGAAGAGCTCCCTACTGATCTTTATGCTGAAAGAATTAAGACCAGCTTGGAGAGACCACAGTAAGGAGTTGATCTGAAGCTTTATCAGCTTTGACTACCAAAGTCTTGGGCTAAATAAGACGGAGCCAAACTTTGACCCCCTGGGCCCAGAAATTAGGTTTATAATAGACCATTTTCAAGTATTCAATCTCCAAATTCATATGTAACGTTTTGTTGTCCTTGATGAAGCCTCTTAATCATTTCCTCCATACTTCTCATATATATAATTCAGTTTGACGTCTACTGAATGATTACATTTCTGCCATTAATTGTTATACCGGTATATAATTCTGGTAAATATTTTTAAAGCAATACTACTTATTTATCTGTGTACTAATCCAATAACTTATTACTGTCTTATTACTATATTGTTTGTGATTTTAACCTGTAATCATTTGCATGCCTGTCTGTTGTATGTATACCAGAGATGCTCACTATCCATTGCTTACAGAAATACACTGAGATATCGCCGATTCCTCCCATAACATTTTCATTGCCACTTGCACAGGAATCTCTTGCAGAAGTTGAAGAAAAATACAAGAAAGCTATGGTATCCAATGCCCAGCTTGACAATGAAAAAAGCAATTTGGTGTATCACGTGGATACCCTAAAAGATGTTATTGAGGAAATGGAGGAGCAAATGGCAGAATATCATAGAGAAAATGAAGAGAAATCAAAGGTAATGATTTGAAAATAACTAAAAATTGTCTGTTTTAAAGTTCAAATATTGAGTTTACCAATTGTTCATTAGAGAAAAACATTATTCATTGACAGAGCAGACCTTATTGGTGCAGCGCATACACACAGCACTATTACTATTATCCTTAATACATATTTTCAGCTGGAAAAAGTGCCCCGTGGATACTTAAGCATTGGCCACTGCTTCTGTATTTGAAGAAGTATTGCTCTAAATAAAAACATTTTATTGATTTATCTAGCAGTTTTGGTTTTAAAAACTTTATTCTGAATAGAATAACTTATTTTTTAATTATGCAAAAATTGGGGTGAACATCCATTTTGAAACAATAAGCACAGTTAAAGAAAATATGTATGTTTAACTTTATTCTTTATTGACAAAAAATGGGAAAACTTTTTTTTAACGCACTTCCTTAATATTTGCTTTTTTCTTAATTTTTTTTTTAAAAAAAAACGATCAAAGCAATCAGATCCCATTTATTGTGTACATAGCAGTTTCTATTTGTGTTATGCCCAAAAAGAATACTGTGTAGTCTGTTAAACCCTTGTGACAGCAGGAAGAGTGAACTCCCACGTACCTTACCCAGCAGTTCAATACCAGTCAGTCATCGAGTTTACAGCATAAATAGCTTTTGCTCACCATTCTTATTCATTGATTTTTCTCTTTGTTATTAGTGAAATACTGACTGATCCATTACATTTTGAATACCACCGATCAGTAGCCTTTTATGGTATATTATACATATTAGACAATATTTCAAGAGAATTATATTTATAACTCTTAGGGGCAAATTCATCAAGGGTCGAATATCGAGGGTTAATTAACCCTCGATATTCGACTGGGGAATGAAATGAAAATGATTTTGCGCAAATATTTTTGCGCAAAGGATTATCCTTCGACCAAAAAAAGTTAGGCAAGTTTATGGGGACCTTCCCCATAGGCTAACATTGGGTTCGGTAGCTTTTAAGTGGCGAACTAGGGGGTCGAAGTTTTTTCTTAAAGAGTCAGAACGATTTTTAGTTCGAATCGTTCGATATGTGGTCGAAGTAGCCAAAAAAACACTTCGAAATTCAAAGTTTTTTTTCTTCTATTCCTTCACTCGAAGTTAATGAATTGGCCCCTAAATGTTATTGGCATGTGCAACTAAATAAACTTAATATAACAACTATTGTTTTTTTCATCTGTAGGAATTAGAAAGGCAAAAGCATAACTGTAGCATTCTTCAGCACAAGTTAGATGAACATAAAGAAGGCATTCGACAGCGGGATGAGTTTATAGAGGTATGAATCATGTTTTGAGTAGGTACCGTATTCTGTTTTATACTGTAGCTTTAGAAGCTAATACATGGAAAAAACTTTTATTCATTTATTTTGCTTTTACCTTTACCAAAGTCTCTTATACTTTTGTAATAAATGGCACAAAGATTGTCCAGGAGCAGTAACCCATAGCAATCGATAACATGTTTTGCAACAAATGATACCTGCTGATTGGTTGCTGTAGGTAATAAGAAGTGATATTACATAACCTCAAGTGTTTATTGGTTATTAATTAATGAGGGGCTTCTTTAAGTCCTTAAGTCTAATGCCACATGGGGCTGAAACTCGGCCAACTGAAATATGTAGGCCAAGAAATAGCCCCTATGCTGGCAATATCTTCCTTGCCTGCACCTGGAACTAAGGACAAAATATGTCTGCACAAAAGCTAGCATATATTTATTTTTTTATATGAGCAAATATTTGACTTTTCCCAGGAAAAAAGCAAGGGCAAAATACTGAATGTAAATATAGTTGTGTGGAAATCTCACAAAAACTGCATAGAAATCTTTATAGTCATTGCACATATTGCATATGTATCAAAGCGCATATCTGCATTTGAGGAATAATGGTCTGTATATGCCATAAATCTTTTTTCCTGAGTTAACCCTGGGTTAACCCTGTGAAATTATACCAGAATACATATATTAAAATAAATAGTTCCAGTGACATTTGTCTATGCTACAAAGTTTATGGATCTTTATAAATGGTTCACATGCAGACCCATTGGTAGAGGACCACATCCATGGCTCTGCTCCCTTTTTTGTTTAGCAAGCAGATTATTTCTTTAGACTTTGGCAGGCCAGATCATATTGAAAGAATAATGTCTTGGAAAAAGTCCCTGGAGACCTTGGGATTCTTTGGAGAGCCTGCTGTTGTGAAACTTAAATGTCACATGCACTTCATTTTTATTATGATATTGTCACAGTATATTTTATTATGATTTAAATGTGGTGATTATGTAAGCTTTAGGTGTAAGTGGTATGTAACCCAAAAAAACTGTTCAATGATGAGGTAAAAATGATTCTGTGCAAATTTTGATAAACTGTGTTCATGGGTTCCAAATAATTACAAAATCAAAGGTTTGTACACATTTCTCTGTGTGCATCATAATTTGTCCTTATGCTGGCCTCAGTAGTTGTTTGCATGATTACACAGCTTAGAGGGAGACTTGCTGATTGATTGCTAAATGATTCTTCAGTCCTTTATCTTTTGTTTCGCTGTACTGTGCCTTTTCTGTTTTCCTTTTCATCTTCTAATTTTTTCTTACCTTTCACTGCTCCAGGAGAACCAGCGTATGCAGCAGAGAGTAGACTCTCTAGTCAGAGAGGTGTATGATCTGCAAGAGACAATTAACTGGAAAGATAAAAAAATTGGGGTATGAAGAAAAAGATCTTGGGGTCATGATAAGTATTACAGTCAGGAGCAAAGCAAAATATAATAATCGCATAGATGACTAGTAACCATGAAATGCCCGTATTATGCAGCATATTATTCATTAAATATTTACATCTCAAAATGTGCATAACATCACTGGTCTCACTGACTTTGGTAGAGGCTCCTCTGGTAGAAAGTATATTTTGGTCACATTAGGAGGTTATTTACTAAAATCCAAATTTATCTCATAATAAAAAACGATTGACCAAACTACCATGACCAATTTTAGCTTATTTATTTAAAAAACTTGATTGAAATTGGAGCGTGAAAAAACTAGATAAAATTGAGCAAAAACTCAAATCATACAATTTCTTTGGCCTTTTTTGTGATTCGCTAGTTTTTTCGAGTTTTTGCCCGAAAACACCAAAAAAGTCGGATTTTCAGGCTAAACCCAGCATAGAATTCAGGCTTTTTGCAGCATATGGGGTATAATACATCTCTAAAAACTCGAGTTTTATTTTTCCTCTAAAAATTTGCGTTTTCTAGTGAAAAAAACCTCTAATTTTCGAGATTTCACAACTCGACCTTTAATAAATAACCCCCTAGGAGTGACCTGTTCATCACCATATAAAGTTATGTGTATAAGACAGATGAACAAGTTAAAGAAAAATAGACTCATATGGTATATGGCGTGGTCCAAGTGCACCAGCAGTAAACCCTACGCCACAGGAGATTGAATCTCCAAAAAAACAGATCTCCTAAAAACTAAAAAACTTTTGTTAATGTAACTGTCTAGAAAGCCTTGCACATTTCATGCTCCAAGAACAATTAATCATAGGCTAAGTGTATGGAGCAGGAAGGGGCAATTGATAAGAACAACCAATAAAAACATAGCTAGAAAAAAACATTAAAAAAAACCTCTTCAAAAAAATCTCTCGGTACATTTAGCTTCTTAAAGGGACAGCATATCAATACATATTTAAATGAATCATAATATGATTATATCACACAGCACTTTAACATTGATTACATTTGCAGATATAGGGGAAAAGTGCAATACTTTGTTGTGTGTCCTTTATTTTAGTTGACCTTAAAATATCTCAGTAGAGTGACTTATTTCTTTGTTTGATTTGGTCTGCTCCTGACAAGGTTTAATACAAATGCATGCTGCCTAAAGATTGGATTGGAGTCATTTCTAACTAGTATGTGCATGTGCTCAGTAAGATAGAGTACTTTTCTTATATAATGGATAATTTCCATAGTCAACTATTATTTAAAGAACAATGTCATCAATGCATTTTTTCAATGGAAAAGGAAATGATCACAAACTATAGTCATATTATGGCACATTGATATTTTAATTTGTATCATATAGGTATATAGCTTGTTTGTTAGTTAAATTTTCCAGTCATTCAGTGATCATTGTACTCATTCAAGAGTAAAGTATCACAAATTCCAAACCATCGTGCTTATATATGACATGTACCGTATTATACAGCAGTATAACAATTGTCACCATCCACTTTCTAGAAGAAAGTTCTCTTCATCCGTCTGCTTCCCCAGTCACACATCTGTTTCCTCTGGATTAAAAAAGAAAAAGATAACTTCATTATGGCTTTCTTAAACTTTTGATGTCACTGAGAAACTTTTAAAGGGAAAGATTTTTTTTTTTTTTAAACCTTACCTTTTAGAGTAAAAACATTAATTCTAACTGTTTTTTTTTTTGAAAAATTGCTTCCTTATCTTTCAAACGGGTGGTTTTAATTTGCTGTTTTCTGTTAAACAGAACATGTATCTTACATGGCCAGTATACCACTATATATTCCTTTATTCATGAACTACAAAATAGACATGCTACAAAATTACAAATGCGTATTTCAGAGCATTATTTTGCTTTCACTCTTAATATAGTTAGTTTAACAAGAGTTTCTGAGCTATAGCTAAACAACCGCTTCCCTCGCCCTTTGTTATTGCTGTTTTGACTTTTATACCTTCCTTATTACCTTATGCATGGTAATTATCTCTGCACTAGTGATCTAATTATCAACTTTGCAAGAACCACACATGAAGTTGTTTCCGTTTCCCTGTTTGGAAAGAATAACTAAGGCCATTCTTTTTTATGGTTTAAGTTTGTTGAGCACAAGCCCTGTTCGTTAAACTCACTTTGCTCTTTAAGATGGCCAGTAACTAGAGGATGTGCTCCCCATATTCCTTATGTGATTGTGGCAACAGAAGGCTTACATTTGGGATCATTTCCTTTAGCTGAAACCATTGTTCTCTTTTGAATTATGATTTAAAGCAACCTCAACCATTCAGTTGGATTTAGATATATATATATATATATATGAGACAAGCAATTTAGCAATACTCATGCACACAGCCTCTCTGTAGTCTAGTCCTGAGAAAAAAATATTATTTAGTAATTTATTTTTAATTTAGCATTTCATTTAGTGCTTTATAAAACGCGAGTGTCTTTGTTGTAGTGGATTGTGGATTGCCTGCATGTTTCCCTTCAAATCTTTTATTCTGTCCAGTATATTTCATTTTCCCTCTTTTTCTCTTTTCTTGCTACTGCCCTTCCTCTCTTGCTGTTCTGCTGATAAATGGCCTGTGTACAGGCACTAGAGAGACAGAAAGAATACTTTGACTGCATTAAAAATGAGCGAGATGAGCTTAGAGATGAGCTGACTGCTGTGAAGGAAAAAGTGAAGATAGGAGAGGTACAGTATTTTGGTCACGCCTCAACTGGAACAAGGTTTCTCTTACATTTTGTATTGTATTGAATGTTATATGGGCAATGGCACTCTAATTAAAACACAACATACTTTCTGTGGATCATTTCTTTGTTGTTGATCCATGAGCCAAGAATGCATGCTGCTATGTTTCTGGTGATAATAACTGGCCCAGGGTTTATTCGAATTTGCTTTAAATTTAAATTTGCTTTTTATTGATGTCAATGGGACACAACCTCCTTCCCCCAGTGTACCCTCCATTTGTGGGAACCCCTGCAGATGTTTATTTATACTCCAGAAACGAAGGGGGTTCTTTATCGAAGATCGAATAGTCTTGAAACTCAAATGGAGTTTGAGAAAGGCTAGGGACTTTGAGAAAGGCTAGGGACCTAGCCGAAACATTGGGTTTTTTTTTTTTTTTGCTTTAATAAAACTTTTTTTCCACCATAAGCCCTGTGAGTGCTAACTTCTATTGAGCTCTTGTACATACTTATACATAGCTCTGCACCCAGGCACCTTACACCCATATACGTGTTGTGCCGGCAACCTATGGTCGCCTACTTATGGTCTCTTACTTATAAAGTATATTGATATGGTGATATTTTTGTAAATATGATTTATACATAGATGTGCATTTTTCATTTCAGAAACATGGGTTAGTTATCATCCCGGATGGAACTCCTAATGGTGATATCAACCATGAGCCAATGGTTGGTGCCATAACTGTAGTATCCCAAGAAGCGGCACATGTGTTGGAATCTGCAGGAGAAGGCCCCCTTGGTAATTTTAATTCATTTAAGTGATTTCCTTTAAATGCTGAAGTCTTCTAAATTGCCCAGAAGTTTTTCCATTATTTTAGTTTCTCAAACTAGAGATGAAATTCCAGTGGGATCACAGTTTATTTAGTGTCACAACTGACTAACAAACATCATCTTATCACTTGTACTATCATTATGTAACCTTTTCATTCACAGAATAAATGCCAATACACCTTAAAATACAAGTCAATTTACCACTCTTATAGATTATTGACTTTCAATTAAGCAATAATATACAATTTCGCACACACAATTTCACTTCCAAACTGTTTATTTTACCAGCATTTTATTTTGGCTTTCCTATGGATTCCACAGGAAGGATAAGTAGATTATATGTTTATCCAGCAGAATAATTCACCAGCACAGAATGAAAATTGTATGTCTTTTATTTTATTTTTAGATTTACTTCTGACCTCTGTTATATATTTTAGCCAATGGTTTATGACTCTTATACTGTACTTTGTACATGGTTGGTTTGATAACCAACCTTTCCTTTAATTTCTTGTAAGATGAGTGCAATGTATGTGCAATTATGGAAAACCCTGTATGTAGAAAATAATGAATGGGTCCATGCAAGTACTGAATGATGTGTAGTTTGAGTGTTAGGCCAGTGCACATAATAAGAAGACTCTTTTTTTTGTACAGTGTATTTATAAAGTGTAATCATTTTTTTTAAAATATATTCCAACCTTTTTGTTTTTGCTGACATTGACTTTTTAAGTTGGACAGTGAAATGACATTGTTGCAGGATAAGAGCCACCTCAAGACCCTAGCATAGTCCATTCAAGTCCATCAAACCAGTGCAGAGTATAAAGGCTGCTGACTCAGTTGCTGAGGTCCAAGATTGCAGCTTAATGACCTGCATGAGACCATCGTCTAGCCAAAAATGTGGCATGTGCATAGGCCTGCTGTATGATCACATGGTTGGCCCCAGGTCACATGCTCAATCAAATTGGTTTTTATCCATGATATTGTCCTTTGCTTTCCAGATGTGAGGCTACGAAAACTAGCGGAAGAGAAAGAAGAGTTAGTGGCCCAGGTAAAAATCCAGATGGTCTTTTCACTTTTTACAGCTTATGCTTAATTGGGACTTGTCTTTAAAGGGAAACTTAATCCCTCAAGATGAATACTTAAGCATATTAAATGACTTATTAAAGAATCTTACCAAACTGGAATATATATTTAAGTAAATATTACCCTTTTACATCTCTTGCCTTGAGCCATCATTTTGTAATTTTGTTTGTTTGTGTGCTGCCTCCGAGATCACCTGACCAGAAATACTGCAGCTCTAAATGCAACAGGAAGAAGTATGGAAGCAAAAGACAGAACTTTGTCTGTTAATTGATTCATGTGACCAGCATGTATGGTTTGTTTGTGTGCGTGGTGAATCTTAGGATCCCTGGTCTCTTTGTATTGATCATATTATTTGAGTAATTTCTTGCTATCTTTATTGTTTTGGCATAGATCAGAAAACTCAAATTACAGCTTGATGACGAGCGCCAAAAATCCGCCAAGAATAATTCCACTACAACTGATCCGACTGGCCTGGAGAATGGATCGGACCTGCAGTTGATTGAGATGCAGAGTTTGTATCCACTTTTTTTAAAAAATATGTATATATATATAATGTTGTGCTATAAGTGCGCTACCTGGGTACATCATTTTAAAGGAACAGTAACACCAAAAAATTAAATCGTTTTAAAGGAAAGACAATATAATGTACTGTTGCCCTGCACTGGTACAACTGCTGTTTTGCTTCAGAAACACATTTATAGTTTATATAAACATATAAAACAACTATACAAACAACTATATAAAACAAGCTGCTGTGTAGCCATGGGGGCAGCCATTCAAGCACAGGATACACAGTAGATAACAGATAAGTTCTGAAGAATCCCATTGTATACAACAGAGCTTATCTGTTATCTGCTATACAAAATCAATATGAAAAAAGTCCCAAACCAAGTGTGATTCCCAGTTCAGTAACGTGTAGGTTCTCTCCAATCTCCAAAGTCAATAAAGTTCCAAAAGTTGTTACCGGTCGTACCTCAAAAGGAAATCGGGAAACAAGAAAATATATATAGTGTAGCATTCTTTTTTAAACAGATTCACACTTCTGTGCACAAACAAACACACATTATCAGTGCTGTAATATCCACCCAAGGTTTAAAGTGAAAGTGAATAAATTGCGAACATACTTTTACACCATCAACTAAGTGCACTGTGTTTATGAAAGGGAAAATTGAATGAAAAGGAGATACCCAAACGCCAGCTGGATATACTTTTTGGCTTGTAAATTTGTAGTTAATACAGAGATTCCTCCTTTGGACAATAAAGGATAGCATCTGCAGAAACGTTTTATGGTTCTTTAATAGTAAAAATTATTGCTCTCACAATGTTCCACTTTAAAATGAGTTTTAAAACCAAAACCGGCTCTTTCTGCGGCGTGGCTGAGATGTCTTCAGCGTTTCTCAGTCCTCACTGCGCATGTCCGTATAGCTTCCGCTTTCGTCACTGCGTCGATGAATGGGCTTCTTCCTTGAGCGATGACGTGTGCTACAGTTGTTTGCTCTTTATTGTCCAAATCCACAGAATTTTGTAACTTTTATCAGTTTGTTCACATATTCCTGGTTTTCACAGTCCTAATTTTTGCAAAACATATGCAAAATAACAGTTATATTCATCTTAAATCCAATGTATTGAAGTTTAAAACAATTAAATATATATTTATATTAAAAAGGCTCTCAGATTAAAATCTACATTAAGGCCATTAAGGGGATAGGGATCTCAGCCTATGTATCCACCAGCTCTCACTTTGGAGAGTGCTGGTTGTCAGATCTCCTCCTCTCCAATGCGCCTTAACCCTCTCGATACCACACCATATTAAACCTGCTGGATTTTTGTTGTGTTTTTGTAAAAAATTTTGATACAATGTGATTAGCATAGCCCTGTTTTATATTATTTATATGTTCCCCTATCCTTTATTTTCCTGTTTTTTTGCCCACTTATTGGAGGCCACAAGGGCACTCCAACAAATATATGACATCAGTTGTGTCACATTTGATTATATCATGAATTTGGAATGTTTCCCCAGTTATCCTGCTAACAAAGATTTTGGTCTTTTTTGTGTACCTGCACGATCTACACAGATTGCAGGGAAAAAAAAAAACTTTAAACATTCTATGGGGTTTTTTTGTTCTTTATTTTTCTTGTGAGCACATACCAGTTTTTGTTTTAAATTAGGGGCCCCTTGGGGGAGAATTTTTGGTTTTTCTTTGAGTAAAGGTTCCAATGTTTGATCTAAACTTAAAACCTCCCAATTTTTCTCAACAATGTTTTTCATTTCCTTTGCTCTTGGATTATATTCAGTTATGAAGCAAAAATCAAAACTGTCCTTTTTTGTTTCCAATGGGCCATGAACAAATTTGCGAAGTCTGACACGATACGTGTCTCCATGGCAGTACCACAATTCTGTATGTAATACTGGCACTGTTTCCCCATTTCCTTTTGAGGTACGATCTGTTATCTGCTGTGCCCTTTCCCCTTTTCCAGCTTTGAATGACTGCCCCCATTGCTACAGAGCAGCTTGTTTATATAAACTATCATTGTGTTTCTGAAGCAAATCACTAGTTCAGTGATCCCCAACCAGTAGCTCATGAGTAACATGTTGCTCTCCAACCCCTTGGATGTTGCCCCCAGTGGCCTCAAAGCAGGTGCTTATTTTTGAATTCCAGGCTTGGAGGAAACTTGTGGTTGTATTAAAGCCAGTTGTATTGCCAAATAGAGTTTTCTGTAGGCTGCCAGTTCACATAGGGGCTGCCAATTAGCCAATCACAGCCATTTGTTGGCATCCTCAGGAACTATTTTCATGTGTATGTTGCTCCCCAACTCTTCTTACATTTGAATGTGGCTCATGGGTAAAAAAGGTTGGGGATCCCTGCAGGGCAACAGTACATGATATTTTTATTACTTTCAGACACTCCCATTAGCTGCTGGAAAGGTGTTTTTACTTTTTATTTAGTGTTCTTACTAAGACTATTTGGTATATTTACTAAATGTTCGAGAAACATTCCCCTATTTTAACAGCAACTATAGCTGCTCAAACTTACTCCTGCTTTAGCCATTAAAACCAGGGAACATCTAGTAATTGCTGGAAGCAGTCACAGCTAGCTCATACCATCAGTGAGAACTGTTGTGAGGATAATGAATTTGCAAGTAGAAGTTTTTAGGTAAAGTAATGTTCAGTGTCAATATGTGAATGCAAATCCCTATCTGATATCTTCTGTTTATATCACTGTAGGATTTTGTGTCCACAGACAAAACAAGTGTGACCAAGTATCTGTTGCAGTTAAGGGGGTTGTTCACCTTTAAATAATTTTTTCAGTTCAGTTGGTTTCAGAATTTTTTATTCAGAATGTTTTATTTTTCACCTTCTTATTAGGGATGGGTGAATTGTTTCACCGCGAAAATGACGCCCATAGACTTGTATGGCATTGCGCGTTAAAATAATTAGAAACCCATAGACTTTAATGGGGGCCTGCGACATTTAGAACAGTTTACAGGATCGGCGACCCCCCCTCCCAGAGCTGCATCAGAAGGAGAGAAATGACACTTTACACTTCAATATTAGAAAAACCGTCACACATAGAAAATAGAAAGTCATTGGAAAAAGTCGTTATTTCTGGTGATCTATCTGAAACCAACTAGTTGTTTGAAGGTGAACAACCCCTTTAACGTGTCGGTACTTTTTCTGCCGAGAATGCTCTACTGGGCCTTTATGGGCTGAAAGGCACCAATACTGGTGTGTCTACTTCCTTGATAATTCCCTGTATGCAGTCAGATTTATTGAAATATTTTACCATAACTGTCACATTTTCCTTCTTCTTATTTTAAAGCGATACGATTCTCTGAAATAAACGTTGAATGTTTTTCTGTGTTTTTTTCTCCATAGGAGATGCTAATAGACAAATTAGTGAATATAAGTTCAGACTTTCAAAATCTGAGCAAGATATAACAACGCTGGAACAAAATGTATGTTTTCTGTGGTAATATATTACCAGTTTCCTTCAATATAACTTCCCTTACTTCCAATAATTAGTACAGATATTTATTCCCATGCTGCGATTGTGCTATTTGTTATTTTCAGCCTAGTGACTGACCCTCTGTTAGTTCAATTTAAATACATTGACTGTCTGGGTTTATTGCATTGAGCCAAACAACTTTTAACTGCTGCAATGGAAACTCAAATGGATGTATTTTAATTTGCTGTTTCACCTATGAGGGCAGTACTGGCAGTTTGTCTTGCCTCTGTAGACACTACGGACGCAAGTTAAAAGGACCGTCAACTCAAAAAAAAAAGTCTAATAAAAGAGAGCCTAATTCTAAGCAACTTTGTAATATACATTAGTTACAGATTTGCTATATGTTTTAAGTTATTTGCATATGTATTGCCATTGAAAGCAGTGTTATCTGTTCCTGTCTATGCTCTGCCCTTATGACTGAGACTGTTGAAACAATTTAAGACAAGCCAGCTGATTAACAGACCTGTCTTTGCTGGGTAACAACCAGGAGTTAAGCAAATGCTGCTTTCAATAGGAATTGTTTTTACAAATAATTTTAATAGCACTGAAGCTTTTTAATAAATTCATATTGGAAAGTTGCTTTTATAAGGCACATTTTTAATTTGGGGTTGACTTGTCCTTTTAAGTGCAAAAATTCATACTTTCCACATTTTTTCAGAATTGTAGCATTTTTGTGCTTGATACTTTGCTCAAGCTGACAGAATGCAAGGAGCATATTGTGCTTGTTTGTAAATGTCGTTTGAGTTGTATCTGTGTCACACAGTAAGGGAATG
Organism: Xenopus laevis; assembly: GCF_017654675.1. NCBI lineage: Eukaryota > Metazoa > Chordata > Amphibia > Anura > Pipidae > Xenopus > Xenopus laevis. The sequence continues at coordinate 64,415,167 of NC_054381.1, read as the reverse complement.
TGATATTTCTGTTTTTTTTTAATTGCATATGGAAATGCAAGCACTAAAAAGGGCAAAATGGTGAATAAATCAAGGGCTGGACTATAAAAAAAAAAGCTGTAATTTGGCCAAGTGCTGGTTTCCATGCGTGATTATTTTGATAAGGAGCAACTTCAAGTTGTTATTTATAAATCAACCCCCTCCCCACGCAAATGCAATAAATACTTTGTTTTATAGGTCATGAGGCTTGAAGGACAAGTCGTAAGGTATAAATCAGCAGCTGAGAACGCAGAAAAGGTAGAAGATGAGCTAAAAGCAGAAAAAAGAAGGCTTCAGAGAGAGGTATTTCACTCCAGCTGAAATCATTGTTTCATTGCATCTGTTTTCATTGTCACAAAGTAAAAACCTATTTCTTAAGGCTTTTCTTATAGGGCCTAAGGAATTTTTTTAATAATTATCTTATGCTGTATTTGCTTTCATCCTGTATTTTAATATACAGCACTAACCAGCACTCGTGGGCGTCTACATAGTTTCTCCAATTATGTTTTGGGGGAAACAAAATGTTACTGGTACTATCCCTTTACATGTTACAGAATTGTTTCTGTATTCAAGCAAGCAGTGAACAGACATATATTGTTTTTGCTATTTGCTTTCATTTTGGGTGGGCGTCCCCTTTAATCCTTATGGCTATAATGCCTATATCATGTCTAAAATATTAATAGCAAAATTAATTTCCCCTTGAATCAGTTATCTGGATCACTATTGACTGCCTAGTGTTGTTGTTTTGGTTTTTTGTTTTTTTTTTGAGGTTCTTCTCTATTTCTGGTGACCATGGTGGCAGGTAGAAAAAGGGGTTACAGTGTAAATGATAAAAACAGTCCTGAAGATAAAAACTCAGTGTTTCCTTGTTCACAACAGCTTCGAACTGCTTTGGACAAGATGGAAGAGATGGAAATGACAAATAATCACTTAGTGAAACGGTTAGAGAAGATGAAAGCCAACAGGACTGCACTTCTGTCTCAGCAGTAATGAGAATCCAATGAACCTAATGCACTGCTCCTATAAACCAACACCCTCACCTTGTCTTACTATAGGACATCTTCACTAGCACAAACGGTGCAATTGCTGCCTTGTCTCAAGGGCTGAGCTGCAACATGACAAGTTGATCTTTTAATTTATGAGAGGATGAGACAAACTGACAATGAATACCATGGTGATTTCCCTCTTCAGTATATAGATTGGGGTACATTCTAAGGTGACGCTCAACACGCTGGATTCCCTGCTTTGGACACATTTTATTATCTCCACGTTATTTTAATTGAGTTTACTCACTCTCTGTTTAGTTTTTGTTTCCTCCTGCTGATCAACACCCACCTGAAAATGATCTGATGATCTGCTGAGACGTAAGACTTTACCCGACCCCCCCCCCCTATCCTGCAACTGTTTAAAGAGAAAACCCTTTTCTTGCCAAATAAGGAGTCTGATTCACTTCCCTGCTTAATGTGTCATTTACTCTTCTGCAGCTCTGTCTCTGCTTTCTCTGCAGTTATCAAAAGGGGAAACAAGTGACCAATTTCTACAGTATTGTGCCAGGCAACTGCATTGCAGCCGGAAAGGGGTTAAAAGCAAAGTGCCTTCCTAGATTTCAATTCAACTTTAATGCTGTTAAACTGTGCAAAGCTATTACACCTAATTGCTCTAACATTTATACTTAGAAACAGTACATATTTGGGGAGAGGTGAATAATGCATTCAACTTTATACCTTTTGAACAAAAGAAAAAAAAACACTTTTGTAAAATATTTTAATTTGTATAACAAATGTTTAAGAACAAAAAAAAAAAACAGGTATTGTAAATACATTGTGCTTTTATTGCATGGGTGATGGCACAATTGGGTAACTGAATTTTAATGAGGTTAATTGGCAGAAATGATAGATATGATACTAAAATACTAAGTATATTGTACAACTGTATAATCTGCTGCTTGCGTGCAAGTTCAGTCCTCAAGGTAAAGCTGAGGGACCTATTAAATGGACACTCTAATGAACACATCATTGTAGTTATTCTGGAGTTTGTGCATTTATTACAGGCTAACGCGTTTCATGCATGGAAGCTGGCTACAAGTTTACTACCTATAATGCTTAAATCATGAAAATGTAATAAGCTTCATCTCACTGCAATAAGAAACTTAAACAACTAAAGATTTTGTATTGTTTCCGCAATAAACAAGTTACTTTTCACTCTTCAACTCTCTGCATCTGTCTCTCTTCATGCAGGAGCAGGAATTCGCTTTTGATTGGCAGTTAGGCCCTATACAGCCTTTGGGGGGGGTTTCACTATTTGTCTAGAGAAGATGTATTAGAGCTCACGCTTACAACTGGCACTGTTGGAAATCCTGTTTTTTACATGCAGGATTCAGGGCCGGAACTAGGGGTAGGCAGAGTAGGCGACTGCCTAGGGTGCAATCATGGGGGGGCGGGGCGCACTTTTAAGGGGAATTTTTTTCTTTTTTTCTCAAACCCTGGTTTGCTTGGCCTTTTAATCGTTTTTCAATATTATAAATCACCTGTTCCAACCCCCTCTTGTCCGTGATTCGTACTGCAGTTAGAAGCACTACCCACCTCCCTCTTGGCAGCTGCTGGCACAGGTAAATATTTGTAGGGATGCACAGAATCCAGGATTCAGTTCGGGATTCGGCCAAAATTCAGCCTTGCAGCTGGATTCGGCCAAATCCTTGCGTCTGGCTGAACAGAATCCGAATTTGCATATGTAAATTAGTGACGGGTAGGGACTTTTTCCTTACGCAAATTAGGATTCGGTTCAGTATTCAGCCAAATCTTTCACCACTGAATCTGGGATTCGGCAGAATCCCAAATAGTAGCTTTGGTGCATCCCTACATATTTGTGGGCAATATGATGAATTTTTGGCTCCTGCTGGCACAAGTACATATTTGGGGGCAATATTGTGTTTTTTGGCTGCTGCTGGCACAGGTATAGATTTGGGGCAATATGAAGGTTTGGCTGCGGCTGGCTCAGGTACATGGGGCAATATGGATGGTAAGGTGAGAAATGGTAATGCATCACAGGTACACAGATGTTTGGGGCAATATGATGGATTTTTGGCTCCTGCTGGCACAGGTACAAATTAGGGGCAATATGATAGATGTTGGTACAGGTACATGGGTCAATATGAATGGTAAGGTGAGAAATGGTAATGCAGGACTGGGTGGGGGGCACTGATTTTAGCCCTTGCCTAGGGTGCCAAAATACCTTGGCCCGGCTCTGGTAGGATTTGTGCCAGAGTCCGTTATTTTGCTCAAGAAGATCTGCTAGGAAAAGGAGCCTCCCTATAGACTTAGCTGTCAATCAAAATCTGACCCCAACTTCTTAATGAAGAGAGAATGAAGAGTGACAGGTTGCTGAGAAAGGGACAGTAAAGATTAACGGATTATTTCATAAACGGTACAGTATTTTTCATTGGTTATATTTGTATTTCAAGGAGATGAAACGTGTATCAAATTTTTATTTTCGTGATAGATCCGCCTTTAAGACGAGTAAGCATATCCCATTCCTTGTTATGTGTTTGTACTCACTGCTCAGAAGCACTAAACTCGGATGCAATGCAACTTGATGCCAAAAGCAGGGGAACATATAAAAAAAACTGTAAAAGACCTAAAGCAGTGACATGCTGATAAATAGGAATTTATGTGAAATACTGATGGAAAGAAGTAAAAGCATCATTGAGCAAATACTGGGAAAGTAACATGTGGCATAAAGAATACAGCAGGTATCAAGCACAGAGCTTTACACTACTTTAGTGTTCAAACCATACTTATCTCTATCCTAGCGTTTTTTCTTGCCTGGCCAGTATAAATAAAGCTTGATGATAATGTTATTAATAATGAAAGAATTGGAATTCTGTGAATTGTACTTGAATTATGTGAAACATTTTTAAGCATCTCTCCTTAGACTGTCCCTCTCTTTGCAAGCCTAAAATGAATACCACATCTTTCCAACACCTTGAGGTCCCTCGTGGGTGGCTAAGCAATAAAACAGCATATGGACTATATGGATACAAATAAAAGGGCATGGATAGTAGGTACTATACCAACATGTACATGACAAAGGTTCTTACTAGGAATGGGTCAGCTCAAACAGCCGAGTGAGATCCATGGCTCTATTCTAAAGTGTAGCTGTAAAAATATCACCTGAATAATATTAGGGCAAATGTATGTACAAGAATAAGCTAAAATAATTCCTGAGCAATATGCAAAGTTGAAAACATACTTCATATCACTTACTGTTGCAATAGGCGGCTGTCTAAAATAGTAATACATTTATGGGACCTGTTATCCAGAATGCTCGGGACCTGGGGCTTTTCGGATAACAGATCTTTACATAATTTGGATCTTTACAACTTAAGTCTACTAGGAAATCATATAAACATTAATAAACCATATGGGCTGGTTTTGCTTCCAATAAGGATTAATCTTAGTTGGGATCAAGTACAAGGTACTCTTTTATTATTGCAGAGAAAAAAGAAATCATTTTTAAAAATTTGGATAAAATGGAGTCTATGGGGCAAATTTACTAAAGGGTGAAGTGACTAACGTTAGCGAAAATTCGCCAGAGTGACGTCATTTAGTTACTTTGCTAATTTACTAACAGCTGCTGTCGTAACTTCGCTAGTGAAGGAGATTCTAGCGCTACTCCGCACTCTTACGCCAAGCGAAGTTTCGCTCTGGCAAAAGAGCATTACTTCGCAAATTCACTAAGATGCGCATTTTACTGAATGTTACCTCTTGCGCCAGACTTGCCTTCGCCACCTCAAACCAGGCGAAGTGCAATGGAATGTATAGGGCTTCTTCAATTTTTAGTTGAAAAATTTTCCCAAAGTCCCAAAAAACGCTGGCATCTTTTACTTTTTTTCAGGGTGATAGGCTGCAAAAGTCCGTAAATTTTTTTTGGGGTACCCGGGCTCCCCCATACATTTCCTACCATATGGCACATAAACTATACACTGGGCACATGTGTAGGGGATTATAACAACTCTATTTCATTTTATTAATGTTCCCTGGCCTTGTGTAATGTATTTGATGCAACATATACGTCCATTCAACTTCGCCAACTTTCGGTGTCCTGGACGCAACTTCGGATATTAGTGAATTTGGTTTGTCCTGGTGAATCTACTCCTGGCGAAGTGTTGCGATGTGAGTGAATCCGTCGCTGGTGAATTTACGGAAAGGCCCCTATGGGAGATGGCCTTTCCGTAATTATGTTCTCCGCATAACCAATCCCATACCTGTAGTTCTTTTTTTTTTTTTATACCGAATATAACACATCAACACACCAATTCTATTCTTTTTGGAAGGGTCCAAGCAAGCACTGTAAACCTAAAAACGTGTGCAAAGATAAGTGCATTGAATCATGAGTATGAAAAGGCCCAGATCAGCCAGTATCAGGGAGCAGTGGAGAGAGTTGGGGACAGGGATCATCAGCAGGACTTGAGGTCCTGGACTAGGGGAAGGCAACCAATAGGTATGTGCCTTGCACCCCCAATGTGTTGTGCCCTAGAACCAACCTCTTCTAGGCTACCCCTAGCTCAAACCTGAAAATGCAGTTTACAAAATGATCACTGTCTTATTAATAAAACAATAAATTAAGGTTATCAGACAGCTTTTATTGAAAAGTGGTGCCAACCGGAGAACAAGTTATGAAAAGATGCAATGTTATTACCTATCAACACATGAAGTGCTATGAGCAGTGACAGTAGTGACAGCACCTTCCAAGCAAAAGTCGTGTTATATCTTCCCTGCACAAAGACGATCACCTTGTCGTGGCAACGGGCGACTAATCTCCCCGTTTGCCCCCTACCCTTAGGACTAGAAAAGGTTGAATTAACATTAGAAAGACAAACAAATAGTGGGTGTGTATTAACCAGTTACACCCCATCATTATCAGTACAAGTTTGCACTTATCTTGCATTCTTTGTACAAGTCCGATAAGAATCACTTCCCAGTTAGAGCTGATATTACTGTGCACATGCTGTACTCTACAACTGATGATGTTTCTGTATCAAGCAGCAACGAAATGAAAAGGCTGCATCATAATAGACTGTTATACTTCAAGTCAGAGTAGGGCTATTTGCTAGCACTGAATTGAAATAGAAATAATAGAATAGAAATAATCTGTCTTTCTAAATGAAACATTGTGGGGCAGATTCATTAATGGCAGAAGTAAAAAAATTTGATGTTTTGAAAATTTCAGTGAAAACACTCAAATTCGCATTGTGAATTATCCACACTTGATTCGAGTTTTAATTCGAATTTCGAGATTTATCATACTCAGGCCCTTTAAAAACTCAAATTCGACTATTTGCCACCTTAAACCTGCCGAATTACCGTATAAATCAGTGAGAGAGGACCAGGGATCGATTTGGTGATGTTTGCAAATTGAATTGAGATTTTTAAATTTGAATTGAGTTTTTCTAATGCGAATCAAATTTGATTCAAGTTTTCAGTTGTTTAAAGGACAAGGAAAGTCTAAAATAGAATAAATCTAGCAATGCTGTATTTTGTATATTAAACATAAGCATGAACTTACTGCATCACAAAGCCTTATCAAACAAATAATTTATGCTTTTAAAGGTTGGCCACAGTGGGCTGTCATCTTGTAACTTTGTTAAACATCTTTGCCTGACCCTGCACATGCTCAGTGTGGTCTGGGCTGCTTAGGGATCATCATAAACAAAGCTGCTTGAATTCTGCATGACTGGTAAGTAAGGCGAGGGCTCCCCCTGCTGTTCATAAGTATGATTGTTTCCCTGCTCAGCAGTTAGGGACCATCTGACAATTCCTATCCACAGCAGTAAATGAAGGGAGAATTTCACTGCATACAGTCAGGTTTCTTATAAAAAACGGTACACATCTTTTAAATTAAAGTATATTGGAGATGGGTTTCTTTTTCATTAAAAATTTTGCCTTTCCTTGTCCTAAATTTGCCCAAGTTGAAAAAATGTAATTTTATTTATAAATTTCAATTGGTCGAATTTCGAGTTTATGGAAGTTATTAAAAAAAAAAAAAACTCATGAATTTGAAATTCGACCCTTGATAAATGTGCCTCTTAAAGTGACTAAGGAAGGGGGAAAATTGCAGTTGGTTCTGTTTTCTCAGTCCACAGGAGTCAATCTGCAAAATGCTACCACCTTTCAAACACTTCATATAAGTCAGGGAGAAGGATGCTGCCGTTTTCTGTAAAGGGCTTTGGAGGTAACAGGTGAGTCCTGAAGGCTTTGTATAGAACGTGTAGTCCAGCGCCAAGAGGATGACCCTGTCAAAGATTCATTGTCCTAAATAGATGGAGAACATTATTTAGTATTTTTTTTTCAGGTATATATAAACAAGACACTAGTCTACAACCTTTTGCAAAATGACATGTGTGAATGCAAATTGTACAGCTGCTAAGGAAAGGATACAGTAGAGGTGAGACAAAGTATAGACATTTTATTTACTGAATGAGCTGCTGGATACACAGTGGCCACTAGTCTCTAAACTTTTGTTCCATTATGTACAGAGATTTGTTGCATGTTTCCAGGACAATGTTTCGCAACATAAGGTTACTGATATACATGGCCCTGCTGAGGAACCTTTAGCTAGTGAAGTCCTATTTATCAGTAGAGTCCTGCGCGGAACCAATTTCTAAGACCCAAACCCAAAGCCCGCGACCTGAACCGCAACCCGCATATTTACCCACTTTGATCCGCAACCCGCCGACCACCATAAAACAGGAAGTGAAGATGGTACTGTACAGCGGAAGTGACATCGTCAAAAGTGGGAGGGGACAAGTTTTGTAAAAAGTTTAAAAGGAGTAAAACATAGACAATTTTACGAGATAAGAAATTTAGATGAGACCTGCAACCCAAGCCACAGACCCGCAACTCTGCAAACTCGCTGGTATACCCGCACCTGAAATTCCTTCCCTTATTCCACAGGGTGCCTACTTTTTTTGTGGGTAACCCGTGGGTACCCGACCTGCTGCAGGACTCTAAGTGACAGTTCATTTCATATTCATTATGGAAAGCTCACATTTACTTAATGGGTTTACATGTGTATACACTGGAATAATAGGAATCAATATATACAAAGAGGTCAGCTCAGGAATTCCTATTGGATCGCTTATGTCCCTGTGGGACATTGCAATGCATTGTGGGTTCTGCAGTTCCTGCATGCTGTCTATAAGCTGTGGAGAAGTTGTTACAATTTGTAACATCAGTGTTTAGTCCCTGCCAGGATTTCAAATGATGCAGAAAGAGAAAAACTGGTAAACAGCTGGATTTCAGCTTTTCTAGTGTGAGAGAACACAACTGCACTCTCCACACTATCGATGTGCCCCCCGCCCACGTAGGAAAGGTAAGCACTGAGGCGGCTCTAGAATCTCCCCCCGCAAATAACTTATAAATAACCATAGAAAAGACTTAATGAGTACATATTACAAAGTAACTCAGAGTTATGTTTTCTTTTATTACGTAAAAAAATATTTTGGTGGACATTCCCTTGAAGTATTAAAGCCTGCAGTCATACTCAAAGTTTACCAAAATAAATGTCTTTAGAAACCTGTTGGCAAGTATGTCTTCCAATTGGATATTCCAGTGAATAAAGAAACTGTTGAGGAGGTTATAGGGACAGTGGTGCAAAAAACAGATGCAACACGCCATGGTTTTTTTGAGTTTTTTTTTTGCATCATGTCCTGCCATTAGCTGCTGTGGCCTTTGTTCTTGCGCTCCTGAAGAACAAGACCCCAGATGCAAATGCTTTAAATGAGTATTAAAACACAATTATGTGGCCCTTAGTGCTCTAGGGAAAAAAATAGCATAAAGTGAAATATTCGAAAGCTGCTGCTCTGGGTGTGTTAATTCTAAAAGTGCATGCACCAAAGCTATGCTGGAATTTATCCAAACTATACATTACTAAGGGACAAATTTCCTAACTGGCTTCGCAGCCATCGCAACACTTCGCCAGGCGTAAATTCGCTAGACCAACGCCAATTTACTAAAGTGCAAACTTGCATCCAGGGCGCCAAACGCTGGTGAATTTTCACTAGCGTTACTTCGGCAATCAAAGCAAAGATGCGCTAGTGTTGCCTAATTTGCATACAGCTGGAAATAGTAAAGTTGAATGGCCATATATGTTGCAGCAAATACATTACATTACACAAGTTTAGGGAACCTTAATACATAAAATATAGTTGTTATAATGCCCTACACATGAGCCCACTGTATAGGTAATGTTCCAAATGTTATAAAATGGAGGGGGGAACCTGGTTACCCCAAAAAAAAATTACGGACCTTTGCAGGCTATCGCCAGCGTTTTTTGGGACTTTTTGAAATTCTGAACTATAAATTGAGGAAGTCCTATGCACTCCATTGCACTTCGCTTGGTCTGAGCTGGCAAAGGCAAGTCTGGCAAATGAGGTAACATTCAGTAAAATACGCATCTTAGTGAATTAGCTAAATCCAAAATTTTATTTTAATCCCAGAATAAGCCCAACGCAAAACAAATTTAATGTTCAAATTACTGTATTACTGAAAGATTCTTCTAATATATATTGCTTCCGAAAGGAGTAAAACATGGAACATTCCTTGCTAAAACTTTCAAAGCACTCCTTCTCATCATCCCAGTTAAAGGACCAGTAACGTCAAAAAATTTTTTTACAAAATTAGTTAGTATACATCGAAATATAAACACCAACACACTTTAAAATTTTAAATTGCAAAGCCTTTATTAAAAAATAACTTACTGAAACTCCACTTCCTGTCCTCTTCAGAAACGGCGATACGGCGACCATCCTTCCTGCAGCAGTTGATTTCTTCTCCCTGGCTATCTCTCCTGGCCACTCTATGTCTGCCGCGCTCTGCCAGCAAGATTGACAGCCAGCTTCTTCTTCTCCAGTCACTTCTTGATGCAGCCGTACTGGTCCTGGTGGTGATCATCTATGGGGCTTGCACAAAACCGGCGTGCGCTGGACTTCTCCCTGCACACTCGGTGTGCTGCTGCTGCGGACTCTGAGCCCTGCTGCCCCTTTGTTTCCCGTGCACCCTGTGTAATGGAGGTCCCTGCTGACTGGGGGTCTGCGGCGGAGAGCGCTTGTTGTTGCTCCCACCGCCGGGCCTGTCACTCCTGATCGCTGCTCTCACGGAAAGTAGCGCCATGGAGAGCCTGTCAGGATCTGACAGGAGAGCCTCTCAGCGTGGCGCTGTCCCAGGCGCTGCCGCTTGAACTGAAGCTATCGGTGGAGAAGTACACAGTACAAGGAAAACCGTCAGAGTTTCCGTGCAGAAATGCACGCTTGTGGAGTTCCCTTCAGTTCAGACGGCAGCGCCTGGGACAGCGCTACGGACACCACCCAAAAGCAGCAGCACTGCGGGACAGGCTCTCCATGGCGCTACTTTCCGTGAGAGCAGCGATCAGGAGTGACAGGCCCGGCGGTGGGGAGCAACAACAAGCGCTCTCCGCCGCAGACCCCCAGTCAGCAGGGACCTCCATTACACAGGGTGCACGGGAAACAAAGGGGAAGCAGGGCTCAGAGTCCGCAGCAGCAGCACACCGAGTGTGCAGGGAGAAGTCCAGCGCACGCCGGTTTTGTGCAAGCCCCATAGATGACCACCACCAGGACCAGTACGGCTGCATCAAGAAGTGACTGGAGAAGAAGAAGCTGGCTGTCAATCTTGCTGGCAGAGCGCGGCAGACATAGAGTGGCCAGGAGAGATAGCCAGGGAGAAGAAATCAACTGCTGCAGGAAGGATGGTCGCCGTATCGCCGTTTCTGAAGAGGACAGGAAGTGGAGTTTCAGTAAGTTATTTTTTAATAAAGGCTTTGCAATTTAAAATTTTAAAGTGTGTTGGTGTTTATATTTCGATGTATACTAACGAATTTTGTAAAAAAAAATTTTGACGTTACTGGTCCTTTAACCTATTAGAAAAGCAGTAAAGTTGCTGAATAATGATGTGCAAATTAATCAATGCACATTCCTTTGTCCTGTTTTATTTGTGATTTAATATCTGTGCAAGTGCATGGATTTTTAAAGCAGAGGTTTTTAGTTTCAAAGTAAAGATCATAAAATTAGAAAGTCATTTATATGGTTTGTGGCATGTTGGTTTTTACCAACCCTGGTCACTCAAGAGTTAAGATTTTTTTTTTTTTTTTTTTTATCAGCGGCAGAGACAGAAGCAGAAAGGCAAAATTCAGTCCACCTTGTGGGAATAGACAGAGAAGGCCTCTAACTATTATATACAGAATACAGTATATGTTTGTTAGCACTTATTTGCCGCTTTAGAACAAATGGCCACTTTATTAACCTATTGGAAAATTGTACTCTGACCTCCAAGTGAGGGTCAAGGTTGGCAAACAGACATAGCTAAAAGGAGACCCAAAAGGCTACTCTGTCTCCCTTACTGTTTAAGCAAGCTTGCTATCATTATATTAGTTAGTCAATAAAGGTATCCCCTTTATACCATTATTTTTTTATTTCAAAATGGTTGCCCTGTAACATTTTTACTGGCTAACACGGTACAGCAACTTTACCTGCAATATATATATATATATATATATATATATATATATATATATATATATATATATATATATATATATATATATACACATACATATAAGTTAAACAAAAATGAACCACACTCACAGGACTTATTTGGTGCAAAAAAGTAGTGGTTTTATTCCGACATTTAGGCTCCTATACTCGAGCCTTCTTCAGGAAGTTCACTTCCTGAAGAAGGCTCGAGTATAGGAGCTGAAACGTCAGAATAAAACTGAGGACCGAGTTGACTGCTCGAGGCGGGGATCCAGCTGAGGACTGCAGTGGTAGCTCGAGGCCGGCTGAGGTCAGTGGTGACTGCTCCAGGCAAAATCTCCATCTCAGGGAAGCGGTGGCCCACTCGAGGCCGGCTGATGACTGAGGTGACTGTTCGAGGTGCGGATCCAGCTTAGGATGGCAGCTCAAGGACGGCCGAAGATGGTGGTGACTGCTTGAGGCTAGGATCCAGCTGAGGATGGTGGTGGCCACATAAGGCCGGCTGAGGACGTTGGTGGCTGCTCGAGGCAGATCTCCAGCTGTGGACGATGGTAGCCACACGAGGCGGGCTTAGGATGGCGGTGGCTGCTTGATGCAGATCTCGAGCTGATGGTGGTGGTGGCCGCTCGAGGCCGGCTGATGACTGAAGAAAATGCTAGAGGATCAAGCTAGGCTGGTGGCGCTTGACGCCGGCTGAGGACTGAGGTGACTGCTCGAGTCGGATCTCCAGCTGAGGACGGCGGTGGCTGCACGATGCAAGCTGAGGCCGGCTGATGACTGAGGTGACTGCCCAAGCCGGGGATCAAGCTGAGGACAGCAGTGGCAGCTCGAGGTCGGCTGAGGACTGAAGTAAATGCTAGGGGATCAAGCTAGGCTGGTGGCCACTCGGACTGAGGACTGAGGTGACTGCTCGAGTCGGATCTCCAGCTGAGAAATGCGGTGGCCGCTCAAGTCCAGCTGAGGACAGTGGTGACTGCCGAGGCGGGGATCCAGCTGAGGATGTTGGTGGCCGCTCGAGGCTTGCTGAGGACAGTGGTGGCTGCTTGAGGCAGATCTTGAGCTGAGAAATTTGGTGGCCGCTCAAGTCCAGCTGAGGACTGAGGTGACTGCTCGAGGCAGAGATCTAGCTGAGGATGGGAGTGGCCGTCGCACTCGGACCAGAGACTAGGAACGGTTAGTGACCTGTAAACCATTATTGTATATTGAAATATGATGAATTACACAACAGGTTCGGGGCATTTGCACTCGAACCCACTCGGTAAAAGGGTGAGCGCTGCAGGAATTAAGCCTGCATGATAATAATAACTATATAGAAAGGTAGTAGGATTTGAGCGCATTTGCATATTGGGCTTTGGGCTGAGAGGCACCCCCAAGTGTCTCCAGCCTTTCCTTCTCCTTTAAGTAAAATAAAAAATCTCCCCAGCAGTTGGAGACTACCGGTGTAAATCCAGTGGTGGCGCTGGGGGGAAGGGGGGAGGAGTCAATAGGAGTTCTGTGGCACACGCATAGGATGTGACATCATGGACAATCGTGTGCATGGCGTCACTGCCTCTAGCTGGATGACACTGGACGTAAATACAGCTCTGCTCATATATAAATTCTAAATTGCAACCTTTCTTACTGGATTAGAAGATAAACACTACTTTAAGAAGCCTTTAGAGGTGGTTGCTTTGAGTTCACCTTTAAGTTAACTTTTAATTTGTTTTTGGTCTTCATTTTTGTAGTGTTTTAATTATTTCTAATACTCTTCAGCCTCTTTACAGCTATCTAGCTGTTGGGGTTCCTGACCCTGGCAACAAAAACAGTTGCTCTGTGAGGGTACAATAATATTGTTACTATATATTTGTTATCTTTCTAGCCATTCCCTCTTATATTCATCTTCCATTCTCTCATTAAAACCTCTACCTGGTTGCAAGGGTAATTTGAACCCTAGCAACCAGATAGATACTGAATTCCAAATTGGAGAGTTTTTTAACAAAAAGCTAATCTAATTCAAGAAAATTACGGTAAACTACTACTTTAAAACACTGCTCTAACCCAAAATCACCACTGCAGCCAAATGATGTTAAAATGAATGCTAGCTCCAAACATGTGTAAGTACTTACAGATAATATCATTATAATTACAGATAATTTCATTATTATTAGTTTTCAAAGTCAAAAATTAGTATTTGGTAAAATAATTTTTTAGAAGAAACAAAAACACAAAACAAAAGTCAGTAATATAGACAGTTGTAGTTCAGTCCAAACAAGTTTATCAAATACAAACATGCTGAAAAAAATTCCAAGTGTTTCTCGTACATACAGTAATTCCTGGGGGAAAATAGGTATCAGGTAATAACATGACTTGTTTAAGCTGCTCCTCTGGTAGCACAGTGCTGCCCCCTGGCAATCAATATTAAGGTTTCCAGTTCCACAATATTTTCTAATTACTGGAATGTTATGTAAATTAATATTCTATTTTGTAATAATAATATGGGATCACTTTATATAATATTTTGTTTCATTTGATAGTACATGCATTTGGCACTATTTTGTGGTATGTGAACTATCCTCTGCTGTGTGGTAAAACTTTTATTCAGGTAAATTACTGAGTATATAGTTAAAGGTCTTTAAAGAATAAATACCAATATGTTGGCCTCAGAGTTCCACAGTGCTAACACCCTATCCATGTGTGATTCAAGGTGCAAGATCAAAGAATTTTGTTTATATAAACAGAATGGATTAGTACCCAAGTCAACATTTCAGTCCCCCAGTGACCATATACAGGTATATACCAGACCAGTTGCAGTAGCTCCAGGGTTCCCCTGCATACAGACACACTTGTGCTTACCAAGGAGCAGGAACACAGCCAAACACATTTATATTGCCATTTGAAAGTCCTGCAACTGCACTTGAGCCCTAAGTTCATCATAGAAACATTATACAGCATTTAGGCAGAAACACAGGAGTATTACCCCATTTATAGAAATTGATTTACATGACATTCATCATGTAAAACACAATTAGACTATTATTAATCTACAGATTTGCAGATTATCCTTAATACAGAGCTGAACAAATAAAAAGAAATGGACTTAATTTCAAAAGAGAGAGAATAACATATAGACATATAGGGGTAAATTTACTTAAGGTAACCCTCGATATTCGACTGTCGAAGTTAAATCCTTCGACTTCGAATATCGAAGTCAAAGGATTTAGTGCTATTCGTTCGATCGAACGATTAAATCCTTCGAATCGTTTGATTCGAAGGATTTTAATCCATCGATCGAACGATTTTTGTTCGACCAAAAAAAGATAGCCAAGCCTATGGGGACCTTCCCCATAGACTAACATTGACTTCGATAGCTTTTAGGTGGCGAACTAGGGGGTCGAAGTTTTTTCTTAAAGAGACAGTACTTCGACTATAGAATGGTCGAATAGTCGAACATTTAAGTTCGAATCGTTCAATTCAAAGTCGAAGGTCGAAGTCGAAGGTCGAAGTAGCCCATTCGATGGTCGAAGTAGCCAAAAAAAACATTCGAAATTCAACATATTTTTCCTCTATTCCTTCACTTGAGCTAAGTATAGGGGCGATCCTGGCCCCTGCTGCCCCCCCTCCCCTGGAAATCCGCTCTTAAAGTACCAGGAGCAGCATTTTTGCTGCCCCCTGGTACCTAGTAGGCGACAGCCTCAACTCGCCTCATTGGTGAAGCACCCCTGGCTAAGTAAATGGGCCCCCTAGTCTTAGGCAGTTCAACAGGATGAAATATATATAATACCTAAGTTTAGTGGGGGTTTAGAAGATATAAGTTTGTCTGAAAATGAGCTAAAGCCCACTGGGGATTGACGCAGCCAACAAAGGAATGATTGCACAGCATGTCTTGAAGACCTGAAAACAAAATACACGTCTGTACAAAATAAATATACACCTTGCTATTGTTTTTTACTATTATCCACTAACTCTCCTCATCATAGGCCCTTAGGGTAATGCAGGCTGGTGGTACAAGTACAAATAAATGACAGGACTGGTTACCCTTTGGAGCCTTGGAGTGCATGTAATGGAGTCTGTGAACATTACTGATACTTGTGCAGATGGGACCTCTAAACAGCACTATTGTTGTGTGGCAAGCAAGCACAAGTTTTAGGGAGTACAACTACAGTCTTCACACACCACCCTGTTATTCTGCAGCATGGTCCATAGCCACCGTAGAGTGTTTGCTATATGGTAGGACCAATGCTAGGCTCCCTGGTATCGGCCCTTGCTTCCGCCTTTAACAGCCGCCTTTCACCTCGGGAGAAGCCCTCAGCTAATTGGATGCCAGCGCCGCCAGGTCTTATAAAGAGAGGAGTCAAGCTAAGGTTTCTGGACAAGCAGAGGGGCATGATCATTATACAAAGTCTTGTAGAAGATCACAGTTAAAGGAACAGACAGAAAACGTAGTCAAACAAGCTGGATCGGTGCAGGCAGAATTCAGGCGAAGTCAGACAGGCATGGGTCAAAACCAGGATATCAATCAGAAGAGTCAGACAGGCACGGGTCTGGATATGGATTTCAGAATAGTCGGTTACCAGGCAGGGGTCAGGATCACAGAAGTCAGATAAGTCAGGCAGGCTGGGGTCAAAAACAGGAATCAGATACTAGATAATAGCAAGAACGCACCCAGGAACTCACAAAGACGAACCGTTTGAATTTGGCGCCATTGCGCGCTAACATCATCACGCCAGCGGCAATAAAAAGAGGAAGTGTGTGCCGCGCGCTCCCTAAGGAACCGGCGCTAAGAAGCAGAGGATCAGAGTGGCGGGCCTCCCCGCCGACCCCCTAGACCACCAGGGTGAGTAGTTATTACAGCTGTGTAGAATGCAATGGTTTTGCACATTAAAGATGAAGGAAAGGTGAAATCATTGGGGGGTGCCAAATGTTAGGCATCTCCCAATATTTATAATTGCTTACCTGATACCACGGGGGAATGGAACATGAGGCACCCCTCATGTTCGATATCATTCTGATTGCCCCCATATATGGATCACCCCATGTTATTATTTTCATTATAATATTAGATACTGGAAAGTCCTAATATTATATTGCAGAAAACTGGCTTGAAACCAACAACCACCTACAGGGGTCATTAATCCTGGGCACTACTAATGCATAATGTAATGAGGGTGAGGGAGGGTGTCCCAGCAGGCCATACTAAAGTGGGGGAGATGTAACCATGGCAGCTCATACTTGAGGACTCACCTTTGTGGGAGTATGCGCCCAAATTTACAACTCTTACCTCAGGAGGATACAAAGAAATTCTAGCTTGGCATGTATATAGGGTTTCTCAATGTTTTTATCCTTTTATTTTACCTACTGTTTGTATTTCTGTATTTTATATATGTCTTTTTTTTATATAAATGCCTTGTTCATTTCTGTAATATTATATATAAAATGTAATATGCTTGTGCTCTAAATGAATGCTTGTGCCTAGGTGTATTAACTTGTGTGTGTGTGGAAAGGGAAAGTTACTGATTTATATGCTAAATAACTAGTACGGCTAGCCAGGGCCGGAACTAGGGGTAGGCAGAGTAGGCACGTGCCTAGGGCGCAAAGCTGAGGGGGCGCCAGGCACGTTCCTGCTCTGTCGCCTACCCCGTGTCCGGTCCTGTATCTCCCTGACTGGCGTCTGTAATTTCTGTTTTAAATGCGCGCATGCGCGTAGTTTTGCGCATGCGTGCTAGCGCGTAGTTTTGCGCATGCGCGTTGGTGCGTAGTTTCGCGCATGCGTGCCGGTGCACACTAAGCCAGCGCCGTGCCCGGCCAGGTTGCCTAGGGCGCCTGGCCGGGTTGGCCCGGCTCTGCGGCTAGCAGGAGAGTGTGTTTGAATGTAATTTAACCCTTTAGCTGCTTGAGTGCTTGTTGAACTAGTAGGATCTAATCCTGACTCTCTACCATAGGAGAGAGTGTTCGATGCATTGGTGTATTGTGAGTTATTACCTGTTATAGAGAGCAGGGGAATAGTCACATTAGGTTTCTATCACCTGTTAATGATAGATGGTGGCTGCAAATTAATTTTCTGGATGTTTGGCTGATAGTGTCATTTTCCTGACAGTATTAATGTGTTCTTAGCATACAAATAATATAAACACCCTGGACTGTCAGGCACATAAAACTCCAAGGGGTGGTTCACTGTTAACTTTTAGGTTTTCATTAATTATATAGTTTTGACTTATTTGCTTTATTCTCCTGTCTCTTTGACTATGTGCTCCATTGATGTGTTGCAGATTTATTAAGGGTCGAATTGAAAATTAGAATTCGAATTTTCAAATAGTTTTTTTGGTCAAAACTCTCAAATTTGAATTGTGAATTATCCAAACTCGATTCGAGTTTTAATTCGAATTTTAATTTCGAGATTTATCATACTCTGACCCTTTATAGGGGGGATTCCTACTCCTCAGTACTTTCTCGGTCTGGCTTTCCGCCAGGAATATTTGAGTACCTACACCTAAGCTTGGTCCCAAGTTCATTGGCCCTTTTTGTCGAGATCACCAGTGGCAGTTCGTCTTCAACTACCTCCTGAGATACAAATTCCGAATGTCTTCCATGTGTCTCTCCTCAAACCTCTGACGCCCGAGTGTCAAACGTGCGCAACATCTTGACGCCAGTGCGTCAGAATGGAAGTCAAGGTGTGCAACATCAGCACGCAGCGTCATGACACCAGCACGTCCATTTGGCGCCAAAACTGGCCTATTTAAGACGCCAGAACATTACAGACCTTGCCCAAATATAGGTTCATCTTATTGAGTTCCTGGGTGTGATCTATTGCTAATTCCTTTGATTCTTGTTATTGACCTCAGCCTGTTATTTGGATTACGAACCTTGCTGCCTGGATTGACCCTTTGCCTGCACTTTGTTTACTCTTTTGCCTAACCCTTTTGATACCACGAGCTGTATCAAACTTGTAGCTTCCTCCTTGGTCTGCAAAATCCCAACAGAGCCTTCGGACCCTGACACTTACATCTCGACATTTTTCTACATTTTTCACTTATGCAATGGCCCCCCCCCCCTTATGTCTTGACTTTTTTGACATCCTCAATGGTCTTCCCTTTCATCTTGACATTTTTCACATACATAATGGTACCCCCTTACATCTTCACAGCTATCACATATCCCCACTTACGTCTTTACATTTTTCTCATACGCAATGATACCCTTTTACATCTCAACATTTTTCACATATGCAATGGCACCCCTTTATGTCTTAACATTTTTCAAAATGTTTTTCATACACAATGATCCCCTCTTACATCTTGACATTTTTCAATGTCCTCCCTTATGTCTTTAAATTTTTCAACATTTTTAACATACGCAATGGTCTGCCTTATGTCTTGACATTTTTTTACATACACATACACCTTTCCGCCTTTACATTTTTTACATTCACAATGATCTTAACATTAACATTTTTCAAAATGTTTTTCATACACAATGATCCCCTCTTACATCTTGACATTTTTCATATTCCCAATGATCCCCCTTACATCTCGACATTTTTCACATACACAATTGTCTCCCCTTACATCTAGATAATGACGATATCCCCTTACATCTCGACATTTTTCACATACGCAATGGACCCCCCCTTACGTCTCAACATTTTCCTACATTTTTAACATACACAATGATCCCCCCTTACGTCTCTACATTTTTCACATACGCAATGGACCCCCCCTTACGTCTCAACATTTTCCAACATTTTTAACATACACAATGATCCCCCCTTACGTCTCTACATTTTTCACATACTCAGTGGTCCTCATTTACATCTTTACATTTTTCAACATTTGTAATATATGCAATGGTCTTCCTGTCAAGATTTATCACAGACGCAATGGTTCCCTCTAACGTCTCAACATTCTTTACATACGCAATGATCCCCCTTACATCTCCACATTTTTCCACATATGCAATCTTCCCCCCCTTATGCTTTGACATTTTTTCTATACACAATGGTCCCCCTTTACGTCGTTACATTTTTCAACCTTTTCCACATATGCAATAGTCCCCCTTATGTCTTTACACTTTTAGACATTTTTAACATAGGCAATGGTTCGCCTTACGTCTCAACATTTTTCACATATGCAGTGGTCCACCCTTATGCCTTTACATTTTTCAGAATTTTTTACATACGCAATGGTCCGCCTTAGATCTCGACATTTTCCGCAAATGCAATGATCTCCCTTTACGTCTTAACATTTTTCACATATGCAATGGTCCCCTCTTACTTTTCAACATTTTTCACGAACGCAATGGTCCCCTCTTACATTTCGACATTGGGCCTCCTCTCCCCCAGGATACCCTCTATTGTTACATAGGTGTAAAAAATAATTTTATTGGTCTGGAAATGCAGTCTCATTGCTGAATTTGATGATGCAAGTTCAGGTCCCACCTTCAGACCACCATTATGAAACAATTCACAAAATACAAACATAGTGTAATTATGTGCATTTTTAAAGTTTCCAAATTGTTCAACCCATGTCTACTCAAGTGTGCTTTCCCCAGTCAGATGTTGCAGTGGTCACATCCCCCCATGTCCCTGTCACAATGTAGACAGTTCATGAGGACAAGAATGTGGGAACATGGAGTAACAAGGGAGCAGATGGGAGGGTTTGGCTACCAGTCAGGAGGAGCCTTGCCGGAAGTTTGCCTGGCTACTGACCTAAACCATGATTGGGCTCAGTTACCATTGAAAAATTTGTAATTTTCTGTTAGAGTGATTCTGCAGATCTTTAACAAAACAATAATGATCCAAACTTTCAAAGCTGCCCAAAGAGCTCACAAACTTGGATCTCATTAGGTCATCATTTGTGTCAGAGACACTGCATGTGCTTTTTTTTTTGGATCTGGGCTACTGATGAGAAACAAACAAAATGCTCACATCTTAGTAGTGGAAGGAGGAGGTTGTTGTAGGAGGTCCAGGTGCAATGCCCTGAAACTGTGGATTAAACCATATAGTAGTAGAGCAGGCACTGAAAGAGCAATCTTCCAGACCAGTGTCGGACTGGCCCATAGGGATACCAGGAAAACTCCCGGTGGGCCCAGGTGTCAGTGGGCCTCTTGCTTATAGCCATTTGGCCTATTTCATGGCCATTCCCTATTTCTTCTTGGCAATAAAGAGGCTTAATAATGGAAGAATAGAGTATAGTATGTAGAGAAAAAAAACTAGGAGAATAAAGAGGTTGAGGAGAGGAGGTATAATAGTTTGGAAAGTGGGCCCTCAGCCTAAGGTTTTCTGGTGGGCCCCTGGCACCCCAGTCCAACACTTTTCCAGACAGACGTGTAGTTTATTTGGAACACAAGGACACATCCTTAAGCTTTTTGTATCTTACAGACACTTAATCATAGGCTGATGAGAAACAAAGCTTGGGTTGCCTGATCACTTAAAAATGCAGGGACACCTCTAGAAATTTCAGCTGGAAGGGCTGAGGGATTGCAATTTCATTTAAATGCAATATGCTTTTATTAGACGTGGGCCATGCTGTAGTATGGTACTGGCTACTGGAATAATAGTATGGTGGAATGGGGCATTTTTGGAAGAGGCGTGTCAACCTGTAGAGACATTTTTGGGAAAAAAAGGAGCAGTGGGTCAGGGTCTGAAGTGAGTAACTAGAAAAGACCCTCAATGATTCTACATTCGAATGATGTGGTGGGGCCAGGCATCGCTGAACTGCACAACTCTGAACGTCACCTCACGTTCTATATATTTCGCCTAGTAACTGCAAACTATGACTAAACGTATTGTTGTTCCAGAATCTATTGTATATCACGCGTCCCAAAAGATATAACAGAAACTGAGATGTTCCATCAGACTATACGAAATTGACATAGGAGGTTGTAAAGGAGGCGGCAGTGGGCGGGGATAGACTGGAGTTCCCGGCTTTTGGGAGATAATGGAGAGCTAAATAACATTTGCCTCGCCTCCCGTGCAAAGAACAAAGGTAATCCTTCATTGGCACTTGCTGTGCATGTACAATATTTTAATCGCACGTCAGTATCGGTTGCCAGTTCATGGCGCAGCGCTGGTGTGTTCGTGTATCTATGTTAGTCCTCTCCTCGGAAAGTAGTTTAAAGAAGTAGCGCCAGCGACTGTGCGGGTACATTGAGAAGCCAACGTTACTATGCAGCTCATAGAATGAGAGCAGCTGACTGCAGACATGATTGTGTCCTTCAATCTGTTACTGAGGCCCAAGCGAGAGACAGTAGCGGGTTAGAAACGTTCATGTGCCCCCTCAGATATGCAGGCCCAGCGCGCAGGTGAAATTGCGCCTTACTGCCCAATCTGCGCATGTATTCTTTCTTATTAACGGCTACTCTATTATGTTACTCCTTATTCTTGGGATTCTAGTTTGTTTTGGTAAATCTGCAGCCATACCAAAAGATCAGACTTCTTCAGGAACTTCTATGGGCAACATCACTTTCAGTTGCATGTCTGCATCATCTTTGGTCATGTTAAAGGGATACTGTCATGGGAAAAAAACATTTTCAAAATGAATCAGTTAATAGTGCTGCTCCAGCAGAATTTTGCACTGAAATCCATTTCTCAAAAGAGCAAACAGATTTTTTTTATATTCAATTTTGAAATCTGACATGGGGCTAGACATTTTGTCAATTTCCCAGCAGCCCCAAGTCATGTGACTTGTGCTCTAATAAACTTCAATCACTCTTTACTGCTGTACTGCAAGTTGGAGTGATATCACCCCCCTCCCTTTCCCCCCCCAGCAGCCAAACAAAAGAACAATGGGAAGCTAACCAGATAACAGCTCCCTAACACAAGATAGCATTTCTGTTCTAAAGTGCAGGCACCAGTCACATGACCAGGGGCAGCTGGGAAATTGACAAAATGTCTAGCCCCATGTCAGATTTCAAAATTGAATATAAAAAAATCTGTTTGGTCTTTTGAGAAATGGATTTCAGTGCAGAATTCTGCTGGAGTAGCACTATTAACTGATGTGTTTTGAAAAAAACATGTTTTCCGATGACAGGATCCCTTTAAGAGTGCAGCATAATGAAGTCTATTTTACTTTCATAAGTAGTGGTATATTGTGTACACACCACTTACACCCAGTAGTGCAAATGGAAGTTACTGGGCCCCACAGCAATATTATGTTGGGCACCTCTAAACTATGTGAAATAAACCAGCGGTACACAGTATAACCCCCTTTAAACTTTACTAAACTTACTACTAACACCCAGTAGTGTAACTAAAGGTTACTGGGCCCTGCAACAGTGTTATGTTGGGCACCCCTAAACTATGTGAAATAAACCAGCCAAACAGTATAGCCCCCTCTTTTTGCAACGAGGGCCAGATTTGGTAAGGTGAAAATGTTTGGTGGCCGACCGCTCAGCTTGACATTCAGCATGACACCGCTATCCCTTCCGAGGTAGCTAGCTTGCGATTTAGGACCTAAACAGAAAGATGAGCAATACAAAATAGCAATAATTTGTAGCCTTCCAGAACATTTGTTTTTTTAGATGGGGCCAGTGATCCCCATTTGAAAGCTGGAAATAGTCAGAAGCAGAAGCGATCCTAGAGGGGGGCGGGTCCTGGTGCGCGACGCGCAGCCAGGCCCCGCCCCCTCCGTACGGCCGCATTTGGCCGCATTTTCAGCGGCGCATGGACTGCCGGGGGGCCCTGAGGGGCTGCTCCCCCGGTAGTTCCGCCACTGGTTAGAAGAAAGGCAAATAACTCAAAAACCATACAAAAGATATAATAAAGGCCAACTACAAAGTTGCTTAAAATAGGCCATTCAATAACATAATAAAAGTTAACTTAAAAGGTGAGACACCCTTTTAACTGTTTTGTCCACAGGCTGAAGTAAAACCATATGGAATCTATGGCTCAAGACATCAGACAACTGGAGCATATTTCATTTACCCTTTAAGGAATCACAAACAACATTGGGAACAACATTTATCTTGACAACTTTACCCATTCCCCTAGGAGGCTTTATTTATTTCTGCCTTCGTTGCAAATGTTCGCAAGACCTTACAATACAAAAATATATAAACATGATTAGAGCGCACTAATTCTAAGATCCAAATATCTATCAATAATTTTCATGCCTTCCCATCACCAACTATTTTATTTTTGTCCTGGCCCAAAGGAAAGTCACCTCTTCAGTCACTTAATTTGGCCATAGAGCACACTAATAGTGGCGGTACCGTGACCGACAGACGCACGTACCAATCGCATTGCTACATGACCCCTCTACCGGCAGGTACCTAACAATCTCTGGCCAATCAAAGCATTATATGGGCGGGACATTGCGCCTTGTGGCTGCTGTCAATTCATTAATAATTGATCCTGAGACAAATTTACTTACTGATTACTTTGCATTTTGTCACGAGAAGCCAATTTAGCCCCAACAGGAACGACACGAGAACAAGGAAACTACCGTTACACATCACTACTCTGCTCACTCTGTGCTCTGACAAGGAGGGCAAAGGCAGGGGTGTGGTGAGAGTGGCTCGTCACTAAGTGCCAATACGTGTTTATTCCATCTCCGGGAGTGAATGATCCTGATCTCACTGTGCTGGTGGGCCGCATTATTATTAATTTCATGATGGAGGCTGTGGGCCTGTGTAAATGTGAAACCGGGCCTCAATTGGCCCGTGGGCCGGACTTTGGACATGCCTGAACTAGAAGTTACTGGACCCCACAGCAATGTTATGTTGGGCACCCCTAAACTATGTGCATAAAAACAGCCATATAAAGTATAGCCCCCCTAAACTTTACTAAACATTTCTAACACCTAGAAGTTACTGGGCGGCACAGCAATATTATGTTGGGCACCCCTAAACTATGTGAATAAAACCAGCCATATAAATTATAGCCCCTCTAAACTAGCACTTCAATGTCACGTAACAGGTATTCTTTCATCTGTATATTATGTTTAGCTTTTTGTATTTAAGCATGTGGGAGGGGCTTTCACCTCTACACCTTTATATACCTGTATCCTGTATTATCAGAATACAGGTATATAAAGGTGTAGAGTTTCTTTTAAAGCTCCATTCTGTCAGGAAATGAAAATGAAACCTCTGTTCCCTAGTTCTACATTGCATAAAACGGAGAGACGTTGCGACATTCATCAAGGTTCAATAATAATATGATATCAAGCTTGTTTACAACTTCCTTGTTTGGGATTATTTATGATTTTCCACCATATTAATGACGCCACATGATTTAAAGGTACAACAGCATATTGTGAATCTGATTTCTTAAAGAAAAACTATAACCCCAAA
Organism: Xenopus laevis; assembly: GCF_017654675.1. Taxonomy (NCBI): domain Eukaryota; kingdom Metazoa; phylum Chordata; class Amphibia; order Anura; family Pipidae; genus Xenopus; species Xenopus laevis. The sequence goes on along the minus strand of NC_054381.1, from coordinate 64,390,341 downwards.
ATGAACAATTAAGCAAAATATAATTTACATCATATTAAGTGGCATATTAAAGAATCTTACCAAACTGGTCTATATGCAGTGCCTTGCAAAAGTATTCACCCCCCTTGGCATTTTTTCATGTTTTGTTGCCTCACAACCTGGAATTAAAATCGATTGTTTGAGCGTTTGCACCATTTCATTTACAGAACATGCCTACAACGTTAAAGATGCATATTTTTTTTTATTGTGAAGCAAACAGCAAATAGGACAAATCAACAGAAATCTTCAGCGTGCATAACTGTTCACCCCCTTAAAGTCAGTACTTTGCAGAGCCACCTTTTTCGGCAATTACAGCTGCAAGTCGCTTTGGAGAAGTCTCTATGAGCTTGCCACATCTTGCCACTGGGATTTTTGCCCATTCCTCAAGGCAAAAGTGCTCCAGCTCCTTCATGTTGGATGGTTTTCACTTGTGAACAGCAATCTTCAAGTCTGACCACCGATTCTCAATTGGATTGAGGTCTGGACCTGATTAGGCCATTCCAACACATTTAAATGTTTCCCCTTAAACCACTCAAGTGTTGCTTTAGCAGTATGCTTCAGGTCATTGTCCTGCTGGAAGGTGAACCTCCCTCCCAGTCTTAAATCACGGGCAGACTGACAGGTTTTGCTCAAGAATATCCCTGTATTTAGCACCATCCATCTTTCCCTCGACTCGGACCAGTTTCCCAGTCCCTGCTGCTGAAAAACATCCCCACAGCATGATGCTGCCACCACCATGTTTCACTGTGGTGATGGTGTTCTTGGGGTGATGGGATGTTTTGGGTTTGCACCAGACATAGCGTTTTCTGTGGTGGTCAAAAATTTATCATATGACCAGAGCACCAGTGCCTTCTTATTTTTAACTTTAAGTAATGGCTTTTTTCTGTTCAACTTTTCCATAAAGCCCATCTCTATGGAGTCTACGGCTTATTGTGGTCCTATGGAAAGATACTCCAGTCTCTGCTGTGGAACTCTGCAACTCCTTCAGGGTAACCTTTGCCCTTTTACATCTCTTGCCTTGAACCACCATTTCATGATGGTCTGTGTGCTGCCTCAGAGATCATCTGACCAGAAATAACACAACTCTAACTGTAACAGGAAGAAGTGTGGAAGCAAAAGACAGAACTGTTTGTTAATTGGCTCATGTGACCTAACAAGTATGGTTTGTTATGTTTGTGTGCACCGTGAATCCTACAATCCCAGGGGGTGGCCCTTATTTTTTAAAATGGCAATTTTCTATTTATGATTACCCAATGGCACATACTACTAAAAAAGTATATTATTGTGAAACTGGTTTATTTACATGAGGCAGGGTTTTACATATGAGCTGTTTTATGCAATATCTTTTTATAAAGACCTACATTGTTTGAGGGGTATAGTTTTCCTTTAAGGTATGAAGATACAAATTACGGAAAACCACATGTCCCAAGCATTCTGGATAATAGGTCCCATACCTGTACTAGTGTATTTTCCAGGTTGATTGAAAGAAGTTAAGTACACATTATACAAGGCATTTTGTCACTGCCAAAGCTCAAAAATGTAAACTACATCCTATGGTAATTCTAAACCAAAATCAAACTACTTAAACCAAAAACAATGGTAAAACCTAAAACAACTTCTATATTAATTAAACCTGGCATATAGGTGTAGAATAGCTATTAAATACAATCCAAAATTAACCAAAGTATTGTTCTTAGAAACAGAATTGCTGCTGTTAAATCCTGCTTCATAGAAGCTCTTAAATCTGATTTGATTATTTTTAGTACTTGTATTTAAAGTTGTTTGGAGTCGGAGTCAGTACATTTTTGGCAATTTGCTTCCAACTCCACAGCTCTGCCTACCTTCCCCAGCCGCCAATCAGCAGAACAATGGGGTAACCAGATAACAGCTCCCTGACACAAGATAACAGCTGCTTGGTAGATATGAGAATAGCACTTAATAGTAAAAATTTGGGATGCACCGAATCCACTATTTTGGATTCGGCCGAACCCCTGAATCCTACGCAAAAGATTCGGCCGAATGCCAGTCCGAATCCTAATTTGTATATGCAAATTAGGGGTGGAAAGGGGAAAACATTTTTTACTTCCTTGTTTTTTGACAATAAGTCACGCATTTCCCTCCCCACCCCTAATTTGCATATGCGGATTCGATTCGGCCGGGCAGAAGGATTCGGCCTAATCCATATCCTGCTGAAAAAGGCAGAATCCCGAACCGAATCCTGGATTTGGTGCATCCCTAGTAAAATCCACGTCCCACTGCTGCTACTTCAGTTACATTGAGTTGGGGAAACAATAGCCTGTCTGAAAGAGGTTCCATCATGAAGTGCTTGCTCATTCTGAAAGCTCAGGATCAGGCACAATGACCTGAGATGGCTGCCTACACACCAATAGTAATGTTAAAAAAACTTCCTGGTTCAGGAATAACATATGGTAGAGTAAATAATTATGTGCCGTGTAAACAGTGTAATTTACAAATAAAAACTACACCATAAAAATCATGACAGAATCCCTTTAACCTCACCAATTGTTTGTCCATGGCCGTACTATTATCACATATTTGTTGAGATACAATGGATTCATCTGTGTGCCGCAATGCAGTTTTAAAAAAAAAAATGCTAATTTAGGCCAGCACAGAAGCATTAGGCTATGGATACACAGGCTGTTGTCAGCCTGAATATTTTTGCAGGCTGAGACAAACAGATGCCCCTGCTCCATTGATTTGAATTCAGTCGGCCTGTGTGCGCCCACACACAGGCTGAGGTCAACCCAAATCCTAATCTCAGCTTCAGCTCTGCTGTGTGTGACACACAGGCTGACCAGATTCAAATCAATGGAGCAGGGGCACTGAGCAGATCTGCTTGCCTCAGCCTTCAAAAATACTCAGGCTGACAACATCCTGTGTGCCCATAGCCTTGCTATTTACTTACAGACACTTATCTTAGAGGTGCAGAAGGCTTTGTGTATGAAAACTTATACTCTAGAAATTTTAAAAGCTCAGCAAATCTCTTTACACAATCTTTATACTGAATAAGCTTGAAACTAGAGGTAATTCTGAAAATGTTAACGCGTGCCAATATAAACCGAGACAAGGAAGAATATTAGTTTCTATTATTGCTAGGGTTGTGTTAGAAATTGAAACCGAAACCTCTCTTCCCCAGTTTTACGTCACACAGAAAACACAGAGGGGGAGGTTTAAAAGAAAACACGGATGTATTCGTGTATTAGTGACTTCACTACAGCTGGAGAGTGAAGCTGCTAGCTGTTGCTGCTGGATCTGTGTCTGTTCTCACTTGATGAAAGAGGTGCTTTTTTAATATCCATGATTTATTTTAAAAGCCAGGGTAAGGGAATTTAATTAGATATATACTGTATATATGTACATATATTAAACACAGCCAATTCGGTTTTGCACTAAAATAATAGCTTCTGTATTATGCTCATTAATTGTGTGGCTTCCTGACAAACTGATTATTTTTACATCTACACCTCTTGTAATTAATTTAGCGCTATTTTACAGCGATTTTGCATGTTTATAGATTGTATACAGATGATATGCTGCTTCATTTCTCCTCTGGGGTATTAACCATAACATTTGTAATTTGTCCTATGGGTATTAGCTCTACCATTTGAAGTTTGCCCATAAAAAACCCCATAAATAATAAACATTACTTTAACACTTGTTGATGATAGCTGTGTGCCATATGCCTTAAAAATTGGATAAATGATTCAGAATACTCCTGATTCAGAATACATTTGCTTAGCCTCAGCAATCTTTGCTATTCTTAGGTATTCATAGAAAACCAATGGATTTATATGCTCCCATGCCTCTTGTAATTTAGACCAGCACACTATACTGTTTACTAACAAATGATTCTCATAGGATAGGTGCAGAAGCCTTTGTGTGAGAGCTTATAGTTCAGAAGATTTGAAAGCTCAGACCTTTCTATGCACTTCTCAGCAGAAAGCATTAAAATACTAAAAAATAATGTAATAATAAAAAGATAACGAGTTAGCATATTAGGTTATTTTATGGCTAGGTATGTGTCAGAACATAAAACTGAACCTTTGTTTCCCAGTTTTGCATCACAGAAAAAAGGCAAGGCAGTGTGGGAAGGCTTTAAAGAAAATGCGGATATGTTAGCAGGGGCTGGGTTTTGTTGACTTAACTACAGCTGGAGAGTAAAGCTGTTAGCTGTTGTTTTGAATCTGTTTATTTTCACTGGAGGAACGAGATGCTGTTTTTATATTTATAATTTGTTTAAAAGAAGAGAAAAAATATATATATGAATATATTATGTATTATTTCTATGTTATTTTATTTTATATTTGTTTTCTGTGAAATAAATTTTATGGTAATCCGATGCTTAAATGCTATGATTAACTCAGTATCATTCTTAATACTTATGTTGCTTCCTGGCATGTTCCTTATTCCTCCAAGTATCGTGGAATACAGAAACTAGAGATCACTTGAGCCAGAAAGAAAAAGTTTGAACTCACCAAAAGTCAGAACACTGCACAAAAAATGACAGTGATAATATAGTCTTTTCATTGTCACAGCAAACAAAGACAAACTACTCTCAGGATGTTACATTGTTGTTTTGAACTCAAGGCCAAACAAAGTGGAGGCCTGGCTGAATGTCTGTGAGATGGTAAAATGTAACTACGTTTTAAAACCCAGACTTTAGAAGGCAACTGAAAATATTATTTGTAGCATACTATATGCAAATTATACATTTTGTCTAGGCAAACTGTTTGTGGAAGGCAGCATTGCAAACTACATGCTAAAATGTCACAAATGCTCCAACGATGTCTTCAAGCCTATTTATCATTATTAGCCTTTAACAACCTTTGTAAAGTATTGCATAAAGGTGTACTGTATAATGATTTTCAGTTGTCATTTTTCAGTGTAGTTTAATTCCCAGTGTAGCTTACAGTCTATTAGTGATGTGCGGGTCGGGGTTTTCCTGACCCGCCAGCCGCCCTCCCTCCACCTGCGCCCACCCCACTTCCGGGTTCCATTTATAGACCTGCGCTGCCCGCCCACTGGTGACGTCACAAAAGGGGCGGGGCGGGGAACGCGTCTTTAAATGTTTAACCCGGAAGTCGTTCTTGGCAATTTTTCTTTATGACTATGAGGAAGGGCGGAAGTGCCCAAAAAGAGTCAGGCCTATGATGCTATGGGTGTATTTTAATGTTGATAAATAAAGTCTCACATTTTTAAAAAGGGAACATTTTATAAGGATAATAATAATACCAGGAATACATAAGGCCTAAATGTATTTAAATAATACATATTGTGTGAATGATGTCCTTATGGATGATGCTTAGTGATGTCAGCAGTTACAATCGGTACTTGATTGATTTAACTTCTGTCACATGACATACTGAAACGTATACTTTATTATAATAAAGTACCCCTTGTTGTACAGTGTACCACATGGATCCGTTCTAGCCCTATACCGGTAATTTCAATATTTTTACTGACAATTGTATGGTATAGAGGGGAAGGTGTCCAACCTACATACTTTGTACATTTTTAGAATTAAAGCTTAATTTTCTCGTTTCGCTTTGCTGAAAAAAAGGTGCTTTTTGCGGCAACTTTTCCCTGGCAAAATACATTGGAGTCTATGGGTGGTTTTATGTGGCGACACTTTCTGCATTGAATATATTGGGTTCAAGGCACTAAGTTTGTCCAGGAGTAGTAACCCATAGTAATCAATAAGATTTTTTTTAATTTAAACAGATGACCGGTAAATTCTACCTGCTGATTGGCTGCTATAGGTTACTGTTACTGGGCAAACTTTGTGCCTTTTTATTATATGACCCATGGTATTATTCAAAAATACTTTGGGTTCTATGGGCGTTTGTAGCTGTGTTTTTTCATGGAGAAAAGTTTAATGTCGGTTTTGTGAAAATATTCACGGCAAAATGCAGAATTTCTCCACAAATCCAACCTGCCGAAAAATTTTGCTCATTGTTAATTACAGAGTTTGATCTGGCAGATGTAAGTAGTCACTAGAGTTGACATTCAGGCAAAACAGAAGGTTTATTCTGTGATAACACACTAAAATAGTGTTAAAGAAATGCTTATAACCTTTACATTTATAAGCAGAATATATGTACTCAGGTTACTCTGTGCATCTTTGAAGAAATGTTGTCATATGGCAGTGATTTATTATTGTTTGGTAATTTTTTAATTAAAATTTTTTTTATATTTTTAAATTTTATGTGAAACCTCACTAAGCCTTTTAAATTGAATTTACCCAGTTTAATAAATCCGCACCACCACATTATTTTATATATATTTTTTCTCTCTCCTACCAGAGATTCCTTAATACCAGCATAAACCTAGAAGAATAGCTGCCCTATCCTTCATCAAGAAAAGAAAGTATGAACTTCAGAGGAGGCCAGTTCATGTAAGGAACCTTTTTGTAATTTTAAAGCCTAATTAAAGTTTCAGACCTTTCAGATGGAATTGTAAATATGGATACAATTATGACTTGCTTGCAAACAAGATGCTGGAAGAGTGGTAACTTCATACTGTTTCCTTATAGTTATTTCAAAACGACAAATTGCATATATGTAAGAGTCTCTACATTATTGGGCTTCTATATACTTAAGATAAATAAAGGTTTCTACTTTAGTATTTGCAACTCTTCCTGTGGGCCACCTGCTGCTATTACTTGTAAGAAGACTTTATAAATATATATATATATATATATATATATATATATATATATATATATATATATATATATATACTATTATATAGCGGGGTTCTGCCATTATGAAATGCAGGAGTCAATGGGCACATGTGCACTCCCCTGTAGTGGCTTTTTTATGTATTTCACCCGAATGGAATTCATTAGTTAATCGAGTCCATTCTTCCCTGTATGGGCTGTACCCACAGCACCTATCACTCTGAACCTACGAATGCAGGTGCCTTCTTTTGTTACTTAGGTTAGAATACGAAAAGAAAGTAAATCCAAACAAAAACAACGATCAATAATAACCAAAATAAGAAACCATTTGCAAAGGACATGCATGCTGCCCCAGGTTGCTTGTGTAATGCAGATTTGTGTGGACCTTGCAGAAAAAAAATATTTATGTATTTTGAAAATTACAAGGTGTAAATCTGTTTGTTCCTCCCAACAGGATAGATCATCGTCAAATTGCAGAGAACTTAAAATTACAAGGGAATGACTTTTATAAAAATGGTCACTATATAAAAGCCTGCCAGACATATGATGAAGCAATTGGTTTTATTTCTCAGATTATACATTTGGGGTAAGCATCTAAACATGCCAAAACTCCTCACAGTTTATTCTGATTTGTTCTGAAGAGATTGTAAATTAGACTTAATCTATCTGCTTTCTAAAGTGAATTCAGTCCTCTACCCTACAGCTTTGTATACATATGCACATTGACAAGTGAAAATTTTGACTGTCACTGTGCATACTGTGCATATAGAAAATGCACATGATCCAAAATGAGAGAAATCCTCTTTGTGTGTGAATGTCATATACCACCCATATCAATGTTGCACATACTGTATGGGGCAGTTGAGTGTGATTTAGCCTGTGCTCCCTTAAAGGAGAAGCAAACCCAAAAATTAAAAAAAACAACAACCCTACCCTACATACCCCCTCCGTCCTCCCCCCAGCCTAAGTGTTACCCCGGGCAAATGCCCCAAACTTTTTAGTTTGGGCGCCTTCTTCTGCCGCTTCGGTAAACTTTGGAATGAGACTGGCGCTTTAGCAATTTTCTTGAGTTTCGGGGCATTCCAAGTTGTTGCGAAACAGAATATTGCTCCAACTGCGCATGCGACGCTCCGCCGGTCTCATTCTCGAAGATAACCGAATAGAGAAAGATGGTGCCTGTGAACTCCGCTGGACAGAATCGGCACGGAGGGGTAAGTAAAGACTTTGCCCGGGGAACACTTAGGCTGGGGAGAGGAGGGAGGGGGTCTATGTAGAGTAGGGGGATAGGGTTTTTTTTACCGTTTGGGTTTGCTTCTCCTTTAAGGCAAAGTGCGAGCTTCAGCACTCTTCATACTTCCAACAATTCCAACAATTAGACCCTAAACAGCTTTAGTGCAGGGGGGAAATTTTTTGTGTTTTGATGGTAAAATTTTTGGAAGAGAAAAATATGGTGGGCAAAACACCAGAGAGTCATTTTGTGTGTCATAGGCCTAACTGCTTACTTGCTCATTCTGTAATACACACTACAGTAGAACTCAGATTTTATGCTTTCCTGTGGACCTAGAAAATCAAGTTGATTAAAGTCCGGGAAAATGTAAAATCTAGGAAGGAAAGATTGCCACTTACTTACACCAAACAGCAAACAAACAATGTAATTTCCAGGAAAGCGTAATCTTTGGGTATGTAAAATTGGGTTGTACTGTATTTACATTTTAGTCTGTAACAATGCTTACAAGTGGATTTAAATACCCCTCAAATTTTAGCATTAACTCCTCTACTGCATCACTCGCTGCTTTCCTAAATTGGCTGTATCCACATTCCGCTAAGACCAATGTTGGTGCAGCAGTGTTGGCTGCCCCCATCTTCCATCCTTTGTTTCCAGCCTTAGCATCAGAGATTGGTGAGCAGACACATTTACACACTAGAAACTGTCTGGTGATCATGGACCACTTGCTCCTGATCACCAACACTGCAGTGCAAATCTCGTTTTCTCTTGACACTACAGGGAACTGCTAATTTGTGAAAGCAGTGATTAATTGTGAGGGGCCTCTGCAAAAATCTAACAGCCTTTATGAGAATTAGATGAGGTATAAAATCAGGACTCCTTTACATGCTGATAAATATATTAATCTTTGCAGAAACTTTCAGAGGGAATTGTCAGTGTTGTGGTACAACCGTGCCAATGCCTTGTTCAAACTCGAGAAATGGCAGGAAGCCTTAATGTCAGCAAATCAAAGCATTACATTGGATCATCGATATGTCAAGGTATGTGAGTCTTAGTTTAAAAGGCAAGGACACTGGTGACTGACAATTTGTTAGGTGCCCCCCAAGTGACTTTAATTGCTTACCCCATGCTCCAGCAGTGTGTGCCGCTGCCATCTTCACATGTACTGTATTCCCCATGGAAGGTCCACAATTCCAGACTTTTCTAAAGATTCTGAACTGTTCATGCATCAAACCTGACCTGACCTGGCAAGTCGGATACTTTGGAAAATGGCAACAACTTGCCCTGTTGAAAATTAGACGGGCCAGTGCAATTTCTAAGTAAAGGTGGCCATACACGGGCATACTTTTATCGTTCTGCAATGAACGTATATTGTTAAACAATTGTCTGACAATTATTTTACCATACGATATGCCATCCACGGAGAACAATTATATGAACAGAAATAACCGTATTGTTTGCTTCGTGTACAGACGAACGCTGTTCAACAAATGAGGAGTGGTGCTAGCATTGTGTCACTGTCTGTAGTATATAGTCAGTTTGCTCCATGCAGACATATGGATTTATGCTATGGCATAATAAACTTCTTTCACATATGAGGTGATAGGGTGATATTCCTGCAGTCAGCACCAATTTATTTCTTTACATAGTTCATATGGTTACAAATGAAGTTTTCAGCAAAGAACGTTCGGGTCCTTCCGTATATGATCGTTGTTCCATATATGTTCGTTGGCTTGTGCTACAATCCTGACATCTGCAAAGTGGGATTTTATCCCTGAACGACTAAAATTTTTAAACTCATCCGATCAATTTTGCAAACGATAATGTTGAGACGATCATTCGTCCGACGATCGTTCGTACACCATCAACCATCAGATTAGATATAACGATATTATCAGAACATTCTGGAGTCGGTCGTTTGGAAGTAAAAAATCTGCCCGTGTATGGCCACCTTTAGATGACCTGGCTGAGGGTATGAGGTACAGTAAGTGATTACAGTAACAAATTGACACCCACAGTGACTTTAGCTTCTTTGTCCTTGTTACTTAACGGTAATTCAGTATAATAATATCAATAAATAATTGTGTAATGAATGTAATGGTTGTCAAATGTCTTGTAATTAAACCTTTTTTTATTATATTTTTTTATTGTTGTTTATCTTATATGAATACTAAAAGTGTGTTAATCTCATTATGCAAGTCTCAAACAATGAAAGATTGTCATAGTCATTGAGAGATAAGATGTATAAAAATGAAAGGTCTATAAGGAAAGACAGGACAGTTTGGGAGAGGATGGCCTTTTGCTCGACACGCAAATCACTATTGAATACTAATGCATTTGCATTTGCAACTGCACATGCCACTTAACCAGTCAATAATTAATTTGGATTAATACCATGTGGTTGCTTGCAATCCAGTGCAATCACTCCACAGCGTGGATATTGATTACTCATTGATAAAGAGCTATGTATTTTATTATAGTGTGATTGGCGGACACTCTTGAAGGGCATCAATGGGTTAGTTACAATTTATGTTGGTGCAGATACAGCGCATGCCTATAGCAGTTATTGTTAGCAGTTATTATGAGGGCTTCTGAAATTGATGGTGGCAAGGACCCGCAGTCCCAAGAAGCCTGGAAAGTTTGAGGAGATGGGGAGAGACCAACTCATCTAGGGACTTGTACCAATCCGGGGGGAGCCCATCTAATCCTGGGGTTTTGTTGGAGGGTAAGGCTTGTATTGCCGACCTCATTTCCTCAATGGTGATGGGTGTGTCAAGCCAAGCACTCTCCGCAGGGGATAGTTTACGTATGGCTATGGAATCTAAGGATTGAGTCAGCTGGGGTGTGGTGGAGGAGCTGTAGAAATATTTGTAGTACTTGGTAAATGCTTCAGCTATCAGATGTGGTTTGTGTACCATAGTGCCGCGGTCAGAATTCTTGGTATGGCTGTGGAGGCCTGTTGTTGTTTGGCCAGTATGGCAAGTATTCTACTATTTTTGTCTCCCTGATCAAACATTCGCTGTGGCAACTGACTGTAGGAAGAGGTATCAGCACAGAGAGGTGGAGAAGGAGATGGGGGCAGAGAACACAGTGTCACTAGAATAGCCAGGGAGGAGTAATCAAGTGCCGCAGTATGGATGGTCGCCTTGTCGCCTTTTCTGTAGAGGACAGGAAGTGGAGTTTCTGTAAGTTATTTCTTAATAAAGGCTTTGCTATTTTAAGATTTTATTTGTCTTGGTGTTTTTTTTCGTTGTATTCTAACAAATTCTTTTAAAAAAAATTTGGTGTTAAGTAAGGATTTTTGGTGATGGAAGTGTTTTCCCTAGCTAAGGCTGCTTCGGCCTGACGCACCTGCTCATACATATCTGTGGGTGGAGTATTGAAGTGATGCTGTTTGGTTTTTAGCAGTCTTATCTCTGCTTTCTCAACTCCTTCTTTGGCAGTTTTTCTAGTTTGGGCAATGAGCGTGATAAGAGAGTCCCGGGTGGTGGCCTTAGAGGCTTCACACACCATGTTTTTGTGTGGTTCAGCTAAGTCTGGCTTTCTAAGCCAAATGAGGTCTGCGAGCCACTGCAGTGTCAGTTGGAGGGGGGTAATGATCGGATAAGGACTGTGGTAGATAGATTTGTTGCACACACAAGACGGAGTACCTCAGGTGTTGTCAGGGCCAGGTCAATCCGGGAGAATGTTTTGTGTGGTAGAGAGTGACACGAGTAGGCCTTCATGTCAGGGTGTTCCTATCGCCACACATCAGAGACCTAGAGTGCCTATCGCTGGACAGGTCCATGACTTCATTCATATCCCCCATTATGCAGGTTCGTGCAAGAGGCAGGTCGGCAAGTTTCTTCCCTATAAGTTCTAATAGGGCGATATTAAATGGAGGTGGAGCATATACGTTCACCACCATCAAGGGTTTATTTGCAATAAGACAAGCCATTATGATAAATCTGCCATATTGGTCCGTTATTAGTTTGATCAATTCAAAGGGGAGATTTTTCCTTATAAGGATGGACACTCCTCTGAAGTGGGTTGAAAATGAGGCATGGAAGGCCCACCCCATCCATGGTTTTTTAGGGCGAGTACTTTTTGGCCCACTAAGTAGGTCTCCTGTCGGAGCAGGATAGAGGGAGGATATAATTTCAGGTATGTCCACGTAAGGCTGCGTTTGTATTTTGAATTGAGTCCTTTGACATTCCAGGACATAAAGCTATAGGTCGGCATTTGTGTGTAGGGGGGGCGTTATAACTGGACGACTGCGTCCTGCACCAGGTAAAACTACACATCACATAGTAGGAATTGCGTATATACAAGTATAAAGAGAAAAAACAGCAACCCGTCACATCATTGACCCCGTTACCCCCCCCCCCCCCAAAAAGTGATTTGCCCTGAGACAACCCCTTTCCCACCCTGCCCAACCACCCATCTTGGCGGGCATTAGCCCAAAACTTAAAACTTAAGGCACTTTCAAGGGTGTTTCACCTGTGGAACTGGTAACAAATGGAGCCCGTTGAGTTTCCCCATCCCTCCAGCTAGGGCCAGCGAATGTTTGTGGTCTCTGCGGGAGAGTTGGTGTTTCAGCACACCATATATAAGGTATCATAGGCTTGTTCAAAGGATACTGGGACTGATTATGGTGTTTTACCCCCTTTAGGGGCTGCTAGGATTGGCTTTGTATAATGCAGTTTGACTTCAAGTCAGTGTCTTGGGCACCCCATATAGATGTAACTTCTGTTGTTCTCTTGTGCAGTTGAACCCAGAAAAATAAGCAAGCTCAGAGGGATAGGGCTCCTTCACCATAAATGGAATCAAAGTCTGGGGCTGGCCCGAGAGCTCTGGTGCTTCAGATGAGGTGAAAAAAAAGGCTTTGGGGCCATCCACTATTCTCAGTTTGGCTGGATACAGCATTGCGTACTTCAATTGGTGGTCTCTCAGTCTGCATTTCACTCCCGCAAAGGCATTGCGCTTCCTTTGAAGGCTTGAAGAGTAGTCCGGTAAATGGAGATTTTTTTCCCCCTCATGTAAAAGATCTCTCTTGATTCTTGCCATGGCCAGGATCGTGTCCCAGTCCCTGTAATTTAATAGTTTCAGCAGAAAAGGTCTCAGGGGTGCTCCTGGAGCTGGGGTGCGCCTATGGACCTGTTCAACTACAAAGAAGGTAGAGAGTACATGTCCCACCATCTGTCCTTTGAGCCACTCCTTAATGAAAGCAACTGGATCAGCGCCTTCCGCCTTCTCAGGTACTCCCAGTAATCTTCGGTTGTCTCTCCTCTGGCGGTTCTCGTAGTCTGCCTGGGTTTGAATCTGTTGTTTATGTTGCCTAATCTGGTCTGGAACTGGATTGCAAGTGTTTTCCAGTTCCGAGACAAAAGCCTCCATGTTATTTACCCTTTCTCTGACTGTTTGGAGATCTGCCCTTAATAGGGACATGTAAACTTTTCATTCCTCAATCTGAGTTGAAAGGGCTTGAGTGATTCTGCTATGGCTGTGAGCAGGATCTGTACGCCCGGGTCTTGTTGGGTGACCATTGGCGGGTTGGATTCGGGTCCTTCATCCACCCCTTCAGGCTTCTTGGCAAATTGCTCCAGAGTCTTTGGTTTGGGACCGTATTTACCCACGAGGAAGGGCAGATTAATGCTGGTGTGCGGGGTTTCAGTATGTGGAGATGATGCTATTTCACAGTGGTTTGTGGGTGCCACAAAAGGGGTTAGCCTTACATGAAGGGTGTAAGGTAGGTATTTACCCTGGTGGTAGGGCTGCACATTGCAGGATGTTGATGCTCTCTATGACCATTTATGTGTTAGTCTGTGGCAGTGACAGGGTTAAGTTGTAGCAAGGGCAGACAACACTGCTGTAGATGAGCACCAGTAGGGAGAGCTATACGTGCAGTGTGAGGTTTTCCCCCAGTCTCCAGCAAGTCCCTGGGGAGAGCACCCCTGGGATCGATGGGAGGTGAACTTGGTGGTTGGAGGGTCTCTAGGGGTCCCACCTTACTTCCTGTGATGTGGGTTAGGGAGATTTTGCAGTCTCCGCTGTTTGTGCGTGTCTGGCGCTTCTGGTCTGGGCGGCCCGTGGCTAGGAACTACTCAAGACTGTGGCTGGATTTTTGGAGCCAGCAGTCGCCCAAGGTCGGCTCTTTTGCGGACTGGATGACAACAGGGCCCTGAAGTCCCCCAGACTACTGCAGAGGGGTAGATTGACTCAGATGGGGTAGGATTCAGAATTAATCCCAGGAGGACCCAGAGTCCGTCTTCACTGTAGCGCGGTTAGCTCCGCCCCCACAATCAAGCTTTATTGAGTGAAAATAGTGTTTCATGGATAAATTATTAGGTTTAAGATTAGATTCAACTATTGCAAAATAAATTGATCACAATTTTATGACTGTGAGAAATGGGACCTGTTATCTAGAATGCTCTGGACTGGGATTTTCGAGGTAATGGGTTTTTCAGTAATTTGGATCTTCATACATTAAGAGGCCTGTTTATTAAACCTCAAATTGTTCTGGTCGAGTTTTAAAGGGAAAACCTCATATTTTTAGAGATGTATTATACCACAAAGCTGCTAAAAATCCGAAAATACTCCATCTAAAACCTGTCATGGTCATGTAGACATTAATGGCAGATGCTCCTGAAGATGTTTCGTGACATTGCGATCCATGCTGGTTTTCGTCCATTACATTGGAGTTGTCAAGGCACCAGTTTGATAAATTCGAGTTTCCAGAGCATCAATTCGAAGTAGTTGCACAATTCTAATTGATGCTTGATTTTGTTTTATTATTATAGAGAAAAATTTAATATGTTTTAAAAATTTGAATTATTTGATTATTATTTGATTATTTCTGGATAACAGGTTTCCAGATAACGGATCCTATACCGTTACTATAAACCTATCCTAAAAGACACATTGGATGACAATATTGGTGAGCTTGAAAGAGAGAAATCCATCAAGTTAATTTTAGCTCAGATAACTTGATGCCTAGATTGTAGTTAATCCAACAGAATGGCTAATAAAAAAAACACCAAGGTCATTAAAATTTGGGAGTATGGCAACTGCTTGAGTCTTATCAATCAGCATTTTGTTTTATGTTCTATTTTTTCTCAGCTTTGGACATTATGTTCATTGACTGGACAATTTTTGCTTTCTGAACCTGAACATACAATGTAAAAACAGCTTTTTACGTTTCTCATATGGTGCACTTGTGTTTTTAGAAAATCTGATGGTAAACAAGCACCCACCCAAATTATTGTGTGGTCATACAAGTGCTTTATAGAGAGGCTGCATTTCAGTCTTACTATTTAGGGTTTAGGTTGTTCCCTTCTTGCTGTCCAGCACAATCTATCTTGCTGGCATAGCTTCAGATCACCATGACTTGTCAATGTCAAATTGTGAATATCCCTTCAATGGAATGAGGTTAGTCCTATGAGCTGTATATGAGCAGCTGATTTATATATAAAACCACTTTTTTTCAGGCATATTATCGATCTGGCTGTTGCTTTCTAAAGTTGTTTGATACTCGCAGTGCCCTAATGATGTTCTCTGATGGACTTAGTATGCTGTCTGGCACCTCAGAAATAGAAAGTATAGCAGACTTCTTAAATGGCGTATTCCAGACATTCGAAGGTATGTACTTTTTTTTACACTTTTACATCACATATATTAAATTATTATAGAATGACCATCTTTAGTTTGCTTTCAGTTTTGATTACTGAAAACTAAGTGTAGGTGCATTCATTACTGAGATTAGTGAGGTGATCTTTGTACTGTATGACTGTATGAATAGCGCAACATCAAATACAATCAGAGCACACCACATAATATACAGGCACTAAACTGGGTCATATAGTATGTTTGCAAAAAGTATTTCAAGTTTACACAATAATAAGAATACATAACAAAAAAATGAAAGCATGTATGATAAAAGCAGACAAATTTAGATATAAGAAAACCCCAAAGCCATTGGTTATGTACCACTGTCAAAGAAAATTAGAATGACATATAAAGCAATTGTGCACATCTACATTTACCAATGTCAATGTCGGCTAAAATCTTTGCATAGTGCAGCATCAACATATTGAAGGTTATGCTTTTAATTCTTTAATATGAATAACCATGTCATAGTGCTCCATACGGGCCAATCAAGCCTCCCACTCTCTTGCAATTTTGGGAGGAACTCTTCTGCTTAATAAATCTTATTTTATTATCCTAGTATTAGACTATAAATCTTTACATTTGTTACCATTTTAGAAGTAGGACTACACTAAATGACGTTTTAGGTGCCTTCGGAAATGTGTTGTGTCCAAATAAAAAAATTGCTTAAAGAAGAAGAAAAGCTAGAGACAGTTTATTGCCAAAAGATTAGCCGCTATAGTGAAAGCTATAACACTATTTATTCTGTAGAATGCTTTACCATACCTGAGTAAACAGCTCTAGAAGATCTCTCTGTCTGTTTAGGATAGCAGCTGCCATATTAGCTTGGTGTGACATCACTTCCTGCCTGTCTCCCTGCTCACTCATAGCTCGGGGCTCAGATTACAGCAGGGAGGTAATCTATCAATGTTGTATATTGAAACGCTATTTAAAAATGTATTCGTGGTGGTGACTTGTGGTAGAATAATTTTATGTTTGGTATAAAAACAAGTGTTTTATGATTTTCTTTCCATTCCACAGAGTCAGACTTTGACCCCATGTTCTTGCGCATATTTGATAGAATCCTGAAAGAGAAATACAGCAAGCAGATCTGGAAGATGCTTATTGAAAGACTGGTAAATAAAAAGATGTTTAAGGTGAGAAATTCTTGTTTGCATATGTAACTGAATATGTAAGGAGCATTTGGAAAGTACATAAATATCCTAAACCTCCTAATTACTCTGACTGCTACAGTTTATCTTGTAATCTACTGCATATACCTTTTTAAAGGTTTTTGCGAATTGTATGGGATTAAAAGTACCATATTTCTGAAAGGAGGAAGACAATTTGTGTAGAGTATGCTATGTTTAATAATGGTTGCTGTTAAATAGTAATACATTACATGAAAGAGAGGCTACATTTGTTCAGTGGACCATCAGTCCCTTCAAGGCACTTTGTTAGTTTCAGTTATTTTCTGTGTTTTGACTATTGTCAAAATTTTAGACAGTAAAATTTTTGTTCTAATCTGTGCTAATTTTTAGGGCTCCAGAAATTTGTGGGTGTTGTGGGCATTTTCTTTTAATTTACTAACCAGTACACCGTTTGGAAAATGAGCTGTCAAGTATAAAATGTTGTGCAGGTTTAAAGGAACAGTAACTCCAGAACTATAGTTCATATAAACAAGCTGCTGTGTAGCAATGGCGAAATTGAAAAAAGGCTCTATAGCACAGGAAAAATAGTGGATAACAGATAACATTATGTTCTACAGAGCTTATCTGCTAACTGCTATGTAACTTGTGCCTTTTCTCCTTTGAATAGCTGCCCCATGGCTACACAGCACCTTATTTATATGAACCAGGGGTGTCCAAACTTTTTGCAACAAGGGCCAGATTGAAGACTATTCAGCCTGACATTCTTTGAACCATTAACATCATTTAACTAATTTAAGCAAGGAATCGCGTAGCCGTTTTATTTGGGCACATTAGTGAAATGATCTGCCATTTGGTCTATACTGCTGCCTGTGTGCTGAAGGTGTTCGCAACAGACAGGCACTGGCACGTAGTGATGCACTGCTCTTGCAGATGTCTTCAGTTTACTGTACTGGCACGTCCGTACGTCTATTGCACCTTCATCCCTAAGTATGTGAGAGCGGCGCGCCACTCCATGCAAGTACATGTCTATTACTAACACCTTCAGCACACAGGCAGCAGTATAGACCCAAGAGGCAGATCATTTCACTAATGTGCCCAAATATTACATCTACGTGGTTCCTGATTGCACTGTGCTGGAGGCCGCATTATTATTAATTTCATGATGGAGGCTGAGGGCCGGTGTAAATTTGAAAACGGGCCGCAATTAGCCACCCAGGCCTGACTTTGGACATGTCTGATAAAAACAATAGTAGTGTTTCTGAAGCAAACACATCCGTTTTACCACTGCATTATATTTGTATTACTTTTCATTTACAACTTCATTTTTTTTTTATGTTACTGTTTTAAGAAAGAGAAAAGTAAATAAGGTTTGTTAAGTTTCAGCTTGCTGGATCACAGTAAATACATGTAGTATATCGAAGTATGACTGCTTCAAAGCCGGGGGTAGCCATTCAACATATATGAATCAAACGGAAAAGTAATAAAACATGTATTCCTTTATTTGTGCAACATACTGCTTAGCTAAATGGCCTTAACCCCCAACGTGATGTGTGAATAAAGCACTAATTAACAGCTTGTTTACTCTCAATAACTATATACCTTTAAGCGTTGGCACTATACACCTGAAATGGGGCTGTTTTACTGAAATAGGAATCTCTTTTTGACGATACAAACACGGTCTCCACATATTTCAACATACTGGATAACAACATTGTTTGTCTGTTCAACCTTTCATCTGGTCTGTGCTCAGTTTCTATAAGGATCATGGCAAATAACATCATCTAGTGATGAAAGATAAACATCCTAAGATCCTACGGTCTATTTTACAGAACTTTGTTTATGGTGGCCAGGCTTTCTCTGCAAAGGGTAACAGGATACTCATTTCTCTCTTCACTCACCCTTTGTTGAATTTCCTTGTAAACAAAAATATTGACAAAAATATAATGATATGTCATTGCCAGGCATACAGAATAGTAGTCTCTTGATTTTTGTATTTGCATGCATTTAAATGTGCTGTATTTATATTGTGTTTTCTAGTCGTGTCTTTTTCTCATGGAATGCCGTGATAAGTTGCCAAAGGATATCTGTGATTTGCGCATGTCACTTAAGGGTATATTTGAGGTAAAGGATTTTGAATATATCTTGCAAAAATTATATATATATTTGTAGAATTTTTCTAAAGGGCTGTGACAGTGCCCTTAGCACTGTTTTTTCTTTAATAAACTCACATTTTATTTTTGTATCTAGAATTTTAAAAAAAAGACATGCGTGAACTATTTATTTTTTTCCCTATTAGACATATGCGAATTCTACTTGGTGCAGAAATACGAAATCAATAACAGACCTTGTGCAGTGGCTGACAACAATGGGCGCTAATGTCGAAAGCACTAATTATCCTTTGCATGCCATCATTAATTTGTGCATAAAATCAGGTAGAACACATTTCACTGGTTTGTAATAAAAGTACATTAATATTCTTCTGGCATAAAAAAACCTATTCCTGGTGGTATAGATGTTAATGCTAGAAGTTATGATAAATGCCTGTTCTTGCTATCATGCCTTTAGCAAATCTGTTCCTGAATTGTCACTTGAAAATGCACAGTGCAAGTAAAACAGTTGCAGTTCACAGGACCCAGCACATTGTTGCAAATCCCATTTGCTCAACTTAATGCACATGCTTCTGATGCTACAATAAAATTAAAAAAGGTCCTCACAAATCTTCCCAATCTGTATACATACATTTAGGTCCATAAATATTTGGACAGAGACAACTTTTTTTCTAATTTTGGTTCTGTACATTACCACAATGAATTTTAAATAAAAGAACTCAGATGCAATTAAACTGCAGACTTTCAGCTTTAATTCAATGGGTTGAACAAAAAGATTGCATAAAAATGTGAGGAACTAAAGCCTTTTTTTTTTAAACACAATCACTTCATTTCATGAGTCCATGTGACTCATTTCCCTTCCTAACTTCCATGTGCTTTGTTTCTCTCCCACCATCTTTTTTGAATCTAGCATGGCCTAATGCAACCTGCACTAGATTCATACTGCAGTCCACATGAATTGAGCACATAAGCCTGTGACTATTCGCAAAATGCCCCCCCCCCCCGGACTTTTATGCACACTCCATGGGGCATTGTAAATTACCCCTCTTAATTGCATCTAAACCTTCCGCTCAGCTTCTGTTTTCACAAGATTTAAAAACCTTTCAGCCTACATTTTAAGTCTGTGTCCAGTGTTTTCACAAAGGCATTTTTTATTGGGGGGGGGTTATTAAATGGGTTTTATTTTGGCTAAGTGAACCTGAAGGCTAATGCTATCCTGCAATTTTGTCTGTACAGTTGGATGAATGCTAGCCCCCTTTTTTTAAATCAAGAATGCCTCTGGTGAAGACCATGTATTTCATAACCTCTTCTTTTGAGTTAAATCAATCTTACATGCTTCACATCCTCCTCCAAAGGTCAACAATATATGTATATTAATCACTTCTGGGATGTAGTGAGTTTTATGTTGAATTTCTTACTCTGGGCCTCTCCAACTTACAGCCAGAGTAAAAAAGCTGACTTTTTTAATATTGTATTTGCAGATAAAAGATAATTTGCTAAATGGTTGCTATGCAATACTGTACTAGGGCAGATTTGCCCAGGGCTAGTAAATGAGCCTCATTATGTGTTGTACCAAAAAGGCATCTTCTCAGCCTCAAAATTAGATAAATAAAAAGGCTGCTGTCTGTGGGGAGCTTGCTTGTTTGTCAAATTGCCAATGTCATGAGTAAAATATAAAGTTTCAAAACAGACACCAGCATTTGTCAAGTGATCACTTGATTTGTGTGACTTCCAGTAAAAAAGAAATACCTTTGAATAAAGCAGCACTTGTTATTAGGTTTGTACTGTTTGTGAACTTAGTTTTATGTTTCTTCAAACACCAACACAGAGCCATACGGTTTATTTTTATCACTTAACAACTCTGAACACTTCTACATAAACTGATTTTTTTCCTTTAGATAATTGCAACCTCTTCAATCAGATTTTGAGAAATAAACCGTCTTTAAGAGAAAAGATAAATCAGAAAGATAAGGATGGAAGAACACTGCTACATATAGTAGCTTTTTCTTGTACATCTACCTCTGGGTATACAATGAAGCGTAAGTTTTTGTAATAATCATATAATCTCAGTTTAAAAAAATAGGAATGCCTATCCGTTTCAGTGATTACAGAATCACTGCAAATAAATTGTTTTTGATGTTCTTCATTCCACGATTCTTGCACCCTAAATTAAAAATAAGTAAGCTCACACTGAGCAGACGTGGAATAAAGTTTCTGCTGATGATGCACAAACAGTGCAGAATTTATTATATTTTGACCTGTGTTTTAGACTAAAACAGTGGCTTTACCAGTTGATATGATTTAATGTAATTCAAGTATCGAAAGTCTAGAATATCTTTTGCGGCGGGATTACCATGGATGCGCTTTTTAGAAGAGGGGAGTGCTATAGCCCTTGAGTGGTCCAATCATTGGTCTGGGTGCAT
The DNA here is from genome assembly GCF_017654675.1 of Xenopus laevis. Classification (NCBI taxonomy): domain Eukaryota; kingdom Metazoa; phylum Chordata; class Amphibia; order Anura; family Pipidae; genus Xenopus; species Xenopus laevis. The sequence continues at coordinate 64,369,093 of NC_054381.1, read as the reverse complement.
AAAACTGAGGCTAGCCATATTTGACCTATCAAGGTGGTAGAGTAGAGTTGGCTCTTCTTATAAAGTAGTAGAGTAATTGGACCTCCTATTACAAGAACTTGGTCAAAACAGGTTATTAATAGTTAACAGCACAATGAGATACAGTGTAAAGTGGCAATGTAGCTAACTGTAAATGTATTCCACTAGGTCAAGCAAACGATATAAAGATGCTATTGGATTACGGAAGTGACCCATCTATTCCAGATCAACAGCAAATGTATGTTTCTGACATACTAAAGAGAAGCAAAAATTTTAAAGCTGAGTCCATAATAAAGAAACATTTGGAAAACCTGTCCTGTCATCCATCTCAGACCAAAGACATAGAAGGTACTACTTTAAAAATATAAGAAACCCGATCATGCCCGATCTTAGCAAGCTTAAAACTAAAAACAACCCAATTTAAATCATACAATTGGAGATACCCAGCATATCTGAACGCCTGTGCGGATTTTCAACTATTCTTAACAAGTTGGGCGAACTACATAGATGACAATATTGACCATTGGGATAACCCTCAACTACTATGGGCAGCAGCACAGATAACCTCATACTTAATCAAAACAGTATAACACCTTACAAAAACAATTAACAAATCATTATATAACATTAAAGAAAACAAACACACAGGAAGGCAAGGAATAATACAAAGAAACAGCTGCTTTTTGACACTTTATTAACTGAAAAAACATACAAAACAATAAGTCATACAGCAAATAAATTTTACAGATATGGCAATAAATCAGGCAAATTATTAGCACAACTAGCCAAAAAACAAACCCGTAACACATTTATACATAATATTAAAACATCAGAGGGATGGACACACAACCCCAAACAAATCGCAACTGAATTAACCGAATATTTTATGACATTTTATGACATTTTAGAAGATGATCAACAAGACGGCCTGCAATTTTTGAGAGAAGCCAATCTTCGAAAATTATCAGTCCAATACAGGGAGATACTAGATGAACCTGTAAAAGAAAAATAAATATTAGATAAATTAAACTCTTAAAAAATGGGAAATCACCAGGACCAGATGGTCTCTCTGCAGAATTTTACAAACAACTCTCAACAGAAATAACCTCAACTCAAAATATATAATGATACCATACAAAGCAAGCCATTATGGCATGAGGCAAATGTGGCTAGGATAATACTAATTCCCAAAGAAAACAAAGACCTGACAGACCCAGCCTCATACAGATCAATATCGCTCTTAAACCAAGACATAAAGATTATTACTAAAATAATGGCAGACAGACTACAACACATATTACCTAACATACTATTATAGTAATCTAGAGAAAAGAAACCATGGAATGATAATAAATCTAGATGCAGACAAAGCCTTCAATAGAATATCACATTCACACCTAAGACGTATACTTACATTCCAACACTTTGGAATAAACATATTAAATTTATATAAAAATCTCTACAACACACACACAACATTTATGACAGTTAACAATATTAACACAGATAGGTTCTTCATTAAAAGAGGTACGCGCCAAGGATGCCCATTATCGCCCCTTCTCTTTAACATAACTATCGACCCACTGATAAAACACATCATTCAAAACGCAAATCTAAAGGGAATACAAATTGGATAAACAAATTTAAAGGTAACCGCCTTTGCTGATGATATTTTCTTATTCCTAGGTCAGCCCAAAACAGATATTCCTACACTATTACATAACATACACAGATTTGGAAAAATAGCAGGATTCCAAATGAACATGAACAAATCATAAGCACTTCAACTCCACAACTCAGAACCTACAGACTAGCTAACACATTTTCCCTTCAAAAAAACCACACAGCATATAAAATACCTAGGAGTTAAAATACCCAAACACCACAACAAAATATATGAACTAAACATGGAAAACAATACGTGCCATACAACAAGAAACACAACAGTGGAAACACACAAATGTAACATTCATGTGCAGAATTCATATTATCAAAATGGTCCTATTCCCTTAAATCTTATATCCACTACACATTTTAGCTTACTATATTAAACCAACAGATAACAAAAGAATAAATCATATATTTAGAACATTTATTTGGAACAAAACACGCCCAAGAATCAGTCTATTTAAACTAGAACAACCTAAAGCTTTGGGGGGAACCAACTTCCCCAATATTAAAGAATATAACACAGCAGCACTACTGAGATATGCAGGAGACTGGCTCCTCAATAGAGATCAATACACGACTATATCTATAGACAAACATTTATCCAAAGACTACTCTCTCAGCTATTTACCACACAAACCTCCAAACGAGATCCCACCACACCTATATGATAATCCTTTATTCACAGGTAAAAGCATGGCAATTAACCAGGAAAAAACAAAACTTATCACCGCATATTTCCCCAATAATAATAACTTCACAACTATATCAAACCATCAGAACATTAATACAATTAGGAGATGAAGAAAAGCCTAACTTTAAATGGACAACAGACATCCCTAATATGACGGAAACAGACATCTTAAAACAACATATAAACATTATGAAACTACTTCCTGCGAGCAGATACCAAGAGATGGCCCTCCATATTCTACACAACTCGTACCTTACTCCAATTAGAAGACATAAAATGGGAAATCTGTCCTCTGATAATTGCCTTAGATGCTGCTCCCCAGGAGCTGATTTAATACATAACCTCTGGTCATGCCCAACACTACAAACCTTTTGGCACGAAGTAACCTCATATGGTGAACAGATAATTGGGAAAACTTTTCAAATGCAAATAGAATGTGCATTATTCAGCAACATCACAACATATACCCAACCACCAAAGGCAGGGAAAAATATGACCGGGAGACTAGCAGCAGCAGCTCGGAAAACTATATTACAACAATGGTTAACTCCTGAATCCCCATCCATACAACTAGTCAAACAAAACCTACACCATATGTTTCATATGGATTGGTTGGAAGCAGTCATAAGAAAAGAACAAAATTCTTTAACACCTGGATAACATACATAACATCACTCCCACGTCACACCAAAAACCAGAAGTTATCAAATTAATAGATTGTTGGCTGTATACCCACAAAATACCATATAGGGTCTTATATTTATACCTCCTTTGAGCTAAAAGTTAATGTACATTGTTGGAACAATTATTAAGAATTTCTATTCTTTCTATCTATTTTTCGGAATTTTATTAAACTTTACAGCTATACTACTTTGATTTTTTTTCCACCCCATTAGCAACACTTTCTGAGAAGCAAAAACTGCCACCTCAAGAGGAAATGTCCCTTTCACTTGAAAATGCCGTGGAACAATTTATGTATTTTTGCAAGCAGGAGAGTGTACCAGCACCTAACCTCTTAAAGCACAAAAAAGTTAAAAGTTTTTTGCATATCCTCTCTACCGTCAAAGGTAAATTACATTGTTTTACTATTCATCTATGTGTTTATTTGTCTGAATTGCTGCAATTTTTTTTGTATAATCATTCATTTGTAAATTCCACAGATATCTCTGGATATGCCTGTTTTCTAGTATAGAAGTATATGTAGTATAAAAGCATGGAAGCGAATTTGGTTGAACAACAGTGCATACCATCACTAACTTGTTATTCAAAGCTTCAGGTCCACAAGCCAACTGTCTATTAATGCAATCAAATTATAATAGATTTACAAATATCTGCACTTTGCACCCTGCTCTTTATTTGCTTTATTTGCAAAGTGGTGTATTTATAGTGACTGTTAAGTGGTTGTTAAAGGACAAGGAAACCCCAAATAACATTGCATGTAAGTATGCTAAGCATTAGCACTCTCGATTCACAATCCATTTCCTAATATTACTGATAGCCATTCTAAAATATTAGTGTAGTGCTATAGTACTTTCCACATACTAAAGTTTTCCACCAGGCCCGGACTGGCAATTGGGAGTTCTGGCAAATGCCAGAGGGGCTGCTGTAAGATGCTAAAGATACTGTGGAGTGGGCTGGTGGGGGACTCTCCTATTTTAACTCCCAGTCTAGAACTGTTTTCCACTAAGACCAAGACTGTTGATTCTGCACAGTACATAGTAACAGGGACTGCAGCGTGCTCAGAGCAGTCCGGGTAATTTTCAGATTTGACCAGGTACTCTACACACATGTGCAGACATTGCTTCATAGCCATATTTGAAGTAAAGATGAAGATAATATGGCGGCTCGAGTGGAACTGTATTATGTTGGGTGCAACAGATTAAAGTAAGCATTATATCACTGAAATAAGTTAGTAATCAAGGAGAGGAAAAGTTCCTGTAATATATAGAACAGAGTTGCAAAAATGGGTTGCCTTATCCTTTAGTAACATGACACTTTAATTGTGACACTTGACACTTTGTGTCTTTCTTCATAGATATCCCACCTGGCCTAGTTTGTGATATCCCAGAATCTGTTGTACAAGACCTAATCACACAGCTCCTAATGCAGCAGAGGTGGCAGGAAGTACTGTTACTATTAACTGGAGCTGTCGATGGAACACCAGCAGGGGAAAGCAAAGGACTTTTGAAAAGATGCCCACTCCCTGACATCAACATTGGCCATGTGGTACATCATCTAAGTCGTAAATCAGAAGTTCGTCTGCCTTTAGTCAAATTGTTATTAGACCAAGGAGGTAAGAGAAGCCTTTCCACTGTACATATTGTGGTCCCTCTGGGTGTTCTTTTTGTGTGTAGCCCATTATTAGCAAATTTCTTGATCATTGTGCAATTCTGCCTTAAGCTTTTTATTGCAGAAAATACAGGTATATTGTGATTTAAATGCAATTGCCTTACTACTTTATTAGGTCTGTTTTTAAAGATTACACATTTTCCTATGTGAAAGCTGATGTAAATAGTTATTGAAATATTGGTATGATACTGTTCCATAGAGACAGCTGTTATTCTTGGTCATGATGTTTGTCTTGGGTTAAACTTTCTGTATGTTCTAACTACCTACAGCACTCTTGTTTGGTTCACAAAGTATGCCAAGCTCCATGAGGATCTATATTTATCTTACATTATGTATAAAAGATTAAGTGATTAAGTGTCTCTTGGTGACACAAAACATGTAATTCTTTAATACATTTTATAAAATAAATATTTTTGTACTATTTAAACATTGGGCTCCTGGATTCTACTTTCAGGTATTCCGGACTGGTGCCTGCCTACAACTACAATTTTCCATGATTGACTCACCTTTGCCGAGGGTCTGGGGCATGAGCACCCTGACCCAACATTGACAGTGTTAAGCTTATACATTTGTCTAGGATTTCAGCTTCAAGTGTTTCAGAAATGGATATATCCATTAAGTTAAACCCCAAAAGAACTCAAGTACACATATTTACATACACTCATACTGACCTATCTATACACTCGCAAATATAAATAGTATCTGTAACCATATCACAATAAAGAACCACCTACACTGCTTTAAATTAAATTGTGTTCCTCTAATGTAAATGGGTGCCCTCTGGAGAATTGGTCGTTCTTATGGGAAAAAGATCCTCAGCTATCTGTCTTTAATGCCTTCTAATGCACTTGTATAGAGTAATCATGTACCCTCGCAAGCATCTTTTTTTTTTCCAGAGAAAATAACCCCAACCCCAAATTATGGGTATAATACCTATCTTAGCCCACAGCTTTCTCCTGTTTCTCTGGAAGCTTTTGTATCCAAACATCCTATGTTTCACAAATATTAATATACTCACTATGTAGTCTGTGAAGTTTTGAAATGTTTGATTAATTTTTGCTCTTAACAGTCTCTCCAGATGGAGTTGGAGCACTCTGTGAACCACCAATGTGCACTTGTCTAAAGAACAATGACTTTGCACTGGCTTACTTATTGTTGAAGGCAGGTGTAACTCCACAGAATATCTCCCTGAATCAAGGGGATACCCCACTGCATGCTGCAGCTTACATTGCCTTGTGCAGAAAAGGTGAGTTTGTTAGAATTAGTTGCTTTTCTTGAATAGTACTTAGATAAGTAAGATAAGAATTAGATAAGCTAATTGAGAATTAAGGGGCCAAAAAACCTTTTTTTTTTTTGAAGAGCCAGAAACTAAAAAGTTAAATGTTTCATGTCAATTCATAAAATAATATGCTTCTGCCCTACATTTGTTGATCTGCCCATCAGACCATGGGTACTTGAATATGTGTGTTCTGCGGTGACAATGACAAGGCATTTTCAAACACTTATAAACACTTTAGGCTCTGTACAACAGGATTTATATATAATCTATTACATATGATGATTTAGAACCTTTTTGCAGCTATATATTTTCTCCACTTTTTCTGATCCACTGAAATACTGTCTCTTGCTTAAGTCAGTTTTCAGTGTGACATTCTCATGATTAAGTTGGTTAACTTAAGGGACATGCAATACATTAAAGAGAAAAACGAACCCCGTTTGAATCCTGGACAGGAAGACTAGGACGAGGAATTTACAGTTTCCATGTTTTTTGCTATCTTTTTCAAGGAATCTTCTCACTTTATTATACTTTCTTTATCATTGCCTGTAATACCCTAAAATACATGTGAATTTGTAAATATCCATTTTTTAAATTTTTATTAAAGGTGTCACTTAATGTTTAAAATGAATAGCACACACACACACTATTTTTTTCCCAAAATTAAGGGGAGGAAGTGCAGTGGGATTTAGTCTGAAGGATGGTATTGGAAAAAAGTGGCATATTATTTAGGGATACACTGAATCCAGGAATCGGTTCGGAATTCGCCCAAGATTCAACCTTTTTCAGCAGGATTCGGAAGTGCTTGGCCGAACCGGATCCAAAAAGGAATTCAAAAATGTCTTAGCTGCATGTGTGGTTCTCTTCTCCCTGATTTACATATGCAAATGAGGGTTCCGATTTGGTTAGGTATTCAACCAAGTATTCAGGATTCGGCCAAATCTTAAAATACTGGATTCTGTGCATCCCTAAAATTTTTCAAAAGCTCTTTTCACTACTAGTATCTCTCAGTAATTTTAAAGCACTACTTGTCTAAAGGCACTGTTTCACAGCGCAGCTCCTTTCCCATTCAATAGATTGAGAAAAGTGATGCAGTTCACTCTTAGGGGACTATAGCAATTAAAATGTATTTGCACCACTACTTTTATTGTTATTAATTAAATATATTCTGGTTTGCTTTTAGATGATTATGGTATCATGATAATGAAGCATCTTCTTGACTTATACTCATCTGAACCATTAGAATACTCTTATTTAAACCCCAACATACAAGATTCCAATGGGGACACAATAATGCACATGGTTTTTCAGAGTCTATATCAAAAACAGTATCGGGCAGTAATTGAGCTGCTTTCAAAGTTTGATATAAAACTTACAATAAAAAATAAATTGGGCAAGGATGCTAGACACAGGATCAAGGATAAAGATGCCCATTACATTGCATGGAATGAAGCCAGTAAGAAAAACAAGCAAGATCTACCTTGCACTTCTTTAAAACCTAAAAAGACCTCTTCAAATGGGAATAAGCCACAGACAAAACTGCAAACAAAGTCATCCCCTCCTTTAGCTGCTATAGAAAATTCTGATATTTCTAGTGCAGAGACAGATATAAATGTTGACAAGCAAGTTTTAGTTAATCCACCAGTACTAAATATGGTAAACACAATCAAACCAATGACTGCCAAAGACATTCTTTCTCAAGCCATCCAAGATTTAATAAAGGGTATGGATTTTACAAGGGCACCCACAGAATCTAGAATTCTCACGTCTACTGTTTCTTCAACAACAAAGGACAATTTGATTTCTTTGTGCTCAAATGATACCCAGTCACAAAGTGAGGATTTTTGTGAAGACGAGCAGGCTGTAAATTATGTGACTGAGTTTGATGACAATGAACATGAATCTAACTTGCTGGAGGATGACTTAGATATTTCAAAGACTGACTTTGGTAATATGACATGGGAAATTGAATGTGCACCTGAAGCTCTGAAAAAATTAGGGAGTAAAGCTGTACCACAGTATATGAAAAATAAAATAATACTCTCTATCCAGAAGCTTGGAAATGGGGAATGGACACGTAGCCTTCACAAACAGCTGAAGTACTTAAAGTGTGATATAAAGCTCTTTGAAGTGAAACTGGACAAAGGTGCAAGGATGCTCTGGGAACTTGCTATTGATTTTTCACCACGTTGCAGTGAGAAGCCTGAAACAATTATGGGGGATGAATCATCTTCCAATGCCTCAAATAAAACAGGAAGAGTTTACACTGAAATCATAAGAATATGGGACATTGTGCTTGATCATTGCAAACTCAGTAGTGCTATTGATGTCATATGTCATGCTTACAATCGAGGGTTGACCTGTATATTAAGAAAAAAACTTAAAGGCATCACTAAGTCACATTTATTCTCAAATGTAGAAAAGCGTGTTCCACTTTGCTTTGTTGAAGACATTGAACTGGAAACTAATATGATTCATGTCATACCAAATTATTTTCCTCCAGCAAGTGCTGCAGAAACAGAATACAGTATAATGAAATTCCATAGTTTCAGTACAGACATGGCCCTTAATATTTTAAACAACATCAGTACACGAGTTGAATATCCTTTTCGCGTTGGTGAATTGGAATATGCAGTTATTGATCTTAATCCAAAACCAATGGAAGCAATAATATTAATTGGACGAAGTGGAACAGGCAAGACAACTTGCTGTCTGTATCGTCTTTGGAAAAAGTTCCACTCTTATTGGGAAAAGGCAGAATTAATTGGTGGCCCCTGGCTTGTGAAACAAACATGGCAAAGAAGAAATTTTGATGAAAATGTTGAAAACGGTGACACAGAAGATGAAGACACTACAGATACTGAAGAAATGGATAGCACAGAGGAAGAGCAGATATCATTGGAACAAGATTCACTCAATACAGATGAAACATTATCAGAGTATGAAGATGAAAAAGATCCTTGCAAATTAGAGCACTTTCATCCTATTTTTATTACCAAAAACCATGTGCTTTGTCAGGAGGTACAAAGAAATTTTTGTGAGCTGAGTAAGTCTACAAAAGCAACAAATCATTTCAGACCAGCCGAATCAAATATTTACAGGCTGCAAGACCTAAAAGATGAGCACTTTCCCTTGTTTGTCACTTCTCAGCAACTTTTGTTGCTATTAGATGCTTCAATGTCTGATCCATTTTTCCCCAGAAATGAAGATGGAAGTCTCAAGAGGAGCATCATTGGCTGGTCTTCTTCAGATGAAATTGATATTCCAGACTTGATGAGAGACTATGATGAAGACGATGGTGAACTAGATAATGAGAAAGAGGAAACAGTCTGTGAACTGAAAGAGAGGGACCCTCGAGTGTTTGTAACCTTTGAATTATTTGCCGGTGAACTGTGGCCACAAATGGTGAAGGGAAAAACTACTTATAATGCAGCATTAGTTTGGAAAGAGATAAAGTCATTTTTAAAAGGATCTTTTGAAGCTCTTAGCTGTCATCAGGGTAAACTTACAGAGGATGAGTACTATAAACTAGGCAAGAAAAGAGCCCCCAACTTTCAAGAAGATCGCAAGGAAATATATCACCTTTTCTCCATGTATGAGCAAATAAAGTCAAAAAAAGGGTACTTTGATGAAGAGGATGTTTTATACCATTTATCTTGCCAATTATCAAAACTTGAAGACTTGCCATGGTCCATTCATGAGCTCTATGGAGATGAGATTCAGGACTTCACACAAGCAGAGCTTTCTCTGCTGATGAGATGCATTAATGATCCCAATTCAATGTTTCTTACTGGAGATACAGCACAGAGCATAATGAAGGGGGTTTCATTCCGTTTCAGTGACCTACGGTCTTTGTTCTATTATGCAAACAAGAATGCGAAAAGTGACAGAAAAAAATGTTTTGTTAGAAAACCAAAACGCATCTATCAACTATATCAAAATTACAGATCCCATTCAGGTAAGCAAAACTACTTTTGTAAGTGTGCTACTTTTGTTATTTAAGTAATAGTTAACCCCTATTTCCGACTGCTTTCTTTTTATGGTTTCCATTTTATCTATGGCATCATTATGTATCTGATACTTCCAGAAAGTAAAAAACGTTTGCTCAAACTAAGCGAGAATTATAATAGGTTATAGCAATCTCACATTGGGTCTCATCAACACTGGGCAAATTTACACTTGGGTAGTAACCGATAGCAACTAGTCTAAGCTGAAGGTAGAATAATGAACGCAAGCATTTGATTGATTACCACTTCTTACTGTCCAGTGTTTGTAAAGAAGCTCCAGTGTGGGTTAGGGCAGTGGACTAGCACCAGGTTACTTGTATAACTTTATATTTGGAAGTAAGGATATATAATATCAAATATATATAATATAGACATGGGTGAAAATTTTGCTTCAGGTCTTGTAGTCTATTATAGTAAACAGAGTGATGTTTGCTTTCATTATTGTAACTCATAGAGACCAGTAAATGCTAATTTTTGTTTTTGCAATGATTAATATACCCAGCTAATGTAGTACCTATTACTTAATTCCCCCACAAATATCATGTTTTTTGGTCACACTATGACAAATGGTTGTAGCACTGTCTTCCTCTTCCCTTTATGCTAACTGCATAAAGGGATGCTATTACTGCTTAAACAAGTTCAGTGAACACTCCTTGTCATGAAAATATATCAGCTTATTGTTTAGTTAAGTTATGTTTAGGATCTCTATCATTGCTTCATATTACGTCTTACTAATTCGTAAGAACAACTCTGGAAGGAAGAAGGCAGTTACTGAAATTTCTCTTATATCCCTGGTTTAACAATAACAGTTCTGTTGTATCTAAAAGCTTTGGACTCTGGCTGCAGCTAGTGAAGGTCCCATGTTCCATGCTGCAAGTACAGTATATGCAGTATGGTGTGCTTTTTCACTCTCTTTATCTATGTTTATGGAAGCTATCCGGATTGTAGCCTACACAACTGAAAGCGGTGCTTAGGCAATTAACTTTTTTATTTTGCTGCATAGAAGCATTTATGGCTCTGTGACAGACGTCCAGTTCCAGGGCAACTATCAGTACTATATACAGTTAGATCCATAAATCTTTGGACAGAGACAACTTTTTTCTAATACTGGTTCTGTACATTACCACAATGAATTTTAAATGAAACAACTCAGATGCAGTTGAACTGCAGACTTTCCGCTTTAATTCAGTGGGTTGAACAAAAAGATTGCATAAAAAATGTGAGGAACTAAAGCCTTTTTTTAACATAATCACTTCATTTCAGGGGCTCAAAAGTAATTGGACCATTGACTCAAAGCTATTTCATGGGCAGGTGTGGGCAATTCCTTCGTTATCAGCAAACATAGGTATGGATGGAGCACATAACACGCAGTCTCTGCCGCATATAATTATTTATTGAATCACGACATGTTTCGGATCACAAGGATCCTTTATAAAGGTGACTGAACGAATTTTCTGAAAGCTACAATTCCTTCGTTATGTCATTATCAATGAAACAGATAAAAGTTTATTTGAGGGGGGGTGCTTATATGTGGAAAATTGTGCTGTGAACAGACTACATGTGGCCAAAGGAGCTCTCCATGCAGATGAAACAAGCCATCCTGAAACTGCAAAAACAGAAAAAACCCATCCAAGAAATTGCTACAATATTAGGAGTGGCAAAATCTACAGTTTGGTATATCCTGAGAAAGAAAGAAAGCACTGGTGAACTCAGCAATGCAAAACGTCCACAGAAGACAACAGTGGTGGATGATTGCAGAATCATTTCGATGATGAAGAGAAACCCCTTCACAACAGCCAAACAAGTGAACACCACTCTCCAGGAGGTAGGTGTATCGTTATCCAAGCCTACCATAAAGAAAAAAGTATGGAGAACAGCTCATGATCCAAAGCATACCACATTATCTATAAAACATGACAGAGGCAGTATGATGGTTTTGGTGTGCATGGCTGCCAGTGGCACTGGGACACTAATGTTTATCCATGATGTGACACAGGACAGAAGCAGCATTAATATTGAGTTGTTCAGAGACATACTGTCTGCTTAAATCCAGCTAAATGCAGTCAAATTGATTGGGAGGCGTTTCATAAAACATACAGCCAAAGCAACCCAGGAGTTTATTAAAGCAAAGAAGTGGAATATCCTTGAATGGCCAAGTCAGTCACCTGATCTGAACCCAATTGAACATGCATTTCACTTGTTGAAGACTAAACTTCGGACAGAAAGGTCCACAAACAAACAGCAACTGAAAGCCGCTGCAGTAAAGACCTGGCAGAGCATTAAAAAGGAGGAAACCCAGAATCGGGTGATGTCCATGAGTTCAAGACTTCAGGCTGTCATTGCCAGCAAAGGGTTTTCAATCAAGTATTAGAAATGAACTGTTTATTTTCAGTTTTTTAATTTGTCTAATTACCTTTGAGCCCTGAAATTAAGTGATTAATTCCTCACATTTTTATGCAATCTTTTTGTTCAACCCACTGAATTAAAGCTGAAAGTCTGCAGTTCAACTGCATATATAACATAAGGATAGCACACCCAATTTTTAAATAGGCAAAAATTTATTCCATCAGAAAATTACACACAGAAAAAAGATAAAGGCAGCCTTTTTATCTCTTTTTTGTAATTTATGGATTTTGCCCCTGATGAAGACCACTCATATGGTCAAAACACGTTGGGCCACTATTGGGCCAAAGCTGATATGTAAGTGTGTAATTTTCTGATGGAATAAATTTTTGCCTTTTTAAAAATTGGGTGTGCTATCCTTATGTTATATATTTGATTGAAGCTTAAAGGGATACTGTCAGCAGAATTCTGCACTGAAATCCATTTCTCAAAAGAGCAAACAGATTTTTTTATATTCAATTTTGAAATTTGACATGGGGCTAGACATTTTGTCAATTTCCCAGCTGCCCCAAGTCATGTGACTTGTGCTCTGATAAACTTCAATCACCCTTTACTGCTGTACTGCAAGTTGGAGTGATATCACCCCCCTCCCTTTTCCCCCCCAGCAGCCAAACAAAAGAACAATGGGAAGGTAACCAGATAACAACTCCCTAACACAAGATAACAGCTGCCTGTTAGATCTAACACTCAATAGTAAAAACCCATGTCCCACTGAGACACATTCAGTTACATTGAGAAGGAAAAACAGCAGCCTGCCAGAAAGCATTTCTCTCCTGAAGTACAGGCACAAGTCACATGACATGGGACAGCTGGGTAATTGATAAAATGTCTAGCCCCATGTCAGATTTCAAAATTGAAAATAAAAAAATCTGTTTGCTCTTTTGAGAAATGGATTTTAGTGCAGAATTCTGCTGGAACAGCACTATTAACTGATTCATTTTGAAATTTTTTTTTTTCCCATGACAGTATCCCTTTAAGGAGATTATATTTGGGCGGTCTCCATGGAATAAACACCCCACAAAATAATATAGGGTGTGCACCCTCTAAATTGTATTTTTCTATGCAGTTCAACTGCATTTAAAATTCATTGTGGTAACGTACAGAACCAAAATTGGAAAAAAGTTGTGTCTGTCCAAAGATTTATAGGCCTAACTGTAACTGTAAGGGTCGAATATCGAGGGTTAATTAACCCTCGATATTCGACTAGGAATTAAAATCCTTCGGCTTCGAATATCGAAGTCGAAGGATTTAGCTCAGATAGTTCGATCGAACGATCAAAGGATAATTCCTTCGATCGAACTATAAAATCTTTGGATCGAACGATTCGAAGGATTTTAATCCAACGATCGAAGGAATATCCTTCGATCAAAAAAAGTTAGCCTATGGAAATGTGCATATCCGTGTTTTTGAGTTATGTCAGAAAACTAATAAAAAGTTTTAATACGAAAAAAAAAAGTTAGCCAAGCCTATGGGGACCTTCCCCACAGGCTAACATTGACTTCGGTAGCTTTTAGATGGCGAACTAGGGGGTCGAAGTTTTTTTTAAAGAGACAGTACTTTGACTATCGAATGGTCGAATAGTCGAACGATTTTTAGTTCGAATACTTCGATTCGTAGTCGAAGGTCGAAGTAGCCCATTCGATGGTCGAAGTAGCCCAAAAAACCTTCAAAATTCGAAGTTTTTTACCTTCGAATCCTTCACTCGAAGTTAGTGAATCAGCCCCTAAATGTGTCAAGTCTTAAAACTAGTAAGACAAAGCCTAGATAGTCAGTGAAACCTTTTTATATTTGAAATACAGTTATCAATTCGCATGTTTTAACAGTTGTATTTGTATTTCTTAGGGATTCTCCACCTTGCTTCTGGTGTTGTTGATTTGCTGCAGTATTTCTTTCCTGAATCATTTGATCGACTCCCACGCGATTGTGGCTTGTTTGATGGGCCAAAACCAACTGTTCTGGAGTCCTGCAGTGTCAGTGACTTGGCTATATTATTGCGTGGCAACAAGAGAAAAGCACAGCCAATAGAATTTGGAGCTCATCAGGTTCATTTATACATTACTATTAAACTTGCTCAAACTCTTATAATGATGAATGTGCACTTTTGTTTCATCTTGTCTTAATTATTACTTAGATTAGTACATCTACCATCATTTGAAATTATCAACAAAACATTTTAATCTAGAACAAGAACATTGCATGGTGGCAGTGTGGCTATTACAGCTGCCTTGCAACTCTGTGGTTTTAGGTTCAATTCCAGCCACGGGATATCCCCAAGTAATTTATGTGCTCTTCCTGTGCTTGCTCTCTTTAATGTTGACATTATGCAAATAAAAAAAAAGTATTATAATGTTCATCAAATAAATAAATGGAAATTTGTTATGCATTTCATGCATTAAAGAAGTTGTATCAATTGTCTCAAATTAGAAAATTACAAAATAGATAGTTTTTCCAGAAATGGTGAACTATCTCAAACAAAGTGTTGGAAGGTGAACAACCAATTAAAATGATGCTTTCCTATCTATGATAATATGTGTGTCTGTATCATACTGTATTTTTTTTTTAAAATATCCCCCCCAGCCGAGCATAGCCTCAACACTCAATCTGTTACATAAGACTGGGCAGTGGAGCAGTGTTACGATAGATTTAAATTCTGATTTACATTTGTACTCTCGATGATAGTCACATCATACCACCCACAGCCCAGCATGGCTGACCTATCCTGTCCCCATTGTACTGTGGTTTTTATGGATGACTTCTTTCATAAATATGTTTGCTATCAGTCATCTAATAAAGACTTGCCCGTCTTTAGTGTTCAGAGCTTATATAGTCACGACCTGTTCCAAAAGCCCTATGAAAAATGACACGTTTTTCAAATACAAAGTTAATTCTTTGCAGAACAAAAGTTCAGACTATGCACACATTTTTAATACACACATTCATATGAAATGTTGGTTTGTTTAAGCTACTAAACCATATAACTTTTCCTTATAGACATGTAAAGAAGTTCTTAGCAAATAATGATATTACCCCCTTAACATAATAAAACATGTCTCTCTCATTAAGATATAAGGTGTACACCTATAGTTCTAAGAGTAATATAATTCTGGTGGAGCATCAGTGCACATTATCATAACTATAATTTAGCGCAAACACATTGAGTTGCATATTTATGAAAGTTCTAAGCACCGACACCAGCTTTACAGTAATCTGCATGCAGTGGTCATAATAGTAGCACTGAAATTTGGAGTGGTTGTCAGGTAATCTGTATTTCCTTGTGCACTGTGGGTGGTCTAAATATTATTATCTTTACTTTCTATGTAGAATAACATGAACCTTAGCATGTTATAGTTAAACCTGTTTCACTGTTTTAGGTGATTCTGGTAAAAAATGAAAGTGCCAAAGAGAAGATCCCAGAAGAGTTGAGTTTGGCTTTGGTTCTGACAATTTACGAGGCCAAAGGTTTGGAATTTGATGATGTTCTCCTATATAACTTCTTCACTGATTCAGAGGTACTTGTACAACGTGTTCGCAAAAGTCTTACTGACATTAAAGGGGTTGTAAAGGAAAAAATAATTGCCTTTTTCTGTCTCCACCTTAATATAAGCCTATATACAATATAATTCTAAATTCTATGATTACAAAATCAGTGTAATTTTTATTTAGCCTTAGGCAGGGATTCACAAACGTTGACCCCATCCCCTTTAAGAGGGGCCCATAAAAGGGCAGATTTGAAGAGAGTGCTTATTTTCTGTCTTAGACTCATTGGCATCTTCACCATTTAAAAACACCCACAGGAAGTGCTGTATGGCAATTACCTTGTAACATAGTTACAAGGTATTTGTCAATGCAATGTCAATGATTGTCAATGCAGCAAGATTTATAGTCATATGAAAAAGTTTGGGAACCCCTCTTAATTCTTTGGAGTTTTATTTATCATTGGCTGAGCTTTCAAAGTAGCAACTTCCTTTTCATATATAACATGCCTTATGGAAACAGTGGTATTTCAGCAGTGACATAAAGTTTATTGGATTAACAGAAAATATGCAATATATATCATAATAAAATTATACAGGTGCATAAATTTGGGCACCCCGACTGAGATATTACATTAATACCTAGTTGAGCCTCCTTTTGCAAATGTAACAGCCTCTAGATGCCTCCTATATCCTTTGATGAGATTCTGGATGGTAGTATTTTTGACCATTTGTCCATACAAAATCTCTCCAGTTAAATTACATTTTATGGCTGCCGAGCATGGACAGCCTGCTTCAAATCATCCCATAGATTTCTGATGATATTCAAGTCGGGGGACTCTGACGGCCATTCTAGACTATTGTTCTTCTCCCTCTGCATAAATGCCTTTGTAGATTTTGAAGTGTTTTAAGGGTCATAGTCTTGTTGGAATATCCAACCCATGCGTAACTTCAACTTTGTGACTGATGCTTAAACATTATCATGAAGAATTTATTGATATTGGGTTGAATTCATCCGACCCTCGACTTTAACAAGGGTCCCCACTCCCTGAACTAGCCACACAGCCCCACAGCATGATAGAACCTCCAACAAATTTGACAGTAGGTAGTAGGCGTTTTTCTTGGAATGCGGTGTTCTTCCGAAATGGAAAGTGCTTTTTGTTATGACCAAATAACGAAATTTTTGTCTCATCAGTCCAAAGCACTTTGTTCCAAAATGACTGTGGCTTGTCTAAATGAGCTTTTGCATACAACTAGCGACTCTGATTGTGGCGTGAGTGCAGAAAGGGCTTCTTTCTCATCACCCTGCCTTACAGATGTTCTTTGTGCAAATTGCGCTGAATTGTAGAACAATGTGCTGATAAACCATCTGCAGCAAGATGTTCTTGCAGGTCTTTGAAGGTGATATTTGAAGTTGTCTGTAACCATTCTCACAATCACAATTTTTCTTGGCCTGCCAGACCTGGGTTTTACAGCAACTGTGCCTATGGCCCTCCATTTCCTGATTACATTCCTTACAGTGGAAACTGACAGTTTAAATCTCTGAGATTTTTGTAGCCTTCCCCTAAACCATAATTCTGAACAATCTTTGTTTTCAGAGAGTTGCTTTGAGGATCCCATGCTGTCACTCTTCAGAGGAGAGTCAAACAGAAGCACAACTTGCAATTGGCCACCTTAAATACCCTTTCTCATTATTGGACACACATGCCTATGAAGTTCAAGGCTAAACAATCTAATCCAACCAATTTGGTGTTGCCAGTAATCAGTATTGAGCAGTTCAAATTAGCAAAATTACAAGGTTATCCAAATTTTTGCACAGTCAGTTTTTCACATTTGATTTAATTTCATACAACTGAATACTGCTTCACTAAAAATCTCTTCAGAAAACACCCCAGTACTCAATGTCCATAGGAAATGAAAGACATACCACTGTTATCTTTTTTGTTGAAAGTGGAGTAAATTATTATGCAGGCTGAGAGGGGTTCCCAAACTTTTTCATATGACTGTAAATAGATGAGATGACATGATTATGATGTGCTTTTAGAGAGAAAATGTGCATTTGTAATGCAAGATCTCTTCTTAAAAATAAGTGCATGGAACTAATCCAGCTTTGCTTTAAATGTATAGTTTACCCATAAATGTAAGTGTGATAGATGTGAGGATATTCTTGGATAATCGGATTTTAATTTTTGTTTGATATATACCCTAGTAACCTAGACAGTGATCTAAAAGGGGGGCCGGAATAAGAATAGAAGAGGGACTGTGCAGAAAGATAAGTAATAGGACATCTACCAATCATAATAAAATGGGAGCTTCACAAGGGAAATAGTTATTGGTTGCAAGGTCCGTGACCCCCTTTTAAAAGCTGGAAAAAGGCAGCAGTTGCAGGCAAATAGTTCAAAAACTAAAAATTGGACCAAATGCAGTTGCTAAGAATAACAAACAAGGGAAAGTTGTGCTCACCACTAATTTTTAAAACCATTAGGCGGGGGTGCAATGAGGCTGTGACCACAAAATACATATAGACAAATACAAGAGTCCTCTGCACTCAAACCATTATCAATATATTTAAGACAATGTCTTAAATCTATTGATAATGGGTTGCTAAGAATAAGCCATTATGTAACATGTAATTCTGGTATGTTCAGTTTTAAAAGATTTTAAACTGCTTCCGAAAAAAATGTTCTGCAAAGGGAGATGGCCATGCTTATTTTTTTTGTATATAAAATATTAACCTGAAATATGTATAAACAAGTGTAAAATACTTGCTGATATTGTTGAATGAAACCACATAATACATTGTTTTTAAGTATGTAGCAAGTGCACAAGTATTTGCCCTGTTCCCAGCTGTTCTTGTACTGTATTCATCAGTAACAAAATGTTCATGTTTTTTTTAAAATTTGTAGTTGGGCTATATGTGTAATAGCAGTGACGTGTTATTTTACCTTTTTTAAAGGCTTCCAAGGAATGGAGAATCATTTCCTCCTTCATGCCAGAATCTCATTCAGATGTTGAAAGCAAGCCACTGATTGAAATTTCTATGGATAAAGTCTGTATGCCTGTTAGTAGACAGTTGAAAATGAACCCAGAACTACATAAGGTACTCATTCAATTTCTGCTGTATGTCAAATAATGATTTTTCTTAATTTTAGCAGAGGTGATTTTAGATGTTATTTTTTTTTCAGTTTTGGGGCAAAAATGTTTATTTCTGCACTCAAAATATAGTGAATTCTCAGAGTAGTGTGGTATGATTTCTAGATGCTGAATGGAGAACTGAAGCAGTTGTATACAGCTGTGACAAGAGCTCGGGTTAACCTATGGATATTTGATGAGAGTCAGGAAAAACGCGCTCCAGCTTTTGGATTCTTTATCAAGGGAAACTTTGTTGAAGTTGTACGCACAGATGAAAACAAAGGTACAGTTCCAACATTGGGAAAATGGTCTTTCCTTTCATGGTTATCAGATGGGAATGGGAAAAAATACATTAAGCTAAAGCTTCCATTTGAAAGAACAGGACAATGTAAGAAAATTGAAGGATAGGTTAGAACAGTTCATTTTAGGATTATTTCCCCTTTCTTTTCAGTGCCTTGCCCTTTCTAGAACCACAGGAAGTATGTTACTTTAAATAGATCTGAAGCCTGACTTGTAACTTTGGTGAGATAGTAAGCCAGGGAACAATGTCAGAGTCTGGCCCTGCTAGCAGAGATGTTGGTGTAGAATATGGACTACAAATTTATCAGAAAAAAAATTATATTTATATATTCCTTTGAATAAAAGAAAACATATGTCAACAATGCAAATCCTACTTAAATACTCACTTTACATATTGGACAACAGCCACTCCATTTAGACATTAATTCCCTTGGCCAACAACCATGTTCTACTTAAGTTATATCCCTTTGAGAATGCCCAACAGATTAAGATGCTGTAAATGAAATCAGAATGCAAGTAAAACTGCCCAATGCTTGTCTGTATATATATGTGTGTAGCCAGCAACATGATTTATCTCTGTCTAATTCTGTGTCTAAAGCATAGAATAACCTTGCTTGTTTAAAATACTTTAGTACTAAGGTAAGGAATATAATATTAAATGTGTTTTAAGTCATCCTAATTTCATTCTAATTAAAAGAAATGTATGAATAATTAATGCTGAGCAAAATAATATTTTAATAGATCTCGATGATAATATGTTTGTGAGAACATCTACTAAAGATGAATGGATTTCCAGAGGAGACTATTATGCCAGCCACAAATGTTGGAAAGTAAGTGTAGACTGCTGCAGCATATACAACTTACATACAAAAGTGTTTTTGTCTTCTGTGTGATTTCTCACTGATGGCAGCAAATGCATGCACTGTTATGGGCATTTTACTAAACTTAGCAGTGCAATCACAAATCAGCAGATCAATGTGATCACCATAGCAGTCTCTGCAAAGGTATTTGCAAACAATGCTTTTTTTCTGGTGGAGAAGCAGTGCAGATGGCAAAACATGTTTTGAGGAATGGGGAAGAGAATGAATATATAATCTTTGTACTTTGAAAATATCTTTAAGATAAAAAAAAAACTAGTTATATTTTAATTTACTGTGCTGGATTTATTATAAAAATAGTATCAGTCTTTATTATATGCAAATTAATATGATTATTAACAGTTCTCTAAATGCATACAGGTTGCTGCTAAGTGTTACCAGAAGGGAGAGGCTACTGATAAGGAGAAACTGGCCTTTGCTCATGATGCGGTTTTGCATTTGCAGACAAAAAAAGCCAGTGCCAGGTAACGATACCTTTAACTGCTTGGAAATGTCTATCTATAGAACATTCAGAAATTAGAGGCAGATGATTATTTTTTTTCCCCCTAACAGAGAAAAGCAAATGGAGTTCTTGCGGCTTGCAAAAACATACATGGAATGCAGAGAGCCAAAACTAGCTGTCAAATGCCTAGCATTTGCAAAAGAATTTCACCTTTGCGGAGAACTCTGTAGAAAGCTTGGAAAGGTACACCATATATATATTATACATATTTATGTACCTTTTAAAATGATTTTTAACCTTATAAAACAAATGTCAAGAGATGTAAAAGAAACCGTAAAAGTGATCTCAATTTATGCTAGAGGGAACAACACTTGAGTAGTACTCATGGGAACTGTGTAGGGTTGCTCTGCTTTTGCGACTGCTTCCAAAAAAGCAGCAGAAAGGATAGAATGGCTCTGGAACAGCATAATATGGGCAGGAGGATCAGAAGGGGAAGGCAAGTGAAGAGAGGTGCTAGAGCACTGAGGAGGGGAGAGAAAAGGAAATAGCAGCATGAAACTGGAAGAACAGTAGAAAAGAAACACATAAAACAGAAGAATCAAATCATCATCAAATTCATCAAATTGACACAGACCAACACTGCAACATTTCAGGTCTACATTGACCCTTTGTCAAGCTAACTACACATGTTGCACATTATCTCATTATATAGTTTGTAACGTACCACCCTCTAGTGGCCAATCAAAACATACAAATAGTTACACAGATTCCAATTATTAACACCCATGGATATATCATTATGCAATCAATCTAAATTATAGTCTAGACCAGTGATTCCCAACCAGTGGCTCACGAGCAACATATTCTCAAAGCAGGTGCTTATTTTTGAATTCCTGCTTTGGAGGCAAGTTTTGGTTGCATAAAAACTAGGTGTACTGCTGTACTCCTGTATGCTGCCAGTCCACATAGGGGCTACCAAATGGTCAATCACAATACTTATTTTACACCACCCAGGAATCTTTTTTTATGCTTGCATTGCTTCCCAACTCTTTTTACATCTGAATGTGGCTCATGGGTAAAAAAAAAAGTTTGCCCCCCCGGTCTAAACTATCAGAAAAACCCAGAAGAAGCAAACTAAGGATCACTGAGAATAATTTACATAGGGCACTGAGGCAGCTTCATTGAGCAATCGGTTAAAACATTACAGCACTCAGTGCTAACCACTTAGGGAAACAAACAACTACCATATTTACCCACACCAATATGGGACTTAGCCTCTAAATGCAAAATAAACGATACTAGATAGCCAGGGCCATTCAGGTAAAGTTAAAAAGCAATATTTATTATCACCATGCCAAAATGCTAAAACCATTTAAAATAAGCAGCGCTGCTTGGGAGGTGGGGATCCCATTAACCCTATTTTATATATATTATATGCAATACAATAGAAGAGGCTGCGTGCACGCAAAAGGAAGCCTCCAATATATTACAGTTGCAACCAACTCTTAATCAAGAGAATCAATCTGGATAGATCCGTAATTAGGTATTCGTGGAATGAAGAGAGCGATGAGTCATCACAGCTGTGATATAAGTCGCCAATAGGGTACTCAATTTGATGGTAGAAAAAGTGATTACTCCAGTTCTGATTATGAATGATAGAATGTCAGAATGTGAAACGGCATGTGAGGGCGGAGCCGGTGTGGGATTAACTCTTTGGTGCCCAGAGTAATTCAGAGTAACACCGAATGCTCAACGCTCCATACTCATGTCCGAATTTCACAGTTACTGGTACACCTAATGCACATCGTCCTCGATGGAGAAAGGGAAGCTGGATACCGCAATTCCCCTTGCAAAGCTGTGCCTCGACCGTCGAGCATTCGGTGTGGGAGGTGATCCATCACGGTCAGTATCTTTTCTATTCTGCACAGCGGTCTGTTACTAAGCGGTGGGACGAATACGATTACATAGCAATTGCTATACCACCTAAACACCGGGATCCGGATGTCCATAGGATATACTTAGGGGATACTTCCCCCTCCAGTGCCCTTGTCTTTACCACTCGGACTGAATTACTCTGGGCACCAAAGAGTTAATCCCACACTGGCTCCGCCCTCATATGCCGTTTCACATTCTGACATTCTATCATTCATAATCAGAACTGGAGTAATCACTTTTTCTACCATCAAATTGAGTACCCTATTGGCGACTTATATCACAGCTGTGATGACTCATCGCTCTCTTCATTCCACGAATACCTAATTACGGATCTATCCAGATTGATACTCTTGATTAAGAGTTGGTTGCAACTGTAATATATTGGAGGCTTCCTTTTGCGTGCACGCAGCCTCTTCTATTGTATTGCATATAATATATATAAAATAGGGTTAATGGGATCCCCACCCCCCAAGCAGCGCTGCTTATTTTAAATGGTTTTAGCATTTTGGCATGGTGATAATAAATATTGCTTTTTAACTTTACCTGAATGGCCCTGGCTATCTAGTATTGTTTATTTTGCATTTAGAGGCTAAGTCCCATATTGGTGTGGGTAAATATGTCAATATAAAGCAAATGTGGACACCTCTTTAATGCAGGTTACAATTTGGCTACCATTAATTGCATGCACCTTGCTTCGTTTAAACGGATATTTGAAACAACTACCATATTTTAAGTTTATTCTAATAGTAGAAAACTAAGACAATTGCTTGCTATGTATTTATGTTACAAGACTTGGAACTTCACACATTGAATGAATTTTCAGGCACATGGAATCACCTGTGGAGCACTCATGTGTATTCTTCTGCCAGCACTCTCTTAACTGTAAATAGTCAAGCACAAGCATTTGGGTTGACAAACTGGACTGAATACTAATGTAATCCCTTTTAATCCCATAGCAATGTTATCATGTATTACAGGGTGGTTCTATTTTTTCAC
Organism: Xenopus laevis; assembly: GCF_017654675.1. NCBI lineage: Eukaryota > Metazoa > Chordata > Amphibia > Anura > Pipidae > Xenopus > Xenopus laevis. The sequence continues at coordinate 64,345,522 of NC_054381.1, read as the reverse complement.
CAAATTATATCAATGTGCATTCTAATTCTGAGATGTTTCTAGTCAACAGAGCTTTAATTTTTACTGCTTTTCAAGTGATTGGGAGCCTCATCTTTAACTACACTTATGTCTTGCACAGAATAAGGATGCTGCATACTTCTTTAAGAAGATTCAAAACAATGTGATTGCGGCTCAGTGCTTTGAAGCGGCTGGGGAATTGGAGATGGCATTAAACTTATACCGCCAAGAGAAGATGTATGAAGCAGCAGTTCTTATGTTAGAAAAGTAAGTAGAATAAATATCTTCAACTTATCTCTCCTCTACAGTTTTTTATATAGGTTTCTCTATTTCCCTTACAAGATTTATAAAAATCTGCAACAGGCATAAAATTCAACTTTTTATACCAATTACTATCACAGGTATATGACCTGTTATCCAGAATTCTCAGGACCTGGGGTTTTCCGGATAATGGGTCTTTTTGCAATTTGGATCTCTATACCTTAAGTCTACTAAAATATAATTTAAACATTGTTTAAAACCAAAACTATTATTTTGTCTCCAATAAGGATTCATTATATCTTAGTGGGGATCAAGTACAATGTGCTGTTTTATTACAGAGAAAAAGGAAATCATTTTTAAAAATTGCAATTATTTGCTTAAAAGGTTTCCCTGTACTTTGAAACTTTCTGGATAACGGATCCTATAGAATAGATTCTAACAATCCCGCCCCCCCCCCCATCTGTCATCTCTGGCAAAAATTTTGTAAGAGGAAATAAACATTTGATAAAGTGCAATGCAGATAAAGCGTAAAAAATAAATACCAGTGGCTTTCATATATTTGCATATATTATTTATTATACATATCCCAGTGTAGGCACTGGTCTAGTCAGTTCTGTGCATTATCATCATCTGTAATCATTCACACTATTGCTATTCAGTCGCTTGCACACTTTCATTTTCCACTTTTTAATCTTTATTCATTCTTCTCTCTAATATTCTCTTCTTTTTGCTACTTCTATTTTAAGCTACTTTGTAGATGAAAGTTCTAACATTAATTATAGACAGAAATATCTTGACAGTAGATTGTAAGTGATGAAGTTAGCATCCTTGCATCTTTAGGTTATTATAGTTATCATTATTTACATCTTTCACTACAGGCACAAGAAAAACCCAAATCTACATGTACCATTTACAGCAAAACATTTCTATTTGGAAGCTGCTGCTAATTTATTTACCAATAATAAAATCAAGAAGATGAATGAAATTCTGGCAAATCTTGATGTTGAAGATCAGTTGGTCTTTTTGAAGAAGCACAAGAGATGGAGTGAAGCTGCCAGTTTGCTTAAAAAACACGGGCGCTGTGAAGAAGCAGCATTTCTTATGAGAGATCATGGAAAACTGTTAGAAGCAGCAGATCTGACCATGAATAAAGAATTTCGAGCATTATGTCTGCTTGCTGCAGCAAGATGTCAGATAAATGATTGTGATGTAAGTAATGAAATAGGTGACACCATTGCTGAGGCTATGCAGATATTTAAGGAAATACACAACGGAATAGGTGTTGCTGAGGCTACTCTCCTGGAAGGAATTATGACAAAGGATTTTGGGAAGCTTCACTCCTCATTTCAAAGCTTTGTGCGGCAGTTTCATTGTGCAGGGGCTGTAGAAGCACTCTGTGAATGTATAAAATGTGATGAATTCAATCAAAAATTGCTTTTCCTGGCTGCTTCAGGATTGCAGCATCTGATTACTCTCCTTAAAGCTCTAAAAGCACCAAAGACCAATGCGGACAGGGAAAATGTTAAATCATGTCTTGAATTTTTTGGAGTTGTACAAAAGGAAGAAGACACATGTAAAATTCTACAGCATGAAGGATCAAGAATCTTCCAAATTTTCACTGAAGAGAACTTTGACATAAAAGATAGGAACATCGAACTTAATATAATAAAGTCATTGTTAGAAAGGCATTTTCTTAAAAGATTGTGTAACATCTCAGCAAAAGTACTTGGAAATGTTTATCCAGAATCCGATATTTGTCCTAAATTCATAGCCGGACTAGATTGCACTGATGAAAATTGTCAAGACTTCCACAGGCCTGTGCTACAGCATGAATTTAAAAGAATGTTACTGTCTAAAAGAAATTTAACAACTATCAGTGGATTGTTACTTGATGCAAGACATCTCTCAAAAGAATTTGCCAGTGAGCTCCAAGAAATTCTGGGTGCTGATGTATTTCGGTTTCCTCGTTCTCTTCTAAATTTGTTATTCCCTAAACATTTTCATCTTCGAATCCTTTCAGAAAACAAAGGGGTGTGCAAAATATTTGAAGAGATACGGCGCAACTTTCCAAAGCCTTGTATTAACATGCTTACTGAATATGGCAAGTCCCTTTTTAAAGAAAAAGATGATAGCGAGAGGAGAGCATCAACAGATCTATGGTTAAAAGCAATGTGCATTTTCTCTTTGTCTTCGTGTTATCCAGATGAATTAAAATGTTTACTTGATGAGGTAGAAGTCAAATTTAACAGGGATTACATGCCTCAAAGCAAATATAGACATGAAGCAAAAGAAGATGGTAGGCGATTAAAAGGCCTTGATGTTAAATATGGCATGTTGAAACCTGATGTCTCTAGTGGCTCTTTAAAAGATAGACACATTCACTTTTTTCGTCTTTTTCAAAGTTCAGTGGACCAACTGTACATCCTCAAAAATCCAGAATCCAGTAAAACTCATTTTTTCAGATTCCTAAATTATATAGTCAAAAAGTCAATTTGCCCATTAATTCCAAACATTGGAAACTCAGTTATGCTGTTGGAATTCCAGTTTATATTCTGTTGTGTAGTTCTTATGCGCCTTTCTCCTAGCATTAGGGTTCTGCTTCCAAAAAGTTACATCTCTGTACTCCATCATTGGGAATCCATGTTTGGAAGGAAAGGAAAGTCTGTGGTGAAAGATACATATTCTATTTTGATGGAATACAAGCCAAGGAATGAAAAGCAAGCTATAGGAAACTTCAAATATCATCTTACTTATCTTGCTAAAGTTCTTTGTGGGGCAGAGGAGCATAACTTCAATGTCCTCCTTGATGCATTTCGTGACATTGACTGCATCTATTCTGGGGAAGCCGAGAGAACACTGGTTCTCTACTTAGTGATGATGGTGAATGTTAAAGGAGTCATGAACTCACAAACTGATATTATACTTAAAAATAATTTTCCTTTTATTCAGCAAGAGCTGAAAAACCAAAAAGAAATGTTTCCATCAAAAGTACCAGAGAGGTTACTTAATACAGTAAACAATTTACCTGATAACGCAGAAGAAATTGTTAACTTTCTCCAGAATCTGCTAAGTCAGAGGGATGAGGAGCGTTTAGTTGACTGCTGTTGGAGGTGGGATGGCGCCTTTTTTAAAGGATCTGTACGTGGAATTTTCTATGATGATAAGTTCAAGTTTAAAGAATTTGCTAACGTCCAACACATAAAACAAGACTTTGAGTCTCCATATTTTGAAGATGGACAAGAATATTTTCCAGAAGAAAAAGTTGATATTGTGGCAACCTTGGTATCTCAGGTGCAGCAGAAGCATTCAGCTATGCAACAATTTCATGAACTTTTGATTTTTGTCTGCTTTTGCATAAAGTGGAAAAGGGCTTCCCTTCATGCAAAAAAAAGGAGAATGGAAGAGTCCACTCCAGACAGCTTTAAAATAGCAGGCATTGACACAACCCAATGTGACCTATGTGGAGTAAAGTTTTCTCTCTCTCCAACATTGTTCTCCGCTCCTACAGAAGAATATGAGGAAGAAACAGTGTCACCAACAACAAATGAGATCGAAAATAGTGGATACCTTGAATCCCTGGTTGTACCAAATATCAGCATGACCTATGAGAATCACATTAACCTAGAAACTCACTGTCACCAAATGCAAGCTTACAATAACTACCTTCAGTTTTACAAATTAAAAGTGAACGCGGTACTTTCCGAGGCAAAATCCCTGGTGCAAAGCATGAAGCAAATGACTGATGATCAGTTAGCGACAGAGTTAAATTTAGAGCAAACAAAGATTAAAAACAAAATGAAAGACATTGTAGATCGGATGGAAGACATATATGAGAGAAAAAAATGGTCTGAAGGTAAGTCAATGCATGTTTGTATGTATTGCAATGTTGCTGAGTCAGTGGGTTGAAAACTATGAGGTTAATTCATCAACCCTCTGTAATTTTTCTTGTGAGATAACAATAGAATTGATAAACGTGGAAAATATTAAATATCTTGGAATATCTCTGGGTGATTTTAATAAAGCTTTCTATGGACAGTGGTGTCTCACATTTTGGACACCATTGATTTTTAAGGCAAAAATCTACAAAGTATATTATATCAGATACTTTCTTTACATACGTTTTGCCTGTGATATTATGGTGTGATGATTAAGGAGGAGACTGAGCTGGTACACAAACAGAATAGGTGCTTGGCAAACAAGAACAACTTGAGCAGGTAAAAGGCAAGGCAAAAAGTAACTGACACAGGTACAGGGCCGGCCTTAGCCAGTTTTAACTATTGGGCCCAATAGGACATTTGGGAGCCGAAGATATGTAGTTTGTGAACTAGCTGGCTTGTCCACATCAGACATTCCTCATTCTACCACAGTTCTAATCCAGTTGGTGCTACTATCATTGGTTTCTATCTGTGATTTCGCTAGCAATGCAAGTACGTTTACTTAAAGGAACAGTTCAGTGTAAAAATAAACACTGGATAAATACATAGGCTGTGCAAAATAAAAAAATGTTTCCAATATAGTTAGTTAGCCAAAAATGTAATCTATAACGGTTGGAGTGACTGGATATCTAATGTAATAGCCAGAACCCGACATCATGCTTTTCAGCTCTATAACTCTGAGTTAGTCAGCGACTTGAAGGGGGGCCACATAGGACATAACTGTTCAGTGAGTTTGCTTTTGATCCCTAGAATGCAAGTTTGATTCAAAAGCAACAGCTATGACCCATGTGGCCCCCCTCAAGTCACCAATTGATAACTATTAGTTACTATCAGTGGAAATCAAGCGAAACCAAGTAGTGTTCTGGCTATTATGTTAGACATCCAATTACTCCAGCTTTTTACATTTTTGGTTAACAAACTATATTGAAAATGTTTTGTTTACTTTGCACAATCTATTTGCCCAGTTTTATTTTTATACTCAAAAATTCCTTTGAAAACAGCCACTTCTCTCAACATAGGGACAAACGGTGGGTTTAAAAGATATGCGCTCAGTTTAAAGGGGTGGTTCACCTTTAGGTTAACTTTTAGTATGTTGTAGAATGACCAATTCTAGGCAACTTTTCATTTGATCTTTGTTATGTATTTTATATAGTTTTTGATTTTTTTTCATTTTCTCTGACTTTCCATCTTTCAAATGGGGGTTTCTGATCCCATCTAAAAAACAAATGCTCTGTAAGGCTACAAATGTATTGTTATTGCTACTTTTTATTACCCATCTTTCTCAGGGCTGCCATCAGAAATCACGCGAGCCCGCACAACAACATTTTTTGGGCCCCCCCCTTCCCCACCAATCGGTACACAGGCACAAGTGCTAAAACATTTAAGGCCCACCTACAAGTTAAATAAAAAAATTGGTGGCCACGAAGCACCCCCTACAAGTTATTAAAACATTAGTGGCCAGGACCCCCCTACAAGTTATAAAAGAAAACAGTGCCTGGGCCAATACAAATTATTAAAAAAAGATAAAAACATAATATAACAAAGTTATATAAACAAAATTTCTGGGCAAGGCACCTACAAGTTATATTTAAAAAAACTGGTGGTGAGGGCCCCTATAAGTTATTTAAAATAAAAATTGGTGGTGGCCCATACAAGTTATATAGAAAAATAGTGGCCAGGGCCCTTACATGTTATATTTTAAAAAATTGTGACCAGGGCCCCTATATGTTATATAAAATAAATTGGTGGCCAGGGCCCCAACAAGTAATATTAAAAAAATGGTGCCAGGGTCCCTGCAGGTTACATACAAGTCGGTGGCTAGGGCCCCTGTTTGTTATTAAAAAGAAAATAAGTATACTTACTTCAGCTGCAGAGTTCGGGGAAGCTCAGATGTCTGTGTCTTTAGATTCCTGTGCTCTGATTTGTCATTGAAGTAAGTCCCGGTAATTTTGTATGGTGATTGGATAAGCTGGAGGGGAGGTTCAAATTTCACCCATCCAATTACCATGTGGCTTAACCGGGACTTATAATTGACTGACAAATCAGAGCAGTTAGAAGATGCTGGCTCCTGCCCACTCTCCCTTCCAAAGTTTCCAGCTCAGTGACAGCGGGGCTAGTTATTCAAGTGCATCAGTGTAGGCTTGTATAAAAATATATACCAATAGCATGTAAAATAAAATTCCGCTGGAGAGCCAGGCTATGCTATTCAATGCAATGCAATGCATCTCAAATAAATGTAACACTTTATTGCACTGACTGACTTTCCAGTTGACTTTTTTGGATTAACATACAAAAAGCTTATGCCCCTTCTGAAATCCATGTTTTTCACTGACCCAGTGTTTCTTTTATCTCCAAAATGCCTATGAGTATAGAGCCGAATAGTGCCATTCTTATTTTGCAGCATATACATCTGTTTCTAAAACCCAAGCCCTTTATCAAGCATGCTGCATTTGTAGTGGCCTAGTAAAACTTGCTTTTCAGCGATAAAATATTGAATGCTTTGGTAATTTAAAAATCAAATTGTAGTGGTTTGTATTTTCTGTAAATATTAAACTAAAATCAATTAAAGCTACAAAGAGTCCTCATTAGGTATGCAGTAAAGTATATGAAATATTTATAGACACATTTGCTAATTATTCTCACTAAACATGCTAATTGGAGTTATTTATTACAGCTGAAATGTTAATGGAGAGCCCACTTCAAGCGTTAGAATCCACTCTTTCTGAAGCTCAAAGTGTCCTGAATAAAGCAGAACAGCATATGGCAAATCAAGAAGGTAATAACAAACTGAATATTTATTGTTTATATATCCTTTGTTTCTTTTGGTAAGTAAAGAAATGCCCACATTTGGATTACATAAAGCTATACAGTAATCAGATGAATACAAAATCTTCTAGAAAGTAAAAGCTAAATCACAGCTTATAATACAGATTTGTTGTATAATTTTAATGTGTATAAATTTTACGTTTTATGATTTTGCACATGCAGAAAAACATTTTGTTCAGCAAGTAAAGTTCCGTGCAAATATCTGCTTCTTAAATGATAGTTTGAGATTGCAGTTAGTCAGACACTAACGGTTGGAAAGTTGTGATTAAATTACATAAAGGAAGTAGGTTTGTATGTATGGTAAGGGTATACAACGTCCAAAAAGTACCTTGGAGCATTTTGTAAAGACAGGGTCCCGATGTGGGCTGTGCCTCCTAGTGCTTCCTAACTTGCGCATCTGAATGACGGACATTTACATGCCTCCCCCATTCCTCTTGAATAGAGCATTGCCTATAACAGACAGGCGGCACTCTGAAAGGGAACTCAGAGTCTGCCAGAAATACAAAAACTAGAGAATGCTGTGTTCAGAATGAAAAAAAAAGCAAATTGCAGCTTTTTTTGTACAGATTTTTTTTTGCAAATTAACCCTTTTGTCTGGTAGCAATCAAAATCCCTGGTATCACATAATATTTTCTATTGACTTAAAATAGGAAGTGCTGTAATTGCAGATCTGAAATGACCAATGAGATTTTCCATTCAGGTTAATGGAAAGTGATTTGATGTAGCCAGTGGGCATTTGATCTTTTCAAACGCTAATTAAATTGTGCCTTCTTATTTAGTCTAAATGGCAAATGTTGGTACCAGCAAGAAAACATTTGGTTTCATTTAAGAAGTAGAAGGCAGGCTGCACAGTCCCAAAAATGTAAGATTTGCACCCTGCCTTCCTAATTCATAGGTTATGATCAGTAAAGTTTTAAAAAAAACAAATGTATCTGCTGCCTTTTAGGGCCTGGCTGTGGCATAACTGATTTCTGACAAGATGGTAATACGTTAGGGGAGGATCTTGTGATTCCTGTTCCAGTGTGCAAGGAATTTTTGTTGGAGAAGGCTTAGTTATAAATTGCCAAGAGATTGTGTTCTGGTACAACGTTGCTTCCTGGGAGTCTGTATACCAAGAAACTTCATGTGCTGGGTTGCAAGGATCTCTGGCTCTTAACGATGAGTCATCTGTGTTGACTTCTTGCAAGGACCTCTGAAGTGGCCTAGATTAGACTGCAATCCCAGTATGTTATTACATGGCCTACAGATCAGAGCCACAGTTGGCTACACATGACGCCTGGTCTCCTTAAAGAGATATGGTACACTAAAAGGCCAAATGGCAGTGGTTCAATAGGCAGTGTTTGATCCCACAGTTTGTAATAGCAATATTTTATTGGAGTGCTGACTTTTGTGATGAATGTTTATATTGAATGTGATTTGGTATGCTTTGTGCTAATTAACGTTTGTTTGCAAGGGACCCTTTTATTTATAAATTTTCCATAAAGAAAAAGTTTATATCATAACAGCATATTTTAAGATGACGGCCAAAATGGCAGCATATATACTTCAATTTGCTGATGAGAGGTGTATAGTGTACGCATAGGGAGTCACCAATTGAAAAAAGGTAAAGAAACTAGTGGTTCATTTTGCTAGACAATATTTAATGTTTGAATTTGCAGTAGGTTTTCCATAGGAAGCATATATCTGTGTGTTTGTCAATCTGGTCCGTTAATAAAGCAGTTAAAAATTATTCTGCATTATGTATTCTTTTTATTATCCCATGAGTCATGATGGAATTTAGGAACCATTTTGATAAATTAATTTTAGCCTCTGCTAAGATTTGGGGCAGTAGCTTATTTTGTGGTTTGTTTAAATCTTTAGTAGGGAGAGCTAATAGGGCTAAGCGGAAATCTTCCTGTATATGGGTTTGCCAAATATACCATGCATCATCTTAAAAATGTCTTCCCAATATGCATTCACCACTGGGCTGTCCACCAGGTATGTAACTTTCTCCACAGCCCCAAAAACAAGTTGGAGAGGTAGAGGGATGGATTTTACGCTTCCTTTCAGGAGTTATACACCATCACTTATCATTACTTTATAAGTTGATTCTTTAATTACTGTATTTGAGGATATCCTAGATAAAGTGGATTTTGTGGAACCATTGTGGAGAGCCCCTTTTAAGAGGGTGAAATACTTTTTAGCTTATTGTTTAATAAATATTTTTGTTTTAATGTTGAGGTACACAGTGTGTTAAATGTTGACATTTTGTAATTTTTGATACAGGTTTAAAGGTCCTCCAATTTTGCAGCAGGGGCAGAACTGAGACCTTAAAGAGTTTGAACTTTTGATGGTCTCTGAGAGTTAAGAGGACATAACTGACCTTTAACAGACTATCCCAGCTAAGCACAAATTTAGTTTTTCGAGGATTTGAACTCTCATGACAAACTTTCCTTTCCCCTGGTTAGTCAAGTAGTTTTGCTAGCACAAATTTTAATGTTTTTTCCCCTGACCCAGTGCAGTTCTGACAATCAACATGGAAGTTTCAGTCTTGGCTTAATATGACTGTGCTGTTGCAGTTACTGATCTTTCTCTGATTGCAGAACCTTCTCTAAGCACATGCTTCTTTTTATCTGTGTTTGATGGAAAGAAGTACATTTTGTATGGTGCTTTCGAGATGGCTACAATTTGGCCATTTGCATTCTGTGATGAATGGACTTCACCAACATTAAAATCTGGCTCTGTCCAAGTTTGTCAGCTTTGGACTCAAACGAGCAACAGGCTTGTATTTCCAGCAATGAGAGTGTGAATGGGCCATATTGGATTTAATCTCTTGTAACTGAGGAAACTGAAACTTAAACTAATGTTTACAAAAATACATTTATGTGTCAAGATAATGGGGGTGAAGAGAACTGAGAAGTAATTTTGCCTGGTCATGCGCTTTCAGAATGAGCCAGCATTTTAAGATGGAACTGTTTTCTGGTAGGCTGTCGTTTCTCCAACTCAATGTAACTGAATGTGTCACAGTGGGACCTGGATTTTACAATTGAGTGCATTTCTTAGATCTATCAGTGAGGTGTTATCTTGTATTATGGAGCTGCTATCTGGTTTCCTTCCCATTGTTCGGTTGTTAGGCTGCTGGGTGGAAAGGGAGAAGGGTGATATCACTTGCAGTAAAGAGTGACTTAAGTTTATCAGAGAACAGGTCACATGACTGGAGGCAGCTGGGAAACTGACAATATGTCTAGCCCCATGTCAGATTTCAAAATTAAATATAAAAAAAAAATCAGTTTGCTCCTTTGAGAAACTGATTTCAGTGCAGAATTCTGCTGGAGCAGCACTATTAACTGATGTGTTTTGGATAAAAAAAAAACATTTTACCCATAACAGTATCCCTGTAAGCACTGAAACGTTGAAATAGGTAGTAAGTAAATGGTCTGCACTTAAATAGACATGATCCCCAGGTGTGCTGCCCTGAACCAACAGCCATGGCAGTTGATAAATAAGAAATTGGTATGCCACAAGCAAGAAAATTTAAATAAGCTGTAGAGCTCTTACAATGGGTCTCTCATTTTTGTGGGATGGTTATATGAAAAATTATATGAATAAGTCTTCTGGTGGGCCCTGGCCAAATGCCACTTTTACCCATTTATAAAAATAGCCGTGATTGCACTGTAAAACGGGACTGCAATAGACAGAAATATGCATACATTGTATTCCAACAACCGGTAATCGGGGATTATGTTACTGCTGAAGTAATTAAAATGTTATGTTTTTTATATTAATACTATACTAACCAAATACACATTCATTAGTATATTTACTAGAAAAATGCTAGTGTTCGATCATCAGATCAATTAGATTGAAATTTTTTATTTAGGCACAAAAATTTAGGCACAAAAATCCTGCTCTGGCGCTATATAAAGGCCTTGCTATCTCTTTATATTAATTAACTTTTTTTCTCTTTTAAACAAGGTTTACAAAAGAAGGATCTGTTTGATCATGAAATAGACTATGATTTTGAAGAACTTTGGTCAAAAAAAACAAAGAAGGCCAAGAAAAAAGGCAAGCGCCACTGAAGTGAAAAGCATTCCAAAACATACTGAAAATGGTGTTGAATTTAATTGTATTGTTTATAATTTAAAATGTAATTTTGTAACAATCACATATAGGGAATTTAAATGGTATTATATTTTACTAAATAATGTTTCACAAATCAACAAGCAAACTGTTCTGTACCGAATATCACTTTACATTGCTACTACACCTTTCTGCATTGTGTCACATGAAATGTATAGGGGTTTTTTTCTGCACATTAGCCCAATTATGGCAACACTTTTTATAGATGTTTGCACAATATATATCACACTTTTATTCACACAATTTGCCTTTTCTGAATTTGTTTTTCATTTAACGCACATGATATAACTGAATTTGTGTAAAATGCATACAGTATATATATTTAACAAGGAAATATTTCACTGAACGTATTTGTGTCCTTCTATTTTTGTATTATGTATGTATTCCTGGCACTATACATCCAATGTTCATTGTTACATTTCGAGTGGTGGCATATGGAACTTATGGAAACCTCTGCTGAAGTAACTTCAGCGCTGCTGGCAAAGTATCAGAATATACCTTTGTGTAGAACTCCATAGCTGTTAAAACATCTGAAATTCAAATTTGTACTGGCAAACAATTTTTCTGATTTTTGTCATCCATTCTGGAGGAGATTTAGCATAGGACAGCACTCAACTATAAAAGCTCTACCCCATGATATTCACCTCATCTTCCCATCCTTCTCTCAAGAGCATAGTAGGGTGTTATTTGTATCCATCACCCAGGTGCTGCTCTATGACTGCATGTTTTTGGTGCTTTTTGGTTGCAGGTTAACATAGAGCATAGGGAGACACAAATTTGATTTTGTTTCAACTGTGCCCCTGTAAGTTAGACATTTTACAGCAGCTGTGTGCACACAGAACAGTTGGGCTTCATTTTTTGTTTCCATTCGGATCGTTTGGCTGGATGATTCGCATTTCTGAGAGAATAATAGAAAATAATTCATACTTATCCATAATTACTAGATAACAACATTGCATTAGTGCTAAAGAGATATGTTAGGAGATTGATCTTTTTTAGAAAGCTGTTTTTTGTGGTTTATTATAATCATTTACTTTGTAAATTACTAATGCAACATACTTATTCTGTTTTTGATAAGTGATCATTCAGCATTTCCAATGGCTATCATTTTATCTAATTTCATGTTTTTTTAAGAATTGTGACTGTTTTCAAGTTTATATCTTTCCATGCTAACTTTTTTAAATAAGATGTATATTTGCAATTGAATTTTTTTTTTATTAATGAGCTTAAAATGTTTCAAAACTTTCAATATGAATCTAAAAATACAGGCTTGTTTTCTTTAAAAAGATTGTGTCAGTTTTATTGCAAATGGAAAAGCCATACATATTAATTTACCGGTAGTCTTAATTTTCTTAATAGTTTTTTAATTATTTGCCTTTCTCTTCTGTCTCCTTCCAGCTTTCAAAAAAAATAAATATATATATATATATATATATATATATATATATATATATATATATATATATATATATATATATATATATATATATATATATATATATATATATATATATATATATATATATATATTAGGTAGAGACTGCACTCACAGGTCTTTTCTCTCTATTTCTGTACAAATAACCCAGGTACTTTATACCTCATTATTCGTGAGTGCCGATATTTTTCTCTTGTTTTCTGCCTGCTTCACACTGCTAAAGCTGGCCATAGAAGCAAACATTTGATCTTACGAATCTCCATTTCGTGCGATTTTTGGGCCGTGTGTGGAGTGTCCCGACATTTTGTGCCATGGCGATTGGTCGTTCAGACGATCGGAGAGGTCGGCTACCGATACTATCTCTGCATGTGTTGCCGATCTGACGATATTGGTGGGAGACTGTCACCAGCTTTTGTCGGACATAACTTTCGTATAGTTGCTGTCAGGGGCAGAACATGGGCTGATCTGTTCTTTTACTACTTTATTTGATCTGAATGGTTAGTGGCAGGTCGGGAGATGGCACCGAACAATCGTTCATCCGATATGTAGGGAAATCTGCACGTCTATGGCCCGGTTAAGGTCTGTGTCTTTTTCTGTTTTATTTATAATCTTTTTTTTAAAAACAGTTTTGGCCAAGCCTGTGTCTGCTAGAAGGTATACAGCATGTTGGCTCTTTACTAACAACCATTCTGACACCACCTGAGAGCTGTGTACATTAAAAACTGACAGAATTAGGAGGCAGAAGTCCATAGGGAAGTTCCCCAAGTGGAACTCATAGAATTTTGCTTTAATTACCTTCTGCATCTGTTTCTTACCAGATACAGGGTCACTCAGACCCTAGCAGACAATACAGTGATTACTCGATGGAAGTTTGACCTGAATTACATTTTCCCTCCTATTCCAGTGATGCACCCAGTCTGCTCAGACTAAACCAGTTTTCAATAATGGCAATAATGAATGCACCATAGTGGACCAGACAGGCTTTCTTTTCCACTACGCTTTTAGGGCACCTATTGCTTTCTCCAGATCTGTTTCTGCAAGGCTCCTGTTGTCATCCAAATCTACAGACTTGCTCATGGCATGGCTTTCGACAGCACCATCTGGAGATGTAAGAGGTTTGCATAGCCATGTTTGGAAGACCTACATAGTGTGGTAAAAGATTAAGGGCTGTACTAAATGCTCTCTCTGCTGAAATGTTACCAGATGGGATATATCAGGCCTGGGGGTAAAGTATATCAAAGGGTTTTGATTCATTTTCTGCCCTGTCCATCCACCATGTAACTTTTTTATATTATGTAATAAGGAATGTTGTGCACAAAAAAAGAAAGGGGAGTCCTAGTTTAACAAATGCATTGCTAAATATTTAAATTGTTATGGGATTATGTAATAAAAGGCTCTCAGTTTGCACAGGAGCAGTATCCCATAGCAACCAATCAGCAGGTAGCATTTATGGGTCACCTGTTTTAAAGCAAGCATCTTATTGGTAGCTATGGGTTACTACCCCTGGGCAAGCCTTTTATTACATATAGAGTGTGTTTTTGCTGTTTTGCTTTAGTGACAGATGTGAGATATAAAAGGTTTTTCATAAAATTATTACAGCTAGTAAAGTTTTAGAGCAGATCTCTTGACAGAAGTTTTTTTCCCTCTCTTTTTATGTAGGTGATACACTTGTGGGCATAAGAGCATTTGTTGCCTAGTTGCAATGTGTCGCTCCCATGGCATTTAGAATTCAGACACATGCTTAAAGGAAAACTATACCCCCCAAACAATGTAGGTCTCTATTAAAAGATACTGAGTAAAACAGCTCATGTGTAAAACCCTGCTTCATGTAAATGAACCATTATCATAATAATATACTTTTTTAGTAGTATGTGCCATTGGGTAATCATAAATAGAAAATTGCCATTTTAAAAAATAAGGGCCGCCCCCTGGGATCGTAAGATTCACTGTGCACACATACAAACCACATGTTAGGTCACATGAGCCAATTAACAGACAGAGTTCTGCCTTTTGCTTCCTCACTTCTTCCTGTTACAGTTAGAGTTGAAGTATTTCTGGTCAGGTGATCTCTGAGGCAGCACAGATAGAGTCACGAAATGGTGGCTCAAGGCAAGAGATGTAAAAGGGCAAGATTTATGTAAATATATATTTCAGTTTGGTAAGATTCTTTTATATGTCATTCAATTTGATATAAACTATCTGTTGCTTAAGTATTCATTTTGGGGGTATAGTTTTCCTTTAAGAGAATTTGTAATAGTTGGATTAGTAAAAATGTTTGTAGAGAAACAACACATATTCCTATTTCCACTGACTGCAGTCCTTATTAGTGTTTGTGACACTTTACCAACAGATGAGGTCATCACAGAATGTCAAACTGACTGACAACTATGGAAAACTATTGCTTCAGCATTTGTATTTGATTTGACTGACATGTTGCATACTTGTTTATAGTTTCCCTTTATAGTGTAAAATGAAAGCATCAGTTGTTAAACCATACATTTCATGGGCCAAGAGGAAAATGTGTTGTGTTGCTAAAACAAAATTTTAATTTCTTTACAAGATTTTTCTCATTTATTTCATGCTTTAATGAAAAGACTTCTCTACTTCTTAAACTATTCCATTGTTGTACTTGTGAATTGTGATTTTTGGTCTCTGTTACCCTGATCTGAACCCAGCTTTTGATTTGGATTTTGGTTTCTGGATTTCCATTGTACCTGCTGCTAGTTTATGCTGACATTCTTGTTCCTGATACTTGTTAAAATACTTTGGGGCAAATTTACTAAAGGGCGCAGTGTGACGTCATTTTGGCACTTCGCAGATTTACTATTGGGCGATGGCGTAATTCCGCTAGCAAAGGAATATAGACTCTGACGCAACTTCGCACTCTAACACCAGGCGTATTTTCACTCTTGACAAAAGAGCGTTACTAAGCAAATTCACTAAGTTTTTAAGATTCTAAGATTTTACTGACCATCACCTCTGTCGCCAGACTCTCCTCAGACCTGGCGAAGTGCAATAGAGTAGATAGGAGTTTGTCAAGTCCCAAAAAAAAGCTGGCGTCTTTTCCTTTTTACAGGGTGATAGGCTGAAATTTTTTTTTGGGGTACTCTCCTTTCCCCCTACATTTCCTTACATATGGCACCTAAACTATACTGTGGGCACATGTGTAGGGCATTATATCATTTTATTAAGGTTCCCTGGCCTTGTGTAGTGTAATGTATTTGCTGCAGTATATACGGCCATTGTACTTTAACTACACGTCGTATGCAAATTACCGAACACTAGCGTAACTTCGAACTGCTGATCGTATTTTGCTAGCGCAACTTCGCAAGCGTTCGGTAATCTGTATGCAACTTCGGATCTTCGTGAATTACAGTTGTCCAGGCGAATTTACGCCTGGCGAAGTGTTGCAATGTGCGCAAAGCCAATGCTGGCGGATTTTTGGAGGTAAGTAAATTTGCCCCTTTATCTGTCTGCTTTCCTGTGTATTTTGCCAATATCCACATGCTCTACTCTGTGCTTGCCGTCCTGCTTGCTCTCAGCTATCAGACCTCACTGACTGCTAGCAGTCATCTTCCTACTGCCACATAAACTTACATTAGCTGCTATCTTAGTACTTAACATCAGAAATTACACTATCCCCACTCTGACTAACTCTGCAATGCTGCCACAGTGATGCTGGAATTGTGGGAAATAATGTATTTTGGGTTTTAAAAAAATGGTGAATTGTGCTTTTTGGCCATAGGTTATGCCTTTTCACTTCCTTTCTCTTTCATACCAGCTAACAACTCTGATCATCTTGGTTATTGTTATTTCAATCCTTTTTTTCAGGTGCCCAGGCAGCACCATCATTATCCTCCTTTTATCCATAAGCAAAATTACCTGGTCATACAAAAAGCGATTCTCAGAATACTGGAGACAATTTCTCCTTTTTATGGTACTGAACCCTTCATTATGGTACTGAACCCTCTAAGGATACACTCTTGCCCTGGGCGGCAGACTTTAGTTTCTTTACTTAGTGGGAGATATTCTTGAATTACATGTTTAAGTCCTGAACAAGACCTAGACCTAGAATAAAAATTCAGTGGTATTATAGTGGAAGACAAAAAATTTGGGAAAAAAGTCAATCTAAACTCAAGGATGTCTATATTTTATCTAATGCACCTTAAGAAGTCATTGTGGTGAAAGAACCTCTGTCAAAAAAAAAAAACTACAGTCAAACATGGGGGAGGCTCACTGATATTTTGTGGTTGCTTTGCTGCCTCAAGAACGTGATGCCTTGTGTCTGTGTATGTTATCATGAAATTAGTAGAAAAAGAAAATAGGACCGCACATGCTCACCGTCCCCCCTCGATTCAGGTGCACAGTCCAACAGTGTCCCCACTGTGAATTCGACAAAAACTCAGGAAAAACAGACGGCACTTCTGAAAATTGGGATTTATTGGGGTTCCTGCTAGTAAACCTTACGCGTTTCGGGAGTTATCCCTTAGTCATAGGTCAAGAGTTCACTCGTTACAGCTGGATTTTTTATACACAAGGTGATGGTGCCCTCTAGTGGGCTGTAACTGTGGCAGAACAGTCGAGGATCAGGTCCTTCCACGAATCCTAATAATTAATCGTTTGATATGATGACATACGCAACTGGAAAGCACGCGCAACGTTCAATGGCGCGTGCTTTCCAGTTGTGTATGTCATCATATCAAACGATTAATTATTAGGATTCGTGGAAGGACCTGATCCTCGACTGTTCTGCCACAGTTACAGCCCACTAGAGGGCACCATCACCTTGTGTATAAAAAATCCAGCTGTAACGAGTGAACTCTTGACCTATGACTAAGGGATAACTCCCGAAACGCGTAAGGTTTACTAGCAGGAACCCCAATAAATCCCAATTTTCAGAAGTGCCGTCTGTTTTTCCTGAGTTTTTATCATGAAATTAGGCCACGGAGGGAAATAATTAAGAGTGTCAGAGAGCTAGTTCTCTATTGCAGATTATGGGTCTTTCAGGCGGACAATGACCTGAAGCACACATCAAGAAGAACTCACACATACATAATTCCACAACCTTTTCTTTACTCACAAGATTTCAATAGGTAAGACCAGTGGTGTAACTATAGAGGAGTGCTTTGACAGAGCCACTCACAATAATATGCAGTTGGGGAGGTATCAACGTTTCAGGTTGTACCCCTTGAAACGTTGATATTTATGTGACTCAATAAATGGGGTAAGCTCCCCAACTGCATATTATTGTGTGTGCAGCTCTGTTATAGCACTTCACTACAAAATCCTGACCTTGGCCAACCAGACTGACAATCTGCACCACCAGTGCAGTATAAAGTTGAATGACGCGTGTGTGGTGAACACTATACATATTCTAATAACTATAGAGGAAGCAACATTGGTGAAGAGGTGGGATGGGGCACAGACTTTGGGGTCTGCTTACAGCCTCTCTTCTGCCTGAAAATGTGCATTTCCACTGCAACCTATACTGTGGGCAGGTGCAGGGCAGGTGTATAGACCTGTGCACTGGGCTCCTCCAAAGTTTTTTTTTTTTTTCCCCAGGATGCTCGTTGCTGCATTGTTACTGGTTGTGTAAGGCATTCCATATGAAAGTTTTTCCTCTGTATACACCGCTCTAATTTTTGTACTGTATAACAGGAGTCCCGTCCAGACTAAACGGTATATCTATCCCTACACACACTAGATATCCTCGTAGTAGTCAATGTGACACTGGATTTTTCACTAATTGGCAGGGCTGATAAGAGTATTAGACTACTATATACAGATAAGCAATCCTGGTGAGAGTATAAGACTGCTTTGTTACCTAGCTGTAATTACCTAAAACTTACAAGTGGATCTAGCACCACACTGGCTAACCAACTAATTTCTACACTCTTCCATTTCGTCTTGCCCAGGGCAGCACCTATCTGCAGCAAGATTTATTCTCATTTTATTCTCATTTTCTCACCATTATAATATCCTAGTATTCTCCACTCACTGAAAACGAAATATGTTATATTGTATTATATTATACTGTATTGTATAGGCCATAACACAACTAACTATAAGCCTCACCAATCTACACCTACTGTGTGATGGCATAACATAAATTAAAACGGATTGTAACACATTTCTCGTAAACATTTTTTTTGGTAGCCTGTCCTAGCAACATAGCAATATTAATGGAATTACATATCCATTTAAATTATGCGTGTTCTGACAAACAATGGGTACAATAGACAGCACAATGGCTCAGTGGATAGCACACTGCTGCTTTCTCATACATGTGTGTAATAAAGACCATAGATTATAAAATCCTCTGGCACGGGGAATGAGGTATAATTTCTGTACAGTGCCATGAAATATGTTAGTACTTTGCAAATAAGTGGCAATAATACAATACTAAACAAAACAACAATTTGAATAAAAATGTACATATACCCTATTTCTCAGTATATGGCTGCATGCAGTAATTCTTACGAAGCTTGCCTTGTGCCCCTGTACACTACCATCATTGAAGCTGCCATCTGACATACCCCACTTACTGCATAATATGATTCTGGTACTGCAGGCAATGCAGCTAGACGTGTTTTTAGTTCTTATCTAAAGCAGCTGCCAGCCTTCATGCTTCTCCATATCTTGTTATGCACATGCAAATTTTTGTTCTTCACATTTACATATTGCTTCAAGCTGATTTCATTGTGCCACACAGAGATTGGTAGTGGGCACATTTTATTTTTACTATCTCTACCCTACTGCCAGTGGTGTTGGCAGAAGACTCCATGGAAGCTGCTAACCCCTGTGCAGAATGGAGGAAGGATATCCTTTAGGAGCCAAGAAATAGTTTTTTTTTTTATCTACCACTTCAAACACATTATACTCAAAGTCAATGAGAAGCCTTCAGTCCTATCACTGCCTTCACAAATACAAAATTCCATTAGGTAGAGACGACTTTAATCCACAGTTGCTATGATTTGGTTCCCTTCTAGTCAGACCATTGAGCTAAATGCACTTTGCCAGGCTGAATATGGCCACTTATCCCCCATCCCCCCCCCCGGTATTTAAAGGTCAGTCCAAAATTGCCTTTTAATAAATTAGGGAAAAGGTTTTTTTACTGGAAAATGCACATACTGTATACTCTGCGAAAACTTTTCATTTGCAAGTTGGTAAACAACACAAACTGACAAAGGTCTTCCCTTAAAGGATTTATAAACAATTTATGCTTTAGTAATTAAACCTTTTACTATATATCTAATACATATTTATATGTGTTTGTGCCTGAGCTTTTAGTGCTGGATCTAGCAAGGTTGCTATGTTACCTAATAAATATACTGCGTAATGTCTTGATCGCTTACAGAAACCCCAACAGAGCAACATAATTTGGCACCCTCTGTGCTGTTGCCGAGCGAGGATAGGGACACACTGAAACATCCTATAGAAGATAACACTGTGCTGTTTGCAGTCAACAAAACCTTTGGCTAGAGAGAGAAAATAACATGCACAGATACATTACCACCCAGACACTGGCTGTCTCCCTTAGAAGCATTAGTAATCCCTCCTCTTATACTTTCTGAAGTTTCCTTCTTTCTTCCCAAGTCTGGAGTGGAAGATTGGCTTGTTTTCTGTTTATTCGTTATGTGAGGCTTCAACTCCGAGCTGTTAGTAAGCCTGGGGGAATGCAGGGCAAACCAAAGAAGATTTGAAAGATACTGAGCATCTCTTGCAGCTAAGTAAAGCAGCAGAGGGTATTTTCTAGGGCCTGCTTTCATTTCTAAACTAGTATCTGCCAAATTTATTATGGCAGGAGGAGCTCTAGCATCTTCTGAATATGCAGCATGCAGCTGCAAACAAAATGGTAAGTATCTGACTACTTTATCATTTTCTTGTTGCTTATATTTAAAAATCTTGGTATTCTATATTATAAAGTGATCATTTATTTATACTTGAGTGTATAGACACACAAACACACACATCATCAGCACCATTCTGGTTACCATTATAAGAATAACGGCAGCATTAACTTGCATTCCCCCTAGTCTTTTCTTAACTTTAGCTTTCTCTTTTAAAACATGCTTTTCTTACTCCTCCCCTGGCACGTCTAATTCAGGTAGCTAAAATTGTAAGAAAAAAAAAAACCCAACCACTTATTGAATCCCAACACATTTTGAAGTCTTGTTTGCTCAGGGGCAGATTAAGTACGACAACTTTCCTCTCTAGTTTAGAAGTACATTACCAACCAATCTTTGCTATTTCTGTGGTAGTCCTGTTTATGTATTCTGACTTCTGTTTATAATCTCTACCTCCCACATGTACACTCTCATTAAATATCCTCCTGCCTTTATGGGAATACATATACTCAAATTATAAGTATTGTTTGTATCCAGTAGTGTTACTAAATATTATTGGGCCTCATAGCAAATTATTGCTCATTGGGCCCCTATATATCCTGGGCCCCCCAGCAGCCGCAGGGTCTGCTTCCTCTGTAGTTACGCCCCTGTTTGTATACCTTTTTAATCATTCTGTCACAGATTGCTCTGCTCAGTGAGCATCATTGTAATTATGGATGGGGATCTGCCATATTGTTTTATGCCAGCTGGCTATAGATTAACAATTTCATTCACCTGGAGGTCCAAACTCATTTGAACAGTTGGAAATTAATTGTATTAGCCAAGTCGTCGGAAGGAGCACAAAATATAGCGGGCTCGCTCTTGCTGCGTACTTATTAGTGTTGTCCCTTACCATGAAATTGTGCCCACCAGTGGCTAATATCACATGAATACACAGTATAATACCTTCTTATCTTTAACTGGTGGCTTGGCAGAATGAAATCTATTTAGTTAGTTCATGCTCGTAGGTGCACACATTCTTAAATACAAACCAAAACAGGTTCATAAGGCCTTTATAACATACAGTACATTTCATCAAGCAGGACCTTATTCTTTTTCAGTATTATGTTTTGCACTGTAAAGGGCAGATTTATAAAAATGAGCTCACTACAAAAAAAAATCTGTCTATTCATCCCTATGGGTAGTTATCAATGGTGAACTCTAACTTTTGCTCATTGATAAATACCATTCTAAAAATCCCATAGTAATGAATAGAAAGTGAGTGATCTCACATTCTGATAAATCTGTCCCTAAGTGTACTATAAATTTGTGTGGATAAGTGGTGGATGGGTACATTTCTGTGAAATATAAATGGTAAAGATATTTATAAATAATTTTTCTGAAATACTTACTTTATAGCTACATTTTTCAAATGGGTTGTGTGGGAGTTTAAATGGACACAGGAGCTTACATGAAGGACCGGTGGGTTGGGGGTACCAAGTGTTAGCCAACTATATGGATTTCAGTAAAGGGCCCAAGCATTATATTTACACACAGACATATTTGTCACTGAGTGGGGTAAATAGCATATGTGAAGAGATGCAAACAGAACCTTAAAAGTACTGGAATAGAAGTTTTGTATATGGAAGTGCCACAAAAAAGGAATATATGTCCATCGAGATACAGAAGGGAATAACAAAATGACACTTTACTAAAGGATCTTGGAAGTTACTTTAAAGTAAACAAGTTGTTTACATTTCTATACCACTGCCTTGTAGACCCCCTAACATAACAGTAGAGTTTGTGGATGGAAGGGAAAGGGGGTTTCAACAACCAATACCATTTAAGAGAATGGGTTCAAGATAATATAGAAATATTTATTTTTCTTTGTTGTCAGTGGTTTTTAAACAATTTTTGGTGTTGAGAGGAAATAAGTGCTTTATTTTTTTTAAGCTTGTTAAACTTTCCCTATGTAAAATTCACTAACTGAAAGTTAATGCCTTTGATAAGATTTATTTCCATCAGTGTGTGCTAATGTAGTAAGGAGAGTTTAGTTACAGTACAGATCATTTTCTATCGAGCTAAGTTCTTTAATTCACCTTCCACTGCATAGACATTACAGAGGAACTCTGAATTATTTATGTTAGGCTGGCAGTTTCATTACCGATCTTATATTACCTGCTGTCGGTTACACCTCCTACACAATAGGAAAATGTGCACTTAAGTAAGATAGCAGATGTATTTAAAAGTCCTTCATTAGGAGCAGGAGACTCAGGTATGCTTGCTTTTTGGCAATGAGTATATCTTTTTGGCTTACAGTCCTAGTGAAAAGGCATAATCTTCATGAACACGCATTAACATTCATTGGAATAATTGCTTACAAAACATCCAAAATATTTAACTGATTTTATATTCCTTAGATCTACAGTATATCCCTAGGTTATAGGTTTTTGAACAGTGTTTATTATTTAGAAGCACTTCATATGTCAATCGTAAAATATCACAATGCCACGTATACTGCACCTGTATGTTTGCTCAAAACGTTTTACTTTGTGTTCCATATTGGTCCCATAATCCTGTTTTTCAGTTTCAGTACAGCATCCACTCTTTGGTGATTCGCACATCAGTACCATCTCTAAGACCAACGGCAGAAGACTTCAGGTTACATGTCCTCCCATGGGCCCGAGAACATTCGCTAAGCCATTCTTAGGAATAAATAATTACACATCTCCCTATTTTCAATCACGAAATGGTTTTCACACAATACATTCCGAGAACAGCCCTGTAAAACCAAGAATTATTACCGTAGTAAAGCCAGGAAGCCATCCTTTGAAAAAGATCACATTACTACTAAACAAGAGGTCTGTCCAGACTTTTGAACAACTAGTTGCTGATATATCAGAAGCACTTGGTTTTCCGAGGTGGAAAAATGACAGAGTGAGGAAACTCTATAACCTGAGAGGCAAAGAGATACGAAGTATATCTGATTTCTTTCGTGGGGATGACATTTTTATAGCTTTAGGAAGAGAACAGCTGACAACAAAGTGCATTGACTCTGTTTTTGACGAACTTTACCCTGAGAGGTCATTGAAGAAAAGCAAGGACCAGGATGAAAAACGGAGGTATGGTCTGGAAAATAAAGGGTTAAATATTGATAATGTCTACAGTGATACTGATGTCGAACACAAGTGTGAGGATACAATGTCTCCCAGAGGTGCCACCAAATTTGACAGAAGAACAAATGACAAGTGCAGGGCTGAGGAAACAAAGAGGCTGAAACAGAGTGATAGTGAAAAATGTGACAAGGAAAAAGAAAAATGTTTTGGGCCTATTAAAAAGGCTGAGCACCACTGTAATAAGCAAAACCTTATAAAGTGCACAAGCTTGAGTTGCCTCATCAGATGTGATCATTGCAGAATACACAGTCATAGGAACATCCATAACAGAGACTATATAAAAGACAAATCATTTGAAGGCACTGGTACCATTTCCCTTCAAAGGCTTCCTTTTAACAAAGAAGAATTCAAAAATTGCAGGAAGTGCCCACTGGGAAATATCCAAGAGGAGGATCTAAGACTTACATGCAAAGTTTGTAACTGCAAATTGAAAGACACTGAAAGAGACGGCAGCTTAGGAGATGACTTGATAAATAACAATATTGAAATGTTTGAAAAAACAGAATGGCAGGACTCTAGACTACCAAAGGATAACATTTATAGAAAGGAGCTGAAAAAAAAGCAGTGCAGGGATGTGATAGATGGTTTACCAATGGGGACCCACATCAATGTGCTTTTACAGAATGATTCTCAGGAACCAAAGCAAAGCACATCTTTCTTGCATGGAGACAACAGAACAGTTAATGGTTATGGTAATAAAAAAGAAAAGACAAAGGACTTTGACCCACAAATATTAAAAACTGAAGTTGGACCTGTGGGATTTCAGCCCCAAGTTAGAGGCGATGCAAAAGGGAATTGCCTTTTCACTTTAAAGAGACCATGTTGCATCAAAACCAGAAGGGATATAGAAAGTTACTATGAAATTGATAGGACTATTGGAGATGGAAACTTTGCAGTTGTAAAGGTGTGTAGACCTTGGAATGAAAATCAGGAATATGCTATGAAAATTATTGATAAATCTAAACTCAGAGGAAAAGAGGAAATTATTGAAAATGAAGTCAGGATCATCAAAAATCTTTCACATCCCAACATAGTTAAACTGTTCAGTGATTATGAAACAGATAAAGAGATTTACTTGATTCTGGAGTATATCAGGGGTGGGGACCTGTTTGATGTGATTACAGAGAGCATTAAATTCACTGAACACGATGCTGCCCTTATGTTGATTGACTTATGTGAAGCACTTCAGTATATTCACAGCAAACACATTGTCCATAGAGACCTCAAACCTGAAAATCTTTTGGTAAGTAATTAATGTAACAGCATGATAAAAGGTGGAAACATTTGGACATTAAAGGGGTAGATTTATTCCAATGTGAGATTTGAGTTTACCACAGAAAAATTCAATCATTTTCTATTCATTCCTATGGGATTTTTAGAAGTGTATTGAACAATGGGGGAAAGTTACAGTTCACCATTTGATCAATACACTTTTAAAAATCTCATAAAATGGAGTAGAAAGCAATTGATTAACGCTAAACTCACATTTTGATAAATCTGTCCCTGAGTGTAAATTGCAAGGTGATTTCTAGTATAAATAAATCAAACATTTTCAGTAATTGTAATGTTATTGATACATGTAGTTGTTTTTAAAGCAAGACCTTTCTGTCCCATTGTATCCTTTCCACTACTGAACCTGTACATGTACCATTCAAACGATCTAGCAGTATTCAGTCCCACCATGCCTTGTCATTCTCACAGAATATGCAAAACTTTATGTTAAAGGAACTGCCCAGTGTGGCATTAGATTTGTGCTGACCAATTTGCATTGCACCACATTTGCTGGAGAAATATTGCCACTTTACATTTTCAGTTTATCCAAATTAATGAATAGCCTATTGGATTGTACAGGAATAAAGCACCCAAGGTGGCCAATCTGAGTAGCATGGACGGGCAAATGTGGCACATTTCCCAGATTGTCCTGCTCAGACTGAATGTAATCTATCATTGACTCTTGTCCATGCATTGAATGGGGCATTTTCAGCCCCAGTGAGAGGAACAGCAGGTTCCCCTCACCTCTGTTCTTATTTGCTCATATGGACTCTGGCCCTAATGGCCCTCAAGTGAACAATGCTCTTTAGCTGTCCATTTGGTTCCCCAGATTAAAAAATAAATGGCAGGTCAGCGTTTGTGTGGCAGAATTTGGGTTTTTGTTTCTGCTACAGTTCAGTCTATATATGTTAATTGTTTAATGAATTACATGATATTATGGTCAGCAAGACCAACTGTAGGTAATTTTGACTGCTAGTGATTTGGCTATAGATACATTTTAAACAAATTAAGGTCTGTAGCAATATTGGCAGCAACTGAGAAAATATTTCCTTTAGATGCAATTCACTATTAGCAGCTAGTGTGTAAAGAGAGATACTGCATTGCTGCTTTAATGACAATTGTATTAAATGTCCACCATGCTTCCATGTATATTTACAGGGCCGGATTTCCCTTTTCGCTGCCCCTAGGATGCCTGGGTCATAGCGCCCACTCGTGATCGCATGCGCCGGCCACCAGGTCCTAGTGCCTGCTGAAGAACTTGTACACATACTCCCCCCTCCCCCGCGGCTCCCAATATTACTTTAGATGCGACTGGGTGTAATGCGCCCCTCAAATTTTGCCACCCTAGGCCCGGCCCTTTGTGGGCTCACCACAAATCCGGGCCTGTGTATTTATAGCTATGAAAATTTGTAAACCAGGATTTGGTTTGGGATTCTGATTTTTTCAGCATGATTCGGCTGAATCCTAGTGCCTTGCTGAAACTGAATCCTTAAAATTACAAATAGACAGGATTTATGCAGTACAAATTATGCCATTTGGGTGGTGGAGATGTTCCCAACATGATAGGAAAATGTAAGCTTTATGTGTTCTTTAAGAGGGTCTGCTCAAGGGCAAGCATTTGAAACAGCTGCCTTAGGCAGCACTGCACATCCCAACTGTGAGAAGTCAGTAAGATAAAATTAGAGAAAATTTATAGATTATTAGGTTTTCATTTAGGTAGTTCAAATTATTTACTTTATTTATTAAGTAGTCACACTCTAAGAAAAACTATTTGCTTTAAACACTCGCATATGGTAAATTGTTGTCACATATTTTGTAGGAGGTCATATGTAATAATCAGTATTTAGCATACGGTAGATTAAAATGATGAAGCCTTTATAGAATCCTGTTTAACTTCAATGTTTTTTTCTCTTTGTTCACTGTCCTTCCAAAGACTAAGATTGTGTTTCAAATATTTCAGGTACAGCGTAATCCAGATGGATCAAAAACATTAAAACTAGCTGATTTTGGCCTTGCTATTTATGCTACAGGGCCGATATTTACAGTTTGTGGAACACCTACATATGTAGCTCCAGAAATCCTATCAGAAAAAGGTAAAGTTTTGTTCAGCTATTAAATTCAACAATTTAAGGACAATGCCACATAGGGTTTTTGTCACCAAAATGCCCAGAAATACTTTTCCCAGGGTCGGAACTAAGGGTAGGCAGAATAGGCATTTGCCTAGGGCACAACAATAGGGGCAGGTACCTATTCTGCCTACTCCTAGTTCCTAGTTGCTTCCTTCAGCTGGTTATAGTAAGTTAGGTTGAAAAAAGTCACATGTCCATCAAGTTCAATCTTTTATGTCTATATATATATATATATATATATATATATATATATATATATACAATATCAAAACAGGGGGGTTGTGGGAGCACTCTAAAGTATATATAAGTATAATAAATGCTATTGCATATGTACCCAAAACAGGGGTTATTTTGTTACAAAGTTATGATCATAAAATTGATAAGCCACCATACCACGTCAAGGTAAACCCCGAATGGCGGTCCCTAACTTGTTTTATATTTTATGTGCATTTTAGCATTACCTGTAATCAATGTCCGTTGAACGCTGTTTTTTCACTGAGGGCTAAATCCTCCCCAGCCAGCAATCAGGCTTTTAAAGGAGAGATATTCCCAAAACAAACGCCCAATTTTAAAAGCATAGGATCACTACTAATTCAAAGGGGGGGTATGGGGTGCTACAACCACTGAAGCTATGCCACAGCTCCTGGCGAAATATACAATATCAAAACAGGGGGGTTGTGGGAGCACTCTAAAGGCTTTAAAGTATATATAAGTATAATAAATGCTATTGCATATGTACCCAAAACAGGGGTTATTTTGTTACAAAGTTATGATCATAAAATTGATAAGCCACCATACCACGTCAAGGTAAACCCCGAATGGCGGTCCCTAACTTGTTTTATATTTTATGTGCATTTTAGCAATACCTGTAATCAATGTCCGTTGAACGCTGTTTTGATCATAAAATTGATAAGCCACCATACCACGTCAAGGTAAACCCCGAATGGCGGTCCCTAACTTGTTTTATATTTTATGTGCATTTTAGCATTACCTGTAATCAATGTCCGTTGAACGCTGTTTTTTCTCCTTTAAAAGCCTGATTGCTGGCTGGGGAGGATTTAGCGTTCAACGGACATTGATTACAGGTAATGCTAAAATGCACATGAAATATAAAACAAGTTAGGGACCGCCATTCGGGGTTTACCTTGACGTGGTATGGTGGCTTATCAATTTTATGATCATAACTTTGTAACAAAATAACCCCTGTTTTGGGTACATATGCAATAGCATTTATTATACTTATATATATATATATATACTTTAAAGCCTTTAGAGTGCTCCCACAACCCCCCTGTTTTGATATTATATATATATATATTTATATATATATATATATATATATATATATATATATATATATATATATATATATATATATATATAACCTGCCTAACTGCCAGTTAATCCAGAATAAGGCAAATAAAAAAAAACCTATCTGGAGCCTCTCCAATTTGCCTCAGAGGGGGAAAAAAATTCCCCTGACTCCAAGATAGCAATCGAACTTGTACCTGGATCAACTTGTACTATGACTATCTTCCATAACCCTGTATTCCCTCATTTGCTTAAAAGCCATCCCACTCCTTCTTAAAGCTATCTAATTTATCAGCCAGTACAACAGATTCAGGGAGAGAATTCCACATCTTCACAGCTCTCACTGTAAAAAACCCTTTTTGAATATTTAGATGAAACCACTTTTCTTCTAACTGAAATGGTTGCCCTTGTGTCAGCTGTAAACAGCTACTGGTAAATAAAGCATTAGAGAGATTATTACAAGATCCCCTAATATATTTATAGATAGTTATCTTATCACCCTTTAAGAACCTCTTCTTCAGCATAAACAACCCCAACTTGGCCGGTCTTTCTTCATAGAGACATTCCATACCTTTTACAATAAGTAATGCAAAGGTCCTTGTATGTAAAAGTAAGGGCTCATTATTGTTCCAGCCTGCTAACAGGAAAGCTTAATGAAAGCAATTAAAATTGTATGCATTCCTTTTGGTTTAGTTCCAGTATTCAGTACAGGCTCTGGGACATAGTCTATAAAGTTTATTACATTGCAATTTTTTTTCAGTGAGCCAGTACAGATATACAGGAGGTATATAAGTGTATGGAACACCCAACATATTGATATATGATGGAGTTAGGTCGATTACATGTATTTATATAGTAAGCATGTCTTGAAGTAATCAGGCTTATTGATTTTTTTTTCATATTTAATAATTATGTAACTAGGTTCCACTAAAGGGCTTTAGACTATTTATTGGGGTAAGATAAAATTAAGGGAATAGCAACAAATAATCTTTATCTTTATTAATCTTTATTTCTGCAAACACATTCTTATTGGAATATTGTTATGTTTATAATTGTTCACAGTGTAATTCTGGATTCATTTTGCAGATAGAAAGAAATAAGTTATTTAAATGAACTTGTATGAACTTGTATCTGCCCTTATTGTACTAGATAATTCATAATGATTGTCTGTAGCGTAATACAGTAATGTACAACCCAAACAGACAGTTTGGGTTAAAGATTCCTTTGCTCTTCCTAATATAAAACCAATTAGATATAAGTAAAAGATGACTCATCAGACACTATTTATTCTATTCCATTGCTTGGCCCAGGCTTAGTGCTTATTAAACCAAATTACTGTATAAGTTTTTGTGCATTGGAAGTACAATGAGTTTCTGATTTGGGGCCTCTACTATGTATTTTTTTAGCAATTTTTTTACTTTGAAGCAGGTGTCCTCTTTAATTTTTTGATTTTAGTGTTTTTCAATATAATTTGGCTATCAAGAAAAGAAGCAGCATTCTGGCTAGTGTAGCCTGAGATGGACACATATCTGCATTCAGAAGAAAAAACCCTTCATTATTTGGAGGAGACATTCATTTAATCCCTTGCACAGTAGTGGTACTGGGAGCAGAGGGTGATGTTTTGGTTTTGGGAGGCTTATTACAGATATAGACTCAATTATTTATTTTATAGCCAAATGGCCCAAGCATTTATACAAGTGCATAGAATGCAGTTCAAAACTGGAAAAATGTATAGCAGGCACTCAAATGAGCATTCTTCCACCAGGCAAAGTATTAAAGTAAAATATGTCTTTATAATACACAAAAGCCATGAATATCCTGTAAATTATATTCTTATAAACGGTGAGTTCTGATGTCATTTCTGTCACATGACTCATTGAAATTTGTGTATTATAATAAATAAAGTACCCCCTGTTGTAAAATATGTGGATATTAGAAGTTATCTCGGAGTTCCATGACCTGTATAAAAACACTCGGCCTTCGGCCTCATGTTTTTATATGGTCATGAAACTCCTCGGTAACTTATAATATCCCTATATTTTACAAAAGGGGGTACTTTATTCACTATATTATGTCATTATTACAGCCGTACACGTTTCGTGTTCACAACACTATTAGAAGACTATAAACCAGGATCTTTCACTGTTAATAAACTTTAGTACTATTAACTTATTCCAAGCCTGCTGCTTTCAGAAACTGCTCATCTTCCACTCAGCCCGGTACATCTGCACAGGGATTGGCTAGGCTGCAAAGCGAATGCCTCCAGTCTATCCAATTATGTATAGCTGCACAGTAATTGGATAGACTGCTGGGTAAATCCTTCTAGGCTATCCAATCCGTGCTCAGCTGTACTGGAACTACAACATATCTGCAGGCAGCAGGCTTGACAAAGCTTTTCAGTTCAGGTCAGAAACTCAAAGTGGGGGCAAGTGCCCTCCCTATTTGTGCATGCCCATATTGGTAAGGCCCCATCTAGTATATAAAGTGCAGTTTTAGTCTCCAGTGCTTGCATTTGTTATTATTAAAGGGCAACTAAGCTGTAAAGAGTATGCAAAGTCTCAATTAGGAAGAAAGACTGGCCAAGTTGGGATTGTTTATGTGTGTATTTTCACATTTTCTGTTTCTTGGCTGAGGGTCTGGGGCTGGAGCACCCCAACCACACTTTTTTCTCTCTCTCTTTGTGAACTAGTTTCTGTGATAGTTATATTTTTAAAAATATAAGGGGACCATACAATAAACTCTTTAAGGCTTCCAGCATCTTAATTTTCTTAATGTTTTTACAATGAGAGATGTAAATAAAACCCAACTGAAAATCCTTAAAATAATTTCATAATTTTTACTTGTTTCCCTTACATAAAGTGCATTATATTGCTTAATGTTTCTCCAGGTTATGGTTTGGAGGTTGACATGTGGGCTACTGGAGTCATTTTATACATACTGCTCTGTGGATTCCCACCTTTTCGAAGTCCAGGTCGCGATCAGGAAGAACTATTCCAAATTATACAGAGTGGAGAATATGAGTTTCTCTCACCTTACTGGGATCATATTTCAGAAGGTAACAGTGGTTATTGTTATTGCATCATATGCAAGAAAAGGGTTTACATATCTAAAAGGTTAAATATCTTTAAATGAAGGTAAAATTGTGAAATCGAACTTCATGGATTCTAGGAATATTTGAACTGCAGCACTAAAGCAAACAATCTGTATTTGGACTTTCATTGAAATATTCATTGAAAGCAGAAAGACACATTGTTGTATAGTCTACATAGGCATAATGCCCCAATGTACAACTGTGCTCTGTTTAAAAGAAAAAAAACTTTTTAAAGGAGAAGGAAAGCCTGTAGGGAAAAAAACCCATACCCCCCACCCCATGTAGATCCCCCTCCCTCCTCCCCCTGGGCTAACTGCCCCACCCCCAGGGAAATGCTCCATACTTTATACTTACCCCTTGTCGCAGATTCTGGCAGCAGACTTTACGGCATCCATCTTCCGGGTCCTCGGTAAGGTGACTGGGAGATCTGCAATCTCTGTCAATTTCGGCGCATGCGCAGTTATTGAGAACCGACAAATTGCTCCAACTGCGCTGAGATACCTATCTCCCAGTCAGCTTACTGAGGACCCGGAAGATGGATGCGGTGAAGTCCACTGCCAGAATCTGCGACAAAGGGTAAGTATAAAGTATGGGGCATTTCCCCGGGTAAGTATAAAGTATGGGACATTTCCCCGGGGTAAGTATAACGTATTAGATAGCTTTAAGAAGGGGTTGGATAGCTTTTTAGCAAGTGAGGGAATACAGAGTTATGGGAAATAGCTCATAGTCCAAGTTGATCCAGGGACTAGTCCGATTGCCATTTTGGAGTCAGGAAGGAATTTTCCCCCCTCTGAGGCAAATTGGAGAGGCTTCAGATGGGTTTTTTGCCTTCCTCTGGATCAACTGGCAGATAGTTGGTTAAAAAAAAGGTTGAACTTGATGGATATGTGTCTTTTTTCAACCTTACTTACTATGTTACTATGTTACTATGTATGGGGCATTTCCCCCGGGGGAAGTTAGCCTGGGGGAAGGAGGGAGGGGGGTCTACGTAGGGTGGGGGGTACGTTTTTTTTTTCTACAGGGTTTCCTTCTCCTTTAAAGAATATACTTTGCAAAAAGTATATAAATATGACTGCGTTTTTATAAATGTAATCATATCTCCAAACCTTTGAAATAGGGCACTATTGACCAGACCCAATCCTGCATGCAAGCTATTTATTAAACTGCCCTTTTATTCCTTCTCTTCATAAACAGAAGTTAAAGATTTAATCAGCAAGCTTCTAGTGCTTAATCCCAAGATCCGGTACTCTGCTAAGTGTGTCCTTCAGCACAGCTGGGTCACTTCAAGGGGACAAACGAACAGCCGGAATCTACAAAGAGAAGTAACCGTAAATATTGAGCGTCACTTCAGGAACAGACAAAAGAAAGAAGTGACTGATGCTGACAAGTGACAAGCTTTTGGAAAATAAGGCATCAGGAATTTTATTTCTAGTTTAAATGTTACGTTTTAGTTATTCATACAGAGAATTAATGATCTCATTGATAATATTCTTTAGGTCCATCATAAGTAAACATATTCTAGTGTAATTATAGCAGTTATTGTTATTTGTCTTCATTGTATCATACATTTTTTTGTCTTTATCACAGTATATATTTCTCCTTGATAGAACCAGTGTAGATTACATTCCACTGTTATATACAGTTAGTTCTTGACTTATTTTTGCAACTATAGATTTAGCATGGCTTAGGCAGCCCTTTGAAGTGAAGCTATTTATTTTAACTACTGACATCCTTAATACCTTTTATACTTTTAACTTAAAGAGTAGGATAATGCAGGTGAGGTCTCTTATCCAGAAAGCTCTGAATTATGAGAATACCACCTCCATCTACATTTATCAAATAATTCTAATGGTTTCAAATTATTTTTGTATAATAATATTAATAATAAAACAGTACCTTGTAAGCTATTATTAATCTGTATTGGTGACAAACCAGTTCTACTGGGTTTGTTTAATAGTTAAAGAGTTTTTAGGTAGACTTAAGGTATGGTGAAACAAATTATGGAAAGAACCATTATCTGGAAAATTCCTAAGCATTGTGGATAATAGGTCCCATACCCATAATTAGCAATATCAATCCTGTTAGTACCAGGATGTTTAAAGCAATGTGAAAGGAACCAAAAATCCAATTTGCAAACATTGATTTATTTTTAATTACGACATAATGAAGAATATTTGCTTTGTGAAGATTGGCAATTGAACTTTTTGAACCAACTTTTACACCATTTTTGGAGTAAAATATTTTATACAGATTACAATAACAATACATTTGTAGCCTTTGTTTTTTAGATGGGATCAATGACCCCCATTTGAAAGCTGGAAACAGTGAGAAGAAGAAGGCAAATAAAAATGAAAACAAATGAAGGCCAATGTAGAAAAGTAGCATAGAATAAAATATAACATACTAAAAGTTAAATTAAAGGTGAACCACCCCTTTAAGCAAAGGAATATTCATACAAACAGAATATTTTAGTCATTTTATTCTTCATTATTTTCATTATAGATTCAATGATTGTATAAATGAACTATGAAATGAGGAACAATATAATGTTCTCATTCATTTGTTGTTGTTTATAGGAAAGTAAATAGGAGAACCCCCCTACTAAACTGGGGATATTCTACTATTAACATGTAAAGAGATTGCTGTAAGCCAGAGTTCTTTGTTCAGCACACTTGAGTAAATGCCACGTGTTTAAGCACAGCCTTAAACCTAACGAATGCTTCAGGGTGGTCCTTGCAAGCTGAAACAGTGAAAGAAATTTTTTTAGACTTTAAAATGATGAGGGTAATGCAAGTATACTATACTATATTTTTGCAAGCTTTCCATATTACTTGGATAAATAAATACTGTATATTTTCCAATGGGTTTTATTGTCTGTGTCTTGCTTGGAATGTTTTCATAAGCATCAAGATTAGAAAGGCTAGATTGGATTTGCTAAAAAACATCTAAAAAAGCCAGCACAGTTCTGGAAAAACATTCTTTGGACAGATGAAACCAAGATCAACCTCTACCAGAATGATGGCAAGAAAAAGTATGGAGAACAGCTCATGATCCAAAGCATACCACATCTCTATAAAACATGGCGGACGCAGTGTGATGGCTTGGGTGTGCATGGCTGTCAGTGGCACTGGGACACTAGTGTTTATCCATGAGACACAGGACAGAAGCAGCCGAATGAATTCTGAGGTGTTCAGAGACATACTGTCTGCTCAAATCCAGCTAAATGCAGTCAAATTGATTGGGAGGTGTTTCATAATACAGATGGACGATGACCCAAAACATACAGCCAAAGCAACCCAGGAGTTTATTAAAGCAAAGAAGTGGAATATTCTTGAATGGCCAAGTCAGTGACCTGATCTGAACCCAATTGAGCTGCATTTCACTTGTTGAAGACTAAACTTCGGACAGAAAGGCCCACAAACAACTGAAAGCCGCTGCAGTAAAGGCCTGGCAGAGCATTAAAAAGGAGGAAACCCAGAGTCTGGTGATGTCCATGAGTTTAAGACTTCAGACTGTCATTGCCAGCAAAGGCTTTTCAACCAAGTATTAGAAATTAACATTTTATTTTCAGTTTTTTAATTTGTCCATTTCCTTTTGAACCCCTGAAATGAAGTGATTTGTATTAAAAAGGCTTTAGTTCCTCACATTTTTATGCAATATTTTTGTTCAACCCACTGAATTAAAGCTGGAAGTCTGCAGTTCAACTGCATCTCTTGTTCTTTCATTTAAAATTCATTGTGGTAATGTACAGAACCAAAATTAGAAAAAAGTTGTCTCTGTCCAAAGATTTATGGGCCTAAATGTATATGTTTATATAGCTTATAACATCAGTTGATCTGTTTCCCTCTGGTGAGCATTCATATCCCTTTCAGGTTTAATGCAGATCTGCTGTGCCGATGGTTAACTGACTTTGCAGACTGTGCCCCCAATAGATACCATACTGCATAGCGTATGTCTGCTTTGGATTGTAATGCTCTACTGACAGAAGGAGTCTAGTAGCTTCTTCCCTCCAGCTCAGCTTTCTAAGTTATCCAGTAGCAAACTGTCAGTTCCTGTTAGTGGACATGGGCTTGATGGGCTCACTTTCTTCCCTTGCTGACTAGACCTTTTGCTACTAAGAGACTTCAAAACTGTAGTGAGCTTGTAGGAAGCAACTGTTTCAGCTACAGCTTAATAAAGTAAAGTAAACTACATACTACTTTTTAAAAACCAGGGTTATAACCGAGCTCTTACAAACAGTGGACAGAATGATCCATTATGTGGTATTGCACCTGTTATCCTGAATGCTCGGGACCTGAGGTTTTTCGGATAAGGGGTCTTTCCATAATTTGGATCTTCATTCTTTATGTCTACTTAAAAATCATTTAAATGTTAAATACATTTTTTTGCCACCAATAAGTATTAAATATATCTTAGTTGTGATCAAGAACAAAGTATGGGTTTTGTTATCTGGAAACCCGTTATCCAGAAAGCTCTGAATTATGGATTCCATTTTATCCAAATAATCTATATTTTTAAAAATCATTTTTCTCGTAATAATAAAACATTATCTTGTACGTGATCTCAACTAAGATAAACCAGCTTCTTGGGTTTATTTAATGTTTACATGATTTTCTAGTAGACTTAAGATATGGAGATCCAAATTATGGAAAGATCTGTTATCTGGAAAACCCCAGGTCCACAAGCATTTTGGATAACAGGTCCCATACCTGTACTGCTTTTCTGGTGGTTTCTGGGCTCAGGCCATCCATATCTTTTCCCTCACTGTATGACTACTGTTGTGCTCGGGAAATCAGATTGCAAGGTTTACAGGTACATATAGCTGTGCAATGTGGCTTCTGCAGACAGAAGAGGGGCTCAAGGGAATACCTGATTGCATCCATACACCCCTAAAGGAAAAAACATGGGATGTAAAATAGGCCTCTTAGGGAGTTATTTGAGTTTCCTAAGAGGCCACTTAAAATTGATGCCATTGCTGTTTGTGTAGCTTGAGTTACACAACCAAGTGTTGAATTTGAATTAAGCTGCAAGCTTATTTACCAAATCTTCTATTTTATCATGTCTGACCCTTTTATGCTTTTTTCCCACCTTTTTTGTGAAGAACTTGTGTCTCTTAAAAAACAATATGCAAAATATGCTACAACAAACCCCTCAGATGTTACAGCTATGTAGAAATGTACAATGATAATGAGAGAGCTTTTTCTTCACACATTGAAAAGGTACAGTGCCACAGCATTGGTAATAGAGGTATTGGGCCGGTTATCCAGAATGCTCATGACCTGGGGTTTTTCGCATAATGGATCTTTTCTTAATTTGGATCTTCATACTCTTAGGAGGTTATTTATCAAAGTCC
The DNA here is from genome assembly GCF_017654675.1 of Xenopus laevis. Lineage (NCBI taxonomy): Eukaryota > Metazoa > Chordata > Amphibia > Anura > Pipidae > Xenopus > Xenopus laevis. The sequence continues at coordinate 64,308,791 of NC_054381.1, read as the reverse complement.
GATTTATGTCAATATTTTTTGCTTCAAACTCCGATCAAATCCGCTCAGGTTTTTTTAACGTGTATTTATTCCCGAAAATTTGCTGGAAAAATCCAAATTTCACCATTATTTTTCAGATTTTTTCATCCGATTTTCAAACTTCAAAACTTCGGGGTATTGCACGAAACCCAGCGCACGTAACCTAGCTCCCATTATAGAAACAGTGTAATTTTAGGGGTGTATGCTATCTTTCAGTGAGAACTGTGCACAGGTCCAATACCACATATTACTTATCACAGTATCTCACTTAAAACATTTAATAGTGCAATTCAACCATAATAAAATTCACATTAGTGATGCCGTACATGGCATTTTAACATAACACACCACAATGCAGTGTCTCCCCCCAGTCAGCCACTCCCTCCTGACGCGTTTCACACTATTGGGCGCTTCATCAGAGGAGGTGACTTCTCCCATTGACTTATATGCAACCTTGACAGGTCTGAGATGCCAGATTTTCAGATTCTGACTTTTCCATCCTCGTGGTTTAATAAATTCCGAAAAATTTGTGATTTTTTAAAAGTCAGATTTTATAAAAAAAAAACACACATTTTTCATGATTTGCATTCAGAATTTATTAAATAACCCCCCCCCCAGGTCTACTAGAAAATCATGTAAATATTAAATAACCCCAGCAGGCTGATTTTGCTTCCAATAAGGATTAATTCTTTTTTAGTTTGGATCAAGTACAAGGTACTATTTTATTATTACAGAGAAAAAGGAAATCACTTTTAAAAATCTGGATTATTTGGATAAAATGGAGCCTTTGGAACTTTCTGGATAATGGGTTTCCGGATAACAGATACTATACCTGTAGTGGCTGCCTTAATAGCAAAGTGAACATTTTAACTTTACCCCCTCAACATATTTTTGATGAAAATACTGTAGATTCAAGCAATTATGCAATAGGCCTTGATTTCTAAAATTCTGTGAGATCTATTATCCAGAATTCTCAGCTCCTGGGGTTTTCTGGAAAAGGATTTGCCATCTCCTAAATCTGCTAAAAATAATCTAAACATTGAATAAACCCAATTGCACTGTTTTGCCATCAATATGGATTCATGCAGCTTAGTTAACATAAAGTACAATATACTGTTTTATTATTACAGAGAAAAAGGAAACCATTTTTGATAATTATAATTATTTGTCTAAAAATGGACTCTATAGGAGATGGTCCTGTAATTTGGAACGTTCTGGATAATGGCTTTTTGGGTAACGGCTTTCCAGATAACAGATGTTATAACTATTGTCATACAGCTAAAATCTAGCATGTTAAGAAGAAGATTCATTTGTGTTTCATGCTACTAAGACTACAATGGATTTTCACTAAATTAAACAGCAAAAAAGGTTTCTTGTGCAATTTCATAAAGTTCTGTTAGCATTGCCAAAAGTTACACATAAACATCTTACACATCCCTTCAGTTAAGAAATAAAGAATGCTCATGTGTTGAAAAAACTCAAATGTGCTGACTGTAGCAAAATGTATTGTATAGCTTTAAATATTTGTTAGTTTTTCAGTTAATGTTTATGAGACTAAGTATTTTTTTGTGTATGTATGTACACAGTCCTTTGTAATTCTCTGTATTCAAGTTAAAAAAAATGAATTAAAGAATGCTGGCGAGCATTTGAATTCATGTTACAAGAAATAAGAACGAATCGCTTGCATTTCTGAGAATCCACCACAGGGTGATGCTGTAGCCTCAAAAGAGGCAGATCAAATATTTTATTAGTACCAACAGCTACAAACACATGATCAGCATACTCTGTAGGTAGTGAAAATGTGCCCTTTTATTTCACATTATACAGAATTCTATCAGACGTTTCAGTCCCACATGGGGACCTTTTTCAAGGAGGCTTGATACACATTATATAGATATATAGACTGTGCAAAATAAAAAGTGTTTCTAATATAGTTAGTTAGCCATAAAAGTAATTTATAAAGGCTGGAGTCACCAGATGTCTAACATAATAGCAAGAACCCAACTTCCTGCTTTACATCTCTCTAACCTCTTAATCTGGCCATAGACGCAAAGATACCGAAGGTTCATATGATTTTTGGCCAGTGTGTGTCATATGATTTTTGGCCAGTGTGTGTCATATGATTTTTGGCCAGTGTGCGGAGTGTCGATCGGGCAGGTTAAAAGAGTATATTGGCTAACGATAATATCTCTGCATGTACTACCTATCTGACAATATCAATGGGAGACTGTCACTGTTATTTGTCGGACATAACTTTCGTACAATTGCTGTCTGTCAATTAATGGCCAGAGCATCATGTGATTTGTTCTCTTTACAACTTTATATTAATTTGAATGGTTCTTTACAGGTCAGAAGATTGGCACAGACAATCGTTGGTCTGACATAGGCAAATAATCTGCACCTCTATGGCCAGCTTTACTTAGTCAGCAACTTGAAGGGGGGCCACATGGGACATAGCAGTTGAGTTAATTTGCTTTTGATTCATAGCATGCAGGTCAGATTCAAAGGTATAAATCAGCATGACCAATATGCCCGCCCTCAAGTGACTGATTGGTTGCTGACTGGTAACCAATAAGAGCTGCAAAGCAGGAAGTTGGGTTCTGGCTATTATGTCAGATATCTCGTCACTCCAGTTACATTACATTTTTGGCTAACAAATTATATTGAAAGCATTTTGCACATCTTATCTATTTATCGAGTTTTTATTTTTACACCAAACAATTCATTAAACAATCCCTATGGCTTTAAACCCATACACTTTCCCTTGTTAGACAGAAGCCCATGAATATCATTATTCTCATTTACAAATGGCTGTGGACATCCCTAATTTTTACTGTTCACATTTTGGAGATGAAGGCCCAGTGGAACATAACAATGCAAAGAATTCAAGCTATATCTTTGGTTTTCTTATATATGATGAGGCTCCCACTTAGTGGGGAGGGGGGGATGCCCGCAGCTTTTTCCCTAAAAGTTGGCACACCCGTCCTCTTGGTTTTGGTGCACATGTCATTTTGTTTGGCATCCCGCTTCTCACGTCATCTAGTTTGGTGTGGAATTCAAATATTTAAAAATAGTTAATATAAATTAAAGTTAGATAGTTCCTGGGTGTGCTTCTGGTTTATTTACTGTTCCTAGGCCCTTGCCTGTCCTTGACCATTCCAGTCTGCTGCCTAAACTGACCATTACCTGTTTACTGACTACTCTCCCAGATAGGTAGGAAAGGCAGGGCAAGAGTGCCAGGACCTAATATGTGGAAGTCTGGACCAACAAGGAAGCTGGTGTACAAAGTGACAGGAAATAGTTGAATGCTTGGTACAAAAGGGTTAAGCAGATCAAGGTCGATATCCAGTCAAGAAAGTCAGGGCAGACAGCAAAACAGCATGATAAACAACAGGCAGAAGGGTCATGAACCAATGATCAGTCACTACAGCATAATGTGCACCCAGGAACTCACTCAGGAAGAACCTATAGTCAAGAATTGAACTTGGGTCTCTGGCGTCCTTTATTTATCATTTTAATACCTGTCTGCAACGTGATGGTGTCACATGGCACTGTGTCACTACATGGCACACAGATCTCACATAGCGGCTGTGGTGCTCTGGTGTTCACCTACGCCCTTTTGGGGCCCCGGGCTTTCTGCTGCGGAACCACAGGGGAAAAGGTGCATTTTAGATAGAAACAAGTCCGAAATTAGGTACCGGCAAGGATTAGGCAAAAACTTAGTCAATCAGGCAGAAGGGTCTAGGCATAAACACTTCAGCAGGATCTGTAACAGAAGCCAGTTTGGGCACTGTTAAAATGGCGATTAGGCTATTTAAACTTTGGCGCCAAAATTTGAATTTCGCGCTGCATGATGACATCACAATGCTGACGCGGTGATGCCGGCATCAGATGGAAGACAGTGACATCAGCGCCGGACCCTTTGCCGCAAGCCGGAAGAGACATGCCGGGAGGTAAGAGCGCTGGACGATTTCCGGCTGTAAGGGAGGCTTACCAGCATGGCTGCATTCCGTCCCAAGATGGCGGCGCCTCTTCCTTCCATGCGGATCGTCCTGGGCGCAGTTCAGTGACGTCATCATCTAGATGCCAGCACAAAGACGCCAGCGCCGGGTTGGACGCCAGCGCAAAGACGCCAGCACAAAGACGCCAGCGTGATGACGTCACCAAGTATGTTTTTTGCGCCAATGAAGGGCTATTTAAGGTGCCAGAGCACTCCAGACTTTGCCCTACTATATGTTCCTGGGTGCGCTACTGTATATTCTTCTGTTATCTGATCCTGATCTTGACCTTGCCTGTTTATACAGTGTATTGAACCTTACCCGCCTGTACTGACCTTATTGCCTGGACCTGACTTTGCCTTCTCTTAACCCCTTGGATACCTCGATCTGGTGAGACTGTGCTTCCTCCTTGGTCTGCTACCTCTGTCTGAGCCTTCAGGCCCCTTACACCGGCACGTGTCACAGTGACACATAGTGCCCCTTTAGAAGTTCTTTTCTTACAGTATACAACATATTTATTCTCTTGATATTAGCATTCTAGAATGTGGAGCAGCACAAAATCACTCTCTGTAAAAATCATTAAAACTATGAATACTCTTTCTTGCTAGAAAGTTGAATAGTGGAGGATAATTCTATAACTTTTTATTGCTGACGAAGAACTCCTTCTTGGAGTTGTAGACACAATCTTTCTATGTGCTTTTTTAATGAAAGACAATTCCTTACTAAAACCATGCATACTCCTTGTAACTAACTTATTGTGTACAATTTGTTAATAAGATTTTCCTTCAAAACAATTCTCTAGTAGGCACTTACCATCTGATTTGATAATTATCATCTCATTTGTTTCTCTCCCTGTGCTTTCATGGCCTTAAGTAATCTCTGGTGAAACAGTATGAATATACACATGTAATGAAACCTTTATGTAAGTGAGCAGTGTTTAGGTGCTTCCTACCAGGAAAGTCGCTGTTTACATATAATCAAATACAGCTAATGTTTTCAAGAATTTACTAGTCATGAGGAAGAACACAATAAACACAAAGTGCTTTAATTACAGCAGCACTGGCAAGCCTTTTCAACCTCTGTACTTTCATAGCTGTCAGAGAACTGGAAGATAAGTGTTGGATAATTACTAAGGTTATGAACTTCAATGGCATCAACAACATTTTGAGACAAAAGATATGTTATCCTTTCCAGAGACTAAATTAATATATAATTTGAAAAAGACAATGATCGCCTCAAGTTGCCTGCGTAACCATCGCTGTTTCACAATGGTAACTTTTTTAGTCTTTTGTTTAATCTTCTGGCAGTTTGGTGTTCTTATTTTGTATGCAGAGTATTAGAACCATCCAGACTTCCATAGATGTAATTATAGAACTAAGTCTTGCACCCTGGAGGTTATTATTTTAAATGTTAGTTTTATAGTTCTGGGACACATTACATACACTCCTGTTTTTTATTAACTTATTAATGTTATTGGATAAAAAAATATACAATCATGTGATCACCAGCTCGTTCCATTGGATAACTGAACAATTTGTTCTGTACTGTACTTCTCTACTATTTCTTAAGAATTCTATCAAACTTGCAAGATTCCATCGGGATACACTGGAAAGTGATAACAAACCTCAGCTTTTTGTAGATCGGAAAATCTCGCGAGAAATAGGCATGTACATATTTTGGTGCTTAGTGGAACTCTGGTTCTCTTCTGAAAGATGGAAACTAAACCTGTCTCCTGTTTAAAAAAATTTTTTTAATCTGTTTTTCTTGGGCCAAGTGTTTTGAAATGTAAGACTAAACAGCATGCTTTATGAAAATAAAATGTGTTCTTACAAAAACAAACCTCATATACGAGTATATGAGTATAATATAATTTCTGTTTAAAATATTTTATTTGATTTTCATATTAAACAAATGAAATCAAAATGACAACAAATGTTATGCAGCTGAAGAAAATATGTTGCAAAGGAGACAATGGCATGATAGTATCAAAACTATATCATTCATGAAAAATAACAAAAAACAAACTAAAAATTAACTAAGCCAGTGGATGCACAAGTAATAAAAGAAAGAAAAAGCCCATTTATCATCTGGAGTGTCAGATAGGTCATCTAACTATTGAAGAAAGCGCATTATTTGATCGCCAGTATTGGAGTTACAGATTTCAAAATAAGGAGACCAAACCAGCCTAAAAGAATCTTTGGAAATACTTCCTTTAGTTTTAGTTATTAAGGCTTCTTGCCAACTAAGCTGATTCATATAAGAGATGATGTCCGATAATGAGGGGGGTTCCTTTTGTAACCAGAAATTAAATAAAGCTTTCCTAGAAGCAGCTAGAAAAAAGGAAGTCAATAATTTACTCTCATGGGAGATAATATTTGACTTAGGATTTGCAGAAAGCATATTCATATCTAGATGCAGTAAAGCAATACACGGAGATAGTTTAATTTTTATCTTCAGTCTAGAATTCAAAAAATTAGTAACTTCCCTCCAAAAAAGGTTAATTTTTGGACAGGACCATAAATAATGAAAAATTGACACATTAGTCTCTTCACATTTAGGACAAAATGATATAGGACTGTTAGAGGTACTTTTAGCAAACATTTTCCCATATCCTAAATGAATAAGCTTAAAGTGTTGTATTCTCCAACTCTCTGCCAAAATTAATTTATTATAAGTATTAATAGATTTCACCAAATCTGAGGGAGACACTTGACATTGTAAAAACTCAGTCCATTTAATGGACGATTTAGATAATGGATGTGAGTCTGTACCATAAATATTCCAAAATTTTTTAGATAAAGAGTTAATTGAAATCAAAAAGGGGCGTTCCAAAAATTCTGCCAAATCATCTGCTAGCTAAAATCAAATTGTTTTTATCATGCAGTAGAGAAAGACCGCATTGACAAGCTAAGTAATAATATCTATCAGATTCATTAAGCTTGTACTCATTTTTGAGTTTTGACCAAGACAATAAAGTTTTCTTATGTGGATCAAATAAGTCTTTAACTAAGACTAGTAAATTTCTCTTAGCAGAAAATAGAAAGGAATCAGACTTTTGATAATCTGAGGGTTTAAGTAAGAGCTTTGCTGGCATGAAAGGGGTTTCTGTATAACTATACCCATGTTGAGAGAATAAATGTTTCCACACAAAAATAGAATCACGATAAAGAGGATTCCTTTTAAAGTCACAAGGAACATTTCCCCATTTGCTATGTAAAACAGATAAAATATCGAAGAAGGGTTCTTGAAAGATCTCGATGTCAGGGTTTGTAAATTTATTGCCTTGAGAGATCCACTCAATACAGTATCTAGTGAGGGCTGATAAATTAAAAGCTCTAAAGTTAGGAAGATTTAACCCTCCTAGTTTAACTGGAGCTCTTAATTTATGAAGTGCAATTTTTGCCTTTTTACCATTCCAAATAAATTTATTTAAGGCAGAGTCAAGTTTCTTAATATCAAAATGTTTTATAAGCAAGGGGAGATTAATTAATGGATATATTAACTTGGGAAATATCAAAGATTTAAAAAAGAGTGCTCGTCCCTTTATATTAAGGGGAGAATTAGCCCATTTTTCACACATGGAAAAAACCTTTTGACAGGCTGGAGTGATATTCAAAGAATATAAATTATTTAGATCTGATGGAATTATTAATCCTAAATATTTGATCTGATTCTTTGGGTTTTTAAGTTGGAATTTCTTAAGTAAAGATTTAGAAAAAGAACCATAAATATTCATTACTTCCGATTTCTCAACATTAATTTTATAACCAGAGAAGGACTGAAAGTCTCGGAATAAATCAAAAACAACCTTAAGTGAGGACTCAGGATTTTTTAAAATTAGTAATAAGTCGTCGGCAAAGGCTAATACCTTGAGATGTCTTCTATTAATGGTAATTCCCGAAATTGACTTGGATTGATCAAGGAAACGAATTAGCGGTTCTAGAGCAATATTAAATAAAAGGGGCGACAAAGGACAGCCCTGTCTTGTCCCTTTAAATATTTCAAAAGGTGGCGACCTAGCTCCCCCAAAATAATTTGTGTTCTGGGATTTTTGTAAAGATATTTGATATATTGGAAAAAGGGGCCTGTGATACCAAATTTCTTAAGGCAAACAAATAGATGATCCCAGGTAATATTATCAAACGCCTTTTCAGCATCAATATTAAAAATAGAACTGGGGATTTTATGTTTTTTGGCGAAGTATAAGATATGGATCAGAGCCCTAATATTCTTTACTCCTGACCTATTCTTAATAAAACTATTTTGGGCCTCGGATATTATAGAGGGAAGAATTAAAGAAAGCCTATCGGCAAGGACCTTGGATAGTATCTTGATATCTTGATTTAACAAGGAAATAGGCCTATAGGAGGAGGGAAGGGATAAGTCTTTGTCTTTTTTTGGGATAACTCTAAGATTTGATATTTCACTAGAAGGTAGGCTCTTTCCAAAGAATAATATATCATTGAATAGGTTTGTTAAAAAGGGTGAGATTTTATCTTTCATAATTTTGTAGAAAGAAGGAGTTAGGCCATCAGGGCCACCTGCCTTTGCAGTTTTCAGATTATTAATAATAGTGGACACTTCCTCAGAGGAAATTGAATATAATTTCTGAAATGCTGGCTATAGAGGAAGCAGACTGTGCGGTCATGGGGGGCCTTGGACTGTGAGGTCTGCTGTATAGAAATCCCCGCTTCCCAGCAATTCTCCTACCTTTGTACAATGGGGAGGTGCAAACAGGCAGAAGGGGGTGCTAGGTAGGGGTTGCTGTGTCCAGTCTCCCCCTCCATGCCCACTCATCAAATTCAAAAGGAGCATCAATCAAATTTCTTAGTTTCAACATATGATATGGTACTATTTGGTTATCGGGCTTAAATGATTTCCATATCCAATTCTCTTTTAATTTACATATTCCACAGTGTTCCAAGGGTTGTAGATCTAGAATGGACACTGTAAATGGTGGTGATATTTACAGATATATTATTAGTAATTGCTTTTTTTGCCAGGAGACAATGTATCTGCCATAGTGGTCTATGTGTAGTTCCATTAATTCAAATGTGAGACTCTTGCATCTTAAGACTGACACCCTCTCCAATAGGAGTAGTAGGTGAGTGGAAATGCCAGCCTACAAACTGTTTCTTTAGGGTCAATATTTCCTGATCATTTAAATGAGTCTGTTTGAGAATTGATGGAGCATATCTCTTTAAATAGGTGAAAATCAGGCTCCTTTAAAACTTAGATTTCAGCTCATTATATTTCACCATAGTATTGATAATTTAGCCACTGTGTCCACAGTCCACTGTGAGTGAAGTACAGATGTTGTTTTATGAAAATGGGGTTGTATCTTGGTTTTTCAGACTGGGGGTTGTGTTCCAAACAACACTTGCATTGATCCCATGCACCTATTGACAAAAGCTGCTGAGGCTATCCTGGAACTACCAGGGCCAGGTTGGAAGTTGCTTCAGGGTTCCCAAGCATTAGAAGGTGTAGCTGCTCACCAATCATCAAAAGTGGCAGGATCGATGCCTAGGCAACCATGGGAAGTGCTGCAGTGTGGTTGGATGTAAGTATCGTATTGAAGGCTCAAATATATAGCCAGATAATAACGGATTTATCAAATAAGTTATTTACACCTCCAGAATCAATCTTAAACCATTCAGTTCATAGCAAAGCAGAGAACAATTATATAGATTTTTTAAAAATTTTTGTTGAAATGTGGTGTGAAAATAGTTTTTATTTACAACAAGAGTTGTGAATTTACAAAATGTTGCAATAGTATTAAGCATTGGCACAATTCAGCTTGGTTACATGTTTTTACAGTTGCATCAGAATTGTTTACATGTTTAGTTAGCTTTTGGCTGTTATAGGTTATAGTGCCATCTATGTTTAAAGGAATAATATAACAGAATTATTTGTGTTATTTTATCCAAGTATCGAGATTCATTCATACAATAAAATGATAAAAAGCCTACCATGTCCTGAATATTAATCATGTTAAGTTTTCTGGTTGAAAAGAATGTTGCGTGGGTGACATGATATAATCCTTCCTGGGACAGTCTTTCACAGTTCCTAATTCCTTTAATTATTTAAATATATTCATTTTCTCCAGGTTCTGTCTAATTATAGGCAGAGTGTTATCTCAAGCATGTCAGCACCCATTAGAAACATAATTTTGGCTATTGAATGGAAAGAATAATGAGAAATAAAAAAAAAAACAATCTCTGCCATCCTATCTTTCCAATCACACCTTGGAGGGATTTTTATCTGCAATTATTTATTTGTTGTTCAAACTACTACTGATAACTGAATCCTTATTTTTGGGATCCCTAATATTTTACGCTGGATTTGGCCGAATCCCGAACCGAATTTGAACCTGAATGTGCATATGCAAAGTAAAGTAAAGCGGTGTCAGGTCCAGAGGAGTGGTTGTATGTTTGATCAGTAGGACTCCCAGTCCCATAAGATACAAGACATCTCATGTACCAGATACACAACAACGAAATTTTTGTAAATGAAAAAGCATTCCAAACTCCAGACCTGTTACGGTCGGCACCCAACACCAGAACAAACACCAAGCACCCTGGTCTCGGCTCGTGTTTCACCAGTAGTGTGACCACCTTTTGGTCTCAGGAGGAGCCCTCGGCTTACTTGGATGCCACCTGGACTTAAACGAGAGGTGCAAGATGAGGGTTCTGGATAGGCAGAGGGGCACAACTGTAGATAGCGTCTTTAAGGCCAAAGGTCTCGGTACAATCAGGAATAGGCAAATTCGTGGTCAGACAGGCAGGATCGAGGCAGGTAGATAGCAAGGATCGTCAGGCAGGCTAGGGTCAAAACCGGGTAATCAATCAGATGGGATTGAGGCAGAATCGGAATCAAACAACAGGCAGGAGTCAAATCTGGAAGTCAATCAGGAGGGACAAGCGGAATCAAAGTAGGTTTCAGGCAAGGTTCAGGTTTTCAGAGATCACAGGAGATCAGAACAGATTTCAAACAAACAGGAACTAGCACAAGGCGCAGGAAACTACGGGCAAGGTCTAGCAGCCCAACTGGGCCTTTCATAGCGCGCCAAGATTTCGCGCCATCGCGCGTCTGCGTCAGACGCTTGCGCGTCCGCGACAATAAGTACAACGAGACGCGGGCGCGCGCGCCCTAAGGAACCAACATGGTGGCAGAGACAGACTGGCATGGCGGGTGTCCCTGCCACTGGCGCGGCGGGCGTCCCCGCCGAACCACTGGACCATCAGGGTTAGTTTTAATTTTCGTTACATTACCTTATTAATAATACACATGCCATCATTTTCATTACATATGGTGCTTACTTTTATTTTACAGTGTGGAATTGGTAAGGTTGGTAATGCACCATCTAGAAAACCAAATATCTGTTGAACACAGGCCTTTACCCTTGACTTCTATGTATTCTACATTAAATTATCATCTATTGCCTATAACTGCCTATCCAGCATATTCCTAAAGAATGGATAAAAAAACATTCCCTTTCGTTTACAGCAGTATACATGCCGTCGAGATCTGGGATTTGTCTTATGTCAAATTAAGTTTAGGTCATTTAATATAAATTTAATTAGGCTATAATTAGTTCATGAGCCATATTAGAAACCATGTTAGCAAATCTAAGTGTCACGACATAATAATATCTTGTCCTCATAATATTTCCTCATAATACATCCTTGTATTATAGAAAAGAACATATTCAAGCAACATTTTGAATCATTAAAATATGTAATATTTATTGTATATAAACAAAATGTTCACTCACTTTCTCACGAGATCATATTTTGTTGTATAAATCCAGGTGCATTGAATAATTTGTTTATTTATTAAAATGAATTTAAAATTAAGTCATCTGTTGAAAACAAACAACCAAAATCTATGCTTTCAGGGTACAGTTTGACCAAGGCAGAGTTTCTAGATATGTTAATATGCTGAAGAAACAATAAGTTTTCAACTAGGCTATATAGAAAAACAGTAGAAAAAAAAATAGCGTTTTGCAATTTGGCAGCTTCAATCCACCAAGAACATTGGGTTGACCTAAAAGTTAAATGATGAGATGCAAATGGATAACATCTGATGAAGTTGTTTATCAACAAATGAGTGATACAGTCCTGAACATATTTAGGGCCAAAGGGTACCCTGACAAATGAGTACATAAAGCCAAGAATTAGGTAGGTCATATTTCTTGTGACACTAGTATTGACCTGCTACATGATTCCTCCTCCTCCAAGGTGTATAAAGAATTTCTGTTGTTTGCTTCATAGCGGTAATCCACAGTGACCTTAATTCAAATCCAAATATGTATGTCTTTATTAGTGATGGTGAAATTGCTGGAAATGGCCACGTCTTATTAAAAATGTCTAAGAAAGCAAAATGAAAACAGAGATCCTCTGTTGTCCTAGACATGAGGCCACCCTAAAACAAATGGGGTATGAGCTTCAAATGTTAAAAAAATGGTAAATAAAATATTTTTAACAGTTACAACTTGTGAACATAATCCCACTTTAATTATGAAAAACACCAACATTTTGACTTTTTCTTCTGACTTTTTTTGGAATACAGGATATGATGTCACTGACATAATAATGTTGAGGCTGTAGCTTTATTGTATTAATTTGCCAGTCAGAACCTGGCAAAATAGATTTTGGTGAAAAGGGTAATGAATTTACAGATTTACAATTGTTCACCTGAGCAAAAATTCGCTTGGTGATAGTTCTCCAGCGACAAGGTAATTCACTAGAGAAGTGTGTTGCTCGTCTTTTAGTAAATAGGTGATGTTGTTGTGAATTATCTATTTAGCGAAAATTTCAGAAAAACACAATTCACTTTTTAGTAATTGTGCCCCCAGGTGTAAGCAAGGATTCAATGTAAATCCCCAGTGAAACTCACCCATAACGTCTACACTCTGTCCAACATTTTGTTTTCCAACAATACATTTTTATTGTAGTTTTCTATTACACAACATAATTGTCACATAACGTAAAATAAATTTAAAGAAAAATAAAGTAAAATAAATCATAAAAAATTTCAATAATAACCAAAATTGCTTGTTTATATTCAAGGAGTTCTTAAATACATATACAGACTTTGGACCCAAAATGGAAATGCATTGAATAGATGAGCAGGACAACTGGGATTTTTGTGCTGAGGGATATACTTATTTTGTTTATATAGATCAGGGGTCCCCAACCTTTATATAAATCAGGGGTCCCCAACCTTTTTTACTTGTGAGCCATACTTAAAAAGAGTAGGAGAGCAACACAAGCATGAGAAAGTCCATAGGGATGTCAGATAAGGGCTGTGATGGGCTGTTTGGTAGCCACTATATGGACTGGTAGCCTACATGAGGCTCTGTTTGGCAGTATACCAAAACTTGCATCTAAGCCAGGAATTCAAAAATAAACACCTGCTATGATGCCACTGGAAGCAACACCCAAGGGGTTGGAGAGCAACATGTTGCTCGCGAGCTAGGGGTTGGGAACCCCTCTCCTGCTTTTTTTTTTTAAAAGTGAAAACAATATCAGTGAAACAATATAAATTAACATGTTCAAATAACCGCTCACCCCGTTACTGGGTGGGTCCAGGTGCATTTGCCCTGGACCCTTCACTTAAACAATTGCTAACACAGGCATTCGTTCACAGGTTACTCACTGCCGGGAATCCCTGGCCCGGGTGCAACGCCCCGAACCCACATCTTAGGAGGGATTTGGATTGCCCCGAATGACTCTGCTTTAGCTGGTGTCGCTCCTGTAAATTTGCTTGGGTCAGTGTGCCTCTGGAGTTGAAAAATTTAATTACCCTGGTGAGGTAATTATCATACCACCATTGAAAAGAGGCTACAGATAGTTCCAGAATAAACAAGGGGTTCTGATATATGGGAGCAGCCGGAATCCAGGCAAGGGGACATTCATTTTAAAGACTATTTAATCCTGTCCCATATTGCCAAGGGGGTTTTTGTGTCAAGGTGTCTATTTAAAGGGGATCAGACAATGGCCTCTCCACTGCACCCATTCCGATTAAGAAGAAAGGAAGACAGGGAGAATTTGCGGAATTTTCTCATTGAATCAGTTGTACTGGCTGATACATTAGATAGCTTTAAAAAGGGGTTGGAGGGCTTTTTAGCAAGTGAGGGAATACAGGGTTAGAGAAGGCAACTCCTAGTACACGTTTACCCAGGGACTGGTCCAATTGCCATCTTGGATTCAGGAAGGAATTTTTCCCCCCACTGAGGCAAATTGGAGAGGCTTCCAATTGTGTTTTGGGTCCCCCCCCTTCTTCTGAATCAACTAGCAGTTATATATACTGTATATATCCCTCCAGAAGGATCCACACTCACAGGACTTAAAATTGAGAAACTTTTTTTATTTCAGACTGATGTTTCGGCCCAACCCAAGGCCTTTCTCAAAGTGAAAGGCCTTGGGTTGGGCCTTCCTTTGAGAAAGGCCTTGGGTTGGCCGAAAACATCAGTCTGGGTTGCCGGCACTCTCGATTAAATTGTTCAATATGCCTGGGTGCAGAACCAATTAATTATCTATAACTGCTGCAAGAAGATCCACACTCTCAAGGCTTATAAAGAGTAAAACAATGTAGTCCCATGCAATAATTTTTTTTTACTCTTTGTAAGCCCTGAGAGTGCGGATCTTCTTGCACTATATATATATATATATATATATATATATATATATATATATATATATATATATATATATATATATATATATATATATATACAGGTATGAGACCTATTATCCAGAATGCAAGGGACCTGGGGTTTTCAGGATAATGGATCTCTCTGTAATTTGGATCTTCATACCTTAAATCATGTAAACATTAAATAAACACAAAAGGCTGGTTTTGCTTCCAATTAGGATTATATTTTAGTTGGGATCACAGAGAAAAAATTAAAATTTAGATTATTTCATTATAATGGAGTCTATGGGACACAGCCTTTCCGTAATTCAGAGCTTTCTGGATATCGGGTTTCCGGATAAGGGATCCCATACCTGTATATATATACAGGTATGGGATATATATATATTGTATATATACAATTCAGGGCCGGAACTAGGGGTAGGCAGAAGAGGCATGTGCCTAGGGTGCAGCGCTGAGGGGGGCGCCAGGCACACACCTTACATACCCCTACATACCCCTAATCCTGACCCATGTCCTTTCACTGCTGGCTCACAGCAGTTCAAAAAGGGGTTGAGTCCTGTGAATAAACTCACCTGGAGAATAATTAGCAAATAGAAATCTGCTGGAGACCAGTGAGTAGCAAGAGCAGCAGTGCGAACCCTGGAAAGGTGCTTGTTTTGTGCTACAAAGGTGAAGTAACATTTTTATGTATTCTGTAATGTGCAAATAGGGGCTGGGACTAAGCCCTGTATTTAGTTACATCCCAAGGAAGAAAGAATTTTGTTTGCTCAACTGAAACATAAGCTGGATTTTTATGATGAATTGTCTATCTGATATGTTTTTACAATAATTAAAGTGCCAAGGATTTTGTTTTAGTGTAATTCTTATTGTATCCTTATGGTAAGTGGCAGGGGTAGAACTGGGGAAGGCAGGAAAGGCAGGAAAGGCATGTGCATTGGGTGCAGCTGGTGGGGATTGCATTCTTGAATGTACTCTTTATAGACAGAGCTAACAAGCAATGAGCTGCAGAGAGGTTGTACAGAGTCAGTGACAGAGGTTTGATGTGGGTACTCGGCTTGTGGTATAGGTTTGATGTGCATATTGAGTGGCCTGTGGAAGTTTTGTTTTTGGGGTGAGTTGCCTGAGGTCAGAAGGTTTGTCTTCCTTTTTGTAAACTAAAAATTCAACTGCTTTTAATGTCAAAATTCATTATTAATCATTATTATGAATAAACTATAGATTATAGAAATAATAGGTATTGGCTTTGACTACTTTCACTCCTTCTTCCACTTTTTGCCTTAAAACAAACATTAAGGGACAAAGCATGACACAAAGCTTCTGATGTCTTTCATAGTGAGACAGAAATCAATCAATGAGTCACTGTTAATTAAACAAGGCAAAATGTGCTTACGGGTTGTTATGGTAATGAATGATTCTGACATGCTGAACATGTTAAAAGAAAGGATGAATCACAAAATGATGTGGGCATTTGAGTGAGAAAAAAAAGCATGATTTTTGTATTTAAAGATAATCAAATTATTTTGGCCCAGGATGAACTAATGGACAAAATGGTTCATGTTAGACAACACCACCTCACGCTCTGTGTCGGTCTACAGGTTTTTACTTAAAGATATTCCACTGTGTGTTATGCGCCACCTGTTCACTGTTTAAAATCCCTGTCACAGAAATGCACTTATCAGGCAATTATGGGTCATAAAACAATGAATAAATCGCAGCATGCATTATGCATCAAGCATAGGAGAAATATGGCATATAAATAACATTGCTGCTTCCACTGCTCACACTGACAGACCTATTCTCCAAAGCAATTTTCCTTTTAAGTTCTACTTTTGCTCTGCTGCTAATGTGTATATGGAAATCTATTGGCGTGCCTTTGCAAGTGATCTCAATATCTTAGTTATTTGTAAATGTTCTCTGCCCTTGCAACTATCTGTCTGCTTATTTGCACAGCTGAGAAATGAAGAAAAACTATTTTAATAATTGGTGCTTTTGGTATTACAATTTAAATATCTGTCTTAACCCACCTTTTGGTGTGCCCCCTTTGGTGATTTAATTGAACGGTCTAAGGGAGTATTAGCAGAATAGGGTAATATAAAAGAACTTTTCTAATTGGTTATCACTTTCAAAGTCAAGCTTCTGAAACAAAAACATACTATTTTAGGGGTTACAATCCAAGGGAGCACAAGGTGTCATACTCAGGTAAATGTACATGAGACATTGCAAGTGCCTAGGTCTTGTAACAGACAGACACCTCACACACCTCTCAAGTTATTGTTTGAAAAATCTTTCAGTGACGTTTACACGTAGATGTAATGCAAACATTTTAGGACAGGGTCAACTGAACAAGATCTACAGATCTATGTTGATGTCTAGGGGTAGGCAGAGTAGGCACATGCCTAGGGCACAAAGCTAAGTGGGCACCAGGCACGCACCTTAAGTTCTCTGCCTCCTACCCCTTGCCCGGTCCCTCTCACTTTATACTACTTTTCTAGAAAAAAAAACGTATTCAGTCTTTCAGACTTAAGTACTACCTTCATGGTGATGATAGATTTTCTTTCTGTCCTTTCCCAAGTTAGTTATCACCTTTCTTCTATCACCTCTTGGATGTCACAGCGCCACCTGAAATGGATCTCTCTAAAACCGCATTTATTAGATTTCCGCCAACATCTTCCCCTGTACCTTAGGTTTCACTCACAGTCAACATCACCTTTCAGTTAACCACTCAGGCAAGTGACCTTGGAATTATTGTTGACTTCCATCTGTCCTGTAAACTGCACATACAAGCCCTAGCCAAATTGTGTCTGTATACATTGCTTCTATAAATTAACTCAGTTTAGATACAAGTTTTTCGTATTATTTTCTGCAGTTTATTCCTTGCAGGCGTTCCACATTAAATTGTTTTTCTAAATACATTTCTCTTCATTGTCTTCCAAACTCTTGTAGAGTCAAATTACTAATACTCGCATTCAAGGCCTTTAATATTGAAGCCTCTCCCTATATCTCAACTCTCCCTCCTCCCTCTCTTCTCTTCACATCACTTCATCTCCTTCCCAAATGAAATCAACTTATCCTAAATCACCAATTGTTTTCATCTTAAATTTCAAGAGTTCCCTAACTCCTTTAGAATGCAAGCTCTTGTGAGCAGGCCTCTTATTCCCTTATTCTGTAACCCTTTTTTGTTAAATTATTTTAAGACCCTGTTTGTCATACATTAATGTAAAGCACTGCATACCTTGCTGCCGCTAAACTGATGATGAATAAACAAAATTTGTTTTCCTGGCATGTGATTATTTTATAGTCTAGTTTTAAGTAACGTTCATTTATCAACTCACACTGCCTCTTGTAATTCAATGTAACGAATTAACTGATTTTCTGATGAATAATAGATAAATGTTTTTTCTTTGCCAGCATAAGGTTTGGCCAGGCACCAAATACAACCTAAATAACCATACATATTTGAATTGCTGTTATGTAGCTATGCTAATACTACGTCCTGGTATGTTGTAGATGTAAATAATTTAACCATATTTTCAATCGGTCTGATTTTTGTTGGGGTTTGTGGATTGAAACTTAAATTCGATGGGTTTTTTATCTTTATTTTTATTCAGGCCATCTATTTGTCATTTATCCTAACATAAGCAATGCTAGTTAAAACTGGAAAAGCTGCAGAACAAAAAGTAACATTCCTACACAATCAAACATATAAAGACTAATTGCAGGCTGTATGAAAATGTATGCTCATTAGTCATTCCTGGCTGTTTCCAATTCTGATCAGCACAATACCAGCTTTAAAAAAAAGTTAAACCATTTTTGACTGGGGCTGCTACTTCACACCTTTAGGGCAAGGGCACCAATGAAGATTTTCCCAGTTTGCCTACAGTTATCTTAAATTATGCAAATAATGAATATTGAAAACACCCTCCATTTCAGGTCCTGTAGGTCACATTTATTAAAGCCTGAACACAAGTGCCAAAGCACAAAGCACCAAAACACTTCTGCCCAAGGCAGAGCACAACTTTGTGGTTGCAATTGAATATTGAACTTTTCTACCATAATTTAAACTTCCTACGACGTTCCAAAATTGAAAAAAAAAAATACCATATACACTTTAATTAATTGATTTACGTTGGAAGAGTACTTAGCTTTGGTAGTTTTTTGGGGTTGTTAAAATGGCCATACAAATGGTGGGCATTGATTTCTACCAAAAGACTTAAATAATAACTTCCCCAAAACACTCAAGGCCTGATGACCTTGCTTGCGGTTCTCCAACAAAGTTCATTCCGTTTAAGATGCTTTTTTTATGCACACCCCCTCTGGTACCTAAAATGAATGTTCAGTTGAAGTTCCATACTATTCAAATTATGTCTTGAGGACATACCTTTATTAAATTAAAATCCCTCTTATTATAACTGCGGGCTTTATAAGAGTATCTGTAATTTTAATTTGAAAGCATGCATTTTTAATAATGTATTATGTAGACAAAAGTGTGAATATATAACTTTAATTCAGAAGAAATGACAACTTTACAATATAATAAGTTTGCAAGGCACTTCACACACTTATATAGACACATAAATATATATGGTACTTTCTGGAAAATGTATTTTCATATTACAGATTTTTGTAACAATACAGTCTTCTATATAGCCTGAAAAACATTCTTCCTGTTTCATAGGACCTCATTTGATTAAACGAATTTCTGTTTGTGTTTAGTATTCTATTTGGTGACAAACTGTTTAGCATTGTGGAAACAGAATCTGTTGGATCAAACAAGATTTCCGAAAATCTAAATATAGTTGTAATAATAAAAACAATGAATTCATGGCATTAAGACTTTTCATTCAAAAGGTTCACTTGGATAAACTAACGGCCAGTTCAAAATGTAATTTTCTTCAACTAGAGTTGTTGCCTGGTCAGCATTTTACCAGTCCAGCCAGTAAAAATAATTACACAAGAAAAAGTTAACAAAGATTAGACAGGTAGTAACTGTATTTTTAAAGAAAAAGTAGCAAACGAATCTTTGGCAGACACTACCCATTTTTAATCCAATGTCTACAGTAGACACTTTAGCTGATATCCTTGTGAATATGGACATCAGCATTTCCTGGGATGGTATGTGGCTGCCTTAGTCCTGTTTGAGAAGACCATGATAATGGAACAAATGCATATGCCATTGATCTAACAGACTTAAGTTACAGCATAAAAACAAAATGGATGGCAAATTCATATAAACCCTGCAGAAATATTGTCAGGAAAATGCTATAACATTATTTTAGGAAACTTCTAGTTCATTTGGTATTAATGGAAAATTGATTTTTTATTTTTTGCTTCTTTGCACGCTTGTTTGTAATGTGTGGATAAGCAAAACATCTCTACCATTATAAATAATATTTTTCATGTAGGTATTGAGTTCTATTACTTTAGAAAAGTAATTTTACAAGTGGCGTAACTAGATGTTAATGGACCCCCAAAATGTTTACAGGTTGACCTGTTTTACCAATATTTATTTGTCTATATGAATTAGGGCCTCATGAGGCCTTTATACCTCCTGTGCCCCCCTGCAGCTGCAGGGTCTGCTTTCTCTGTATTTTCGAAGTTTTTGTAAATATTTGGTTCCTTTGATACCAAGATCTGTCTTCAGCTCAAATACCATGTTTGTGATATTTTAAGGCAAAATGTGCATAGACCCCTAGTGAAATAATTTGAAATCATAATAAAAACTACATTTAATTTGTGTCTTTATTGCAGTAATTTATAATGAATAGTCTTTTTTACATTGTGTAGCGAATACAGGCAGAAAAAATCTAGAGCCAAAAGAATCATTTGAAAATGAAATGCAGTATGAGATGCTATGGCCATTTGCCTTACAACTTTTGCAATACAATGGCCTCCATCTGAATATACAATATATGATTATATATGGTGATAATATTTAAATAAATTAAAGAAAGCTTTCACACCCTGTTTAAACCATGTTGAGCACTCTAAAACCTTACTCCGTTTATGGTGCAGTTTTTATTAACATTATAAAGACTTGCCAATTCCTGTGAATGCAGACCCATTCCATATGTATACATTTTCTTGACGTATAATAAGCATCTCTGCTGAATATACAAATAACTATATTCAGTGAATTTTAAAAACTGTTTTTGGATAATGAAAGAAAATGTAGTTTTAAACAAAATGTTGATATACAATTTTCAGAAGGGGGTGGTGGAAATGAAGTTGCTATTAAAAACAGTATTTGTCTGACTGTTTACTGCTTTTCTGATTCATACTCCCAATCAATGTAGCAGAAGCCAGCTGGGTAACGGACCTGGAGAAGAGTTAATTAACAACATTAACAAAAATGCTTTCAGTTGTAGTTACATGTAAATAAATGATCAATAGCTGAAATTTTGTATTTAATGTATAAATTATAAAATAGTTCAACTCAGAATAATAATTTCTTTCAATAGGCAAAGCTGTTTTTGGTTGTAATTCCCCTTTAAATTTTTAAATTGTTAAACTAAAGACTGTCTGACATACTAATCTACAAAAATCTAAAAAAAACACCATAGGCAGACAATGCATAGAATTATTTGGTCATGAACTTTAAGTTTTTGGGAATGATGGGATGATTGAAACCCCATTATATTGGAGTGAGAAGATGAAAGAAAGAAAGAAAGAGAGAAAGAAAGACATCACTAAACATAAATCAGATAAAGTTTAACATCACTAAATTCTAGATAAATGTCAAAGAAAACCTAGAGAAGATGACATCTGTATGCTTAATAATTATCTTCTACAAAAACATTTACTTGTGCAAAAACAATTCTTGTACAACATCAGACCTCTGATAAAACTATATAAACAAACAGAAAATTGTTTCCCTAAGAAGAAGACAATATTCATGACTAGGTCAGAATGTGGGAAACGCAAACTGAACAATTTGGTCTTCACTTCACATCCAAAACAGAAGGTTTATACTTAAGAACGCTTGCCAGTTTCATCCTAATGTAAGTTACGTTCAAACCCAGCTCCCTCTTTAATGTTGCCACCTAGGAGAGGGCCATACAGAGTTGTTGCTACATATTTGTCTAGTCCATAAAAACACAAAAACCCATCTGAGCAGTTTCTTTTTAAGCTATGCAGAGGGGTTTATTGCATTTGTTTGACTTCCTGTTACTGAGCACCTCTTTCATTGCAGTTGATTCCAATGTTTAACCTATTTAAATATCATAATAGGTAAACCAGTCCCCTGCTGTCTTGCTTATCTTCTCCAAGTAGGTCAATAGGCCTCATCTTCCATGATGCAACAGAATCCAACCTGCGTCCAGAGAGCTTGTCCAATTTCTTACACTTCAAAGCTGGTCAGATATTTTCCAGCACATCTGTAGGCACAAAGCCATTTTTCTTCCCACAGTTTACTCTCAGATAGCCATTATGTTCCATTTCTGAACTTGCACAAATCTAGTTTAGAAAGAAAAGACAAAATACATTGTAGTGATGCAGGAGACATGTTTATGTGTAGTTCATTTTGCTCAAAAATTTGTATAATTTGTTGTTATATTAAATCCTTATTTATATAGCTGCTTCGTTGGTACGAACACCTAGGGGCACATTTATCAAAATGTGAGTTTACAGCTTAGAGATTGCTTTAACCCTCTGCATGCTGTTGATATTTGTTTGAGTGTGATACGAGTTGACATAATCTTGCATTGAATCTGTAACTAGGAAATGTAGTGACAAACTTTAATTCATCAAATTTTTGGAATGGTACAGGCTGGATAAGAGTTTTTAAAGGCAGACTCCGGCTATTAGTTGTGCTGATTTTCCAAATATGGCATTTTTGCACCACAGTTTGAATATTTTGACACTTGCATGCACCAGTGACAAAACTGTATGAATAATGTGTTTATGGGTTAGGTAAGTTATTGGTTGTACTGTTAAACTAAACATTCAAGAAATATTCCAATAAATGTACAGTCATGCTTGGTGTTAAAATTAATAAGCATGATGGTATGCTTAGAAAAGTGGAAACATTTTCTGTGAAAAAATTCTGCTATTTAGACATGAAGATTTTCTAAATTGTCATTATTTGTTGAGGCCTCTGAAATACTTTCAGGAAAAAGTAATCACTCATAATTTTCTGATGTTTGTAAGATATTTTGCTAGTTGAAAAAATCTGAAATTTGTGGAATTTCGTTGTACCCATCTCCCATAGACTCATTTTAATCAAATAATTCAAAATTATTTCCGTTTCCTGTATAACAGTAAAACTGTACCTTGTAATTTGATCCCAACAATAGTTATAATTAATTCTTATTGTAGGTAAAACAATCCAGTTGGGTTTATTTAATGTTTAAATGATTTTTAGTAGACAAAGTATAGAGATTCAATTTCTGGAAAGATCCCTTATCCAGAAAACCCCAGGTCTTGATCATTCTGGATAATAGATCCCATACCTGTACTTCCATTATACTTAATTTATATGTATTGTATTATGTTAATGTATTGTACTTAGCCTTGAATTGCTTCCACAACCCCTTTTGGTACTCCAAATTTACCACCATACTATAATGTTGTTAGCATAAATTTCATATTTTTTGCTATCTATTTTGACAAGTTTTTTCAATTAATTATACTTTTCATACCTTAAGACAATAAATGGCATAAACATAAACTGAGGGTTATAAGAACTATACACCAAATATCTGAAAGGAGCTCTGAAAACTTGTAGATACCCAGACTGGAAGTAGTTTAGTCAGCACGCTCCAGGAAATGGCTTCAATCTGGTGCAAGTCATACAATGTCCACTTTACACTGTTCTCTTCAATCAGTATACTCACAGACAACACCAGCTATGAATTCACTGGTTTAAATGCCTTTATTAGGACATGGGCTCTGACCCAGAAAATCAACAAAGTTTCAGACTGCCATGAGTCTTTTATCAAGCTTGATAAAAGACTCATGGCAGTGTGAAAAGTTGCTGATTTTCTGGTTCAGAGCCCATGTCCTAATAAAGGCGTTTTAACCAAATAATTCATGGCTGGTGCTGTCTGTGAGTATACTGATACTCAGACTGGGCCATTACCAAAAAAAATGAAAGCCAAGCAAAAAGACCAAATCAAGATATAGAGGGGAGGAGCATAGCAGGTGAAGCCACATCGTCATCCCGTATGTGGATGGAACATCAGAAAAACTTAGTGGAACTTTTAAGAAACCTCACATCCCTGTGTATTTCAAACCCAGCAACACTCTAAGACAGAAGTTGGTGCACCCTAAAGACCCAACACCAAAGCACATGAAGAGCAATGTGGTCTATGGTCTCCAGTGTAGTGAAGAATGCTCCAATCTATATTGGGGAGACAAAACAATGGCCCAACAATGAAGGACTAACTCCTCAGGCCATGACTCTGCAGCCTATCTACATCTCCATGGAAAAGGACAATCATTTGAGGACAGCAATGTGCACATTTTGGATAGAGAGTATAGATGCTTTGAAAGAGGTGTAAAAGAGGCAATTTATGCCAAAATGGAAAAACCATCCCGAACAGAGGAGGGGGCCTGTAACACCACTTTTCATCAACATACAATGCTGTTTTGACATCCTTACCACGGTGGCTTAACAACAATTCACACTTACAGTCATGTACATTGAAAGATTAAAGGAAACATATTATGTAACAAATAAGAATGTACCAGTGCATTTACTGTAACTCTTTTAGGTATAGAAGGAATGCGCTTTAAAAAGTTGTGTTCCAGTTCCTAATGCCTCCTTTCCAAGGCTGTGTATAGAAGCCGGTGGCACACTGCACTGTAGACTAGGAACCAATCGGTAGCTAAGCTAACCTGATAGAGAACTGAAGTCTGCCTTTGCTTGTGTGAATGCAGGTGCTCCTACTGTGCTTCTGGCAGGGACCATTAGGACACGCCCACCCTTCATTTGAAACGGGGACCAGAGAACATCTTTGGGGAGCTCAATAAAGGGGCCATTTTTGAAGATAATGTTCATTTAGCCAAAAGTAAACTCAGCACGATATATCCTATATATGTTATCCTATATGTCTCCTTTAACACCTTCCTCAATGAAAGTCACACTTTCACACATCTGTGAGTTTCAGCCAACACCTTACTGAAGTTTAATAGAACCATTGTGATTTGATGTCTTTGACTACTTTAAATGCCGGACAATTCCCTTCCACTTCAAGTCAACTGAAGAAGGCACTCAGATGAGCAGTAAAATGTTTTCAAAACTCTAAATGTCCAGTTGGCTTTGATTAATTCTACTAGATACTCTATAGCCAAAGTGCCAAAGTAATATTTATTTTTCGTCTGTCTACACAAATGAGGAACCAGTTAATGAAGGTTTCCTTCTTGATGGTCCCAGTTCTGGTAGTGCAACTAGTGATGCATGATTCACACATAAGGAAATTCAAAAGACACTAGAACATCTTAAGATAAACAAAGGTCCGAGGCCAGATGGTATTCATCCCAGGGTACTTAATGAGCTTAGCTCTGTGATTGCCTCTTTACTTTTATTTTTCAGGATTCTTTGAGGTCTGGTATAGCGGCGAGACTGACGAATTGCTAATGTAGTGCCGCTATTCAAAAAGGGATCCCGTTCTCAGCCTCAAAACTATAGGCCAGTTAGTCTGACATCAGTGGTAGGAAAGCTTTTTGAAGGGTTAATAAAGCATAAGATACTGGACTTCATAGCAAATCATAATACTATGAGTAACTTAATTTCTTTTTATGAGAAGGTAAGTAGAGATCTCGATTCTGGGATGGCAGTGGATGTGATTTACTTTTACTTTGCTAAAGCATTTAATACAGAGCCACACAGAAGGTTACTGGTTAAATTAAGGAATGTTGCGTGGGACATAGTATTTGTACCTGGATAGAGAACTGGCTAAAAGATAGACTACAAAGAGTGGTGGTAAATGGAACATTTTCTAATTGGACCGGTGTTATTAGTGGAGTACTGCAGGGCTCTGTACTAGGTCCCTTGCTTTTCAACTTGTTTATTAATGACTTGGAGATTGGCATTGAAAGTACTGTTTCTATTTTTGCAGATGATACTAAATTGTGCAGAACTATAGGTTCCATGCAGGATGCTGCCACTTTGCAGAGTTGGGAAACTGGGCAGCAAACTGGAAAATGAGGTTCAATGTCGATAAATGCAAGGTTATGCAAACATAATAACAAAAGTGGTATAAAGGTGATACCATCATTGGCTAACTAATATAATCATAGCAAGCTTTCAGAACATTTCAGTTCCCTTTTCAAGGTAATCAGCTTGGAAAAGGAACTAAAATGTTCTGAAAGCCTGCTATGATTATATTAGTTAACCAATAAAGGTATCACCTTTGTGCCACTTTTGTTATTTTTTTTATTTCAAAAGGGTTGCTCTGTAACATTTTTACTGGCTAACACGGTACAGAAACTTTACCTGCAAAAATAATATAATTGCAAGTTAAATTGCAGTGTTTTGGGGAGTTTCCTTAAATGAGAAGGATCTTGGGTTTTTTGTAGATAACAAGTTGTCTTAATTCTGGGCAGTGTCATTCTGTGGCTACTAAAGCAAAAAGTTCTGTCTTGCATAAAAAAGGGCATTAACTCAAGGGATGAAAACATAATTATGTCTCTTTATAGGTCCCTGGACTCCAGTCCTTAAGAGGGATATAAATGAGCTGGAGAGAGTGCAGAGACGTGTAACTAAACTGGTTAGGGGGTTGGAAGACTTAATTTATGAGGGTAGACTGTCAAGGTTGGGGTTGTTTTCTCTGGAAAAAAGGCGCTTGCGAGGGGACATGATTACACTTTACAAGTACATTAGAGGACATTATAGACAAATAGCAGGGGACCTTTTTACCCATAAAGTGGTTCTTCACAGTCAGGACAGTGAGGTTGTGGAATGCACTGCCGGGTGATGTTGTGATGGCTGATTCTGTTAATGCTTTTAAGAGTGGCTTGGATGATTTCTTGGACAGACATAATATCAAAGGCTATTGCGATACTAAATTCTATAGTTAGTATCAATATGAGTATATATAATTTATGTGGAAGTAGGGAAGGGTGTGTGTATGGTTGCTGGGTTTTCATTTGGAGGGGTTGAACTTGATGGACTTTGTCTTTTTTCAACCTAAACCCAGAACACAGGGACTTGTGCTCTGATAAACTTCAGTCACTCTTTACTGCTACACTGCAAGTTAAAGTGATATCACCCCCTTCCTTCTGCCCCCCTGCCCATCAGTAGCCTATCAACAAAATAATGAGCAGCTAACCAGATAGCAGCTCCCTGACACCTCTGCTGAAGGATTTGTTTGCATTGCTAAAAGACATGAGAATAGCACCCAAGCAGGAAAACCCCAGCTTAGGGAGCATGACTTGGGTTGTATTGCATTACAATGAGAAGGGGAGAACTGCCTCAAAGCAGTTCCATAATGAAGTGCAGGCTCCTTTTCCAAGCTCATAATCAGGCACAATGCACCGAGATGGCTGCCTCCACACCAATAGTACCGCTAAAAAAATAAATTTGTTGGTTAAAAATAACATTTGGTAGAGTGAATTATTTGAAATGTAGTTTAGAAATAAAACCATTAAAACCAAGTCAGAATCCCTTTAAGAGAAGTTCTGTGCCGCCAAAGATGTCCCAAGTAGTCCCCATGTCTTATATTGTGCTGCTGTCACTTACTGTATCTGAGCTTAGAGACTGACACACAAGAATATATAGAATATAAAAGTCACAATAGAAGGCTGATTTAATAATTCAGATTTTCATTACATAGCAGCTTGATTATTTGCAACAACCCCATGAGCACAACTTTTTATGAGAGGGTGTGTGTACTGTAGAGAACTTTTTTTTTATCTGTGCCCTGTAAGAGTTGCAGCCTACAATAAAATCACTTTTCATAGGCTTTACTCTGTGCTTCCTCCACCCTTTTATCAGGGTTCCGGGTGTAAAAGATACAGACAACTGTGCACGCAATAATCTGAACCTTCCTGGCTGCTCAGCATCCGATGAGACAATAATAAAATTAGTTAATCAAAAAATATTAACTACATAATTATTTTCCTGTGCTAACAACTTTCCACATTATGTAAATTTAATTTATCTTTTACTAGATTAACCCATGAAGATTTTTAGCAGCCCATCTGGCAGTTGCAAAAGTTTTGATTTTATGGTTTGCACACATATGCAATGTACAGTAGGTAATAACACTGCTAAATAAAAAACTGCTCTTTTTGCACCAAGAAAGTATGCCACCATTGAACAGGTCTTAATGCAGGTCTTAAATGCACAATCGGTAAATAAAGCTTTCTATGTGATAGTTTCCTAATGAAGAATATTGTATTGTGATTTGCTGTGTGCTAGTGGGCTAGTGCTGCTGTATAACAACTGCCTCCCCTGTGACTCATTTCACAACTTTGCGTTATTCCTTATATACACACACATTAAGCCCATCTCAAATTAATATATACAAATCATAACAAACAGTACACAGGATAATAATAATTCTGAAAATTCATATACACAAAATCAATTCCATTTATCAGGATCTGTGTTCCATTTTTAGGAAGTAATAACAATGTGCTTTATTAGAGGCACGTACAGAAAATTCCAAAGAGAGTTATTAAAGAATTATTTTAACTTATACCGCTGGAAAATTGCATTGCTGCTATTGCATTGCTCTTTTCAATCACATAGCTTTCTTTTAGCCGCAGTGAAATATTACAATAATTAAGTTTAGATCCTATTTTTGCTTGTAGCGAACACTCCTATGTTTTACATATGTCAGCTAATTGATTGTAATTTGGTCTCTCTTGCTACTGAAGGCAAAATAGATTTTAATTTTTACCACCAACCAATGCATACAGTTTGAAATCAATTTAGCAATGGTAAAGTATGCAAGGTGGAAGCATGTAGAAATGTATATGTAATGCTGCCCGACCGCTCCTTAGACTTGACAATTCTTGGCTTTGGATTTGTAACATCCAAGACCCAGATATACTAGGCTCTGTCTTGTAGATACACCTAAGCTTGTAATCAATTAGGGTGAGCTTTGAATTATTTTGGTTTTGAACTTGGACTGACTGAAAGTAGCTGAATCCCAGTCAAGATCTGTCAGATACAGACCCAGACAGAAGGGCTGCCCGGGTTTTCCAAATTAGGAAAAATGGGCAGGACTCCCCTAGATTGACATGGAGATCAATTGCCATTCGCCACTCTATAGTCCCATGCCTGTGAAGCCATCACCCTGTGATGCTACTTCACTATTTGCAAGCTAAGGATACAATAATTACAATAATTTCTTTCAGATCTTGATATATAAGCTATATTCTTTTTCTTTTCATTTTTTATAGGGACAATTTTTTAGGCTAAAGCAAGTTGTTGTATTTATGCTTTTTATATTAATAAGAAAAGTCAGTAAACATGAAATGAATGTATCAGTGCTTCAAATGTAATTTTTTTTATGTTAAGATGTGGTTACACTGTGACCAGCCAGTATGGAAACCATACCTGATTTTCTTTAATCGTTATTTGTCCTTGTTCTTTGCATCCAATAAATGTCCTGTTGCATCGGAAAAGCCTTTCATTTTGTTGGACTTTTTGAACGAAGTTGGCAGGGAAAAATCCCACTCTGTCCTCTATTTTACCCTGAAAAAAGGGGCACATATTTAATGACACTTGCTTGTAGTAGCTATTAATGGCCAGATATTGGCTACTGTGTTGGCCTTCTTTTGCCTTGATAATAGGACTAAAATGATCTGATTTCTCTAATACAGATATGGGACTTGTTATCCAGAATGCTTGGCACCTGGGGTTTTCCGGATAACCGGTCTTTTCGTAAAAAGGTATCTTCATACCTTAAGCCTACTAGAAAATCATATAAACATTAAATAAACCCAATAGGCTAGTTTTGCCTTCATTAAGGATTAATTATATCTTAGTTTTGATCAAGTACAAGGTACTGTTTTTAATTACTACAGAGAAAAAGGAAATACGTTTTTTGAAATTTGGATTATATGGATACAATGAAGTCTATGGGAGATGGCCTTTCCATAATTCAGGTAATTCAGAGCTTTCTGGATAATGGGATAACGGATCCCATACCTGTATCTGCTTTGAGCTGTTCAGATATCAAATGGATATCAAAGGGGGGGATTGGAAATACAAGTTGGCTGAGGACTTTATTATACTGTTGGGCAACTTTGCTTAATTCATTTTTTACAATTGAAATATTAAACAATATTGGATTAATATAACTCTTTCTGCACTCCCGTTTCCATCTCTTCTATAATTTGTCTCAGGAAGTGATAACAATCCAGGTTTTATTAGAGGCACTAATTAAGAGTTTTTTTGCAAGCTTTATTGGCTTTATTGTCCCTGATAAACATTTCAGCTGTCCCAGCTAACTTGAATGCATTAAATGCATATCTAGTATAGGTCAATCTAAAAATGCATGTTTTCTTTCCAACTTCAACACCCAACGCTTTTATCAAACCATAAATGTTTTGCTTTGCAACTTCTTTCATTCTTTACAAGGGTGATATACTGATGTATTTTTATTAAGTAGCATTTTAAAGACATTTAGTTTTCCTTCTGTGTTAAACCCTGTGAAAAACCTTTACCAGTTAATATATTATAGTAATGCCCTAACACTAGTGTTTCAGTTGCTACCTTTATAGGGTTTTGTCTGCAACATAATCTCAAAGGAGACCATGTTATGATCACTATTACCTAAATGCTCACCTACACAAATGCTACAGATGAGTTTCACAAGGAAAAAATGGCATATTGCTCTAGGAAAACAAACCCTTCTTTCCTGCTCCAAGACTTTAGCAAGTTGCATGTGCCACAAGTAAAATGTCTGGAAAAATGTCATTGGAAGACAGTTCCTTAATCTTACAGCCTAGATCCCTGAACCCACTCTTTAAAGTCCTCTATCTATCATTAATTTTGTCATTAGTACCAAGAAAGCTGGGTCATGCCCTGCCCCACCTAGTAATTTGTCTACTTGATCAACCATATGCGGATCTCTGGCACCAGACAACAAACTGTTGTTATAGCGATTTAAATGAGAGATTACCCTATCGATTTTTCTAGTGACTGAATCCCCTATAAGAACAATATGTTCAGGACTAGCCCTTTTCTCCTCCACACCACTATTCTAGAGGTTGGTGTCATCACACAATCTGGCAAATCTATTGTTATGCACAAACCCTGGATCATCCTCTCGTTTCCTTTTACCCACACTAGGCTTCCTAACTGTTTCCAATCTGACTGCATCATAATCCTGCTTCTGTTCTCCTCCCCCAAAACTGTGACCCCACTAGGTCTTACTCAGTGTGCAAGAGACTCCTCTCGAGATTGTCAATCAAATGCAATGTTGCTGCTCCAGGGCTCTAATGTGGGCCTCTAAAGTGGCAATTTGCTCACATCCACAACAGAGGTAAGCTCTTTTGTTACAAATCTGCATACATATGGCAATGTATTCACCCTTATAGAAAACATGTATCCATTTAAAATGTATACTGCCTCAGCAATTTAGCATACAGTACGTTACTGTGAAGTGTAATGCGAAAGTAGCATTTAATAAAGATGAGTAAAGTGAGGGAATAGGTCTTTTTGGGTTAGGTTAATTCTTGCTAGAGGTCACAGGATCATGTTACTGTAGATCTGTGCATTCAATGCATTCAATGCATTCAATACATCAATACATTCAAGTTAAAAGTAACAAAAGTCACTTAAATGCAGAAAAGCATTGCTTTATGCAGTTATGGAATCTATAGCTACTTGAAACTGTAGAAATGGATAATATAATTAGTAGTGATATAATTAAGTCCACTTAATATTTTAATAAGGGTTACACAAATTATAATCAAGTAAAACATAATCAAAAGCACAATAACTATTATAAT
This sequence comes from Xenopus laevis, assembly GCF_017654675.1. Lineage (NCBI taxonomy): Eukaryota > Metazoa > Chordata > Amphibia > Anura > Pipidae > Xenopus > Xenopus laevis. Next base: position 64,277,205 of record NC_054381.1, on the reverse strand, counting down.
ACTTTGTAGTTACTTAACGAAAACATTCACAGGTTAAATTATATATGTTTTGCAGTACTTTCCCAGCATCCATTAAGAGGTTACTTACTCTTCTATAAATTCTATCTGACTATAGAGGTGTTGCTATTGCTTTTATCCTATAATTATTTTTAACTCCTATAAAAGTTCTTCTTATTCTCTCAGTGATTTCTGAGAAGCCACTCGCAATAAATCAGTTGAAGGCATGGTCTGATTACATGAGGATCATGGGAAAAACAAACCTCTGAATACATAAAAGAAGCAACCATGTCCTAGGTGCAGTTAACATTTTCGAGATCAAAGTGCATTTAAAGGAGAACAAACCTCCACTGCCCCATTTTCATGCTCCCTTCCTGCCATGTAATTAAATTCAAAAGTTTCCCTGTGTGTGTATGTAAGGCGTCCTGGCCGTCCTCCGTGTGTCCAAGATGGCCGCGCCCAGAAGAGGCCATGCGGCGTTTTCGCGCAGCATAATTACGCTGGCGCATTAACGCTGGCGTCCAAAACGTGCTGACGCACATTCTGTCGCACGTCCTGTGACGTCACCTAGCACGTTTTGGCGCGAAAACCCACCTATTTAAGGACGCCAGAAGGTTCTCTCAGCGCCCGAGTATAGGTTCTTCTATCTAGAGTTCCTGGGTGTCTTCTAAATATTGATTCTTGATTCTCGACCTTGCCTGAAACCTCGACCTTGATACTTCGCTGCCTGGACCGACCTTTGCCTGAAACCTCGACCACGGTATCTTGCTGCCTTGACCGACCTTTGCCTGAACTGATGATTCTTCTGCCTAATCCATTGTACCACGAACTGTGTTTGCCTAATTGCTTCCTCCTTGGTCCGCACTCCAAATTGTGCCTTCGGGCCCTGACAGTGTACCCTGTGTGGCCGTTGGAAGTTGACAAAGGCAGGTCCACACACAGAGGAACTTTCGAATGGAATAAATGTTTCGGAGAGGGAGCTTAGCGGAGGGGTCAATACAAGCTGGGTGGAGGGGTAGTTGTCCTTTAAATCAAAATTGAGATAGGTCCTCTAACTATGATGTTCAAGTTCTGCAATCAATTGCATTGCACAAAATACAGATAAACATAAGATAAGATGCTGTTTGACACTGTAATATTTTTACAAACTTCACTTGAATGGCAATGAAGAAATATAAATTATTATAAAAAATATTTGTAAAAGAATCGATTAAAGTTTTACAAAAGTAACACATACCTTCCACCAATCTTCATTGGAATCATCTAGAACAATTATTTTATCACCGGGTCTGAAACAAAGATAGACACTTTCAGAGATGAGAAAATATTTTTAAACTTGAAGTGCAAAAACAGGCGTAAAGTGGACTTTTTTTTGCACTTTATTCTTTGTATAAATGTTGCCTAATGCTTTGCACTCTTTGAAGGGAGAAAATAAGGCATTGTGCACTGGAATGCCCCCAGCTTATGCATCATTCAGACAACTAGTGTCAGGGTATGCACAGTCCTAGGGGGCCTTTAGTAGTGTGAGTAGATTTATTAGGTATAAAACACCCCTCTAATAAAGTTTGTTTGCTATAATAAATGGTATGTGCTTTAGGTGTAAAGGTCAAATTTAAGGTGAATTTTTTAATAGCTGGTTTGGAACCCCCTTGAATATTAGTATTCTTACTGTTTCAACAATGTTAAACAAAAGGCTCTGATTTAGGACTGTAAGGAGTGGCTTGACTCCTCTGAAAAAAAGATGAAAGTCTCTGTTATGGACATCATGATCTTCTATATCAGACAAGGGAAGCAAATACTATAAATATATCAGTAAGTTGTAAAATTACATTTTATAAGGATATACATGTTCACCTTTGGAACTTTCCCTTGCTACACTGTTCCTCTCCACTGTACCATTGCCTTAGACAGTCTGACATTCCTTCCTTTTATATCTTTGTTCTCCTTTCATGGCTTTAGCAGCACAAAAAATATGTCATGTATTTTTGATTCTGCTTGCCGTATGCAAGCAACTTTTATCAGAGATGTTTGTAAGTCAGCTTAGCTGTCACATTAAGGGCCCCATTTACTAAGGGTTGAAGTGAATCCAAAGTGTATTTTCGAATTCAAAAACTTCGAATTTCGAAGTAATTCGATTCTAATTACAAAAAACTTTGAATATTAGACCGTTCGAAAATCGAAGTACTGTCTCTTTAAAATTTTTCTACTTCGCCACCTTAAACCTGCCAAATTGTTATGTTAGCCTATGGGGACCTCCTAGAACCCATAGGCAGTATTTGGCTACCTTTTTAGAAGTCAAAGTTTATTTTTTGGAAAATCGTTCGAACGATTTGAATTCAATTGAAAATGGCTAAATTTGATTAAAAAAAAAAACTTTGACTATCGAATTTCTACAATTCGACCCTTAGTAAATGTGCCCCGTAGTGTTGGGACTATGAATAATCTCTGGAAAATACAGATCAGTTGTCTGCACCTGGGAAGGCTTTGTAAAGCTGGATTTGGAGACAAGGGTACAATAGCCACCGTGACTCATATATCTACTTGTTTAAATAATTTGCCATTTCGAGTATTCATGGAATGCATAATAAAATAGTGATATGGGCTTAAAAATATTAAATTAACTAAAATAAATTGAATTGTAAGAAAAAAAAAAAATAACTATTAAGAAAAAACATCTTGGAGAGATGTAATACATTCTGTGATTCTGGATGGTCTACATCAAATTACTATGCAGAACATGGTTTAAGGCATAACAAAAAGTGTTGTATCCTTAATGATGGCTCTACTTCAGTGGAGCAACTACTGTAGGTGCAGGAGGTGTGATTGCACCCATGCCTGCACCTCTTTCGTGCCCGAGGGAGCAGGGATAAGCATATTGAGGGTGACAAGGTGGAGGAAATACAGGTGTGGGGGGGCATACAGCAGGTGCTGGTCTGAAGGAGGGCAGCAGGGGGCCTGGGTACACATTCTGTCTGGCAGCAGCTAGTTAGCCACTGCTTTGATTTACAGTGAGGGTAGTAAAAGTTATGATATACGTGTTGAATAAGTCATACTGGTATATGGTATAGATTTAGAGATTACTTACATACAAATATTATGGATCAGAATGCTTATGCAAATAATTTTTTTTTAATTTCACAATGCACTATTTACCCCTAAATTCCAGCACAATACCAGGTGCCCCACAAATAGTGGAAGACACACTTTTTCTAAGTGCAGGTATGGGACCTATTATCCACTATCTACTAGAAAATCATGTAAACATTAAATAAACCCATTAGGCTAGTTTTGCTTCCAATAAGGATTAATTATACCATAACTTAGTCAGGATTAAGCACAAGCTACTGTTGTATTATTACAAAGAAAAAGAAACAAATTTTTTAAAATTTGGATTATTTGGATAAAAGGGGCTCAATTGGAGACAGCCTTTCCGTAATTCGGAGCTTTCTGGATAACGGGTTTCCAGATAATGGATTTGTTTAATTCTAGACCTCCCTTGCGATCAAGAGCCCTGTACTTTGCAGTGTTTGGGCAGATGTGGGCCTTATTTTGTTACTTGCATGCGTAATGGAGCCATTATATCATTGACATCTGTGATGGTTAGTAATATCATAACTTTTAAATGTTACAGCTCATGTGTATTCAAATCATTATTGTGAAGTTACCTCATTGCTAAGTCTTGGGTCTCTTGTGGAACATATTTGTACAATGCAACAAAACTATCTGCTGAATCCTTATTTACAGGCAACTGCAAAAAAACAACAAAAACAAATACAGGTTTAATGTTTTGTGTATAATCAAAATACAGCAAAAAGTAGAGCATTTTGTCACAAATTTATGAATATTCTTAGCTCCTGCCACCTTATCACCAGGACACAATCTTAAAATTGTTGTTGTCTTTCTTAAATAAATATAAGGTAAAACAGGATGTTCACCTTTGTAAAATAAAATAGATTTGTTCATTTAAATAATATTTGTCATTTTTTTCCCTGCATTTTACATTGTTTTCGGCAGTCCTTACAATTTATAATGCATTTAGGGTGCATTTACACCTTCTCTTCTCATATATTATACCATGTTTTCCCACATTTCACATTACATTTTTGACCTGTTTTCTAAAAATCCCTGCTTGTCCTCTGCGAATGTTATATTTAGTGAAATGACTGTTTAAAATACAACACTACGTGACCAAAAAAAATTGAGGTTTAATAAATAGGTTGAGTTTTTAAAGGGGAAAACTCAAATTTTAAGAGGGAAAAAAACCTCAAATATTAGAGATTTATTTATTATACCCCAAACCTACTAAAAATCCAAAAATATTCCAGCTAAAACCTGTCAAGGTCGTGTTGAGTCAATGGCAGATGTCCCTGAAGATGTTTCTCAACATTGTGATCTGTGCTGGTTTTCACACGATAAATTTGAATTGTTGCAGCAACAATTCGATAAAGTCTAGTTTGCAAAGTTGTACGATTTGAATTATATCACAATGTTTTTATCGTGTTTAGTTGGCCATACATGTAAAGTTCGTCAAACTGCTGTCCCATAGTGTAACCTTTATGCTACATTGCTTAAACCTTGTTATTAACTCAAATTATGTATAGGAAATATAAATAGGACAGGGCCAGAATAAAAAGATGAGTAATAAAAAGTAACAATAACAATTAGGGGCAGATTTATCAAGGGTCAAATTTCAAAGTTAAAAAAAACTTCGAAATTCAACCATCGAATAGGGTAGTCTGACTTTCGAAGTCGAAGGATTTTTAAGATAGTACGATCGTACTTTGATCGTACTTCGATCGTACAATTTAGTCGTACGATAGTACAATTTTACAAAAAAATTGTTCGGCCAAATACTGGCTATAGGTTTTATAGGTTCTAGGAGGTCCCCATAGGCTAACATAGCAATTCGGCAGGTTTAAGGTGGCGAAGTGTCAACGGTTTTTAAAGAGACAGTACTCCGATTTTCGAATGGTCGAATTTGTGAAGTATTTTTAATTCAAATCAAATTCGATGGTCGACGTACCCAAGAATTACTTAAATTCAAAGTTTTTTAATTTGAAAATTCACTTCGACCCTTAGTAAATGGCCCCCTTAATGTGTTGCCCTATAAAGCATATTTTTTAGGATGGGGTCAGTGACTATATAGAATATGAAGAATACATAATGAAAACCAATTGAAAAGTTGCTTAGACATGGCCATTCTATAACATACTAAAAGTTGACTTTAAGGGTGAGCCACCTCTTTAACAATATTGTTACTTTTAAAAATAGTTTCTTACCACAGATGCAATGTTCTTCTGCTCTGAGCCTTCCCTGAAGCTGAAGCAGTCTGTGCCATTTTCTAAGTAGCTAAATACTGCAGAGAAAATAATAGCAAGGCAGAGTAAGGCTGTACCTCGAATAGAACAACTGAAATCACTACTAAACTACAATAATTTTATTAAGCACAAGTAAAGGAATGTATACATATTTTAGAAAAGGGTCATCTGAAACATTAATTGTTGTTTTGTGCAGGCAAAACCTGCTGTACCTAAACAGACATTGTACCTTTTTAATCAGTTTATTTTTGTAGGCTAACTGCCAACTTTATGAGGGTGGGAAAATGTTACGTAATGGAAATATGAAAATGTTCTTGGCAAACAAATAATAAATTGTCACAACGTCAGACAAATACTTTCTGCTTCTAATGTGCATCTTGTGAATGGAAAAAAAGCATTAATTCTAAAAACACAGCCTATCCCGCATTCTACTAATGGAAAGAGAAAGAGGAAAAGTATGTCATGGAATATACAGTGTCCTCTGTTAAGAAATGAAGGGGTATGTCAACTATTTCTTTACTCCAGATACCAATTTGTATTATTGTAAGGATATATACTGTTTAGAAGAAAGCATTAATGTGGCATTGAAAACAACATTTTACAGATCAGATTAAAATGAAGTGGGAGTGCATATGCTGTGCAGAGTCCATCCAGCGGGAGAACAAAATGAAATTACATTTAGGCACATTATATCAGAATACTTATGCTATCTAGCCATGATTCTGATTATACATAATTTGTCCAACCTAATTGTTTTAATGCATTTTTTTGCAATAAAAGCATCAACATACAAATGTATAAGTCACTCTACCATGTAAAATGTCATTCTTAACCAAACAAGTATATATTTTATATATTTTTTTAGTTGCAATATTGGTGTGTAGGCAGACAGGTCAAGTCATTTTGCGTGGTCATGTGCTTTCAGTATGAGCCAGTGCTGCACTATGGCACTGCTTTCTCACAGGCTATTGTTTCGCTTACACAATGCAACTGTAGGAGTCACAGTGGGACATTGATTTACTATTGAGTGCTGTTCCTATATCTGTCAGGGATCTGTTATCTGGTTACATTCCCATTGTTCTGCTGATGGTCTGCTGGGGGGGGAAGGAGGGGGGATAAATCACTCCAAATTGCAGTGCAGCAGTAAGCTGCAAGAGTGACTGAAGTTTATCAGAGCACAAGTCACATGACTGGGGGCACCTGGGAATCTGGCAATATGTCTGGCCTCATGTCATAAATAAAAATGAAATATAAAAAAAATATGTTTGCTCTTTTAAAAAAAAATGGATGTCAGTTCATCAGCTCATTCTTAGTCCCACCTGACCACATAACTGCTTTTCTATAGATTAATTCTCCTTCTTTACAAAGCACTGGTTAAAATGCAATACAGTTTTGGTGTGTGAAATGAGTAATTTTTATTAAGCTTAAAGCATGGTGGTGCTGCTGCCATAAGGCAAGTTGAGAAATTCACCTTAGTCAAGAGCAGTCTGTGAGTTACTAGGGGTGGCAAAAAAAGCATCTCCTGGTAACTCCTAGAGCCAAAATCCCAGTTTTTAAACCAGAATTTTGGTTTAAAAGAGCACTATTGTGCTTACCAGAGGCATGTAACATAGGCTAATTCTTAATTGCTACAACTGGATTCTAAAAGTATAGTAATCTTAAGTAAAACAAAAAAGACAAAGTTGACTCACCACTGTTACTGCGCTGCCTACTTGTGTTTGGTAGGAATGCACAATCACTCTCTTCTGGTACTTCAAGTAGATCTGTAGTCTGGAATAGAATGAGAGAATAAAGAAAGAGAAGAAAAGTAACAATGTGAGGGAGAGATTGATAGGAAGAAAAGTTAGACAGTATGTAAGAAAAAGAAGCAAGAAAATGAGAAATTAAAATGAATTTACAGGAAGACATTATTATTTAAACCATTTATTTTTCATTTTAAATGAGTAATACGGAAGAACAAGAAATATGGAGAAGAGAAGAAAATTATAGGAAGCAGAAAATAAAATATATAAATATATAACATATTCACAAGAATTTCTTTTTCAGATCCTCATAGAAAAAAATGTTTAAATTATACTGTACATCAGATACATAGAAAGGCTGGTGGGAAAAATGGCAGGTGCATCCAAGAATGCCAGAAAAGAAAGAATTAATGAATGTTTATAGATTATAAACAAAGCAGAGACACAATGAAGATTCATTATAACCAAGGTTATCGTGGAAATAAACAGAACTTGCTCTTTGGGTAACCTCTCCAAAGTTGGCAACCCAGAGATGCTATCATTAATTTAATTATTTTAATTTGAAAAAGGCCGATGTGAAAATGTTGTTATCCAATGCCAGGACTGTAACCTGCATATGTCAAAGATATTGCAAATGAATTGATTAGCTAGTAGTATTGCAATTTTTATTCTTATTTTTATTTATTACAATGGACAGATTATTAAAAGATATAAAAGAGGCCAATACTTTAAAACTTCTGAAGATAAATCGATGGCTGGACCTTAATGGCTGGACCTTAATGGCTTTTTAAATTATTTACAATATTCGTTTTATTATTAGCAAGTAGTATGATATCAGCATCCCACAGATCTGGGTATTTAGACAAACTAGGAAGTAAAGCGCAACTGATTCCATATGATGGAAATATTTAATATAGTGGGTACTCAGTCAGAACTACTGTTCTAAAGGCAATTAAAACTATTATTGTATTAAAACAATAGTTTATTTTTTTTAAATGCGGCCCTTTTTTTTTGATTCTATTCCAGCAGAATGAGGTACCATACAGTTTCCTCTTCCACCCATAATATTTATATTTGCCTTTCAGCAGCTTGAATTGGGACCATAGACATGGAAAAGTGTCCATTCATGGATACATTTTGAAGTCACCTTGCTTCCCTGCCCTAAACAGAATATCCAGGATCAGTATTATTTACTCAAACCAAGGTCATAAAACATAACGTCCCCACTTCATAATTCAAAATAAGTTGAACTTTGATTAATATATGGAACTGCTCCCTTCTATGAAAACATACTTGTTCTTCTTATGTAATGGTCTTAACAGAAATGTTCCTTCTGCATGCTTATTTAGAGGAAAGGGAATCGTTTTTTAGGATTTTTCATAAGCTACACAGTGCAATTGTTTTGTATTCAAGTGTCACCAATCCGTGATGTAAGATGCACCAGGGAGCAATAACTTAGGGCCTCAACTATCAAAATTTGGATAGTTTAATGTTCTAGATTTTTTTTCTACTTCAAATAAACTCACCATTTAAAAAAACAAAACACAAATGTTAACTTATTTATTAAAAATCTGAATATATAAACTCAAATGAATTAAATTGTTGTAGAAAGCTTGTATATCTTGAATTTGAGAGTTTATAAACCCTCATAAATTTTTGAATTCAATAAATAGTTTACATTTTGCCTAGGACAACTCCCATTGACTTCTACATGACTAGAAACTTTTTAGATGCCAAAGTTTCACTTTTAAGTTTTTCATTTTTTTATCTTAAAAAATACTTTTGATTTGAAGTTATAATTTGATTGATAATTTGATAATATAATTGATTTTTAGCTCAAAACCTCAAATCGTGATAAAAATCCGAATGTTGATAACTGCCCCCCTAATATCTCCAATATCTTTTTAGGAGAAAAATCAATGCCCTTTTATGTGTGTGACCCAGACTACCAATTTCTCCTCTTGGTAATTTCAGGCTGCTAAAACGTAAACACAAGATCAAATCAGTGTTCCTAAATTCTTTTTTTTTTTCAGAGTATTGGAACATTTTATATCTTGTTTTCTGTGATAATTCCCTTTAAATGATCATTCATCTTTAATGATCTATTAGAGAAGAAACCTATTTTATACATATATTTAGAAAAAATACAATTTAGATCAAAGTGGTGAAAACATCAACACTTCAAAACCATCCTGATTAGTTTATACAGTTGCATAATGATTAATGCAAATACGTAGCTGAAAAGAAGAAATTCTGGTGTAAAAAGGGATGTTCGCTTACAGAAAAACAGCATAAAAACTGGAATGTTGTGCTGTCACCTTTTAATCCGAATTTTGTGACTTTTCAAACCAACACCTCTGCTTGCTATTTGATGATTTTAAGGATTGCAACACATGAAGTTATTCCAATACAAATTAACTTTATATATGTAGTTCACTTGGGGAGCACCATATATTAAATACAGTATATCCCAACAACAGGAGCATTTAAGAACAAAACAAAGCTGCTGCACTCCCAGGATCTGAAAAAATGGCATATACTGTACATATACAATATATATATATATATATATATATATATATATATATATATATATATATATATATATATATATATATATATATATATATATATATATATATATACGATTTATTCCCCATCAACAGGGAATAGAGGCGGTACATTGGGCGTTACATAACTCGAGTACATATGCAGGTCCACCCATTAATTTTATGTGTCAACTTCTGGAACTAGCCTTGAAATATAATTATTTTCGATTTGAAAACAATTTTTATTTGCAGAAAGAAGGCACATCAATGGGTGCTGCAATGGCTCCTGCATATGCTAACTGTTACATGTCAGCCTTTGAACAATGTAACATTATGCCCCAGTTTGGAGACTCACTGTTATTATATCTACGCTATATAGATGACATTCTTTTAATATGGCGTGGACAAGAAAGTGAGCTCTTAAATATGGTGGACACAATTAACGCACTGGATACACCTGTTAAGTTTACAATTACATGTAACACTCAATGTATACAATTTTTGGATGTTGAACTGTTTAGAGTTAACAACAAATTGGGTTACAAATTGTATCGTAAGCCCACCGATAGAAACACACTGCTATATGCCACAAGTTATCATCCCCCCAGCTCAAAAAAGGCTGTTCCATTCTCACAGTTTTTGCGAACTATGAGAAATAACTCTGATAGCACTATAGGGGAAGAACAGATATTGGATACATTTACTCGTTTTAAACAGAGGGGCTATAAACAGCATATACTAACAGAGTCCCTTAATAAGGCCCGAGAACATATAATGGTAGAAAGAACATCAAAACAGGACAAGCAGCCAAAAGAACAGGACAGGTTTATAGTGACAAGTAGTTACACCTCGGGTTCGAATGCTATCAGAACAATTGTAGAAAATAGCTGGCCGGTCCTGCAAAGCGATAAAAAATTAGCACAAAATGTGGCAAAAAAACCTATATGGGGCTATAAACGGGGCAAAAATCTAAGAGACCTTTTGATGCAATCTGATCCCATCAAGTGTTACGCAGGAAACAGTAGTGTCATAAGTAAATTGAAAAAGGGTTGCTATAAATGTGCTGGTTGTACTACATGTAGGTCGATGACAGCAGGTATATCGTTTAGACACCCCCATACTGGCAAGGAAATTTTGATTAAACACCGCATCACATGTACTTCAACACATGTTATCTATATGATAACATGCCCATGTGGTTTATCATATGTGGGTAAGACACAGAATACGCTCCGTGAACGGATGGGAAATCATAGATCTTCAATTAAACGGGCATTTGAGACGGGAAAATCAGATCTACCCCTACCACAACATTATCTGAAAATGGGGCATAGATTACCTACATTCAGATTTATGGGTATAGATATGGTACCAGAACCTAATAGGGGAGGTGATTGGAACCGCTTGCTGTCACAAAGGGAGGTCTTCTGGATTAAGACATTAAATACAACAGCCCCTAGTGGCTTAAATGAATATTGTTCATATAATTCATTTTTGTAATCCACTATATGTGACGATAATATTGGGCTGGATTGGCACCTAATAAGGTGAATTATTTAACCGTGATTGCCATTATTGTATATTTATTAATAGGATGTATGTAACCATAAATTGTTTAATAAGCAAACAGGATTTTTAGTTACATTGATTTTATATAGTGTTTTAACAATTTTTTTAAATTTTGAATACACTTTTTTATGTATATAATAACAATATTTAACTTATGGCACTATGCACTTTGTCTTCCAGATCACCCTACACAATTAACCAATTGCCTCATATGGCTCACAAAGGGTTAACCCACTCAATTGAATTTGTGGGAGGTGCTTTGGTGTTGGGTCACATGTGGGTGAGTCTTTATAATGTTTCACAGTTCAGTGTGTTGTTATCTTGATAAAGATCCCTCTGGGGATCGAAACGTCGATCAATAAAATAAGCATTGTTGAAGAAAAATCCTGGTGTGCGTCAGCATTTTCGAATGTATATATATATATATATAGTATGTATATGCATGTGATTTATTTAACTTCAACTTTTACACAGGGACGTTAGTGTAAAATCACACACAACTTATACTGTGTACATACTGCATAGGCCACTCTGGTAGAGCATAGCCCTTAAAGTGGATCAAACTCCTAAAGGTAATTAATAAATACTTTTTTAGTAATTTTTTGAGATATTCCTATATTTAGAATGCTAGTAGGCAATCGGTTATAAGAAGTGCATAGAAAGTGAATAGACAGATAGCCACACTCCTCAATCATAATAGTAGCTTGAAAGAAAGTATACAAAGAAGGAATACAGAAATATAGGGGCAGATTTAATAAAGATTGGAAACCTTTCCTTTGTCTGCATGGCATATTCAGTGAAGAAAATGTAATTGTCTGGAAATGTTCCCATATTAAGAATTTTTTTATATAAATTTTCCTTGAGTTGCATGACTTTCCAGTGTAACAAAATGTTCTACTTGTAAATTTTTGTTTTTGAAAATATTAATTAAAAGAAACCAAAAAAACAAACTCATTGACAACACCCACTGACATCTGCATAAAATCACCAGCTTTTAGATACCACATCTTTATACTTTTGAGCATCACAAATCTTGGAAATTCCAGTTCCATGGAAAAACACTTGAATCGCGATAAAAACTAGAATTAAATGCTAATAAAGGTCCTTATAAAGGTTTTCTAACATTCTGAAAAAGTTTTCTAAAAATTTTCATGATTCATGATTAAAAACATTTTCCCAATCTGGCATTTGAAAAAAAAAAAAAAATTCCCCACTTTTTTTCTCCCAAGTGTTCTTCAGCTTTGAATGGTTGCTAAGTACACAGTGAAGATGAAAAACTTAATTGAGTCTAGCAAAAGACCAATGTCCATCAAGTTCAACCCCCTAAGAAACGAAACCTCGGTACACATATAAACACAAATCAATACAGACCTTATCTGAACACTCGAACTTATCTGTATCTCAAACTATATTTACTGATACACATATTAAACTAACTTTAGGTCCTAAAATCCAATTTGGTCCCAATGGAGCAAATTGTTTCTACTAGTAAATATTTTTTAATTGTTTTTGAAAATTTTAACTCACCAGCTTTTAGATACTAAATTTCTATATTTTTGAGCTTCACAAATCTTGAAGATTCCAGTGGGGGGAAAATAATTTCCCCACTTTTTTCTCCCAAAAGTGTTCATCAACTTTGAATGGATGCTAAGTACACTCAGTGAAGATGAAAAGCTATGAAAAGTTTTTCACATTGTGAATAATTTATTACAAACTTAACCTAGTCGAGAAAGACCAATGTCCATCAAGTTCAACCCCCTCCAAAGAAACGTCAGTACACATATAACCACAAATCAATACAGACCTGTCTGTACACTCACATATAAAAACTAATTTACTGATACACTAATATTCAATTTGATCAGGTCATCAGCATCTTTCATGGAACTTATTTTTTTGCCCAGTTTAGTATCTTTAGCAAAGATAGAGTTTCCACCACATGATCATTCATAAACAAGTTAAAAAGCAAAGGGACAATGACAGACCCCTGCAGTACTCCACGGACAACACCAGTCCAATTAGAAAATGTTCCATTTATGCTTTGTAATCTATACTTAAAGCCAGTTCTCTATCCAAGTACAAATATTCCGTTCCAGGACAATATTAATTTGATCAGTAACCTTCTGTGTGGTACTGGATCAAATGCTTTAGGCAGCGTCGGACTGGGGGGGGTGATGGGGCCCCCTGCCCAAGCCTCAAAGCCCCCCCTCTCTTCTGAAAGTCACGAAGGAGCACCAGAGTGCAGGCTATGGAGAACGGGTCTGGGCCTGTGGCGCCCACGAGAGCTGGGGTCCACAGTCCCGGTGTCCCGCCGGCACAGTCCGACCCTGGCTTTAGCAAAATTTAAGTAAGTTAAATTGCGATGTGAGCGAAGTCGGCGCTGGCGGATTTCTGCAGGTTAGTGAATTTGCCCAAGACTTTAGCCACACATTTAGCTACCTAAGCTCATACTGTCTTCCTAAAGTTGCACATGGCACAGGTAAAATTTCTGGAAAAAAAATTACATTGGAAGACCTTTCCTTAATCTTTGCACCTAAACCCCTAAACTCACTTTTAAGGTCTTCCATCTACTTTTAATTTTGTTATTAGTGCCAATATGTACCAAAACTGCTGGCTCATGCCCTATCCAAAAGATTTTCTACCTGATCAACCATATGCTGAACCCTAACACCAGGACAACAGCACACTGTTTGGTTGTAGCGATCTTGACAACAGATTACCCTATCTGCTTGCTAAATAATTGATATAATTCCTATAACCACAATATGTCTAGGCCTAGTCCTGCTTTTCTACCCATCACTAAAAGAGACTTTTAGAAAATTCTGCATACTTGGCAGATCTGTGGCCTTTAATCTTGCTGGCACTCATTATCCAAGTTATGGTGCAAACAAAAGTGAACAAATTGAATAATTTTATAACAAACTTGCACCTTATTCAAAATGCTTTTGTTTTATATTCCTGTGTTTTCAACGTTATGATCCCCACTTACACAGCACCCACTTACAAAGTAGCTATCCACACAAGCAAGCTCCACAAAAGTCCTAGGGATTCTATTTACACTGTACAGTCTGTTCAAGTGCAGCTAAAAAAACACCACAGGCAGATTGAAACTACAGCACTTAAATGAACAACCCTTACTTTAAAATAACAGTTAATAAAAATATGTATCCTGTAATATTGATTTGTTTGTTGTAGTTGCTTTATCCAGCCACCAACTAGTAAATCAGTAAATCCGTCTTGCACATCTTTCACCCAGGAAAGCATGATAACTATGGTAAAATTCATCTGACAGTTTATATTTTTTACTGGTGATAAAATGAGAAAATAAAAATCCCTGAGCTTTGATAAATCTTTATCTAAGGAACTAAAATGCTAGGAAACCATGATAAATATGGACACATTTTCTGACAAGGGTTTTTTTTTTATCTCAGGTTTTAGCTCTCAGGTTTAACTTGCACAAAATATAGATTACACTTAATAAAATATCTACAATAGGAGCAGAGTTTGGGATAGTCATACCACAAATCTTTTCCAATGAAAATGAACATTGTGCTATGTGCATTGATTAAAAAAAAACAGTTTAGAAGATAAACTGTGTTCTATGTTTACTGTCTACTATAGTACATTACTGCACTTGTGAAGAAACCTGTCTTATGAGTTATCATAAAGGAAATCAGAAATTGAGCAGAAAACAAACAATGAGGAAGTGGAGGACAAATGCTAGAATATTGCTGAAAGTGCATAACAGGCATTTTTTTCACTTAAAAAATGATTTGCAGTGACTGAAATATATCATGTGGGTTGCAAATAAAATATTTGCACTTTCAGTAGTATTCCTGCATTTGTCTTCAAGTTCCTTGGTGCCCAAGATAGAACACTGGTAGAACTGGTCCTTTAGAATACCCTACATTTTGTTTCTAGTGTATAGTCATAACTTGTGCTTTAACATAGTCCTGGAACTCTGCAGTGACTTATATTTTTGTATTTTCCCTTAGGGCATATAGCCTACATTATTCCTTATATATTTATTTGGCAACAGTCAAGTAAAAACTATACCAGTTGCCTAGTGACTTAGCTGTATCTTAATGACTGACTTATGAAAGCATTTCTTTCATTTGCCTATCCATTAGTGGGTGTACTCATACAAGAATTACTTTAATGGCTGTAATTATTTCAGTGAAGAGAAATTCTATTTCACAGAATTTCTCATACAATAATATTAACAGGCTTTATCCCTCCTTTTTCAGATAACAGATACGTATTATGTTTAATACTCAAGACACTTCTAAATCATTGTCCTCCTTTTCCAGGCATAGTATATACATGTTTATATGTCATATTCAAAAATCAATTATCAACCTAAATTCTATATGTTAGGCAAAAAACCCAATTGGAAGCCTCTCCAATTTCCATAAACCTGTATTCCCTTACTAAAAAGCCATCCAACCCCTTCTTAAAGCTATCTGATGTATTAGCCTATACGACTGATTCAGGGAGAGAATTCCACATCTTCACAGCTCTCACTGTAAAAAACCCCTTCCGAATATTTAGATGGAACCTCCTTTCTTCTAATTGGAATAGGTGCCCTTGTGTCAGCTGGAAGGACCTACTGGCAAATAAAACATTAGAGATATTATTATATGATCCCCTTGTATAATTATACATAGTTATCATATCACCCTTTAAGTGCCAATCTTTCCTCACAACTGCTAGCATAGTTGCCCTTCTCTGGACCAATGGGGCTTTACCAGCACTGTACAGTGGAAGAATGACCCCATGCTCCTGTGAATCTATGCCCCTTTTAATTGAATCTCATCTGCCACTTAGCCACCCAGATTGCCAGTTTGTCATGGTGCAACCATGCTGCATCCTGGATGGAATTTATTGGGCTGCACAGTTTTGTGTCATCTTCAAACACTGATACATTACTTACAATACCCTCCCCTAAGTCATTAATGAACAAGTTAAATAAAAGTGGGCCCAATACAGAGCCCTGAGGGACCCCATTAAGTACCTTACTCTAAATAGAGAATGTACCATTAACAACCACCCTCTGTACCCGAACCTGTAGCCAGTTTCCTATCCATGTGCAGACGACTTCATTAAGCCCAACAAACCTTAGTTTAGAAAGCAGTTGTTTGTGGGGCACTGTATCAAACGCTTTGGCAAAATCCAAATAGATCACATCTAGTGCTCCCCTACTGTCCAGCATCTTACTTACCTCGTCATAAAAAGCAATTCAATTTGTCTGACATGACCTATCTTTCATAAAGCCATGCTAATTGCTGCTCATAATGCCATTAACTAAGACAACATTTTGAATTTGATTCCTTAACAAGCCTTCAAATAATTTGCACACGACACAGATGTCAAACTTACTGGCCTATAATTGCCAGGCTGAGAACTAGGGATGCAACGAATCCACTATTTTAGATTGGCCGAACCCCCGAATCCTTCATGAATGATTTGGCTGAATACTGAACAGAATCCGAATCCTAATTTGTATATGCAAATTTTGGTTGGGAAGGGGAAAACATTTTTTACTTTCTTGTTTTGTGACAAAAAGTCACGTAAATTCCCTCCCCACCACTAATTTACATATGCAAATTAGGATTCGGATTCGGTTTGGCACGGGCAGAAGGATTCAGCCAAATCAGAAACCTGCTGAAAAAGGCAGAATCCCGAACCGAATCCTGGATTCGGTGCATCCCTACTGAGAACAGAATTTCTTTTTAAATATAGGAATGACCTCAGCTCTTCCAATCCATAGGTACCACACCAGCTAAAACAAAGTCTAAGAAACTCAGAAATAGAAGCCTGGCTAAAACTGAACTAAGCTCTCTTAGAACCTGAGGGTGTATTCCACCTGGTCCTGGCGCCTTGTTCACATAAATTTTTAGTAAACAGTGCAGCTATGAGGTTGGTCTGGCAACTCTGACGTCTCTATTGTATACACTGAAGAAAATAAACTGATTTAGTACATTTCTCTTTTCTGTATCTGTTACAACCATGTTGGTACCATTATTTAAAGGTGCAACACTCTTTTTGCATCTTTTTGCTATTTATATACTTAAAAAACTTTTTGGGTTTAGTCGTAGCCTCTGCCACAATCTGCTCCTCCGCTTTTCTATCTTTGCCTTCTGGATTGCTGTTTTACAACATTTATTATAGTGTTTATATTTGTTAAATGCAGCTTCTGTCCTCACTGACTTGTAGTTTTTAAAATGCCTTTCT
Source organism: Xenopus laevis (assembly GCF_017654675.1). NCBI lineage: Eukaryota > Metazoa > Chordata > Amphibia > Anura > Pipidae > Xenopus > Xenopus laevis. The sequence continues at coordinate 64,259,796 of NC_054381.1, read as the reverse complement.
CTTCTTTCCTATTAACTTCTTTACTTCCATATAAAGCCACATAGTGGTTCTTTGTGCTTCTACATTTACTTCTTAAGGGAATAAATTAAAAACAGTAACAATTTAATATTTTAAATGACAACCATTGCTGTTTTATGTTGTTAGCAGAAAACTTAATGCCCCAATCTATGCTCTGAAGGGCAGCTCTTAAGGCACTTAAATTCAGGGTTTTTTTTGCCCCAGTGTATATTTGTTTTTTGAACCAGACATGAAATTAGATCACATTATGGTCACTATTTCCCAGGGGTTCGAATACCTGAACATTTGCTATACATTCTGGGTCATTAGAATTCACTAGATCTAGCATAGCTTTTTTTTATGGTTGGCTCCTCAATAACCTGTGCTATAAAATTGTCATGCAACAAGTTTTTATTTGTGTTCCCATTAACTGCCCTGACAGTACTGTTGATCAAGTCAATATCTGGGTAATTAAACTTACACATTACCATTACTTTCCCCAAACTAGCAGCCTTTTCTGTTTGCATCAGGAGCTTAGCCTCCTCCACCAAAGATTGCATAAAAAAATGTGAGGAACTAAAGCCTTTTTTTAACACAATCACTTCATTTCATGGGCTCAAAGGTAACTGGACAATTGACTCAAAGGCTATTTCATGGGCAGGTGTGGGCAATTCCTTCATTATGTCATTATCAATGAAGCAGATAAAAGCCCTGGAGTTGATTTGAGGGGGGGGGGTGCTTGTATGTGGGAGATGTTGCTGAGAACAGACAACATGCGGTCAAATGTTTTATTTTCAGTTTTTTAATTTGTCCAATTACTTTTGAGCCCCTGAAATGAAGTGATTGTGTAAAAAAAGGCTTTAGTTCCTCACTTTTTTTATGCAATCTTTTTGTTCAACCCACTGAATTAAAGCCTAAAGTCTGCAATTCAACTGCATCTGAGTTGTTTCATTTAACATTTATTGTAGCAATGTACAGAACCAAAATTAGAAAAAAGTTTCCTCTGTCCAAAGATTTATGGGCCTAACTGTACTTAAACTAGATATACCATGGCCTGGATGAATGAAAACCTTCATAGACATGTGCTACTGAAATTTAGAAGACACAAAACACTTGAATAAGGAAAAAACACATATAAAACATGGTACTTGAGCTCATGACGGAGGCTAAATAACGACATACAGTTATGGGGCCTGTTATCCAGAATGCTTGGAACCTAGAGTTTTCCGGATCTTGCCGTAATGGATCCCTTTTGTCATTTCAATCTTTATACCTTTAAATCTACTAGAAAATCATGTAAACATTAAATAAATCCAATAAGCTGTTTTTACTTCCAATAATGATTAATAATATTTTAGTTGGTATCAAGTACAATGGTACAGTTTTATTATTACAGAGAAAAAGGAAATCATTTTTTAAAAATTTAGTATATGGAAGATGTCCTTTCCATAATTCTGAGCTTTCTGGATAATGGGTTTCCAGATAACGGATCCAATACCTGTATATAAATATTTAGCTTCAGGTAAAAAAATAAAAAATATAGTTTATACACTATCAGCATTGCCCTAAGCTTTCATACATACAGACTGTTTCGAGCAAAAACACTGTTTGATTTTTCAGAAATGTTTTTATTCATTTACATAAGGTAAAGTACAGTCTTTAGAACTACAAACAGCACATGCCTGTATCTTTGGCAAGAGTAAAAAAAAAATCATGAACCCAAAAGGCTATGGTAAATACACACTACAAAAATAAAATGTCTACATCTTGACACACTGTATGACCGATTGTGAACTACTGCACCGTCTTTAATGAAATTTTATTCAATATCAGAAAAATATTTCTCCTTTTGATAAAGTACCAGAGTATTCACTATTATATAGCCAATATTGAAACTTGTAATTGTAGATTTTAATGTTTTAAAATAATTAAAGCTTGCAGAAGAATGCAACATTTATATATGTAGCAAGAACACACACATTTACAAATGTAAATATTCATAAAGATAAGAAAAAGCATTTACCAAACATAACCATGTACTAATAGCCATGTGTTTTTCTAAGTGGCTATGGAATAAACTCGATAGCAATAGCCCGACCAACTGAAATTAATGCAGTTCTATTAGAAAATATATATTTGCCTTAATGGAGATGTTATAATAAACATAAATTGATGATTTACTTTATAGGCTAGATCACATTAGTGACTTTGCAGTTCATTGGGATCAATGGCTTCACTGGTAATTTTTGTGCTGGCTCCTCTCAAACACAATAGCAGATAAGACTGCACTATCTCATCAGCATATACTGTTATCCCATGCAGTGCATTTCATGTAGGATGATCTACCTTGACTCACATTATGTTCAGAACAAAAGTTTTCTTGGGTCATGTGGTCAGCAGTTTGCCCTGCCCTGATATTTCGCTGACTATTACTATAAATACGAAAACCATGCTCAACAGTGGCAAAACTGTAATTCCCTATAGAAGTGTAAATAGGAATAAAACAGGATGATTTCAATGAAAAGTAAACTTATGCAGTAGTTGAGACTTTGAAGGGCCTTCAAAAGTGAAAATAATTCTATGAATAGAATTTGTTTGTCTTTATAAATATCTTTTACACCAACAATCCTAATTTGTAAATGTAGTATTTTATTCTGCACATAGAGTACAATGAAGTGCATCTGAATACCCAAGCCATTCCAATATAAATAACATTATTTGTCTACTATATTACGTGGGCCCTAAATCCCTCTATTGCCTCAAAGGACCTTACTTATTAGAACTTCTTAAAGAGATACACAGTAGTATGCATCCATGATAACTACACTACAATACACTACATAACTGAAATGTAATGTATATGATATATATGTAATGTATACTGTATGAAGTAGTTTAATGTTTTGTGTTACATGGATTTTAAAAAAAACCATTGCAAGTACTAAGGAATCTTTTGATCACGTTTCAAGTTTTCATAGCCTTTATCAATCAAAATAAAATTCATATTAAAAAGAGAGAAAGATACAGCACTACAATATGTCCTTACTTTTTGATCACATTGTTATGTTCAAGTAGTTTATCTTTGGTGTGCTTGCATTTAGGGGGTGTGTTTTATATTGTTACATAATTGATTCTGGTTTTATACATTGGATTTAGACAAGCAAAGCCAATTTATCTATTGTTTGTTCAATAAACTACAAATTACCAAAGTATTTGGCATTGCAGAGTTAATGCCATAGGGGTCCGTTTACTACAGTGCGGTAAATCTGACTTATGGGGCCAGATTTATCAAGGGTCGAATTTCAAGGGTTAAAAAACCCTCGAATTCGACCCTCAAAGTAAAATCCTTCGAATTAGAATATCGAATTCGAAGGATTTTAGTGCAAAAGTTTCGATTGAATAAAAATCGTTCGATTGAACGATAAAATCCTTTGAATTGAACGATTCGAACGATTTTAAGTGATCGATCGAATGATTTTTATTCGATCATAAAAAGTGCCCAAAACCTGTCTACAATGTCCCCATAGGCTAATATTCAACTTGGTAGCTTTTATTTGGCGAAGTATTGAGTCGAAGGATTTTTTAAAGAGACAGTACTTAGATTATAGAATGGTCGAACGATTTTTACTTCAAAAATTTGACCAATTCGATAGTCGAAGTACCCAAAAAAACCTTGAATATTTTTGCATTCAAACTATTCACTTGAGCTTAGTAAATCTGCCCCTGAATATTTTTCCACCAGAATATTCTCAGCGACTAAGTTTAATAAACAGCGATGCACTCAGAAGTCATTGCGATCACTTGCGGTAACTACGTTAATGAACCAGCTTAAGTTAGCCGCAATTTTAGAGAGTTGCGAATTTTCTGGCGACAATATAATATATGAATATTTATGCTATAAAATAGTCTTGTTTTATGGCGGTTATTATGACAATTTTCACTGTGACATTTAATGCCAGAAATGCATCTTCAAAAATCATAAACTTTATTGACTGATGATTATACCATCCGACAACATTACCAGAGTAACACCAATCAAACATTTATGCATCATATAAACCCTTCTGCCAATGCACACTGACGAATCCTTGGACTGTGATGCCCGCTGCCAATAATACGACTCTGAGCTGAAACTGCTGCTTTTGCAGCAGATAGAAGCAGAAGCCAAAACATCCTGTCAGCAATAGCTACAGATCTCTCAACTGTCAGCAAAGAATGATGGGTAAAAAAAAAATATTATGGGATATTTCTGGCGAAAAAATTAATTTAGTATTTTGCACTTTCGCTGTTTAGTAAACCAAGCGTTAATGTGTACATAGCGTTATTTTTAGCGAATGCGATAACTGTCGAAAACATATTTTTGCGCAAGAAAATTCGCAAACTTATATTTACCGCACTTTAGTAAACTGGCGAAAACATATTTGGTTACAAATTTGTCTATATTTTGTGTGAATATTTTTACCGTGCTTTAGTTAACGAACCCCAATAACACTTGCATTTAGGTATTTTGGTCTTCAAATTGGAAACTAGCTACACTATAGCTAATATAGGTTTTAGGTGTGGGTCTTGGCCATGATGCACTGAAATCATCCATAAAGAAAGTCATCAGTGTAACTCAAGATTTAGATCTTGTACCATTTGAATATCTTCAAGAATTTTCCTGTTAAGTTACACAACTGACTTTTGTCTCCAATATCTCAGAATACCAACATTTTTGTCCTTCCTTGTTTTTGTAAAACATTAGTTTTCTTTGTCACATTGCAAACAATTATCAAAATCCTTAAATAAATTAAGCAATGAGAGAAATATAAAATCATCCTTTCTACCAGACTGCTCAATTGTCCAGTGAAGCTGGGTTACTAAGGAAATGTATGCAGGAGGCACTTTAAAGGTAATATTCTATAAATCGAGACAAGATTTAGTTAAGGTTTCCTGAGCAGAATTAGCTCTCGCTAATTAAAATGATCTCCTAGTTGTTACTGTATATAAGAAACAATTGTACATAAAAGATAGTTAAACAAGAAGACTTGAGTGTGTATTCTAAGGTGGTTGGGATGAATATTCAGTCTTGTTTTAGCACTCATAACAAGATACTAGACATCAAAAACAGCATTAATTAAAGCAAATTATTACAGAGTTCCTATTGGGAGAGTCGGACCCACTTCCAGAGCTGCTCTTCTTGTTCCTCTGTGCCAAAGATGTCCCAAACCGTAGGGTTTCATACACGGGGTCCACTTTATTACCACATGCTGAAAAACATAAATTAGATTTCCAGTTTTAATATGGGATTGGCATTGTTCAATTTGAAAGACATTATACACCCAATTCAATTACTTTTTATAAACTGCCATGGGGCATTTAGATATTGCTTTGGGTGTGAACAATGTCTCAACTATAAATTACACATTTAAAGGTAAAGATCTACAGGTATAGGATCTAATATCTGGATTGTTCGGGATCTGGGGATTTCTGGATAAGGAATCTTTCTGTTATTTGTATGGCCATACCTTAAAGTTGTTAATCTTAATAGGATTGTTTTGGCATTAATATGGATGAATGCAGATTAGTTACCATGAAGTATAAGAGTGCTGGAAATAATTATCCAAAGCCTTTTTCCCTGTGGATGTGATCATCAGAAAAATGGATTCAGATGCAAATGCATAGGGTACAGAATGGGTTTTCATGTTACAATTATACAGTTGTGATAAAATAAGGGCATGCAAAAAAATGTTGTGGCTAAATATTGTGGCATTGACACAAACTGCTCTTGGAACCCTTTCTAGGCTACTGTTCCCTTACATCAATGTATGTGCTCCTAATTCATTCAAGAAAGTTGGGCAAGCAAGAGGTATGTGTGGTGCATGTACTTTTTTTTTAAATGTACTAATGTGTGCACAATTTGTGGTTGCTTTCATAGTTCCATAGTTTTAAGTTGTGTTGGAAAAAGACCAAAGTCCATCACGTTCAACTCCTCCAAATAAATCCCAGCATGCATACCTACACACATCCACTGAAACTATATACCAATAGCTATATAAATTGTAGATTTCAGTATCACTATAGCCATGGATATTATGCTTGTTCAAGAAATCATTGAAGCCCCTCTTAAAGGTGTTAAAAGAATCGGCCCTCAAAACATCATCTGGCAGTGCATTCCACAACCTCAATGTCCTCACTGTGAAGAACCGCCTACACTGCTTCAAATAAAAGTTATTTTCCTCTAGTCTAAAGAGGTGGCCTTTAAGCATATTTACAAATCCATTAGCTTGTTCCAACTTGCAACCTGACTATATTATTGAAGTCATCATTGTGAAGCAGTCCCCATTTGTAATAGTAGTTGGGCCTCAATCTCTTCACTTTTTCAAGGTGGTTTGTAGCATACACCAATGATAATTTTCTTTGTAGCTTTTTTGCCCAGTCGAAATCTCAACCCAAAGGGATTCCACTCCCATCCTAGTGCCTTCCGTGGTTGTGTCTTTAGAGCGCAGCTCTAATTCAGGTTTTACATAAAGGCAAATTCCTCCACCCTTTTTAATCCCTCTGTCCCTCCTAAAAAGGGCATAGCAATTAGGTTTAAAGTCACTATTAGTATTTTTCTTGTAACAGAACAATCTCCCTAGCTGGTAAACTATATGCCCTCCTCATGCCTCCCCCATGACCCCTTACTAACCCCACTGCTATTGTCTACCCTAGCTTCCCCATAATTCTTTTTCACCCTACCCCCCCCCTTGCCTAGTTTATACACTTCTCCAACCTCTTAGCCTTTTTTACCCCTAGAACAGTGGACCCCCTTCCATTGAGGTGCAATCCATCATGACTATATAGGTTGTACCTCCAAGGAAAAATCAGCCCAGTATGCTAGAAACCCAAATCCTTCCTTCCTACACCAAGACTAGAGCCATGCATTTAGCTCCCTTAACTTGCACATGGCAAATTTTCTCAAAAAGATTTCATTGGAAGACCTTCCCTTAATCTTTGAGCCTAGATCCCTAAACTCATTCTTTAAGGTCCTCCATCTAACAATTATTTTGTCATTAGTACTACAGTTGGGTATAGTTGGGTCATGCCCAGCTCACCCAATTTGTCTACCCGATCAACCACATGCTGAACCCTGGCACCAGGAAGACAACAAATTGTTCAATTACTGTATCCACTTTCCTTATTGAATCCCCTATAATCACAATCTGTTTTGGCCTGGTTTAGCTCTCCTCCCCATCACTACTAGAGTGATCAGCCCCATCTTGAACTGCCAATACAAAGTTACACTCCCATCTTCTTCACACAATCTAGCAGTATCCACCCTTTTCCTTTTGCCCACACTAGATTTTCTAATTGTAACCCAACTAACTGCCTTATCATCCTGCTGCTGTTTCAGCTGGTACCGATGACCTGTTCAGGAGGAATAAATATTTCTAGCAGAATAATAATGTCTGGAAAATTGTGCATCATTTTGCATCTTTAGAAATCTTCAGTCATGTAGAATGCATATGTACAAATCTAACACAGAAATAGTTACCGATTGTGATGAAAGCAAATGTGGTAAAGTTTGTAAAATGTTCACTTACCTATTGGCATTACTTCTTTAATGCACCCAAACTGTTCCTGTATGAGAAGAGGAGAGCTATAGTAGCGACGAAAACCCTTTGGCTAAAACAAAACAAAAACAATTATTCCATCAAACATTAAGGGGAAGTGCCAAGTTTATTTTTAATAATTGCCTTGAACTGGCATTTTTTTTGTTAAAATGTAATGAATTGATCTTAGGTGAACTCAAAGCCCAGTGTTAAATTTTGGTATCAAAAGTAGCAATCACCTGAAAATGCAGTAGGTAAACCATCACCATCAATGGTCTTTATGCCCTTGTTTTACACAGCTTCTTGTACTAATACTAGAAATGACTTGCATCTGGGTTATGACAGGTCTTAATGGATGTGTGGCATCAAACCACGAATAAGGAAAAATACATAGTTCTATCAATACACCATTTGATTTACCCCATATTTTGTACTGTTTTTTCGAGTCTAAATCAGTTTGCAGAGTTTTGTAAATAGACAGCCTACTGGCTACCAAAAAGCTTTGGAATTAGCTCATAGCACCAAGTAGCATTTGGATTTATTGACAAGGCTTAAAAAAAAAGGGTAATGTTATGGCACACAGGGCACTTTTGGACATTTTCAGAATTGCATGTTTAAATAGCTTATATACCTGTCACCAAACTGGCCAAGACTGCCCTCATCAGACTTGCAATGAAATCACCTACAGTATTATTACTTGACAGGCAATAGTTGCCTGGAAACTAGTCAATGTGCTAGTAACTTTAATGAAGACTATTTCTTAGGAGATCCAAACCCCCAACCTGAAGATGGAGTTCACTTAAGCAGATGTCCCTTCCTGATATACCTCTAAGGTTAACATGTTCATGAAATAAATGTCATTTGTTAACCCAATTTTGTGCAAAAATGTTAATGATATACTACATTGGGCAAGGACTGTCATACAAGGGCAGTTGAAATGATTAGTATTAATTACGGACTCCTTATCTCTTGCTTAGAAGACGAGAATCACTAACCTCTGAGATTATTTCAGGATCCAGTTGGTTCTTAACTCCATGACCACTGGGGAAATATTTGCCCTAGGGCCCCAGCTAGGACTCCAACCATGTACTTGCTATTGTTATGACCTTTTCTTTTATTGAAGGAAATACAGCCAATTACACAATAAACTGATTCATATTAGCATAATTGTGTTCCTACAGTAGAAAATGATTTAAAATGCTCCTCAGTCATACTACCCTGAAATCTTCTTTCCAGGTTGGTGAGTGATGGGGTTATCAGTATACATTTGTGCACAACAAATTATGGTAAAGAGAGGCAAATATTCTTACATACAGTATAGTGCTGTCTTACATGTTCCCTTTTTTTGCAAAAAAAAAGCATTATGTTTGTTCCGGTGCAATTATCAATAACAACCACATTAGATGCTTTTAGTTCAGTAAATGCTACCCACTGATTGGTTGCTATGGGATACCTGGCCAAAACTAGTGCCTTTCCTACACAACCCCAATAAAGTTTACAAAGGGCACACACAGCCTGCAATAAATTAGATTGAACTGTGATCATCATCCCTTAGTAATATATAGGGGCAGATAAAAATGTGAAATTAGAGCTAGCCACAAAAAACTCACCCACATTGAATGCATTCCTTTGGGATTTTTAGAAGTGTGTTTTTCATTGGGTTTAACATTTAATAAATACACTGCTCCTCAGCCATAGCCCCTACATTACTGGCAGGGTCGGACTGGACTGATAGGACACCAGAAAAAAAAAAAAACATGCAGCCCCAGACCAGCATCCCCTGCTTAGAACAGTGAACACCTGCACTCTGTCGATCACAGCCGCACAGAAGAAGTACAATGTGCAGTGGGGATGGTGTTTAGAGGAGATGAAGCTTATAACTGGGCAGCAGTCCTATTGGCCCCCCGGACACCCCAGTCTGACACTGATTACTGTCGCAGCTCACGTTAAAATATTCCAACATTCCCTCCTATTGCAAATTATTCTGGGCAGGGACCCAGAATTCTGCTTGTTACTTCTTTTAGGCATTAAAAATAAGTCATTTACTTTTCAAAAGTTTTTTTTTGTTTTATTAAATCAATTACTTTGTTGCAACTTTTTTGTTGATTTCTTGCAACTATTAAAATGAACCACCTGTGTGTATTTTAGCCAATCATTTTAGTAACATTTCTTGATTTGAAATATTTTATATGGTTTTCACAATATTAATAACATTTCTATGTACAATGTATTCGAAAATCTGCACGAATGATTACATTTAACAACACACCATAATTTCAACTCACCAGCTTTCCCATGCATCTCTGAGAACTGATGCTCTCTGTACATTTGTGATGGATGCTCATCTTGCAAGCTTTGCATCGCAGGCCATGCTTTGTGTTTGTTCCTGTCAATGAACACAGATTTTTAATTAACCCAAATCAATAGTTTCCATGGATCCATCAAGGTTGATCCATTCCAGTTACAAAGCCTGTTAGACAATTTGCAAAAACAACAACATTTCCCCAAGAAATATCTTATTATGGATGCAGCAATGGGTATTGTTGCTCACAAGGAGAACTGGCTCTTACAAAGGTGAATGAAATGAATTAAGCAAACACGGTTAAACAAGCCTTGCGACTAAAAAATTTAATTATGAAAAGATACAGGCATCTGCTAGGAATCCTTCCCTTGGACTATATTTCTCTGTTTCTTTGCTGTGTTTAATATTACTGAGGCGATCACTGCAATACATCAATGATCCAAATTACATCACCACATCATTTATTTTTGGTGGAAGGGTGCTTACATTATTATTTGAGCTGCAGTCATCCATATTAGATAGTTATATTAGACTGGACATAGACATGTTATCACAGAGAAAAGAGATGATTACAACTTGGACTCTATGTAATTAAAAGGTTTCACAGCTTGCAATACATTTCTGGTTCATACATTTTTGAGGCAACATATTTGCAGTGCCTGTCTAATCACTTAAAAAACATAGGCTTTGGGCTGTTTTCAAAATTAAAATTTTCATGCACTTTGCAATGAATATTAAGGTACAGGTATGGGATCTGTTAAACCTGGAAACCAGTTATCCAGAATACTACGAATTACGGAAAGGCCACCTCCCATAGACTCCATTTTATCCAAATAATCCAAAAAAATGATTTCCTTTTTCTCTGTAAAAATAAAACTGTACCTTGTACACAATCTCAGCTGAGATCTAATTAATCCTTATTGGAAGCAGAAACAACCTATTTATTTAATGTTTACATAATTTTCTTTTAGACTTAAGGTATAAAGATCAAAATTACAGACAGACCAATTATCTGGAAAACCCCAGGTCCTTAGCATTCTGTATAACAGATCTCATACCTGTACTTATTTATAATGAGATAAAGAACCCTGTGCCTCACACATACAGTTCACACCTCATACCATTATCTTACAACTGCAGTTCGAGAATACAACAGAACATTTGGGGAAATGTTCCTGTGAATCTGTTTAATGTTTGCTATTTCTCATTGACTTTGGCAGTGTTCCATCCTGACAACCCATCAGTGGAAAGACGAGCTACTCACTGCAATTTAAACCGCTTGGATGGGCTAAATATGGCAAATGTAATTGTTGGTAAAATTCAAAATATCATAAGCTTCCTTCCATTAGTCTTGCGTATGGTCATAGTGTTTAACTATTAAGTGCTCAGTTAAGTGCAAATTATAGCTATTTTCTTGCTGAATATTGCCTTAACAGCTTTAAAATGACATACAAAGAGAATACCTTAATGCAATTGATGTCATGGTAATAAATACGAAACACGAACTAGAAAAACACTAGTATGTAAGAGTGTGACAGTTTATTTGCCGCTCAAGCAAACAGGCAGTCATTTTAGAACTTGTCAAGCAATATATTGTTAGCAATTATAGTTTGCAGTTATAAACATTAATGCTAATATATTCCACTGTAGCTGTAAAAGAGTTTTTTACATTTCCACTCGGTATCCCTGTAAGCTGTAACTTTTATTCTATTTACAATAAACACTTAATTGGTTTAGTAGGAATCTATAGATTCATTGGCATAAATTTGTTTCAGAAAAGCGAATGATATTAAGTACTGAAAATGGATTCACTTGAGAGTGAATTAATATTTAAAATCAAAATGTTAGTGTAAAAGAGCCTTTCTCCCAGAGCATTGCTAAAATACATGCATGACTTAACATACTGTAAGGAGAGTTGCTCTGTAACTTAGAAGTTAAATAATGGAGAGAGACCCCTGTAGAAGTAGAAACAATGTGTCTGTAGCTTTTGTTGGTACAAAGATTGCACACGACCAACTTATTTGACATGATACTGGCCACAGCTTTTTACCAATAATGTAACACAACGTACATAACCAAAAACATCCATATATATCTATATGCAAGCATAACCATGTAACATTTAATAATGGTACATAACTCTTTCATCAGTTTTATAAAATTCTGTATAATAATATTTGCCAATATATAAATATATACCCATAACTGGCAACAACAATATATAGAGCCCCTGTCAGCCTGCCCTTCACGACACTGGCCCTTGATGTCCTCTAGCCGCAACCATTTGGCTCAGAGAAACAGCCGCCCATTAACTCTGTGACTCCAATAGCCGATGCTCTCAAGGTTCCAACCTGTCTCATGTAATAGGTTGCCACCAATCCACCAACTTTGGCCACCCATCTTAGGGGTTTAACCATTGGCCAAATATCTGACTTCTCGTGGCACCCACTATCACCCCCATGGCAGACTGACAAGGGCCCTGCCCCTAGCTGTGACGATACCCCCACCTTGTCCACCTACACAAGACTTTGTCTGTGCCCCATACCATGCTAACTACCTGGTGTACTTAACTGCTCCAAGAACACCAAAGTCACAGCTAGCCTGCAGACTTGAAAATCACCACTTACCATTCCCAGGGAGGGTGGGTGGGAACTTTGCCTTGTTGTCTGCCATCCTAAAATGGCTGACCTCTCCTCTGTAGCCTGGACAAAATGTGCTCCCTCAGCTCTGCCCTCAAGTCTGTACCTCCCCCCGCCTGCAATGCTTTGACCCAGTATCCACTTCACGGCTGCACATGGTCATGGCCGCCCCTCCTCCAAGCCTGGTGTCTGTTCTCCGTGTCTCACATCCTCTCTCTTCTTATTGTAAAAAATACCTCTCTTCTAACTTCATGGTAATCTCAGGGGATGCCCTCATCTCCTCTTAGAAGATTTGTTAATTAATATGCTTCCATAGATTTTATTGTACTCCCCCTGTGCATTTACTGTATACAAAGGGATTGTTTCTTCTCCAAACAAACCATCGTAAGTTAGAAAAGACATTGTCACCTTGTCACCACAAGGCAGTCCATATTTGCTTAATAAAATATTATTGAGAACAAATGATTCATAAACAGTTCATGTTCTAATACAGTATACTTTAAAAAAGGGCATGGAAGCTCATTTCCTATTGCAACTGTAGAAAATTCTCACATTCCTTCACTACCAAATAGCATTGTATAGGTATAAGTCCCCTTTGAAGATGGTTTACACACAAGGAACGCATAACGCTGACACTGTGCTTGATAACTTAACAGGACCTCTGTCATTGTTATAATTTGAATTATGTTTGTATTACCGGTATTTCAAATGTTTCAAAGTTTGCTACCTCGGCCTCTTTTATAGCTTCCTCTAGTTTAACAATATTTTCTTGGATAGATTTGTAACTTTCATCTTATTGATCTTACTGCTTGAACTCCTCTTGTATTATTTAATAGGTAGGTGAATAGCTGAGGACAAAACTATTTATCTTATTGCACTTATGTATCATTAATGGCACCGTCAACATAATTGCATGCATGGCTACATTCTAAAAATACGTTTACAATTTAATATTGTTTTAAACGTGTAAAATTTCCACTGTTCTGGTTAGTTTCAATGTTTTTCCTCCCTGTATGTATTATTAGCATATACAGAGCTGGTCTTTTCAGATATACAGGTAGAAACAATAGAATTCTACCTGTATCTGATGATTCAGCACTAGCAATGGGAGATGTTGTGGTGCCTTCGAAGAAGCCCGTTAAAAATACTCCGGCCAGTGAGATCAACAAGCAGACCAATATCCAAGTCTTCTGCAAATATCGGTTGGCTCGTCTCCCACCATACACACACACTAGATATCATACGGAAATTTTTTGTACAATATTATTGGTGCATCCTATGGCCACCTTTAGGTTACTCCTGAATAAATTGTGCTAAGATATAGTATATAAACGTGACACGATGGGGCATCTGGTGCAAAGTACACAAAAATAATTTCATGATTATTTCAAATCTTATAAGACCTTAGGCACCTGTTTACCACTAAACGCTCCTCTAACTCTCAGAGGTTTTTAGAATTTTTTTTATTCGGTTATCTGGGCTGTAAAAGTTAAAGCTCCTAGCCTACAAAATGCATACATTTTTTAGTTAAACCTTCATATAACAATACCAATAAACTGGGAATATTTACCCAACTAGCTAAAGCGTGAAAGACCATAGCTCTGACCGAAAACTTTACTAATTTGTACTCCTCGTGTTGTGAGTCTGTGAACAAAACTGCATTTTTTATTACTTTATTTTCAGATTTCAGAGTACACCGAGAAAGAATCACTGGTGATACGATCTCAACCGGCATTCAGCCATGGATAATTTCTTACTGGTTTTACATTGTTATTGGCTGCATTTACTATTTGAATGAACAATAATGGATGATCAATAAACGAGTGTTGGAATTTAAAAAATAAAAAGATTGTTGATGGTTTCTATCAATAATTCACAAAGAGCTTGCGTTTGAAGGTCATTTGAAAAGATCTTTTTTAGAAGAAAAAAATAATCTGTGCTCATTCATATTATTAGGTCATAAATATAACAAGTGCCCGCACAAATAATATACACATTCCTAATGAAAATCACCAATGACTGAATTGGAGCAGCCATAGTGGCAAACATATTTTTAAGGTTCAAATGAGTTTTTCATTTATATAAAAAGGTGACACTGAAAAAAACATGCAACGGTAGTGCCAACAGCTCCTTATTAAGTACAAGGGTGAGTACATGCAACACAAACCAAAATGCATATTTTGTTCCTATATAAATATAAAAATATTTTTTTATGAATTTCTGATTGGTCAATTCTGATACATTTTTGGATATATTTATCACTCATATCAAATTATATTAATTTAGAACTTTAATTCAGATTGTTCATAGCCATCTAAGGGTCTTAACTTCTCAGGTCTCTCAATCTTTTAGGGTTTATGAGCTTGTGGAACATAAAGGTGGCCATACACGGGAAGATAAAGCTGCCGATATCTTTGAGTCTATGGCTAGCTTAAGTCAGGATTTAGGAGGAAGCTTGAAGTTCAATTATACAGTACTGAAGGATTAAACAGTAACTCTGGGTGATGATGAGCAATACTGGCCTGTTTTGTTTTGCTAAGTTAGTAACATTTTGTCAAAGTACAATGGAGTCAATGGAAAAGCAAAATGATATTGCGGTTCTTTTGTTGACTGGTCAGGTTGGTGTGCTAGCTTTAGCATATGTTCTCTCCCTGTTCTCTCTTACTTGACATCATGATATAAAGACCCTGTGCACAGAGTGATGATGCTAGTAGCCACGCCAACATGATTTAGAGACAAAAAAGTATACATCATGTATGACTTGCTTTTGAGGATTTGCAATTTGGGCTAGAATTTACTACAATATAAATCTCTGCTAAAGAAATAATTTCATATGTTTTATATTGTACATCAAAGTATAGTTTAAAAGAACTATTGCTGTACCCTTTAAAATCTTTTCATTTATAAGTGCCTCTAAAAAAGTAGTGTTGTCGAGTTTTCTTTGTATTTACGATATCAGATTTTCATACAATCACAATTTAAACATACATTGCTCTGCATTTCTAACCCGTATTTCTGTCCCAAGTACCCAAAAATGAATTAATCAATGCACATTCACAGCTCCCTAGTATTACTAAATTGTATGGTCTTGTGCAAAAGTTTTCAAAACAAGGCTTTTCGGTATCAAGTTGTAAAGTTGTAAAGATGCTAAGTTGCCATACCATATCAAGGTAAAATCATTACCATTTTTTGTAAATGTATGCATTTATCCATATTTCTGGTAAGTTTGAAGCAATTTTGACCATATCAATTGCACATCAGTTACAGTTGGCTATAATGTAGGAAGTACCTGCTTCTCTACTGATATTTTGCACCCATGAGCGGAAACCACATAGTATTGCAATGGGGGCTGCAGGAGGTATTCCCAGGTGTTTCTCCTCCTGCAAAAAAACATACACTAAAGAGTCTGCAAAATAAAAGTAAGTATTACAGAACTGTTACTTTTAAGCCATGTCACAATTCTGGTCCATGAATTAGGACAGCTCTGCCTCATTAAGGATTATTGTAAAACATGGTTACTAGATTTAACTAGATTACTAGATTTTACTAGATTAAACGTAATTGTTGGACTACAATCTTCATGTATTATAATGGTGGCCCTATATAATAGCCTTTGTAGAATAGCGAGTTAAATGGTGTATTATAATTAGCACCATGCGCTAACTAAGACTTAAAATAAAACTGTGCTTATTTTGTACAATATAATAATATAATAAAACAAGCTATTCCCTATCTGATACTTCAAATGCCTGTAGCTAAAATCATGGAGAAGTGCTACTTAATTGCATCTCAATTTAAATGATATTTTAGCCATTCCATTATCAATCAAGCCACTAATTTGATCCATGTCTCTTAAAATGCAATGCAGATCATAAGACAAAGCATAAAAGAGCTTTAGATTTATGTATCACAACACCAGTATATCTAAACCTGAAATACCATATTAAAGAAATATAGGATATGTTTTTTTCAGTGGGTTCTCTGAAACTAAAGCAAATATCAACTTAAACCAGCTCATGTGAAGTATGTCAAATGTAATCATCTGATGTGACATGACATTTCACTCATGTTCTGCTCTTAGAACTAGCATCACAGTGTTCATCCAGGTTTTTTTTTTGTTTTGATTTACGCACTTGTACAATGACAAACATCATTGTAAAAAAAACATCTGCTATATATTTGATGTATCATGTACTCCAAGCATCAAAAAGATAATATAGTTGGACACTTGGCTTCAATGATTCAATCTACCTTTTTGTCCTTCTGCACATTATAACAGTGAATGACAACAAAGGAAAACGTGTTCAAAGCATTATTTCTCCTTGAACTTCATGTAAATGCTTTGATAAATCAAGTACGCTGAAAATTAATTGAACTTGCCTCCTTTTTATAGTGTCTTATGCACTGAAGTTAAAACAAAAAACTAGGAGGGGGAGGGGACATGTTTTATTTCACGTCCTCATGAAAAATTCTAAATTCTTGTTACATGTAATAGAAAACTATAGGGGGCACATTTACTATGGGTCGAATATCGAAGTAGAAAGAATTTACCGTATTTACTTCGATCGAACAATTAAATCCTTCGAAACGAACAATTCTAAGGATTTTAATCCATCGAACGACAGATTTTCCTTTGATCGGAAATTACTTAGAAAGCTTATGGGGAAGGTCCCCATAGGCTAACATTGGTGCTCGGTAGGTTTTAGGTGGCGAAGTAGGTAGTCTAAGTTTTTTTTAAAGAGACAGTACTTCGACTATCGAATGGTCGATATAGTTGAACGATTTTTAGTTCGAATCGTTCGATTCGAAGTTGAAGTCGTAGTCGAAGGTCGAAGTACCCAATTCGATGGTCGAAGTAGCCAAAAAAAAAACTTAGAAATTCGAAGTTTTTTTCATTCTAATCCTTCAATTGTGCAGATGTTTCTCAAGTTACCGAAAAAATTACCTAAACAGGTAAAAGTTAAAATTTCAAGGAAAGTTGGACATGTTTTGGAGAAGAGGTGGTGATAAATATTGTGCTGCAGAATCATATTGCTACCTTTCACCATCTACTAAAATATCTTAAGGAGAAGGAAAGGTTTAAACTTAGTAAGCTTCATCAAAAAGGTCTATATAAATACACCAATAAACCCTCAAAGTAATGCTAAAGTCCTCTGTCAAAAGAAACACCACATTTCTGTCCTTCTATTGTGTACACATGGACTTCTGTATCAGACTTCCTGTTTTCATCTTAAACCTCTAGGACAATGGCGTGAGCATGCTCAGTTAGCTTCTCTCCCCCCTCCCTGGTGTAATCTGAGCCCAGAGCTATGAGCCAGCAGGAAGTTATGTCACAATCTTATATGCCAGCTGCTATCCTAAACAAACAGAGAGGAGGTAATTTATTAACGCTGGGCAAATTTGCCCATGGGCAGTAACCCATGGGCAGTAACCCATGGCAACCAATCAGATTGCTGCTTAATTTTTCTACTTGTAGCTGGCTTTAAAAAGCTAATCACTGATTGGTTGCTCTAGTAAACTGTCCATGGGCACATTTGCCCGGTGTTGATAAATGAGCCCCAGAGAGCTTTAGAGCTGTTAATGCTAAAGCATTCTATAGAATAAATAAAGTGTTCTAGCTTGCACAATTGTGGCTAATCTGTTGGTAATAAACAGCCTTGGTAGCTTTCCTTCTCCTTAAAGACTTTCCACCCTTCATTGTGTTGTTCAGTTGTGCCAATCATTGTCTCACTGTTGGTGCCACGGCTCTCATTATATTTTATATTTTAGAGACAGTGTGACAGCAATAATATTGCTGTATACTGGACATATGATAATAGCAAATAAATTATTTATTGGCTCAAAAACACAACGCAAAGACTATGCCGAGTTTGGAACAGATACCAAATACAATCTACATCAGCAGAATTGAGGGAACAACCACTCATATTAACCAAGAGCACAACCTGGAGAACACATTAAAATATAATATCTACAGCACTGTTCTTATATCATTACAAAAAAGTAATTTAATTTCTGTACATTTCTAAATCAACCTGTACTCAGTCCAATGAAGGTTTAGATCTTGTCTTAGAGAAATAATGTCTAGGAATGATCTGATTTCACCAGCCAGTGCGGGACAGGGCCCTGACTGTACTCCACAAGGACTACTATACTAACACAACAATCTGACACCAGAGTATTCAAATAGTTGGGTGGTGGGAAGATGTCTGAGGTGATCTGATTTTGAAACTATCCAATGAAGGCAGGCCCTGGTTGTACACAACTATGTACAGTATGTATCTATTTACTAACAGAACTCTCTGATACCAGACTAAACAAGAAGTTTGACTGTAACCAATTGCCCTCTATGCAACAATGCATTGTAGACAAGGTGTTCCAAGCTCTGGAAAAATGGTTAAAGGGTAACTATCGTGAAAAGGAAAATTTAATATAAGCTTCATCATACTGAAATAAGAAACTTTCTAAATACAATCAATTAATTATTCATTATTGTTTCTGAAGTAATCAAGTTTATCTTCACTACTGCTTCTCCTAGAAACCGTTGCTTAGAGAGGGAAAGTGAAGATAAACTTCAGAAACGATGCAGAATATTGAATTGATTGTATTTACAAAGTTTCTTAGTTTAGTATGATGAAGTGTATATTATGTTTTTTACAAACAACGTTTTTCCTGGATTTATTTGAGATAAACTCAATTTTGGATTACAACTCTCAGTTCTTTACTGATTTCAAACTTTGCCCATCTCATTTCAACTGGAGAATTATGTATTTGGTAAAACATTTTCAGGCAAATCCCATAGTTTTCAGTGGAGTGCAATGGCAGTTGGATTGTTGCTTTATTACAGGGAAGAGTCAATGTGCAATTACCCTTTAATTGGACTATATTAACAAGCATTTGAAAAAGAAATGCTATAAAAGTCCAAATTTCTCTAATATTGTCCTGTGCCCTTTTCTTTTTAAATTGTTTATTAATGACCTTAAGATGGACATTGAATGAACTGTCTGTATTTTTGCTGATGATGATACTAAATTGTGCAAAACTATAATTCCATGCAGTTGCTGCCACTTTGTAGAGCAATTTGACTAAACTGGCAAATTAGGTTCAATGTATGGTTATGCACTTCAGTAGAAATAACATACATGTAAGTGTGGGTTGTACAGTAAATGCCAGTGTGTTGGGGCATCCTTAAGAGAAGGATTTGGGTATTTTTGTTAATAAGAAGATGTGTAACTCTAGGCAGTGTCATTCAGTGACTACTAAAGCAAATAAAGTACGCAATTTGTATCTTGCATAAAAAGGGCATCAACTTAAGGGATGAGTTGGCACTTTTTCAATCAATCAATCAATTAATTATTCCTTATTGTTTCTGAAATCAAGTTTATCTTCACTACTGCTACTCCTAGAAACAGTTGCTGAGAGAGGGAAAGTGAAGATAAACGTAATTATTTCAGAAACGGAGCAGAATATTGAATTAATTGTATTTACAAAGTTTCTTATTTTAGTATGATGAAGTGTATATTAGATTTTCATTTTCACGACAATTCCCCTTTAATGAATCAAAAAAATTGAGTAATACATGTATTCTACATTCAGTGGTTAAATTGTTTTTTACAAGCTTTTGATTTTTCTGCACAACAATGTTTTTCCTGGACTTATTTAAGGGATGAGTTGGCACTTTTTTGCCTTTTTATAGGTTCCTGGTAAGGCCTCACCTTGAGTATGCATTGCAGTGTGCAGGGCTGGAGAGAGTTCACTGACAGCTATCCACAGCTATTGTGATCTTAGAATCTACAGTTAGTACGTACTGTATAGGTATTGGTGTGCATATAGTTTATATATGTGAATTTATAGATACAGTACATCTGTATAACTGTGTTTATATAGTATGTGTACTTGGTTTTGTTTGGAGTAGAACTTGATGGACCTTGGTCTTTTCTAAACCTAAATCAACTATATAACACTTGTATTTGTATAGGGATATTGTTTGAATGAAAATGTTATTTTCTCATACTGTAAGTTCTAGTTAAAGCACTTTTGAAGTTTACATTCTTTTTTTAGTTCTGCTATGCAAACACATGCAACTTCTTTTAAATCACATAATTTATGACGAGCTACTTATGATGCCTGTCTTCTTGCTTGTGGCTCTCTGCTTTACCCTGCAGGGGCTAAGTTGCAGGGTAAAGCCGCTCTATTCAGCTTTACCATTTTCTCTCCCTATGTGTGGGTGTTAGAAAGGAAATAGCCATACAGTATCTGCAAGACAATTGGAAACAGAGTAAAAGCTTGCAGTGTCAAACAGGGAAGTAATGAAAAGGAAGCCAACAATTTATAATAAAGCATTGTGCGTTTATAAACCTTATCTTGAAATCTAAAATAAGTATGAAATTGTAGAATTAGTAGATTAGTAGAATAAGTAGAATTAGACTTGATAAAGAAAATAAAATCACTCTTATACCTTCTTACATACTTAAAGCATAGAATGACAAGGGGGCTCCTCAATTTGACCCTTCACCTTGAGCTATCCCGCTGAGCCCTATTATTACAGTTAGGCCCATAAATCTTTGGACAGAGGCCATTTTTTTCTCATTTTGGTTCTGTACATAACCATAATACATTTTAAATGAAACAACTCAGATGCAGTTGAACTGCAGACTTTCAGCTTTAATTCAGCAGGTTGAACAAAAAGATTGCATAAAAATGTGAGGAAATAAAGCCTTTTTTAATACAATCACTTCATTTCAGGGGCTCAAACGTAAGACAAATTAAAAAACTGAGAATAACATTTTCATTTCTAATACTTGGTTGAAAACCCTTTGCTGGCAATGACAGCCTGAAGTCTTGAACTCACGGACATCACCAGATTCTAGGTTTCCTCCTTTTTAATGCTCTGCCAGGCCTTTACTGCTGCAGCTTCCAGTTGTTGTTTGTTTGTCAGCCTTTCTGTCTGAAGTTTAGTCTACAACAAGTGAAATGCAGCTCAATTGGGTTCAGATCAGATGACTGACTTGGCCATTCAAGAATATTCCACTTCTTTGCTTTAATAAACTCCTGGGTTGCTTTGGCTGTATGTTTTGGGTCAGTATGAAACGTTTTCCAATCAATTTGACTTCATTTAGCTGGATTTGAGCCGACATTGTCTCAGAACACCTCAGAATTCATTTGGCTGCTTCTGTCCAAACCATGCACACCCAAGCCATCACACTGCCTCCACCATGTTTTATAGAGATGTGGAATGCTTTGGATCATGAGCTGTTCATCGCCTTCTCCATACTTTTTTCTTGCCATCATTCTGGAGGAGGTTGATCTTGGTTTCATATGTCCAAAGAATGTTTTTCCAGAACTGTGCCGGCTTTTTTAGATGTTTTTTCCAGCCTTTCTATTCTTGATGCTTATGAGTGACTTGCACCTTGCAGTGCACCCTCTGTATTTACTTTCATGCAGTCTTCTCTTTATGGTAGACTTGGATATCGTTACGCCTACCTCCTGGAGAGTGGTGTTCACTTGTTTGGCTGTTGTGAAGGGGTTTCTCTTCACCATGGAAATGATTCTGCGATCATCCACCACTGTTGTCTTCCATGGACAGCTCAGGATGTACCAAACTGTAGATTTTGCCACTCCTGATTTTGTAGCAATTTCTCAGATGGATTTTTTCTGTTTTTGCAGCTTATGGATGGCTTGTTTCACCTGCAATGAGAGCTCCTTTGACCGAATGTTGTCTGTTAACAGCAAAATCTTCCACATACAAGCACCCCCACAAATCAACTCCAGTGCTTTATTCTGCTTTATTGATAATGCCATAACAAAGGAATTACCCACACCTGCCCATGAATTAACCCTTGAGTCAATGGTCCAATTACTTTTGAGCCATTTGTGTTAGTTTAGTTTAGTATCATAGTACCACTTTTTGTTCAACCCACTCAATTAAAGCTGTAAGTCTGCAGTTCAACTGCATCTGAGTTGTTTCATTTAAAATTCATTGTGGTAATGAACAGACCCAAAATTAGAAAAAAGTTGTCTCTGTCCAAATATTTATGGGCCTAACTGTATATACCTTAATGAAACCAGGAGATAGAGATGGGTGTAAAATGGCACAGCATTTATTCACATTTTATCAAATAAATAGGACCATGCAAGTTTAATCCGAGGCAATATTCTAAAGCCAGAATTTAACAAGCTAATATGCTCTCCCGCCAACATGAGAAAAGTTCAGCAGCCCTGCTTACAGACCTGCATCTACAGTGTCTCGATGTTAGGAAATCCAAGCAGGCTGTCATCTAGCACAACCAGTAGTAGCGTCTGTATCAATCAATCCAACGTGCAGTCACAGGAGAGAATCTCCTTTCTCCCTCTTCTAAACTTACCTGTGCAGTTCTCTTGCAAGGACCTACCGCTTCTGTGACAAATAAAACTTAAAATATAAAATCATATGTGCACTGTTTTGATTCCGAGGAAGGCAAAAACCCAGCCTGAACCAGTGGCAATTATGCTTCAAGATGGAAAAATTCCTTCCTGGCCCCAATGGCGATCGGAAACATTACCTGGATCAAGCATTTCATATCATTCATTTAACATAAATTAATACAATCCTGACACTTAACTCTGACTCTGACAATTAAACTGCATAAAGATACAGAAATGACAAAGTAACAGCACATTCAGGAAAAGCATCCATATTCTGATAATTATAGATAATATGAAAAGATAACGAAATATAACTTCTGACATTTCGCAAAATATGCAAAATGAAGGAGGGATATTTCTACCTGCTCAGATGATGGAAGTGAACTGCTTCTTCCTCTGACATCACATCCTCCTCTGACTCCACCCCTGGGCCAAGCCATCTCCTGCATTAATAAATTCATTCTCACCTAAAAAAAGCTACATGTGACTCTGCCCATATCTAACCAAGACCAGTATAATTTGGCTCCTGGTCATTTGGACCCCTTGTCATGCAGCCCTTCAGACCCCTTGTCATGCACTTATAGCTCCAGGGCTTTCCTTTATTGTAAGTGTATTTGCCAGCATTTTGTGACCCATGATACATTAATCCATCAAATTCTAAATGATTTATACCTTCTACTCATCATTTGAAGTAAAAAAATTTATCTTTTTTCCTATTAATAATGACTGTCTCTACTATTTTTTTAAAAAAATCCAGCCAAGACTGTATGAGGTGCTTTCCCTATGAAGGTCATTACTGTCTGTAATTTGCACATTGATGCAAAACCTTACATGAACGAGCAGATTTATCCAAAATAAACTTGATTGTCAGCCCAAATTAACTATGTAGCTATACATGAGGAGGTGGGCTTATTAATAGTAAAACACATCTTCAACTTCAACAGACACTTAATTTTTGTGGTTTCACATTATATGAATTTAAAAACTTAGCGCTATCTTCACCCTGCAGTAAATACCAATAGGACCATGGTTTTATAAATGGCTAGGTCTGAAGTAAAACATATATGTTGTAGCATAATCATGCATTTGGTAAGTTTTGTTAGGTTACATGGCAGAAAAAAAGTTTGGCTATTTAAAACTTTAATTAAAATACCTTTTTTTGTATGGAAAGAAAATGGCTTTGTTTCTTCTTTCACACTTTCATATCCCTTGCACATTAGAAAAAAGTGTCTAAAAATACCTTTTTTTATTAAGGGCAAATTCATAACATTTCTGCAGCTTTGCAACATTATAACTGAGTTGCACGTGTACATATGTATGTGCAGAATTCATATGTTCCATGCACAGGTTCATGTGCTTCTGAGAACCCTAAGGAGGGTTACAATGTAGGTTGTACAATAAATATGGAACCCTATAACTTTGTGTATTTCTGTAAGAACATGCATAATATAGCTACTGTTTATTAATCCTATAATTCATTCATTTGTATCAATGTCTGAGTTTCCTCAAACCCTCCTTCTCTGCCAGATAAAAGTATCTGCTAAATAATACATTATTAATTCAGTGCTTTGAAAAGTCTAAATCACATTCTCAATCCTATCTAGTTGGCCAAGTACTGTGTGTGAAAGGATGCATTGCCGCAGAGAATAGATAGTAAAGAAACACCAAACACATTTTAAACTAGGTCAGCTTAAAGCCTCAGTACAATTTGTTAAATACTGAGAAATGAAGGAAGCAAGACAGTTGAACATATCCCGCAAATGCCACCAACCAAAACTGACACAAGCATGAGGAAAAAAAAAGATCAATAGGCAAATTATGATGTTAAGTGTATCAAAAACAAAGCAAAAGTACCCATTAAGGGGTGGCACAGAATAAATTACTTGAATTCCCCAAAGAGGGGTAATGATAACATAAAAAAACCATAAAAACAAGGATAGACTTTCATAAATATAAACTGCCTCTGCTGTGTAGGGAAAAATCACCCGGGTACACATTCAGGGCCTTATTTCTAAAAATCTGATTTTTTTAGTATTTAAATTAAAAAAAAAAGTCCAACCAAACTAGAATTGACGATTGGACCTTTATTTATTATTAACAAAGTACAATTCAATCGGATGGGGACAAACTCCCCCAATAGTACAATTTTTTCGGGCTTTTTCCTAAAATCCCTGAATTTTTTGCCCCAAAAGTCCGAAGTAGTCCTATTTTTTGGCTAATTCCAGTGCACACCACAGAAACTTCAAAATAGGCTAGGGACCTCTCCTATTGTCATATAAAACCTTCACAGGTCTGAGATGCTGGACATTTGTAAAAAAAGAAAGAGGGACAAAAAGATTTGGTGCGTAGGGATGAAATTTTTTAGATCATGCCCATTTAATGACCACACACTGCTAAATACCACATCCAAAATTAGGCAGGTTATGGAGAGTTTGAAAACATTTCTTTGGGTTTGGGGGGTCAGGTTTTATGTGTTATTCCAGTTTTGCTTATGAAGGGTTTTCACAAGAGACCTACTTATCTTAAATAGTTACAATAGTTTCTTAAGTGCAGCTCACCTATTCTAGGCTTCTGCCAAAAGCCTCTTATTTAATTGAGTTTTAGAAACTTTGTATCTTTTTCTGGCTGTTCCGTGGAGGAGATCAAACATGAAATCAGGACTGTCCCATGAAAAACAAGACAGTTGGGAGGTATGATGTGATGAATTTTTAGAGCCATGGCTGGATGGGAATCAATACTTGGAATTTGCTGGATGGGAATCAATACTTGGATTTGCTTTGCATACAGACATAACATCAAAGGCTATTGTGATACTAAACTCTATAGTTAGTATAGATATGTGTATATATAATTTATGTGAAAGTAGGGAGGGGTGTGTGTATGGATGCTGGGTTTTCATTTGGAGGGTTTGTACTTTGTCTTTTTAAAACCCGATTTAACTATGTACCACCAAGATACAATATACAGTAGATGCAATTTAAATGCCAGTATGAAGTATAAGCTATTTCTCATCCTAACTCCTTTATGATATTTTCTTTTGCTGTAGAAAGTGCAGTGCTATGAAGATAAGGAATAGGAAAAGACCCACAATTATGCAGTGTTTTCAAACTGAAGTGTATTTCAATTGCTGCAGCATATTACAATAGTTTGTAGGATTGCACACAGGAACACAGTAAATTGTGAAATAGTAAGTGGCAGCTCAGTACAATATAAAGCCATAGACTGAAGGGATACTATTCCTCTATATATGTTTTACTTAGAGAATTTTGCAGGAGCTGGGTTCCTGGAAAGATGAATTGGGGTACCTTTTTTACTGCTTTAAATAAATGAGTTGCCATTTCTGAATTCACTCCACTCCACAGGGATTTGTTGCAGGAATAAGTGATGGTTATTTGATTAACAAACTGCCATTTTTGGACACAGATTGCTTAAATGTGGCAGGGGGAAGTTTAAGGAAGTAACTTCAGTGGATGGGAACATTTGCCATCGGTTCCTTTTTTCATAAAAACCCCCTTAACTCAGCTTAATTGCCATCTCACTTATCTCCTATACATTCACATTAAAATACCAGGCAAATGTTGCTACTGATTTTTGCAACATCACCAGAATTTTCCTGGTGACACTATATAATGAACTATTTTATCAAATATTTTTACCAAGTTTCTGATTATTCTGATATCAGATGCACAAGAGCAGAGTGATCCAAGCACTGCCCTTCCCTTCCTGAATGCCTGTCCTTTTGCTTTAAACCCAGGTAAAAAGCAGGTCATTGGCACTGTAGTGTGACATTTTCTGTTAAGTTTGGCACTTAAATTTTGTGATCTTTGAGAAATTCTTGCTACCTCTGAAAAAAACTCCAGATATTTTGTTTAATTTGAGAAATAATCAAAAATAAGAACCTGTTTAAAAATCCTTAACAAAACACAGTGACTTTAAGGGGGTTATTTATTAAAGTCCAAATGCCAAAAACACAAAAAATCTTTTTCTTTTTACTATAAAATCCGAAGTGGAAAAAAAATTCAAATTTTTTGAGATTTATTATACCCAGAAGATGGAAAAAGTCCAAATCTGCAAATTCTCCATCTCAGAACCTATCGAATCAATGGGAGAGGTCTCTATCATATTAGGAAGTTACTGACTGGAATTAGCCTGAAAATCTGACTTTTTTTAACCTTTTGGGCAAAAAACAAAAAAATTCAGACTTTTCAGGAAAAAGCCTGAAAAAATAGAGCAATTTGGGATAAAAAAGTCAGACAAAATTGTACAATTTGGATTTTTGCTAAATTTTTTCTCATTTGTCCCTGATTTGATGAAATCTGGATTTTTTTAATAATAAATAAGGTCCAATCGTGGATTCTAGTTTGGTCAGACTTTTTTGATTAAAACAGTCTGATAAATTCGCACTTTGATAAATAAGGCCCTTAATCATTTCAGGCATTTTATTGTCATTGTATACACAGACATAATATAAGGAGTCTCTCACTTCACTCGGGCAAATTTACCAAGGGTCAAATTTCGAGTTCATGGGAGTTTGTAAAAAATAACTATTCCGTAGTTGAATTCCACTAAAAAAACGAATTCAAAAATTTGAATTTTCACTTCGACCCTTGATAAATCTACCCCTTAAACTGTGACACCTATTTAACCTATGCCATTCACCCACACTAAAATAAGAAGTAAAAAATACTTTCATTAGGCTTCACCTCAAAGCTCTATATCCAGTCATGACTGTTGGACCTAAATAGTAAAGATAAGCTTTCCTGTGTGTTTTTTTAATCAGTATCCACTCATTAGACTTTTCAATTATCTAAATGTCATAGAACCATTGGTAAAAAGAAGTGATCTATAAATAAATGATTAAGAAAATGTGAAACCCATAATGAATTGATGATGCTGTCATCAAATGGGGTAAGCCTTTTCCCATCGTCCCATATACAGAAGGCAGGCAATGAATTCAACTCAGATAAATCCTGTTTTAATTTGACAAGTTGATGGCCTGTGCAATTGGTGAACATATTGTCCTAATCTTGAAAAAACATCTGAAATGCCAGTTAAACTAAAATAAATTTCTGAGAAGAAAACAACAGCTTCCACAGTTTTTTCTTTTGTCGTTCGAAATGCCAGATGGCACGTGATGGTTATGTTCTGCACTGCATCTTTTGTCTGTGCATCTAGGCTAAACATCATTTAACACCTGTGGCAATAAACGAAGCAATGGTCTGACGTACATTCCACTCGTTTGTTGCATAAAGGAAATGTTCTGTAATTATTAAGCAAGGAAAGGATAATGCAGTCGCCATGTAATATAGTAGAAAGGAAAAAAAAGACAATAACCTGATCAATTCTAGTAGGATTCTAGAGCAGTAAGTGCTGTAGAGTTAACATTGAGTAGATACAGTACTTCAAAAAACTTAAAGCAGGGAAATTTGCATATTTTGTATCTTGGAATCCATTAGTCCATTTCTAACAGCAAAACTGTGAATTTGTCAGTTTTATGAGGGTTATACAAGAATCATATTTCAGTTCCTTTGTATCTAGGGAAGACTAATACTGGCAAAATGTATAGAAATTATTACCTCTCCTCACATACAGAAAGTGCTCTGTCACAAACCAAGTAGCCTCTATTAGCAGGAATATATCACAAAGAATCTTGTTGCACTGTATTCACTGTGTCCTGTTCTAGGTATGCAACTAATCCAGGATTTAGGTTTGGTATTCGACCAGGATTCGGCCTTTTTCAGCAGAATTTGGTCGAATCCTTGTGCCTGGCCGAACTAAATCTGAATCCTTAAAATAATGTAACCTTTTGTCACAAAACAAGGAAGTAACAATTCCCTCCCACCCTGATTTGCATATGAAAATTAGAATTTGATTCAGTTCAGTATTCTGACAAATCTTTTGCAAAGGAATGGGGGGGTTGGCCAAATCCAAAATAGTGGATTCAGTGCATATCCTATCCTATTCAAATTGCTGGCAATCAATATAATAGCAGTACAAATTACCAGTACATCAGAGATGTTTATATACCCAAATGTCTCAGTATTAACTGCCTGAAAAATTGTCACTTCCACTGCAATGCAAAACTGTGAGAGGCTCACAAACCTAAAAGGATGGTTATTTTTTTTTATCATAATATTAAAAAAAGTATTGTAATTATTTCTAGTACAGGTATGGGACCTGTTATTCAGAAAGCTCAAGATTTGGGATTTCCGTAATCTCCATATCTCCAGTTTACTAAAAAGTAATTTAAACATTAATTAAACCCAAAAGTATTGTTATGTCTCCAATAAGGATTTATTATATCTTAGTTGGGATTATGTACAAGCTACTGTTTTATTGTTACAAAGAGAAAGGAAATAATTGTTTCCAAATTGGATTATTTTAATTTTGGATAATGTTTCCAGATAACGGATCTCATACATGTACCAATAAAAATATTAGGGTGGGTAATTTACTGAGACCAAATAATACATGAGCACTGATGAACACACAAGCACCTCCCACTACCAAACCTGTATATATATATATATAGAGATATAATACATTATATCTAAATATAATGCTGCCAAAACACAGAGACCTGCTGAAACTTCCACCTGCAGATATAAGGAGCCAGGGTGCTCCCTGCTCTTCGGGTAGTAAATTACCCCTTCTTTGTTTGCTAGAGTAAAGCTCAGTGGTTTTGATTAGATTGTGATCTGGCGTAAATAGCAATAAGCATACATTGATCAACAGAGGCAAGAGAAACAGGACACATAATACTGCTGAGAAATTAAGATTTTGTACTATACTGTACACATGATCTGTATGAAATCTATTCCTCTAGCACTGCAAGAAATCCAATGAGAGACAGTCACGTGTGTCCTAATTACTCTTGAGGTTTAGGAACCTTAGGGCTTTTATTAGGATGTGCAGCATCAAAAGCAATGCATCTAGCAGTTTAGATCCAATTATCCAGCCTCCCTGAAAATCTCTTGCTAAATCTTTACTCAAAAACATGAATAAAAACTGTGAAACATCTATTCTCAGTGGAATCTAGTATCATGTAGTTACAGCAGACAAAACAAAATCCGAAATGTCTGACATCTACATGTACATAGAAGTAACAAGGCAATGCCTGGGGGTGATATGATTAATAAAAATCATCATACAAAAAGCGCTGGATTCTTGGTATAGCAATTGATGACACGTTCTAAATACAAACATAATAAAAACACACAGTGTTCCTTCAACAATAAAAGATTATTATAAAATAAAATAAATATTGGCACTTATCTCTATTACAGTGAGGATAATAATTCTCTTAATTTAGGAAATGTCCCCTGGTATGAAAACCTTACCTACAATCATGTGGTTGCATACATCACAGAATGTGGGCTTTTTGAATATATGTTCTTGGAAAGCATGAGACCTGCTATCAGATGCTGGCTGGACAGTTGATTTGGTTGGAGTAGAGGACTGACTCTCACAGGGTAGAATCTGGTTGGAAGAAATTGGGTTTATTTCCGGCTCCAGGTCAACTTGGAGTTTCATATCACTGTTAGTCCTTTGAAAAAAGTTTTCTGCACTTTTGCTTCGGATGCTCTTGGTCTTGAATGAAAGTGATTTCTTAAGCTTCTGTAGCTGCAAGGAAACACAAGAACTATCTGACACTGTGTTTATGTGTATGCAATATACATTTGTGATTACATTTCAATATCGGATAATATTATTACTTTTCATTTCATATTTTAGATGCATTGAGACATACAAGACACAACCTAATGATAAATTAGATTCAAATTATTCTCTTATGGGTGCACCATGGACCAATATGTGTCAACAATCTCAAAGCAATAATGCTTTGCAGCATGGTGCCAGCTACTGTAACTGTCTTTAGCTAGAGTAAATATTAATTAAAGTAAGGAGGAAAGGTGTCTGTACTTATATTACAGTGAAAGTGGGGAAGGGGTGGGAGAATGCTGGTCTAGAGTCTAGAGTCTCAGGCAGACAGGTCTTAAAATGGCGGTATACATCTTGTTTAACATGAGTTCAATGAATAAAAATGGCCATGCACGATAAGATCCACTAGTTTGGTGAGGTTGTCAAACAACCAGATCTTAACTCGATATGCCCACCAAAGGCAGGGTGATATTGGGTAAATCCGATCGTTAGGCCCTAGATTATAATGAAGTAAATGGAAGCCAACAGGTCGTAGGATCGTATCGGCTAGCTGATGCTGTCCCCGGTCACAGGAAAAGCCCCACACGAATAGGTCTAAAGGACTGATATCTGCAGCTTTTATCTGCCCGATTATGGCCACTTTATGGCTTGTGATGAACATCCATTTTCTCTATTGTCTAAAAAAAATCTATAGTTTTTGTTACTTTGTGAACTAAACCGGTCAAACAGGGAAATTGGAGCGACTCCATGTTTGGTCCTTGTGAGGTAGATTATATGATTTCCATTATACAACTCCCCTTCCCTTCACCCTCTGTTTTGTTAGCAGGAGTGCATGAGTGATGGTAATCTGATTACGTACCTGACAAGGATCAGAGGAGTAAAGTCAGTTGCATGTTTGAATTTCACCAAGGAGTGACACTGGCACTGAACCAATATGCTTGAATCTCTGAACCGTGCATAAAAGCTTATAATGTTTTTTTACATCCACATATAACCCAACAATAAACTGAATAGCAAAGGCAGCACCTTTTATTAATGGCTAATAAAATAATTCTGAAACTGATACTGAGGCATGATATTCCCTGAATTCGATTTTTATTATGATTTTAAATACGAACAACACATAAACAATACTATACCATCAACCACCTACAATTCAGATTCCTCTTTAGGGGTACTACTAGTGATGAAATAGTAGCTTATATACTATATATGCAGAAGGTCGCTTATTATTGTGTGTTAGCCAACTTTTGAGGCTTAGGTTACATAACCGCTAGGCTGAAGAAAGAAAAAACATCTGAGTTTTTGAAAACGAATATAGTCCTTTTAGAAGTAGAGGTAAAAAAAAAATGGTTAGGCTGAAAAAAGGAACTGGTTCTGACACTTAAAAGATAAATAGTGACTCAGTATTACCGCCTTTCAGTGTTGACCTGAGCACTATCTGCATGGAATTGCAGTGCCATCATACTGGCTCCTTATGAAACATGTGTGAAAAGAACATTATAAGTATGGAGCAATCTCTGTAAAGTTCTGTGTAACACATATATATGTATGTATACAGTATATATAGAGAGAGAGAGAAAGATAGATATATATATATATATATATATATATATATATATATGATAAAGAATGGGCTGTAATATAAATTAGTACACTTTTCATGTTATCCCGTTGAGCTTATATAATTGGATAACTGAAATGTCACTTTTCATAGCTGTATTGATAGGTCAACCACATGTCTTCTGTAGAAATTTGTCATCTCAAAAAATATACAGAAGTAAAATTGTCATAGCTACAGTATAACACTCCCAAAATCTGTGGGATACTTTTACAGTTATGGGGTCCATTATCCAGAAACCCATTATCCAGAAAGCTATGTACTATGGGAAGGCCATCTCCCCTAGACTAGATTTTATTCAAAGAATTCAAACTTTAAGTCCAGTATATACCTGTAAAATACGGCATTTTAGCTCCATTTATGATGTATACCCAACTTATTTAGTATAATGTAGGGAATGATATTCTGAGACAATTTGCAGTTTTCATTTTTTATATTTGTGGTTTTTGAGTTATTTATCTTTTTATTCCACAGTTCTCCAGGTTGCAATTTCAGCAATTTGGTTCAAAGTACCCCAGCAACTGTGCATTGATTTGAATAAGAGGTAGGGGTCCCTCCTTTTACAAGAATCTAATTATATATATATATATATATATGCTCAGCAATAACAATAGATGTGTAACCTTACAGAGCATTTGTTTTTTAGATGGGGTCAGTGACTCCCATTTAAAAGCTGGAAAAAGGCACAAGAAGAAGGCAAATAATTAAAAAACTATAAAAAAGAAAAAACAAAGGTCAATTGAAAAGTTACTTAGAATTAGCCATTCTAGAACATACTAAAAGTTATCTTAAGTGATACTGACACTAAACAAATACTTTTCAAAATATGAATGTACATTAAAGGTTTGTTTTTATAAGTTATTGTTAGTTGAAGTTTCTAAACCTGACTGTTTTGCCAACCTGACTGTCCCTTCTCAGCCTGTCAATATTATGATAGATGTAAAAAAGAGTTTTATTTCTGCTGTCGGTATCTCTTAAAGGGGACCCGTCACCCAAAAAAATTATTCAAAGTCCTATTTCATTATGTTAGTCAAGCAAAATTAACTTTAATTACACTGTATAAATTGTTTGAATCTTGTTTCCATCAGTGCCTAAGGCATAGAGGGTCAGCCCAAATTTGATTGACAGCTCAGATTTTTAAAGGAGTTTTAACAGCTATGAACACTTTCATATTTGAATCTCATGTTTAATTTGAAAAGGACTTTTATTATACAGCTTTTTATGTCTGGGTGACAGGTCCACTTTAAGGTAAACCACCCCTTTAATGTAAAATTGTGAAAATGCCTATTTATGGATTTTTCACAAATTATTTATTTATATATATGATGACATTAGCATGTAAATACCATGAAGGTGCAACCTGAGTGCCAACCTGCTGTTTGACCTAGGCAACAGCCAGACAGAAAGGCAACATTTACTTAGTTTACTGATGTGTCCGTGCTTACTTTATAACTCTCTATCGCTTGAGCAATACAGCAGCTTCACAAGAAAATGTTTGTGAAAAAAAGATATTAAAAATAACAGACAGTTACTATCCCCCCACAAAGAACAATAAAGGTGATTAACATGACAGCTGTACTATAATGTTTTTGTTCTGTGAATCAAGAGTATTGAAAACAGTTCTTTTAAATATTGAAGCTTTTGAAGGAAATGGCAGAAATCAACAGATCCGGCAACTTTATGAAATGGTGGAAATTTGCATTACTCATTGAATGAAATTGTCAAAAGGATCTCAATGCCTAAAGTATAATATTTCATAGAGTTTATTAACTAACAACGGGGCAGGGAGAAAAGTGCAAAAAACAGGTGTAAGTCATCATATTTTTTTACACTGAGCACCTGTCAGCTCCTGTGGCACATGTTTCTGCACTTCCCCTAGAATACAATGCTGCCTGTGCTGGGGCAGGTAAGAATAGGTATGTACTGTAGCTGTTCCCTCTCCCCAACCCTGGGTGGGTGCATGGATCCCTGTGGCAGACAGTAATAATGGTCTTCAGTCTGGGGTCTTCTTAAATGACCCTTCACCTCTCTTAAAGAATAAAACTGAAACTCTATTTTATCTGAAGAAATAGAATACTGGAATAAAAACATTTTATCAAAGGGTGCTTCCATTAACTGCCTTATTAAAATATATTCCAGAAGCTGAAGTAATGAGTCACCGTTTTGCAACCGGAATGTTTTTCCGTGAACTTAGTAGGGGATATGGCAATCACACCTCATTAAAACGAGTTAAGAGGCGAAAATTACAGATTCAAAGAGCAACTATAATGGCATTCATTATTGATTTGCCTGCAATTTAGATCAGTTGGGCCATGCCAATTAACATGTGCAGCTAATTTACTTTAGGCACCCCCTAATAGGATGCTTATTATTAATGAGAACATCTTTTTTAAAATTCTTTGAATGTGTTATTTTGGTCAACATCTATCCTTATTCTTTTCCAAAATATGATTAAGGCCTTCTACTGCTAAATGTTAGTACTTGAGTGATGCTTAATCCATAGCACAAAATAAAAAGATCACATAAACTAATTCTATTACAGAGGATATGCTTGGTAACCTGCAGAAAAAAATATTTACTCATATGTGGGAGAATGGGTGTGATATGAATGTACAGATCTTTTTGGTTGGTGTAAAGTGATGGTACAGTACAGTTCAGGTACAATAATTATGATTTTGGAGTGACACCACTCATCTAGTAAGAGTATAGGTCACAAAGAATAGGGGAATAACCAAAATCACAAACCCATTGCCAAATATAATACTGATGTGTGTGTGTGTTACCAACTAGAAAATACTGATAGATGCAAAAATCCCAATATTAATTATTTCGAATGCTTGTTGCATTGTGAAGTGCTGGGTCTTTCTGAAAGCACATGACTAGGCAAAATGACCTGCACAACAATATTACAACCAAAAAAAATATATTTATCGGTTCAAGAATAAAATATGAAATGATAGAAGGAATTATGTGCAATGTACATAATTTAGTAATAAAAATGAAACCATAAAATCATGACAGAATCCCTTAAGGGCAGAGCAGTTTCAGGGAGATTTAGTCGCCTGGCGACTAATCGCCTTTTCTTCGGGCGACTAATGTCCCCGAAAAGCTTCTCGCCGGCGATTTAGATTCTAACCGGCGGGAAGCTTTTCGGGGAGATTAGTTGCCTGAAGTTTCCTCGTCAGGCAACTTTGGACGACTTGGAAAACAAGTGCCATCCTGTCGGTGATTTCGATTCTAGCCAGCGGGAAGACTTTTCGGGGAGATTAGTCGCCCAAAGAAGAGGCGATTAGTCGACGGTCGATGAAATCTCCCCGAATCTCTCAGTGTGTCTCTGCCCTTAAAGTCACAGTAAGAACACTTACTTTAAAATTGGCAGCTTCCAATGCAAAACAAATTACAACAAAAATATGTAAATTGATCTGTTTTAAAAATAGGAGGAAAAGGTTTCTTAACTTCCTAAGATACCGTATTACTTTTATTTTTTAACTTGAAAATGATCTTCCACTCCAGCAGTAACATTTCAGATTATATGGTTCTGATGAATTCATTGTAATCTAATCTGAAAATTCCTTGGTTCATACTGTAAACACATGCGGCCAGAACCCCAAAGGACTCCAGCTGATACTGAGCAGAAGAGATGTGCCTGAATATATGGTGACCATGAAAATGTATTTTTGATTACTGCATGCTGTTAAGGCACTGAATTCTGTTCATGTACTGTATAATGAAAAACAAAAAGGAAAGCCACTTCTTCTACTTTTTAAACATACTTACTCATTTCCGCCCCATTCACTGGCCAGCACTATTGATAATTAGGCTGTACTGAAACTGATATGTTAATAGTTTTACACAATCCAGGTCAGGTCAGATATTTTTAACCAGAAGTTGCTAATAATAAAGGAAATGACACTTTCCTGTTAAAAGCACAACCTAATGTTTGTAATAAATTATTGTACACAAACATTCTATTATATTATCTATATCTCTCTCCATCTCTCCATACACACACACACATAAATATTATATTTAATAATGTTTTTAATAAACAAATGATGTAGTTGTTGAAACCATGATTCCTTTACAAAAAGCCCTGACACATAAAAATCTGCCAACATTTACAGATTTTTCTGTTTTTTTTACAACTTTTCCTATTTGCGATATTTCAACTTTGACTGAAATTCACCTAGCAAAATCCTATTAGATACATGAGGATGATAAATAATTTCTTTTAAGCATAATAATAGTAATACGATTTAAATATAATTTTAGACTATTTTTTCATTTGTTTATTAATTTTCATAAACTTATTGAAGGAAACTTGTGAAATGAACCAAACTAGTGAATGTTTGACATTGTTTATTTAGGTGGAGTTATTATTAAGGAGAATGTATACAAGGGAAAAAATACTGTATGTGCAGCTGCTTTGCTGAAAAACCCCAGCATAATATAAGCGCTTTGATATTTGTGAGGTAATGTGTGTCTTTCAGTGCTGTATAATTTACATGCTTAATGTCACCCAGTGCATGAAATGTAAAAAGGAAAAATTTAATAGGAATTAAAGCTGCTCTCTGAAAATTGCCAGGCTTTGCTTTAAAGAGCAATTAAAACTATAAATATAAGAGAGATTGATGTGCATGAGGCATATTGTGGTTTTTGAGTTCTGGAAAGCATTGAAACAGAATATGTCTTAGGTTCTTCTGAAAAATTCAGTTATGCTTCCCCAAGTTTGTCTTTGCCATTGGAATCTTGCTGTGTCTTGTGCTGCAGGCATCTGATTGCTAAGAACCAGTCAGCCTCCTTTTGCTTCTTCAAAACAATACGTATGGACAGGAGTAAAACAGAGGGTTTAGTCAAAAATGTGTGTGTGTTTTGTTGATTTGGACTCTAGGGGGGTTACTTATCAAAGTCCAAATTTATCTCAATATTTTCTGCTACAAACTCCAGACTATTTAGCGAAACGCGTCACCGATGGAATAAGCGGAAGCAATTACAGAAATACGCTGTGAGGTCTCAGGAACGCCGCAAACCTCACTGTGCATGTCCGTAATTGCTTCCGCTTACGTCACAGCTGACGTGTTTTGCCAAATAGCCTATTTGACGAAATGCGTCAGTGGTGACGTAAGGGGAAGCAATTACAGACATACACAGTGAGGTCTGAGGAATGCCGCGGACATCTCAACACACACGGTGGGACAGCTGCTTGCAGGGGAGACATGCCACGGACATCCCAACACACACTGCAGGAAAACCGCTCCAAAAAAAACCCGCCACAGACATCCCAGCACATAGTGGGAGAGTATAGTCTGTGAGTATAATCGACTACCAGAAACTGGACTAAACTGTGTGGGTATTCAGGTGAACACAGCGCACAATTCTGATGGTGTTTAAGTATACATTAAGGGGCCGATTTATGAAGGGTCGAATTTTGAGGGTTAATAAACCCTCGAATTCGACCCTCGAAGTAAAATCCATTGAATTCGAAGGATTTTAGCGCAAATACTTAGATCGATAGATTGAATAAAAATTGTTCGATCGAACGATAAAATCCTTCGAATTGAAAGATTCGAAGGATTTTAATCGATCGAACGATTTTTATTCGATCAAAAAAAACTAAAAAAAGTGCTGGGGAAGGTCCCCATAGGCTAACATTGAACCTCGGTAGGTTTAAACTACCGAAGTATGTTTTGAATGGTCGAATAGTAGAACGATTTTTAGTTCGAATCGAAGTCGAAGGTCGTAGTAGCCTATTCGATGGTCGAAGTACCCAAAAAAATACTTCGAAATTCAAAGTTTTTTTCATTCGAATCCTTCACTCGAGCTTAGTAAATGTGCCCCTCAGTATACATAGAACTATTTTCACCTGCACTAAAGGTTTACGGTGGGGAACATTACACTGATAATTGTGTGAATAGAATCAACTTGAGGTGTAATTTTATTAAGAACGCTGCACTATATTTTTCTTGTTTTTTCTCCAATTTCTTTTTGTTGAGGAACGATCATTAGCAATTTTTTTTTGGAACACTTGCATTTATCAGAGGTTGGAGAGAGCCTATCTGTTATTGAACTGGAGAATACACTGGGTTTGGAACTTGACTTTTTTGATTTATATTACATAATTCTGCAAAAGCCCTATTCACTGAATTCAAGTTGAACAATGACTCATTCTGCCCATTTAATTTGTTTTTGAGAGAGCATAGTTTAGAGAAACACCAAAAAAAAACCCACTCTGTGGGATTGATAAACTGATTAATAACTAATAAACACTGTCAGAACTAGCAAAAAAAATATCACAATAAAGGAAAGAGGCAAGTAATCATATAAGGCAAGAGTTATTTTTGTATTTAAAAGTATTTATATGTTAAACTCTCAAGTTTGTATTTTTATATCTGAATAGTTTACTGCAGCTGGGTTTTAAAATGTCATATTGCACGTCACCTTCATAGGTAACGTGCATTTTGGTAATTTGTCTCCCACACATAATAATTCTTCAGCTACTCTATATTCAATTACCCATAATGTAATCCTGAAATGTTTATACCTGAATAGCTTTTCTGTTGTATAAAAATAGAATTTGCACGTTTCTTTATATAGCACTGAATTACAACCGAACGAATATAATTTCAGCGTGATACGTTTAGATGGATTTCTCTGAATCTGGTGCTGGATAGATTTATGCAGTGCAAATGTTAATGAAATGATTGATAGAGTAGACTGGTGGAGCATTTGGGTAATAGACTGAAAGAATGAGAGAATTGATAAATATGCATGTTTTCATCACATCTGAGAAAAGACATCTGCCTGTGCTCAGGCTGTGATCACAATGAAATCTTTGGTGGTTGTATAGGGACCAAGATCCCAATGATTATTCCAATGAGTATTCATAAAACTCACATTAATATCAGCCTCATCTGACATGGCGCATTGTAGATATTCATAGAAATAGACATCACCAAGATTTCTTATTGTGTCCATATATTCCCTTATTCTTAGGGGCACATTTACAAAGCTCGAGTGAAGGATTCGAATTAAAAAAACTTCGAATTTCGAAGTGTTTTTTTGGCTACT
The DNA here is from genome assembly GCF_017654675.1 of Xenopus laevis. Lineage (NCBI taxonomy): Eukaryota > Metazoa > Chordata > Amphibia > Anura > Pipidae > Xenopus > Xenopus laevis. The sequence goes on along the minus strand of NC_054381.1, from coordinate 64,220,529 downwards.
TCGACCATCGAATGGGCTACTTCGACCTTCGACTACTACTACGACTTCGAATCGAACGATTCGAACTAAAAATCGTTCGACTATTCGACCATTCGATAATCGAAGTACTGTCTCTTTAAGAAAAACTTCGACCCCCTAGTTCGGCAGCTAAAAGCTACCGAACTCAATGTTAGCCTATGGGGAAGGTCCCCATAGGCTTGCCTGCGTTTTTTTGATCGAAGGATATTCCTTCGATCGTTGGATTAAAATCCTTCGAATCGTTCGATTCGAAGGATTTAATCGTTCGATCGAACGAATAATCCTTCGATCGTTCGATCGCAGGATTTGCGCTAAATCGTTCGACTTCGATATTCGAAGTCGAACGATTTTAGTTCCTGGTCGAATATCGAGGGTTAATTAACCCTCGATATTCGACCCTTAGTAAATCTGCCCCTTAGTGTTGGTGATGCCATGGACAAAGCCATTTAGTCAACAATATCTTTATATTCTTAATAAACAGAACACACTGTAAGTCTATCTTGTTTTTCAGAGCAAAATGTTACTGTTGAGGTTTTACTTTACACAAGGTATTATTAAATATACAGGTATGGGATCTGTTACCTGGAAACCTATTAGGTTTATTAAGTTAAACCATTTTTTAGTAGATTAGTATAGAGATCCAAATAACAGAAAGATCCCTTATAAAATCCCAGGTCCCAAGCATTCTGGATAACAGGTCCTATACCAGTAAATGTTATATCAAAATGCTTTTGATTAATGGAGTTAAACTTTGTTAAAAAGAGTACAGATGGAAAAAACATTATGCTTTATTTTAGTCCAGGAGCGAAACAATATATTCAACTTCACTTTTTTTTGGTACAGCTATAGGATCTGTTACCCATAATGCTTGTGAGCTGGATACATTAAATAAACCCAATTGGATTGTTTTGCCACCAATATGGATTTATGCAGCTTAGTTACCATTAAGTACAAGATACTAATTTATTATTACATATAAAAAGGAAATCATTCTTAAAAATGAAAATTATTTGCATTAAAAGCACTCTATTGGTGAAGGCCATCCCATAATTCTGAGCTTTCTGGATAACAGTTTTTCAGATAAGGGATCCCATACCTGTGTTATTATACAAGTCAATACCTAACATATAATCACCTTCTACACTCGTTCTTGCCTACTGACATTCAGCGAAAACCGAGAACCCTCTACAGTGTACACTTGGGGGCCAATTCACTAAGGGTCGAGTATCGAGGGTTAATTAACCCTCGATATTCGACTGGGAATTAAAATCCTTCGACTTCGAATATCGAAGTCGAAGCATTTAGCGCAGATAGTACGATCGAACGATTGTTCCTTCGATCGAACGATTAAATCCTTTGAATCGTTCGCTTCCAAGGATTTTAATCCAACGATCGAAGGAATATCCTTCGATCAAAAAAAACTTAGGAAAGCCTATGGGCACCTTCCCCATAGGCTAACATTGAGTTCGGTAGGTTTTAGATGGCGAACTAGGGGGTCGAAGTTTTTTTTAAAGAGACAGTACTTCGATTATCGAATGGTCGAATAGTCGAACGATTTTTAGTTCGAATCCTTCGATTTGAAGTCGTAGTCGAAGGTCAAAGTAGCCCATTCGATGGTCGAAGTAGCCCAAAAAACACTTCGAAATTCGAAGTTTTTTTACTTCGAATCCTTCACTCGAAGTTAGTGAATCGGCCCCCTAGTACCTACTATAACACAACTACTTTTTAATCATGACAGGGCTAATGATAATTTGATATAAATAAAAAAAAGAAAATGAACAGAATATGAATTTAAAAATAATAATCCCACTGTGCAGTAACAACGTTTATTTTATCTTGTAGGCAAGCTTTCTCTATATTTAAAGCCCTTATTGGGATCATCTCTCACAGTTCCATAACTAACAAACATGTTTAATAATATAGTGTAACTCTAGGGGGCACATTTACTAAGGGTCGAATATCGAGGTTTAATTAACCCTCGAATTTGACCCTCAAGGCAAAATCCTACGAATTCGAATATCGAATTCGTAGGATTTACCGCAAATCCTACGATCGAAGGAAAAATCCTTTGATCGAATGATAAAGTCCTTCGAATCGAACTATTTGAGGGATTTTAATCAATCGATCGAAGGATTTTCCTTTGATCAAAAAACCCTTAGAAAACTTATGGGGAAGGTCCCCATAGGCTAACATTGTAGCTCGGTAGGTTTAAAGTGGCGAAGTATGTAGTCAAAGTATTTTTTAAAGAGACAGTACTTCGACTATCGAATGGTTGAATAGTCAAACGATTTTTAGTTCGAATTGTTCGAATCAAAGTCGTAGTCGAAGGTCGTAGTAGCCTATTCGATGGTCGAAGTACCCCAAAAAAAACTTCGAAATTTGAAGTTTTTTTACTTCGAATCCTTCACTTGAGCTTAGTAAATGTGCCCCTAGGTGTCACTTATTTTGACCCTAGACACGAGAGAAAAAGTACACCCTATAGTGCTCAAATAAAAACCATTTATGTCCGGGGGCTGGCTGAAGTATAGGGCTCCATCGGGGCTGTGTCCTTGCATATGTAGACTTTTAGGGGGTGGAAGGCTGGATGCATATGTGCCTCTCCCCTGCCCCTTATGAATACAGCACTGATGAATGCAGACAGCATATTCATGGGGGAAATACATTCCTAAACTCTGTTTTTTAAGGGTTCACCCAAACTTCATAGCCAGCTTTGAGTGCTGCTAATAGTTTATTGGACCCTTCAGTTAACAGTTATTTTAATACATTTGGTGAGAACATGAATATAGAGTAGAATATAGAAGAATATATCAAGTATTAGAGGGTAAAAAACAGGTAGGTAGTGTGTCTAAGCATTTTCAGTTTACTGCAAAACCTGTTTATAAATAGAAATGTCACACGAGTCACATTCAGCGAGTAGGTACAGAGCTTTTTAGCAATTTTGCTCCCACACATTAAAAATCCTCTGCTATTCTTCTTAGTGGATGCATGCTAGCAGGCTGTGAAAGAGTGAGAGGCAGAAAATGCTGCTTACCAGAAAAAGTCAAAGAGGAATTATATTGTTAAACAAATAAATTAGGAAGCTATAGAGATGTTCTAAATCAAGCTCACACTGTATAACATGAAATGACCAATTGACCTTTGTCCAGAAAATGTTACTCCATAAAAAGGGTAGGTCACCATTAAGTTACAATTTAATATGTTATAGAATGTCCTATTCTTAGCAACTTTACAACTGGTTTCATCTTTTTATTGCCTCTCTTTCTATGTAAGACCCTCTTCTATTCATTCAAACCACAGCCTGGTTGCTGAGGTAAATTAAACCAAACAACAAACATACTAACTAAACAAAATAACTTGTAAATGTATAAAATAAAGAATAACTAATTGTCTTAGAATATCTTTGTTGACTGCAAGTGCGATTTGTGCTGCTCCTTAGCCGGCAACTCGTTGTAACAAAGTTTTCCTTAGGCGTAGACAGACAGAAGAGGTAATGTAGTTGCCAAGAGACCGCCTTCCCAACTGTTGCATCCTAGACACTTGCCTGTCTACCCCTAATGGTCCTAGGGGGTTATGTAATAAAAGCCATTAAAGGTACAGTTCAGTATAAAAATAAAAACTGGGTAAATAGGCTGTGCAAAATAAAAAAGGTTTCTGATATAGTTAGTTAGTCAAAAATGCAATCGATAAGGACTGGAGTTAGTCAGTGACTTGAAGGGGGGCCACATGGGACATAACTGTTCAGTGAGTTTGCAATTGATCCTCAGCATTCAGCTCAGATTCAAACGCAACAGTTATGTCCCATGTGGCTCCCCCTCAAGTCACTGATTGGTTGCTGCCAGGTAACCAATTAGTGGAAACCAAGGGAGCTGCAAAACAGGAAGTAGTGTTTTGGCTATTATGTTTGACATCCTGTTAGTCCAGTTTTTATAGATTACATTTTTGGCTAACTAACTATATTGGAAACATTTTTTATTTTGCACAGCCTCTCTGATTATCCAGTTTTTATTTTTATACTGAACAATTTTATACTGAACAATTTAAGTTTGCCCAGGAGCAGTTACCCATAGCAACCAATCAGCAGGTCACATTTATTGGTCACCTGTTTAAAAGCCAAAATCGTACTGGCTGCTCCTGGGCAAACTTAATACCTTTTATTACATATTAGGGCTTGGTGGTGGCGTTAAATTGATTACTTCTGACCCTGGCCTGGCACTCATTCTCACTGAAAAAAAACCCACCACCATCTCCTTCATGTTTGCTGTGGCCCTGGGCTGTATGCATGCACAAAATATATACATTTTTACCTTCCTTACATTTTTACTGTAGTGTGCATGCACACAGCCTTGTCAGACCCAAAGGATTCCTTGGACAGATTAAAATATGGCAGTGTGCTCACTAGAACAATAGAATGCTTTTTTCCAGTGAAAATGACTTAGGGTTCAAATTAAGCCTAAAAAATTGGCACCCCCAAGTGATAAAACCTTTTTTTGTTTTGTTTGGCTTTTGAGAGTCATGTTGCTAGAGTAAAATAGTGAGTAAAGAGGGGTAACCTGGAAGACATGTTAAATACATTAATGAAAGGATGATATTCTACAGGGACACCAGAAAATCATTTCTATAGTGTTGAAGACTACGGATAATAAGAAATGCAGCGTGGGCCAGTGTTTTAAATGGTATTAAACATTATGATATTAATATAACCATAAAAATGGAACTGAAAATGAGAAGTGTATAGTACAATATATGTGTAAGCTGAGTTTATATAGTCGTATAAGTCCATGGGAATTGTCTCTAACAACTTTATTATCCCAGTTTATTAAAACATTTTAGATTTTCAGCCTCATTGAAAATACATGCTTCAATGTGTGAATTTAATTCTATGAAAAAAATGTCTCACATTTGTTTCTCAAATAAGTTAGTTAGAGAGAAAAAACCTACAATCCTAAAAAAATCAAGCGTATTTTTTTTCCTCAACCATGACATTTAGAAAATCAGACTTGTAGTAGCGACTTTAGTTGCTGATTGGTTGACAACTGCACTTTAGCACTTGTTGGTAAATGAGCCCTAAAGGCCGCAATGTACTGAATTTATGACAGGTAGGCAGTGACACAAAAAAGCATTGGTAAGATGTAAGAGTTGGTAAGATGTAATTGGAGAAGCAGATATCTGCAGAGCATGAAATCTGTTTCACAAGGAAAATGAATGTATAAAGAGAACAGCAGCAGCCTCCTTGTGTGACACTAACAAGATGCATTGTAAAGATTGCTTGCAGAGAGAGACCGAAAGAACAGCTAGAAAGTTAGGATGAGAATGTTTCTGAAAGGGCCACTAAACTAAATGTTCTATTGCCTGTGAGAAATAGCTATGCTGAAAATAAACACAACCAATTAGCAACTGTATTAACTGTAAGCCTTACATCAAAAATAGTGCATGAAGCAGTTGCTTATGAGAATGAGACCCACAGTAAAATCAAAGGGATTGCCAGATTGAAGGCATTGTTCAATTACTATTAAAAGATTATGGACCAGATTCAATTCAGTGAGAAAAATGTTTATAACGTGAAAACTCATGGACGAGATTCAATTTGATATTCAATTCATGAATACTTATCTCTCTGTTTATCATATGAGAAAACTGGAACTGAATTTGGAGAAAACATCTTTCTCCTCGAATTGAATCTCGTCCATGAGTTTTCATGTGATAAACCGTGAGATAACTTTTTCTCACTGAATTGAATCTGGTCCAATGTCAGACAAATTTGGTGCCAACGTAGCGTGTGAAAGGGGAACTCCACAAAAACATAACTTGAGCTTTTTGTAAAGTAAAGATAATTTTAAGCAACTTTGCAATATACATCAATTAAAAAATATGTAGACTTTTCATGATTTGTAATGATTTAGAACAGTTCCCTAAGCCTAGCCCCCTGCTCTCCTGCTGATCTGTCTGACTACTTTGCTGAGCTGGCTGACTACTGTTACTTTGTATCAGCAGCCATCTGTCCTTAGACTGCATCCTCCAAACCCCACAATTCTCTGCACATGTGATTTCAATAAGGATAAGTGCAATACCTTTTGGGTTATGTAGTTCCTGCATGCTGTCTGTAAACTGTGGAGAAGTTGTTACAATTTGCAACATCAGTGTTTTAGTCCCTCCTTCCCTGCCAGGATTGTAAATGATGCAGAAAGAGAAGAACTGTTAAACAGTTCTAAGCAAGTTTTCAGCATAGAAAATGACATTTATTCATACTTTTTGAAGAAACGGGTAACTATGATGGGTATATTAGAGGTTTCTGTTTTATTCGGACCTTTTTATCAAATTTTGGTTTGGAAGCCGGAGTTCCCCTTTCGGGTGGAGCAGTTAATACTGCTTAAATTGATTTAGCATTTGACTAACACCTACACTCCAGAACTATAAGGTTTAGGGCTCTTACTGACGAGTGGTTGAAGCTGCGCTCCCTGCGTTCCGTTTTTCTTCGTTCACCCGCAGGGGAGCGCAGGAATAGACGCATTAAGCTTTTTTCAATGGGGCTGTACTCACACAGGCGCGTGTAGGCGCCGAACGCAGGAAAAATGCAGCATGTTGCATCTCAACCTGCGTTCGGCGCCTACACACGCCTGTGTGAGTACAGCCCCATTGAAAAAAGCTTTATGCGTCTATTCCTGCGCTCAGCTTCAACCGCTCGTCAGTAAGAGCCCTTAGTGCTAGACTAAAAGTAAAGGAAAATATATAACTTTGTTCAATGTAAGAGAAGATAGATATGATACAGGATTGTTTGTCTCTGCACATTGGTGTAATGTAATCTAGTAACCCATGTTCATTTTTAAACAGCTGACTAGTAAATACTACCTGCTAATTGGCTATAATGAGTTACTATAAAAATAAACTTAAAACCATTTATTATATTTCCCCCCAATTTTACCCACAGGCATATGACAACATTACAAGCACAAGCCTGTAAGAAATCTCTGACATTATTGCTTTCCACAGTTTCTGCGTTACCATCACTAACAATTTGGAAGGCGATTGTGAAAGTTCCTTAGGCAATTTAGTCTCAAAAGTCTCTCAAAAACCTTTTTTTTTGGGAATAACTCCTATAATTAGTTATGAAAGTATTTTAAGACACAGTCCTTTGCTCATATTTCCAGGCAATGATCAAAGAGTGCAAAGAGCCGCAAAGTCATCTTGCATATTTTACGGCAAAAGCACAACAGATACTGACAGGGATGGATTTAAACTTTTTGCACCCCTATGCTTCTCTGTTGCTTGCACCTCCTCGCCACTCGCACCTCTCCCCCCACCGCTAGCACCCCCTCTCACCCACACCTCTTTCACAGATGACCCACAATTTCACATGTGAACCTTCATTTTACGTGCATCGCCGGTGACCTGCATTTTGGCTCACCAGAGGGGGTCCCAGAAAAAAACATTTTTGCCAGGGTGCCTGGCATGCCAAGTTACACCACTGAACAAACCTAATACAAATAGGTAAGAGAAGTAGCATCTAAATATTATAAGTGACTGTAATAGACTCAAGCTTTAATATACCCCCAGCAAATGCCAGGGTATAAGATCTTCATCTGCAAATTATTACAGATGTTAAATTGTTAAGATTATAAAGGGGTTCTGCACCCAAAAACATTTTTTGCACATTGAAAGAAAATGTAATTCTATGCAACTTTCCAATATACATTCATATTTCTAGTGGTTTTAAGCTTATTTGAAAATGTAATTTCTATTAAAATGAATGTCTGTACTCCTGGCTCTTGAAACAATGTTGCAAGGCAACCTAGACGGTAACCGACTCCTGCTACATTGTTTGAGCCTGAACCAAAGAAAGGGATAAACAAACACTGCTTGAAACTGCAGCCACATTTACAAATAAGGGCAGATTAATCAAAATGTGTGATCAGAGTTTACCCCAGAAAAGTTAATATACATAAACAAATATGCTTTTGATAATCCCATAGGAATTAATAAAAACTGAAAGAATTTTTATGTGGTAAACTCTAATCTCAAATTTTAATAAATCTGCTCCCAAATGTATGCCATTAAAAATGTTTAATGAATGTACTGTGGAAAGCTGCTTAAAATTACATTTTCTTTCATTATGCAAAAAACAAAGGTTTGGGCGAAGAAGAGCTGTAATGCCATAATGTCTTTGTTATATGAAAGTCCTAGATAATTTCATTCCTTGCAGAAATCAGAGAATTGTGTCTAGATCTCTGAACTGTGAAAACTCACAGTTTTAAGCAAAATCTACGTTTGATCATTATTATGCATCAATATAGCACTTTTTATTTAATGTGGGATATATCCAAGATGTCATCATAACTCCAGTCATATTTTAATCTACAGAGTATTTCTACATATAAGTTTCTTTGCTATCTTATAAAGTGATTTGGCCTTGGTAACATGTATGGTACGGTGCAAGAATCCTAGACATGTCACTGCAGGGGCATGCAGAATCATACGCAGTGGGAAAAAAGTATGATAAACAACATACAAAATGTAAAATATATAATTTGTTTTACTTAGCAATAGCAGCACCTTCAAGGGCTCACACTACCACAGGAATGATAGCACAACTATGTTGTAGCAAAACAGCACATGGTGATGGTATGCAACACACTATGGCCACAATCAAGAGTCTCTGTTAACATCAAAAAAGTGAAATGCTCACTCAGTATTGTAGACTTAAATGTAATAACCCACCAGTGAGGCCTGGATTTGTGGAAAGGCCACCTAGGCCCAGGCCTAGGGTAGCAGGATTTAAGGGGGGTGGCTTGTACCCAACCACACCCACATTGGTTCAAAAACACTGGGGATGCGCTGTAGAGACAATGATTTTTTTTAAATTTCCCGTGTGACAATCTCCATTGCTCCAGTCCAGATGATGAAAATTTCCACGAATCCACAAGGGTGACAAACGGCAGTGGGCCTAGGGGCACCGACTATGTAAATCCGGCTTCTGCCACCAGTACAGGCCTCCAAAGCCTGCTGCTTATATAAGGGACTGTCTCCCTAAAAAACAGCTGCACATGCAGGATAGATCATGGAAAAAAATCCTGCTTTTGAATTGCTGCTGGATTTCTTGCCTCAGATTTATTACTGTTAATGGTTGAATGTCAGAAGCAGGACCGTGAAGGGATAGAGCACCCAGATAACATAGATGGAAGGAAGGAGCTTTACGGGAAAATATTTTTAGTTTGTGACTTGTAATATAATTTACAAGCTTTAAACTTAAACTTGCTCCTTTAGTGATGACTTTTAGCCCTTGGCATTTACATATCAGAGTGCCTTCATAATAACAAACAAGTCATTAAATCAAAGGTTAAATGGATATACCTTATTTGCATCTTAATTGCTTTCTCATACAGAAAGCAGCACTAGCACTTGATTTCCCATTCATGATGCTGTTTAAAATATAATTGGAACTCACTGGCTGTTTTTGAAGACTTGATACACATGGCAAAAAAATAGATATCCTAGTTGGTGTCATGTCACTTGCCTCAGATGCAGTGTGCATCAGGTTACTGCCTTGCAATATGCTCCTATGCAAAAGAGGGAATCATGAGGGGCCCTGAAGTACCCCTGAGCCATTCACCAATCTATTAGTTGATCATTTATATGGGAATTTGTTCTATACACCTTGTCTACTAAAAATAAATGTAAACATTAAATAAACCAATTAGACTTGTTTTGCCTGCATTAAGGATTACTGTAATTATAGATCCGTTTTAATCAAGTACAAGATACTGTTTTATTATAACAGAGAAAAATACTTTTCTAAAAATTTGGATGAAATAGAGTCTATGGGTGACAGTCTTCCCATAATTCGGAGCTTTATAGATAACGGATCCCATAGATGTACCTATTATCTGCACTTGCTCCATTTTTTCTAACATTACTGGTCGTAGGCTGACAAATATTCAATATGGCCAACATTCTTACCTCATGAACATACAGTATACTTCTGAAACAACAATAACCATATCCTCTGTTAAATTTGACAAATAATAATTTTCCGTAATATGTAGCAGTCCTTAGCAAGACAGCACAAACATGTAGCATTATTTTTTATCAACATTAATAGCAATTACACATTTAAACACCACTTTACAGTGATTGCTCATGATTCGTATTGGTCCCTGCCCTGTGGAGCTTCCAATCTATAGTCCCTATTCCATTCACTCCAATTTCATCAGGAACCAATAAACCTTGCTCATAAACTCGCACAGACACATATAGAAACATACAAACTTATTGTTGATAGTGCCTGGCAGGAATGAAACCTGGGAACCCAAAGCTGCAAGGAAACCGTGTTAACTTCTGCTCAGCCATGCTGCTTCTTTGCAGCGATACTCACTTCTGAGTTGGGGTACCCAATGCTTTTACTTTCTCTCTGGCTAATCACATTCAGAAGAACATGGAAGCAAAGGGTAGTAGTAACATTCCTATATTAAGGTTAAATTTGCATACAACAGTTCAAAACAATGCTCCATTGTAGTTTGTAGCTGTAGAGGTAGTAATTAACATCAGCCCCCCAAACGCCTGCTCTTGGGCACACAGTATGAACTTTCAGCCAGTTAATTGAGTAGCATGAAGTGCACTCAAGCAGTTGATGAGATTTTGTTTTACACAAGATATATGCCAGTGGTGTAACTAGATATTACTTTTATTATTTTTCAGGCCTCCAAAATGACTAGAGGTTGACTTGTTTTACCAATATTTATTGAAAATGTATATGAATTAGGGCCTCAAGAGGCCACTATACCTCCTGGGCCCCCCTGCAACCGCAGGGTCTGCTTCCTCTGTACTTAGATTCATGATATGTGCATAGCTATAAATACGCCCCTTTCCTAAGGAATGGTAAGTGAAGAAGTTCTTGACTTCTAAAAATAGGAAAAAACTAAGAAAGGGGTGGTATATATGACAAATTATTGAGAAGAGTAGACATATGACACTAAACTGTGACTACACTTTGAAGGTCTTTTCTTAATATTTTATTTGTTTTCATTGTTTTTTTTACTTTAATATCTTGTAAAACACAATTTCAAAGCTGATTTTTGTTGGTGCTAACCTGGACTATAATTGACTATGTTTCCAGCCCTGCATCTCATTGGGTGACATTTGTACCTCCACTGCCTTCATTCATTTCTATTTGTTAATAAAGTGTTCTATGATAACTTACTAGGCATTTACATTTCTTTATGTACATATAAAACTATGATATTAAAAACATATATCTACTGGTTACATGCAAAAGATATAGATACAGACAAGTCAATAAGATACAAAAAGGCAGAAGTGTAAATTAATGCAGAAAAAATAAATACAAAAAACAGCACAGAAATATTACAAGTATGTGATTTCCAGGGTAAGAATTTAAAATCACGTTAAAGATAATGTTAGTTGCTTAGTCCAAGTATGATATTTATTGTTTTTCCCTCAACCCATCTCTATATCATTTCTGGTTGCAGTTAATTTACTGTATATTTGGAGCTTGGTTGTTATAATTGGAGTAATTGTTTCATGCATGGTGTCAGGACAACAGGTCTTCCTTCACAACAGGAACTGAGATAGCTGAGAATATATGTAGGCTGTCCCCAGTAGCTGCCCTTTAGGTGTGCAGAATTGTGGCTATTTATTAATGTGCAATTTGTTGTATTGATGGCACTTCATAAATGGCCGCATGGATATATCAGTAATTTCAGCACTGGGGTGTGTAGGGAGATTTTTGTTATGTGTAAAACTTTTTTCTTTTTGGTTTCAGTTCTGCTATTTCAGAAAAGAGATGAGGATATCTGAGCAGCTAGCGTTATGGAAACCTTTATTCCTATATTTGCACTTCTCATCAAGGTACCAGTGTATTTTATTTAACATTGCTTGTAATTTTGAATTCCTGAATTTAGCTAAAACTTGTACATCTTGGCTCAAACTTTGGCATCTCTCTACCAAACACCGGCTTCTTCAAAAAAGCCACACATTAAGTTAATTGGTTCATAGAGTATCAATTAGCTACAAATGTAAATACTGAATGTAGTGCAGTACTGTCCCCCCCTTAAAGGTCATTCGTTATACTACAGTGATTCCTAGATAGTTCTTACTGCATATTTTTACAAAGCCACCATGAGGGACTTAAATGAGTGTAGATATAGTGGGCCCTGAAAAGCAATATTCAACATTTTCGGTAATTTAAAACACAATATCTAAAATGTACTAAAATAAATGAAAACATCAAAATGTTGTTGTATATCGACATGGATTTATATTGGGTTAGCTGGAATTATTTGCATTATATTTTCTTATCATTACAGAGTAATTTTGAAACAAGCAAAAATGAAAAAATGCCTAGTTTCTGTTTAATATAACCTGTATCTGTACAGATTATGACACAGTGGGCCTGTATTCAAGATGGTGTTGATACAAAATGTTCTGCTAAATCATCTGGGAGTAGGCCACTGTTCAGAACCCTCATAGATAAATGGAACTTACACATTTAAAGTTAAATATATTTTTCTGGTATAATTTAGGTTGGTTGGAATCTATTATATAGGCCACTGCCACCATTAACATAATAAATGGCAAATAAATGTTGTCCCTGTAAATTCTGTTTTAAAATGTACAGAACATTTTCATTTCCAAGCTGTCCTGAGAGAAGCCAACAGTAGCACTGAAATATAAGTAGATTGTAAATGGTAAATGCTGTAAAAATAAAAACATCCAAAAGACAGGTGTTGGCAATGGATATAATTGCTTCAAATAAGGAGTGGTATTGAAGCAGACAGAAGATTATTACACGTACAGTAGATAAATGATATGTTTTAATGTGATCAAGAAAAGGATATTACAGTGCAGTTTTACCATACTCCACTGCACTATTAGCCTGTTTAAAACAAGGAAAATATTTTGTTGAATTAGCAACCTAATATAGGTATGGGAACCCTTATCTGTAAACCAGAAAGCACCTAATTATAAGAAGGCCATCTCCCATAAACTTCATTTTATCCAAATAAATTACATTTTAAAAATGTTCTTTTTCTCTGTCATAATAAAGAAGCATCTTATACTTGATTCAAACTATGATATAATAAATTTTTATTGGAGGTAAAACCAGCCTATCTGGGTTTATTTAATGTTTAAAGGTGATCAGAATTACAGAAAGTAATCTGGAAAACCCCAGGTGCCAAGCATTCTGGATAACAGGTCCTTTACCTTAGTATTAATAATGTCCATGAATGGCAAAAAAATGCAAGTTTGTCCAATAATTTTATTTGTGATTGAAAACATTGAGGTTATGCAATCACATAGACATTCTGACCACTGTAATGCAGGACCTACAGTATGCCCATATATAACCTTGCATTTGATTTCTAATATCTAGGAACAAGAGATTTACACAAATTGATTTGAATATTTTGATGTACATGCCTACAGAAAATAATAAAGGATTTGGTTTAAATGCAAATTTGATAAACATATGGTGTATGTGCTGGATGTAACAAACTATACAGATTAGTAAATTGTTTTATGTCTCTGAGCAAAGCATAGCTCAACACTGTGACATAAAAAATGAATGTAGTTCTCCTAACACATAGGGGTCCGTTTACTAAAGTGCGTTAAAAATATTCGCACAATATATAGACAGAATTTTCGCCAAATATGTTATCGCCAGTTTACTAACCTGCGGTAAATATAAATTTGCGAATTTTCTTGCGCAAGAATAATTGTTCGCCAGTTATCGCATTTGCTGAAAATAACGCTACGTACACATTAACGCATGGTTTACTAAACAGCGAAATGTGCTAAAGACAAAATTAACGCCAGAATATTCGCAAACTTTTACCGCCACATATGAAGTGGCGTAAAAGTATTTTTTCTGCCAGAAAATTCTCAAGGGGCAGGAAATATCCCATAATAATGTTTTTTTTTTACCCATCATTCTTTGCTGACAGGAGAGAGATCTGTAGCTATTGCTGACAGGATGTTTTGGCTTCTGCTTCTATCTGGTACAACAGCAGCAGTTTCAGCTCAGAGTCGTATTATTGGCAGTGGCATCACAGTCCAAGGATTCGTCAGCCTCTACACTTTTTGGTTTCATTGGGATTGGCTACATTAAACTGTGCATTTCTATGAAGCAAAGAGATTGACTGGTATCATTTCCTATGATTCTATTGGCAGAAGAGTTTATATGATGCAGACATGTTTGATTGGTATTACTCTGGTGATGTTGTTGGATGGTCTAATCATCAGTCAATAAAGTTTATAAGTTTTGAAGATGCATTTCTGGCCATAAATGTCACAGTAAAAATTGCCATAATAACCGCCATAAAACAAGACTATTTTATAGCATAAATATTCGCAAAAACGTAATTTTTCGCCAGAAAATTCGCAACTCGCTAAAATTACCGCTAACGTAAGCTGGTTCCTTAACGTAGTTACCGCAAGTGATCGCAATGACTTCTGAGCGCATCGCTGTTTAGTAAACTTAGTCGCTGCGAATATTCTGGCGTAAAAATATTCTCAGCGATAACATGCGGAAACTTAAAGTCAGATTTACCGCACTTTAGTAAACGGACCCCTTAGGGTGTTATTTACTAAACTCCAAATTTATCTTATATTTTATTAAAAAAAAGAAAAACTACGACCAAACTCCCATGCAGATTTTAGCTCATCTATTAATAAAAAAACTCAAATTAATCAGTTTGTGAAAAAACCCAATAAATTTGAACAGTAAAAACCCATATTGTCTGAATTGTTTGGACTTTTCCGAACCGCTTGATTTTTTTACGGTTTCTGAATTTTTGGGATTTTTGAGATAAACTTAGCGCCAACCACAATATCTTCAAATTGAGATTGACCCCTCTCCCATTGCCTTATACAGGACCTCAACAGGTCTGAGATGGCAAATTTTCAGATTCTGTTTTTTTGCAGCATCGGGGTATAATAAATCTTGAAAAATTCAATTTTTTTTCCAAGAAACATTTCAGTTTTTGGCCCGAAAAGTCAGACCAGATGAATTTAAGGTTTAGTAAATAGCCCCCCTTGTGTACCTGTATACCCCATGCAGTCTAAATATTCACTCATTTCTACTTCAGTGCGTCAGAGATTCATTTGTGGAGTTATCCTGTGCATCCTAAATAGTGTGTAAAGGAAATTGTGTTGTACATGTATGAGATCTGTTATCCAGAAAGCTCTGAATTATGGAAAGGCGATCTCCCATGGACTCCAAATCCAAATAATCGAAATTTTTAAAAAAAAGATTTTCTTTTTCTCTGTAATAATAAAACAGAACCTTGTACTTTATCCAAACTGATATATAATTAATTCTGTCTGTTGGGTTTATTTAATGTTTACATGATTTTCTTAAGGTATGAAGATCAAAATTACAGAAAGATCCCTTATCTGGAAAACCCCAGGTCGCAAGCATGTTGGATAACAGGTCCCATACGTATTCTATACGTATTCTGGACTATTTATTTAGGAATTATTTAGGGGAATATGGGGGACATTCCTGCATATGTTAAGAAGACTCGTATTGTAATTGGGGAGGTCCTTTGCTTTGGTGGCGATGAGCTCCTCGTTTTTTATTTCCACTAGTTTTTAGCCCAGAATTTCCTTAAATTAATAATGATCTCTAAAAACTTTAGAGGACCATCTCAGCAAGTGACAAAAGAAGCTGCTGACCAAATGGGTGTCAAGGGGGAAGCAAGGGCATTAAGGTTGCGAGGGAACACTGACACATAGAAATGGGATTGTATATGTTTATATAGGACACTCTGTCCATGTCATTGTCCCCTTGCTAACTTTACATAGAGCTTTGTGTGTAGCAGTCATTTAAACTACCGCAGCTGATAACCTCATGCTATAATAGAATAATTCATATTGCGATCACACATTGTTATTAAAGTCTTTCCTCAAGAGGATGTTTATTTGCTGTCCCATTTGCACAGTGCCATGTTGGTACTTTGTAACCAAAATAACAGTATAACACTTTTGTCTGCACCTTAACAGGACAAGGCAACAATGTTGGATGACCAGGTTACAAGGTGATAACAGTGAGTAGGGAATATCATCCCCACATTTTTGTCACTGTTTCTGTATCCCTCCTGGCAATTCTGTGCCCTAGATATTTACACATTCATATATTTCAGCAGCATTAAGATCAGAGTTTATTTCAAAACTAGGAATGGTACACTATGCTCTCTGAAGAACGTTATCCATATATGATTTCAAATCACTAAAACATTGCATTAGCGTAAAATGAAATGCTTGTGATATTGTATCATATATAAATATGTTTGTGAAAATTAGGAAACTAATGAGTAAATGAAGTAAAGTGTCACTAAACAGCTACAGGTGGACTTTGGGTGCTAAAATATAGCAGCCTACAATTTCTGGGTTTAGGGAATAACACAGAGCCATCAGAACATAATTCTTTTTAAACAATGACAGATGAACACATGAATTGGCAGAATTATAGTCCATATAGAATATGCAATATAACAAGCACACATAGGTCATGCTCTGATTTAAAGCAAGTTGCTACACAACCTGTTCTGTTCAGCAAAGTGAAGCAAAGTGGCATACCTTAGATTCTTGGCTGCTTGTAGAGGCTGGAGAGTGAGGTTGTTCGATACCCCCAAGTTCATCCTCTTTTTCCACAGTATCCTCCATAGTGCTGTTTGGTGGAATCATTTCTGTCTGCTTTCCAGTCAGAGTACACAGTGATATTTTGTGTAAGGATTTTAATTCAAGAGGAAAAAAAGCTGCATCTCATTGGTCCTTTATTGCAAAGCAGCATGCTTCTTTTGTTTAGCTTGAAACCCCTTCATGCTTTCCTTTAAATGCTTGGCCTTTTGTTCTCCACGCTGTCAGTTTGCTTTAAAATATCCTCTCTGTGTACCAGAATTGTTTGTGTAGGTCTCTGCTGCGTGTGGGTGAAGTGTGTTCTCCCTTTATAGTAAAAAAGCCTGGAGGTATGGGACATAGAGCTGTGGCTGTCAGCCTCAGTGACCAGAATAGAAGTGAGCTGAAGCAGAAAGCCTGAGCTGCTTACACATGAGGCATATGAGGGAGGAGCAGCCTAACTAATGCCTAGGATGACTTGCATAGGCATGTGCCACTGTCAGCTATTACTAATGAAGTGTGTATGCACATAAGTTGCACACAACGTTAATTATACATATAGAAACTGCCCTTTCTTTTAAGCCAGCTACACTGAAAAGAAGAATAAAAAAAAAACACGAATAGTTCAAAAGTTGTCCTTTTAGAATGTAGCTGAGCACTGAAAAATAGGGAGAGATAGCAGACAATGGATACACAAATAGACCAAAGAGATGGATAGATATAGGTATATAATAAAGCCAAAACATAGTTAGAAAACAGGCAGACAAATGAGAGCTAAATTGTGAGAGAGACACATGATATGCTGAGAGAGAAATAGATGGACATTATAGATATTGCTAGAAACACAGACAACAGAGAGACATAGATAGATAGATAGATAGATAGATAGATAATAGCTAAATTATCAAATAGACATATGATATACTAATAGAAAGTGTAAGACAGAAAGGGGTTCATTAATAATAAACACTGAGCAAATTTACACCTGGGCAGTAACATATTCAAAAATCTAAGACAGTTACTGATTGGTCCTTATGAGTTACTGCCCATGTGCAAATTTGCCTAGTGTTAATAAATTGTCCCCACAACACTAATAGGTAGGCAGATAGCAGCTACATTGACTAAACTTCATATAATGTCTATAACAATAACTCCAGAAAATGCAGCCTTATCCTAAATCATGAACTTGCAATAACTCATATCTGTACTATACCTACATATTAAATCATACAAAATACCAGAGATTATGAATTTCCTGCTGCTCCCCTTAAGGCTGTTGCCCTGTATATTTGGCATTTATAAGGTATAATGACAGTAATATAAAAACGATGTGCTAAATGAAATTCAGCAATTTGATAAGAGAGAAATCTTGAGCAGTATATCTAGGGGTGGTGGAGAACTAACTTAGGGGAGGTCACATGGCCCTAGATAGATAGAGCAAGAACAATGAATAGTGATGGACTACTTTCTTAAAGAGTATGTTTGTGGATGGATACATACACTGAAGTTGTTACCTAGGATACTGTAGGAAGGGTTGCAGAAATCCATTGCTGTTCTTTGTAAGGGCTCCTCTGTATCTAGTAGGTAAACATTTTCCAGCTTGATCCACAGCTAGTTACAATTGTTTCAATGGGGCTCTGCAACAGTTGATAGAGTAGCCACCTCCAAAATTGTAACACAAACAAACAACCGGAGAGCTTTTTCAAAACTTGGTGTACTTTATTAGAGCACTACATGTTTCAGACCACACGGGTCCTTCCTTGGGTGCATTCTTCTGTACCTACAATAAAAACGCAAGCATAGATATATGCAAATATTGGGTGCTATTGCATTTTATTGAAAAAGGGCACATGGTGTTCTGAAATGTTGACTCAACATTTACCTGCTTCCCACTTTAAGCATACACCAGTACCTGTTTTTTTTTTGTATTTAAGAGGCTGAGTATAACTCGACCAAATTCTTGTTTGAACTGTGGATACTGTATATTGCTGAAAACTTTGACATCGAAGTTTGATGAATAACAGTTTTAGGTATAAACTTATATTTCTTTTTGTTTTTTTAAGAATCTTTATTTTTTTTTAAATTTTATTTTATGGATGATCAGGGGCTAAGTCTAGAACACAGAAGGTGTAGGCAACACTCTATTTAGGGTCTAGCTGCAGCACAGAGGCCTGAAGCCATTCTGCAAGGGTAAAAATGGTTGTACTTTACATAAATGAGCCCTACATTCTCTATAATTTGTTAACACAACCAATGTGTTTTTGCACTTGAAGAGGCCAAATACTACATGTAATTTTATTATATTGGGTATGCACACGCACAAATACTGAAATAGCTTGTTTGTTTATACATTTTAGTCTAACTAAAATTATATTGATATTTCAATCAGCATTTACAATGACTGTATCGGGACTTTAGCTAGAAGTGCTGATCATTTTTATATAAACTAATATTAAAGAATACCACTACCCCTGGTAATCAGAAACCTGGCACTAAGAAGGAATCTCCCTTGAACGTATTTTTGTAGAGAAAATATTTCACTCACACAGCTGTCACTTATCTTAGGGCAGCTGGTAAATGGAAAGCTACAATTATTAGCATTGCCATATTACAAAGCTTCTAATTATTATTTAATCAAAAAAAAAAAAATCTTTTTACCCTTTCACGCAGTACATCATCTCATACAAATTGTGTTATGCAATGGTCCCGCCCACTCTTTTGTTCTGATAAATACATCATCTCACTCTGAGAAATGTATCAGTCTTCTATCATTTTGTTGGCTTGCTCAGTTGTAGTAGGTGTATGTGCTGGCTTATCTGTATAGATTGTTGCTTAAAAATATTGAAACAGATTCTCACAGCAGGTAGTTTGTCCTTGTAATACATTTTATTACAGTTTTCCACACAACATGTTTCAGGGACAGCCCACATTATTATTACACTTGATAAAGGGGGTTGTATATGTAACATGTGCAGAATGGCTTAATGGAATTGACTACAAGGACAAAGTTCCTGTTGTTTGTGTCTGATTGTTTATAACCCAGACAGAGTTTTTTTGTGAAAACGTATGTGGACAGCGTAATTAACTGTGTTAGTTGGTTCTGTAATATCTGTATAGATTGGCTTCACAGCTTTAGGGTGACAGTGACATCAGTAGGCTTGATTTTGCTGAATAATTCTGGTAAGATGTTCCCTTAAAGCTATAGTTGAGGTATATTGTGAAAATATGTGCCAGTTGTTGGCCAGCGCCTTGATGCAGGTTTAACAGAAAGGTTGTGGTTTGGAAATTGGTTGTGTTTTATTGTAGATCTGCAGCAGGATAAGTAGACTACTTACTTTGCAGCTATATTAAATGTTGGCCCTGGTGTGCAGCAGATTGAGCAGAAGACAGGTTGCCAATAGTATAGACCCATCTGAAATTAAAATTGCTGGTCTCCAGATGTGAAAAGGAAAAAGCAATCATTCTTATTACACTTTAAGGTAGGTGAATATTAGAAGGGGCTATTTAAGGGATGTAGCAGTTTTTTTCTTAGGTGAAAACTGCCTATTCTTTGTTTTACAGTGTATCACTGGGCTGGCGGGACAGGAAAACACCCGATGGGCGCCGACCCAGGCCTGTTCACCTACCCGCACCATCCCCTCTCCCGCAACAGCGTCAGGGATGGAATTACATGACAGCAGCAGCACACGTACACACATGATGGAGCAGGAGGAGCAATGCAAGAATGGTCGTGGGAGGATCACAGTTCTGGTGGGTCCCAAATGTCCCCGTCTAAGCCTGTTGTACAAAATTTGGTTTACAAAATGGACACTATGTTATCACAATGTATGTGAGTGCATACTGTAATCTTTTTTGTTCTTGGGTGTTTACAAATAGAAAATTAATAAATTCAAATTATCATATGACATAATGATGCAAGTACAAAGGCATTGAAACTCACAAGCTTAAAGAAGTAGGCAGAAGAGGCACCTGCCTAGGGTGCAATGATGGAGGTGAGCTGGGGAGGTACCTTTTAAAGAGTCTTCTGCCTACCCATAGTCTGGGTTCTTCTGCTGCACATGCATGCACATGGGGGGAGGTGGCTAGCTGTTTTGTCTAAGGCATCTGGTCAGCTTGGTCTGCCCGTGCCTGGTTGCATCAGACTCCGAGTGGATTTCAGAGCAGAAACTTTGCATTATCTACAGGCTGAGAAACAACCTTGTCTGGCTGCAGCCATAGTGCTCTTGCAATTCTGTCTGAGACATGTGTAGCTAAGCCCAAAATCTTCAATCTTCGCATAAATCTGAACCTTGCAACAATTAGGGCCCCATTAACATTTGACTGAGCTTTCGTACTTTAGCACTCCTAAAGGAAACCCCAAGTGAGTTTACTAATCAAGTTGGGTTTTGCAAAGCTGCCTAAAGGTCCCCATACACTGAGAGATCCGCTCCTTTGGCAGTGTCGCCAAACAAGCAGATCTCCCTCCGATATGCCCACCTTGAGGTGGGCAATATCGGGCTGATCCGATCGTGGGCCCTAGGGCCCAACGATCGGATCCTAATGATGCCTAACGGGCGGTCGGATCGCCGGACCGCATCAACGAATAGATGCGGCCGCGATCCGACGGGATTTTTTGTCCCATCCGATGGAGATCTGGCCGACTTTCGGCCAGATCTTGATCGGTGAAGCCCGTCGGGGGGCCCCATACACGGACCAATAAGCTGCCGACACGGTCTGTCGGCAGCTTTTATCGGCCCGTGTATGGCCACCTTAAGTATTTCTTTATTAACAAAGCCTATTCAGACAAACATGAAGATTGCCAAGCTTTTTTGTAATGAAACCCTGCGTAATTAGTAAACTTGTGCAGGGTTTCTTGGTTACCCGATCACAAATGCTCAGGCAAGCAGGAGGTCAGATCGGATTGCATGGCACAGGCATTGGGGACAGAAATGGTACGCAGAGATGCAATCCATTCATATATCATGGTTTCCCTGGCTGTCAAAGCAA
This sequence comes from Xenopus laevis, assembly GCF_017654675.1. NCBI lineage: Eukaryota > Metazoa > Chordata > Amphibia > Anura > Pipidae > Xenopus > Xenopus laevis. The sequence continues at coordinate 64,198,896 of NC_054381.1, read as the reverse complement.
GTAGAGAAAAAATTGCCATCCATTAGCCCTAAGTTTGTGAAATATCCAGAATTTCACAGGTGAAGTGAACCCAGAGAGACTTGTGGATAATTAGTAACCATATTGTCTGTATTGGACCACCACTGTAATTCAATTTTTTCTGTTGTTTGAACGGAAAATAGTGGCAATTTTCAATTAGAAAAGTTAACGCATCAGCTGTGATTTTATCCCTGTCGAGATATTCCCACTTTCGCCAATGGCGTTAATAAATGACCTCTATATTCTTAAAAGAACTCCTGAATCTTTGAAATACTGAAAACCTCATTCTTCTATCATGGCGATATTTTTGACTGTCAATCAGTACAGACTTTACTCCAGTAAGAGCTACTGTAATTATTGATGGGCGAATTTATTCCCATTTCGCTTCGCCGAAAAATTTACAAAAGGGCGAATAATTTGCAGAAAAATCGTGAAATCGGAAAGTTTCATGAAAAAAACATGAAATCAGACGTTTTCACCAAAATTGACACCCGTGTCCAAGCTGGCGTTAAAGTCAATGGGCGTCTAAATAGTGTTGACGCACGCCGATGTTGATGTGAGTGACTTTTAGGACGAGCATCCAAATAATTTTTGATGAAATTTAGCAGGAGATTTATTCTCTGGCGGTGAAACACCCATCACAAACTGTAATGTAATCCCAAACTAAGCAGAGTCTTCCAGTGAAAACTAGTATATCATACTGATTATTGCAACTTTAAAAATATTTACAGTAGATGTTTGTCGACTGTATCTAACAATTTAGGGTAGAGACACATGGTCAGATTCTGAGAAATTAGTTGCCCAGCGACAAATCTCCTCTTCTTCGGGGGGACTAATCTCCCCAAACGGCTAGAATGAAAATCACCGGAGGGTGGCAATTGGAGTACTTCGTTTTCCGAAGTTGCCCGAAGTTTCCTCATGAGGCATGAGTAAATACTGTATTATACTGTCACTATGATTTGAATCTTGCAGACTGTAGCTTTCAATTTAATGATTTGTTTGCCTACTTTCTGTTTCTCTAATACCTCCTCAGCCCACATAAGAACCATCTGCTTCCAGCCTCTGTCACAACAAAAAGTTTAGGATGTGGGAGTAGCCCACATGCTCTGAGTAAACATTCATGTGTAAACCAAACCGGTGCTGCTTCTATACATAAATTAATCTCTCTGCTCTCTGCTTAAAGTTTAATATGATCTACGGGTTTATTAAAAAAACAGGCCAACTTTAAACTGAAACATTTATATGAAAGTTATACAAAATTAGATGGCATACTAAAAATGTAAGTAAAAGCTACTTTTATGTTTATGTCTTCTCATTTTATTTAACTGTTATGATTTTGGACACTGTCTATTTATCTAAACATTTTCAGCTGATTGAGTAAAGGTCTTTACACCAGTTCTTTACACCTTTTCTACTGTACAGAAACTGTCTCATCTTTCTATTGCTATAAAACAGAACTATGAGACTGGATAACTGTAGCCTGTATTTAGTTTTCCAAAAATTTTTAAGGCTGTCTAATGGAAGGTCAGGGTTCAGAAATGGTCTAAGCTAACCATCTCTTGTGCTTTGCATCAGTTTCTCACACTGTATGATATACATTACATTGTTCAGCTTAAAGGGATACTGTCATGGGGAAAAATTTTTTTTTCAAAATGAATCAGTTAATAATGCCAATCCAGCAGAATTCTGCCTTGAAATCCATTTCTCAAAAGAGCAAACAGATTTTTTTATATTCAATTTTGAAATCTGACATGGGGCTAGACATATTGTCAATTTCCTAGCTGCCCCAAGTCATGTGTCTTGTGCTCTGATAAACTTTAATCAGTCTTTACTGCTGTACTGCAAGTTGGAGTGATATCACCCCTCCCTTCCCCCCCCCAGCAGCCAAACAAAAGAACAATGGGAAGGTAACCAGATAACAGCTCCCTAACACAAGATAACAGCTGCCTGGCAGATCTAAGAACAACACTCAATAGTAAAAACCCATGTCCCACTGAGACTCCTTCAGTTACATTGAGAAGGAAAAACAGCAGCCTGCCAGAAAGCATTTCTCTCCTAAAGTGCAGGCACAAGTCACATGACCTGGGGCAGCTTGGAAATTGACAAAATGTCTAGCCCCATGTCAGATTTCAAAATTGAATAAAAAAAATCTGTTTGCTCTTTTGAGAAATGGATTTCAGTGCAGAAGTCTGCTGGAGTAGCACTATTAACTGATGCGTTTTGAAAAAAACATGTTTTCCGATGACAGGATCCCTTTAAAAGAAGAGTGCATGTGCCCTCGGATAATTGCCATTTTAAATAGTAAGGACCGCCCCCTGGCTCACACGCAAACTAAAGACATACATAATAGGTTAAATCAGCCAATGAATGGACAGAACTCTGTCTTTTACTACCGAACCCCTTATTGTTATAGTTACAGCTGCATTATTTACTGTCAGGTGATCTCTGAGGGAGCACAACATGGTGGCTCAAGGTAAAGGTTGTAGAAAGGCAATATTTACCTATATATATGGCAATATTATACCTCCCAACATTTTGGAAGTAAAAAGAGGGACAAAAATGTTTTGCGCACGTCGCGCAGTGAAATTTTTTGACCACGCCCATTTCTGTGGCCACACCCCCTAATTACCATGTTCATTTTACAAAATGTGGCAGGTTATGAAAGTTTCAAAATAATTCTCCTCTATCTAAACTGTTTTTTGTGTCTCAAAATTGTTACAAAGTATCTTATTTGCACCTGTTAGCTGTTCTGTGCTCTCTGCTAAAAGGCAATTAAGATAGAAACTTTGTTTCTTTCTCTGGCTGTTCAGTACAGAGAAAATAGGGACTTTCTAGTACAAATGAGGGGACTGCAGGTTGAGCTGTCAAAAGAGGGATTGTCCCTCCGAAAAAGGGACAGTTGGGAGGTATGCAATATGGTAAGGTTTTTTTATAGGTCAGTTATTATCTGACATTATTGCGTATCTCTTCTGAAAGTATAATTTTGTAATTAACAACCAGTGTTTGAACTTTCTGTGTAGATTCCATAGTGAATAAAATGATGAACACACTACAAACAGGGCAAATCTACATTGATTAATTATTATGGGTTTGGAAAGTTATCTGAAAACCGTTTAACTCTATCAAATGTTGTGTACAATGATAAATATTTGCTGGGCAGCTGCAATCATTTTGTTTGACTTGTTTGTTGTTGCCATTCAGCTACTTACAATACCCCCCCCCTACATTCCTTTTCAACAACATTAATTTCATTTTATTTCTAGGTATGTTGTTAAAATGTACTATACAACTGAATTAATATTGAATTAATAACATGTTTGAACTTTGCCTCGCTGCCTTTGTTTCCAGAATTTCTCTCTAAATCACCATTGTCCTGAATATATGTTCCTTATATGTTAAGGCTGTCTAAGCCTAAGTGTTTTAGTCCATCCTTCCCTGCCAGGAGTTCAAATGATGCAGAAAGAGAAGAACTGTTAACCAGCTCGATTGCAGCATAAAAAATGGCATTTATACAGGCTTTTTGAAGAAACAGGTAACTGTGATGGGTATATTAGGGGTTTCTTTATTATGTGGGCCTTTTTGTAAAATTTTGGTTTGGAAGCCGAGTTCCCCTTTAACTCTTTTTTGATTATTATGGTCATGTTCTTTGATGAATATAGTATTCATTATACTACAATAAATGAACTTTAATTTTTAAAGCATTCGTGATATATCTGTCAAAGTACTATCTGATACCATGTATGCTGGGCTTTCTTAAAATATGAATTTTTGCTACTGACAATATTACTGCAGTATTACGTTAAAACCATTACTATTTCAGTTTCTTTTAAACCATGCCTACAATACAATAGTAGTGGTTGAGTGAACTCGTGATTCACAATATAAATTTGTTTAATTTGAGTTTATTTTGAGATTCATTCCATCTGCTGTAAACTGAATATCACTTGTATAATGGCTTGGTTTGGGCTACAGGCCAAAAATAAAGCACGTCTCTGGTATTTATAATGAATAGTGTGATATCTGGGAAAAAAAAGAATAAAGATGCAACAAATGTGTTAAACAAAGCAGGGAGATAAAGCTATTTTATTTATTCTGTAAAAATAAACTTTATCTGCAAGCCTAAAGTTTAATAATTTTATAACCTATAGGGCATCTAATGGGTTTATTATTATTATAAGAACACTATGATGTTCAATAGGCCTCCTTGATAGGAGATTCAGTATTTTGCATGTATATTATACAATATAAATTATTAAATATGTTTTCTTATAGCTTCGTATAGCAAGTACTCTCACTCTAAAAATGTGTTCCTGTAGATCAGGGCTGTCCATAATATATATTTACTTATATAGGCCCCCAGCCTGCCCATGGACATTGCAGACTTCTTTCTGTGACATTGTTATTTTAATCTCAACTTCTAAAATTGGGCACATTGGGCTCTAGAGGATTATGTTTGGCAATGATCTGTGAAATTCTTTAAAGTGCACAATAAAATTCTTACCACTGTAGGGGTCCACAGGGTTAAGTCCCCCTTTGGTCTCAAAATCCGTCATGGTTGTAAATCCCTTTTGTAGCCAGTTAAGAGTTGGGCCTAAATTGCATTTGGGAAGGCTGGAGTCCTTTTCCCTAGTGAAGTGTGCCCTGGCAAATTCTAGATTTTGGTTAAAAAGTTGGGACAACCAAATTTTTACTTTTCTGCAAGTTATATAACGTTCTATGTGTTTGCTGCAATTGTGTGTATTATTATTATTGTTCCTAGTGAGGCCACCCATAGGTGCTATTCTTGGTTCCCACGAGGTGGAGGCACTGCGTCAAAATTCCAGTATCTTTCATATAGCAGAGGGGATTCAGGCCCTGTATTGGTAGGAAAATTATTTTTATTTAGAGTGTATGTCCTATAATACACGTATCAAGATAGAGTTACACCACTAAACACAGCATTATACTGTAGCTGTTCTGCTTAACCCAACCAATATATTCACACATATCACATGTTTATGGTAATGCAAAACAAGCATATGTAAAATACAATAACAGCTAATCTGATTCTAAGTAAATCTATTATTGACCTATACTGTATAGGCCTCCCATGGTGTTCTCTGTGGATTCAGTTTAATAAATTAGACTAGCGTTTTTTTTTTTCCAGTTAAAATCTTGTTCTTTTTATTATCACTAAGGCTAATCCCCATCCCTATCAGTTTCAGAACCAGAGAAAATGGAGATCTGGGAGCACCTTTGTATATGCATAAATTGCTTACATGAGTTAAAAGAAAAAAAGAAAACGGCTATCATCAATTATTTGATGTAACTGTACTTTAGCCCTCTTTTTTAAAAGATGAAATTCACCTTTGGATGATGTGAACAGCCTGCTTCAGTAAAATTCTTGCTGTTATATGAAACTGTTGACTTCGAATGCTTTTATTCGCTGATAATATGTAGTATTTAATAGTGTAGTAAGTGTAAAGCAACTAAGACTTGTCATGTAAGCTTGAAAATGTTTTTACACCCTTTCAATGTGCTTTTGCAGTATGGAGTGGTAAAATGTTTTTAAAATACCTCTGGAAGTCCAGTCACTTTCCACTACTAGATACTACTCTTCTATTTGGTTTGGTAATGTTTACGTGGATGTCGTAGGAGTCTTCAGTTTGCACCAAATTTACAGTTTAGCCACTGATCTGTACCAAACAGGGCTGCTACACCTCTTAAATATTACTTACAATAAATTCTGCCATCAAGATTTATCAGGGGATCTGTCAAATCAGAATTTATTTTTTACTATTAACATATATTTATAAAAGTACAGTGATATAAATGTGAACTGTGTTTGGAAGCTATGTTTAGAATCCTGCTATAAACTACCATAGAGGCTTTCTATCTCCATGTATTTTTTGTCCTGCCAACCAACTGTGTCAAGGTTAATCTGGTAATGTTAAAATGTGGACATGCATATTTTAAAACTCGGTCTCATTTCCGCCTTTTATTTTTCTGGAGACTAAATGAATGATGAAAATAGTTTTCCCCTAGATATAAAATGGCCTATTTGTAAAGACTGTCTATAAAAAGATATCTATCCTGTTTATAGTAATTCTTTGTATCTCATTAAATTGCTCAAGGACAAAGATAGTTAGCAGGAAAGATGATCTAGGCTCTGCAGAATGAGAAGCACATAGTGGAACCTACTGAATATTATATGACCTTTGTGTAGCCCTTGGAGGGTGTTGTAGTATTTTCAGTGGCCACCATTGTTTATCTGACAGTTTCAGACTGTCTTATATTTGTAGAATAATAAGTATTGAAACATAACACAAAACCTTTTGTTCTGACCACAATTTATGTTCTGATTCATGATATTGCCTTTGGGATATTTTTTATCAGTTGCCTGTAATTGTAACTTCTTAATTGAGAGTGCAGGCAGTTCATCTGACCTTTCTCCATCTCAAGCAACAATGAATAATTCATAAGCCCTCCATTGCAATAGGCGTTATTATTATGGTTGTTAACTTTCATGAAATTGCAGTTCTGAATAACTTAAAAAAAAGGCACCAATATTTATAACAAAACAATTATATAATTCTGATGCTAACAGAATAATAGTAGCAGATGGTCACCTGCATAACCAGGGCCTATAGAAGTGATGGGTTAAATGCAAGATGTAAGTCTACATAGGTGACCCCTAACTATCGAAAAGGTTTATACATTATATTTCTATCTAATTGAAATAATTATACTTTTCATCTGACACATCATTATCTCCATTTACATCCTTAAACTTATCCCAACTCGTGTGGCCCAGAAACAGTATGTAACAGATTTGCAACTTGAGCTGAGGTGAACTATTCCAAGCATATATTCAATGAAGCAGTTTCATAAGTATATTTAGAGAGGAATCTACTCATATAACTTATGTACATCTACAGAGATGTAGGAGGGCCATGAATATGGAGAATCTCATCCTCGGACTGCCCCCACTGTTTTTAGGCGGGCACAGTTTTTGATCCTCAGGCCCGGATTCACAAACTGACCACCCCATGTCTGCTCTGCTCATTGCCCCCTCCCCTGTCGGTGTTGTCCCCTCTTCTTCCCCCTGCTGCTGCGTAACACTGTCCCCTCCCCTTCCTCCTGCCAGATGCCGTCCCCTTCCCCCTGCCAGGCCCCATCCACTTCCTCCTTCCTGTGTGTGCAATCAAGTCTTAATAGTCGGGAAGAGTACTGGAGACCAGTGCCAGATTTCTCCCTGGGCATCCCGAGGCCTCTGGTCCTAGTGCCCGCTATCCGTGCCCATCATTCCCCCCCCCCGTGAGCATGCAAGTGCACACCTCGCCACAAATCTGGGCCTGCTGGAGACTGACATGCGTCTACAGTGCTAGTAGCTAATCTTGATGCGGCTGGGCTCATGCCACCCCTCAAATTCTGCTGCCCTAGGCGTGGGCCTTTGTGGCCTTGCCACAAATCCAGGCCTGCTGATTCTCTACTTTGAATAGATAATGATACTGTTAGCTCTTTTTTACTTTATAAAGGGAATCTATCACATATTATGTAGTTATATTATTTCATTCAATTATATTCCCATGATGAAACCTAAGATCAGTCCTATATGGACCCTGTGCCTCAGCCACAAACCTTAGATTATAAATTCCTAAGGGCAGTAACTTGTAGCACCTATATATTTGGTGTAGAGTGCTTAATTCAAATAGAAACCCTATATAAAATTAAATGGAATTATAAGTAAAAATGCAAATGCCACAGCTTCTTACAAAATAAATAATGTAACTTCACCAAAAAATTTGCGAAACAATGAAAAAATTCGAGAAACACTTTGAAGTCAATGGGCGTCAAATAATTTTGATGCGCGTCAATTCTGATGCTAGTGACAATATTTATATGTGCGACTATTTGTCCAAATGCATTAAAGTCAACGGATGTCCGAATAATTTGATGCCCTACAATTTTTATGATGCACGCCAGTTTCGCAAATTTATTTGCGGGCCGCGAAAAGCAGAAATTCGCCGCTAATCCATGCTTGCCAAATTTATTTTCCCTTCATTGCCCATCACTAAATGTAACCATTAAATAAAATATTCCAAGAATACTCTGTTTTATAATTCAATGAAAAAGCAAGTGAAGTAACAAATGCGCTATATTATATATTTAACTCTAAGGGGCCGATTCACTAACTTCGAGTGAAGGATTCGATGCAAAAAAACTTCGAATTTCGAAGTTTTTTTTGGGCTACTTCGACCATCGAATGGGCTACTTCGACCTTCGACTACGACTTCGAATCGAAGGATTCGAAGTAAAAATCACTCGACTATTCGACCATTCGATAGTCAAAGTACTGTCTCTTTAAAAAAAACTTCGACCCCCTAGTTCAGCATCTAAAAGCTACCGAAGTCAATGTTAGCCTATGGGGAAGGTCCCCATAGGCTTGGCTAACTTTTTTTGATCGAAGGATATTCCTTTGATCGTTGGATTTAAATCCTTCGAATCGTTCGATTCGGAGGATTTAATCGTTCGATCGAAGGAATAATCCTTCGATCGTTCGATCGTACTATCTGCGCTAAATCCTTCGACTTCGATATTCGAAGTCGAAGGATTTTAGTTCCTAGTCGAATATCGAGGGTTAATTAACCCTCGATATTCGAACCTTAGTGAATCGGCCCCTAAATGTAGTGTTACATACACAAAGCTGCCGTTTATAAAAATAATTAAATACTTGGTTACTGTTGGTTTTATATACCAGTGTGTGGCTGCCATTATATAGTGAAAAATAAAATCTAGTAAATATTCAGAGATTCTTAAAGTGAAACTTGAACCATTAAATAAGGAATTCTACTATATTCCCAGTGAAACAACCTTATGCCCCACTGCAGTCCACTAAAAACCGCCTCCACACATGAGTGCAAATGATAGCTCCCTGGAGACAGAAGATGAATCAGAAAGCAAATCACTGGAAATGGCTCATTTTCTTATTTCCCTAAACCCTGCAGTGAGATTCACAGTTCATCTCCACAATGATTACTGTGAATTTTATTGCCATCTCTGTAAGGACTAATTAGCACAATGGGAGATTAAAGTCACACATTTCTGCAAGTTATTTTTGTATCAATAAATTCACTGTTGGACATCTGTGCCCCTTTACTACTGAACAGCACTCCATAGCACAGGAATTTGTGTTTAAAAGTTGTATCCATTCCAGCTTCTGGAATCTAAAAATGATCAGAAATATTTTTCAACAAAACTTCATCTATAGTAAACTGTGTTTCTCTGTGGGAAAATTGCAGTCATTTTCAGATTATTAATGCATAATAACAAGTTAGCTAAATTTTAACTGATATTGTCATCATGATATGCTCATTCAGTGATGGCACATCTTGGAGATCTGCACCATATTCACTTATCAAATCTAACCCATTAAGAGAGAACTAAAGTACCACAAAGAATGACTAGAAATGTTGCACCTTATATTTTGAATTTTAGAGACAACCCAAGGCCCCAACAACCCTGTAGCTGTAAAAGCATGTTCATGCTATCTGGTTTATGACAATGTTGGAGAACACAAACTATAAAATTACCAAACTGTCTTCACCTGTCAGAAGTGGTCGCTAAACAGTAAATTAAATTCACGCATAGGCAAACGTTTCTCATTGCGAATATTTTTTCTGTTACTGACTTTTATCACATTCCTCCATTTATTCTATATTTCTATATTTCACCATTCCAATATACATCAGTACGAGGTAGGGCCTATTGAAACTCTTGCTTTAAAAACTCCCAGCTCTCCATTACAGGCTAAGGGTCCCAGGGACCAATGCCCCACCATAGGTAGAAGCGGGAATCCAGAAGACACATGTACATGGAGGTGAGGAACCCTAGAGCAATACAGTAATTTCTGTATTGACCTAATGGGAAATTGTCAAATCAAAGTGCAGTAAGTATTGGCAAGTGGTAGGAAAAAGGTAAGTCATATTATTCTATTGTGGCTGTTACTCCTCTCCTATCCAGCAGGTATGGTTGACCCCCCCCCCCAAGAATGCAGGCAAAATCTGATGAATAGCTTTGTTCTTCATGAGCTTATGAGAGTCTAGATCCTAGTACAGAAACAATTCCTCTAAATAGTTTTAGACATAGTTGGCTCCTCTGTGAATGAATGGGATTTTATAATTACCAAAAGGTTAAAGAGGTAATTCTGGATGTTCTTGTATTTCAATAATTTGTTTTGCTAATATATACATTATATAAACCCCTCACCCTTATATAAATGCTATACTGGCCACCAGCCTACCAAACTGAATCCAAGTTATAATTTTCATATGAACAAATCCCTTCAAAACTGCATAAATGTGGGAAAACATTCACCTTTAGCTGTAGTACTTTAAAGTGACAGCTTTCATGCTTCGTATTCCATTCAACTGAATACTAAGGATTTGGTTCAATCTGAATCCTACAAAAAGGCTGGGATTTGGACAAATCTTTAATTTTTACATTCCTAGAAACAACGTCAGACTAGGGGTCTGGGGCCCACCGAGATTGCCTCCTCAGGAGCCCCATGCCACCTTGGCCCAACCACAACCCCCCTACCCCACCCCAGACGCAACCCCCCTCCACCACCCCCTCTGCTTCTACCATGTTTTTTCTTCTTTCACCCACAGTCAGGGCTAGTGGGGGAGGTAGCAGCACCCAGAGTCTTGGGTAGGGAGCAGGTCAGGGTCGATGTGCCCCATTGGGGTTTTCCCAGTGTCCTGCTGGCCAAGTCCGACCCTGTTTTACTATCATAAATATGTTTAAAATATGTCAAAATTTGTGTAAAATAAATGGTGTATTCATGAGTTATGAAACTATGTAGTCAGAGTATGGAAATAATTAGCAATCCATGACAATTATTAGCTGTCTATTTTTTTTATGCTAGGTTATCTAAAATGACACCATCATTTCATACCATGTTAGAGCTAACCTAATTGGAATGAAAAGGACACGTTTACATGGGCGCATTTTCATTAAGGCTTGGGGAGGCTAATCCTCCCCAAACCTGCCTGACACAGGAAAAAAAAGACAAACAAAATGGCATTTATATCTCCCTTACTACTGGAGCAGTCTGTCTTGAGTTGGTATGGGGAATACTAATAACAGCCTATATGTCAGATGGGGCGTGTCTGCATATTTAAACATTCACAACAAAGATCAACTACCTGTATATTTTCTTTATCTGCTACAGCTTTGGTGCATTGCTTTAAGTTTAAGTCCCGGTGCAGCTGCTATTAATAGGATTGGCTGTAGAATGAAACTTGCACCTCCTTCCAGCCAATCCAGTTTCTGCTCCATGCTCTGGCCCTTAAACTTTGTTGGCAAGTGCAGTAGCCATGAATAGTGTCCAGGCATGCAGTAACTAACATTCCCCAATGGTTCTGGCCCTATGAGTGTTATAACCTAATGGCTGCCATCAGCACCCACCCCCTGCTATCTTACACAGCCTTTACACCAGCAGGTCAGTGAACATGATTTTTATTTGTGAACATAGAACATAATGGGGGGAAATGAGTCATGGTGGGATAGAACAGATAAATATGAAAGTGCAGAAAAAAAGTGTTACAGAAGAAGAAGAACTTGGATCAGAGTAGGAGAAGGAAGCTGAAACACTGAAAGTTAGAGCACATAAATGCGAAAGTGGAGGAAAGCAGGAGAAAGACACAGCAATAAAAAGCAAATAACAAAAAACCAGAAAGAAAGGAGAACAAAATGGAATGTGTGTGTGTGGAGTTCCAAATTGTTTAACATTCAGTATGATATGGTTGTGGGCCCGTTCCCAACAGTGCCTGTGTTGGTAGCAGATTAGACTGTGCCTAATCTGACAGCATTGTGCTTGGGTCATGTACTTGGGGTATTAGTGCCCACTACTAGTCACAGTATGTACTTGGGCTGCCAAAATCCACTGTCTTTCACTTTATTAACATGCTTGTGGTGCCAAAATCTAGTGCCCTAAGTGTATAATATACTTGGGGTACCAGTACCCACTTATTATTATTATTTTAAATTATTACTATGTTTAATGTGCTCCGGCCAGTACTCACTTATTCTATACAGAGTAATTTAACCCTGACCTCAAAACTAAAGTAAAAAGTAAAGTTCATTTACTAGGAGTCTATATTTCCAAGTTCCATCATTTTATACTTCCGCAGGATTAAAAATCAGCTTTAATGCAATAGCACACGGGACATTTTGTTGCAGATGGTAATTCGGAGCAATGGCTGCAGACAAAATATCCCTAGTTTCCTTCCCACCAGCAGTAATGGGACTTGTGATGGGAAAACATACACATCACTAAATTAGCCCGAAGTATGTTTCCCACCATTAATTAACATTACTGCCAGTGGAACGGAAACTTGGTTTGACTGCACTGGTTTGCTATGGCCAATGAATTGTCTTGTGTACCATAGCCTGTGTGTCCCCACCTTTAGCCTCCCCAAACACAAATATCACTCTCCGCCTATGCACATTTAGATGGAGAAGTAGAATGCAAAAGAGGTATAAAAAGCAGCTGGGCACAATGCCAGTTTCTACATAACCTTTTTTACTTTACTGCCCATTTTCACACTAATATTTTAAACACATAAACCAAAATGCATTACAAAGCGTTAGAACTACATGTGATCTGAAGCATTGTATCATCATGTCGAAGTAGAGATGCATGGTCAATATCAACGCAGGTCTTTTTTTAAATACCTACAGTAGCTTTATAAATATGCACCTAAGACAGCAGCCTAAGCTGTTTTAGTTTATTACTTTGAATTAGCACTGCCTTCACAGTTAACATTCACACAATGTGGTTTAAATAAATGTCATGACAGGCAGAGTAAACTATCTTCTCTAGCTGACACACTATTTTAGCTTTCTGTTGGTCGCCTCTGCGGATACAACTGAACACATACTATACGGATACAACTGAACACATACTATAGTTCCTTGAGTTGTAGCTCTTCTACGAGTGGGCCTTATCTATTAGTAGCTACTACTTGGTTGGTTGGTTGATTGATAAACAGTGTGTACACTTACTACATCTATTAAGATACACATAGGGGTGCTCCTGGCAATTCTGCCATGCTGGAAGAGCAATATTTCCGGTTACAAAACACAGTCTCCATTGGGGTAAATATGCAGTACAAAATATCCTTATCTAGCATATTTGTCCTTGTTTATGCTGATTATAGCATTATACTATATCTAGAAGCAGACCTGTTTCCTCTTTCTCTCTCCATGGTTATTGTCACAAATAGTACAGTATTTGCTATGTTCTTCTGCCTTGGGTCTTTCTACAGGTGGCAAAAATATCTATGAAAAAAAGATACCAGAAGAGCAGTCAAGAAGGAGACTAGACTGGCTGGTCAGCAAGAAAATCACAAACAAATTCAATTTAAGATCACAAGCAACATCAGGGTTCAGAGCATTCAGTCAAGGTAGATTGTGTTTGTTGGGGTAATTTTCTTTGAAAAAAAAGATGTTAACAAGGGGACATTATTATGTTTACAAGTACGTTAGAGGGCATTATAGCCAAAAAGCGGGGGATCTTTTTTTTCCCATAAAAAGGATGAATGCATCACAGGCCCCAATTTAGACTAGAGGAACAGAACTTTCATTTGAAGCAGCATAGGTGGTTCCTCACTGTGAGGGCTGGGAGATCATAAAATACCCTACTGGGCAATAATGTGAGCATGATGTGTGCATATGCTATTAATGTCTTGGATGACTTATTGATAGTGATGGGCGAATTTCTCCCGTTTTGTTGAAAAATTCATGAATTTCCCGTAAAATTCACGAAACGGCGACAAATTAGTGAGACACGAATTTTGATACTAATTAAAAGACATAGCTCTGTCCATTTATTTGCTAATGTAAATTGTACAATCCTGGTGGTAATATTATTATCGGGAATGCTTTCCGGATAAGTGGTCCTTCCATAATTTAGATCACCATACCTTCGGCCCTTGTTTTTTTTATGGTCATGGAACTCTTCGGTAACTAACAATATCCTTATATTTTACAAAATTGGTACTTTATTCACTATATATTTTACTTTTATAAATTGTACAGTGCTGTGCGTCCTGTACAGTACTTTACAAAAAAATTATATACATACATACATACATATATAGTGTTCATACATAAAGAAATCATTGGAAAAAAATAATTATTTGTTTAAAATATATTCTATGGGAGATGCCCTTCCCATAATTCCGATGATTCTGCATAACAGGTTTCCACAAGTGATCCCATACCTATACTAAAAAAGTATAAAGACATTGTGTGCATTAAGCTACTAAAAAGCTCTCCCCTTGAAATAAAACAGGGATTGTTTGTCCATATATTGCAATAAATTCAAGTCGTCAACTACATCAAATTTGTTTGAGGACACAAGGCCATATATGGAGAAACAACCCCTGTTTATTTTTTTAAAGCGGATTCCATTTTTAGTAGCCTAATGTACAAAATTCATTAATATCCTAAATATATTGATATGGATGAATACAGAGGATCTCTGGTCTGTATAAACTTTGCGGTCACAGCCTCATTGCACCCCCCCAATGGTTTAAAAGGTTTAATGGTGAGCACAACTTTCACTTTTTTGCTATAGTTAATACAGGAGCTGTGGCTGGCTCCCTGCTGTGGGTCTTATTATTCCCAACTTCCCAACAACGACAGTTGATTCCTGATTTGTTTACAGAGAAGGGCATTTTTTAGTTGCTTAATACACATAATGTCTTATTTTCCTTAATATATTGAACGGGGGTATGAAGAGAATCTATACCAAATTCCTAGTCAGTGGATATACAAAGGGAGTGGGTCAGGGTGGTGTACATGTATGATTAGGAAACCCTGAGAAAGAGAATGTCAGCATCAACACTATTACCTTTTATGAGACAGACCAGAAGTAATAACAAATTGATATTTGCTGTATCTATTACTGATCAAGTACAGTTAAAAATAAAACCCTCATATGTTTTAAGGACAGTTATTCCTTAAGGGTCATTTGCCCAAACATAAGAAAGGGCATTTAAAAAAATCAGCCTATAACCCAATGCACATTGCCTTTTGTTTATATTTCTAAGCAATATATGATGGATTGCTTTAAGTAAAGCATCTGTTTATATGGAACATGGAACAGTGTATTCAAGTATCATAGTTGTGCCCTTAAGTCAACATTTGAACGTTAACATAAGGTAGTAGCAGATGCCATTGCCTTTGACAAGGTTACTGAAAGAATATTATGTCCTTTTAAAGGATTATGGTATCCCTGATTAAATGTGGGGACATGAGAATATTTTTTTGGTTTTTTTAACCACGTAAATTAGTAAACATGAAAAATTGTGATTCCATTTGATATCTGCTGCTGAATAGATTCAGAAGAAGAAGGCAAATAATTAAAAAAATATGCAAAATAAAAAATACAGACTAATTGAAACATTGCTAAGAACTGGCCATTCTATAGCATACTAAAATTTTACTTAAAGGGATTGTCATGATTTTTATGGAGTTGTTTTTATTTCTAAATTACACTGTTTACACTGCAAATAATTCACTCTACCATATAAAATTTAATTCCTGGACCAATAAGTGTAATTTTGTTTAATTCTAATATTGGTGTGTAGGCAGCCACCTCAGGTCATTTTGCCTGGCCATGTGCTTTCAGAAAGAGCCAGTGCTGCACTATGGAACTGCTTTCTAGCAGGCTATTGTTTCTCCTACTCAATGTAACTGAAGTTGTCGTTGTGGGACCTGGATTTTAACTATTGAGTGCTGTTCTCCCAGGGAGCTGTTATCTGGTTACCTTCCCATTGTTCTGTTGTTAGGCTGCTGTGGAGGGGGGGGGGGTACAGCAGTAAAGAGTGACTGAAGTTTATTAGAGCACAAGTCACATGATTGGGGGCTCCTGGTAAACTGACAATACATCTAGCCCTATGTCAGATTTCAAAATTATAAAAAATCAGTTTGCTCTTTTGGATTTTAGTGTAGAAGTCTGCTGGAGCAGCACTATTTACTGATGAGTTTTGAAAAAAAACGTTTCTTTTTTTAGCTTTGTATTTGGCACAGTATTGTACAAAAGTATGTGGGGCAGGTTCACATATTTTGTGCAAATCGGTTCTGTAATTCTGCACAATCAGCTATTAGGGGTATGAAATATAGCACTTATACTTTACAAATACTGGATACAAGTGTTGTGGGATTGTTGGTTATCTTTGTTTCTAAGTCTGTATCCCGATGCATTTAGATGAGTTTAAGGGTCATTTGTGAATGCAAGGGAAAGTTATGCCATTCACTCACAATTTGTTTTAAAAGCACTTCTCCTGCTTCTGCTGCTTACTTCCAGTTTTCCACCAATTTTCCGCGCATGAATACCACAGCCACTAGTTTGCAGAATTGGCAATGACGTTGAAGTTTTGGGGAAAAATGTTGCTTTGTGGGTTAAACACATTTATTTTGCTCCAATACTTAGTGCTTTGCCCATGGCTCTCATGGCTCTTGTTTTATAACACTGAAATGCAGAGCACAAAAGAAGTATTCATCAGTTTTGCAGTATCATGTGTATTAAGCATGTACAGTATTCTGTATAATGTTTATTGTTTTAACACATTTTAGTGGTGTGTGATTACCTTTGGCTGCTGCTGGCTTATTTGTTCAGACTGGGCTAGACAAGACTAATATTTATCATTTTACCTTGATTCATGGCTTGCTTTCTTAATGCTTTTTTCACAATCCTCCTCTATCTTGTTGCAGCTATTCATTTGACTGTCACCATTTGCCATAATAAATTGCACATTCAGCATTGTCAGAGCTGTGCTTGGAATACCAAAGTTGACAGCAGTGTAAAATGGTAACAAAAGACCATTTAGTAAAATTGTTTATCATGATAACGGTGTGGATAAAGAAGCAGACTTGTTTTGCAGAAGCTTCTCTGCAGATGTGTGCCTTCATACACAACATGTTTCAGGGTTGACCCCCTTTATCACTTGATCTCATTAAAATAAGAAACTTTCTAAACATAATCAAATGTACTGTATATGAAATAATCAAATTACTCTTTATGCTTCCCCTCTGAGCAACCTTTCTCTCTTCATGCAGTAGGTGGAGTCAGTTTTTGATTGACAGTTCGGTCTAATAAATCCTTTGGGGGGGGGGGTTGAACCCTTAACCTCGGTGCTCACTCTTTAAAAATAACCAGCTCTGATGGAAATTATGTTTGCCAGATTCTTTTATTTTATTAGCAGGTATATTTAAACACCTCAGGAAACATTGATGCCCTCAGCAGAAGCTTCCTCCTGGTGTGGGTAGGATAGCACTAGTGATGTGCCTTTTTTTGAGAATAGATTGATTTAGCCGCTACCTTCAATTGTCAAAAAAAAAGGCTTCCCTCCAAAAAAACTGTTTGTTTGTTTTTTTAAATGCCCCATTTGATGTTTCTGAAATCATATCTCCTAAATCTGAACCTCAGGATGTAATAAATATGTCCCTTACACATGTCCACCCCTATTAAAATTAGAAACACAAATGTAAAATTCTTTCCATTTTTATTAAACTTAAAGGAAAACTTTACCCCCAAAATTAATACTTAAAGGGATACTGTCATGGGAATTTTTTTTTTTTTTCAAAATGAATCAGTTAATAGTGCTGCTCCAGAATTCTGCACTGAAATCCATTTCTTAAAAGAGCAAACAGATTTTTTATATTCAATTTTGAAATCTGACATGGAGCTAGAAATATTGTCAATTTCCCAGCTGCCCCAAGTCATGTGACTTGTGCTCTGATAAACTTCAATCACTCTTTACTGCTGTACTGCAAGTTGGAGTGATATCACCCCCCTCCCTTTTCCCCGCCAGCAGCCAAACAAAAGAACAATGGGAAGGTAACCAGATAGCAGCTCCCCAATACAAGATAACAGCTGCCTGGTAGATCTAAGAACAACACTCAATAGTAAATACCCATGTCTCACTGAGACACATTCAGTTACATTGAGAAGGAAAAACAGCAGCCTGCCAGAAAGCATTTCTCTCCTAAAGTGCAGGCACAAGTCACATGACCAGGGGCAGCTGGGAAATTGACAAAATGGCTAGCCCCATGTCAGATTTCAAAATTGAATATAAAAAAATCTGTTTGCTCTTTTGAGAAATGAATTTCAGTGCAGAATTCTGCTGGAGTAGCACTATTAACTGATGCGTTTTGAAAAAAACATGTTTTCCGATGACAGGATCCCTTTAAGCAACAGAAAGTTTATATCAAATTAAGTGGTATATTAAAGAATCTTACCAAACTGGAATATATATATTAAAGTAAATATTGGCCTTTTACATCTCTTGCCTTGAACCACCATTTCGTGATGGTCTGTGTGTTGCCTCAGAGATCACCTGACCAGAAATACTGCAACTCTGAGGGGCCCATTTACTAAGGGTCGAAGTGAATTTTCGAATTCAAAAACGTTGAATTTCGAGGTAATTTTTGGGTACTTCGACCATCGAATAGGCCAAAATTAGATTCGAATTGAAAAAACTTCAAATTCAAAAATCAAAGTACTGTCTCTTTAAAAAACTTCGACTTCAACACTTCGCCACCTGAAACCTGCCGAATTGCTGTTTAGCCTATGGGGGACCTCCTATAAGTTTTGGCTAAGTTTTGAGTAGTCAAAGTATTTTTTTGCAAAATCGTTCGAATAGTTTTCAATCGAAAAAAATACTTCGACTATCGAAGTATCAAATTCGATGGTCGAATTTCGAAGTTTTTAAACTCGACCCTTAGTAAATGTGCCCCTAACTGTAACAGGAAGAAGTGTGGAAGCAAAAGACACAACTCTGTCTGTTAATTGGCTCATGTGACCTAACATGTATGGTTTGTTTGGTATGTTTGTGTGCACTGTGAATCGTATGATCCCAGGGGGCGGCCCTTATTTTTTAAAATGGCAATTTTCTATTTATGATTACCCAATGGCACATACTACTAGAATAGTATATTATTATGATAATGGTTCATTTACATGAAGCATGGTTTTACATATGAGCTGTTTTATGCAATATCTTTTAATAGAGACCTACATTGCTTGGAGGGTATAGTTTTCCTTTATGCATAATTCCTAATATTCTTACATTTCCTATTAGTTACACCAGTCACTTCCAGCAAGTCCTTATTTACTTTAATGTCCAGGAGGCCAAATGATCAGTTCACCAAGATTTGGCCCTGTACATGGCTTCTTAATTGAACAAAGATCCCCACTCGTTTGTTGAGGTCATCAAACGTGTATCTAAAGGTGTATGGCCATCTTTAGTCTGGCTCTCACTAGTGGATTATCTACAAATTTTCACAATATAATTTTACTAATAATCTGTAACTTATGCCTGTCCAAAAAACTTTGTACCATTTCCTTTTTAATCTAAAAAACATCCATATGGACAAACTGTTTAACCAGGCATGAATGCATATTTAAAGGAGAACAAAAGTACTGTATTTCTATCTCGGCAACCTCTAGAGGCCTCCAAAACAGTGCCTTCCTTTTGTTCTTCCATACCCCGAAGGTCAGCAATGATTGAACACATGCTTTCAAACACTTGCTGTTAAATGTGATTCTGTAATGCATGATCTTGCAATTTGTTTTATAAAATGTGAGATACGTGTAGGTATAAGAGAAAGGTTAGAGGACTGTGTCACTTCTCTGCGTAATATGTGTAATGTACATCATATCTTGCCTATAACCCATCCATAATATAACATTTCATTGCATATTGAACAACATATGATTTAGCTCATTACCTTCCAATGATTCCTAAATAGAGTTTTTAAGCCTCATTTACACACACATTTTCTTTCCATAATTCTAGCATAATTGCAGTCACATGCTAAGTTGTGTCCATTGCAATATGTGCAAGATACACTAATATGAATACAAATGTCCATTTGGCAAATCCTTTACAAGTTGAGATGGATGCAGTTTCCGCAAGATTTGTTTTAGACTGGCCTTAATAAAGCATCGTTTTATTAATGGCATTAGCAGCCAATATGCTTGATGCATTAGCAGAGCCTTTCGATACAATTCCCTTGTTTAATGCATGAATAATGTGTAATTTATCAGAACATGAGTGCAATTGCCACATGTTGTTACAAGCAAGTGCCTTTGTGTCAGTTCATGCTCAATTGTTCATCCCTTTTAGTGCTTTGCCCTTGTGTTTGTGATTGTAATTGAGACTTTTCAGCATTTTTTTCCTATTGTGTAATTTGGAAAACGTTTAAGGTAATAGCACACCGCATATTTCTGGGTGTTTTGTCTACTACACTCCTACACCATTTCCAACTCGGCAGGTGGCAATACCCATTTCCATTTCAAAAACAATTGTGGGAGCACTGGAGGGTCAGAAGACAGACACTGACTGAAATTCATTGTTTTAGAAATAATTAACTGCAATTAAAAGAGGCCATAGACGTCTGTTTAATTTCGCTCTGCCCTAGATTTCAGCCATCATTGTAAAGAACGGATATAAAACATTGCCTCTTTGTTCCATTGAAAATAGACTTTTTTCTCCCATTAACTGTCTTTTATTGAGATATATATATATATATATATATATATATATATATATTCTTTTTCACCCTATGGGTTAGGAAAGACACACATTGGTGCATATCACTGCACACAAAAAAGTAATTGCTTTTCCTCAGGTAACATTCATTCTGAAAGTAGAACACATTAATAGTGTGTCACAGGGAGAAAAGAGGGCAGCTCTGTAGTGCATTTTATTTTGGTACTTAATCCAGCCATCAGGGAATGGCTGAAAATTAAAAGTAGCATTAGTAAGTATGTTATTCTCGTGTTCCTGTTCTGTGCTCTATTTTAAGCCAAGCATTTGCTTTGGTGCTAAGTGAAACTTTCACCACTTCATTGCTTACACTTTAACATTACAAAAAATATATGTTAGCAATGTCTTTTTTTTTTTCGTGTGAACTAGATACGGTACAACAGTAGACTGGATACAAAGGAAAAATCCCATAAATAATGTATTGCCCTGTACAACTTTAATAGGATGCCAGACAAAGACTTCTGTACAACCCTATGCCGGAATAGAGTAAGGGCAAAGGGCAGGAGCAAATGGTATATTTTTTAGTCCTAACATAACGTGCCTTATTACAGTTTGCTTCCATTATACCAGGAATGAGCATAACTGTATCAGATACATGAACATTAGAATGTTTTTTTTTTTAGTAGAACTGCAGCCTGAATACCTAGTTAATGGCAAAATGAAACAGTCAAACCGTTGCAGATATGAGTTGCACACTCATCTTTTTCCATCATCTTTAAAATCATATTTAAACTAAAACCTATAAAGGTGTTAATTAGGATTTACAGATAATGCAAATAATTGCATGGACACCTGTGATCTAGCTGTAGCTAAAGTTAAATGGGAAGTTCTCAGGTTTTTTGCACAATGAAAGGAAATGTAGTTCTAAACCAGTAGTTCTAAACCATTTTCCAAAGTTATTAAAACTGTTTAATCATTTTACAGTTATTTGCCAATGTAATTGCAACTGAATGCAGTTTCTCTCTGTTCTTTGCTACTGCCTTCTAAATTTGCCTGACTGCAGAAATTAATTCCACAATGCCTTGCATGTTTCTGTTATTCTTCCCCTTCGCATGTCTGTTAATCACAGAAAATGCAAGACATTCTGGGAATCTGAGTTTTGGTTGGAGGAGAGTTAATTGCTGCAGATCAAATTGAATCTGGCCCAATGGAGTTGTCAATTACAGACATATGAATTGTATTTATTAACACTGGAAACAAACATAACCAGTGATGTTACCTATAGCAATCAATCAGATCTTTGCTTTTGTTTTCTAACTTGTAGGTAGGTGGCTGTTTAAATCTTATTGCTGATTGGTTGCTATAAGCATAATCAGCGGTGATTTTTGTCTCCAATGTTAATAAATATGCTCCGTACCGTACTGCTTTCAGCTGCAATTGCATTTATAGAAAGGATCATTTGTAACTGCAAGTGCATGGTCATACATGGCCATGTTTTTTGCCCTTATTGCAGCTTTTTTCATATTTGTGGCTGCACAGCGAGTTACAGCTGGTGCAATTGTGTCTAAAATGAACATGTTTGTGATTGTGTGATAGCAAATGGGTGCAAGCTGCAACTAACTTTTACAGATTTTCAAAATGATGTTTGTGCAATTCTTTTGGTGCAAGCCTGCTGTGCTTATTAACGGACTGTAGATACCCTGAAATTACTGGCAAATTAAAGGCAATGATAGCTCCACGGTTCAATAGCATCAATATGTGTATTTACATGGGATTTAACGCAAGAGGCAAGACAGACTTAAGGACCATTGGTGCAACTATATAGAAGTGCAAAACAATACTTTTTATTCTTATTTGTAGCTGGTTTTACCTCTTATATCTCTCTGCCGACCATTTATGAGACTTACATGTGAGGGCCTATTTATCAAAGGTCAGAATTTAGAGGCTTTTGAAACCACAACTAAACTCACAAACTCTAAAACTACGGATGTCATGAGATTTATTAAAAAATCCAAATAAAAAATTTTGAACAGAAAATTTACGCTCAACGATACACTAAAAAAATACGTAGAAAACCTTAAAAAATTCTAGTTTTTCAAACAATTCCTAGCAAAAAAAATTACTACAACTTCTAAAATTCTGAGTTGATTTAAAGTGGTCCAATAGGATCAGCACAGCTCCCATCTTCTTGACTTCTGTAGGACCTCAACAACTTTGAATTGGTAAAGTTTTGTATTAGTGGTTTTGTGGTTTTTACACTTCATAAATCTCAATTTTTGGAGCTTTTTTAAAAAAAATAGAAAACCACAAATCTTGTTACATGTTCTCTAAATGCTAAATTGATTTGACGCTTTCCAAAAAACCCCTCTGCCTCTATTAATCCTTTTCTAAGTATACTTCAGTGACCTTGATAAGTCTACCATTTTCTATATCTGTGCATTAAATGCGTGCCGGCTGCAATACATTTTGCATGGTAAAATAAAAACAATACTTAGATGGCAATGAATGTCTATAATGGTGAGTTTTCATAGAAACGGTTTCCAGTTTTAGATTTCTCATGGCTTTTCTTTATTGTAAAAGCCTGTTTGGGCACAATTACAAAAATTACCAAGTTTTTTTTGGCATGAAAACTTACATTAGTAAACTCACATGGGTTTTACTTCAATTGGCCCCTTAGTAAGAACAACCAACAAATTACATTTTTAAAACCCATTAATGATCAGTATAATACCAATACAAGTTTTGGTCTAAAGAGCTAAGAGCTATGGGACCTGTTATCCAAAATGGTCAAGACCTGGAGTTTTCCGGTTCAACTAAAAAGTAATTTTAACATTAAATAAACACAATAAGATTGTTTTGCCTCCAATAGTGAGTAATTATATCTTAATGTGGGGCAAGTACAATGTATTGTTTTATTTTTACAGTGAAAAAGGAAATCATTTTCAAAAATTTTAATTAATTGTTTAAAATGGAGTCTATGGGATATGGCCGTCCCATAATTTGGAGATTTCCAGATAACGGTTTCTGGATCCTAGATCTATACTATTTTTGGGTTTACAGACATGAAGCAACTAGTCTGCTTATTTATTTTATTTAGGAATGAAACCATGGAACCTGCAATTTCTCTGTCAGGCAGGTTGACAAACGGTACTATTTGAACACGTGATATAAATTAATTACAAGTAACCATTTTCATTTTTTGCAGCAATTATTCTCAACAGTTTAGTTTGTGTTACTTGCTTGTATTGAGGTAACCTGTATAAATTGTTCATTTATCATATGCTGGATTTTCTTTGGGACTGCATTCTATGACTCAGATGTGGTCATCAGAATAATTAACAGGACTTGGTTTTTTGATTGATCCAGGGATTTTGATGAGCTTTTTGTCTATGTGCCAAAGTCCCTAGCAAACTTTCCAAAATGAAAACTGAACTTTGCCATTTCATGACAGCAACAGAAAAGGCAAATTTAAGCAATATAGAAATGAATCCTTGTATTTATTCATTCATTTCACAAAAGTAGGTCATTATACAGTATCTTGCATATATATTCTATATATTATGTCATATGATTTCTGCCTAAAGAAGGGTATAACAGATATACTTATTTTTGAATGTATATTTGTGAGGACTACAACATTCTTTTTTTCTTGTATAATTCTAATTTTTTCTTGCATTAATCTACAATGCATATTCCTTAGTATGCGGAAAATATTCCAGAATATTAATATTATTCATCAGCTTAATCATTACTTCATGGTTTGTGCTACCTTTTATGACAAATATTAAACTATGTAATCCCTCCAAACAAATGATGTCAACAGAAAGTAAATTCTTTATTATCAGTCAAGGAACGTCACAGACAGCAAGTGTAATACATATGGCATTAAAGATACAATGCACTGCTTTATTTGGACAGAGGAATAAAAATAGTAGCACAATTTTCCACTATGTGCAGTACAAGGAAATGTATTCACTCTAGAGAATCCCATTCATTATATAATGTTTAACTACCTAAAGGTCACATTGTAACAAATATGTTCAGATGTACAGAAGGTCAGCTGTTGTGTTGAGCTGAAATGATCTGTTCATCATCTGATTGTTGAAGGTCAGATGCTTTAATCACTTCAGACATACAGTATACAGCTTATTACAGCTTAGAAACAGAGTCTTAATCATACATACCTTCTACTAGACTTCACACGTAGTTCAGAAAATGTTGATGAGTACTGCCCTAAATACCAGGGATTTTAGAATCTAAAGCATTGACACAGACGTACTAATACCAAAATTTTCAAAAACCTTTCTTTTGCAAGGGTAATGTTTTGTAAAAGGTGAGGTTAGGGCGCACTGTGGAGGCAGAGGATGGAAGGTGAGTGCTTAAGGTAGGGACTGGCTGTGCACACAAGGAACAGAGAGGTTGGTCAGGAACAGAGTGAAGAGGCTGATGAGTCAGACTGGTACAGGATGGTGCAGACAAAGGAAGCAGAACAGGAGCAGACTGGACAGGATGGAGCAGGCACAGCACATCAGGAGCAGACTGGACAGGATGGAGTGGGTGTAGCAGATCAGGAGCAGACTGAACAGGATGGAACGGGCATAGCAGATCAGAAGCAAACTGGACAGGATGGAGGGGGCATAGCAGATCAGGAGTAGACTGGACAGGACAGAGCGGGTGTAGCAGATCAGGAGCAGACTGGACAGGACAGGAAGGAACAGGCATAGCAGAACAGGAGCAGACTGGAGCAGAAACAAGTGGGCAAGGCAGACAGGACAGGATAGCAAGGTTCAAGGCAAGGTCTATGTACAAGGCTGAAGCAGGAGCAAGGTCAGACAAGGCAAGGTCAGGACAAGGCAAGGCAAAGTAGAAGAACAAGGTACAAGTTAGGTTCAAAGGAAAAGGCTACAGCAGGAAACCAGAGCTAGGGGCAAGCCACAGTGCTCTGGAAAGCCAATGCTTAGGCCTTGAGGGTGAGGAGGGCTGGTCTTATAAAGGGCAGGGTAAGCCCTGATTGACTGACCCCAACCCACCAATCAGGCTGCTGCTGGGAAAGGGCTACAAAGGCCCGGTGATAGAGAGTGAGCCAGCCTGATAGGCTGTTAACCTTGTCCAAAGGTTAAGGCACAGAGCCAGAAACCCAAAGGTCCCTGGCTCGAATCCCAGCCTGACACATTTCTCACAACATCTACTGTAAGGATTTAGCATGCAAGATTTTGTGGGGGTTTCTTAATTTTTGCCTAAAGATTGTAATTCTTGGACCTGGCAAACAACAGTTGCAGGTCCGAAAATTGAGGAGTCATGGCTCTGATATCCTCAGCATTCTTTTTGTAATATGTGGAGCCTAAAATTGTGCATTATTTCTCATTCATATGTGTCATGATACAGGCCTGTTATAGTTAATAAAACAGGCCTCTCTTCACTAAGGTCTGGAGTCAGCCATTTGTAATGGGGTCAGAGCTGTGATGCCCTTCTCCAAGCCCTAGCTGAGCCATTCCATGTGAAGGAGGGAAAGCCCAAAGTTGCCAGCAAGGCCCCCTCACAGGTGAAGTGAAGGTCACACAACATATCCTCAAACATATTTATCCTCACAGAACCCAGAGCTGTTGTACCAACAGTATAAAAACTGGTGATGGGTTCAAAGTAATATCAGCTTTCAGTTAAGTCCAAACATGACTAGGTTAGGTACTCTGTATATCAAATGTGAATATCTTGGCAGGGGCAGGTCACACAGTATTGATGTTTAGTATCAATGGAATCCATGAGAGAATTAATAACCAATGAATATAATATCATCTCTCTCCTATGTTCCTATAGGGAGTTATGGTCATTATATTCTTGGTCCAGTTCCTACTCACAGGAGGTCATAAAAAACTCAATCTGTGTCCTGCTAGGCCACACCCCTTACATTCCCGAGGAAGGGTGGAGTGTGCAGTTACCTGATGCCCCTGAAATCACTGATAAATAGTCAGCTCTTCTGACTAAAGGTGGCCATACACGGATAGATCCGCTCGTTTGGCGATGTCGCCAAACGAGCGGATCTCCCTCCGATATGCCCACCTTGAGGTGAGCAATATCGGGCTGATCCGATCGTGGGCCCTAGGGCCCAACGATCGGATCCTAGCGTTCGCCAAACGGGCGGTCGGATCGCGGGACCGCATCAACGAACAGATGCGGCCGCGATCCGACGGGATTTTTAATCCCATCCGATCGAGATCTGGCCGACTTTCGGCCAGATCTCGATCGGGGAAGCCCGTCGGGGGCCCCCATACACGGGCCAATAAGCTGCCGACTCGGTCTGTCGGCAGCTTTTACCGGCCCGTGTATGGCCACCTTAAGAATTGGATTCACTTAGGAGGACCAATTGTTGTTGGAAGTTATCCGTTTAGTTTTCCTCTTTGTTAAAAGTATAGATTTCTATGTTTTTCTCTTTTTATTTTACAACTGTTTGCATTGTATTATTAATGTATGTCTCTTTTTGTAACATCTTTTTGTTAATTGCACTGTTATATCATATTTTTATAATATTAAAAATATAACTTAATAAGTTTGAAGTGCTCTAAACAAACCTATCCTGAAATAGTGTAACTGTTAGCCTTAACCCTCTGCATGCTGAATGGAAACGCTAGTCTGTCTGTATGCTAGTTAACCATTTGAGTGCTGGCAGCAAGTGTGTGTTTCAATCACATTAACCCCTGCTCTCTATTGGATTTTTAGAGGGGTATATATCAATGGATGAATGTTAAAGTTCATCATTTTATACAACTCTACGGGGCACATTTACTAAGGGTCAAATTTCAAAGTGGTAAAACTTCGAAATTCGATAGTCAAAGTTTTTTTGGAGTGAATTTAGCTGTTTTCGATCGATTTCAAATCGTTCGATCGATCGTAGAAATCGTTCGAATCGAACGATTCGACCGATTTACTCGATCGATCAAAACGATTTTCAAAAACTTAGCCAAATACTGGCTATAGGTTGTAGGAGGTCCCCATAGGCTAACATAGCAATTCGGCAGGTTTAAGGTGGCGAAGTGTCGAAGTTTTTTAAAGAGTCATTAGATTTTCGAATATTCAAAGTTTTTACAATTCAAATCGAATTTTGGCCTATTCGATGGTTGAAGTACCCAAAAATTACTTCGAAATTCGAAGTTTTGGAAAATTCACTTTGAATTCACATAGATTTCCCGAAAAGCCACAATTTTTAAAATTTTTGCCCAAAAAGTCCGAAATAGATTATCGTGCTAATTCTAGAGCAGACCACATAAATTTCCAAATAGGATAGGGACCTCTCCCATTGACTTATATACAACCTTGGTAATTTTGAGATGCCAGATTTTCAGATTCTGACTTTTTTCTTCCCTGGGGTATAATAAATCTCAAAACATTGAGTTTTTTTCCACAAAAAACGTATTTTTTTTTTATTTCTTGGGATTCGGACTTTAATAAATTACCCCCCATCTCACACTTTGATAAATCTGCCCTTAAATGTCACTTGCTCAGTAAGTATATCAGTGTGCTAATTCTAACAGAACAATTTATCAAAAATGTGCCACAGTAATGGGATTTTACAAATTCATATTTAATGATATTTTCAGCATCACATTTCATTGCTGTCTTCATGCTTGAACAGTAAACAGGAAGGCACATATTAGGTATTTCTATTGAGAACACTAAGCTATTTGTTGGTGGAATTAGTCTACTGTATTTCATTATGTATCAGTCGGATGAAAATCTACCTTTTAACCTTTTAACACTATCGGTATCAAGCAGAGGTCACAATGAGTTTCCATGTTCAGAGAAAAGACTTTCCAGTGCTTCGCTGAAATTAAAATGTGGATGCTTCCTTCACAAATAATATGACAGGCCGCTTTAAATTAAATCCATAAAACAATTAGTAACCAGCAACATAAACAGGTAAATATATTGCACGTCAAATTTACATACGTGTAGTTTTTGAGGTTTCAAGTTCAACCTTTTCTGCAAACAAATCACAATTATTCTAGATCCAGAGGAAGCTAAAAGAAATTCATAGCTGTCTGCAATGAGCTTCAGAAGCAGTGCCCTGGAGCCCTTTAGTTCAACTAAATGTGAAGCCACCTGATGAGAGTAATGGAATTTCATTGCCAGTACAAATTACAGTGTTCAAGCAATTCTTTTATCATGGCCCTTGCAATCCTTTTTCCTTTTATCATATTTAATGTCTTGTCTACTAGGAAAATGTATTGATGAATAACCTTTCATTCTACAGAGTCCTTAAAATATATTCTTAACCCTTACCCCTAAGACTGTTTGTCTAATATTAACAAAAGCATCTTGGCCATACAGTCTTCCTAATGGTCATCTTGCTTGTCTTTTATAACTGTGGAGCTCTTTAATGGAGTCTTCCATAATGACCATTTTGTAAATTAGATACAAATGTCTTAACAGCACCTTGCAAAGAGTTAATAAATGTATCAGTCAATAACAAATATTAACTATTATATCTTGCTGGCTTTAGCTACTACAGAGCATCATTACAGTGTACTATAATGTATTTTATAGTTGTTCTGGGTGTGTTTTAAATATTATTTGCCTGGATCTATTTTCTTTGATTATTAACACTATGGGGCCCATTTACTAATAATCGACTTTTGTTTGTTTTTTCCATGAATCTCTAAAATTTGTGGTTTTCCTATTTTTTTTTTTTTAAAAAAAATTGAGATTTATTAAGTGTAAAATCACTAATACAAAACTTCTCCAGGTGTAAAAGTTCTCAAGGTCCTAAAGAAGTTAATGGAAGCTGCGCTAATCCTGTTGGACCGTTTTAAATCAATTCAGACTTTTAGAAGTTTTATGATTGATTTTCGCTACGAATTGTCTGAAATTTGAATTTTTAGAGGTACTCCTATTTTTTAGCGCATAGTTCAGCATTATTTTCTGTTTATATATTTTCTTTTTCACAACTTTTAATAAATGTCATGACATTGGTAGTTTTAGAGTTAGTGAGTTTAGTCGTGGTTTCAAAAACCTCTAAAACCACAAAAATCCGACCTTTGATAAATAGGCCTACATAGTTTTTTATATTTTTATATATTGGGGCTTAAACATGTTATTAATTACATTTTAGTGAAGGGGTTTGCTGAGAGAAATGTGGATAAACTGGTATAATGTTAGTGGGTGCTGGTTTGCTGCATAGAAAATACTATGGGAGTGACACCTCATATATCCAGAGCAAGCCACTGATATATTGTGTCATGCAGCTTCTAGTTAGGAGTTTTAGTAAAAATGTATGCTTGGTTGACACTGTTATTGAGTGACCGCTTCTTCCACAAATCCAGGGCCATAATAATAGACAGCATTCTCACCAGCAGGAGAACCACCCTAGATTAAAGACGAGCTGATAACAATCCTGACTCATGTACAATGCCAAAATACGTAACCGTTCCTTTTGCTTGGCATTGATACATACGTATTTCCTATGTATGCCACTGCACAAATGTAAATGTATTATTATGCTTGTCTATCAGTTATTCTCTGAATTGCTTGTGTTTAGGAAACATTAACTTACAGGATGATGTGTCATAATCATGACGAATAATATATCAGGTCCCCATAGAACATGATTTAAAATCCCATTATGGGTTTGTTCTTTCAAACAAAATTTAATAGGCATCAACTGCTTGTATTTGAAACATAACTTTGAATTGTACAGCACTTTTAGAATTCTATTCCCTTTGGCAATTCTCTCCCTTTAATTGACTAGCTATGTTGAATTGCTAAGCAGCACTTGGGTACCACAGTCAAAGTTCAGTCCACAGGGAGAAATTGGTACCAGTCTACAGAACATTACAAGCTAATTGTCTATGCAGGCAGAATCTCGCAGGAATACATTTGCAGGCTAGAAGGCTCAATTAGAGCTACAAAAGTATAATTGCCTCAATAAAAAAAAATTATTTTATAGTTTTCTGTACAAGAATTAGAAACAGAGGGAAGAACAAAATCAATATATGTTTATTTTTATGAAAATGTTATAAACAGACAACCTACAGATATCTCTACCAATTAACAAATACCATTTAAAGGAACAGTTCAGTATAAAAATAAAATGGATAAATACTAGATAGGCTGTGCAAAATAAAAAATGTTTCTAATATAGTTAGTTAGGCAAAAATTTAATCTATAAAGACTGAAGTGAATAGATGTCTAATATAATAGCTAGAACACTACTTCCTGCTTTGCAGCTCTCTAACTCTGAGTTAGTCAGCAACTTGAAAGGGGACCACATGGGACATAACTGTTCAGTGAGTTTGCAATTGCATGTGACTCCCCCTCAAGTCACTGATTGGTTATGCTTGGTCATCACCAAGGTAACTAGTCAGTGTAAACCAGGAGAGCTGAAAAGCAGGAAGTAGTGTTCTGTTATGCTAGATATCCAGTCACTCCAGCCTTTATACATTACATTTTTGCCTAACTATATCAGAAACATTTTTTACTTTGCACAGCCTATTTACCCAGTTTTTATTTTTATACTGAACAATTCCTTTAATATAAGGTAAAGGTGATGAAAGAAGAAAATGAAATAATGGCAGTATATTTTCTAAAAACCTTAAAAATATTTTTACGAAAAATGCATTTTGTCAGACATATTTTATTATCATTAATAGCAGCAGTGCTGGATTTGGGGAATAATGTGCAGGGATGCCAAGAATGCAAGAGTTTTGAATTCCAGAAATGTTTTATTGTAATACCAGAGCTTTCTTTTTTTCCACCCTACTTCTGCATGCAAATAAAATAGAGATAGTTAAGAAACACAAGAAAGGAGCACATAAGGACAGAGTTCATCATCACTAATTTTAATCTGTTAATTGTTGCTGTCTAGTTCATTAAAAGACCATCTCTAGGTTCAGAGCTCAGCACTTTGGGGCACAAGGAATCCTGTAGATAGGTTGAAAGTAAAGGACTCTGCAGCACCTTTGGGTTGCTAGTGCTCTCTAAGATTAATGCCAGATGGGTTGGTTCAGCCTATCTGCTGGCCTCTACCGGCTACTGTGTCAGCACAGCAAGGCGCCTTGTTGACCTAGGAGTAGATTTTGGCACAAAAATGCATTCTCAAGCATTATGTCGTATATAAATCAATGACTAAAATCTCTATACTTGTGTAAAACATTCAACTATATTATTTAAAGGTAGTTATTTATAGGATAACATTATTTTATGCAGCAGTTTTTGCTCGCAAGTTGCTATACTCCAATCTAAACATTGATGTACAGTAAAGCATAAAAATGTAAATGAACTATAGATGAATCTGGGGGTTCCTTGTATCATTAACTAAATCATGATCAAGCTCTACTCACAGAAGAAGCAACCACATCTCTGCATCAAGTTTTTTTCAGCCTACACTGGGCTATAAATTATTCTGAGCAATAACTTTTAATATACTGAATCCACCAAGAATGAATCAAAGTCAAGAAATTAAACATGCTTAAAATATCCAAGAATTCTAGCAATTACCTTTATAAATTATGTTACATTATTAAGCTATCTATAAACTATTCCCATGGCAGAAATACGGCTATTAAAGATGTTGGATTCAAAATTATATTGCAATTATAATTTAATGTATGAAGTTATAATTTATAATAATTCATTCAAATGATTTTTAACAGTTTGACTTTTGAAATGGATTGTACTAAAATGATTATGTAATTTCAAGAAGTCTGTGGAGCTTTTGTGCAGGTAGGAGGCCATAATAATTCCTTAGATGGCTACATACAGTCCCCAGTGATACCAATGGCATTTGGACTACTAACAGTAATATAATTAACCTTATTGTCACCTCCACAATTTTGAGGACAATCAACCAAAGCATGACGCTTTTCACCTAAAGAAAAACTACCCCCCCCAAAAAGAGGGTTATCTTTGGATGAAAAGTGGCATGAGTAATTATTACATTAAACAGAGACAAATGTTTATGCTTTTAAGTTTGACTTAGGTGACACTTGGGCAAGCATGACATTCAAAGCTACTGTAATCTTAAACTCAACTGTAAGTTTAGTATAAGTATTGGTATATAGTTTTATATTTGTGAGTGTATTGATCTCTTGGATTGTAAAATACAAAGGGCCTCACGAAGTGCAAGGCAGGGTGCAAAGTTCAAAAAACACACACACACACACACACCATTTCCCACACCATATCCCACAATTTGCACAGACCTGTGCTTTCCCCATCAATAGAGTGGAGTCTGCATTCAGCATTGTATTCATAAAGGGGCAGCATAGGAGTCCTCTCTTCAGCTCCCTACACCCATAAGGGGTTTAATTTTGTTTTTGGTGCATTTATAGCTGACTGAAATGTTGAATAGGTGATTGTAAGCTGCAACAAATAACCGGCTTTACCTCCTATAACAGTCTCTATTTGTATGTAGGTTTTATTGAAGTATATACCCTTTGCTTGTTGTACAATGCTGATGAATATGTTGGTAATAACTAAATTAACAGAAGCAGCCAATGTAGAAGTTCAAGTAACAATCATTGCTAAAAGGCCCATAAACTCTGTTAATCTTTTCCTTCACTCTGACAATAGCCAATATAACAATGTGTAACAACAAGTATAGAAATAGTTAGCCTTTCGAAATTGTTTCTCTCCTGCTGTCCTTTTACAGTCTCTCAACTGTGCAACTTTCCATTCCTCTTTTTGTTTCTTCTTATTCATTCTTTCTGTGGAAATATAATTATGTACTAGAATTTGGCCTAAATTTCTTGCTTTATTATATATTACCCTAAGTTTTTTTGGGAGTTTGCCCTTTAGTTGTATATCCCCCTCCAGTACATTCCAATGCTTAGCAATGATTTTCTTTATAGCCTGTGTGCCCGGGGCATATGTAGTAATAAACATGCATTCTTCCCCTTTGTTCTCCATTTTTTTATTATTATTTTTAGTGTCCCCCTCCTTAAGAAGATCTTCTTTGTTTATCCCATGTGACATAAACCTACACCATCTTGTAAGTAGGCATTTTTACCAAAAGGACTCTGAAAATAATAACTATAACTGCGCACACTTTGGGGATAGGAGGAAGAAGTCTCTTCTAAAGGGGAACTTATACCACCAAATACTTACCCTTTTTTTCATCTTCAGCACAAGGGTGTTACAAGAATAACCAGAAATACTACACCATATTTTGTTTCTGTTTTTGCTTTCTCTGTTTGCTTTAGGCGCTGTCCCACAAGAAAATATTGATATCTTTGAGTAGCAATATTTTTTCTTCCTTTTTCATTACTCTGACAATAGCACTACTGAATTTTTGCTGTAGTTTTAAAGTTTTGACAATAACTGGTATCACATTGCCACAAAGTAATCTATTACCCTTTTCTGAACTTTGGCTAATACAATTGCCAATTTCTTCCAAATACGGTTCCCAGACAGCTTCTCCAAACCCATTTGTTGATGTGGTGGATAATAATGACACCTGTGGAGGAGGGTCTCGGTGCAATAGACCACATGGAGAAATTCTAGCACAGACTCACAAAAATATCATTGCTGATAAAATCATGAAAATCTATCCCTTGAACTCTTTATTTAGATTAAAGCCAGACACCCAACATTATGAATCAAGAAGACATGTTCTATATGTATCAAATAACAATAAAAGCTGCTTATGATGTTTTTTTAGGATGTTCAATATTGTTGAATAAATAATGATAATTACTAACTAAAAAACAATAACAAAAATAAACATATTCAATATTATTACTAGTCCTAATCATATCAAGTCTCAGTAAGGGATTATGTCCTAAGCATGTCCACTTGAAAATGATGAATGCATAAGGTTGTTTGAGAGCACTATACCCAAAGGTATTATAAACCATATCCACAAAGCCTGTGTGAGTCATCATCTATAGCCTTGAAACGAACATTTTGTTAATTGAGTGTTCCCACTTCAGCGTAAATGCGTCAGCTTGATAGCATGTACTGTATCGTGATGTAGGGCTTTCAGAATGATATGTCTGTCCTGCGTCTCCATCCACCCACAGCAGCTCAAGTGCCTTCTAACTACATTACATCTTATATTCTCCACATTTCTTTGAATATGATAGTTTCTCTGAATATGTTGTTTAATCAATATAACATCTGCTCTGATCAGTTGATGTTTTTTTTCTGTTTTTTTAAAAATTATACATTTTGAGGTTTAAGTTTCTCATTTCTTGATTTAAAAGAAAAGGTATATTAAAATATTTTTAGAACATAATCCTACTCTAAACTGTTCTAATATTTGAGGAGTAGTAGTAATTCTCCCTCACAACTATTTCCTCTGATTCACCCATAAATACAAACATACCGTATATACTCGAGTATAAGCCGACCCGAGTATAAGCCGAGGTACCTAATTTTACCTACGAAAACTGGGAAAACGTATTGACTCGAGTATAAGCCTAGACACAACTACAGCCCTGTCTCCCAGCAGCGCACATTCCGCCAAAGCGACACCCCCAGCGATCAACCGGACTTCTTTGCAAAGTTGATGGTGACAGAGAATTGCCAAAAGTATTACTGTGTGCATTGTCCGACTGTCCCACTACCATGTGCAGAGGGTGCTGTGTGATATTGCCATCACTGTTAATCTTTCGCATAATCAACAGAGGGCGCTGTGTGATATTGCCATCACTGTTATTCTTTCATATAACCAACAGAGGGCGCTGTGTGATATTGCAGTCACTGTTATTCTTTCATGTAACCAACAGAGGGCGCTGGGTGATATTGCAGTCACTGTTAATCTTTCATATAACCAACAGAGGGTGCACTGTTATTCTTTCATATAACCAACAGAGGGTGCTGTGTGATATTGCAGTCACTGTTATTCTTTATATAACCAACAGATGGCGCTGTGTGATATTGCAGTCACTGTTATTCTTTCATATAACCAACAGATGGCGCTGTGTGATATTGCAGTCACTGTTATTCTTTCATATAACCAACAGAGGGCGCACTGTTATTCTTTCATATAACCAACAGAGGGCGCTGTGTGATATTGCAGTCACTGTTATTCTTTCATATAACCAACAGAGGGCGCTGTGTGATATTGCAGTCACTGTTATTCTTTCATATAACCAACAGAGGGCGCTGTGTGATATTGCAGTCACTGTTATTCCTTCATATAACCAACAGAGGGCGCTGTGTGATATTGCAGTCACTGTTATTCTTTCATATAACCAAAAGATGGCGCTGTGTGATATTGCAGTCACTGTTATTCTTTCATATAACCAACAGAGGGCCCTGTGTGATATTGCAGTCTCTCCCCAAGCAAACTGTTGGTATAGGAATGATTAAAAGTGACTGCAATCTCAGCTACTGCCCACTGACTCCAGTATAAGCCGAGGTAGACTTTTTCAGCACATTTTGGATGCTGAAAAATTTGACTTTTATGGTAAGTTGGTAGTCTCTTAATAGGGGCGATTGAGCAATGTACAACCTGAATAGCTTTGCATCCTGGATCTCAGTCCTGAACTGGACATGGCAGTTGAGCAGCGTCAGAAATCTGCAGTCACAGCAGTGTCTTTCTCTCCTGCTGGCACTAGTTTGAATTTTTGGAAGGTATGCAAAGATTGCTAAATTTGAAGCTGCTTCACAATAATTCTGTCAAGTGATGACTTCTGGCCACGATGCTCCATCGTCCTATTCAAAGACTTCCACCTGATGTTTCTAACAGGTTTTTATGGGTGAGCCAGTGGAAGATGAAATATTATTTATCTATAATTAAGGGGTTGTTCACCTTTCAGGTAACTTTTAGTATGACGTAGAGAGTGATATTCAAAGATAATTTACAATTGGTTTTCATTTTTTATTATTTGTGGTTTTTGAGTTAGCTTTTTATTCAGCAGCTCTCCAGTTTACTATTTAAGTATTCTGGTTGCTAGAGTCCAGATTACCCTAGCAACCATGCATTGATTTGAATAAGAGACTGGAATATGAGGAGAGTCTGAATAGATAGATTAGTAATAAAAAGTAGCAACAACAATAAATGTGTAGCCTTACAGAGTGTTTGTTTTTAGGTGGGGTCAGTGACCTCCATTTGAAAGCTGGAAGGAGTCAGATGAAAGAGGGAAATATTTCAAACCCTATTAAAAATAAATAATGAAGACCCATTGAAAAGTTGCTTATAATCGGTAATTCTATAACATACTAAACGTTAACTTAACGGTGAAATGCCCCTTTAAAGTTACAATTACTTTAATGAATAAAACATATTTACAGCAATCTGAAAAGATTATGTGGGTGGTTCACCTTTAAGTTAACTTTTAGTATGTTATAGAATTACCAATTCTAAGCAACTTTTCAATTGGTATTCATTATTTATTTTTTCATAGTTTTTGAATGATTTGCTATCTTGTAACTCTTTCAAGTTTTCAGATGGGGGTCACTGACCTCATCTATAAAATAAATGCTCTTTAAGGCTACAGATTTATTTTTATTGGTACTTTTTATTAGTCATCTTTCTACTCAGGCCCGAATAATTCCGGGCACCGTCAATATACGATTTGGAGACCAGGGTGTGCAAGCTGGTAACTATACTTGCTGAATTTATTCACCTATCACTAATAATCAGTAAAAGTAGACAAAAGCTAATGTAAACTATATCCAGTGCTGATCTTTTACTGGTATTTGTTCTTAATGCAGTATGAATTTTATGCTGTTTTAATCACATATATACATCAAAATTTGATTATTGCATTGCCATAACCCTTTGTCATAGCTAACTGACCTCAGAAACGTCTTCATTTAAAATTCTTCGTTTTACTATGAATGTGTAAATAACACACATTCATCCTGTATCATATATCTACCCTCTCTTGTTAATTTATCGGTTTACTGTGAATGTTGTGTTTCACATGTGGTATTCCAGCTGTACCCTGTAAGATTGTGTCAAGCTACCATTGTAAACGATAATTTTCAAAGGAAGAAGATGGTTTTTCCCTTTTAAGACAGATACAGTGAAGACAATTGGATGTGACATAGTTTTCAATTAAGCTATTAAAGTCTCATACTGTAGTTTATGTTTAACAAGATTTATTTTCTCTTTGTGTTCATCTGAGACCTTTTTACACTGGCAAAATAGGTCCAAATTCTTTGTAACCATCTCTTGGTCCATGCCTTGATATCTAAACCTTATTATCTACTACTACTACTACTTATCTTGCTTCATTTCATTAACTACAAACACAGTGCAGGATTATATGTGAATACATACAGGGAAGTTCGGAAAATTATGACATTTTGATAAATCTGCCCGTTGTTAAGGCTGCTAAGGCGTTGTCAAGGAATGGCATCTACAGTATATAGGCCTGAATTTTGGTTCTAACTTTGCTTGTTCAGAAAATGGAAAAGCAGGATGGAGAGTAAGCAGAGCCTTGTACAGGTAAGAATATTTCCAAAACTTCATCCTTGCACTTAAGACAATACAAAAACATATCATAGTCAAATAAGTTTCAAGTAAAGTTTTCAAAATAAAAAGGCTAAGGGAAAAGTTTACTAATAAAATTATTAGTCACTAAAAAAAGTGAGACTTCATGTGAAAGTAGTAATAACTAACTTGTTACTAACTTGCACATGCAAATAT
Organism: Xenopus laevis; assembly: GCF_017654675.1. Lineage (NCBI taxonomy): Eukaryota > Metazoa > Chordata > Amphibia > Anura > Pipidae > Xenopus > Xenopus laevis. The sequence goes on along the minus strand of NC_054381.1, from coordinate 64,160,745 downwards.
ATTGTATGTTCAGTTGGATGAGTTGGATGATCTTTAACATATTAACCATTGGATTTAAATAAACATCTTTTATGGCTATGGGATATTTGTGCAAACTTAAAGGGGACCCGTCACCCAAAAAAATTATTCAGAATCCTATTTTATCACATTAGTCAAGCAAAATGAACTTTAATTACACTGTATAAATTATTTGAATCGTTGTTCCTTCAGTCTGGGAATTCAAAATGATAGCAAGCATGCAGCAGCCATTTTGTGGACACTGTTTTTAAGGAAAGCCTTGCATCATCTCAGAATCTTGTTTGTGCACCAGAATTGGGGACCCGATGTCCATCCCCATGCCCTGACTACACAATTAAATGGTAAAGAGAACGGGGGAATGTGTGGAGAGCAGTGACATCTAGGAAGTGCTGAATGGAAAGTGAAAGTAATTGTCTGCCCCACCTCTATGCCCATGGCATAGAGGAGGGGCAGACAATATTTGATTGACATCTGAGATTTTTAAATGAGCTTACAACAGCTATGAATGCTTTAATAAAAAATAGAAATTGGATTTCATGTTTAATTTGAAAAGGACTTTTATTATACAGATTTTTGTGTCTGGGTGACAGGTCCACTTTAACTTTGCACATTTTTTACATGACCCCCCTAAAGTTCAGCAGCATTTATATCTCTAAGGGCAATCCATTATTTAGCATTTTTGTGTGAGGTGCCCCTTCAAGCCAAATGTATTGGGCTTAGTACTCATTATGCAGCTGTTTAAAACACTTTCAGCACACTGGTGCAAACTACCACATAACCACCTCTCCTCTGTTAGCAAATGGCATCATCTACTTTCCTCTGTTCTGTGGCTGCAGACCAATTTTTGTCTGATGTAGTTGATTTTGGCACAAAAAAAGTTTTATGCATTGAATATGTCTTGATTGATCTAAGCTCACAGTATAGCTTATGATGGACGTGTTCTTTGGTGTATTGGCAAAGTAGTGATTTTTAACTAAAAGATTGATTTTTGTATTGATATATGTTTTTGTGGATATAATAGCATATTTCAGAAACAGCAAATGCTGTGGCTGTAACAAAGGAGGTATGACATTTTTTACACCGATCTACTGTAGTGTGTAGAGTTCACATATGTGCTATTAAGTGGTAAGCTATCCAAGTTTCTGTACTGTATATAGTATTTTATTCTCTAGCTTGGAACAGCTCCAATTTTATTTCTTAATGTGTTTAGAAGGTCTTCTTTATGGCCTGGGGTAATCTTGCCCATGTGGAAAATCATCTAATTTTATATACTAGCTGGCGGAATTTTCCAACTATACTGGTGCATGATTTATAGATTATTATATCCATTACAGTGTATGTGCTTACATTTTTTTCCAATTATGAGCCAGGTTCAACTCCATGAGACAAACTTGTTTAATGAAAACTCAATAGAAGACTATGGGAAAATTTGGAATTGATTTAGAAGATGCCCTTTTCTGGAATCCTATGCCCAGAGACAACGTTGACATAGTAGATCAGTTTGAATATATTGCAGTATATGAACAAACAATTTCTGCTTTGCTTAAAGAGCAGGACATTTCTATTAGCTGTAAGCACAACATTTTGAAAATGTCTTTAATATATTAATAATTTTGTAGAGGATCACTTGTCCAGAACTGGGCCAATTAGTTTTTGTGCCCTAGGTAATACTATTTGGCCCGGCACAAACGCATGCAATCTCCCCTCCACCCCGGGTTCTCACTACCTGATACACTCTGTCTGCTCTCCCTTACAGGCCTTCCTACCAGTTCGCTCCACCCCCTCCACCATGCGCACTCGTTAAAAAAAAAATGCTTCATTTATTCACATCATAAAGTCAGAACTAAGGTTGAGACTAGACAGAAGAGGTAGGTGTCTTGGGGACTAGCACCTCCCACAAAACTTAAGCCCTTGGCACATGCCTCTTCTGCCTACTCATAGTTCTGGTCCTGCTCTTCTCTTTGTCTGTATGAATGTTATGGTCATACCCTTAATACATCCCTGCCTAATGGTTTAAAATTGTTTTGCAGTACCCTCACTGGAGGAAATTTAGCATGGGCAACACAACAACCAAGTGAAAAAAACAAGGCATATGTCTCCTTGAACATTTTGACTGTGAAGATCAATTCATTATATATCATAAATTCAGTTGACTCCAACACTTTTGAGTGTTTAGACTAGAAAGGATTTCCCTGGATTTTCTATGATCGTGGCTGGAATTATTTCAGTTGCTGCAAGTGGTGTTCATTTTTGAAGATGCAACTTTATTCAGTGAAATACAGTTTATTATTATTATAATGATGCATAGGTACTGGGTCTAAAGCAGTTGTTTTATATCAGGTAGGTACAATAGATGTGATTGGCTGTGAGTTCGCTAGACAGAAGAAATAAAAACAAATTGTTATGGAATAATATATAGAAAAGGAATTTTTTTCATAGTGATCTTGAGGAATGAAGCTTCGAAGCTGTAAGAGAAAGATGCCAATGGCTGTAACAGGACAATGGACCATAAAAAACAGGACAGGAGTAAAAAACTACAGAACAGTACAAAAAGTGGGACAGAGGAACGGACAATTATGTAATTTATGGAATGGACAATTCTGCTTAATTCAGGTCAAGCAGAAGCTACACAAATCAGAACTGCTAAGTACAGAGCACTATTGCCCAGCCCTATATAGATTTGTGCAGTACTCCATAATTCCACTGTCATACAAGCACCAAGGAAAATGGAAGTATTCACATGCCTCATGCTACACACATAGCACTGCCTTAAAACTTTCACTGATGCTCAAAATTACCGTCCCATCTCAGTTATCAATGTAGATGTCAAATTGTTCTCAAAAATATTGGCCACACAGCTTAACAAGTACCTACCTCGTTTAATACAACCAGATCAGACAAAATTAATCCCTGGACGTCAAACCGCGTATAGCATCCATAAACAGATCAATGTAATTTCTCACATGCAAATAACTCACAATCGCAGCTGTTAGTATTAATGTTAGATATATAGAAAGCCTTTGATTCCATAACTTGGCCTTATTTAGTTCATATCCTCCCTAAAGACAACATCTCAGGAGCTTTTTAGATGCCCTAATGGTATTATATCGAGACCCATTAGCACACATAAAATTTTTAGGGCGGCAATCATTACAAATCATAATTCGTAGGGGGACTCATCAGGGTTGTCCTTTATTGCCCTTACTGTTTTCCTTGTCTATTGAGCCCTTAGCTTGTCTCATATGAAATAATAGTAATATATTGGGACATATCAAAGGAAATCAATCTCAAAAACTTAACCTTTATGCAGATGATTTATGCCTTACTCTCACCAAAACCCTGACGAGTCTCCCTAATTTATTCTCCCTTCTTGATAAATTTGCAAAAAATCAGAGAAATGACTTACAAAATATTTTCATGATGGTATATCAACCCAAAACGTAAAAATGCTATACTCCCTGACTCTTCCCCACAGTGCTTTAGAGGCTGTGGAGAAGTGAGTGAGAAGTGAGTGAGTGATTATAAACATTCTTGGTAGTCTTGCCCAATTGTAGAACATTTCTGGAAAGATATAGTCCGAATAGCCTCATTAATAAATAAAGGTCCCCCTAATACACTGCCCAAAACATATTTTGTTGAATTACCCCTTCCCAGGTTTAACTAAAGAAGCTAACTATTTATTGCCACAATTATGGGCTGCTGCTCGATGGGTTATAGCATTGAATTGGATTTCTCCTACACTTTCTTTAACACAATACGTTTCTTGACTTAATTATATAGAAGAAATGTTGTACCTCACTGCAATAAATGAAAACAACAGGGAGATCCACATGACAAGATGGCAACTGTGGAAAGAGTTTGAACAGTCTCCTTCTTTTCCATTACAAATTACCCAATCTAGAAATATCCTACAGACTTAAACCTATTAGTAAAGGACAGATGTGTATGGAATACTACCTTAGAGCAAGTTCAGCTATCTTAGACAAGAAAAAGTCAAACATTAGATATGTATCATGAAAACTGAACCCGGAAGATGGCTGCATCTGTGCTATAAAACCAGCAGTTCTGGGTGCATAGTTGGTTATGAGACATACCTTCTGTTTCAAGAATGCTCTCAATGCTTGTTTTGCATTTGAGACGGGTTCTTTGACTCCTTTCAGCCCTTCTCATCCTAACCAATATAGTTTTTTTTTGCTTCTGTATGGAAAATGTTAGAATTATACTCTTAACAAAGAACTGCAGGCATCCCAATGAGAAAGACATGCTTTAGTGTCTTCACAGTCATCCTTGCTTGCTTTATAAGAAAGGTGCATTTATTCATACAACACCCCCATAAGCTACATTTCAGGACAATTTCTCAGCTTATTGATCTAAAAATCAATGTATTGTAATCAACCTAGTACCTTTGCACATGAAAAAAATAATGGATGTGATACAGAAAAGCAAAAGAGACAGGGAATGCAATATGTTATATACAAATGAATTCATTGTCAATAAAAATAACCCTCTGGGATGCTTATTACCAGTACTGTTGTAAGGCAATGTTTGCATGCCTTATTGATAAAGAAAGATGACTTGACTTCCAAAATTCAAAAGAGTGTTTTCTTGAAGGGAGTTAATATTATGGAAATCACAAGCAGTGACAGTTGTGTTAGAGGATATATTTAGCAGTGCCATTAGAGAATGTTTATTATTTTTATGTCACTCTTGTCTTAAATTACATAAATTTTTTTGTATGTTATAGAATTCCCAATTCTAAGTAACTCTTCAATTGGTCTTTATTATTTTTTTTTTTTAATTATTTGCCTATTTCTATGTATTGTTATTGCTTGTTAGGGTTCATCGTTCTATTCAAGTTCTCTCCTATTCATATTCAAATCTCTTATTCAAATCAGTGCATAGTTGCATAGTTACCAGGGTAATTTGGACCCTAGCAACCAGATTGCAGTTATTGACTCTGCAAAAAAGGTTCCCATGTTTAAGGGCATATTGGGGCAGCCCTATATGCTAAACAAGAAATTTCCACAAAAACAAATCTTCTCCCCCCCACCACAGACAAAAGAGGGGGGGATACTGGATAGCTTGTTGGCATTGATCTTAAAGAAGTGACTCAATGTTTACATAAATTACATCACTTCCACATATTATGCCACATTTGTAATGCTCATGTACCAATAGGGCGCACTGAGGTCCAGTGCCTAGAGCAGCACCAGACAAAAATACAGCCCTGCCCGTGTTCCCAATTTCTTTCAAACATGGCATTCTGAAAGGGGAAAGCTGGGAGGCCAGGATTTTTTCTGCATTTTTTCCTGGCACTAAAAAAAGAGTTTTTTCTGGCAAAACACAACACATTGCACATACCTCCCAACATTTTGGAAATAATTAGAGGGACCACACCCATTTTGTGGCCAAACCCCCTATTTAACATGTTCATTTTCCAAAATTTGGAAGGAAGTTGTCAGGAGTAAGAAAGAGGCTGCTCTGGTGTTCTTCTGCTTAAGCAAAAAAAGTAGAAACCTTTCTCAAATCTTTCCTAAGCAGATGTACATCAGAGCAGCCTCTTTCTTTCTCCTGACCACCTTGACTACTTGGTGGTCAGAGTGGTCAATAAATGACAAGCAGGTGGTGCTGTTGTCACCAAGTTCATTCATATTAACAATACATGTATCCCTTAATATCTTGGAATAAAAGCAAAATAAATAATGAATGTACATTACAAAAGTGCTTAGAATAGCAACATCAGTTTTACATGCACTTATTTTAAAGGTTTACTTAAACTTTATCATGACCTGTTCCAGACCACAGCACTGCTAGTGAAGAGCTAATCAGTCCCGTTTCACTTTGGGGGGAAATTTGACAAATGCATTAAATTCAATGGGGGTTTTTTTCTTATGGTTACTTTTTTGTCTTGGCAACATTTCTGTGTTGTTGACTTTTTGTAGCAGTGAATTTTTATGCTGCAAATGTTTGGCGCAGTTTCACAAAAAAATTTGCAAATTTGCATAGGGGGTCAACGTGGGGTGGGGGATAGTGGTTTTTCTTTGGCAAAGGGTTTGTTTCTCCTTTAAGTCTACTAAAAAATCATGTAAACATTAAATAAACCCAATAGGCTGGTTTTGCTTCCAAGAAGGATTTATTTTTAAATTATATATTAGTTTCGATCAAGTACAAGCTACTGTTTTGTAAGTACAGAGAAAAAGTTAATCATTTTAAAAAGCTTGGATAAAATCCATGGTAGACGGCCTTTCCGTAATTCAGAGCTTTCTGGATAATAGAATTCCAGATAATGGATCCCAACCTAGTACTTAATTTAGTTAGGGAAAGATGTCAGATGTGGTGCATTCTGGCAAAATTCCTGAAGTTAGGGTTCATAGTGTCTCCCCAATCTTATTTGTATAGACAGTCCTCTTGACAACTAAACTCTAAAAATGTATATGGCTAAAAATGTCATATTTTATATACTGAATTTATTACCCCAGCGTAAAATTTCAGCTTCTTAATAGCAGCGATGATCCAGAACATCAAACTTGTCACATGGGGTCACCATCTTGGAAAGTGTCTGCGACATTCACATGCTCAGTGGGCTCTGAGCAGCTGTTGAGAAGCTAAGCTTAGGGGTCGTTGCAAATCATCAAGCACAAAATGAGGTTGGTCTGTAATATAAGTTGATGCTACAGGGCTGATTATTAACTTCTGATGCTAGTTGCACTAGTTTCTAAGCTGCAGTGTAGTAATTTTTTGTATTAATTATTAATCAGCCTTATATTGTGACATTTCTATTCTGTATATACTGCATATTGTGAGTCGTCTTTAAGCTCAGTAAGTGACAGCAGCACAGAGCATGTGCAGTGAATCAGCAAAAAAAGGAGTTGGGAAGCTACTGGGGCGTCTTTGGGGCAGAATTTTACTGCTAAAAGACTGTGGTTACCTTGGGTTGGTACAGAAGCCCAAAACATAAGGTACAAGTCTAATTCTATGGACAATGTCATGTACTTTTTTTTTATTTAATGGACCGGGGTAGTTAATATTTACAAAATGATTTACTAGTTTAATGTATTAAAGATAGCAATATTTTCCTCATATTTGCAGGTGTCAGAACCATTCATAGAGTTAAATGCTTGTGGCATTCTCCGTGGTGCTTATGGTAATTAGGAGCATTTCAGACTATAAATAGCACAATTTGCAAATACATTTTCTGCTGAAATCTGCTAATGAATATTGATTAAGTCAATTTTGTTGTTGCTTTAAACTTTGATTGAGTGGTGATGGTATGTTAAATGCTCAATGAATAAAATTGAACAAAAATAGCTTGTTCAGAAAGTGAGTCATTTCGTTTTCTCATTCATATCCATTCATTTTGATTTTGATTGGCACCTATTTACAACCATCTCTGGAAAACAGCCCCAAAAGCTACCGTATATGGTTTATTAGTCACAGTGCTCCAAGAAACAAGAAGTAAATGTCTCTGTGACAATTTTATGTTCTGTTAACAAATATGCTGGGTTTTTGTTCTATGACCAGTGCGAGGCCTTTCTGTTTGTAAGAATTATTAGGGGAATGTAATAAAAGTCGGTAACTGAAAAACTATTAGCAATATGAAAAGTTATGCCTTTGCACAAACAAATTTTGCTTTGTGCAAATTTAATATACCTGTAGCTTTTGCGAACCCGGAAACTGTTTAGCGACCACTTCCAACAGTGGAAGACCGTTGGCGAATTTTATAGTTTGCTCCAATGTGCAGTAAATGTAATAAAACTTCTTACTGAAAAAGTTATGTTTGCTCCAAAAGATTATGACGCCTTCAAGCACTTCTTAAGAGTGCGCAATTAAAATTCGCAATGCAATAACAGTTTAAGGAACGATATTACATTGCGAGATGTGCATTTTTATCCTTATTGGTGTGAATTGTTTTTCTCTTTGCGACTTTAATTACATTCCCCCTATGTCTCCAATATTCCACATTCAATCTTGTGGTTATTTATCACTGTTATTAGTAGAAAGTAGCTAAACAGGTATACATTGCATTTAATTATTGATAGTAATGACTTGCACTGTGTTGAGCTACAAGTTAAGACCTAACTTTCCATTTATATTTACTATTTTTCCAGTGGTTTTTTTTGTATTTTGTAAGAAATTATAACCATGTTAAGCAGTCATATTTACTGATATTAGTTAGTTAAAAAAAGTGAATCAGAGAGTTCAAGGCAGTGGTAAGCAAATACGGTAATAAGATTTATTGTATATGTTGTGCTGTCTTTTTCAATAAAAAATAAAAAAAGTGATAACAGTCTGCCAGTGATATCCCTCCCCACTCTATTCATTTCTATCTATAAAGTCTGATTTATCAATGGGTGAAAGTGAGTGCTCAACTTTGATAAACTCTCTTTAAAATCCCAAAGAACTGAATTGAGAGTGGAGAAATTTCATTTGCAGACTGTTGCAAGAGCTAAATTTGCTTTTTAGAAAATATACCCCTTTATATGAATGGGATAGTTCACATTAAAATTTAGTATGTTGTAGACAGTGGCTTTCTAAGACAATTTTGCAAATGGTTTTTTTGTTTTTTATTTTTTCTGGTTATTGATTTATTCAGCTTTTTGTTCAGCCTCTCTCCAGTTTTTAATTTTAGTGGTTATCTGTTTGCATAGAGTCCAGTTTACCTCAGCAAACAGGCAGTGGTTTGAATAAGGGACTGAAATTAATAGGGCCTCAACAGAATGATTGATGGTTTAAAAAGTAACAAGAAAAATAAAATTGTAGCTTTGTGAACCAGTAATTTTTTGGTTTCCAGGCTTAGTGACCCCCATTTGAAAGCTGGAAAGAAGCAAAAGATGAAGGCACAAAATCTTAAAACTATAACTTTTTAAAAAATTGAAAATTGAAAACTTGTTAATAACAGAACAAATAGCATAATAAGACTTAACTTAAAGGTGAACCACCCCTTTAATGTTTCATGGGTATATCTTTGAAGGTAGAGATTCTGACATTCTGTAGAATCCCTTTGTATACAAACTTTTGGAAAATGTTTGAAAGTTATTTTAAGCTACACTGGTGCAGAGTTGGTTATTTGTCTTACATAAGTATGGTGATGTCAAGGATTAGGTAGGGGGCGCTGTGGAGACTGAAGGGAGAGGGTGAGTCCTTGAGGCAGGAGCTGTATGTGCCTAGGGAACACTGGAAGGGAAAGCAGGAACAGGTTGATGAGGGCGAAGATCAGGACTGGACTGGACTAGGCAGGAAGAAGAGGGCGACTGGACGGGGCAGGAGTGGAACAGGAACAGACTGGATGGGACAGGACGGTGCGGGCGTAGATCAGATCAAACTGGGGATAGAGTGCAGAGGGAGACTGGAGCAGATAGCAAGACAGGACTGGAGTGGATAGCAAGACAGGAGCAGAAGGAGATTAGAGTGGATAGCAGAAGGAGACTAGAGTGGATAGCAGAAGGAGACTAGAGTGGATAGCAGAAGGAGACTAGAGTGGATAGCAAGAGAGGACTGGAGCAAGATAGCAAGAGAGGGACAAGGTACAAGGCAGGGTCAGAAAGCAAGAATCAGGAACAGGCGAGGCAAGGTCGGTACAAGGTGAAGTCGAAGCAGAAATCAGGAACAAGCAAGGCAGGGTATGATCAAGGTCAAGGCTGGGAAGGTACAAGATAAGGTAAAGCAGGACAAGACAAGGACAGGCAGACAAAGGCAAGGAGGAATAATAAGGGAAAAGGGGCAAGAGCTAGAACTACCTAGTTAGGGGCGCTGCCACAGTACTAGGAAAACCATGCAATGCTCTGGCAAGGAGTGGTCTAAGTGCTGCCCTAAAATAGGGAAGAGTCAGCCCTGATTGGCTGATTAAACTAGGCAGCAGCTGGGTTGGGGCTGTAGATGCCAAACAGGCTGCAGCTGAGCTGGGGCTGGAGAGGCCAATCAGGCGGCAGCTGGGCTGAGACTGCAGAGGCCAAGTTACACATAGCGAACAACCCTACAGGCTGCTCACCTGGCCAAATGGTTAAGGTATCAAGCCAGAAACCCAAAGGTCCCCGGCTTGAATCCCAGCAATACCTGACAGGTGAGACAAGTACAATATTCCTATAAACTCTAAATCAGGGTTCCACAACCTTTTTTTTATCTGTGAGCCACATTCAGATGTACAAAGTGTTGAGGAGCAGCACAAGCAAGAAAAATGTTCCTGGGTGGTGCAAAACAAGGGATGTGATTGGCTATTTGGTAGCCCCTATGTGTACTGGCAGCTACAAGAGGCTCTGTTTAACAGTACACATGGATTTTATGCAACCAAAACTTACCTCCAAACAAGTAATTAAAATATAAGCACCTGCTTTGAGGGACACTGCGAGCAACATCCAAGGTGTTGGTAGGCAACAAAATAAAAGGAGAGTAAATGGATATAGCCCAGAAAATTCAAGTGGCTTAACCAAAACCAGAGTAACCAGTATTGTTATGGAATCTAATGCGAATACTGGAATACAGATTACAGAGTAGTTGTGTTTGGAGACCCAAGAGAAGGTTTAGATAGGAAATAACTTTAGTCACAGTCTTAGGAATGTAAGAACAGAAGCATCTGTATAACACACATTTTACGTTAAAAACAATTACATTTAATAAAGTTCTATTTATTGGTATTTCATCCCAAATCTTAAAAATAAATCTAACTCACAAATTTGCTATTTTGCACATGCCACAGATTGAGCTTTGGCCACAAACTAACCTATTTTCCAGTATCAATGGGATGTTCTTGTATGTAAAATCAAGTCCAGACTGAGCTTCAAAATGGGCCCAGGCATAGCAAATACACAGAGGGACAAACAGTCCCCCACATGCCCAACAAATAGTGACTGTGGATGGCATCTTATAGCAGCCCCTCTGTCATTTGCCAGAATTGACCAAAAACTCAAATCAAAACTCTCTAGCTTTCATTTATGAAGGGGCTGTTATTTTTCATGTTAAACAGGTACTCCTAGGGGAAGGGCTAATATAATATATATATAATTTGCTACTGAATATACATAACATATCTATGGAACGACCATCATTAGGGGCACGGCTATTTCTCATTCAGACTGTAACCCTTTGACTTTTTGTTCTCAGTCCATATGCCAAACACATTGTATTGAAAACATTCAGTTCCTTTTGAGTTAATTGTGTCAGACTGGATACATGCCCAGAACATTAGCTTCTTCTGTCACTCCAGCTAAGGAACTGAAATGCTAAACATCAGCCCTTTTCTAGGGGCCTTCCTTGGGTCAACATTAGCTTAAAGTAGTTGAGAGGCATTATGGGAGTTCTAGATTAATAAAATTGTAGCTCATTTATTTTAGGATAGAGTCCATTATTTCCTCTGTAGCTGGATCAACAGAACATCAAAAGCTACAGTCCATTGCAATGAACAAAATCATAATCTATAAAGATCCAGTTTTGAGTAAAACTCTTTTTTTCTTTCTTTAATTAATCTTTTTAGATGGTCATCCCTGGGAATGGAAGTAAAATCTCATCTCATCTAGCAAATCTAGAAAAATAGCCACAGTTGAACACACACCAGGGGTCCCCAAACTTTTTGTTACCTGTGTGCCAGATTGAAATGTAAACATTTTTTTGGAGAGCAACATAATCATGAAAACAGTTCCTGGCTGTGCCAGATATGGCCTGTGATTGGCTATTGCTAGCCCATATGTGGATTGGCAGCCTACAGGAGGCTCTGTTAGGCAGTACACTTGGAAGTCTATTTATCATACTATGTAAAACATTGGAGAAAGACATCGCCGGTGATGTTGCCCATAGCAACCAATCAGCAATTCGATTTCAACATTCACCTACAAGTAAGAAGACAAAAGCAAAGATCTGATTGTTTGCTATGGGCAATATCACCAGTGATGTCTTTCTTCAATGTTTTACACAGCATGATGAATAGGCCCCTTGGTTTTAATGCTATTAAGCTTGCTGTCAAGACATAAATTCAAAAATAAACACTTGCTTTGTGGTTGGTGAATAACATGTTGCTTGAGAGTCACTGGTTGGGGATCACTGACACACAACTCCTAAGGTAGATTACCACCCCAGGGCTGAAAAAGTGGCATTGTCTACAGCACTAATAATTCAGGTTTTCAAGAATATTTGTTGCCAAATGCTTTAATTTTACATGCTTTTGTAATTTTGTTTAAGTTACTTTTTGTTTTATTTTTTAATGTTAACTTTTGATGGAAAACTGGCAATTTACAGTCATTTTTCTTTTAATTGTGACAGTTTTGTGAGCTTATATATCTATTTTTCCTTTTTATGATAAACATTAACATCAAAGGCTTAAGTTGAAGTAAGTCCTAAGAAATTAAATTACAAAATGTTTAAATGTTGGGTTCCAAGACTGGAATACACGAGAGTCCACAGAATTGCTCAGCTCCCAGATTTGGTTTATGTAGGTTATCACTGAGTAAAGCACTTTGCCTGAGCAATTGAATTAGTTGTATGATGTATAATAAGTTCTTCATGACCCCATATGCTGCTGTTCTGATTTGTTTTTAATTTATATGACTCATATGCAGCATCACCTGAAAAGAAATTAGGCAAAGAACGCAAGGCGTATGGAAATAAATGTATTACTGTGTGCAGAGTCTTCATTTAGAAAATGTGTCAGATCAAGCTGCTATTGCCTACTGAGTTAATATATGAATCATACCAAGAAACATGAAATTAAGTTAAACACAGGAACTGAAGTGCTCTGGTCTGCGTAATTCATAACCTATGTCTGTAGCCAAGCTGTCCTCTTCAAAACCCCTATAATAAACCAACTAATTGAAATTCTGCTTTTGAAGATAGTGCTGCCAACATGCACTCCTCTTTAGCGCCAAGCACATGAACTTTCAGGAATGGCCCATGTTTGATGTTTTATTTATCTTTCATTTAGCAGCTTGATTTCCATTATGTGAAAAGCAGCACTTGTAACACTGGATGCTCTATAAATAGGTTAGGCATAGGCAAAATCCCACTGCCTCGATTACCTCTCCTGGTAAGCACTAACCACTTTGAGCCCAGCGGGAAAGAACTGCAAGGAAAACATGAGTCACAGCATAGATATTCTAGAGAATCATGAAATTAAGTATTAACAGTAGATAAAACTATATTTTACCAAAAACTTTGTAACAACACTCAAAATGTTTTTCAGTTGTATTACTCATATTATTTACCTTTTAAGCGGTGGTTCACCGTAACGTTAACTTATAGAATGGCTAATTCTAACAAATTTTCAACTGACTTTAATTTTTTTGTCTTTTATATCTAATAACCAAATGATCTATACGGCTACAAATGTATTGTTATTACTACTTTGTATTACTCATCTTTCTATTCAGGCCCTCTCCCATTCATATTCATGTCTCCTATTCAAATCAATGCATGGTTGCCATGCAATGTGAAAGCAAATGGATACATATGTTGGAAACTTTTGTACCCAAAGGCCTTAATATAGATATAAACCTAAGAGCATTCCTATAGAAAAAATAGAAAAAATAACAAATTTACACAATAACAGTAGCCTAAGGTCGAGTCATATACACAATCAGGGACGTAATTATTAGGATTAGGCAAGATGTGGAGTGTTGTAATAATGAATATTTCCTCAAAATATGTATATACAAGAATTCCAGTTGGACCATGGTTGCTCATGTTAACCTCGATTGGAGGCGCTGAGTTATACCATCTCCATGGCAACCATAGACTGTAATACCACACATATGCCAAACTAATGATATGCCAAAGGATATGCCAAACTATCGTTTTTCCCTCTAGATCGCCAAGAAAAATCAATACAAATTCTCCCCAATAGCGTATGCCATTATCGTGTAATGTAGAATGGCGGGTTGCCATGGAGACGCGTGCGTTCCAACTGAAGGAGAGGTGCGCATGCGCATCCATGGTTAAGTTCCGTCTTAAAAAGGCGCATATGCGCACTAAGAAACTACAAGCCTTGAGAAAGTCGCAATAGACGAAACGCGTCGGCTAAGCAGTGACGTCATCAGAGGGGGACCAAGATCGCGTGTCTTACCAACAAACGCCAGGCAAAGTGTAACATCTTACAATGGACCGCAGGACTTGAGAACCCCAATGCAAACTGCTTTTTATGCTTATATTAAGCACACACATGTGAGTGCAATCTATGTTTTTATCTTTTTAATCTATTAAAGAAGTTTTTACACGATTTTAGCATATGCTTTTTAGAAACCTGGAGCTTACCAAGAGTGGGACAAAGGATTTTATTACATGCTGGTGATAATTATAAACGTCTGTAAGTACCCACTGCCCCACACACTTATCAAGAGTAGGACAAGGGATTTTATTACATGCTGGTGATAATTATAAACGTCTGTAAGTACCCACTGCCCCACACAGGAGGTGGCCACATTACCTATAAAAAGCACGGAAGAATGGCTTTTTAACCCCTTGGTGGAAGACCCCAAAACCACACCGTATAGTAATTGCACAAAGGGTTATATATTTCATCCGATTCAAAACTACTACACTATATTGTGTTTGCATTTCCTTTTTGTGTCTACCCCTGAGCTTTTAGCGCTGGTATATCTTCATTTGAAGAAAAGGTTGTTTGCATCATGAAAATGTTGCCCTGTGAGTCTACAGTTTAATTTTCTAAATTAGAATTTAATCTAAATGATACTTTACATTATTATATATATATATATATATATATATATATATATATATATATATATATATATATATATATATATATATATATATATATATATATATATATTGGATAAAATCAAAATCCTTAATCAAGCCAATTCAATATATCATAACTGCACGTGCAGAAAAAAGCTGATTTTATTACCCTCTGTCTGATTTTACAATCCTCTCAGCTGTTTTATTATGTTCCTTTGACTAGACAACTGATTTGACCTCTGACCAATCCCCTTTCATGACTAAGTAGTTGATGTACAATTACAGGGATGGAATCTGTTATCCAGAATGCTCTGGACTTAGGTTTTCTAGATAAAGGGTTTTTTCCGTAATTTGGATCTCCATACCTTAAGTCTACAAAAAAGGTTATTTCAAAATTAATTAAACCCAATCAGATAGTTTTGCCTCCAGTAAGGAATATTATATGTTAGTTGGGATCAAGTACAAGGTACTGTTTTATTGATGATAAAAAAAAATTAAGTGTTTACTTAAACTGGAGTCTATGGGAGATGGCCTTCTGTAATTTGGAGTTTTTTTGAAAATGGGTTTCCGGATAATAGATCCCATACCGTTACCAGTGATCTTACAAGAGTCTGCAGTCAGTTGGAAAGGTAACTTAAAGCAGTTCCCAGTATTTTCATGAAGAATATGCAGTTTGGAACATAAAAGGTCCCACTCTTATTCATAACGTAGATGTAGATCAGGCATGTCCAAAGTCAGGCCCGCGGGCCAATTGCGTCCCGTTTTCAAATTTACACCGCTCCTCGGCCTCCATTATGAAATTAATAATAATGCTGCCGGCCGATCAGGAATCACGTAGGTCCATCTCCAGGAGTGAATGATCCTGATCACAAGCTAGCTACCTCGGAATGGATGTCAGGCTGAATTTTTCACTAAATCTGGCCCTCGTTGCAAAAAGTTTGGACACTCCTGATGTAGATTATTTACATTTTCCTCAGGAAGTGTAATAGCAGACTTTGCTCCTTTTATTCCATAACTCCCATAGACTGATAGTAACTGAGATGCAGCTTGACTTGCTGTCTGTATAGAAATGTGTTTGTGCAAGTATTTGGAATCCAATCATTTAAATCCTCTACATTTGGTTTTAAAAATCCAGGTGTCAGCAGTGTTGACGTGCAAAAGATTGATATGTGTTCTTAACTACCACTGACACACACGTTGTCAGAGACATTCAAATTTAATAAGGAATGCACATTATGTTAGGCTGCCAGTGGATGGTAGAGGGATTAATAAAGCTTTAAATGAATTGTTGAAATGTGATTTGGCCTTTCCTTTCATTATTAATGCCTACACCAAGATCACTGATCAATGCATTTTCACCGCTCCATTAAATTAAAGGAAATAAAGTATAACTGCATTTTTTCTTTAGCTTGACATAATATGGAACAGTTACTACCTCAGGGTGCATACACAAAACTAGCTGAGGCAAGCTGCAAAAAGCAGGTCTATTTGTGGCCATTTCTTGCACTTTCCACCTAGAAAATTTCTGATGAATGAGGCCCTTTTATGCTTGTAAAATAATCTCTTTGTTATCCTTGAAATACAGTGTCCTGGAAGAAGACTTTTCTGTAGAAATAACATTTTTACTAAGCTGTTGAACTACTTGAAATGATCTCTTAGCAGATTTCAGGAGCGAGATTGCCTGGTTGTTGGCTATGTGTCTACTATACGTGCAGCTACAGCTGTAGCAACCCAGCAATTGCTGCCACTGAAGTTTGCCAGATGGTAATGTCAAGCTGCTCTCCAACCTAAGACATCGGGTCCTGGGAATGATGCCAGAAGCATTTTTTAATGAACTTTATCCCACTTAGCACCTTCCCTGCAAATTTGCCTATGTGTAAATGCTTATTCTTGCAAGCTGGAAGGTGAGGAATATGGGAATGCAATTAGGAATTTTCCACTTATAGATTTTTTTGTAAACCAAGTTAATTTTGTTGCTGCAAGTGTGCCTATTAAATCCTAGTGCTAAACTTCACCAGCTATTTTCTCAAATCAACTAATTATAATAATGTATTGAAATCTGTCATGTGGTGCAGTCTCTAAAACTTCTTACAAGCAGAGTTTGCAACTTCAATACAGCTACATAAAAATAGTATATATTCAATTCAATGCAGTAATTGGTGAATTATGACACTTGGGATTACAGTGAAGTGAAAGGGATTTACGAGTTCACTTTTCTGTGTTGGCAAAGGGAAAAAAACGACCAAACAATAGAACCTTAAACCCCATATAACTCTAAGACCTATAAATGTATCAGCTCTACTATATCCACATTACATCACAACTGACCTTAAAGGGATCCTGTCATCGGAAAACATGTTTTTTTTCAAAACACATCAGTTAATAGTGCTACTCCAGCAGAATTCTGCACTATAATCCATTTCTCAAAAGAGCAAACAGATTTTTTTTATATTTAATTGAAATCTGACATGATGCTAGACATTTTGTCAATTTCCCAGCTGTACCTGGTCATGTGACTTGTGTCTGCACTTTAGGAGAGAAATGCTTTCTGGCAGGCTGCTGTTTTTCCTTCTCAATGTAACTGAATGTGTCTCAGTGGGACATGGGTTTTTACTATTGAGTGTTGTTCTTAGATCTACCAGGCAGCTGTCAGCTTGTGTTAGGGAGCTGTTATCTGGTTACCTTCCCATTGTTCTTTTGTTTGGCTGCTGGGGGGAAAAAGGGAGGGGGGTGATATCACTCTAACTTGCAGTACAGCAGTAAAGAGTGATTGAAGTTTATCAGAGCACAAGTCACATGACTTGGGGCAGTTGGGAAATTGACAATATGTCTAGCCCCATGTCAGATTTCAAAATTTAAATTAAAAAAATCTGTTTGCTCTTTTGAGAAATGGATTTCAGCTCAAAATTCTACTGGAGCAGCACTATTAACCTATTCATTTTGAAAAAAATGTTTTTTCCCATGACAGTATCCCTTCAAAGCACTGTATATACCAATGTACAGAAGCTTGAGAAATAGACAATCCAATGCATCTTAAATTCCATTGTGTATACTGTAGCATAGTGGTGTCCAAGATCCTCCATGCCATGGATCAGTTATTCATGCTTTTATTTGTTTGATGACCAAGTGTAACTCTTTGGCATGCTAGGTGCTTTCAAAATTGCCACATTGTTTTATATTGGGGAATTAGAAGTGGCCCTCATTCATTCCCTTTAACAAGTCTTGCTGCTACTCATCTGCAGATATTCACAGCTGGTGCCTTTTTCATGTAGTCTTTTTTTAACGGCATTAAATATTTTTTTAAATGTTTCTGGGATGGTACTCCTTTGAATTAAAAGTTTTTAAATCTGCACACCCACGTGTATATGTGTATTCATCCATCTGGATAACCAGAACTGATGCTTTATTGGATCTAATGATCTCTAACAACCCAGAACACCTGAGTAATAGTAACCATAATATTATCTCATTTAATGTTTATTGGAAAAAGTAAATATACATTGGGCCAACACAGACTCTGAGAGGGTTATTTACTAATGATTTGTCAGAAAAACCATGATATTCTCTCAATGTCGCTAATTTTGAGATTTATTAAAGTGTTCTCGACATCCAACGATAATTTCAGGGTTTTTTCACAAATTGTTCGAGTGTTTTCCAGAAAAGTATAAGTCTTTCAGGGGGTTTATATCTAAAAAAAATTGTGAATTTGGGAAAAGTATTGAGATGTATTCATTTTAAGTCAGATACGCCAGATTTGACCTGGCAAGAACCATTGAGTTCTATGGAGGGCTTAGAATACACAAACATTTTGAGTTTAACCTTAAAATAAATGAAAATATAGACTTTTACCAAGGGAAGCTCTAGAAATAATTTTAGAGTCACAATTTAGGGGAAGTGATGGGAATGTTTGACCCCCCCCCCACAATTGAAAGCAAAAGTGGTGGCAATGTTTGACCCCCCCCCACAATTGAAAGGGAAAGTGATTGCAATGTTCGACCCGCCCCCCACAATTTAAAGGGGAAGTGATGGGAATGTTTGACCACTCCACACAATATAAAGGGGAAGTGATGGCAACGCTTGACCCCCCCCCCCCAATTTAAACGGGAAGTGACTCTTACCCAGCATGTGTAAAATCCCATTGCCTGTGTTTCCTCCAGTCAATGGCCACTTACTGACTGGAGCAATGTATGTTACCAATATCTTTTACACCTTCTTGCCTTTCACAAAGAATTTGTTTGAAAAACTATTCATCTTTAACACATATAAAGAAAACATGAAACATTTTGAAGTGTAAGTGTTTAATGAAATATATTAATAAATATTAAACAATACTTTAAACATCCACCAATATGTACTGATGACAAAGGTATCATATTTTAATAAAACCTTAGGCCTAGAGCACATCATAAGCCCAGTCTGGGCAAACGTTTAGCAACGGTTACTCGGTTGCTGGCAAGCACTTATTTCATGAGACTCGATGCACCTCTACAGCCAAGAAGGGTTGCCACCTTTTCTGGAAAAAAATACCGGCCTTCCTATATTTTTGTGGTTTTGCCCTATGAATAATATTGGCATCAAGCAACATTTTTACCAGCCAGGTGACAATCTTACAGTCAAGTGAGCATAACAAGGCACAGCTCAGTCTGAACGTAGACATTAGGTAAAAATATAAAACATCACAAGCAATACTTAACATCAATAAAACTTGTAAACATATTTGGTGCCTTTTTCTCGCAGCCACAAATACACAAGGCCAGTGTTGGGCTGCAGAATTAGTAATGATGGTTGGCCCACAAGGGACTAGCCCCCATATGTAATAAAATGCACTAAGTTTGCCCAGGAGCAGTAACCCATAGCAACCAATCAGAAGGTAGAATTTATTGTTCCCCTGTTCAAAAGCAAAGATCCTATTGGTTACTATGGGTTACTGCTCCTGGGCAAACTTAGTGCCTTTTATTGAATATGGGGGCTAGTCCCTTGTGGGCCAACCATTATTAAAGGGAATATTAGTACAACATTCAGTTGTCCTTTAAGGCCTTGGACTTGCATTTTGGAAAGCAAAAGAGAAGGTGGACTGGCGGTACCCAGTGAAAAAGCATTAATCCAGCTGCCCTTATGCTCAGTGCTGGGCTGCAGACAAAGTGCACAAACATTCAGTTTCCCTATAAGGCTTGGACTTGCATTTTGAAAAGCAAAGGAGAGGGGCTATGAAGGCTGCCATGTCAGTACAACACAAATGTGCCTTTTAACACATATACAAATATAACAGGCATACATTTGATAAGCAAACTGCAGTGTTTGAGCACAACACAATGTCAGTATTATCACTGCAGTCATATAGCATTCACATATACATAAAGGTGTTTCAGATTTTCCCAAAGAAAGAGAACTTTGTATGTTTTAAATTTGGATGTAACATTTGCTTCTCAAGTGTGTTTTGTTTCCATAGGCTAACACACAGGTATGGCAACTTGTAATGCACAATAAAGATGTTATAGCAAATGCACTTAAATGTTACAAGGGAAAGTGACAGCAGGGATACAGATAGAACACCTACTAGGGCTTTTAAGTGGGCCCACAGACAGGGTCGAACCTCCCCCTCCATATCCCCTTGACCTAGCTGGGTGGGCAGCATGTGGGGGTGGTGGCAGAGATGCAGCGAAATGTCGCCAATGCCCCTTAAAGTCTATGGGCATCAAAAAAATTGTCGCAAAATTATTTTGACGCACGCCACCATACAAGTCTATGGGCATCATTTTTGCGGCGAAACAAGGCGAAAAAATTCGCCCATCCCTACTCGGAGCTCCATACAATCCATGATGACCCTTCACAGCTGATAGTTCGAGTCCTTGGAGTGGATCCTGCCCACATCCACTAGCAGCAGCAACTGTCGCAGCATCTACAGAAACAAAACTTTAATTAAAACTATTGCTGGGAAATAATTTTTCAGAAAGATAAGAAGATTGCAATGCTTGAACTTAAATAGAATTTCAAGCACCGGTGTTCTATATCTTTGCTTTTGCAGCAAGTCCAGACACTTTGAGCTTAATTTTTGTAATTTCAAGAAAACCTTGGTGCTAAGGACTAATGTCTGTCACCAAGATCTTGTATCGCCTTAAACGGAGCCCCACACAGTGGTCAAATTAAATAAAAATGCCCAGTTGTTGCCTTATTCTAAACTTTGCATACTGCATTTGCATTGCAAATAAGACGTCTTGTCTCCTTTCACCCTCCTCTTCTACAGTGACCATTGATGTGTGTGACCACAACTGTGTTCAGTGTTGTAACACCTGTTTGGGAAAAATCCAAAGACCAGAGATCACTTGAGGTGAAAGGGTTAACCAAGTTTATTATTTCTATAATAAACATACACAAGCTATGTGGATCCTGTACTCAAGTGAGACAGAAGACAGAACAAAGGATTGACCAGACATTATATACCCTCTGGTATGAAACTTCATGAGAAGGAAGGTAAGGGAATAAAAGGAAGTTACATAGTTACATAGTTACATAGTTACATAGTTAAATTGGGTTGAAAAAAGACAAAGTCCATCAAGTTCAACCCCTCCAAATGAAAACCCAGCATCCCTACACACACCCCTCCCTACTTTTAATTAAAATTCTATATACCCATACCTATATTAACTATAGAGTTTAGTATCACAATAGCCTTTAATATTATGTCTGTCCAAAAAATCATCCAAGCCATTCTTAAAGGCATTAACTGAATCAGCCATCACAACATCACCCGGCAGTGCATTCCACAACCTCACTGTCCTGACTGTGAAGAACCCTCTACGTTGCTTCAAATGAAAGTTCTTTTCTTCTAGTCTAAAGGGGTGGCCTCTGGTACGGTGATCCACTTTATGAGTAAAAAGGTCCCCTGCCATTTGTCTATAATGTCCTCTAATGTACTTGTAAAGTGTAATCATGTCCCCTCGCAAGCGCCTTTTTTCCAGAGAAAACAACCCCAACCTTGACAGTCTACCCTCATAATTTAAGTCTTCCGTCCCTCTAACCAATTTAGTTGCAC
Organism: Xenopus laevis; assembly: GCF_017654675.1. Taxonomy (NCBI): domain Eukaryota; kingdom Metazoa; phylum Chordata; class Amphibia; order Anura; family Pipidae; genus Xenopus; species Xenopus laevis. Next base: position 64,139,015 of record NC_054381.1, on the reverse strand, counting down.
GTCTCTGCACTCTCTCCAGCTCATTTATATCCCTCTTAAGGACTGGAGTCCAAAACTGAACTGCATACTCCAGATGAGGCCTTACCAGGGACCTATAAAGAGGCATAATTATGTTTTCATCCCTTGAGTTAATGCCCTTTTTTATGCAAGACAGAACTTTATTTGCTTTAGTAGCCACAGAATGACACTGCCCAGAATTAGACAACGTGTTATCTACAAAGACCCCTAGATCCTTTTCATTTAAGGAAACTCCCAACACATTGCCATTTAGTGTATAACTTGCATTTATATTATTTTTGCCAAAGTGCATAACCTTGCATTTATCAACATTGAACCTCATTTTCCAGTTTGCTGCCCAGTTTTCCAGTTTAGACAGATCACTTTGCAAAGTGGCAGCATCCTGCATGGAACCTATAGTTCTGCACAATTTAGTATCATCTGCAAAAATAGAAACAGTACTTTCAATGCCCACCTCCAGGTCATTAATAAACAAGTTGAAAAGCAAGGGACCTAGTACAGAGCCCTGCGGTACTCCACTAACAACACTGGTCCAATTAGAAAATGTTCCATTTACCACCACTCTTTGTAGTCTATCTTTTAGCCAGTTCGCTATCCAGGTACAAATACTATGTTCCAGGCCAACATTCCTTAATTTAACCAGTAACCTTTTGTGTGGCACTGTATCAAATGCTTTAGCAAAGTCTAAGTAAATCACATCCACTGCCATCCCAGAATCGAGGTCTCTACTTACATTCTCGTAAAAAGAAATTAAGTTAGTCTGGCAAGATCTATTACGCATAAAACCATGCTGGCACAAACTCATAGTATTATGATTTGCTATGAAGTCCAGTATCTTATCCTTTATTAACCCTTCGAAAAGCTTTCCTAATACTGACGTCAGACTAACTGGCCTATAGTTTTGAGGCTGAGAACGGGATCCTTTTTTGAATAGAGGCACCACATTAGCAATTCGCCAGTCTCTTGGCACAATACCAGATCTCAATGAATCCTGAAAAATTAAGTAAAGAGGTTTGGCAATCACAGAGCTAAGCTCGCTAATTACCCTGGGATGAATACCATCTGGCCCTGGACCTTTGTTAATCTTAACCTGTTCAAGTCTCTTTTGAATTTCTTCTTGTGTGAACCATGCATCATTAGTTGTATTACTAGAATTGGGAGTGTTAAGAAGGAAACCTTCACTTACTGGTTCTTCATTTGTGTAAACAGATGAAAAATACGAGTTCAGAATCTGCGCTTTTATTTTGTTTTCATCAACCAGCTGATCCCCCTCTGATAGTAAGGGTCCCACCCCTTCCTGCTTCATTTTTTTACTATTGACATATTTAAAAAATAATTTGGGATTTTTTTTACTGCTTGCTGCAATATCCTTTTCTATAGCAATTTTAGCTTGCCTTATAGCTTCTTTGCATGATTTATTGGCCTCCTTGTACCTTATAAATGTTTCGGCTGTACCAGCTAACTTGAAAGCCTTAAAAGCACGTCTTTTCTTACCCACCTCAACACAAACGCTTCTATTGAACCAAAAAGGTTTTGCTTTGCAACGACGTTCCTTGCTTACAAGTGGAATATACTGACAAGTATATTTATTAAGCAGCATTTTAAAGACTTCCCATTTTTGTTCTGTGTTTAACCCTGTGAAAAGCATTTCCCACTTAATATGTTGCAGAGATGCCCTTATACTGTCAAAGTTTGCACGTCTGAAATTTAGTGTTTTAGTTACTCCCTTATAGAATTGCTTCTGCAACAGAATCTCAAAGGAGACCATGTTATGATCACTATTCCCTAAATGCTCACCCACACAAATGTTAGAGATGAGTTCAGTATTGTTAGTTATTACAAGGTCCAAAAGAGAGTTATTCCTAGTAGGTTCTTGAACGAGCTGGAATAAAAAGTTGTCATTCAGCATATTATATATTCAGCATATTTACAAACCTACTAGCTTTTTCTGTGATTTCAGTGTCCAATTAACTCATATGGGAAAAAGAAAAGAGTAACAGTGGGTGAGCTTCAAGGACAATTCACCTAGGTACAAGGATGCAAAAACAAAACAGAATACTGATAAGAACCGACTCAGATGTTACACAAGCTTAGGGAAGCCTTGAAACAGTTTCTTGAAGGGCCCCTTGGGCAATTTGAAACTGTTTACTCCACTAGGGGGGGCCAAGAATCTGCGGGCCAAGTGCGGACTGCATATCTTCTCCTCCACACACCCACCTGGTCTAGGCACACAACAACCTTACTAACCATCCATACTTACAAACACAAGGGGCTATATTTATCAAAGAGTAAAGTTAAAGCTCCCCACAGCCCTCTAGAGTGAAATTCCGCCATTCCGTGTATTTATCAAAGGATGAACTTTTACTTTCATCCATTGATAAATACGCTTTTAAAAATCCCATACAAATGAATGAAGAGTGGTTGACTGTGGTGATCTCTAACTTCACTCTTTGATAAATATACCCCAAGGGATCATATTAAATGAAATATGATCTCTGCGCTGCCCCTGAACTGGCCATGGACTGGTGATGGGGTCCAGCTTGTTCTTCTGAAAAATATAAATAGGACATAGATATAAGAATACTTTGGAAAAAATTAATTGCATGGTTGCATAACAATACTAATAATGTTTACCAATGGCCCTCCCCAGTACACAAACTTGCTGCTGAATCGCTTGTAAGCTGTATATCTATCAGGGCACACAGCACTTCCAGCCAGACCCGTGGCCGGGCCACAAAGGCCCAGGCCTAGGGCGGCAAAAAAAAAGCACTGGGGTCGGGACACGCAGTTCGCGGGGAGGGGGTAGTGCAGGCACTAGGACCGTGCAGAATAGGAGGGGCTAGGAAGGAAATCTGGCCCTGCTTACAGCGCTCACACGATCCGCCGCCTGCTGCCATAGTTGCCATCTGGCTCCAGTGATCCGATGGGTCTTCACACCAAAAATTCCATTGTTGCAGCACCTCATCCACTAACACTGTATTCTCCTCACTGGTGAAACATGGATTTTTGGAGGCCAATCTCTCCTCTGCCTCTTCTTCCTCCTCTATCCTCCTGTTGGGTTTGGGGCTGGTACTGGGGCCCTCATCTTTACCCCACTACCTGATGGGTGTTGCCCATCATCCTACCCCTCTTCCTGGCCACCCTCCTCCCTACCTACTGGGCTCTCCTCCCCAGGTGACCTCCTGCAAGAGAATTCCTTCTCAAATCTCTCACACCCTACACCTGTCCTGGCTGCAATCCCAGATGCTTCTCCCTTCTCTCCCCCCCCACCCACTGTGTCCCCCCCTACCTAACCCCTGCCCCTGAGAAACAATTCTTGCTTAAGCGGTAGCTCCCTCCACTCCTTCCTCTTGGCCTCCCTCAAACAAGTCCTGAGCCCACACCTTTATCTCCCAACCCCACACTCTTCCTCCTCCTGCCTTCTCACCTGTGGGCCATTTCTTTTCAATAGAATAGAAAGTGTGAAAAATGTCCATCTATGCTCCTAAAATGGCAGATGGAGGACTTCCTGCTTGTTAAAAAAAAAAACAAAAAGCATGGAAATAAACATCTGTTTAAATTCCTCTAAATCATCTATTTTTTTGTGGAAACTTGTGTATAATTATCATTTATTTTGTGGAAACTGCTCTAATCCTCACTTTTTTCAGGAAAAAGAGGAAAAATGAGTAAAGAAGTTAATAGGAATAAATGGACTGGGGATCTATTTGGATTCTTCCACTGCTTTCTGCATTAACCATTGCTTTTTAAACTGATCTGTTGGTCATGGTAATGTTGTTTGTACATGGGTAGGAAACTGGCTAAAGGAAGGTGGTACATTTTCCACTTGGAAAAGAGTTTTGAGTGGGATACAACATGGTTATTTATTAGGCCCACTTTTATTCAATTTGTTCATTGACCACTTGGGGAGGACATTGTAAGCAACGTATATGTGTTTGCTGTGTAAAATCAGAACTACTTAAAGACCTTCATGAGATGTTTAATTAGAGAAGGAAGTATTATTGGTTCAATGCATCAAGCATCAGTGCTGTGCAATATGTTGGTGCTCTAAAAATACTTGATAATAATAATAATAATTCTATATCACTAGGACAATTGTCTGCCTTGCATAAGCTCTTACACACTATGTACTTTATGACATGCAATCAACATAACATACATTGTACCGTATATACTCGAGTATAAGCCGAGTTTTTCAGCATCCAAAATGTGCTGAAAAAGTCTACCTCGGCTTATACTGGGGTCAGCGGGCAGTAGCTGAGATTGCAGTCACTTTTAATCATTCCTATACCAACAGTTCACTTGGGAAGAGACTGCAATATCCCACAATGCCCTCTGTTGGTTATATGAAAGAATAACAGTGCTCTGTTGGTTATATGAAAGAATAACAGTGACTGCAAAATCACACAGTGCCATCTGTTGGTTATATGAAAGAATAACAGTGCGCCCTCTGTTGGTTATATGAAAGATTAACAGTGACTGCAATATCACACAGCGCCCTCTGTTGGTTATATGAAAGAATAACAGTGCGCCCTCTGTTGGTTATATGAAAGAATAACAGTGACTGCAATATCACACAGCGCCCTCTGTTGGTTATATTAAAGAATAACAGTGACTGCAATATCACACAGCACCCTCTGTTGGTTATATGAAAGAATAACAGTGACTGCAATATCACACAGCACCCTCTGTTGGTTATATGAAAGAATAACATTGTGCCCTCTGTTGGTTATATGAAAGAATAACAGTGACTGCAATATCACACAGCGCCATCTGTTGATTATATGAAAGAATAACAGTGACTGCAATATCACACAGTGCCCTCTGTTGGTTATATGAAAGATTAACAGTGACTGCAATATCACACAGCGCCCTCTGTTGGTTATATGAAAGAATAACAGTGACTGCAATATCACACAGCGCCCTCTGTTGGTTATATGAACGATTAACAGTGATATCAATATCACACAGCGCCCTCTGTTGGTTATACGAAAGATTAACAGTGATGGCAATATCACACAGCGCCCTCTGTTGGTTATACGAAAGATTTACAGTGATGGCAATATCACACAGCACCCTCTGCACATGGTAGTGGGACAATGCACACAGTAATCCGTTTGGCAATTCTCTGTCACCATCAACCTTGCAAAGAAGTCCGGTTGATCGCTGGGGGGGTCGCTTTGGCAGAATGTGCGCTGCTTGGAGACAGGGCTGTGGTTGTGTCTAGGCTTATACTAGAGTCAATAGGTTTTCCCAGTTTTCGTAGGTAAAATTAGGTACCTCGGCTTATACTCGGGTCGGCTTATACTCGAGTATATATATATATATATATAATTTTCATCCTGAGATTGGTCATTTATCAAAGTACATAATCTCCCATTTTATGACTGTTTATTCATTGTACATTTTATCACTCCCCATAGGCTTTCTAGGCAATTTGGGATCGAAGGAAAATCGTTCGATCGATGGATTAAAATCCCTCAAATCGTTTGATCGAACGATTTTTCCTTCAATCGTTCGATCGCAGGAAATGCAGTAAATCCTTCGACTTCGATATTCAAAGTCGAAGGATTTTACTTTGGCAGTCGAATATCGAGGGTTAATTAACCCTCGATATTCGACCAATAGTAAATGTGCCCCTATACTATTGATTTTACACATTACCTCTGTCCCTGTCTTCAGCAAGGATCACCTATGGATAATACTTTTACATGTAAGTTAAAGATTATGGAAAGTTCAAATATGATGAAAGGTTTTACAAAGTTACATTGGAGGATTTTTTCAGGAAGGATTCCTTTCCTAGCAAATTTGAGAAGCTTAAATACAGCTGACTTCTATGACATTTTGTTTTTGATGTGCTTAGTTCAAATTTATTCTAGCTGTTCCCTACAACCTACAACTCATTCTGGTATTGGAGCTCAGCCTGCCCTTATTTAGAAATACTGTGCTTGTTTTCCAACACAGAATTCTGGATGTAAGTCTTAGCAGTATGTTTATTTGCCCATTTCCTAAAGCCACAGTTAGATTTTTCATTGAAAAAACTACCAATTTCAAGTAAAAAAGCAATAACTGCATTGAAACAATACAGACACACAGAGTCACAAAGTATCAACATCTCAAAACACTAAGGCAAGAAGTACCTAAGAATGCTCCTTAAAATGCTAATTTTAAGATGTTGGATTACTATTGATTTTATCCTTGCAATTGTTATAAAATTGACTGGTTCATTCAATATACAGGTATGGGACCTATTATCAAGAATACTAGGGACCTGGGCTTTCCCTAATTTGGATCTTCATACTTTGTCTACTAAAAAATAATTTAATAAACACTGGATAAACCCAATATGATTGTTTTGCTTCCAATAAGGATTAATTATATCTTACTTATATACTTATATATTTACTTATATAGGTACAAGGTACTGTTTTATTACTACAGAGAAAAAGGTAATCGTTTTTAAAATTTTGAATTAAAATAGAGTCTATGGGAGATGGCCTTTCATCCAATTCGAAGCTTTCTAATTAACAGGTTTCAGGATAACTGATTTCACTGTATTATGAAGCCCTAATTCAAGAATTATTTAATTTGCTGTATCACTGTATTGCCTTAATATATATATATATATATATATATATATATATATATATATATATATATATATATATATATACACAATTTTACTCTACCTCCTGGTGCCATCTAGTGTGATTTTTCAATATTACAAACTGCTGATTATCTATCATCTAGCTACATACATGTATCATATATTATATAGTGAATAAAGTACCCCCTCTTGTAAATTATAAGGATATTATACGTTACAGAGGAGTTTCATGACCATATAAAAACACGAGGGCGAAGGCCGAGTGTTTTTATACAGGTCATGGAACTCAGAGGTAATTTCTAATAATCTCATATTTTGCAACATGGGGTACTTTATTAAAATACACAAGTTTCAGTGAGTCATGTGACAGAAATTACATCAGAACTCACCGTTTATAACTGATGACATCAGAACTCACCGTTTATAATGATATAAAGATATTCATGGCTTTTTGTGTATTATATAATCATAACACTAACAATTTTTCAGTGCAGGGTATAGCGAAGGTGATATTGGGTAGGAAAGTTGGTGACCTTTAATGTATTTTGGTAAAAAAGGTAGTGTTCCAAATTTTTAGTTATCCTACTAGTCTACTTCTTGGTCTAAATTATGTATAACATGCTATAAGAAGTAAATAGCAGTGATTTTAATTGCACACTTTTAAGAAGCTTTTGAAGGTGATGTAATATTTTGGAGCAAACATAACTTTTTCAGTAAGAAGTTTTATTACATTCATTGCGCATTGGTGCAATCCACAACATTTGCACTTTCAGTTTCCGGGTTTGCAAAAGCTATATTATAGTTGTGCACAGCAAAATTTGTTTGCACCTAACTTTTGGCATTGTGAATAGTTTTTCGTTACTGACTTTTATTGCATTCCCCCATCAGTGTAAAGCAGAGTATGATGTGGTCTCTATGTACTTTTAAACAGTATGATCTGAATTATGATCTGAATTAACATTCTAGATCTTTTATGGATACATTTTAAGTTGGGGATATTTTCTCCTTTTGATTGGCCTGATTTTCTCTCTCTTTCTTTATCTATCTATCTATCTATCTATCTATCTATCTATCTATCTATCTATCTATCTATCTATCTATCTATCTATCTATCTATCTATCTATCTATATACACACACACACCCACATATAAACACTCGCACTCTGAGCCAATCGCAATGTTCTTGCAAGTGCTGGGTCACCTAGAACCTATTTGAGTCAATTGGTGGACTTTGAAAAATCAGAGGTTTTTTTGGGGAAAACTTCAAATCGAATTTGGACCTATTCGATCGAAAACGGACCTATTCGACCAAAAAAAAAAAACTTTGACTTCATTTTAGTGGTCTTTTTGAATTCGAATTTTGACGTTTTTTCAATTCGAAATTCCACCCTTGGTAAATATGCCCCTACATGTTTCGGATACAAGCCCTTTATCAACATGCTAATAATAATGTTAATAATAATTTCTGCCACATGACTCACTGAAACATATATATTTTAATAAAGCACCCCTTGTTCTGTATGAGGATATTATAAGTTACCTTGGAGTTCCATGACCTGCATATGTTCATAGATCTGCTTGGTGACACAGTACAGGTATGGGAATTCGTTATCCGGAAACGTGCTTTCCAGAAATCTCCTAATTATGGGAAGGCCATCTACCATAGACTTCATTTTATTCAAATAATTATATGCCATCAGGCCCTGGAGCTTTTTTACATTAATTTTTATTAAAGCTTTATAAATCGTATCCTGTGTCAGCCACTGACTGGGCTGAGCCATCAGTGCAGCTATGAGTAATAAAATAAAAACTTGTACTTGATATATTTAATCCTTTTTTGGGCAAAACAACCCTGTTAGGTTTAATTTATGTTAATGATCCAAGTTACAGAAAGACCCCTTATCCAGAAAACCCCAGGTCCCAAACATGTGGGATAACCGATTCTGCTGAAACTGCAGAATGCTCACTAAATATTAATACAGAATTAATACCAGAGTTTCAATAAAAATTTTAAATTTGTAAATTACCCAGTACAAAAATATATGAGGATTGAAAGAACCGCCATATGCACATTTTCCCAAGCAGTTAACTAAGTCAACTCTATGGGTCATATTTATCAAGGGTCGAATTTCGAATTGAAAAAAAAAAAACGAAATTCGGATTCAAAAAGACCAACCGAAATTAAGTCGAATTTTTGTTTGATCGAATAGGTCCGTATTTGTCCGAATTCTTCCCAAAAAAAACTTTGATTTTTCAAAGTCCACAAATTGACTCCAAATAGGTTCTAGGAGGTCCCCCATAGGCTAAAACAGCAGTTTGACTGGTCGAAGTCGAATTTTTAAAGGGACAGTACATGATAAATTTCGATATTCTAATTTTCTTCAAATTCGAATTTGGACTATTCCCTAATCGAAGTACAGGAACACAAAAAATAGCACGAAATTCAAATTCTTTTCATTCGAAAATTCACCTCGACCATTAAAAAATCTGCCCCTATATCTCTGATATCTCTTATTCTATATATTGTGTATAGTGTTTAAACTAACAGACCCTCCTACATATACACTTAATATATATATATATATATATATATATATATATATATATATATATATATATATATATATATATATATATATATATATATATATATATATATATACAAGGATCAGACTCATTCACTATTCTCATTATACTCATTGTATTATTTACTAATCAGCCTTATGCTGCGACATTTGTATTCTGTGTACTGTATATTTTGAGTCGGTCCCTAAACTCAGTAACTGTCAGCTGCACAGAGCATGTGCAGTGAATCATTAGAAAAGAAGATGGGGAGCTACTGGGGCATCTTTGGAGGCACAGATCTTCCCTGCTAAAGGGTTGTGGTTGCCTTGGGCTGGTACAGAAACCCATATAATTTACAACATTTTTAGCCTGCTTCTTTAATTTTTAGTTCTCCTTTAATTCTTGGCAGAGTATGATTTAAGAATACTTCTATCATTACTAAGAAATATTCTGTAGCTTACAGGAAATATAGACACCAAAAGGCAAAGTAAGTTATTGTGTGACATAAATGTTTTACACATGTGTATTTATTTCTGGTGGACAACAATAATTCTGCTCTTTATAAAGCAGAAGTGTCAGGAGTGCCAGGAGAGTAGGAGCCACTGGAGAAGAGCTTAGCAGTTAAAACTGCTTTAGTGTACAGCAGGAGCTCACAGGTGGAGGTAGCAGGCCGTGTTAGAGTAGAGAAGAATCCGTAGACAGGCAGAGATCGAAGGGCAGGCGGAGTTCAAGCAACCAGAAACAGGCCGAGGTCAGAAGGCAGGCGGAGTACAAGCGGTAGTCAAAACAAGCAGGGTCGATAGGCAGGCAGAAGTCAAGCGGTGGTCAGAAACGGGCCGAGGTCGAAATCCAGGAATCAAGTTCAAAGAGAGGTACAACAGCAAAGGTTCAGGAGCAAGGAAAATAATCACCAAGCACTGTTTGCTTTTTTCGACAAGGATAAATAGGGACAGATTGGCGCCAAACGTAAGGACGCAGCGTCAGGACGCCGTGCGTCAACTTTAGCGCGCCCGCGACCGTCGCGACGCGCGCGCGCCCGAATGAACGGACGCGCGCCCGCGCAAAGACGCGGGCGCCGGAAACAGACGCCAAGGATGCGCAGAACCCTGCACACCCCTGCGCCTGCGCCCACGAGAAGACTGAGCTGCGACCAAAGGTACCTTACATTGCCCCCCCCTGAGGGGCGGCCTCAGGACGTCAAAAGCAGGCTTGTCAGGATATTTCCTATGAAAGGCTGTGGTTAACCTCGGAGCATGAACATTGTTCTTTGGTTCCCAGGAATTCTCTTCATTTGGAAAACCTTTCCACTTGACGAGGTACTGCAACCTTCTGCCACGAACTCTGGAGTCCAAGATCTTTTCCACTTCAAACTCAGCCTCGCCTTGACAAGAGATAACTGGAGGAGGTGGAGACACACGACCTGGAAAGATGTTAGGCACAAATTTTTTAAGCAGAGCAGCATGAAACACAGGATATACTTTAAGAGAGTCAGGAAGTTCTAATTCAAAGGACACAGGATTAATGACCCTCTTGATAACGAATGGACCCAGAAACTTTGGAGCCAACTTCTTGGAAGGAGTAGCGAGCCGAAGATTCAAAGAAGAGAGCCAAACCTTGTCACCACTCTTGAATTCAGGATCCTTCCCTCGTTTTCTGTCTGCGAAAGTTTTGAAATTTTGTTGAGCCTTACTTATCTGTTCCTTCAAAAAAGACGTATTTTGTTTAAGAAACTCCAAACGATCTTGTAATGCAGGAAGGGTCACCTCAGAAAGGACATCTGGAAACATGATAGGATGAAAACCCAGATTAGAAAAGAAAGGAGTCTGGCCAGTAGAAGAGTGCATAGAATTATTATAACAGAACTCAGCACATGGAAGAAGTGACACCCAATTGTCCTGCAAATAGGAAGAAAAAGTACGAATGTATTGCTCCAGCGTCTGATTAGTCCTCTCGGTCTGCCCATTGGTCTGTGGGTGATAGGCTGAAGAACGAGACAAAGAGATACCAAGGGATTTACACAACACAGTCCAAAACCTAGATGTGAATTGGGTACCGCGATCAGAAATAATTTCTTTAGGAAGACCATGTAATTTAACTATTTCTTTAATGAACACATCCGCAGTCATGGCAGCAGAGGGGAGCCGGGGAAGAGGGATAAAATGTGCCATCTTGGTAAGGCGATCGACAACCACAAAAATAGTATTACACCCATTGGATGGAGGCAGTTCAACGATAAAATCCATGGAAATAGAACTCCAAGGTCTCTCAGGAAGGGGTAAGGGACGGAGAAGACCCACAGGTTTGTTGCAAGAAGACTTGGATCTAGCACAGGACTCACACGATCGCACATAAGCAGTGCATTCTTTTATTAACGAGGGCCACCAAAAAAGACGTCTGGCCAATTCTAAGGTCTTTCGAATACCAGTGTGCCCAGCTAAAGGATGATCGTGAACTATTCTCAAGGCCTCCACCCGAAGATTTGGTGGAACCACCAACTTATTGTTCTTCAAAAGTAAATCATCTTGAGCAAAAATATCTTCAACACCAGGATAATCTGTTGGAGCTTGAGGAACCTTCTTTAGACGATCAATAAAAGAAGACTGCAGAAGTAAAAAATGTCCAGACTGAAGAATTGTATCAGGAACCATGGACACCTTCTCCACCGGAAAAACTCTGGACAGGGCATCAGCCTTTGCATTTTTGGCCCCAGGTTTGTAAGTTATATGAAATTGGAAACGAGAGAAAAAGAGTGCCCATCTAGCTTGACGAGGATTTAAACGCTTTGCAGATCTTAAGTATTCCAGATTCTTATGGTCAGTGAAAATGATAAAAGGATGGACAGCTCCTTCCAATAAATGACGCCACTCTACCAAAGCACCTTTAATCGCCAACAACTCACGATCTCCAACATCATAGTTCCTTTCAGTAGGAGTTAACTTCTTAGAGAAGAACGCTACCGGATGTAAGTTGTCTTTGGGGCCAGCTCGCTGTGAAAGAATTGCTCCAATAGCTACCTCAGAGGCGTCCACTTCAAGAACGAAAGGTTTGGAAACATCGGAATGGACTAAAATGGGAGCAGAAATAAAAAGTCTTTTAAGAAGTTCAAAGGCTTGTTGAGCAATTGGGGACCAGGAAAATTTAATTTTACAACTTGTAAGATCTGTGAGAGGTTTGATGATGGAAGAGAATTTATTGATAAACCTTCTATAAAAATTTGCGAATCCCACAAAACGTTGAACCCCTTTTCGGTCATTCGGGGGTGGCCAGTTAATAATCGCCTCAACTTTCTTAGTGTCCATCTTGAAACCTTGACTAGAAACTCGGAATCCTAGAAATTCAATGTGAGATCTCTCAAACTCACACTTAGAAGCTTTGGCGTAGAGAAGATGTTTCCTAAGACGAAGCAGAACCTCCCTCACATGAGAACGATGATCTTCTAAAGAATTGGAGAAAACAAGAATATCATCCAGGTATACGATGACAAATTGATCCAGTAAGTCATGAAAAATATCGTTGATAAAATATTGAAACGTGGCAGGAGCGTTACAAAGGCCAAAGGGCATGACGGTGTATTCAAAATGACCATATCGGGAACGAAAGGCAGTCTTCCATTCGTCCCCTTCACGTATTCGAATCAGATTGTAAGCACCCCTCAAGTCTAACTTAGAAAAAACTGTAGCACGACCAAGTCTTTGAAAAAGATCAGAAATGAGCGGCAACGGGTAACGATTCTTAATTGTCACCTTGTTGAGTTCACGAAAGTCAATGCAGGGTCTTAGGGAGTGGTCTTTTTTCTCGACAAAAAAAATACCTGCACCGGCAGGAGAGGAAGAATGACGTATGAAGCCTTTAGCCAGATTCTCATCAATATAGTCCTTCAAAGTAGCTAACTCAGGCTCAGATAAAGGATATATTCTTCCAAAAGGGATGGATGCGCCAGGGAGAAGATCGATCGGGCAATCATAACTCCTATGGGGAGGAAGTGAGTCAGCCGCTTTCTTGTTAAAGACATCAGCGAATTCATGGTAGACTTGTGGGACAAATTGGAGAAGTTCATCATCGGAAATGGTTGCACCCAGCATCTTTGGAGGAAAACAATTCAAACGACAGTAATCCGAGTTGAAGAAAACTGTTCCAGCCTGCCAGTCAATAGTTGGATTATGACCCCTCAACCAGGGAATGCCAAGAATTACGGGAAAAAGAAGGTTTTCCATCACATCAAACTTTATTAACTCAGAGTGACCTCTTAAAGAAGAAGCAAAAATATATGGAGTTTCTTGCGAAACAGAACCAGAAGAAACAAAATTACCATCAGCCATTTTAACAGGTATTGGCTGGGCCTTGGAAATAAAAGGAATCTTGTATTGACTCGCGAAGTCTTGGTTTACGGCATCTACCTCAATCTTTCTTTGGTTCCACTGCAAAGAGAGACGTAGAAGAACATAAGACTGGAGAGAGGGAACCAAGGGAGTATTAGAAGATTGCTGTGAGAGGAAATTACCATTGGGTCGAGTGGGGCAATTCTTTAACAAATGTCCAGAAAGACCGCAGTATAGACATAAATTTAGCTGTCTTCGTCGCAGTCTTTCCTCCGTGGACAGGGTCTTGCGTACCACCCCGATTTGCATGGGCTCGCCATCAGAAGAAGGAGAAACAAGGACTGGAGGAGGAGCTGTAGGAAGCACCCATTCATGGCCCCATGCCTGACTTGGCATACTGGACCCTCTTTCCTGATGTCTCTCCCTTAATCTTCTGTCAATCTGGATGGCAAGAAGAATCAACTCTTCCAAAGAACCAGGAAGACCCACTCTAGCCAACTCATCCCTGAGTTGATCGGACAAACCCTTGCGAAACTGATGCCGGAGGGCCCTGTCATTCCACAAGGTGTCTGGTGCCCAACAACGAAAGTCCGTCACGTATTCTTCCACAGGTCTACGGAGTTGACGTAAATTACTGATAGCCGCTTCAGCAGTCTCTACTTTATGAGGATCCTCATAGATCTTGGATAACGCCTGGATAAAGGAATCAGTGGAGGCAAGAAGAGGGCTATTCTGTTCCAACAAACGATGGGCCCAGGCTTGTGGTTGTCCTTGCAAAAGGGAAATCATAACCCCCACTCGGATTTGATCTGTGGCATGAGAGTGGGGCTTGAGGGTAAAGAGGAGGCGACAACCATTAATAAAAGTTCTAAAAGTCTTAGGATCGCCAGAAAACTTGTCGGGCATCGCTACCTTGGGTTCCCCATGTGATGCACTAGCAGCTGCAGTTCCCGAATCCGACTGTCCTGAAGAGGAAGGAGGCGAGGCAGCAGTGGACATCCGAATGTCTTGAAGTTGTTCTTGGACATTCTGATAGTCTCCCCGAAGATCCCTCACAACGTGGGTCAGAGCAGCAATCTGTTGAGACAGATCGACTAGAGTTGGCAACTCTTCTGATGGCTCCATTCTGGCTTGGTGATTCTGTCAGGAGTGCCAGGAGGGTAGGAGCCACTGGAGAAGAGCTTAGCAGTTAAAACTGCTTTAGTGTACAGCAGGAGCTCACAGGTGGAGGTAGCAGGCCGTGTTAGAGTAGAGAAGAATCCGTAGACAGGCAGAGATCGAAGGGCAGGCGGAGTTCAAGCAACCAGAAACAGGCCGAGGTCAGAAGGCAGGCGGAGTACAAGCGGTAGTCAAAACAAGCAGGGTCGATAGGCAGGCAGAAGTCAAGCGGTGGTCAGAAACGGGCCGAGGTCGAAATCCAGGAATCAAGTTCAAAGAGAGGTACAACAGCAAAGGTTCAGGAGCAAGGAAAATAATCACCAAGCACTGTTTGCTTTTTTCGACAAGGATAAATAGGGACAGATTGGCGCCAAACGTAAGGACGCAGCGTCAGGACGCCGTGCGTCAACTTTAGCGCGCCCGCGACCGTCGCGACGCGCGCGCGCCCGAATGAACGGACGCGCGCCCGCGCAAAGACGCGGGCGCCGGAAACAGACGCCAAGGATGCGCAGAACCCTGCACACCCCTGCGCCTGCGCCCACGAGAAGACTGAGCTGCGACCAAAGGTACCTTACAAGAAGAGAGTTCTCACTTATTATCACAAGATGGCAGTATAGTCAAGGCGAATCTTGGATCAAAGGTTCTTTCATTTTCTAAAGTATATTAATGATATTCAAAAGTTGTGACTATTAATTTATATTTGATATAATGCAAGCATATTTTAGATTACTTTTATTGTTCATTATTTGCATTCATCCCTGTCATAGTAGAGCTTGGACAGTTTAACCCTTTCCTTGCTAACAACGCAGACTCTACTATTGTTGGCAAAGAAGTTGCAGAATGCCATAAGCATGCAATCTGCATTTCTCCATTGTTGTTATATAAACAAGAAAAATGTATTTTGCATAGCAACACCATCACCTCCCACTACCTAGCATCATGGTTGTCCTGTATTAATAGGTACACTGGCTGCATGCGATTTACAAGAAGCAGCATGGAAGCAGTAGCGCATGAGTAGAGGAAAGGAGCAGCTTTACCTTTCAAGAATGGAAAATATTGTGAAACACCTTCAGCAAACTTTGTACAACCACTTTGGTCATGTATTAAAATGTTAAAGTAGAAATCGCATAGCTCTCTATTCACTTGGGGGGTGGTTATCATAGGATTAAGGTAGAGCAAACCTCTGAACAATATTTAACAAGTTATACTATAGCAGAAGTCTCAGATACTGTAATTGATTATTATTGTAAGTATAAAGTGAGAAGTTCAGCAAATTTTTTTCCAGAATTCTTGTGCTAAGCAGCATCCACTGCAAGTTGTATGTGATGCACCGATATGGATGCAAAATAGCAATTGTTCTGGTAAACAGCATGCAAATTGTAGTGCATTCTATAGTCCCTCCATTTGTGTTGGAATATTGTAATTTCTGACATGCACAATTTATAATGACTGATTTACTTAGCCCATGTCACAAGCATCTAAGGAACCCTGGAATTACAGGCAGGTTCAGGTTTACGGAAGTATCCGGGTTTCCATGTTTCAATGCATGCACTTGCTCATAATTCATAAGAGTAGGCTGAAAGGAAATTCAAGTGCTGCCTGAATATAAGAACTCTTGGCAGTAGATCCTATCCAGAGTTACCTCAAAAGGGCAGGTTATTTATTAAAGACTATGTTAGAGGAATGGTTTTTACTATGTAGTCAGTTAGGCCTCTGTGTGACCCAAAAAGTGCATTAGTCATCTGTTATTTATTTATTTTATTTAAATTTTTGGTGACACATTCAAGAATTACAAATGCTGTACTAAGTGCATGGCTCTAAAGCCAATGGTGAACGTGTTCAAATGAACCTGTACAGCTACTAGGAATGCACCAAATCCAGTATTTGGTTTGGGATTCGGCCAGATTCTGCCTTTTTCAACAGGATTATTATTATTATTAACATGTATTTATATAGCGCCAACATATTGCGTAGCACAGGATTCAGGCAAATTCAAGTGCCTGGCTGAACCGAATGCAAATCAAAAAAAATCCCATGGTTTTTTGTCACTCAACCAAGAAAGTAAAAAGATGTTTAGCTATGTGCTGCGCTCCTGGCTCTATTTCCCTCTCATTCCACTAATTTACATATGCAAATTAAGGTTCCAATTCGGTTTGGTATTCAGCCAAATCTTTCACAAAGGATTCAGGATTTGGCTGAATCATAAACTAATGGATTCACAGCATCCCAACAGCTACTCTCTCTAATGTGATAAATAAGCTACATAAACGAAATCCCATATAATGTGTCCTCCACACTGCAGGGCACATTTATGTATATATTATTTTTTTTTAGGAAAATAGGGATTTGTTTCTTCTTATCTGCTTATGTACGTTTTAGTTAATAAAGTGCTATTTTAGAAGATATATTGATAAACAACTCATTTATATGGCCATAGTAATACACTACTTTTTAAATGTTTGTGCTGTGAGATGGCATCAGCCTCTAGAGGGGTGCTGTCACTACAAAGAAAAAATTATAATAATAAGTCATTACTATAAGTTGTGTGCAGATAAAATACAAGTTGTGTACATTTTTCTGCCAAAGAAGCTATAGTCAAAGAGTTGAGCTGCACCACACAATCTGGGAATGCCTTATTTTGCTGAGAGGTATCAGATGCTATCACTGTAACTAGGCTACAAGCCAGCATTGATCTATGGTATTTGATTCTTTGTCTCCTTCTCCTGACAAACATGTTGAAAGCAACACAGTAGTTACTTAATCATAGCTAAAAGTTCAATGTTAAGGGAAAATGTAATAATAAATAAAGTATGCACAAATATAAAAACTATGAAACTGTAATTTAGATGAAATAAAGATGTTAACAAAGGTTCTACATATGTAGATGGTGATATAGATTAGACCAAAATGTGTTCTCAGTCTTTATGTTGATTGCACAGGCCCCTTTGTGTCAAAAGAATTGGAAATAAGCGCATATGCACAACATGAATGCCATTTATAAGCAAACTCTTACTAGCTTTGTCGCAGCACAGTATTTAGCATGGGCCATCAAATGCATTTGTTTCACTGATACCATTGTCAGAGGTTCCCATATCCTGAACACAAAGAACCTCTTTAGAAAAGACTGTATGTTTGAGACCTTTATCTCAGGGGGCAGGGGGTATTTGTAGACAAAAAGAAGGAAGAAGTATAAGAATTATATAGGAATAAAGTAGACACAATAGATAACAAATAGTGCCTTTCTGATAGGGCGGGGAAAAAAATACTGGACTTTCTTAATTGATTGTATGCCCTTCCTATTAATAACATTGACATTAAGTTCAAAATAATTTTTACAGACTAAAATACAAGCCAGTTAAACCTATGCACAAGTAAAATTTATTATCCATGTATTTTAATTTAAATGGATGGTAAAGATCAGCTTACTGTATTTTATAAAGTTCATATCAAAATTATTTTATACTATATGAATGGTAGCTTACCTTACCTACCTTACTTAACTTGGCAAAGGCAAATTTGAATAAATGTTCTACGACTATTAATTTATATAATCTATATCAGGGCTGTCCAACTGCCCCCCCCCCCACACACATGAAAGTCTGCCTGCTGTGTCTGCTTACTATGTGTAAAATTTAAAAGGTATCACTACAGAGATTAATTGCTGCATTGTTTAAACCTCAAATTCAGACTGCAATCCCCTGTATTGTTCACATATCTAACCCCCCCTGCATTGTTTACACCCGAAAACCCTGCATTGTTCACACCTGAGACCCAGATTTAAACTGCCCACATTGTTCACACTCATACAAACTGTTGAATGGGCAGCAGCACTGTGTCACTGTATGTAGTACATTTTAGAGTGGTCCCTGTCTCCTGCTCTGTTCTGCCTTGTGTGTGTCATACTCTGTCTGCCCTATGCTCCTTGGGTATGCTATACTCTTCCTGTCCTATGAACCTTGTGTGTGCCATACTCTGCCCACCCTATGCTCCCTGGTTGTGCCATGCTATGCCTGCCCTATTCTCCTTGGGTGTGTCATACTCTGCCTGTGTGTGCCATGTTTTTCCTTCCCTATGCTCCCTGTGTGTGCCCTGCTGTGCCTGTGGAACATAAGCCTGGTATTTGTTCTGGTGGTTTGTTAGCATTTGACAATTATTGTTAGGGGCCCCCTAAGGTGTTTCATGTGCTGGGGGTGCTGTGTTATCCACATGGCATATAAAGAGGCATATGGATTTAAGGGTATGTCTTAATATGACAACTTTTTTTCACATATGAGTGATAACTTCAGTGAGCACCAATCATTTGGTTTTTAGGTGTGCTACCACCATTCATGTGGACATGGTATTGTGGTAACATGGGTGTGGTTTAAAGAGATACTGACACCAGAAATGTAAATCTTTTTTTACATCATGAAATTGCCTTTGAAAACGACGTATAACTTTTCCATAAAGCATTTGCACAATGCTTTTACATTACCAGTCTGATGCCCCATATTCCTGTATGAGGGGGGCTGCCATATTTGTGCAGCAGGAGTCCGTTAGCATTAGAAAGTTTAACTGACAGGCTGAGATGGGACAGTCACAGTCAGTTTGGCAAAACAGTCAGGTTTAGTAACTTCAACTAACAATTGCTTACAAAAACAAACCTCTCAGCAAAAAACCATCAACATGACCTAAAAAGTAATTTTTTAGTGTCAGTATCACTTTAAGATTGCTTACCTGATTCAGTGGGCCAGTGCTCCTGTTTGCTAAAAACTGCATCAACCACAGGTATGTCTGCAGAAGATCCTTGTCACTATCTTCTTTGGATTCTTCTGTCTTCTTTTTTCCGGCTCTGACAGGTGCATTTGAAGTGGAGCAAAAGCTGAATTTAGAAACAAATAGCCGTCTTTTTCACTCTATTGTAGATAATAAACTTGGCTGTAGCAAGCAATGTCAGTTAGCATCAAGGGCAAACAAGATATTGAGCTGTATTAAAAAGGGCATTGATTCACAGCAGGAGGGGGTGATTCTTTCACTGTATAGAGCACAGGTAAGGCCCCATCTACAATATGCCGTACAGTTTTGGTCTCCAGTGCTCAAACAGGACAATATTGAATTAGAGAAGCGCAACTAAGCTAAAAAAGGTAAAAGGTATGGAAAATTTTAGCTATGAGGAAAAACTGGCCAAGGTTTGTTCACACTGGAGATTCCAATAAGGAATGGGGTAGTAGATCAGCTAAGCGACAGTGGAGAAAGACACAAACTGATCCTGACTTCATCCACTTCAAATTCATGCTCTCCTGCTACAATCAAGCTCTATTATTAGCTAAAGAACAATACTTCTCTTCTTTAATCTCCACTCTGTCCTCTAAACCGCAGCAACTGTTTGCCACATTTTACTCACTCCTATGCCCCACCCCCTCAGCCATGTAACTGCCCAAGACCTTGCTAATTTCTTTAATGAAAAAATCGATCTCATTAGGCTAAGAATACCGTCTGACAACAATCTCAGACTAACGTGCAGTCCACTCACGTCCACTTTGCACTCCTTCACCCCTGCAACACTAGATGAAGTTAGTAAACTTCTAGTCTGCTCAAACCCCACAACCTGCTCCTTTGACCCCATACCCTCTTGCCTCCTCCATCCAATAACTGATACACTCTCTCCTGCACTTACCCATCTATTAAAACTTTCACTCTCTACTGGTACTTTTCCATCCTTATACAAACAAGCACTAATTACTCCTATCCTCAAATAACCTTTCCTTGATCCCAGCACTCCCGCTAACTATCGTCCAGTTTCCCTTCTTCCATTCACATCCAAATTACTAGAAAGGCTTGTTTACAAATGCCTGATCCATCATCTTTCTCACAACTCCCTTCTCGACCCCCTGCAATCTGGCTTCCGTCTAACATAGTGATGGGCGAATTTATTCGCCAGGCGCGAATTCGCGGCGAATTTGCACGATTCGCGGCAGGCGAATAAATTCGCAAAACGCCCGCGAAAATTCGCGGAAAAAATTCGCCGGCGTCAAATTTTTTTTAGAAAAACGAGACGCCGGCGCCGTTTCGCGAATTTTTCGCCGTTTCGCGAAATTCGCGAATTTTCTGGCGAAGCGAAACGGCGCATATTCGCCCATCACTAGTCTAACACACTCAATTCACCAAATTAACCAATGATCTTCTACTGGCAAAGTCTAAAGGTCACTATTCCATACTAATCCTTCTAGATCTCTCTGCAGCCTTTGACACAGTTGACCATACTCTCTCCTAGATATTTTATACTCAGCTGGCTTTCGTGACACTGCTCTTTCATGGTTTACATCTTATTTGTCTGACCGTTCCTTTAAAGTTGCCTTCTCTAGCTCTATTTCTACTACGTTTCCTCTCTCTGTCGGAGTTCCTCAAGGCTCTGTTCTAGACCCTTCACTAGGAAAACTTATTCAGTTGTTTGGACTTCAGTATCACCTTTATGCTGATGACACCCAACTCTACTTATCTTCTCCTGATCTTTCTAATTCTGTCCTTTCCCAAGTTACAGACTGTCTCTCTGCTGTCTCCTCCTGGATGTCACAGCGCCACCTGAAACTGAACCTTTCAAAAACAGAACTCGTTATATTTCCTCCAAGATCTTCTCCTGTCCCTCAGATATCACTCACAGTAAACAACACCACCTTTCATTCCACCGCACAGGCACCCTGCCTAGGAGTTATCTTACACTCACATCTGTCTATTTCACCACACATTCAAACACTTGCAAAATCTTGGCGTATTCAACTGCTCAACATTACCCGAATACGACCATATCTCAGTTCAGAATCAACTAAAACACTGATTCAGTCTCTCATCATCTCCTGCCTTGATTACTGTAACCTACTCCTCGCAGGTATTCCAACAAGTCACCTTTCACAACTCCAATCTGTTCTAAATGCGGCTGCTAGACACATTCATCTATCTCACCGCTCAACATCAGCTGCTCCCATATGCATGTCCCTTCACTGGCTCCCAATCTCCTCTAGAATCAAATTCAAATTACTAACACTCACATTCAAGGCCGTTAATAATGAAGCCCCTCCCTATATTTCATTTCTGATCTCCAAATACACTCCTTCATGCAACCTTTGCTCTGCTTCTGATCTTTGCTTCACTTCTCCTCTGATCACTTCTGCCCATTCTCGTCTACAAGACTTCTTTCGGGCTTCTGCTTATCTCTGAAACTCTCTGCCTCGAGCTGTCAGACTGTCTCTTTCTTTCCAAACTTTCAAGCTCTCCTTAAAGACCCACTTGTTTAAAGAAGCATATTCAATGTACCTTAAGTAATCAGTCAATGCTGTATCAAAAATCACAAATCGTTGCTAAAATCCTAATGTCTCAATTGTACCCTAACCTTTAGTTTGTAAACTCTAATTTGTAGGGCCCTCTAATCCTATTGTACTCTGTAACCCTTGTTTGTTATCCACCATTTATGCCCTGTTTGTTATAACTAAGGTAAAGCACTGCGTATCTTGTCGGCTCTTTATAAATAAATGATGATGTCATTCTGATATTTGAGAAGGGATTACAGTATAAACATGGCAATTATGAAGCACACATTTCAAACATATTTGATTGCTTGTTATGATGAAGAAAGTGGGAAGTTAGACAGCAGTGTTGCAGTAAACAACAGCAGGCTGGCACTCAGATCAAAATAAGCCGTTCTCATGTCTAATTGTAATCAACAACAGAGTATGATTAAGTGCCCCTAATTGGTTGTCCAGATTTTGTAATATGTTTCATGGAAGATTCTCTAAAAGTGGGGTTGCAGAATGTATGATCTACTAAATTTGATACAGTGCCATGCATACGTTAGCTTTATAATATATTTGTTGGTCTCTGTAATAATGTTTGCACATGGATAGAAAAATGTCTAAATTATTATGTACAGAGGGTGGTTGCTAATGGTGCATTGTCTACTTATAAAAGTAAACATAAGTAGACTATGAAATGTATTCAGCAGTTAATGCCTGGGTGTTGGGGTGTCCACTGTGATAATTGACGCCTTGTTAAAAAGGGATTTCAAGTTTTACAAGTAAAATTTTACTTGGTAAACCTTGCTAAACATGTCAGAGCTAATTTTTAAAAGCAGGGTGCAAAGTATGAATATCGGACGCAGGCCTGCATTTTTCTCACTTTGCACTCTGATCCACTGTCAGCGCTTGCGGGCATATTCATATTTTGGTATAAAAGGACCTGGGGGAGGGGGAGAAGCATAGGCCTCCATCCCCTAAACACACACTAACCTGCTAATCATTCTATCTGTATATTAGGGAGAACCCTGTACCTATTGCAACCAGTTATAACAGAGCTGCTTTGTGCTCACCATCACTGAGCTGAAAAAAAGTGGTTCACACTAAACTATGTTGAAGTTAAAATGCTTTACCACCACTAGTATGTACACAAATAACTTTCACAGATCAACCAGATTAATAGAGAGACTCTTAATGTACAATAATTCACTGAAATGTACCTTGAGAACCATTGAGTAAAATGCTTAAAAGATTTCTAGGTCTCACAACCAGTAGGTCAAACACAATCATTAATTATTATCATTAAAAAAACATTTATAAAGCACCCAATATTCCACAGGAAAAGAGGGCAATCCAGAAAACATAGAAAAAAGTAAAGGTGAAAAACATGGAATTGACTAAAATTGATATGGTTACAATAGAGTAGGGATGTAGCGAACCGCCGCCGATGTGTTCGCGAACGCCGTTCGCGAACACCGGCATAATTTGCGAACTGTTCGCGAACTGTTCGCGAACTTCGATCATCCGAAAATCGTTCGATTCGAACGATCGAAGGATTTTAATCGTTCGATCGAACGATTTTCGTTCGAATCGAACGAAAATCGTTCGATTTTAGCGATCGAATGGTCGAATGGGCGACCGATTTTGACGCGAACGCCTATTGGCGAACGTCGCGCGACGTTCGCGAACTTGCGGCGGACGCGAACAGTCGAAGTTCGCGCGAACTAGTTCGCCGGCGAACAGTTCGCTACATCCCTACAATAGAGACACCATTTTTAATACATGAAAGAGAAACTTTATGACTCCTTTTCCTTATTGAGGGTAAGTATGCTAGAATTCAAAAGGATTGCCAAAATAGCTAGCCCTAGCACTGGTGCACAGCAACTGAATCTCACATCTGAGATATTGCAGTAAGGCAAAACAGACACACAGCAGGTGATGCAGTTAGAAGCACATGCTACCATTTGTTGTCTGTTTTCTTCTTATCGTCCTGAAATATTCAGTCACCAGTTAACACAAGTGTTGTGTTCTATCCATCTGTATTTCCTTGATTACCCCATTGCTTGCTTGTGGTGTGAATGTCTGATAGCCATCAAATGAAAATCGCATTTTTTGTAACAGGGCACCCTCTAACTCCTATGCCCTGGTGCTCTTGCATCCCATTCACCCTCTGTAGCCATATCCCAGAGCATGGCATAACCTTGGCACCAAAACTCTTTTGGGCAGGGCTTTACCGTGTGCATTTATCAGTTGCTTTGTATGTAAATATTGTTAATTAATGAGGGGAGGGAATTGTAAGTAATGTATCAGTGTTTGCAGATGACAAAACTATGCAGCCCAATTAATTCCATCCCGGGCGTGGCATCCTTGCAACAGGATCTTGACGAACTGGCAATCTGAGTGTCTAAGTGGCAGATGAGATTCAATGTTGATAAATGCAAGCTTATGCACCTGGGATGAAAAATATGCAAGCCACTTATACCCTTGATGGGACTGCACTAGGCAAATCCATTATGGAAGAAGACCTTGGAGTCCTTGAAGATGATAAACTTGGATGTAGCAAGCAATGCCAGTCAGCAGCTTCAAGGGCAAATAAGGTCTTGAGCTGTATTAAAAGGGGCATAGATTCGTAGGAGGAGAGGGCCATTCTTCCACTTTACAAAGCCACATTCCAGTCTCATATAGAAATCAATGCATTGTTGATATGGCAATTTGGACCCTAGTAATGAATTTCTGAAATTGCAAACTGGAGAGCTGCTGAATAAAAAGCAGAATAATTCAAAAACCAATAATAAATAGTGAAAACCAACTGCAAATAGTCTGAGAATATCACTCTCTACATCATACAAACGGTTAATATAAAAATAAATAACCCCTTTAACTGGGTAATATTAGAGAAAGAGAGTCCAGCTTGTAAGGGGTATGGAAAGTCTCAGTTATGAAGAAGGACTGGTAAAGTTGGGGTTGTTTATGCTGGAGAAGAGGCCATTATGTGGACAATGGTAACTATGCATAACTATATAATATAATGATAACTATGCATAAATATATAATATAATAAACTGTCCAATGCTTTATTTATCAGTAGGTCCTTCCAGCAGACACAAGGGTACCCATTCCAATTAGAAGAAAGGAGGTAGAGTCCTGCAGCCTGTTGGGTACCTGTGGTACCCTGTGAGTTGCGGATAGAAGTTCCGGGTTCGGGTAAAGACGTGGGTCGACGGTTCTGCGGGTTTACGGGTTGCGGGTCGGGGCACGGGCCTTCACAATAGCGATATTTACTCCCTTTTTCTGGCTACTTCCAATGATGTCACTTCCGGTTTACAATGACAGCACTTCCTGATTCTTGATGGTCAACGGGTCGCGGGTCCGGGTTGCGGATAAGGTACTTGCTGGTCAGGTCGGGTAACAGGTCCAAGTGAGTAAGAATGCGGGTCCGGGTTGCGGATTGCAGGTTGTGGGTACGGGTCGGGTACGGGTCCCAAGAAAATGGACCTGCGCAGAACTCTAAAAGGAGGTTCCATCTGAATATTCGGAAAGAGTGAGTAAGAGCAGTGAGAGCTATGATGTTGAAGAATTCTCTCCCTAATCAGTGGTACTGGCAGACAGGGCCGACATTAGAAATCACGGGGCCCCATACAACAATATTTTCGGGGCCCCGTACAAAAATATATGTCACCGCCCACCCTGGTGACCAAGCCCTGCCCCAGACCCGCCCACTCCACATCACAGTTAAAAGACCACACAGACATCAGCGCTAAAAAAGTAACCCCCCCACAAACACAAGTTATAAAAAGTTATTGATGGTCAGGGCCCCCTTATAAGTTTTAAAAAAAAACATTGGCGCCAGGGCCCCCCATAATTTTTTTTTTAAAAAAGTAGGGGTGCCAGGGCCCCCCTTGCAATTAAAAAAAATATTTTTTAAAAAAAACATTGGTGGCAGGGGCCTATAGAATATTAAAATAATACATTGGTGGCCAGGGGATTAAAAAAAAAAAACACAATTGGTATTCAGTAGAATCGAACTCATGGCTTCATGACTTCAACTTCGTCTTCTTTCGTGACTTTGGGTCTTTTCGCTGCTTCGGGACTTCAATTTCGGCTGTTTTCGTGACTTCGGGTCTTTTCGCCGCTTCAGGACTTCGGCTATTTTCGACGCTTCGGGAGTTCGGCTCGCAAGGGGGCCCGGGCCAGGGAAGGTTGTCCCCCCTGTCCCCCCCCTGATGGCGACCCTGCTGGCAGATATATTAGATGGCTTCCAGAAGGGCTTTTAGCAAGTGGGAAAATACAGGGTTATTGAAAATAGCTCTTTGTACAAGTTGGTAATCGTAGAGCATATTGTAGAGCAGTGATCCCCAACCAGTAGCTCGCGAGCAACATGTTGCTCTCCAACCCCTTGTTTGTTGCTCTCAGTGGCCTCAAAGTAGGGGCTTATTTTTGAATTCCAAGCTCCAAGCAAGTTTTGGTTGCATAAAAACCAGGTGTATTGTCAAATAGAGTCTCCTGTAAGCTGCCAGTCCACATAGAGGCTACCAAATGGCCAATCACAGTCCATATTTGGCACCCAAGGAACTTTTTGCATGTTTGTGTTGCTCCCCAACTCTTTATTTTTGAATGTGGCTCACGGGTAAAAAAAGGTTGGGGACCCCTGTTGTAGAGGCTTCAGTCTGCAGGATTTATATAGACATAAAAGGTTGAATTCAGTGGGCAGGTGTCTTTTATCAACCTAACTTACTATGTTACTATCTGTATGTTCAATAAATGTATCCATTATTGCACAGTGCTGTGAAATATGTTGCCACTTTTTAAACACATGCGGGGGAATGTAATTAAAGTCGCAAAGTGCAAAACAATTCGCACTGATAAGACTAAAAAGCCACATCTCGAAATGTAATATTGTTCCTTAAACTGTTATTGCATTGCGAATTGTAATTGCGCACACTTAAGAAGTGCTTGAAGGTGTCGTAATCTTTTGGAGCAAACATAACGACTTTTTCAGTAAGAAGTTTTATTACATTTACTGCGCATTGGCACAAACTCTAAAATTCGCAAACGGTCTTCCACTGTCGGAAGTGGTCGATAAACAGTTTCCGCGTTTATTAAATTTGCGCAAAGCAAAATATGTTCTCGCAAAGACATAACTTTTCGCATTGCGAATAGTTTTTCCATTTGAGACATATTACATTACCCCCATGATGAGAAAAAATAGTGGATATCAACATTTACTAAAATAACACAATAGTGTGCTTCTCTGTTTTAATAATAAATTATGTAAAGTAGAGCTTTATGACATCTGAGAAACAAGCCCTAGGTCTTATCCTGTGTCCACTTAATATCGTAGTTCAATGATGGAGTGAAATCTGATTCTTACGTGTTTTGCATGCTATAGAGTTTTGTACAGTGCCAATATTGTGCTCATAAGAGAGTGATAGGGACACTGCAAGTACTACTTACAAGGACAAATGGGGAAAGAAATCCAGAATGATGTCTGAGCACTACATACAAAACTTTAAAACTAGGAGCTGTTGTCTGACAAACTATTACCCTCAAGAAGTACAGCCTATAGGGACAATACAGCCCTACACACATGCAAATTAGCCATTAAAGGAAAGCACCCAGCTGTGGCAGAAAGATTTGCCAGTCTTACTTCATGGTGGTTGAGTTAACTCTTTCACTGAAATCACTGGGACAAGTTCTGGTTCAACTACACTTAGGGGCAGATTTATCAAGGGTCGAAGTGAATTCGAATTAAAAAAATTTGTAATTTGAAGTAATTTTTTGGATACTTCGACCATCGAATAGGATACTACGACTTTGAATTTACTTAGAATTTGATTCAAAGTAAAAATAGTTTGAATATCCGACCATTCGATAATCGAAGTACTGTCTCTTTAAAAAAACTTAGACTTCAATACTTCACCAAATTAAACCTGCCAAAGTGCTATGTTAGCCTATGGGGACCTTCTACAACCATTTTCTAAGTCTTTACACATCAAAGTAAAATCGTTCGATTCGAACAATTTAATCGTTCGATCGTACGATTTTACTTCGATTGTTCGATGGCCAAATTCAGTGAAAAATACTTCGATATTCGAATTCAAAGTATATCAATTCTATGGTCGAATTTCAAAGTATTTTTTACTTCGAAATTCGACCCTTGATAAATCTGCCCCTTAGGCTTGTTTTATCTCCAATAAAGATTCATTATATCTTATTTTGGTTCAAGTACAAGGTACGGTTTTATTTTTACATAGAAAAAAGGAATCACTTTTAAAAAATAGAATTATTTGGATCAAATTGAGTCTATGGGAGATGGCCTTTCCGTAATTCTAAGCTTTTTCGATGACAGGTTTTGCAAGTCACCTATCCGTGGAAATTGTGCCAGTGCTCAGTGTAAATATTAAAATGTCTAACAGCAAAATTTACAGCAAAAAAATCTACTCAATGTAAATAAAAGTTTAATAAACAATGCTAAATTGGAAAATGTGTGTTTTTATTTTAAATGATGTTTCTTTATAACTTTTTTATCTTACCTCACAGTTTTGCTAATATCAGCAGTGTCATGTACTAGCAAGTAAAAAAACATTGATTGCTAAGTTTACACTTATTTGAATATCAGGCAGGTTACGGCTAAGGCACACTTTCACTCAGGTAAATGAGGAAAAGCTCCTCCCCTGATCTGCTGCCCAGTTTGTCAGGGCGAACTTGTTTTGATCATGAAGGAATATCACATTTACAATTCTTACTATATATATATATACACACTGCTGTGTACTATGCTGCCCCTTGGACAGAAATACACTTGTTCCCTCCCTTCCCCTGGCCACCCATTTCTCATTGACAGCTCCAGCTCATGGGTTGGCATGCAGATCAGACTTTAGGGAAGGGCTTGGTAAAGTAAGCTGCTCTTATACAGGGCTTGCAGCTGCTGCCAAGGGGCGGGGGGATGGGACGCACAGTACCTTGACATCACAAGGATACAACAGAGAGAGAGAGAGAGAGGGGAGGGGGCAGCAGGGCTGACACCAATACCAGACTGCATGTAGTCCCAACAGAATGACAGCTGAGGGGATTCCTACAAAAGTAGTCTGAGGGATCTCCAGCAGTAACTCTTTTGTTGTCAGATGCCTCTTCCTCCTTACAGTGACGGTAAGTGGATTCACAGTTGCACTGTCTTTGTTGCTGGGAAGTTGTGCTGCTGATCTATACCTGTTGCACATTTGCAGCCTTCTCCTGTGTGTTAGAACCTAGCTGGGGGACTTGCTGTGTGTGTGTTTGTGCTCGCTATCTCTCTTGTTGCCATGTGCTTGTGTTGACTCTGTTCTAAGGTTGCTGAGGGCAGGTTAATGGAGGAGATTCTCTCTCTCCTCCTTCAACTCCTTAAGCTTATGTCCCAGGGCTGGGATGTAGTAAGGCGGCAGCCGGCTGTCACTTAACAACAGTTGCAATGAAACGTAAAATATTTATAGCAAGAAAACAACTACAGTCACCTTTATTTCGATGGATTCTGTATGCGGAATGTGGTGCTGTTTGATGTTCCCATATTCTTGGTTTTATTCAGAAGGCGCGTGTTCATAAAAACGAATGGAAAGTAATTATGACCTAATTTTTATGACCCAACAGGCATCTCTCAGTCATCTGTTTTTAGGAACCTATTTATATATTTGTTAACTGAAAATGTGGGAGTTACTAGGTTCCAAATAGAACCAGGGCACAGCAACAATGTGAGCCCTAAAATCTAACAATACACTGTAACACATAGAAATGCCTTTTAACACCAAGGGGATTATATAAAGTAACAGCCTTCCAAGGTGCCAATTAATTAGAACAGTAAAGGAATTAACTTGGAAAAGCTAAAAAGAAACATAAGAAAAAGTTTGATAAATACAGGAATATTCAGTAGTGAAGGTGTTACAACATAAGCCTTCCAGCATGGGAGTAGGATTTCCATACCAATCATTCTATATTTCTATCTATCTTCCCTATTATTAACATTGACATCAGTCATACTTATTTCTGTCCAGACCAGAAAAATACAGGCCAGGTAACAGCATGGGAGATTGGACCCACAAATAAAACTGGATAAGGAAAAGAGGATGCTAGAGGAATGTATATGGAATTGGGTTCAGACAACTTGTACTAATGGGGGCTGTGGGGTCTTTTTTTAAAGCTGCAATTAAATACTGTATGTCTATCATTCAGTCTAGGACATGAATGTGTTATAACTCTGTAAGCCACCTATGCCCAATTTGTAGACCTGTAGCCAACAATGACAAAAGCTTAATAGGCAATAGGGAGTTGCAGTTCAGCAACAATGCAGATATGACAAATAAAACAAATTACACATTTTTAAGTTGCTCCCCAGTTGTAAAGATATACAAATTAGGCACAAAGAGTTGTCATTCTTTTCCCTTGTATATTTCTCTCTAACTTGAGCTTCACTGCCTTCTCAGTTCCTCACTGAACCAACACCGTGTGGGTCTTACATGTCAACTACCACCATGAAGGGCAAGACTTAGTAATCTTTCCCCTGGGAATGAATTCTTCTTTTGACAGTTACTCTGCAGTCATTGCCAGGTTTTATTGCTCTAATGGGCTGTAGGATGTATGTGAAACCTGTTCCTATGTGGGTTCACAGATTTGCAGGTTTTAGGGGCCGATTCACTAACTTCGAGTGAAGGATTTGAAGGTAAAAAACTTTGAATTTCGAAGTTTTTTTTGGGCTACTTCGACCATCGAATGGGCTACTTCAACCTTCGACTACGACTTTGAATTGAAGGATTCGTAGTAAAAATCATTTGACTATTCGACCATTCGATATTCGAAGTACTGTCTCTTTAAAAAAAACTTCGACCCCCTAGTTCGCCATCTAAAAGCTACCGAAGTCAATGTTAGCCTATGAGGAAGGTCCCCATAGGCTTGCCTAACTTTTTTTGATCGAAGGATATTCCTTCGATCGTTGGATTAAAATCATTCGATTCGAAGGATTTAATCGTTCGATCGAAGGAATTATCCTTCGATCCTTCGATCGAACTATCTGCGCTAAATCCTTCGACTTCGATATTCGAAGTCGAAGGATTTTAATTCCTAGTCGAATAGCGAGGGTTAATTAACCCTCGATATTCGACCCTTAGTGAATTGGCCCCTAAATGTGGTGCTCCAGCATCAGGTAAGGTTTTCAGGTGTACTATAAGTCTTTGAAGAATTAATTGCAGTGTCCATACTCTCCAATAAATCCCTTTCACTTGCACTATAAAAAGTTCTAAATGGAGTAATATAGCAACGAATTATATATCTCATTACCTAATAGGGCTAAGAAAATCAGTTCAGGCACAGAGCATCAGACCCAGGCAAATCACAAGGCACGCCACAGAATTAGTACATTAAAAGAAATTAAATAGCGTTGCACTGACACAGGACTCCAGTCTATAACAAAAGTTCGTGTGTGTGCTGGCAACAAATGTGCTGACAAACTGGCAATGGAAACTGTTTTGGAATGCTTGTGGATATTTCCTTCTTTTATGTGGACACCATGATCCCCCAGTTTGCCTTCTTGTTTTCCATTTGGCACTACAGTTCCTGACCTGACCTACAATAATCTATTTATCAACAGAAGTGAATAATGTACATGCCACAACGTTTGAAACGAAAATTGTTTGTTAAGTACTAAAATAACTTGTTTTGCTAAATAATTCTATTATTTCTGGAAATGTACAGTATAAATAAAATAATAACAATAAAATAAAAGAATGTACATTACTCGGTAGACTATTGGATGTTATTTTATTTTGGTTGGGCTATAAGAATATTGTAGCAAGGTTCATAATTCCATACGATAATATAAAATAAAGGAAGAAACCACACAAAATATTGCACTACAAAAATTACACTGGGACAACATATAGCTGTGGCCTATAGCTAAGGCTGGTTATTCATGTAAAGAGCCTGGTTTGTCCAACATGTCGAACTTTCATCCACTTGTGCAGTACCTTCTGTATGGTTTATTCATGCATAGGTCCATGAATCGTAACATATAAATAGTTTTCTCATTAGGTGTCAATTTACATATGGAAAACAAACTGCATAGGATACAGAGGAATTATGAGAAAAGATACTAACTGTAGGGTAGCACAGTCTGGGTGATTGCCTTGTTTTGATGGCTGCAACTTTTTTTTGTACAAGAATTCAGCCACCCAAATATCTGGTGTGCATTTTCACTTATTTTTCCTTCCCATTCTGATAACATGCTCTAAACCCCCAAAATAAGCTTACTTATTTACCCACTGAGCCAGTCTAGACCCTATAGCTTTAATTAAAAAAGTCATTATTTTTGCTAATTCCTCTGTCTTATGTAATTTCAGCTAACGGATGTACAATTTCTCACTAAGGAACTGAACAGACTGGTTGTGAAGAAAAGATTAACATGGTGATTGTTTACTTTGGATATAAAATAAGGAATAATACTTGCTCTTTTTAACTAAAAGTAGCCATGGAGACTGCACTCAAACCACCTACTGGGTAAGTACCACAACTGATTCCTTTTTCTCTTTTTCTCATTCTCGCTGATTTATTTTGCAGCTTCAACTTTAATGCTGTAAAGTGATTATGTATATTTGATGTGTTCTTAATGAAACATAAGTGCTAACATATTGGTCTTGAGAAAGAATGATTCTAGCTAAGTAATAATATTGCATTTGACAATATTCAATGTTTTAAAAAAATCCTCAGCATATATTCTAAGGAGCGTTGCAAAGACATATGTAAGAATTTACAGCAACTGTTCTTTGAGCAACAACCTTTTTGCTGTTTCTCCTGTAAAGTTAATACTGCATAAATATTATATGTCTGTTGATTTATATTGTTGCTGTAGTGAAAGGTATAGGTATTTCATGAAACATTTGAATTCATTAAATTAATTAGTGCAAAGAGTAATAATATAAAAATGTCATATTTATTGTACAGAATGCAAAGATTTGTAGTATAATTACATTCAGCCCAATTATAAAGCAAATATACCCTGCAAATTCTGGGGGGTCTAGGAACTTTAAGTATTAGGAACTATAGAGATCCCACTGGGACTTTGACTAATAAGCAGCTGAAAATGTTTATGTAGGCGATAGCTCATATAATTTTTTTATTATTATATTATATAATAGTATTATAAATAATAGTATTATAAATAGAACAATATAAATAGCCAATATTATTCTGTAATAAGTAGTTCATCTAAATAGTTAAATTATTTCATGTGCTTATAAGTCATTTAATTTGTGGTCAGTAGAATTTATCTTAAAGGAGAATTCAAAACATTACCAAAAAAAAGAGCCTGCAAAGGGGAGCTCACAAAAGTTATTTAATTCTAGTGAGAGTGTTAGGAAGGCCTCTCTGAGCAGGGCACAGCAGAAAGAATACCTGCCTGTGTTAGGAACCCTCAGATGTACTGGGGGTGCTGCCTGCCACTGCAAGGAACAGAGGGAGCTTGTGACCAATTGACTTGAGAGCCTGAAGTGACAGAGAAAGCCAGGGGACTGAGAAATCCCCCCAAAGAAGTATTGTGAGTACAGGAGTGACCCCAACCTATGTGTTTTTTTACTGGTAGTCCACAATGGGCCCAGTTTACTGAGGAAACTCATCAAATGTGTGAAGGTAGCGCCCACTGGGCAGGATGTATTATTTATGCTGAAATGGTCATCCCTGTGTATAAATAAACTGACTTAAAGTGGAAAAAAAAGTGTCTGTTGTGGATCCCGTAAGCTTACAATATGTAATACTCTATCATATAAATTTATATATAAATTAAGCAAGTTACATAATTTTGTGTTACCCAGCTGGCCTCTTTCTTGGATTAGACTTTGATTGGTTGCACTTACACACCCTTTTGCTGTTAGTGATTTAGATGGTGCAACAATCAGAGGGATGGTTGGTGAAGTTGGGTGCAGCCCTCCTTGGTAGCACATGTTTTGTATTAATGCTCCCTGTTTCTGTTTCATATAAAAATTCAAACTTTATAGAAAAGATGTTTTGCTTGCATGATTTTCTTTAAGCATAAGCAGCATGTAGATTGGATGTCTTTGGGGTACTTGTTTGCACATTTTGGATGTTGCCCAGGTAACATCCAGAATGAAAGCTGAAGCTCTTTATTTTGTTAAGAATGAGCTTTTCTTTGCCAAAGTGCCTCCCAATGGTGATCTGCACAGTAGCATTTACTTGCCACAAAAAGCATTTATTTTTAGTCTCGTAGAAAATGGGTAGCTTTACTTTTTCTTGGCTTAAACCTCAATCACCTTGCTTCTGATAAGGAAATGTAGCTTGCTTGAACGAGTAGAACAATGCAAGGTCAGCCACTAGGGCTTACAGCTGCAAAGGAAATAGTAAAGTGGAAAAAATATATTATTTTACACAAAATGTTAGACATTTTTATTACATTTATTATAAACAAGCACAGTTATTTGTGTCATGCTACAGTACCAGATTCTTGATGTACTATGTTGAAAATGATTGGTGACTGAAGTTATCTGATATGATTTTAAAAACCTAAATTAAACAAACTGTATTGTTGTAATTATGTGATTCAACATACACTATTTATTCTACATAAGTAGCCTCAAATTTAAGTGATGGTTTCTTAAATATAATAGAGAGTGAAATCACTGTTTAAACTAGTGTTTAATGTAAAAGGTTGCACTAATTTATAGTCTTTTATGCTTAAGGTTTTACAGGGGTCATTTAAGAAGACCTTGGACCCAAGTGCTAGAACACTAAAGGTGGCCATACACGGGCCGATAAAAGCTGCCGACAGACCGTGTCGGCAGCTTATTGGCCCGTGTATGGGGGCCCCCGACGGGCTTCCCCGATCGAGATCTGGCCGAAAGTCGGCCAGATCTCGATCGGATGGGGTTAAAAATCCCGTCGGATCGCGGCCGCATCTGTTCCTTGATGCGGTCCCGCGATCCGACCGCCCGTTTGGCGAACGCTAGGATCCGATCGTTGGGCCCTAGGGCCCACGATCGGATCAGCCCGATATTGCCCACCTCAAGGTGGGCATATCGGAGGGAGATCCGCTCGTTTGGCGACATCGCCAAACGAGCGGATCTATCCGTGTATGGCCACCTTTAGGGGAGCAAAAGCACAACGCTACTACTACTACTAGTTTCTAAGGACATAAAATGTAATTAAATATAATATTAGCACAAATAGAACACTCCGCACTTGCAGATTGTCTTTTTGACACATATATAAGCTTTATAAGCTCTCCGTACCAACCCAAAATGGTTTTCATTAACCTTTAATTTCAGCAATTATAAATTAGAGCTTTTTTACTGTACATTGAATAAGTTACACAGTGGAACAGTTGCCCTTTCATTGCAGCTTGTGAATTTAGTTTGGTCAGATTTAGAACAACTGTTACTATGTGGGGCTGAGGGTTCAGTCTTTGAGCAAGTTTCTCAGCACCCTTTGGTCTCAGCAGCTGCACTGCAAACTTTAGATTACTATTTATAAATGCTAGTCATTTGTTGCATGTTTGAATAGCAGCTGTACACCATAAAATATGGGTCTAGAAATGCACACATACACACAAAAAATCGAAAGACGCAGTGTAAACATTTGAACGTAAACAATACATTATTATTTTTTTGTCTTGTATAATATTTCATTGAATAATTTCATCCTTGTTTATCTGTGTTTGCTACTATTATTACCCATAGCTCCAAATACTAAATAGATTAAACATGACTTTTTTTTATTCTTTTTTTTGTAAACAATACTTTGTGCATAGCATTAGTTTTCTTTCAAAGTGAGTCCCAGGTTCAATCTATTAATTGATCATACTCCTGTAGCTTATAGCGAGGATAAGAGTAAAGGAAAACATGGGTGTAACACTTACCTCATTGGAGCTTTAACTTTGTAAATATGCAAAGCATATAAATATGCATCCACAACTTTTACTGTAACTTGCCTTCAGGTTCCCCCCTCCCCATGTTTAGGCTTTTTACATGTTCATCTACATCACAGTAGGGGATATAGAATAAAATAGAACTCAAATTTTACTTCTACCCTCCTAGGGAATTCATAGGTGGAGTTTGGATTTGGATATTTACTCTTGTTTTATTAAATATGTACAGTAATTACCTGTCTGATTAAGCACACAGGTTTCCCAGAGTGCAGATTTGTTTATATTGGATTGTTGTACCTCCAAGCAGATAATGTTCAGGGCTATTGCATCATGCAAGATTTTAGAAGCACGCATTCAAAAGAGTTATCTAAGCATATCCATTGACTGCTGATTGTATGTTTTATTGACACAGATTTACATACATGTAACCATTGTAATGATAAAAGGAATGTCTACATATTGTAACATAATTGCTTCAAAGTAGCATGTTTTCTGCAGTTACATGCATAAGTATGGGATAGTGCTTGGCTTATTGTTAATACCTCAGCTGTCATCAACAGCATCTGCCATAAGCAAAGTGTTGTTGCACATTTCTTCCAAAGGTATGGAGTAAGAAACACCTGAAGGGGTTCACCACCCAAAAACATTGAACAAGAATATAATTCTAAGTAACTTGCCAATACCGTAATAATGTACAGAAATTGGAGTATATAGCAGCTTCCACCAACAAGAAAAGCACAAAAATGGTGTGCAGGGTCAAGGATTAATGATAAATATTTGAAGGACAGGAAAGAATGACCCCCAATTTGCACCACCCCATTTATTATTCAGTAAGTCCCATGACAGGAAGTGAAACGTAAAACGTAACCTTTATTAAATTAGTTAAAATCGACCAAGGTGAAAGGGTTAATTTAAAAATACAAAAAGGAGGAGCACATCATTAACTGCATGCAGTAATCGACCCCCCACAAACAGCTCTAATAATTGATCATATTCAGCCTATTGAGATCATAAAGAGCATATCATTCGTGGGATGGATTGCATCATGTCCTGTATATAATGACAACTATAGTGGTACTCGGTACCCAAGGGGTTAACACACTAGTATGTGCAGAAATTATAATATGAGCAAGAACTGTGGGCAATGTTATAATTGAACCTCCACAGTATCCGCAACACCCTGTATATGACAGAAGTGTGAAAGCCAAAAGTCTGTCCCAAAGGGTTAACTAATCGGCGTTGCCCAAGTGTGACCACTAAATTGTCTTTTAATCGTCCTACCACGGTACACCCCCCAGTATTGCTGGCGGGTCCGCGGTAAGGTCAATTGCGACGCAGGAAGAACTTTAGTTGCAGTAAATGTGCTACCTGCCTAATTGAGCTAAAAGAACTGAGAGGCGCCTGACGCGCGTTTCACTCGCACCCGCGAGCTTTGTCAAAGGCAATCTGCGGCGCGAAGAGGAGTGCATCTATATATAGGTACGGAAAAACCGTTACCGTTCAAATCAGCCAATGCGCATCGGTCTAAAAGTCATCAGCCAATGCGCACACTACTGGAGGCTCATAGGGAGGAGCGAGTACTGCTCATTCAATGTCCCAGTATCCGCCTATCTGTAGCTAACGTGCTGATTGCAATACAAAGTATCTACTTGGATTGTCAGTGTTTAAGGGAGAGAAGTTGGCAATTTTATCGTTACTTTGTTACATTTCCCTTAAGCACAGTAACAAGTATCAAATACCAGAGAAATGGATATTTATGTATGATTAGTCATAGTAGATTTAACCTAGTATCAAAACTACCTCCTAGTATATTCTTATCAAGAACAAAAGGCCATCCTAGACTGCATATCAGAGAGCAAGGAAAAATCAAGGATTTTTTTATATAAAAATATTCATGGTAATACTCTCATTCATACCATCAGGGCCCATGGCATGCATGTTGAAAATCCACTCACTCTCTTTGGCCAAGAGGGATGATTCCAAATCACCTCCCCTAATTCCAAGAGATATTTTGGATAATCCTGTCACTAGAAGACCTTTACTATTATGGTTGTGACATTCCAAAAAATGTCTGCTCACTGGTGGTAGTTTCTTTTCCAATTTGATCCATTCCAATGCCCTGTCAATGCTTGTCACATGTTCTAGTACCCTTTTCTTCAAGGCACGGTTTGTTTTGCCAATATATATTTTCCCACAGGGACAGGTCAGCATATAGATCACACAGTCAGTATTGCATGTAAAGCATTGAGTGATGTTGTGTCGTTTGCCAAACCTATCAATGACCAATGATTCATTGTGCATATATCGGCAAGCTTTGCATTTCCCACATGGGAATGTGCCAGTTCGTGTTGTTTTATTACTCTGTTTACGGAAATGGCTATTGACCAATCGATCACGAAGGTTGGGTGCCCTACGACAACATGTCAGTGGTCGTGGTCCCAGTGCATTTGATAGAACTGGATCTGTCAATAAAATGTGCCAATGCTTCTTAAGTACGGAATCAATATATGGCCATTGTTTACAGTACGTACTGATAAAACGTACTGTCTGCGACTCTTGATTGACAGGATTCCTGGTTCTATTGAATAAACTATCCCTCGGAGTCCTAAGGGCCCTTGTGTAGGCTTTCCGAATCAGTGTCAAGGAATAACCCCTAGCTATCAAACGTGTGGTAAGTTCACTGGACCGTGCCTTAAAAGTGGTAGTATCCGAACAGTTGCGTCTCAACCTAATGAATTCACCTGTTGGAATGCCCTTCTTGGTGGATACTGAATGGTGACTCTCAAAGTGTAAGATGGAATTGGTGGCTGTGGTTTTCCGAAATAAATCGGTAGAGATAGAACCATCATCATTTAATGTTAGAGTGATGTCCAAAAAATCAATACTACGATTACTGATGGTATGTGTTAATCTGACATTCAGGTTATTATCATTCAGTGCCAGTAGAAATTCATTGAGTAACTCCTGGTTACTAGTCCATAGAAATATCAGATCATCTATGTAACGGTACCAGGATGAAATAAAAGGTGTAAATCGGGACATTTTATCACCAAAAACCCAAAAAGCCTCCCACCAGCCCATAAAGAGGTTTGCATAGGTGGGTGCAAATGCAGCACCCATCGCAACCCCTCGCACTTGTAAATAGAATTTCTCATGAAACACAAAAAAGTTATGACTAAGGCAAAATTCAATTAGATCGGCCATGAAATCAATATATTCCCTGTCCCAATCACTTTCTGTTTCCATGAAAAATCTTGCTGCGCATAAGCCATTTTTGTGCGAGATGGAAGAGTATAATGATTCCACATCACAGCTGACCAAAAGGGTACCTGGATCTGCCTTAACATGTTGGAGTTTGTGTAATAAGTCTCCTGTATCTTGAATATAGGAGGGAAGGTTCACAACAAATCTCCTCATTTTTGAATCGATATATTGGCTAGCCTTCTCACACAAGTTTCCATTACCCGATACAATCGGTCAGCCAGGTGGTTTGGAAATGTTTTTATGCACTTTCGGCAGCATATAAAACGTTGGGGTGACAGAAAATACATTGAGCAGGGCTTTGTGTTCGCCTTTACTGATAAGCCCAGTCTGATGGCTATCTGTAATGAGAGTGTTATACATAACTCTGAATGCAGTGGTCGGATCTCCATGTAATTTATGATAACATTGGTTGTCATTCAATTGTTTTAGAGCCTCTGTCAAATACATGACTCTTGGCCAGATGACTACATTCCCTCCTTTATCAGAGGGCTTGATGATAACATCGTCCCAGTCTCTGATTTGTTGTATAGCTGAACGTTCAGCTTGTGTCAGATTATCTTGACCGGACTTAGGCAGATTCATGAAGTCTCTCATAACTAATTCACCAAAAATATTAACCGCTGGGCAGATATTTTTCGGTGGCATGAATCGGCTTTTGGGTTTCAAGGTCTGTGCTGGTTCAGTTTGTTCAGAAATTAGATCTTCTAAATCAAGGACTGCTTGATTGAATAATTCATTTGTATCGATCGACTGAGAAGATGGATTCATCAAATCATATGGATTCATGGGATCCAGATTGGAAGATAATGGATTAAATGTGGTTCTATTATTTACATTATCATCTTTATTGAAATACTTCTTTAGTAGGAGTTTGCGGCAGAAAAGAAAGAGGTCTTTGTACAGGGAGAAAGAGCTAATATCAAAGCTTGGGGAGAAAGATAAACCCTTGCACAGGATTTCATTCTGGGTAACCGTGAGAACATGATCACTCAGATTTATGACATTCAATGTCTCCGGGCCCTGTACCTCCTGTTCTCTCCCCTTTCCCAATGGTTCTGTCTCGGATAAGCCCATCTGTCTCGATTTCTTAGCTCTCTTCCCCCCTCTCCTGATTCTCTTCTGTTGCCTAATCCTAAAAAAGGTTCATCAATCCTATTACTGTTGGAGGGGTTAGTCTGCTCATCAGCTGATTTTTCAGAAGCTGTGAAATCACTTTGTGAGGTCTGTCTCATATTCCCCGTTTTTCGGCTCCATTTATAAATGGTCCCTATGGAGTAATCATTCATATCTCTCATATACTTTTGTTTCTTTTTGTCAATAGTTTCTTGCACTGCTCTATCGATCTCTGAATTGACCCTGGTCATACGTAACAGAAACTGTTCATTCTGAGAAAATTCTGAAATTTGCTTTTCTAATTCACTGATCTTAGCCGTCAAGTCTTTAACATTGCGGTTCTCATATTCACAGGCTAAGGACAGGAGTTGCATGGAACAATTGTGTAATACATCCTCCCACATGCAAATTGGGGGTCATTCTTTCCTGTCCTTCAAATATTTAACTTGCCAATACACGTTCATTGCAAATGTCCAATGGATTTAAAGTTATTTGTAAATATAATTGCTTTTATAAGCAGTGCAGGAGTAGGATTTGTTATCTGGAAACCAGTTATCTGGAAAGTTCCAAATTACAAAGAGGCCATCTCCCATACACACCATTTTAGCCAAATAATTCAAAATTTGAAGGGAAAGCAATCCTATTGGGTTTATTTAATGTTTAATTATTTTTTAGTTGACTTAAGCTATAGATGCAAATTATGGAAAGTCAACTTATCTGGAAAAGCCCAGGTCCCGAGCATTCTGGACAACAAGCCCCATACCTGTATCTGTCTGATTGTTTACATTCTCTGTCCACCTGGTTTTGCCTCCTGAAACAATGTGTTGCAATGCAGCAGACAAAAGCTGATTGATAGACCTTACAAGAAAAGTGACTTGTGTTTTTCTAAGCATCAGACAACAGAAACAGATGAACAAACTAGGGATGCACCAAATCCACTATTTTGGATTTGGCCGAATCCCTGACTCCTTCATGAAAGATTCGGCGAATACCGAACCAAATCCTAATTTGCATATGCTAATTAGGGGATGGAAAGGAAAAAGTGGGAATTTTTTTACTTCCTTGTTTTGTGATGAAAAGTCATGTGATTTCCCTCCCCTAATTTGCATATGCAAATTAGGATTTGGATTCAGTTTGGTCAGTCACGAGGATTCAGCTGAATCTGAATCCTGCTGAAAAAGTCTGAATCCTGGATTTAGTGCATCCCTAGAACAAACACTGATTTTAAATTGAAATTACATTTACAAATAGCTTTAGAACCGCTGAAATTATTGGAAAGTTTTTAGAATTACATGCGAAAAAAACTATTTTTGGGTGGAAGAACACCTTAATGGGTGTTTTGAAGTTATTCTTTAAGCATATTTGCAGTCAATACACTATGCCATCAAGTACCTCACCATGTCCCTGGTTAAGCACAGAGCTGCCCACACTTTACTATTCATCTAACACTTGCTACTCTCTAAACTCCATGCTATAGAGCAGCTCCTAATTATGCTAATTCTAGTCTTTGCTTGTTAAAAAGGCTGCCAGGGTGACATCAATTACTATAGTTTTGGTCTGCAGCAGTGCTGTCCAACTTCTGTGGTACTGAGGGCCAAAATTTTACTGGCCTTTGTTACCACAAGAACTCTTAAGATCGTATCCACATTAACGGTGGTAGCACACCAAAAAACCAAATGGTTGGTGCTCACTGCAGGGAAATCCCTCATCACTCATATGTGAAAAATTGAAGTCATGTTAAAATATACCCTTAAATCTATATGCCTCCTCCTCCCCTGTGGATAATACAACAACCCCCCAACACATGATTAAACACCTTAGGGGCCCTTAACAACAATTTCCAAATGCTAACAAATCCCAAGAACAAATCCCTAACAGGCTTACATTCCACAGGTAGCGTAGGGCAAGCAGAGAATGGCACAGACAAGCAGCACTGGGCAAGCAGAGAATTGCACACAAGCTGCACTGGGCAAGCAGAGAATGGCACACACAAGCAGCAATGAGTAAGCAGAGAAAGTGAAACCCAGGACAGTGCATGCTGGCAAAGGGTGCATGACAGGGGCGGGACAAAACTGCCTGGCAGGGGATTAGCAATGGGATTAGTGACGTAGTTGGGGGGTGGAGTTGTAAAGTGATGTGTAGCACTAACTGCTAAGGAGGGCATCCATTTTGGAAGAAGAAAAGGAGTCCCACCCTCCCTCCCTTGTATTACCCTTTGTGCTAGTTGTCACAATTGTGGCCTGGGTAGTGGGGCACAGGATAAGTTGATGTGGAATGGTGAGTATTGGGCTGACTAACCAAGAAGTGATGAGAGGGAATAGCCCGTTGTCACAGCCGGGCGGCGGGTCCCTGGCAATGGGGAGAGTTAATTAAGTGGAGTTTTTACCAAGTTGGTTAATGGAACTTGGTTGGTGGTGTTCCTCTCTAAGAGCGGTGGTCTCTGGGAGGGTATGTTGTATTGGGGGTAGCATGCAGTCCTGCGTACCCATCATGCTAGAAGGCACAAGCGGCTGGTGGCTTAACGATTGCATGCACCTAATTGGGTCCATTGCCAGGGGCCTTGCAGAGGATTAAAAAGTTAATGGTATATCACTGTTCATATTTGTATGTTTATGATGTTGTTCATATAATTGTTATTGATATATGTGTTATCTACTGTTAAATAATCTGTTGTGCAATAAAGCTGTGGACAAAAGACTCCAACAAATAAAATGTATGGTGAGCGAGTTGGTTATTCCTAGGCCAGTTTGGGGGAAAAAGGCAGGTATTTGTCCCTGCCCATGTCATGGCACACACAAGCAGCACTTAGTAAGCAGAGAATGGCACACACAAGCAGCACTGGGCAAGCAGAGAATGGCACACACAGGGAGGGAAGGCAGAACAGAGCAGGAGACAAGGAAAGCTATCAGTCTAATATGTACTACATACAGTGACACAGTGCTGGTGCCCCATTAGCATTTTGAATAAAGCTGGCCATAGATGCAAAGATCCAGCGCCGATTCGGACTTAAGCGCCGCCTGAGGCGGCTCCTGCAATGCCGCCCCCCCTCGCCGACTTACTTGTCGGGAGGGGAGGCAGGAACAATAATGCGGAGAGCGCAATTGCGCTCTCTCGCATTAGTAAAGCCGAATTTCCGGTTTAAAAACCGGAAATTCGGCTCTTAAAGGTGCAGGGGCGGCTTTTTGCCGCCCCTGGAAACCGCTTCGGCGTTGCCGCCTGAGGCGAGCGTCTCAGCTCGCCTCATTGGCGGCGCGCCCCTGCAAAGATCCGATCGGACTTTCCCATCTCCCGACCCGCCACTAACCATTCAGATCAAAGTCTTACCAGTCAGATTAGTTAAAGAACAGATCAGCAATGTTCTGCCCCTGACAGCAATCGTACAATATCTATGTCCAACCAAAGATAGTGACAGTCTCCCAATGAAAATCGTACGATCGGCAATACACGCAGAGATATTATCGGCAGCCGACAGAAATGTTCTAACCTGTCCGATCGACCAAACGACCGAAACGAAAAATGTCGGGACTCTCCACACACATTTCGAAAATCGTACGAATCCTCGATTCGTACGATCAGATCTTTGCGTCTATGGCCAGCTTAAGGTGTGAACAGGTGAACAATGTGGGCAGTTTCAGTCGGGTCTCAGGTGTGAACAGTACAGGGCTTTAGGATATAAACAATAGAGGTGTCACAAGTGTGAACAATACAGGGGGATCACAGGCGTGAACAATACAGGGGATTAGTCTGAATTTGAGTCTTAAACAATGCAGGGGCCAGTTTATCTCTGTAGTGATACCTTTTAAATATTACATATGGTAAACAGACACAGCATCTGGGGGGCCACAGAAGGGGGGTCTACAGCATGGATGCAAGGAGACGGTGGGAAAAAGAAAGTAACCTTTATTACTATTCATTGGACAGTGTAACTTGTAGCAGGTCTGTCTTTCAACTACATTCTTTGTTAAATGTATCCCTTAAAAATA
Source organism: Xenopus laevis (assembly GCF_017654675.1). NCBI lineage: Eukaryota > Metazoa > Chordata > Amphibia > Anura > Pipidae > Xenopus > Xenopus laevis. Next base: position 64,094,831 of record NC_054381.1, on the reverse strand, counting down.
TATCAATGCAAAAAACTAATTTGTATGGGAACAGTGTTTTAAAAACATAGACAAAATTAACTCTATAAACATACCAGAGATTCCTAATGAAATGTGCATTAAATATAAAGCATGTGAAATAAACAGAGAGCAATCACAGTGAGGCCTGGTTTGTTGTTGTGTATAATGCTCATTGGAAAGAACATTGTATTGAAATAAAACCATGCCCTGTAGACAGACAAACACTTGCCTACCTTGTAACATTGTTACAAGATATTTCTAGACACACATGCCTTTTTGTTCAGTGAGCCAGCTGTACATTTAACAGTTTCTGTATGTATGACACTTTCTCTAACATGGAGTTTACGGTTTGGAACAGGTCAAAAAGGCTTTACTAAATAGTTTCTATTGTTACTCCATTAAATAGGGCATAATTACATACCTAAGTGCAACAACCGTGGCTTACCACTCATTGCAACAACAGTACAAAAAGAAAATTAGTAATGGAGCTTAGTATTTATTTAGCTCCATTGCTGTCCTTAAAGGGTTGTTCACTTTTATTAGCGCCAGTACAAAGGAGGCGGTAAAATTGTGCGAATGTTCTGGCGTTAATTTTGTCGTTAGCACATTTCGCTGTTTAGTAAACCGGGCGTTAATGTGTATGTAGCGTTATTTTCAGTGAATGCGATAACTGGTGAACAATTATTCTTGCGCAAGAAAATTCGCAAATTTATATTTACCGCAGGTTAGTAAACTGGCGATAACATATTTGGCGAAAATTCTGTCTATATATTGTGCGAATATTTTTAACACGCTTTAGTAAACGGGCGCCTTAGTATGATGTAAAGAGTGATATTCTGAGACAATTTTCAAGTGGTTTTCATGTTTTGTTTTTTGTGATTTCTGAGTTATTTATCTTTTTATTCAGCAGCTCTCCAGTTTGCAATTTCAGCAATATGGTTGCTAGGGTGCAAATTACCCTAGCAACCATGCATGATATCAATGAAAAACGTTAATAGGAATAGTGAGGGTCCGAATAGAAACATGAGTAATAAAAAGTAGCAATAACAATATACTATATGTGTAGCCTTACAGAGAATTTGTTTTTTTTAGATGGGGTCAGTGACCCCCATTTGAAAGCTGGAAAGATTTAAAAGAAGAAGGCAAATAATTTAAAAACTATAAAAAAATAAATAATTAACTCCGAGTAGGACTACACGTCCGTTTTCTGAGCGATCCGACGCGCTGCAACAAATCGCATGCAACGGAAATAAGGTAAGAGATAGAAATATCGGATGATAGCACAGCGTTGATCCGACGCGACACAACTGTCAGATGCAGCGAGCATGCGTTTTGTCGCAGCGCATCGGATCGCGTCGAAACCGTCCATGTAGTCCTGGATGGAAGTACCATCACTCGGCATCAACTTGGCAACAAACTCTTAAAAAATCATTACACAGCTTTACAAATAGTGTATAATTGTGTTAAAGTGTCAATATATGCTGTATTTCAATGTAGTTTTTACACATCAGTATGCATTATATTCTGTCAATACTTTGAAAGCATCAGTGAAATATCTATTGCGGCAATGTAATAAAAGTTGCAAAATTTTGTAGTAATCTGTGGTGGCCAATTAGTAACATTTACTAAAATCTAATTGCTTGCCATATTATGGGACCTGGTTCAAACATACTGATTTTAATTTAATTTCTTTATAGGACCCATTTAAAGATCACATAGACACAAGTATTAGAGCTCTTAGGGGCACAAAATTGCACCTCTGAGGACCTATTCCCAGAACAATTGCAATTTCGGTACAGGTTGTGCTCTCAACCTTGTGCAGCCTCTAGTGAAAGGTGTAAAATGCAGTGATGTGGGTGCAAGGCAGCCCTATACTGCCATGGCAGGTGGTAAGTATAGGTATATCCTTGATCTCAAACCAACTCACTGGAACATAAGGAATTTTTACAGTGACCCGGAAATAAATACAAGCAAGCAAAGTGGAGAAAATTGTCACTTTCAGCTCATAAATGAACCCCTGGATATTAAAATTAGTAAATAGTTTCTATAGCCAGGATTTTATAGGCTAATTTTCTTTCCTGCTTACTTAGAAAAGAATCCTCAAATAGCTGACATTTTGCTAGCAGGTGGCAGTACAGGTATGGGATTTGTTAACCAGAAACCTGTTATCCAGAACGAATTACAAAAAGGCTGTCTCTCATAGACTCCATTTTATCCTAATAATCTAAAATTTTAAAAATTATTACCTTTTTCTCTGTAATAGTAAAACAACACCTTGTACTTGATCCCAACTAAGATATAAATAATCCTTATTGGGAGCAAAACCAGCCTATTGGGTGTATTTAATGTTTACATGATTTTCTATTAGACTTAAAGTATGAAAACCCAAATTATGAACATATCCATGATCTGGAAAACCCCAGGTCCTGAGCATTTTGGATAACAAGTCCCATACCTGCAGTTGGTCCTATTATACTTTATTTCATTACAGAGCTCGCATATTACATACACACCAACTTATTTGGTTAGTAACATGCCTAAACAAATAATACTTCAAAAAACAAATGGTGCTGTTACCTCAAACAAACTGCGAAAAACTTTTAAGTCGAAACCTTGTGATGCACCTCCGCCGTGTGTGCTGCTGAATAGGTCCACAAATATAAACTTTGCAAGGATCGATCAAGACTGCAGGTTAAATGCTCAAGCTTAGTGTTTATTGTTTAACAAAACATGTTTCGAGTCTCGTAGGACACTAAGCTTGAGCAGTTAACCTGCAGTCTTGATCGATCCTTGCGAAGTTTATATTTGTGGACCTAACCAAATAATGGTTTAATTTCCCCACCACAAACATTAGGGTCAGTTTCATTGAAGCTAGAGAGCCACCCAATAAGTTTTCAATCTGTGAAATGAAACCAGAACAACTATGTGCAACTGAACTCAGGACAGCTGTAATGCATTTGGGCTATATTTATGCAGCCCACTAACAGCAGGTATCGTGTGAATAGCAATGGTGTATGTATGACCATCTTAAAGGGGGGTCTGATGCACACCCTTTTTTCCGGCCCAGGGGCTGTAGGGTGGTTCAGCCACTGGTGAATAGGGTTACCACCTTTTCTATCTGAAAATACTGCAACAGACAGGTACTGGAATGGCCACAACTAGTGGAAGACTGGAGAGGCACGTGCCTAGGGCGGAAAAGTGGGAAAGAGCACTGGGCACATACCTCTTCTGTTGCATATCCCTAGTCTGTGTCCTTGCATACTCATCATTCACTTTCTCCCTCACCATGTTGTCACTGAACTTGTTTGCTTGTTTGCATGTGCACTCACTCATTAACGTGCAGGGGGAAAGGTGGTCGCCCGGCTTGCCTAGGGCGCCCATTTGCCTTGGCCCAGTTCTGGTTGCAGGGTAATTTAAAGAGAGTTGGGATTAAGGTATATTGGTGTTGTAACCTGGAACACCTTGCTTTAACCCCCGTAGTAATAATAAAGGACTCATGGACCCTGATTCATATTTTAGCGCAGGCAGTCTCCTTACCAAACACATACATTCATGACCCCATTAATTTTATTTATTCTGAATTTTCTAGTCACCTATCTCCTTCAGGGCAATAGTTACTATACTGTTTATCCAGAGAACAATCTCCTTATAAAAAGTGCCCACCACCAGATACTTTTGGCTATAGCTGTTCGCAGAGCTGTGTATGAGCTCAGTATGTGTCCTTGAGTGTTTGTTTGGTCATGGTATGTGATTACATGTGCAAAAGAGAGAGGGCATAGTTTCAATGTGTGTTTAATATAGCTTAAATACTGCTGATATAAATAAAGATAGGGATCGTGTTGTATGAAAGTTAAGGGATGCCTGTTGATCCGAGTCCCTGTATAATCTAGCCAGCCTGCTGAAGGGAAGCTTTGTCTGTTGGGCACAAACAAAAGTGAATGGGAATGGTATGAGAGGGGAGTTTCCTTTCCCTTGCCCTCTTAAGGGAGAAGAAATCCTAAACCAGTTCCTGGATTTGTGGCTCATTTTAAGCAAAGTGAAATGTACCTGGGAATGCTCTAGAGAAAACAGAAGAAAGTATGAAAAGGTAAATCACTTTATAGCTAGTTAAGGAAACAAACATATGGCTGCTGTTTATTTGTGCTTCAGATGGGATTGCATTGTGATTTTTGAGTACTGACTCCTGATACAAATGCACACCAGTATTTATAATCCAAGGGAAACGTGTAAAAAAAAATTGGATTTCACAATGTAATATTACAGTTATTAAACAGTGAATTTTAATACTGCTTTAAGACATTTTTAACGGTGGCATATTTACTCTTTTGATGGAAAAATGTTTTTTTCCGTTTTAATGCATACACTGCCTACAGTCTACTGGTTGATGGGTCCCTAAATATTTTTGCTGATTTGGAAAAGCTACTGTATGTTAAAAGGAAATTGTTCCTTTACAAAGCAGCAAAATGTTTGCACAAAGGAAAATTACTACTGCGCAGTTGCATAATAGATGCAAGTGTTTCTATTGAAGCAGGAGAACCCTGGAGCAACTGCCACCTCTGTAGGTAGAGGTAGTTTCAGGGTTCCCAGTGCAGGATGTGTCAACAGACGCAGCATACATGTGGGAAGTGATGCCAACTGAACACATTCTTAATGCAATTGTGTCCAGTCTAATTCATATGATTCAAGCACAATTGCATCAGGTGTAATACTGGTATACTACTACTATAAAAGTATTGCAGTATAGTCTATGCTTGCAGGTTATCTCACTGTATACCAGAAGCCCTGGTTTAAGAAACTGCACAAAGAGACACACTTTGCAGATCAATTGATGGTGCAAAATAGGATCAAGGAGTTAGGGTGTTCAAGAGAGTCAAGGGATAGTTTTTGTTCTCCTTTAGGGCAATAGCACACAAGGAGATTTGCCACCCATGGGAAATCTTGCTACCCAGTGGTGTAACTAATGGAAGTGTGGGAGGTGAGATCAAACCTGGGTCCGCACCCACTTGGGGTCCACTGGAGCCTTATAACAGGCAGCAGGGCAAGGTGAGTCTTTTCAGCCCACTCACCGGCAACACACCAGTGCGACATTTCTGTGTGTGGGAGGTGTATGGGTGAATAGTCACACCAAGTTGCTACCTATGGGCAAGTGTAAAACACTTTACAAACACTAATCCTGGATAATCATGAGATAATGCCTTTTTAGAATATTTGCCACATGTAAAGTTTCTTACATGTGGTGCTTCTAATGAATCCATATGACAAGGTATTTTCTGTCAATTTCTCTCACAGGACCAGCGATTTCCTAGTTGGCATAAAACTTTTAGACCTAAAACAAGTGGGCAAGGTATCGCTCATGGGGGCATGGCCTGGTATGTACTTTTTGATTCTCAGATATTGAGAAGCATACTACCCACAATATCATCACACTGATGTTGGGCATTGTTGTATAATGCTTTTTGTAACCTCTTTGTACAACCCTTCTGCTGTTACTTTGAGGAAATATTTACTGACAGCTTCATATCTGCAGCTTTCCGTGACCCTTTTGCTAGCTCCTTGCCTGGATTGCCTTATCGACAGCTTGAAGACTTTTATGTATCCCCATCTGCCTCCCAAGGTTACAGCATTTATTTGTTCTGCCACTTTCTCTGTATTATCTTAGCTACCATAAAAACACAAGTGTAAAACACAATCGGTTGCTCAGGTACATAGAAAGTCCTTCCAGTTTTACTTATGGGCTCTCCCAGGCACAGGATGCTATGGGGGAAAGTGATCAAGGCAACCAGCTTGTAAGTAGAGATGTCGCGAACTGTTCGCCGGCGAACTTGTTCGCGCGAACATCGGGTGTTCGCGCTCGCCGGAAGTTCGCGAACGTCGCGCGACGTTCGCCATTTTGGGTTCGCCATTGTTGGCGCTTTTTTTGCCCTCTCACCCAGACCAGCAGGTACATGGCAGCCAATCAGGAAGCTCTCCCCTGGACCACTCCCCTTCCCTATAAAAACCGAAGCCCTGCAGCGTTTTTTCACTCTGCCTGTGTGTGCTGAAGAGATAGTGTAGGGAGAGAGCTGCTGCCTGTTAGTGATTTCAGGGACAGTTGAAAGTTTGCTGGCTAGTAATCGTTTTGATACTGCTCTGTTATTGGAGGGACAGAAGTCTGCAGGGGTTTGAGGGACATTTTAGCTTAGGTAGCTTTGCTGGCTAGTAATCTACCTTCTACTGCAGTGCTCTGTATGTAGCTGCAGTGGGCAGCTGTCCTGCTTCTGATCTCATCTGCTGACTGCTGCAATAACAGTAGTCCTTGTAAGGACTGCTTTTATTTATTTTTTTGTTGTTTTACTACTACTACTACTACTACTATAAGAGCCCAGTGCTATTAGTCTAGCAGTGTTGGGGAGTGGGACTGGTGTGCTAATCTGCTGCTCCTAGTAGTTCAGCAGCACCAACTTTAATTTTTTTTTTTTAATATTCATTTTTTTTTTATTTTACTTTTTTTTATTTTACTACCGCTGTAGTAGTGTATAAGTTGACCTTTTAGGCATTATTTGCCCTGTAGGCATTATTTGCACACTGTTTTCTTCAACCCGCCATCTAGCTGTGTGACCTTGTTCACATTCTGTCTAAATATCCATAATATTACCGTCTCCAGAAAAAACACCGGAGTGACTTTTTTCAAGCAGCCATAATATATTTTACGTAATCCGTATCCACCGCTGTAGTAGTGTATACGTTGACCTTGTAGGCATTATTTGCACAGTGTTTTCTTCAACCCGCCATCTAGCTGTGTGACCTTGTTCACATTCTGTCTAAATATCCATAATATTACCGTCTCCAGAAAAAACACCGGAGTGACTTTTTTCAAGCAGCCATAATATATTTTACGTAATCCGTATCCACCGCTGTAGTAGTGTATACGTTGACCTTGTAGGCATTATTTGCACACTGTTTTCTTCAACCCGCCATCTAGCTGTGTGACCTTGTTCACATTCTGTCTAAATATCCATAATATTACCGTCTCCAGAAAAAACACCGGAGTGACTTTTTTCAAGCAGCCATAATATATTTTACGTAATCCGTATCCACCGCTGTAGTAGTGTATACGTTGACCTTGTAGGCATTATTTGCACACTGTTTTCTTCAACCCGCCATCTAGCTGTGTGACCTTGTTCACATTCTGTCTAAATATCCATAATATTACCGTCTCCAGAAAAAACACCGGAGTGACTTTTTTCAAGCAGCCATAATATATTTTACGTAATCCGTATCCACCGCTGTAGTAGTGTATACGTTGACCTTGTAGGCATTATTTGCACAGTGTTTTCTTCAACCCGCCATCTAGCTGTGTGCCCTTGTTCACATTCTGTCTAAATATCCATAATATTACCGTCTCCAGAAAAAACACCGGAGTGACTTTTTTCAAGCAGCCATAATATATTTTACGTAATCCGTATCCACCGCTGTAGTAGTGTATACGTTGACCTTGTAGGCATTATTTGCACACTGTTTTCTTCAACCCGCCATCTAGCTGTGTGACCTTGTTCACATTCTGTCTAAATATCCATAATATTACCGTCTCCAGAAAAAACACCGGAGTGACTTTTTTCAAGCAGCCATAATATATTTTACGTAATCCGTATCCACCGCTGTAGTAGTGTATACGTTGACCTTGTAGGCATTATTTGCACAGTGTTTTCTTCAACCCGCCATCTAGCTGTGTGACCTTGTTCACATTCTGTCTAAATATCCATAATATTACCGTCTCCAGAAAAAACACCGGAGTGACTTTTTTCAAGCAGCCATAATATATTTTACGTAATCCGTATCCACCGCTGTAGTAGTGTATACGTTGACCTTGTAGGCATTATTTGCACACTGTTTTCTTCAACCCGCCATCTAGCTGTGTGACCTTGTTCACATTCTGTCTAAATATCCATAATATTACCGTCTCCAGAAAAAACACCGGAGTGACTTTTTTCAAGCAGCCATAATATATTTTACGTAATCCGTATCCACCGCTGTAGTAGTGTATACGTTGACCTTGTAGGCATTATTTGCACACTGTTTTCTTCAACCCGCCATCTAGCTGTGTGACCTTGTTCACATTCTGTCTAAATATCCATAATATTACCGTCTCCAGAAAAAACACCGGAGTGACTTTTTTCAAGCAGCCATAATATATTTTACGTAATCCGTATCCACCGCTGTAGTAGTGTATACGTTGACCTTGTAGGCATTATTTGCACAGTGTTTTCTTCAACCCGCCATCTAGCTGTGTGACCTTGTTCACATTCTGTCTAAATATCCATAATATTACGTCTCCAGAAAAAACACCGGAGTGACTTTTTTCAAGCAGCCATAATATATTTTACGTAATCCGTATCCACCGCTGTAGTAGTGTATACGTTGACCTTGTAGGCATTATTTGCACAGTGTTTTCTTCAACCCGCCATCTAGCTGTGTGACCTTGTTCACATTCTGTCTAAATATCCATAATATTACCGTCTCCAGAAAAAACACCGGAGTGACTTTTTTCAAGCAGCCATAATATATTTACGTAATCCGTATCCACCGCTGTAGTAGTGTATACGTTGACCTTGTAGGCATTATTTGCACACTGTTTTCTTCAACCCGCCATCTAGCTGTGTGTATTATCGTTTCCAGAAAAACCAACTGAGTTTTTGTTGTTGTTGTTGTTTTTTAAAAAATAATGCCAGGCAAAGGCAGGCCGCCACGCAGAGGCCGTGCTAGGGGCCGTGCTGCTATGCAATCCTGTGGCCCTAGCAAATTGCCCAGTTTTAAAAAGCCAATGACCCTGAACTCCCAAAATGCTGAAGAGGTAGTTGACTGGCTTACACAGCACACCCATCCTCTACCGTTTCTAACTTTACCACAACATCCTCCTCATCCTCCACTGCTATGGCCACCCCACGTAACACTTCCTCCACCACCGGTGCCCCTTCTTCACTGGGGTCAGAGGAGTTATTTTCCCATGAGTTTCTTGAACTGAGTAATGCGCAACCATTATTGCCAGAAGAAGATGAAGGAGATGAGGACCTTACACCAGATTTAATTCTGGCAGAGAACACGACAGAGATGGACATAATGAGTGATGAGGAGGAGGTCCCCGCTGCTGCTTCCTTCTGTGATGTGTCAGAAGAAATTGATGCATCTGAGGAGAATGATGATGAGGAGATTGATGTTTTGTGGGTGCCTAGTAGAAGAGAGCAAGAGGAGGGTAGTTCAGATGGAGAGACGGAGAGTCAGAGAGGCAGTAGGAGAATAAGACTTAGAAGAAGCAGGGAGGACAGCCCGCAGGGATCAGTAGGGCAACAACATGTATCGGCACCTGTGTTCAGCCGGCCAACGCACCCGCCATTGCCGCCAATGCCGCCAACTTCTACTGTTACCGCCAGATCGCACACTTCCAAAAAGTCAGCAGTGTGGGATTTTTTTAATGTGTGTGCCTCTGACAAAAGCATTGTAATTTGCAATGAGTGCAGTCAGAAACTGAGCCTTGGTAAGCCAACAGCCACATAGGTACAACTTCTATGCGAAGGCACATGAGCGGCAAGCACAAAGCACTTTGGGAGCAACACCTCAAAGGCAACAGGCAAACTAAAAGCCACACTCCTTCTGGTCCAGCATCTTACTGCTCTACCTCTGCTCTCCTTGACCCGTCTGAACCACCCTCCACTCCGCCTTCCACCTTGACCACCTGTTCCCATTCCCAGTCATCTGCCACCAGCCAAGTTTCTGTGAAGGCCATGTTTGAGCGTAAGAAGCCAATGTCTGACTGTCACCCCCTTGCCCGGCGTCTGACAGCTGGCTTGTCTGCACTCTTAGCCGCCAGCTTTTACCATACCAGCTGGTGGACTCTGAGGCCTTCCGCAAATTTGTAGCAATTGGGACACCGCAGTGGAAGGTACCCAGCCGCAATTTTTTTGCTAAAAAGGGAATACCACACCTGTACCAACATGTGCAGAGCCAAGTTACCGCATCTCTGTCACTTAGTGTTGGGCCAAAGGTCCATATGACTACTGACGCATGGTCCTCCAAGCATGGTCAGGGCAGGTATGTCACCTACACTGCCCACTGGGTGAACTTGGTAATGGCTGGGAAGCAGGGAATGGGTAGCTCAACAACAACAGTGGAGTTGGTGTCACCGCCACGGATTGCACGCGGTTCTGCCACCACCTCTACTCCTCCATCGCTCTCTACCTCGTCTTCTTCTTCTTCTTACTCTGCTGCTGGGTCCTCCTTCTCCTCCTCCACACCTGTGCACCCCAGCTCCCCTAGGCTATTCGACGTGCCAGGTACGCCGTTGTCACGCTGTCTTGGGGATGACGTGCCTGGAAAGCAAAAACCATACCGGATCTGTACTCCTGTCATCTCTGCAGTCACAGGCCGATCGGTGGCTGACCCCACACCAACTGCAGATCGGAAAAGTGGTGTGTGACAATGGAAGCAATCTGTTGGCAGCGTTGAGACTAGGCAATTTAACACATGTGCCCTGCATGGCACATGTGTTAAATTTAATAGTCCAACGTTTTGTCTCCAAGTACCCAGGATTCCAGGACGTTCTCACCCAGTCCAGAAAGGTGTCGGCCCATTTCAGACGTTCCTACACAGCCATGGCACGCCTTGCTGACATTCAGCAGCGCTACAACATGCCAGTCAGGCGTTTGATTTCTGACAGCCAGACTCGCTGGAATTCAACGCTCCTTATGTTGGAACGTCTGCTGCAACAACAAAGGGCCGTCAACGAGTACCTTTTTGAACTGGGTGGTAGGACTGGATCTGCACAGCTGGGGATTTTTTTCCCCCGTTACTGGGTGCTTATGCGCGATGCCTGCAGGCTCATGCGACCTTTTGAAGAGGTGACAAATATGGTCAGTCGCACCGAAGGCACCATCAGCGACCTAATACCCTTCGCTTTATTCCTGGAGCGTGCCGTGCGACGAGTGACAGATGAGGCTGTAGACCAGCGTGACGAGGAGCTGGAAGCGCACGATTTCTGGTCGGAATCACCAGAACGAACCCAGGCACCTGCTGCAACGCAGGGAGAGGTGCCAGAAGTGGAGTCAGAGGAGGAAGGTGGCTTTGTGGAGGAGGAGGAGGAGGACCAACAGGAGCAGGCTTCCCAGGGGGCTAGTGGTGACCTTTTGGGGACCCCTGGTCTTGTACGTGGCTGGGGGGAGGAGACCGTGGATGATGCAGTCCTTGATAATGAGGAAGCGGAGATGGATAGCTCTGCATCCAACCTTGTGAGAATGGGGTCTTTCATGCTGTCATGCCTGTTGAAGGACCCCCGTATCAAGAGGCTTAAGGAGAAAAGGACCTGTACTGGGTCGCAACGCTACTAGACCCTCGGTACAAGCATAAAGTGTCAGAAATGTTACCAACATACCACAAGTCCGAAAAGATGCGGCATTTACAAACCAGCCTGCAAAACATGTTGTACAATGCTTTTAAGGGTGATGTCACTTCAGGAACTCATCAACATTCCAGGGGCAGAGGTGCCAGTAATCCTGCCACGAGCACACCTGCAAGGACAAAGCCCTTTGGCCAGTCTGTAACGTCAGACATGCAAATGTTTTTCTGTCCAAGGCAGCGCCACAACCCTTCTGGATCCACCCTCAAAGAACGCCTCGACCGGCAGGTAGCGGACTACCTGGCATTAACTGCAGATATCGACACTCTGAGGAGCGATGAACCCCTGGACTACTGGGTGCGCAGGCTTGATCTGTGGCCAGAGCTGTCACAATTTGCCATGAACCTCTTGTCTTGCCCAGCCTCAAGTGTGCTCTCAGAAAGGACCTTCAGTGCAGAAGGAGGGATTGTAACTGAGAAGAGAACTCGCCTAGGTCACAAAAGTGTCGATTACCTGACCTTTATTAAAATGAATGAGGGGTGGATCTCGGAGGTTACTGCACGCCGGAAGACTTGTTCTGACTTCTATGCAGCTGTCCTTCTCTTCAAGCCTCATGACTCCACACACAGCTGTCCTTTAGCGTCCTCCTCCTCCTCCGCCACCGTTACAAACTAGGGTGCAAACCCTACTGGTTTAATTTTTTCTGGCCTCTGTGCTTCAGTGGCTGCAACCAAAAAAACTGGGCAAACAATGTCTACAAGTAGGGATGTAGCGAACGTCGGAAAAAAAGTTCGCGAACATATTCGCGAACTTGCGCAAAAATGCGAGCGGTTCGCGAACGGTTCGCGAACCCCATAGACTTCAATGGAAGGCGAACTTTAACATCTAGAAAAGACATTTCTGGCCAGAAAAATGATTTTAAAGTTGTTTAAAGGGTGCAACGACCTGGACAGTGGCATGCCAGAGGGGGATCAAGGGCAAAAATGTATCTGAAAAATCTGCCTGTGTGTGCTTGGAAGAGATAGTGTAGGGGAGAGCTGTTAGTGATTTCAGGGACAGATGATAGTAAGCTTGCTGGCTAGTAATCTGCTTGATACTGCTCTGTATTGGAGGGACAGAAGTCTGCAGGGATTTGAGGGACATTTTAGCTTAGGTAGCTTTGCTGGCTAGTAATCTACTGTTCTCTTTAAACAACTGCCATACGTTGACCTTGTAGGCATTGTTTGCCCAGTTTTTTTGGACGCAGCCACTGAAGCACAGTTGCCAGAAAAAAATATGCCATATAAATGCTGAAAATAGTAATTTTTCGCCATACGTTGACCTTGTAGACATTGTTTGCCCAGTTTTTTTGGACGCAGCCACTGAAGCACAGTTGCCAGAAAAATTATGCCATATAAATGCTGAAAATATAAATTTTTTTGGTTGCAGCCACTGAAGCACAGAGGCCAGAAAAATTATGCCATATAAATGCAGAAAATATGCATTTTTTTGGTCGCAGCCACTGAAGCACAGTTGCCAGAATAATTATGCCATATAAATGCTGAAAATATAAATTTTTTTGGTTGCAGCCACTGAAGCACAGAGGCCAGAAAAATTATGCCATATAAATGCAGAAAATATGCATTTTTTTGGTCGCAGCCACTGAAGCACAGTTGCCAGAAAAAATATGCCATATAAATGCTGAAAATAGTCATTTTTTGCCATATACGTTGAGTCAACGTATGGCAAAAAATTACTATTTTCAGCATTTATATGGCATATTTTTTCTGGCCTCTGTGCTTCAGTGGCTGCGGCCAAAAAAACTGGGCAAACAATGCCTACAAGGTCAACGTCGTTGACCTTGTAGGCATTGTTTGCCCAGTTTTTTGGCCGCAGCCACTGAAGCACAGAGGCCAGAAAAAATATGCCATATAAATGCTGAAAATAGTAATTTTTTTGGTCGCAGCCACTGAAGCACAGTTGCCAGAAAAATTATGCCATATAAATGCTGAAAATATAAATTTTTTTGGTTGCAGCCACTGAAGCACAGAGGCCAGAAAAATTATGCCATATAAATGCTGAAAATATAAATTTTTTTGGTTGCAGCCACTGAAGCACAGAGGCCAGAAAAATTATGCCATATAAATGCAGAAAATATGCATTTTTTGGTCGCAGCCACTGAAGCACAGTTGCCAGAAAAATTATGCCATATAAATGCAGAAAATATGCATTTTTTTGGACGCAGCCACTGAAGCACAGTTGCCAGAAAAAAATATGCCATATAAATGCTGAAAATAGTCATTTTTTGCCATACGTTGACCTTGTAGACATTGTTTGCCCAGTTTTTTTGGTTGCAGCCACTGAAGCACAGAGGCCAGAAAAATTAAACCAGTAGGGTTTGCACCCTAGTTTGTAACGGTGGCGGAGGGAGGAGGAGGACGCTAAAGGACAGCTGTGTGTGGAGTCATGAGGCTTGAAGAGAAGGACAGCTGCATAGAAGTCAGAACAAGTCTTCCGGCGTGCAGTAACCCTCCGAGATCCACCCTCATTCATTTTAATAAAGGTCAGGTAATCGACACTTTTGTGACCTAGGCGAGTTCTCTTCTCAGTTACAATCCCTCCTGCTGCACTGAAGGTCCTTTCTGAGAGCACACTTGAGGCTGGGCAAGACAAGAGGTTCATGGCAAATTGTGACAGCTCTGGCCACAGATCAAGCCTGCGCACCCAGTAGTCCAGGGGTTCATCGCTCCTCAGAGTGTCGATATCTGCAGTTAATGCCAGGTAGTCCGCTACCTGCCGGTCGAGGCGTTCTTTGAGGGTGGATCCAGAAGGGTTGTGGCGCTGCCTTGGACAGAAAAACATTTGCATGTCTGACGTTACAGACTGGCCAAAGGGCTTTGTCCTTGCAGGTGTGCTCGTGGCAGGATTACTGGCACCTCTGCCCCTGGAATGTTGATGAGTTCCTGAAGTGACATCACCCTTAAAAGCATTGTACAACATGTTTTGCAGGCTGGTTTGTAAATGCCGCATCTTTTCGGACTTGTGGTATGTTGGTAACATTTCTGACACTTTATGCTTGTACCGAGGGTCTAGTAGCGTTGCGACCCAGTACAGGTCCTTCTCCTTAAGCCTCTTGATACGGGGGTCCTTCAACAGGCATGACAGCATGAAAGACCCCATTCTCACAAGGTTGGATGCAGAGCTATCCATCTCCGCTTCCTCATTATCAAGGACTGCATCATCCACGGTCTCCTCCCCCAGCCACGTACAAGACCAGGGGTCCCCAAAAGGTCACCACTAGCCCCCTGGGAAGCCTGCTCCTGTTGGTCCTCCTCCTCCTCCTCCACAAAGCCACCTTCCTCCTCTGACTCCACTTCTGGCACCTCTCCCTGCGTTGCAGCAGGTGCCTGGGTTCGTTCTGGTGATTCCGACCAGAAATCGTGCGCTTCCAGCTCCTCGTCACGCTGGTCTACAGCCTCATCTGTCACTCGTCGCACGGCACGCTCCAGGAAGAAAGCGAAGGGTATTAGGTCGCTGATGGTGCCTTCGGTGCGACTGACCATATTTGTCACCTCTTCAAAAGGTCGCATGAGCCTGCAGGCATCGCGCATAAGCACCCAGTAACGGGGGAAAAAAATCCCCAGCTGTGCAGATCCAGTCCTACCACCCAGTTCAAAAAGGTACTCGTTGACGGCCCTTTGTTGTTGCAGCAGACGTTCCAACATAAGGAGCGTTGAATTCCAGCGAGTCTGGCTGTCAGAAATCAAACGCCTGACTGGCATGTTGTAGCGCTGCTGAATGTCAGCAAGGCGTGCCATGGCTGTGTAGGAACGTCTGAAATGGGCCGACACCTTTCTGGACTGGGTGAGAACGTCCTGGAATCCTGGGTACTTGGAGACAAAACGTTGGACTATTAAATTTAACACATGTGCCATGCAGGGCACATGTGTTAAATTGCCTAGTCTCAACGCTGCCAACAGATTGCTTCCATTGTCACACACCACTTTTCCGATCTGCAGTTGGTGTGGGGTCAGCCACCGATCGGCCTGTGACTGCAGAGATGACAGGAGTACAGATCCGGTATGGTTTTTGCTTTCCAGGCACGTCATCCCCAAGACAGCGTGACAACGGCGTACCTGGCACGTCGAATAGCCTAGGGGGAGCTGGGGGTGCACAGGTGTGGAGGAGGAGAAGGAGGACCCAGCAGCAGAGTAAGAAGAAGAAGAAGACGAGGTAGAGAGCGATGGAGGAGTAGAGGTGGTGGCAGAACCGCGTGCAATCCGTGGCGGTGACACCAACTCCACTGTTGTTGTTGAGCTACCCATTCCCTGCTTCCCAGCCATTACCAAGTTCACCCAGTGGGCAGTGTAGGTGACATACCTGCCCTGACCATGCTTGGAGGACCATGCGTCAGTAGTCATATGGACCTTTGGCCCAACACTAAGTGACAGAGATGCGGTAACTTGGCTCTGCACATGTTGGTACAGGTGTGGTATTCCCTTTTTAGAAAAAAAATTGCGGCTGGGTACCTTCCACTGCGGTGTCCCAATTGCTACAAATTTGCGGAAGGCCTCAGAGTCCACCAGCTGGTATGGTAAAAGCTGGCGGGCTAAGAGTGCAGACAAGCCAGCTGTCAGACGCCGGGCAAGGGGTGACAGTCAGACATTGGCTTCTTACGCTCAAACATGGCCTTCACAGAAACTTGGCTGGTGGCAGATGACTGGGAATGGGAACAGGTGGTCAAGGTGGAAGGCGGAGTGGAGGGTGGTTCAGACGGGTCAAGGAGAGCAGAGGTAGAGCAGTAAGATGCTGGACCAGAAGGAGTGTGGCTTTTAGTTTGCCTGTTGCCTTTGAGGTGTTGCTCCCAAAGTGCTTTGTGCTTGCCGCTCATGTGCCTTCGCATAGAAGTTGTACCTATGTGGCTGTTGGGCTTACCAAGGCTCAGTTTCTGACTGCACTCATTGCAAATTACAATGCTTTTGTCAGAGGCACACACCATTAAAAAAATCCCACACTGCTGACTTTTTGGAAGTGTGCGATCTGGCGGTAACAGTAGAAGTTGGCGGAGTTGGCGGTATTGGCGGCAATGGCGGGTGCGTTGGCCGGCTGAACACAGGTGCCGATACATGTTGTTGCCCTGCTGATCCCTGCGGGCTGTCCTCCCTGCTTCTTCTAAGTCTTATTCTCCTACTGCCTCTCTGACTCTCCGTCTCTCCATCTGAACTACCTCCTCTTGCTCTCTTCTACTAGGCACCCACAAAACATCAATCTCCTCATCATCATTCTCCTCAGATGCATCAATTTCTTCTGACACATCACAGAAGGAAGCAGCAGCGGGACCTCCTCCTCATCACTCATTATGTCCATCTCTATCGTGTTCTCTGCCAGAATTAAATCTGGTGTAAGGTCCTCATCTCCTTCATCTTCTTCTGGCAATAATGGTTGCGCATTACTCAGTTCAAGAAACTCATTGGAAAATAACTCCTCTGACCCCAGTGAAGAAGGGGCACCGGTGGTGGAGGAAGTGTTACGTGGGGTGGCCATAGCAGTGGAGGATGAGGAGGATGTTGTGGTAAAGTTAGAAACGGTAGAGGATGGGGTGTGCTGTGTAAGCCAGTCAACTACCTCTTCAGCATTTTGGGAGTTCAGGGTCATTGGCTTTTTAAAACTGGGAAATTTGCTAGGGCCACAGGATTGCATAGCAGCACGGCCCCTAGCACGGCCTCTGCGTGGCGGCCTGCCTTTGCCTGGCATTATTTTTAAAAAAACAACAACAACAACAAAAACTCAGTTGGTTTTTCTGGAAACGATAATACACACAGCTAGATGGCGGGTTGAAGAAAACACTGTGCAAATAATGCCTACAAAGTCAACGTATACACTACTACAGCGGTGGATACGGATTACGTAAAATATATGAATGCTGCTTGAAAAAAGTAACTCAAGTGGTTTTTCTAGAGACGATAATATTATCAATATTTAGACAAAATGTGAACAAGGTCACACAGCTCGATGGCGGGTTGAAGAAAACAGTGTGCAAATAATGCCTACAAGGTCAACGTATACACTACTACAGCGGTGGATACGGATTACGTAAAATATATGAATGCTGCTTGAAAAAAAGTAACTCAAGTGGTTTTTCTAGAGACGATAATATTATCAATATTTAGACAAAATGTGAACAAGCTCACACAGCTCGATGGCGGGTTGAAGAAAACAGTGTGTAAATAATGCCTACAAGGTCAACGTATACACTACTACAGCGGTGGATACGGATTACGTAAAATATATGAATGCTGCTTGAAAAAAAGTAACTCAAGTGGTTTTTCTAGAGACGATAATATTATCAATATTTAGACAAAATGTGAACAAGCTCACACAGCTCGATGGCGGGTTGAAGAAAACACTGTGCAAATAATGCCTACAAGGTCAACGTATACACTACTACAGCGGTGGATACGGATTACGTAAAATATATGAATGCTGCTTGAAAAAAAGTAACTCAAGTGGTTTTTCTAGAGACGATAATATTATCAATATTTAGACAAAATGTGAACAAGCTCACACAGCTCGATGGCGGGTTGAAGAAAACAGTGTGCAAATAATGCCTACAAGGTCAACGTATACACTACTACAGCGGTGGATACGGATTACGTAAAATATATGAATGCTGCTTGAAAAAAGTGACTCCGGTGTTTTTTCTGGAGACGGTAATATTATGGATATTTAGACAGAATGGGAACAAGGTCACACAGCTCGATGGCGGGTTGAAGAAAACAGTGTGCAAATAATGCCTACAAGGCCAACGTATACACTACTACAGCGGTGGATACGGATTACGTAAAATATATTATGGCTGCTTGAAAAAAGTGACTCCGGTGTTTTTTCTGGAGACGGTAATATTATGGATATTTAGACAGAATGTGAACAAGGTCACACAGCTCGATGGCGGGTTGAAGAAAACAGTGTGCAAATAATGCCTACAGGGCAAATAATGCCTAAAAGGTCAACTTATACACTACTACAGCGGTAGTAAAATAAAAAAAAGTAAAATAAAAAAAAAATGAATATTAAAAAAAAAAAATTAAAGTTGGTGCTGCTGAACTACTAGGAGCAGCAGATTAGCACACCAGTCCCACTCCCCAACACTGCTAGACTAATAGCACTGGGCTCTTATAGTAGTAGTAGTAGTAGTAGTAGTAAAACAACAAAAAAATAAATAAAAGCAGTCCTTACAAGGACTACTGTTATTGCAGCAGTCAGCAGATGAGATCAGAAGCAGGACAGCTGCCCACTGCAGCTACATACAGAGCACTGCAGTAGAAGGTAGATTACTAGCCAGCAAAGCTACCTAAGCTTAATGTCCCTCAAACCCCTGCAGACTTCTGTCCCTCCAATAACAGAGCAGTATCAAAACGATTACTAGCCAGCAAACTTTCAACTGTCCCTGAAATCACTAACAGGCAGCAGCTCTCTCCCTACACTATCTCTTCAGCACACACAGGCAGAGTGAAAAAACGCTGCAGGGCTTCGGTTTTTATAGGGAAGGGGAGTGGTCCAGGGGAGAGCTTCCTGATTGGCTTGCCATGTACCTGCTGGTCTGGGGTGAGAGGGCAAAAAAAAGCGCCAACAATGGCGAACCCAAAATGGCGAACGTCGCGCGACGTTCGCGAACTTTCCGGCGAGCGCGAACACCCGATGTTCGCGCGAACAAGTTCGCCGGCGAACAGTTCGCGACATCTCTATCTACAAGGTCAACGTATGGCAAAAAATGACTATTTTCAGCATTTATATGGCATATTTTTTCTGGCAACTGTGCTTCAGTGGCTGCGTCCAAAAAAATGCATATTTTCTGCATTTATATGGCATAATTTTTCTGGCCTCTGTGCTTCAGTGGCTGCAACCAAAAAATGCATATTTTCAGCATTTATATGGCATAATTTTTCTGGCCTCTGTGCTTCAGTGGCTGCAACCAAAAAATTTATATTTTCAGCATTTATATGGCATAATTTTCTGGCCTCTGTGCTTCAGTGGCTGCGACCAAAAAAATGCATATTTTCAGCATTTATATGGCATAATTTTTCTGGCAACTGTGCTTCAGTGGCTGCGACCAAAAAAATGGACTATTTTCAGCATTTATATGGCATATTTTTTCTGGCCTCTGTGCTTCAGTGGCTGCGGCCAAAAAAAACTGGGCAAACAATGCCTACACGGTCAACGACGTTGACCTTGTAGGCATTGTTTGCCCAGTTTTTTTGGCCGCAGCCACTGAAGCACAGAGGCCAGAAAAAATATGCCATATAAATGCTGAAAATAGTCATTTTTTGCCATATACGTTGAGTCAACGTATGGCAAAAAATGACTATTTTCAGCATTTATATGGCATATTTTTTCTGGCCTCTGTGCTTCAGTGGCTGCGGCCAAAAAAACTGGGCAAACAATGCCTACAAGGTCAACGACGTTGACCTTGTAGGCATTGTTTGCCCAGTTTTTTTGGCCGCAGCCACTGAAGCACAGAGGCCAGAAAAAATATGCCATATAAATGCTGAAAATAGTCATTTTTTGCCATACGTTGACTCAACGTATATGGCAAAAAATGACTATTTTCAGCATTTATATGGCATATTTTTTCTGGCAACTGTGCTTCAGTGGCTGCGACCAAAAAAACTGGGCAAACAATGCCTACAAGGTCAACGTATGGCAAAAAATGACTATTTTCAGCATTTATATGGCATATTTTTTCTGGCAACTGTGCTTCAGTGGCTGCAACCAAAAAAACTGGGCAAACAATGTCTACAAGGTCAACGTATGGCGAAAAATGACTATTTTCAGCATTTATATGGCATATTTTTTCTGGCAACTGTGCTTCAGTGGCTGCGTCCAAAAAAACTGGGCAAACAATGCCTACAAGGTCAACGTATGGCAGTTGTTTAAAGAGAACAGTAGATTACTAGCCAGCAAAGCTACCTAAGCTAAAATGTCCCTCAAATCCCTGCAGACTTCTGTCCCTCCAATACAGAGCAGTATCAAGCAGATTACTAGCCAGCAAACTTACTATCATCTGTCCCTGAAATCACTAACAGCTCTCCCCCTACACTATCTCTTCCAAGCACACACAGGCAGATTTTCAGATACATTTTTGCCCTTGATCCCCCTCTGGCATGCCACTGTCCAGGTCGTTGCACCCTTTAAACAACTTTAAAATCATTTTTCTGGCCAGAAATTTTTTTTTTAGATGTTAAAGTTCGCCTTCCCATTGAAGTCTATGGGGTTCGCGAACCGTTCGTGAACCGCTCGCGTTTTTGCGCAAGTTCGCGAATATGTTCGCGAACTTTTTTTCCGACGTTCGCTACATCCCTACTTGTAAGCAGCAGTGCAAGGAAAAGATTCAGTTCTGTGATGGAGAACTAATTTTTACATGAATTACAGTAGATACTCCAAGATAAAATACCATTAAAGTCTCCAGGGCTGTATTTGACCACATAGGAAAACTAAGCCAAGCTGAGGGACCTGAAGCACTGAACGTGGTGGACAAGTATACTGTTTGGGAAAGCTATATTATGCTTAGCTAGTATAGGATAGCTGGTGTCATAGGTCACTGTGAGTAATGTCAAAGAGACTGACCTATAGAATTGGGACAGTGTGTTAACTTTGTGTCAATAACAATCTGAGTGAGTATAACTACAAATGTTCACTCAGAAGACTTACACCATTGCTAAGCTTGTCATCTAATTAGTTGAAAACAAGATATGCATGTCTGACAATCCTTCCAAATTAAAATTAGGGATATTAGTGGCAACATTCCTGATCTGCATAGACCACATCAAAACCCAAAAGTAGTTCCACCTAATTGCCTATAAATATTGGCCTTATGTAGAGCTATGTTGTGTCCAGTGGCAACAGAATATACTTGCAGTGATTGTAGCTTCTGTCCCAGCCACAACAATTTAACAAGTTGGTTTCTGCAGCCTCAAAGGATCTTGCAGTTAATTAATAGTTAATCAAATTGGAACTTTTGAGTCTTGCATATATTGCTACTATCTGTTCAGTACACAACCTCTCTATCCCTCTTTCCAAATGATGGGTTGAATGTAAGAAAAAAAATTACAAACAGGAAATTTAAAGAAACTTTTATGTGTATTTCTCCCTTTAATGAACATTAAAGTGACCTTTATAGATGGTGAATGAATTCTATATATAAACTAGAATAATAGGAGGCTTTGTTTTACTTTAGCAATCAGAGGAGGAAGCCGATTTTGTCATCTTTCTTTTGCAATAGGAAAACCATTTTACGATTGTTTGTTTTCATAGTGTTGGAGCCAGATTCCTCCAACGGCTTCTCGCATGGAGTTATAAAAAGTCTTTAGAGGTTTGTGGCATGGGGACAGAAGCAGAACAGCTGTCAAGATCAGTAGGGAAAAAATTCTACAGATCATTCATAATACTGATGAAACAAACCTTGTATAAGCTAGAATTGTTATAATAGAAGTTTCTTTCTTTCTTTCAATATGTTTTTCTTTCAATTAGTTGTATCTGTTTGTAGCCTCTGGTTCTCTTACTCCACCCTCTTAGCAGCCACGATATGCTGTACAATTTATCTGCTGAATGCTGCAGGATAGGAATATACTATTTGCTTGGTTAGCATCTCTACTTATTGTTACAATGAAAACAGTTTGTACGTTCAGGTATATGATTTATATTTTTACTATATGATGTCTTGCATAACGGAGATTGCTGCCTTGTGTAACTTAAATAGGCTTCCATCTTTTTAAAAGGAAATTAAAAACCGCAATGTCCGTTTTAGTCTCAGAACTTTTACTGCAACTCCACCCAAACTACAGAGGGGTCTTAGTGGCCTCTTCAATGTTTTATGATAATACAACTCATTTGTACAATGAACAAAGAAAAAATATATACAATATTTCTGTTTATTTATTTATACAGGAATAGTATCTCTGCTACTGACTGGTTTTAAGCACGTTGCTAGGGGCCTACAAAGAACCACGGGTTAATCATGCTGCAAATGGCTGATACAGAGGGGTTTTTATGGTTTAGGAGTTGCAGTTGAAACCTGAAACAGTGGACTGAGAAAGCTGGGTGAACAAAACGGGTGTGGGAGGGTGCTAGAGGGGACATCTATAGTATGATTACAGCAGGGTTAATCCTGCATGTTGGACCCTGGGCTGATACAAGTACAGCAGGTAAAAAGGGCCCTTCCCAAAAGAGCTTGCAATCTGGAAGGAGACAAGTGTGGGGATCATGTCCTGACTAACATTTTCAGCTAATATTCTATGTGGAATTTAGGCTATACTTCACAATGCCTAGATCACAAACCATGTCTGTTGGCTGAGGTCCATACTCTTTTCTCACTTTGCAAACTATTTGGTAGATGTAAAATGTGACTGATGCTCCTATCAGTATGCTAAGGTTTGCCAACTATTAGAGGTTTTCCCGACTGATATATTTTAATGAGCTGGAGAGAGTGCAGAATCACACTAAACTGATAAAAGGGATGGAAGAATTAAACTATGAGGGTACACTGTCAAGGTTTAAGCTGTCTCCTCTATAGAACATTTTTTGCAAGTGCATATGGTTCCATGATTTTTCTATGATTTGGAAGTACATTAGTGTGCATTATAGACAGATAGCAGGGGAAATTGTTTTGCCATGGAAAAGATCAGCAAACCAGAGGCCACCCCTGTAGACTTGAGGAACAGAGCTTTCACTTTAATATCAACACCTGTTTGTTTTATGAATTTATTGTGCTGCATTCATAAGTAGCGCTATGTAAATAAAAATAAATATACATTTACATTTGAAGCAGCGTAGTTGGTTCTTCACCATACCTTCCAACTGTCCTGTTTTTGACAGCTTTGCCCACAGTCCCTGCACTGAACAGCCAGAAAAAGATACAATGTTTCTGAAATGTAATTAAATAAGAGGCTTTTGGCAGAGAGCCCAGAATACACAGCACCTGCACATAGATACTTAAGGATTTAAGATAAGTAAAGATACATTTGTAACTATTTAAGACAAGCAGGTCTCTTGGGGAAACTGTGACTTGAAATTAAAGGCAAATTCACCTTCATTAGCAAAACTGTAATAACACATAAAACCTGATCATAAACCCCCCAGAATAACAAACTTTTCATAACCTGCCAAATGTTGTAAAATGGATTTGGTATGTAGCGGGTGTGGCCATAAAATGGGCAGGTGTTTTTGTCTCTCTTTCTATTTTTCAAATTTCGGAAGGTATGCTTCACAGTAAGGGCAGTAATCTTGTGGAATACCCTGCCAGGAATAGTTCTTGAGCTGAGCTTCCAGAGACAATTTGGAAACCGGCAGTGAGATTGCAACTGAGGGCATGTGAATTCAGAGGGGTGACAAATATTTGACCCCCACAGTGTTTTGGCCATTCATGAGTGTGGCAAAATTGCATTAGCATGTGGATGATCTAACCAACAGAGGGTGAGTTTTTAATGAATTTATGTGAGCTTTTTGGGCACTAATGAATTATCAACAAACTTTTTGCAACTGAGTAACTGTAAAGATTAAGTTATTCTGTTTATAATATATTTTAAAGTATTGTAAAATGGAATAAGTCTTGGACAGGTCAAGTATTTTAATGTTGTATAGTCATCATAAATAGCCAGTTTAATTTCCAATACTTTGAATCTTTATCTGTGGTTTTAATATATGTTGTATTTAGTGCAATTTTCTTGTATGTCAGTGAATCCCTCTAATAAGCATCTGATAAGGGTGTGCTCTGTTTTGAATAATGGATATATGTATAATTTATGACTTTTCAATAAAGAGCATTTTCAGAGGGCAATATTGAAATAAAGACCTTCCCTTGTAATGCAATTATTTCATTATGTTTGCACAGAGAGGATTTCAGTGGTTTGTTGTCTGTAATCAGAAGCAGTTAAATGTCCAACGAATAATCTTTGCCTGATAATTTACTGATTCCGTGCCTAAAAATAAACAAAAGAATGGAGAACAGCTTCCAAGTGCTTGACTATAAAGCCAAAATTTAAGATGTGTTTTATGCAGGCAACTTGTGTCAGTTCACCCAGTTCCAAGAACTCAATTATGAAGAGTATTAAGCGATTTTACCACTTCAGTGCTATCTCACACAAGTGTATGGACAATCATAACCTGTGGCCATATTGAGTACATATTATATATGTAACGATCACCAAGAAAAAGGGCCGATTGTTATGGTTAATTATTTAACAGCATGACTGTATGAGGGATAAACTATTTGTATAGGTGTTAGTATACAGTGCTACTACTGCTGAGTAAATGAATGTGTGAAAAGGGTTAATATAAAGTTGATTTACTGGTATTAATTCACTAGGTGGAAGTGTGGGGTCGGGAATCATCTTTAGAAGGTTCTGATAGGAGGTTGTCCCTTAATGTCAATCTGGAGGGAGGTGGGATTACTCTGGGGAAGTCTATAAAAGTAGTGTGCCCGTTCTGTATTTAGTTTATGAGCATACCTCCCAACATTAGAAATTGGAAAGAACAAAAAGCTCTGCTTAGTGCGCCAACGAAAATGTTTTAGGTTCACGTTTTGTATTATTAAAGTTTTACGAATGAAGGTGAAATTGTCCTTTAAACTACAAGTCTCAGTTTCCAAATAGACCGGCTTATCTTAAATATTTACAATTGTATCTTTGCTTATCACAAATAGTAACTAATGTATCTAAGTGCATGTGCTGAGTATTCTAGGCTCTCTGCCAAAAAAGCCTCTTATTTAATTAAGTTTTAGAAACGTAGTATCTTTTTCTGGTGTCAGTGCAGTAGATCGAAGAGGGACAATTTAGTAAGAAATCAGGACTACATCTGAGCTATCAAAATCTGTACTGTCCCATGAAAAACAGGACAGTTGGGAGGTATGTTATGAGGAGAATGTGCTAATAATGCTTATCTCTCCAGTCCGTTTCACAGTTGTAGGGGTAACAAATAGATAGGTATTTTATGCTGCACCCTTATAGGGGGTTATGTAATAATACAATATGTAATATCTTTTGGTGTTGCTCTGCCTGCGTTCTGCAGCAATGTATCCATGAGGGGTGGGAGGAACATAGACATCCCCCATATCCATTCCCTTTTGCTGGATTTATCTATCCGAGTTGCAGACCATGGCCAGACTGCAGCTTGCTGAAGGGACTGCACAGGGTTCTGCACTCATTTTCAGTTTGTAATGTATGCACAGCAGGAATCCATAGAATTTCCTCAACTTTTTTTTCCTTTGAAGGGGAGGTCTTGTGTAAATTGTGCATGTCATAAGTCATTCATCTCCATTCTCATCAATCTTGCTAAGCTCTAGGGGCAAATTCACTAACCGGCGAAAATTCGCCAGCGATGGCTTTGCACACCTCGCAACACTTCGCCAGGCGTAAATTCGTCTGGACAATGCTAATTCACGAAGATCCCAAGTTGTGTACAGGGTTACGAATGCTGGCAAAATTACGCTCAGTGGTTCAAAGTTACGCTAGTGTTAGCTAATTATCATACGGCGTGCAGTTAAAGTACAATGGCCGTATATGCTGCAGCAAATACATTACACTACACAAGGCCAGGGAACCTTAATAAAATTAAATAGAGGTGTTATATTGCCCTACACATGTGCCCACAGTATAGTTTAGGTGCCATATGTTAGCAAATTACAATTTTCGCCAGTGTTAGCCACTTCGCCCTTTAGTAAATTTCCCCCCTAGGTTTCCAGCATTAGCCACTTCGCCCTTTAGTAAATTTCCCCCTAGGTTTCCATGGCTTGTGCACATTAGGAAATTACTAAGGGAATAAAGATGGGCAGCATTTCAGAGGGGAATATCTGCACAGATTGGGAAATAAGCCTAGCAATTCTATTGGGAAGACTGGTGTAAACTTTTTGTACTTTTTGTAATTTCCCCTCTATATTAAATCATAAAACAGATCAAACTGCTGTTAATCCTTCAGGATTCCATAATTTCATCTGTAATAAATCAGTCACAGCTGTGATCTCAAAATGAAGTACGCACAGGTATGGGATCTGTTATCCAGAGTGTTCGGGACCTGGGGGTTTCCAGATAACAGATCTTTATGTAATTTAGATTTTCATACATTAAGTTTATTAGAAAATCGTATAAACATTAGATAAACCCAATAGGGTGGTTTTGCTTCTAATAAGGATTAGTTGGGATCAACTACAAGGTACTGTTTTATTATTACAGAGAAAAAGGAAATCATTTTTAAAAATATGAATTGTTTGGATAAAATGGAGTCTATCGGAGATGGCCTTTCTTTATTTGGAGCTTTCTGGATAAAGGGTTTCTGGATACCAGATCCTATACCTGAACCTTGTATTGAATGCAGATTTTATTTTTTACACCTGTCCACAAATCATTCAGTCTCTATCTGTGTGCATAAAGGATGACCATGTTTTCTTGAATGACAACACTGAGGGCTATGGCACATGGAATGCAGCAGCTGCAGTAGCAATATCCAATACACTCATATTATTTGCAGTTGGTTTTGAAAATCCTTAAAGTCTTTTTATTTATAGATCTTGGGTGTGTGTCTGGGAACATCATTTAACACTGAATGGAATGATAAGTATGTCTTAGTATTTTCAAGCCAGATGGCTTTAAATAAAAAAAATAATGGGGGGAAATAACATTGTTCATGTTGGTTATATTTTAATTAAATAAAAGTGACAGTTCTGTAGGGAATGTATTGGTATTTATTTATAATATACAGATTGTTGGATTACTTATGTGATACAAAATATAAATATGGGGGGAATGTATTAAAGTGAGATGTTCCTTAAAACAGCAGATACTTTAATATAAAATGCTTATGGTTGAAATAGGTTATTAAACCTGACACAAACTTTGCACAGGAATTGCAGTCCTTGACTCAGCTGGTGAAGCATCTTTGTTACTATAACTTGGTTTTAAGCATGTAATCAGTTGTCCTACAACAACCTTATGTGATGCCTTCCAAAAATATAGTGCCCCTGGATAGGACTATAGGTCCTACATAGACTTTATGACCCTACATTAATGAACATTGCTTGAAGACACAGGTCTCAGTCAGGACTCAGTATTATGTAGCAAAATTCAAAAAATTATAGCAAAGACTTTGTTATGCCAAAGTGCCAAATATACATATACACTGTATAGTCACCATATCTGGACTGTGCTAGGCCAATGAATGCTGCTACCTGAGTAAGATAAAAATGAACAGTGGAACCTACATCTATAAAAAAAAAAAAGGGGCCATTACATAAGTTAAAGTGATACTGTCATGGGAAAACATGTTTTTTTTCCAAAATCAGTTAATAGTTCTGCTCCAGCAGACTTCTGCACTGAAATCAGTTTCTCAAAAGAGCAAACAGATCTTTTTTTATATTTAATCTTGAAATCTGACATGGAGCTAGACATATTGTCAGTTTCCCAGCTGCCCCCAGCCATGTGACTTGTGCTCTGATAAACTTCAGTCACTCTTTACTGCAAGTTGGAGTGATATCACCCCTCCCTATCCCCCTCAGCAAGCTAAGAAGAGAACAATTGGAAGGTAACCAGATAGCAGCTCCCTAACACAAGGGTGTGTATGAGCTCCAGGCTGAGTTTTTCCCAGGCCCATTTTGGGTCTGGGGGGAGCATTTTGTCTGCAGATTGTTTGGATTTCTGTCAGGAGAATCCTTTTTCCACCTGTTCCTGCTTTTCCACCACAAACTCCTCCTAAAAATGAGGAAGAAGACGGAGGTCATTGCTGATAAAGGAGTAAGGACCCATTTGGGTTCTAAGAAGAAGACTATTGCTCCCAGTTTGGCAGCAGTAGTTGAGAACATTCAAGTGCACAAGGTGGTGGTCATGGCTAAGAGTGACAGCAAAGAAGGAGAAGGTACCTCCACATGCAGTGTTCCATCTGTAATGGAGTCTCCCAAGCAAGCGAATACCCTGGTTGACCAAGCTGAAGTTGCTGTGGAGAGTTGCAGTTCTGCTGCTGAGAGTTGCAGTTCAGAGGCAAGCCAGGAAGCTGCTGCAAGGCATGCTGGAAGCCAAGAATGAAGTGCTGCAGGCTGTGAGGAAGCCATGGAAAGTGCTGAGACTGCATGCTGTGTGGCTATGGAGGTGGCTGAGAAGATGCTGGGAGAGAAGCCCAATCCTGCTGCTGCTGCAATGGCCCAGGTAGGAGCAATGCACCTGTGTGAACATGGGGGAGAGGAGGCAGCTGGAAATGGCGCTGGGAAGCCAGAGACTGTGGGCTGAGCTGGGCCCAATCAGAGCCAAATAATCAGGGCCCTGAGAAACATTAAAGTATTGGAAGCGAAAATGAACATTTTGGAGGGGAGTGTTAGTAACATGGTGGCTGGACTGAGTGCTCTTAAAGGAGAAGGAAAATTGCAGAGGCATTTTATTGTCAATAGATTAGTTGCAATAGTGCAAGCTATAACACTATATTCTGTAGAATGTTTTACCATACCTGAGTAAAAAGCTCTAGAAACTCTCTGTTTGTTTAGGATAGCAGCTGCAGTATTAGCTTGGTAAGACATCAGTTCCTGCCTGAATCTCTCCCCACTCACTTATAGCTGTGTGCTCAGATTACAGCAGAGAAAGGGGGGAAGAGGAGCAAACTGAGCATGCTCTTGCCCAGGGCAAGGAGGTTTAAGATGAAGGCAGGAAGTCTGATACAGAAGCCCATGTGTACACAACAGAAGGAAAGAAATGCAGTGTTTCTTTTGACAGGGGACTCAGAGCAGCACTACTTTGAGGGTTTACTGGTATATTTAGATCGACCTTTCTGATAAGGATTACTTAGTTTTAACCATTCCTTCTCCTTTAAAGGGACTGAGAGATCTAAAGTCGTAAGGAAAATTGTTTTAATGTCTAATGAATTGGAGGAAATTGAGAATAACATTACCAGGGTTCTGGGAGTCATACAGCCCTGGAAAGAGGTTTGCGATAATCGAGAGAGATTCCAGGAAATGAAGGAACTGAAAAAGTTACTTAAAGACTTTTTTTTTTCTAAAGAGACTTTGATTCCTGGGAGTGGCAATGTGGAGCCTTTGTGTGCGGATTCCCAGGCCCCAGAGACTGTTTCAGTGCCCAGAACTAGTGCCAATACTATTGCCAATATAAATGCTGTGAGTGTGGCTGGTGTGAGCATGCCCAGTGCAGTGAGGGTGCCAGTGTGTCAGGTGCAAGTGTGCAGTGTAACATGGCTGCGGGGAGTACTAACATGGCTGCACCCCTGACTAATAAAACTGTATGTGACACTGCAGTAAGAGAGAACTTAGCTGGTAAAAGCTGTGTCACAGAGGGTGCAGGGAATCCTCCTGTAAATAGTGGAAGTAAAGGGGCATCAGTAAGGAGAGGTGTTTGGGATGGAAAGAAACTGTTTATGCAGAATGTCTCTGAGGTGGGTGAGAGTCAGGCAAGTAGGAGGAAGAATGCGGTGAAAATCAAGTGGGTGAAGGAGAGGGGTGAGTTCCCGGGGCTCATGTTTTATCCAGGAATCTTATCAAAGAGTCATTGGGCTTTACCCCTGCAGATGTATTTGGGCTGGTAAGTGTCACTACACTGAGTTTGATCTGAGCTTCAAACTGTCTCAGGGGCTGGATGAGTTCTGGCTTAAATATGAGGGTAAGAGCGAATCCCCAGAGTGTTATCCCCACTGGGACTATCGTAAGTAGATATAAAAGACTTGGAGAATAAAGAGGTTGGGCGAGGAGAGGAGGAATAATAGTTTGGAAAGTGGACCCATGGCCTAAGGTTCTCCGGTGGGCCACTGGCATCCCAGTCCGACACTGTCTGAAATGTTTATATAATTTTCTATAATGTTTTTACTGTTAAACTTTCCTTACACAAAATAGCTCTCTGGTAGATCTAAGAACAGCACTCAATAGTAAAAGACAGATCCCATTGCAACACATTCAGTTACAGTACATTGAGTAGGAGAAACAACAGCCTGCCAGAAAGCAGTTCCATCCTAAAGTGCTGGCTATTTTCTGAAAGCACATGACCAGGCAAAATGACCTGAGGTGGCTGCCTACACTCCAATATTTCAAATAATAAAAAAATACACTTGTTGGTTCAGGAATGACATTTGATTTATCTGCAGTGTAAACAGTGTAATTTAGAAATAAAAACGACATTGTAAAAATCACAACAGAATCCTTTAAGCAGGACTGCTGTCCATGAGTAGGTGCCCAGTGCTCAAAATGTGCTTTAAATCAACTGAAATATGTTACACTGGAGCTCCAGTTTCCATAATATATATATATATATATATATATATATATATATATATATATATATATATATATATATATATATATATATATATATATATATATATATACATATATATATATATACATATATATATATATATATACATATACACCATATAGTCACAATATTTATTACATTAAGCATCACATTTCTAAATTTGGCATTTTTGCTCAGTTTCTTTAGTTTATTGCCTTATGTTGTTAAATGCTCTCCATTTCATTTATAAGGTGTGACACATTCTGATAGGGTTAATAAGAACTGTCAGGTTGTACAGTATTTATGATTGGTCAGCTTAAGCTGGAATTAAACTGCTGACCTCTTGTGCAAAACCTCTTAATACAAGTGTTAGTCTTCTCAAACAAAATGTCACAATCCTTTCAGGTTTATTTACTCTTAAGGAAAGTTAAACACCTGTGATACAGTACTTTTATATTCTTTCACATACAGTTGCACCAGGAGTTAAATAAATATGTTGTGTGTTTTCTTTCCTGGGCTGCGTTTTCTCTTTTGTTTCATATACCTCATAATTCTTTTCATATGAAGCTTTATACCTTGCCTGTAGGTTTTACTTATATGTGCTTTCTTTAAATGTTTAAAATTTTTTTATTTCCACTGCATCATGAAAATGACCATTAAAATGTAACGTAGAACTGACCTTATTAAGCAGCCTATCTCTATAATGTAGGAGCTTTTGAACAATAGTTTATAAGGCCCAAAAATAGGTCTTCATATTGTTTAGGCTTGGTAACCATAACCACTGTAAGGAATGTGAAATTTCTTCCTACCATAATACATTCTAAAAATCATTAATTTTAAACCAAATGTCAGGCCAGTGGCTTTCAGATTTAGAGCCCCCCAAAAAAATAAGTTTACAATTCAATGTACAGAATGTAAAGTGGCTAGAACTGATTTCACAAAATAATTTTTTTAGTGAAGCATTAAAGGGAGGCTTTAAATTCCATGCCATCAGCTTTGGGCAGAACAGGGATTACACTCCTTGTTTTAGGCTGTTTTACTACCTAAAACTATTTACTTAATGCACATAGACACCACTCAAATATGGATGTAGCATAACTCAGGCTATTCTTATTTCATGGAAACTGCTGCTACAACTTATTTGAGAATTATCTCTCCTAGTGTATCAATGTAAATGCGGCCCTAAGCTTATGAATAATAGTTCAGGGCATGTTGACAGGTTGATTTAAAGGGGTTGTTTATCTTTAAACACTTTTTGTCAGTTCAATTGTTTTCAGTTTTCACCAGAAATAAAGACTTTTTTCAATTACTTTCCATCTTTTATTTTTTTTTACCATTTTTTCAAAATCTTAATTTTAAAATGTTATGTTCCTGTCTCTGGTGTTTCAGTCTGGCAGCTCAGTGATTCAGGTGCAGATTCTGAACTGTTACAATTTGCTACATTATTCGATACATTTCTCAGCAGCATTTGTGGAACATTAGCAACTACGAAGAATAATAAATGTATCAACTAATATATCAATGAAGAACAGTTTATAGTGACCCCGTCCCTCCTGCTTCAGAAAGACATACGAAGGTGAAAATTAAACTTTAAACTTCAGTATTAGAAAAACAGTCACAAATGGAAAATAGAAAGTAATTTTAAAAAAGTCTTTATTTCTGGTGAAAACAACTGACCTGAAAAGTGTTGGATGGCGAACAACCCCTTTAAAGTGGCTAGTTCAGTTTTTTAAGTATAAAAATGTTATCCTGTAGTTTTTTGTATTTTTCTGCACCACTCTATATAACTAATCTCATCTTCTCATACACTCCACCTGGGCCATGTGAAGAGCTGGTATATACAAGGTAGTCAGCACAGCCTCCTGGCTTTTTCTTTCTTGTGGTGCAAGTTATCCAGTGGCCACTTTTCCACGGGTATACACTTAGTAGTACAAGACGAAACAGCACCACCTTCTTTTTACAAATTAAAACGCCTTTATTGGAACCCTTTAGGGCATTACAGCAACGTTTCGGGTCACACCTGACCCTTTGTCAAGCTTCAACAGCTTGACAAAGGGTCAGGTGTGACCCGAAACGTTGCTGTAATGCCCTAAAGGGTTCCAATAAAGGCATTTTAATTTCTAAAAAGAAGGTGGTGCTGTTTCGTCTTGTACTACATGTGAAGAGCTGGGTCACATGTAAAACCCTTTCTTACAGATTGCATCACGGTTTTCTGTTGCAACAATAAACCTCTAATGTATACACTTGTTCTCCTCATTTTTGTTTCTGAATGTATCCTCTTCCTATCAGTTTTTAAGTTCTTCTCATACCAACTGATTATTGAAACACCTAGCCCAGTGTTCCCCAACATGTTGTTCACCAATCCCTTGGGTGTTGCTCCCAGAGGCCTCAAAGAAGGTTCTTATTTTTCAATTCTTGGCTTGAAAGCAAACTTTAGTTGCATACAAACTACAGTATGTGTACTTCCAAACAAAGCCTCCTGTAGGCTGCCAGCCCACATAGAAGCTACTAATAGCCAATAACAGCCCCTCTAGCAATGTTTTGCCTGCTTGTGCTTCCCTCAAATTTTATTTACATTTGAATGTGGCTTACGGCTACAAAAGGTTGGGGTGGTTCACCTTTATGTTAAAGAATGGCATATTCTTAGCAACTTTGCAACTGTTTTTCATTATTTTATCATCTTTTCAGCCTTCAAACGGTGGTCACTGTCCCCAGAAGCCAAAACACCATTATTCTGTGAAGATACAACTTAATTGTTATTGTAACTTTTTATAACTTATGTTTCTATTCAGTCCCTCATCTATTCATATTCCAATCTCTAATTCACAACACTGCCTGGTTGCTAGGGTAAATAAGACCCTATCAACCAGACAGTTGCAATACCAAGCTGAACAAAAAGCTTAATAACTGTAAAAAACATAGAAAACAAAGACCAACTGCAAATTGTCTTAGAATGGCACAGCCTACATCATACTAAATGTTAATTTAAAGGTGAACTACCCCTTTAAGTATTTTATTTACACTTTAACTTATATCTATACCCTTTATGCCTTATAAAGCACTGAGTACATTTATAAATAAAAACATACATAGTATATAGGTGTATATGTTAATGGCCTAAACCTGTAATCCCTTTGCAGTCTGTCTGTATGTTCTTAAAAATGGCCCCACCATTTACAGAGTGTTCTGTTGTTTCACATGACACAATTAAGGACTTTTACTGTCCTGTGAGTGCGACTTCTTTTGATGTTTATGCTGAATTGTACTGAGGTTTGCACCCAGGCTCTGAATACTGCATTTTCATGAGTGCCGATAACCCGCCTACTAAATATATATATATATATATATATATATATATATATATATATATATATGAATATCTTGTAAATTATATCCTTATAAACGGTGACTTCTGATGTCATCAGTTATAAACGGTGAGTTCTGATGTCATTTCTGTCACATGACTCACTGAAATTTGTGTATTATAATAAATAAAATACCCCCAGTCATGAAACTCCTCGGTAACTTATAATATCCTTATATTTTACAAGAGGGGGTACTTTATTCACTATATATATATATATATAATATTGGATAGGTGCCGGCACACAAAAAGGTGCAATCTCTCGTGTCTGGGTGCAGTAGTTGGTAGAACCAGATAGAAGAAGTCAGAAGAAGCCGTACTCGCAGGTCTTATGATGCAATAAAAACTTTTACTGTGGGCACAACTAATGTTTTGACTGAAACACCAGCCTTTCTCATATATACATATATAAACAAATAGAGATACATTGTGCTGAACAAACTGATGTATGAAACAACACGTGATTAATATGACATTTAGAGAAATTAGTGGTAATTAATTTACAAATGTTCCCTGGGTGTTAAAGCATACTGTTATGAAAATATAGTATTTTTCCAGGAGGTTGACAATAGGGCCAGAATACCAACTGGTTGCTAGGTAGGTCATAGAGCAGTGTCTGTGTAACTTTGAGAAGCAGGTCATAATCTTCAAAATATGGTAGGTCCTGAAAAGCTGCTATTGTGGGATCCAGTCACTTCTGTATTACTTTTTCTCATAAGGTTTATTATAAACAGAACCCACAAGACCAATGTCTGCCTTGATGAACTTATATCCACCAAGGTTAAACATACCCAGCAGTATCAAACATTCACATATAAAAAAAAAAAAAAAAAAAAATATATATATATATATATATATATATATATATATATATATATATATATATATATATATATATATATATATATATATATATATATATATATATATATATATATATATTTAATAAATACCCAATAAACACCCTAACTTAAAGACCATCAGACCCAAAAATGTTATTCACAATTAGGAGGACATTCAGTAACAGAACTAGCTATCTACTGAATAGCATTAGTGCAACTACTCTGACTGTGTGTGTACTGTACTTAATTTGATTGCTCCCTATGTGTTAATGAAAACTTTCTCCTTCAGAAGTAGCCAGGACCTGTGCAGTTTTCAATGAACAGGACCATTAGCCCGGGGTCTTAGGTAAACACTTATAATCACTGAGTGGTACCTAACATTTGGAACTCACCCCATGTCTCCCCTTCTCCTTTAGGGCCCTGTCAGACAGGACACATTTGAGTATTTTCTTAAATAAGATACTGTTACTGAGTTGTGAGTTCATTCGAGTTCATTCGAGTTCATTCGAGGTATAAAACTCTTACACTCGACCTTTGATAAATAACCCCCTAGATGTGGCAATCCTGAATTGGCTAAAAATGCAGAAGGAGCCATTTTAGAGTAATTACCCAGGTTTGACCCATGTAATATGTTTTACATGCAGCAATTCCAACTAATATGAAGGAGCAGGTATTGTCAGGTAACTGCCTGCGGAAATGATTTCCTGCGGGGCAATCAAGCGCCCAAGTGTCGGCTCCCTTAAGACTTCAAATGCTGAGATCACCAACCTGGAATGCATGTTTGACTTAATTACCAATCAGAGTGTAAAATAGGTCATTCTTTTGCAGGAACAAACTGGTGAAACTGATAGGTTAGTGTGACCCAGACTATCCAAAACAGTGCACTAAGTTGTTATCTTTAGCTTCATGTTCTGCTATAAAGTTATGATTGATCTAGGAAAGTATTTTGTCTCTTCTTTCTTTAGGACTAGCTTCTTTAACACTTTATTTTTAAAATTATACATTTATCATAACCCTTTACCAGGCAGCTTGAATTCTGGATGAGTAATAAACAGACTCACTTTTACAGAATGTGATGAATAGTGAATAATATTTTTTAGATCTGAATCTATGCTTCCCATGTCTGGCACTACCTTTACATTGTTCATACTAAACTATTTGCAGAGGTACCCTGCAGTATAGGATCTGGATGATCTGTTGTATGTATAAAATGCATTTCATTCAGCAGCTTATTTCACACATCCCTGATCATCTTACTTATTCTGTCTTATTTTCCACTGGCCATTAAAGAAGTAGTTCACCTTTAAATGAACATTTTACATGATGTATCAAGTGATATTCTGAGACAATTTGCAATTGACTTTCATTTTATATTATTTGAGGTTTTCTAGTTAACCTTTTGTTCTGCAGCTCTCCGGTTTGTAATTTCAGCACTGGTTGCGAGGGTCCAAATTACCCTAGCAACCATGCATTGATTTGAATAAGCGATTGCAATATGAATAGGAGAAGGCTTACAGAGCATTTGTTTTTTTAGATAGGGCCACTGACCCCATTTGAAATCTGGAAAGAGTCAGAAGAAGAAGGCAAATTAGGTTTTCATTTTTTATTATTTATAGTTTTTGTTTGTTTAGCTTTTATTCATCAGCTCTCCAATTTCAGCAATGTGGTTGCTATTGTCCAAATTACCCTAGCAACCATGCATTGATTTGAAGAAGAGACTGGAATATGAATACAAGAGGGCCTAAATAAATATATGAATAATAAAAAGTAGCAATAA
This sequence comes from Xenopus laevis, assembly GCF_017654675.1. Taxonomy (NCBI): domain Eukaryota; kingdom Metazoa; phylum Chordata; class Amphibia; order Anura; family Pipidae; genus Xenopus; species Xenopus laevis. The sequence continues at coordinate 64,058,239 of NC_054381.1, read as the reverse complement.
CAATGCATGTTTAGCCTTACAGAGCATTTGTTTTTAGTAACTCCCCATTTGAAAGCTGGAAAGAATCAGAAGGCGGCAAATAATGAAAAACTTAAAAAAATAAATAATGAAGACCAATTGAAAAGTTGCTTAGAATTCTATAACATACTAAAAGTTAACTTACAGATGAAAACCCCCCTGGTTTTGCCTCCAATAAGAATTAATTATATCTTAGTTTGGATCAAGTACAAGACACAGTTTTATTATTACAGAGAAAAAGAATATCATTTTTAAAAATTTGGATTATTTGAATACAGTGGAGTCTAGGGGAAACAGCCTTCCATAATTTGGAGCTTTTAGATAATGGGGTTACGAATAATGGATCCCACACCTGTAATATTAAATAATGGATATTTTTTAATATAGACAACACTGGAAGGTGGAATAATTCAAATACTTTGGATACTGCTATATATGTGTAATCTTTTTTCCCCTCTTTTAAGATTTATTTGAAAAAAGGAAATAAAAATAAAAAAAAAATTAAGAAAAAGGGAAAGGAAAGAAAAAAGTTACAAAAGAAAAATAAATAGTACATGGACTTTAAATATTCAAAAAATATTGATCGTAAATGGTCCCCATTAGTAAGGGACCATTTAAAGAGAATAATTTAATTTGGCATAACTTCAGTCCATAAGTGTGTATGTAGTAGTGTGTTTGTGTAAGTGTCCCAAGGGGACCATATCGCTGAGTGGCCACCCAGAGTGTCCTCCGATCTAGCTGTAAGGTAATGCATATTTTGAATGTGGTATTTGAGAGAGTAGCTTCCTGTGGATACATGGAAGTTTTGCATATGGTACAACAGTGCTACTTCTGGAATAGGAGATATTGTTGTGTTAAATATTTTTGATACCTTCCAGAAAGCTTTCACTATAGTACAATGCCACTAGGCATGCATATAGCCCCCCATTTGTTGACATTCATGAAAACATAAGGGTGAGGCAGAGGGGATGACTGCATGTTTCCGGACAGGGGGTGATGTACCCAGTGGGTGCCCCAGAGAATATTTTTTAAAAAAACATTGGCGCCAGGGCCCCCCTTACAGATTAAAAAAAAATTGGGGCCCCAGAGAATATTTTTTAAAAAAACATTGGTGGCAGGGGCCTATAGAGTATTACAATAATACATTGGTGGGCAGGGGAATTAAAAAAAAATTGGTGTTGAACTTGTGGCTTCAGGACTTCAACTTCGCCGTCTTTCGCCACTTCGGGTCTTTACGCCGCTTCAAGACTTTGGGAGGGGGCCCTGGACGGCAGTCCCGGTGTGCCCCCCCAGACCGAACCCTGCACATAGGGGCAAAAGGGGGGGGCATGTTTGGAAAGGTTCAGTTCAGTCCTGCAGAATCAATGCATTTCAGAGCCTTTTCTAGGTACTTGTCATGAAGATCCATAGTTGGAGCATAGACAATTATATCATCCAAGTAGCATTCTACACCAGGTATGCCATGGAGTATAGAAGACATCAGTCTTTGAAAGCAACTCGGTGCTGAAGCCATTCCATAAGGTACACGCTTGAACCAAAACAAACCATCATGGGTGATAAATGCAGTGAGGTCTCTACTTTCCTCATGCAGTAATACTTGATGATAAGCACTCTGAAGATCCAGAGTAGAAAAGAATTTTGCTCCTTGGAGTTCTGAAAATATTTTCTCTATGTGTGGCAAGGGATGATTATCCATTACAACTGCTTTATTAGGTTCACGGAGATCAACACACAATCGAATACCTCCAGTTTTCTTCATTGTTACAACAATTGGTGAAACCCATTCAGAGGATTCTGATTTTCCAATCACATCTTGCTCTACCAGGTTCTTTAGTTCCTGTGAGACAGTTTCCCTTATAGAGTAGGATAATGCCTCAATTTCTGGCTAACTGGTTTTACATCTGGTCTCAACTTAACTTTGTGTACAAAGTTCTTTGCACAACCTAGTGAAGTGTTGCTTTGTGGTGAAATTTTAGACACTGGCTGTGTGGCAGGCACTGGTGCTGTAGTAATGAGACCATCAACTAGTTTTTGGTTTAATGCAGCAAAGAGATCCCTTCCAAGTATAGCAGTACCCTTATTCACAATGTAAAAGTCACATTTTGCAGTATTTGATTCAAATTGTACAGTCACTGGCAAGCAACCAAGCACAGGGATTGGATCCTTTAAGTAACTGATCAGTTTCAGGGCAGGTGCAACAATCGGATCTTTTGCAAAGTATTTCAAGAAAATATCCGTTGGTAGTATAGAAACAGCTGAACCTGTATCAAGCATCAGGTTAATGGAGTGCCCCTTGTCAGCAGAAGCAGTACTGACACTGACAGTGCATATAAACTTGTCTGGAATAAATGTAAAAGCTTTATCCACATTTAATACTGTGACATTTGTAGTCGTGACTTCATGAATTTAGCAGAACTACGGCAGATATTAGCAAAATGTCCTACTTTTGTGCATTTGCGGCACCGTTTAGCTTTTGCAGGACATGTAACATGATTTGCAGTGTGTTGTGTTGAACCACAGCGAAAGCAGTATTTTCTATTTCTATTTGCTGCATGTATTTGCAGTGTAGGTGAATCCCTTTCCTTAGCACTGTATTTTGCCTGTGACTGTGCATTATTAGGCCACAGTGTTGAATTCACAATCTGTACATTCCTAGCAGTTCCCTGACTGAGAGTTTTAGCCTCTGCCACTGCTGTTTCAATTTGGCTAGCAACTGTAATAGCCTTTGCAAGGGTTAAATCCTGCTCTAGGAACAGTCTCTCTCTCTCTAATGCAGGCGAGTTTGTTTTTTCCACTATTTGGTCTCTTAGCATTTCATCTGTTAGATTCCCAAACTCACAGCTAACAACCAGCTCTCTCAAAGCTGCTACACATTGTTCTGTGGATTCGCCATTACACTGTCCACGTTGGCGGAATTTATATCTTTCAGCAACCACATTTACTCTTGGCACGAAAAAGTTCTTTATAGCAGTAAGTGCAGTTTCTTAAGTCTCATCAGGTAATGGTAATGTATAGAATATACGCTGTCCCTCTGCTCCCAGTCAGTGGATAAGTTAAGCACGCTTTCTAGCAGCAGAAATCTGCCCTTGGTCAGCGGCAATAATGTAATTTTCAAACATACGAATCCAAGCAGTAAAAGGTATGGTAGGCTCACCAGGGTTTGGAAGAAAAGCTGCAGGCTGCTGCTGAGGTAGAAGAGCCATCCTGTCGCCAATCTGTTATGTTTTGGGTAGCCGAGGATGAGAGGGTATAACAGTGCTTTATTAACAGACTCTCATGCAGCCATTACACAAAAGTAACTTTCACTTTTAAGCTGTCCAGGAAGTATGCACATTGACATCTACAGGCCATTTGTATAAGCACCACAGGAAGGAGGATTGATGAGTGGGGGAGACCCTGGGATCACATTTTAGCACATCGTCAGGAGAACAGACGCTCTGGCTGCGTGCGCTCTTCTAAGGAAGAAATGCATACTCGCCTCTACTTATTGATTCAAGAGGCTGCAGTGACACCTCCGTCCGTGCTGCAAATACTTGCCGAGTTGCAATCTCCCCCCTTGCTCGATCCTCCCTCCTTAGCCCTAAGCCCCTCCCTCCTCAGCTCAGCCCCTCCCCTCTAAACCCTCCTCCGTGCTCAAGGCTGAAATGAAAACTCTAGCTCACAAGCTGAACACAGAGCACTGAGGAGGGCTAAGAGGGGAGGGGCTGAGGGCTAAGCCGACACGGACACTCTATATTTGACGCGCAGCGTCATCACACTCCGCCCTGATGTTTGGCGCTAAAACCGTCCCTTTAAATAGACGTCTAAGGAAGTAAACGGCGCTTGGTTATTTTCCTGGTTTTGTGATCCTGAACTTATGAATTATTCTTGATTTGACTCTGCCTGCCCATGGATACTTCTGATTTTCTTCTTGCCTACCGACCTCTGCCTGTCTCCGACTACGTCTAACTTCAGCCTGCCTACCGACCTCTGCCTGTCCTCGACTACGCTTGCTATTTCTCTACAAATCTCCATCTACACCTCAGTAGCCATCGCTGCTTGGACTCTTCGCTTAATAGACTCTGCTGTTCCTGACCGAGTGGTACCTTTAAGCCTCCTTGATATGCCCTGTACATTGTTCATTTGTTAACTTTATGATATTTGTTATGCCAAATGAAATTAAGAATCATTCTTTGAAACATATCATTATTTTTTTTATATATAGGAATTGGAAGGTCTCTACATAAATAAAGAATTTTCGGGAGTATTACTAGACAAGATGCTGCAATGCGGTCAACAAGAGATTTGTAATTTATGCCCATCTGTTAATAAGTTAAACAGTTTTTGATACATAGGTTTATACAGTAGAACCCCCATTTTACAGTTTTCAGAAGACCAGGAAAAAATTATGTAAAATCCAGAAACAAGTAAAATCAGGGAAATGTGTTAAAGTAACTCCTTTTTTTACTGAAAGGATATTAGCACAGGAGTCAATTTTACTTTGAAATACAATATTTACTGTGTTAATAACAAGGGTTAAGCATTGCAGAGTTAATGTTACACTATGAGTTGCATGTGCAAGGCCTCTCTGTCACATTTGCTTTACAACCTAAAGCAAAAAGTGATTGATGCAGGACTGCGTAAGGGGCAGACTAATTTGAATGACCAATTACAGGCAGAACCATGGCAAAATATACTTCTGGTTAGTATTTTAAATCTCTTTATTTCACAAATAATAACATTCATAGAGGGGAAAAAAACGTTTTTGGGTACATCAGGATACAATTTTGATGTAAAATCCGGGAAAACATTACTTAAAATTAGGGAAAGGCAACTATTGAAATGCATTATAAATTGGTGGGATCACAAATAAAAAAATGTAAAATGTGGGAAAACTTAAAATCAGGTTACTTTAAAATAGAGGTTTCATTGTAATTATTTTTATAGAGAGAGGAGTAAGACTGAGTACTGAGTAAGCTTGATACCCAAGCAGTCTATTGACTTCCATCTCCATTGAAATGGAAAATGTAATTCTAGAAGCTTCATTTGCAGTTGTGGGATATAAACTTTACTTTAAGGGCTTCAGTTTTAGACAGATTGACTTTCAGGCCTGAGATTCTGCAGAATTGATCTAGTATTTGAAATATATGTGGGAGCCTTCTCAGTGGTTTTGTGAGTGTTAAGCAGATATCATCTGCATATAAAGTGATTTTATTTAGATAGTTGCCTTTCGTGTATCCTGAAATGTCTGGGGAAGCACGAATGGGCCAAAGGCAAAATTGCCATCACAAATAGCAGTGGCGGTAATGGGAAAACCCCTGGAGAGCGTATTCCCATAAACTGTATGTGTGCAATGGGGTCTGCATATAAAACTCCAAGCACTTCTAGGAAAAGGCCTGTAATGTTATCACTTGGCAAAACAGAAAACAGATTCTGCCAAAGTACAGTATTCTGCATGTCTAGCATAAGAGTGAGTAATGATGACCTGGAGATATTTGCATCAGAGATTATATTGACTATCCTACGGGTGCAGTCTGTGGTTTGAAGTAAGTTTTTTTTCTTTAATGGATAACAGGTGAAGTCCAAAGAGGAAGAGCCACATGCGTTCTCCCTTTATATTAACTTTGGAAATGAAATTGCCATAACACCCTTGGGCCAATAGTCCCTCCCAAATGTCATATCCAAGTATAAAACTACCTAAAAATAACACAATCACATTACAGTTTTGTGACTTGTGTAAAACTACAACTTATATCATTTTTTCCCAGACTATATCCTTAAGATTGACTTTAAAATACAGCAATGCTCTTTTATCATTTGTACATTTCTTTGTGCATTTTCTGTTGTTGTCTAGGCATATTGACCCCATGGGGCAAATTCACTAAGCCCCGAAGCGCCGAACGCTAGCGTTAATTCGCTAGCGTTTGGCATTTTCGTTACTGCGCAAATTCACTAACGAACGCTGCCGTAGTTTCGCTAGTGTTACTTCGCACCCTTACGCCAGGCGAATTTTCTCTAGCGACGTAACTACGCAAATTCACTAACTTGCGCAGTGTACTGAACGCTACCTTTTACGCTAGACTTCCTTCGCTACCTCAGACCTGGCGAAGCGCAATAGAGTAGATAGGGATTGTTTGAAAAAAAGTCAAAATTTTTTCTAAGTCCCAAAAAACGCTGGCGTGTTTTCTACATGATGGGTGATAGGCTGAAAAAGATCGAAATTTTTTTTTGGGGCTCCCCTCCTTCCCCCCTACATTTCCTGACTCATGGCAACTTATCTAGACAGTGGGCACATGTGTAGGGCAAAATAAAATTTATATTTGCTGATTTGAAGGTTTTCTAGGCATTTGTAGTGCTGATACGTATTCCTCCATTGAAATTTGAATTTCGCGCCGTATGCAAATTAGCCTTCGCTAGCGTAACTTCGCTTTACATAGCGAATCAACGCTAGCGCAACTTCGCAACCTTACGCTACCCCTGAGCGCAACTTCGGATTTTAGTGAATTTGCGGAGCGCTGGCGAAACTACGCCTGGCGAAGTGCGGCGAAGCGTGGCGAAGTTTCGCCTGGCGAAACTACGAATGTTAGTGAATTTGCCCCCATGAATGGCTGTATGGTGTTGCAGAGGGATCATGGGTGAAGCCATGATTAACAGAAAGAACCCAATGATCTCTAAAAATGTTAGAAAATGTAATTACATATTGTCAGCACTGACTTATGTGGGCAAATGTTATAAATAGATAGGCCTAGATGAACATATGCATGCAAGTAAATCGGCACGTAACATACATCAATTCATAGCATTATGCTGCATTCGCGTCTGCGATGCTTTTTATTTTGAAGTACGAAACCTGCTTTAGATTCCAGTAGGAGGTTATGAGGTTAATACTACTGCTGCACTGCTTCATTTTTTGTTTCATATTGCTTAGATCTCTTTATACCAAAACTAGGGCAAAAAAGCATGCATTGTTTTCATGTGCGGTAAAGACTATTGTGACGTTTCTGAATGTTACAGCTGCTGACTAAGGAAACAGCTGAGAATGAAAACAAATAGCCGCCCTATTTTATTAAGCTTCCCATTAAGTTAATGTGCTGCATTTCTCCTTAGCTGCTGTTTTCATTACTGATTCCGTTCATGATTTGCTTACAAGGAACCCTTTGTCTTGGATCGGTCATGCTAAATAAATAGATATTCTATGTCCTAGTTATAGACAAATCATGCATTCTCCCACAATCACTATCTGCCAACTCCAAAAGACTTACTTTCTTTTTCAGAATGGCATGTGCACTCCAAATCGCTCAAATAAGTTATTCTTGTTTTTAAAAAAAATGCTTGCAAAACAAATATGTTGTCCTACTTTGTTTCATAAAATTGCAAGAAAATATTTACTTTTTCAAAGCATTTTTAAAGCATGTCATCTTGTATCGGAATTGTTTGCAACAAATGGTTTTCTGAACATTTTTCAATTATTTTGGCATTTGGTTGGCACTATATTTTTATCCTTTTTGTGTTTTTTCCCTGTAAATATCATTGGTATCAAATAACATTTTTAATAGCTGGGCCATGTAGACCAAATGAGCAAACAAAGCATTAGAGAGTCACAATTTTCCAATGCTAACCACTGCTTTCTTGAAATTACTTACTATATTTTCTCCTGATCCAGAAAGCACTAATTTATTTGGTTCAGCGTTAACCACGAATTGTTATTGCTGCATGCCTTTTCTAGATTGTGAAATCTGTGGCACCATAAATTTTACATTTCCATGTTCTACCTGGATCCACGCCACATGATGTCTTATCTGGCAGCATGCATCTTGGCAAGTTTTTGCCAGATACTTTTATTACTGATCTCAGTATATATTTTACAGAAAGAACTTATATATATTGATTGCTAAATGATCTGAGCTATATAACAGCATTTTAATCAATGCCACAAGTAGTACAATAGCCCTATCCATGCATTTATTAAAAGGGTTGTTCCCATTCCAACACTTTTTCCAATTACTTCCTATTTTCTATATGTGAGTGTTTTTCTAATAATGTTATTATTTTCTAATAACTACATTAGTTATATGTATATTACAATTAGAGATGGTTGAATCTGACCCGTTTCGTTTCAAAAAAAATTTGCGAATGCTTAAGATTTGCGGAAATGCATTGGAGTCTATGGGTATCATTTTCGCAGTGAAACTTGGTGAAAATTTTAGCTCATCACTAATTAGATTCTGTGTCATCACTGCTTCACAACATTCAAATTAAGAAAATTGGGATATTGTGGAGGCCTATTTTTCAACAGTCTTATTTTAATGGTTTTAGAGGTTTTTGAAGCCACAAATAAACTCACTATCTCTAAAACCATAGAAAAAAAGAAGAAAAATTGATCAATGCACATTCCCTGGTCCCCTGTCATATCTCTAAAACCACAAATGCCATAAAAGGTATTGAAAGATCCAAACATAAAAAGTATGGATGGAAAAAAAACACTGAATGATACGCTAAAAAAACTTTAAAAACTTTTTAGACAATTCCTAGTGAAAAGAAAAAACGAAAAGTTCAAATTGATTAAAAATAGGGATGCACCGAATCCAGGATTCAGTTCAGGATTCTGCCAGGATTCAGCCTTTTTCAGCAGGATTCGGATTCGGCCGAATCCTTCTGCCCGGCCGAACCATATCCGAATCCCAATTTGCATATGCAAATTAGGGACGGGAGGGAAATTGTGCAACTTTTTCTTGGCAAATTTTTGTGTTAGAGTTTTTATAGTTTTTTAGAGTTTTACAGAAATATAGAAAACCCATGAATTTTTAGAGATTCATAAAAAAATAAATTTAATTTAGGGTCCATGATTTTCCTACCTAAGTCCTAAGTGAGGCTTTAATTCATGGCATGAAATCATCTAATCATTATCTAAATACATTGAAGAAAGTTAAGACTTTATCTAGCTTATGGACTTTTTTGCATAATAGCATGCTCTGGTTAGATTTGGTTATCAAAAAAATTGAATGCACAGCTTTGTGTTATTTTTCTCTTACGTACAGTATAAGGCCAGATATTTTGATGCTTCTGGTCTTTGTGTGCAGACTCATATACAGTATGACATTCTGTTGATCTGCTCCTACCTGTAGAATCAATTATCTTTGAGCCACATATGAAATTATATTTAGTGATTGTTACAACTAGATAACAATTTCAGGTATTAATTTGTCAGGTTTTGTGTTTGCTGAATATATAGTATAACATTTATTTTAGGTTTACTAACACTTACCCACAACATAAAGTTAACTTCTTCAACCTTTTCTAGAATTGAGTAAAGCTAAAGTTGTTTAGATGCAAAGACTTGTTCTTTTAGTGTTTACCTGTAATATTTATCACATTGGTCATCCCTGAATATGTGTAATACATCTGATACAGATGCAGCCACATTGTCTTCTATGATCTAAGTTAAAGTGACCCAGGCCTATACATCCACATGTACAAGTATGTATTTTATTACCCATAGTTCCTATGGTTAGTGGAAACTGTGCTCCACAGTTATAATATGTTTTAAATATTGCACAGTTTCCAAAAATAACCACTTCATAATTAGCATCATGGAATCTCTGTAGTAGCCACTGCAGTTAGATAATGGTTGACCACGTACAATATACTTACTTTATAAGTTTACTTAGAGATATGTAGAAAGAATGTGTCTTTAGTCAGTATGTTTGCTAAAGTTAGTTTAATGAACCTCTGAATGACCATTGAACCTTTCAGTAATCTGACATTCAGGTCAATGGCCTATCTATACATGACTTTTAGATATGGTAAAACACTATGAGTTGGCGTGCCTCCACCCACGATCAGGACAGACTGGGCTGTGATACCCCTCCCTGGGAACTTCACTGATCTGCAGTTACATACACACAGATGAAAGGTTGAGGATTTGTTTGCAAAATCCTAACCAAAATACATACAGCCTGCCAGCAAGGAGCAACTTCATAAAATAATGAAGATGGTGATCTCTGAGCTGCTGAGGGGAATCCCCACTTATGTGGCAGTTTCTAAAGAAGGATTCCCTCTCTGAAAAGAGCACGCTTTGCACTTCAGAGCCCTTAAAAGGACCCCCTTTCCTTCCGCACCCTAAATTGAGTGTGCTTTTCTGTCACTGGAGTTCCCTACTGACCTTGCAACACCTTGTTGCCTCTCTCTCTCCCAGCTTGTCTCTATAGCACTTCGTTCCTGTCAGCTCACAGGGAGACTCCTACCCCTCCTTGTACAGCTTAACCCACAAAAGGAGAGACAAGTATATACATGTAGCTCCCCGGCATATAAAATGTACAATGAACGTAAAAAGAGACAAAAAAAAAGTTTTTGCAGCCACAAATAAATGCATGTTTTTCTTTTTAGTATCTAGAGCTGAAGGCTGGGTCTAATAATATATTATATAAAATATTTACTGTATTATATAAAATATATATTCTGGGTGACTCAGTTTCTTTTTAAAAGGTAACCGTGCAGGTGTATTTCCCACTGCATTAACTATTAGACATTTAGTAACAGCCAATGAAAACTAATAATTCCATATCTCCCAACATTTTGGAAATAGAAAGAGGGAAAACATTTTTGACCACTCCCATTTATGTGGCAACACCCCCCTAATTACCATATTAATTTTACAAAATTTGGCAGGTTATGAAAGTTTGAAGACATTTTTGTGGTTTTTATGTGTTATTACAGTTTTGCTAATGAAGGTAAATTGCCCTTTGAACTGCAAGTCACAGTTTTCCCAAGAGACCTGCTTATCTTAAATTGTTAATTATTTTGTTGCTTATCTAAAATTGATACAAAAGTATCTAAGTGCACCTGCCACATATTCTGGGCTCTCTGCCAAAAGCCAATTAAGTTTTAGAAAAGTTGTATCTTTTTTTGGCTGTTCAGTGCAGGAGATCAAATAGAAAGTCAGGACATTTCAGTAACAACCTGGGACTGTGAGTTGAGCTATCAAAATTGGGACTGTCCCACGAAAAACGTGACATCTCATATACATGTTTATTTACATTGTATTGATAAGTAACTGTGAAGCATATTGTACTAGATACTGTAGGACATCAATCCCCACTTTTTAAAGTAGATAAAGAAAAAAAATATTTGCAAATCATTTTTCCATGGTGTAAATGTAAAGACTACTTAGCACCTAAAAAATGTTTCCTACAACAGAGATGAGAGCTAACAAAGCCAACACTTTTGTTTTATTTTCTCCTCTATGGAGGTACTATTACCTCTGCTTGCAGTTTCAGTTTTAAATAAGCTGTTATTGTGTATGACTTGGTGGGTCAGAAACTACAGTACATTATTACCTCCCTTATAACCCTTTTGAAGAGATCAGGATTTTGTTTTCCTTTCTCTAGGTCAATATATATTGTTTTTTGCAAAAGTTCGATTCACTGGATGTAGTTTATTTTTCTAGACTTAGTTGCTTCACAATGACATGCTAACATAATAGGATGCACATACCTGGAGGTCTGGAAAACTTACAGTCACTTTGCAACATGATTTAAGCTTTAGTGCCTTTAAAAAGTAATGCTGTAGGTAAGGCCTTGGGATATTCTGTTTCCCGCAAAGGATGTGGGAAGATTAGGAAGCCTATAGCTTCAAATGTAATCAATGAAAACCTATTTTAATTTAATTTTAAAAAACCTCTATGAGATATTGTGCTAAATGTTGGAGTTGAACCAAGTCTTAAACAAACGATTTCACCAGTGATACAGTTAGAGGCATATATCAAATAACAAATCAAGGGATCATATTAAACGCTTTGCATACCACATGGCATATAGACCATAGTTTCTATCAGACCTTCTCCTTCCTTGATGAATATTGCTCTACTGGATGTTTTCTCAGAGGTGGTGTGGCATCTTGGAAGAATATTCCAGTACATACCCTCCACTATTAAAATATTCATATCCTGGGAAGCCATTATACCAGCAAAAAACACTTTTGAGTTCTTACTATATAATATTCTTAATTACAGGGCCATGTAACAACTGTCATCTGTATCAAGTATATAGCAAAATAGGAGATAAACAAGAAGTTGTTACCAAGGACAGTATATCATATATATCTTTCTAAAACAAGTCGGGTGGGATCACCTAAATTATATAATTTATTATGCTTTCCACTACTGTCTGTATATAAGCATTTTCCTAGAGAATGCAGGAAGTCATTGCACCTTCTCACACGTTGCTTCATATTAAGAAAATGAGCCATTTTTCATTTACAAAAGTGGTCCCTGATCCTCATAGACTATTGGAGCTTTCTACATCATCGCAAGGGCATTGACAGGTTCAGGAATTCCAGTGTGTGCACCCACAGTGTGATGTCACCTTACAGCCACGTTTTTACTGGGTCTTTTCCGTCTCCTACTGTATTACGTACTGTCTGTGTACAGTCACTTGACCTTCACCAGAAGGGAGATGGAGCTCCTATATATTTTCAGAGGACCAACAATGAGAATAGACCAAGCGCAAGGGTGAAAAGCAAGGGTTTGTGAGTGAGTGAGAGAGAGAGAGAGTGAGAGAGAGAAATAGAAAGTGCGATATTGTCAGGTCTTTTTTAAAGTTACTACAAACAGTATCCAAGGAATGAAATACATTCATTTAAGTGGCGTCTCCAACCAATTGCAGATCAAATTATATGATAACCCAAAGAGAAAGTAAAACTAACTATTGTCCTTTCTTGTGCATCATTGCACCTATTGGAAAGTCCTGATGGCTGGCTTCTATATAAATGAGCACACAACTTAATGCAAACAACATGCAAAACCACACTCTTATAGAGCTACAGCAGCACAATATACAGTATATCCCAAATAGATATACTGTATATACTTCAAATAGATATACTTCAGACTGCATCTATTTACACCAAGGGAATCAAGCATGAAAGAGCAGCAAATTCCTATGTTGTGGCATACAGCATTCAGCAGTAGAGCACTGTCCTTTGTGGTAAAACAGCACACTCCTATTGAACTGTTTCTTTGCTCCCATGCATGCAAAGATTCATAGTCAGCTTCCAAGGTTAGTTACGCATTAGTTATGAATATTTACAAATGCACTGATGCCTGTAGTAAACTATGCATGCTACAAAAAGCAAATAGTAACCAACCAACATAGGGATTCTGCCAGCATTTTAGTTATTAAACAACAGTGCTGCCCATTATACTGGTGATAACTAATGTGCTGGGAAAATTCTTTTCTCTTTCCACACGTGTATAATTATAATTATTGGGATGAAACTTCTTACTCATACACAGTTATGTAAGAGTCCTGCCTGGGGATTAGGAGGACTGTTGTTACATCACTTAATACCTACTGTATATTAATGAATAACAACTAGAGCTAGTGCTTCTTAGGACTTTGACTTGCTAAACAGCATGCCACAATGTCCTGCATTGTAGTGTGGCAACAAGCAAACGACTTTGGATGCAAAAATGTTGTCTTTCAACCATTATCTGATGCTTCATCTCTGGAAGATTTGACTCACTGCAAACAAGAGAATTCTAGAGCCACAAGAGTTAAACTTGGGGCATATATAGTGACTTCCAGGTAATGCAAAATGTATTTTTTAACATATACTGCATTGAATTCAGCCTTTCCTTGGTTAATCATCATACTGTTTGGAGTCTAAAACCTTATCTCCACATACATAAGGGAATTCTAGACCTAAATTGAATTTACTTTATGTAAAAAAAAACAATTAAAAGTCGCAAAGATAAGTATACTTTTTCAGGAGCTTATCTGAACTGAATGAATTTGAGATAAAACCTTGGTGGCAGCCAAGGCCATATTCTTTATTGACATCAGACTTCCTGCCATCGAGCCTGCCTAATGAAGGACAGTGCAATAGCTTAGAGTAGATATGAAGGTTACATACAACGGCAAACATTTTAATTTTAAGTTTCAAAATGTTTGAGCATTTGAGAATGTTGTGAATTGGTCTTTGATTTAAGTTAAGCAGATTACATTCCAGAGAAGAAAAACACAGTTTTAAGTCTTATTTTAATGTAACTACACACGTTATTCAAATTAATTATTATTTAGATCTAATTTAACTAAATGTTTATTAAATAACTATTAGGTCAAGTTAACTGCATTGGTAAACCTAATGTTTTTTTTTTCTTATCATAAAAGGATAAAATGCTATGGTACGTTTTTTTTTGTTTTTTTTTTTTAAATGAAGCAAAAGAATCATATTGGTTAGGGTAAGAAGGGCTAAAATGAGTCAAAGAGCCTTTCTCAAATGCAAGATGTGCAATGAAAGCCTTCTTAAAACATGTTCTACACATAGCATAGCAGGACTGATGTAATAGGGGTCCTCACACCTGTGCTCCTGTATTTGCCATCCATCCTTAGGCAAGAGGTATTTTCAGTGTTCCCCTTACAGATCTGGCTTTGAGATTTAGAAATAAGAAAAGTCAGACATGAAAGGAGATGTCACTATTGCTTTTTTTCCTGAACATTGTACCACCTATCGCCAAGAGATGCAAGCAGGCAGGGAGGTGTGAACCTATGAAAAGTATGACTAGAGGTAAATCTGTAGGTCCACCACTGGGGGCTTATTGTGAACCTAGAATGGTGTCTTAGCAATTTTACAATCATAAAGTTTGAAAATAACATAATGCTTCCCCTACATGTTTTTGAAATTTCATTACTTTTAAGAGGCTACCATTGATGGGTAGCAGTCAGATGGAGACCCTTTAGATTGGTGAACGGAAACAAACAAGATCTCAGGGGCCCCTATATGCTGTTATAATACAATAGAATCCTTTTTAATAATAAAGACACTCCTTTATCTTGCACAAAACATGCACATTTTAAAATGCATCCACTTCTATTAAACTATATGTACTCCTATGTTACATAGATTTGTGCAACTTGAAGCCTCTCACTTCATTCTAAAGCAGAGTTTTGTATTGTATTATAATTAAAGGGGTTGTTCACCTTCCAAACACTTTTTTCAATTTAGTTGTTTTTAGATTGTTCCCTAGAAATAATGACTTTTTCCAATTACTTTCCATTATTTATTTTTTACGTTTTTTCCAAAATCTAAGTTTAAAGTTGAATGTTCGTGTCTCTGGTGTTTGAGTCTGTCAGCTCAGTAATTCAGTTGCAGATTCTGAACTGTTACAATTTTGCAACATTGAGTTGATACATTTCTCAGCAGCATCTCTGGAGTATTAGTAACTATTGTATCAAGTCTAACAGCTGCCTGTAATGAAACCCAGAGATTCTGCTCAGCAGGGACAAAGATAAGAAATGTATCAACTAAATGTATCAATTTAGAATAGTTTACAGGATCGGCGACCCCCCCTCCCAGAGCTGCTTCAGAAGGAGAGAAATGACACTTTATACTTCAATATTAGAAAAACCGTGACACATAGAAAATAGAAAGTCATTGGAAAAAGTCGTTATTTCTGGTGATCTATCTGATAACAACTAGTTGTTTGAAGGTGAACAACCCCTTTAAATGTGTATATAGATTGGTGCTGTGTTTGGGAAATATGTGACATTTCTTCTTACTGGTGGGTTTGGGTACATAGGAATCCAAGTCACAGTCTGTATTGGTTTAAGTGCTGTAAACAACTGCACAGGGTTGTCAATTAGTTTTGAATGCTTAGAATACATACCTAGCATGCATGCATGGGGGAGCACAAATGGAAGACTCTTGGAACCTGCTAAACATCAGATCAGTGCAGATACAGCAGGCATAACTGGGACCATATCCAAGAATAGCCTTCTTAAAGTAGTCGCTCATATTTAAATTTAATTTAAATTTGTTTTAGTAATAGAGAGTGATATTTTGAGACAATTTGCAATTGTTTTTCCTTTTTATTATTTGTGGTTTTTGAGTTATTTAGCTTTTTATTCAGCAGCTATCCAGTTTTATAGTTTAAGGAATATGTTTGCTAAAGTCCGAATTACCCTAGCAACCATGCACGATTTTAATGAGAGACTGGAATATTAATAAGAGAGAGCCTGCATATGAAGATGCGTAATAAAAAGCTAGTAATAACAATACATTTGTAGCCACCTTACAGAAATTGGTCAATGAACCCCATTTGAAAGCTGGAAAGAATCAGAAGAAGGCACATAATTAAAAAAAAAGAATAAAGGTCAACTCAAAAGTCATCCGATAACATACTAAAAGTTAACATAAAGGTTATCCATCCCTTTAATTGTGCTTTATTTCAGTCTATGTACCAATCTTTCTTTTTATCAGGTATATTTATCAAAAGGTGAAATGGAGCTTGGCACAAGTCAGGGAAATTCTACCACCCTCTAGTCATTTGTATGGTATTTTAAGTGCAAATTAATCAAAGAGTAAACTCTCACTTTCACCCTTCAATAAATGTTTTACGTAAAAAAATCTCTGGCAAACGGTAAACAAACTTAATTTTACCTTTTAATAAATATACTTTAAAGGGCATGTAAAGTCTAAAATAGAATAAGGCTAGAAATGCTGTATTTTGTATACTAAATATAAACATGAACTTACTGCACCACAATCCTAATCAAACAAATGATTTATGCTTTCAAAGTTGGCTACTGGGGGTCACCATCTTGTAACTTTGTTAAACATCTTTGCAAGACTAAGACTGTGCACATGCTCAGTGTGGTCTGGGCTGCTTAGGGATCAACATAAACAAAGCTGCTTGAGTTCTGCATGGCTGGGAAGTAAGGTGGGGGCTCCCCCTGCTGTTCTAAGTATGATTGTTTCCCTGCTCAGCAGTTAGGTACCATCTGACAATTCCTATCCACAGCAGTAAATGAAGGGAGAATTTCATGGCATACAGTCAGGTTTCTTATAAAAACGGTACACATTTTTTAATTAAAGTATATTGGAGATAGGTTTCTTTTTCATTAAAGAAAGTAAAAATGGGATTTTATTTTTTTTGCCTTTACATGCCCTTTAAATGCATGTTTATTAAAGTTAGTTCTGGTTTCCAAAAATAGTAGCAAGTGGTACAGGGCACAAGCCAGGTCAATGTGTATTGCATTACCAAATTAGATGCAATTATGAGGTGGAGGTTTATACACATGTTCATAAGCATCAGTTGCCTCCCAAATGTAAGAATGTTATGCAGTGGACTGCACACCCTCACTTATTCTTAGAATTAATTGGTATTATACAGACACGTTGCATTACAAAAGTAGTAAAACAAGTTAATGAAGAAAACCAGTTATTGCAGTAATACATACTGGAACTAATGTAGCCTAATATTTTGTGTGGACTTTGACTTTTGAGTTTTCCCCTTATGTGTTTTTGCTCCTGGAAGAGACCATACACTGTACTCTTGGCATATGTCTAATATTAAATTAAACTGGTAAACTAACAGTAATACATTTATTTGGGCTGACAGCCAGATCTGTGGCTGTTGTACCTGACACCCTAGGGGCTCAGTGAGCCTTGAGTTCCATTATGATCAGTACTTCCCAGGGATCTAGTGACTAGTTCCTGTCCTTAAGTTATACATAAGTGCAGGGGGCACATGGCCCTTTCTATTTTCCTAGTCTCCATTCTAGCAGAACTTGGATCTGCCAAAGGCCCCGAGGTGGAAGTAGACCTCAATATAGTCCAATCAAGATGCCAAGTTTGGTGGTAACTTAAATCAATTCGTCAATATATTAGATATATGTTTCAGTTTTCAAGATGCAGAATTCTCAGTGTTTACTCTTGGTAGTAAGGGTGACTTATATTACAACATTGGGGCCTAAATATCATGCTGTGTAAAAATTGAAGGAAAACATCGCCGGTGATGGTGCCCACAGCAACCAATCAGATCTTTTGTTTTCTAACTTGTAGAAATCTACATCACCAGTGATGTTTTGCTCCAATTTTTACACAGTATGATAAATAGTCCACTTGGTTTTTTTGTGTAAGCACCTTATCAAAATTATTTGCCAGTGGAGCCTAAAGTAACCCAAGCTATATAAATCATTTTCTCATGTAACTAAGATAAAAAAAAAATCACATTTATTATAACAAGATAAAATACATTAGTCCCCACAAAGCCTAACGTTTACCTAGAACTTAGTTATAGGTTTGATTGTATGACAGATATGCCAGGCCTGGAGTGCATGTATTGAATTAATGATAGGGTTAGCTGGATAATTCAGTATTTTCTGTATCTGACACATTTTCTGTCTGTATTATCTAGTTTATGCCAGGTTCACTATTCACTTACAAATCTACCTGTGTACAAAATATGCACAGTGAGGCCTGAGGTGTGAGATTAAAGTACTGCGGAAAAACATAGCGGACAACTTGAGATTCAGAAGTAAATTAAGCTGCGTGGAAGGCATCTTAGTGTACCCATCCTCATAACTATAGTAAAATACTTAAATTGTGAGAAAAACAGCAACAACACAACCCTTGAAGTCAGTTCCAGTGGGCCCGGATGTCCCAGTCTGACCTTGGTCTGGAAGGTCAAGCTTTAACCTTTATATGAAAAGTAGCATAAAGGTCATATTATTTTTTTTGGGGAACAAACATATATAAGTATATTGTTTTCATTAAATGTCATTGGCCATTTGCTTTACATAGAGCATGATACTTACCCTAAGGATGCAAGATTAAAGGCTTGTGTGGCTTCTTGTCATATAATGAAACAGAACTTCTCCAAGCCTGTTTGGTAACAAAGATTGTGTTATTTATTTTAAAATTACTGCTTACTAAATATAGTTCTAACTGTTTCATAGTAATATAAAATGGAAGAGTGTAAACCCTCAGCCAACTAAAATAGAAAGCCTGACGGGTGGCAGCTAATAGGATAGAAGTAAGAAATGGCTTTTATTCAGGCACTTTTAAGATTGCTCCTTCAGTTTAGTATGCAAAAACTATTTCTTGTACAACCTTTTCCCTTAAGATAGTTTTTTTAATTAGATTTATGTTTAATAATGCATTTCTTTATAGGTTGCATTAACCTTAGGGGCAGATTTACAAAATATATAACTTATGCAATGTATTTACAAACTGCCTAAAGAGTTAGGCAAGTGTAAGGGGGGAGATTGCTTGTATCTTAATAGTACACATATGGGATCAGTTATCCACAAAACTGTTCTACTGAAAGCTTTCAATTACCGAAAAGCTGACTCCCATAGACTCCATTTTATCCAAATAATCAAGATTTTAAAAAAATTAGAGGAAATTACACTTTCCTCTGTAATAATAAAACAGTAGATTGTACTTGATCCTTAACTAAGATATAATGAATCCTTATTGAAAGCAAAGTTTTCATAATTTTTAGAAGACAAGGGATGAAGATCCAAATAACGAAAAGATCTGTTACCTGTAAAACCCCAGACCCCAGCATTCTGGATAACAGGTCCCATACCTGTAATTGCTAAACCTATTGCTGGAAACTACATATGTAATAACACTGTTTAAGATCTATAAACTAAATCTGCATGGAAATAGTAACTATTCATTGCAATGTTTTGGTAGAAAAAAACTAAAGGCAAGAGCACCCCCTCCACCAATTCAAGCTTCTATATCAAGACCACCAATGGAGCAGAGATCATCTTCAGAATTTGATGGGACAGACAATCAAAGCCCTGAAGATATAAAGGAGAATATGCTGCACAGGAAAATGGACCTCACAATATGTTTACCTGATGGCAGAGGAAAAACAGTCACTGTGGATGGAAGGTAAGACAGCAAATAAATTACTGTAATATAAAAAGAAGACATACTATATGTTTGTGGATGTATAATTGTGTTTTTGTATAGTTCACCGTTAAATTATTTTTTTTAGATAACTTTTTTTAGAATTATTAGCTTTTCATCAGCTCTTCAGTTTAAAAGTTCTACAGCTATCTGGTTCAGTGTCGGACTGGCCCACTGGGAAGAAAAATAGACTAGAAGAATAGAGGTTGAGTGAGGAGAGAAAGAAAAATAGTACTAAGAGTGGGCCCCTGGTCTAAGATTAATTGGTGGGCCCCTGGTCAAAGGTTTTTAGTCGGGCCCCTGGTGTCCCAGTCCGACACTGATCTGGTTGCTAGAGTCCAAATGACCCTAGCAACCAGGCACCTGTTCGAATGAAAGACTGGAAGATGAATAATAGAAGGACTGAATAAAAAGTAACAATAACACATTTTTATCTTAAAAAAAGCTGTTTGACAGCTGGGGTCGAGATCCTCCATTTTAAACCTAGAAAGAGACAGAATAGGAAAGCAAATAATGTAACATCTATAAGAATTACAAAATTAAGCCCAACTAAAACATTGCTTAAAATAGGACATTTTCTTTTGGTAAAAGTAAATCAGTCACTGCCCCGCGAAGCTTACAATTTAAAGTAATCAATGAGTTCAAATGTAGATGTGAAAAGCACGTGACCCTCAACTTATTCCACAGTGGTCTATGCGTACGAATATCCTTTTCTCCTAGCCTCTCAAGCAAATACATATTCTGCTACCTATGGTTTTGTCAGCTGTAAGCGTATCCAGTGCCTTGTTTTTTGCATATGTAAGATTATTCCTAGTGCTTAAAAAATTAAAATCACAATTAATGTTTCACCAAATTAGACCTGTCATTTTGCACCCCACCAAGATAAAAGTCTCTACAGCTAATTAAGTGGTGGGAGGACAAAAGGTGTTTTCCAGATAAAGTGAAAATTCTTGTAAATGCAATTAAGACAGGGGTATCCACATGATAACTGGCAGTATGTAGTACAGTACGCTGTCAATTAATTTGGATACCTGCCTCTTCATCTTCTTATATAAGCAAAGTGCTACCATAACACAATGCCACACCTTGTTACTAAGTATAGTTTTCTTTGTCCCTTCCAAATATGAATGCAATATGTGTTTTAGCTGCTTAGACTGTTTATTAAATTTTGAGTATTAACTTAACATCGCTTGTCCTTAAGACCTGCTTGAAATGGTGATATTTTTTTGCACAAAATAACTGGGATTTCAGTAAGATATTAAACATCCACTGCATGCATGACAAAATGTATAATTTTTTTTCAGCTGGCAGTTGTGTCACAATGTGTTTGCAAAACATAAAGTAGCTATGCACAAAGGAAAAAGAGTTTGCATTGCACATATCTTTTCAGGGTAATCAGGTAAAAGTTAAGTTAGTGCAGCTATTTCCAGGGCCAAAAAAATGCTGCATTGTTGGAAAAAAACATAGCGATTGTGCTTGAAATAGTACTTTGCTCGCTCTACCTGAGGTTGTTGTTGAGCTCTTATAGGTCTTTAAAGGAAAACTATACCCCCCAAACAATGTAGGTCTCTATTAAAAGATACTGAGTAAAACAGCTCATGTGTAAAACCCTGCTTCATGTAAATGAACCATTATCATAATAATATACTTTTTTAGTAGTATGTGCCATTGGGTAATCATAAATAGAAAATTGCCATTAAAAAAATAAGGGCCATCCCCTGAGATCGTACGATTCACTTTGCACACAGACAAACCACATGTAAGGTCACATGAGCCAATTAACAGACAGAGTTCTGCCTTTTGCTTCCTCACTTCTTCCTGTTACAGTTAGTGTTGTAGTATTTCTGGTCAGGTGATCTCTGAGGCAGCACAGATAGAGTCACAAAATGGTGGTTCAAGGCAAGAGATGTAAAAGGGCAATATTTATGTAAATATATTTTACAGTTTGGTAAGATTCTTTAATATGTCATTCAATTTGATATAAACTATCTATTGCTTAAGTATTCATTTTGGGGGTATAGTTTTCCTTTAAGAAACAATCAACCTGTCATCGATTTAAAAAAAAAAAACAAATCCACAAATTTGATGAAACTCATACAAAAACAGAAATGTTTTTAGAAATAAAAAGAAATGCTTATTATTTAGAAAAACATTCCTTTTAACTATTTATCATAATGTGGAGAATAATTGATTGACTCAATTAACTACTCAAAGTTTTAATAAGTCACTATTTGAAAATACTTCTGGATTGATGTTTTGTAAATCTGTCCCAGTGTTTTAATGCTATAATGTGTTGAGTCATATGCCATTGTAAATTCAGACACAGGGAGACTGAAATACTGGAAATTAAGAAAATAAAAATAATGAAAGTAAGAATAAGACAACCACAAGAGGGTGCTAGACCCAAAGATGTGGGCAAAATGGCTGTTGAAGATTGTTGTATTTTCAAATCACCACTTTTTAAATGTTTGCATTTACTTTCTATCCTGAACGTGAGGCTCAACCTACTGCTCACATTATACTGACCACTTCATGATTTAGAAATTCTTGTTTTTTCATGATGAGCAAAGTAAGGATAGCCCTGTATCCAAAAATGTCATGCAATATTAATATTTAATACAATTAATTAATTAAAAATGTATTTATTAACACTTATACAATACGCATTTCAAACATTATGGCTTCTATAACTGTAAAGGTAACAGACCAATAATTTATATGGTGCTTTAACAAAAGACTAGACGCGCTTGGTGAGCTGATTAAATTGTTAAATTTTGACCTGATAAAAAGCATACAAATGTTCACAATCATCTATTCACCATTAAAGGCCATTGTCACAAACTTTTTATGTGGGTTGCCATGACCCATCTTTCTTTTTCTCTTTTTTTGTAATTGGTTTATTTTGTCATTGTTGGTTGGGTTGAATAGAGAATGAACCAGTGACTGAAGACAATTATTCTTGATAATTTATGTGGCTTTGTCTGTAACATGTTTTTTAAGGGAACATAAATATTGCAAAATAAATTATCTTATGACAGTTTACTGGACACACCTTCACTATTTCTTGTAATAACAATAAAAGACTAGCTGTAAGAGGTTTTGGTTTGGGTATGAGCTTATATATTATATGTGAATATAGGGAGGAAGCAGTGTATTTAAAGGGAAGTTCCCTTTAAAGGAGCAAACAGTTAAACAATGTAATTTAAATTAGCGGAAACTTGAATAATGTTTCATTGTGCAACACATTTTTAATATTGTAAAAAAATAAGCAGTTTGAGAAAACTGGCCTTTAAAATGTAAAAATCTATAACTTTTTCTCCACTCATGTTTTATGGGCTGTCATGTTGAGGACTCATTTATAAACACTGGGCATACTTTCACCTGGGCAGGAAGCCAGGCAACCAATCAACTGTTTGTTTTCATTGTTCTATCTGCTGCTGGCTGAAAAAAAGTTAATCACTGACTGGTTGCCCAGGGGCAAATTTGTCCACTGTTTATAAATGGCCTATTGATTTCAGCTTTCATGCAGGCTCTGGGTGAACATTTAGATGGCAAGTAGTAGAATGTGGGAGTAGAACAATAAATAATAATATTCCAGAATTTCTATTCTAAATAGTGGTGATTGCTCTGGGCACCAGATGACACAAGATTTGTTTTATTATTTCACAAATGGCTGCATACAGCCTTGATGCAAGTCCTGTGTCACCTACTTGTTGGTGATGGGGCAGCTAAATCTTCTTAGTTTAAGGCACTGTGAGAACAGCACCATAGATAGCATAGCATTGCACTTCAGCCGGGACCTTCTGAAACATATTTTACAGATTGCAGCTTTGAATTAATAACTCGAACTTTGTGTTAACTTAACTTTGCAGAATGGCTGTAACAAGCTGCATGGTGTTCTGCAAATTAGATCACTGCTTTATATCATGAAGTCTTCTTGATGTGGTTCCCAACACCCTAAAAAATAATGCTTTCATTTACGGCTGCCATCAAAGGGTAAGATCCAGCATTGTTATAAATGACCCTGCAACTTTTAGACCTGTGAGATAAACCCGCAATAGCTCTGCCCTGTGGCATTTGCAAAAAGGCCTTGTGCTGGTGGCAGACCATTCAGTTGTGTGGGGTCCAAGGGGCCTTGTTTTTTGTAGCTCATATCAAGTGGAGATCAAGTGGATACCCTAACTGTTTCCAAGATCCTGGTAGGGGGCTACATATATCTGAGTAAATGTACAGTATATTGAAGATCAGTTTTGTTGCAGGAATTCTGGGTCCATATGTACCATCAAAATTACCAGGAATACTAAGGATTATGTTCCATTATGCCTCAGTTCTTGGCATTATGTGCTAGTATACTGTAAGTCAGGAATACAGAGATATGTGCTTTTTGTGTCTACAAAAATACAGAGATTTATGTGCCATAAGTGCCCACAGGAATATTGGGATTTATGCTCACAAGAATTCTGCTAATGTCAATGCAAAGATACTGAGGAATATATCATGGGGGCTGAATATGATTTACTGTTCATTATTCTATGTATACTGTCTGAATACAAAGCATTATGATAAAGTTATGAGGCCTATATCTCATATGCCCTCCAGAACCAAGAACTGCCCTGAATTCATAATAGAACAACAGTTAAATTTAAGATTAATTTACCTTTTACAGAGATAATAAAGCATAAAAACCATTGCTGATTCTTATTACTGTAAAATACTTTTTAAATGATCTCTTATGGTATATTTAGATGCACTATAGGATAACTGATTGGGTAGTTATATTTAGTAGGGAATGCAGCTGGCAGCAAATTGTTTTATGATACCCCATTCTCTCTTTAAAACTTCTCACCACTTCCACTAAAACATGAAGCCGGTGTTGGTAATTTTCAGGGAAGAAGCAGACTCGGTGCCAAGAAGTACACAGTGTTTGGGATAAGTTTACTATGTGAGCTGCCAATTCCTGACTTTCAAGCTTTAGGTTTAGGTATCGCGCAATAAATAATGTAGGTGAGGCTTGGAGCCTGTTTAATGAATATGCTAAGAATAGCTGGCACACATGGCAAGATTTTATCTTTAAAGTGTTTTTTCTAAAGCAAATGTGCAATGATATTTTTTTTCCTGAGCCTTAGTACCAATTATTTACATAATATTCTTTTAATTTATTTACTTTTGAATGAAAGACCCCATGTAATTAGCATATCTATCTATCTATCTATCTATCTATCTATCTATCTATCTATCTATCTATCTATCTATCTTTTTCTGTTTAAGTAGGCTAATTACACAGGATCTATAATTCAAATGTTATTACAGTTGCAATATAATAATTTTTCCAGCTGCAATAACTTGCAGTACCAGTTTACACCTGTTTACATTTCAGATAATATTTATAGGCTGCAGACTGTAGGGTTAATTTAGGAACAGTGCAGTGTGCAAAGTGTTGGAATACAACAGACAGAGATTGTTCCAGTCCATGGGGTCCATTTACTAAAGTGCGGTAAATTCGACTTTGCGTTTGTCACTGAGAATATTTTTCCGCCAGAATATTCGCAGCGCCTAAGTTTACTAAACAGCGATGCGCTCAGAAGTCATTGCGATCACTTGCGGTAACTACGTTAAAGAACCAGCTTACGTTAGCAGTAATTTTAGCGAGTTGCGAATTTTATTGCGACAAATTATGTTTTTGTGAATATTTATGCTTTAGAATAATCGTGTTTTATGGCGGTTATTATGGCAATGTTTACTGTGACATTTATGGCCAGAAATCCATCTTCAAAACTTAGAAACTTTATTGACTGATGATAATACCAAGACACTAGATCCAAAAGGAAGAGTGTGAGGATCTCCAATAATCAAGAACAAATATTGTTAAAAAAAGTAGAAAATTTATTAGCACAGAAAACCTAACGCGTTTCGTTTTAGGCATGAAACGCGTTAGGTTTTATGTCCTAATAAATGTTCTACTTTTTTTAACAATATTTGTTCTTGATTATTGGAGATCCTCACACTCTTCCTTTTGGATCTAGTGTCTTGGATTATGCACCTTGGGATTGAGATGAACTGTGAGTGAATCTCCCTGCTATTTACTTAACCATAATATTTTTTGGTATTTAGAGTGGTACCACTTATATTGAATATTTTTCCTTGTGGCAGCACACACTCCCATTTTTCTCATGATGATAATACCATCCAACAACATTACCAGGGTAACACCAATGAAACATGTATGCATCATATAAACCCTTCTGCCAATAGAATCATATGAACAAGAAATCATATAAATCTCTTCTTGCTTCATAGAATGCACAGTTTAATGCTGTTGCAGCAGATAGAAGCAGAAGCCAAAACATCCTGTCAGCAATAGCTACAGATCTCTGTCTCCTGTCAGCAAAGAATGATGGGTAAAAAAAAGTATTATTGGATATTTCCTGTCCCTTGAGAATTTTCTGGCAAAAAAATACTTTTACGCCACTACATAGGTGGCGGTAAAATTTTGTAAATATTCTGGCGTTAATTTTGTCTTTAGCACATTTCACTGTTTAGTAAACCGGACGTTTAATATGTATGTAGCGTTATTTTTAGTGATGGGCGAATTTCTCCCGTTTTTCTTTGCCGAAAAATTCACAAATTTCCAGCGAAATTCTCAAAACGCGAATTTTGGTGCCGGCGTCAAAAATTTTTTGACCCCGGCGACAATTCCGACGCCGGCAACAATTCCGATGCTGGTGACAATTCTGACGCCCATATCAGTTGGAATTGTCGCCGGCGTCAAAATTGTGTCCGGTATCAAATATATTTTGACGCCGGCAAATTTTCGCCAGTGGCGAAACGCGAAACGGGAAGACGCAAATTTGCGCCTGTCGAATAAATTCACCCATCACTAGTTATTTTCAGCGCATGCGATAACTGGCAAACAATTATTCTTGCGCTACAAAATTTGCAAATTTATATTTACCGCAGGTTAGTAAACTGGCGATAACATATTTGGCAAAAATTCTGTCTATATATTGTGCGAATATTTTTAATGGGCTTTAGTAAACGGACCCCCATGTTACTTAATGCAGGGAGGGTCTATTGTTGCTTAGCAATGTGATGTCATGTTTTACCTGTAACCCTGTGTGATTTTCTTCTTCCTCTTCCTGTGTATGCTCTCTATGAAAATTACTGTTTCAGACATTTTATGTTGAAGTGTTTATACTGAGTTCTATAAAGCAAACAAGTTACTGTTAGTTGGTGTGTCTGTCCTTACTTACAAAAGAAGCTGCACAAGCTCTCTGCTAACACAAAATACCATTTTGGACAAAAGTTGCCATATTTTTGTCTCAGAATGTGTTTTAACTCATTTCCAGTGCAACTGCAGTCATGCACAGAATTGCATAAAAGGTGCATTTTCACTTTTTTACATATTGCTGGCACTGAACATATTCGGAGAGGGGATACATTTCCAGTGCTCAAGTCTAAGAAACATATTTATTATGCTATATGTAAAAAAGTGCAAATGCACCTTTTGTGCAAAGTGCAAATCTTTGCACGACTGCAGTTGCCTTGGTAATGAGGGGGCCGTACACCAGGGTTCCCTGTGTCAAGTACCTGAATGCATTTGCAAATTATATCAGTAATCAAAGTGAGTGAGAGACTGCAAGCTGTAGTTGCAAATGACCTTCAATGATTTGTGCTGCACTGAATTGATGTTGATTCACTTTTGGAATGCTAAAAGGATCTTTAAATAAATTAATTACTCTTCATGTCTTCAAGTACAGTAGAACCCACTGATATGCAAGACAGCTATTCAGTTATTACTAGAGATAAGCAAACTTTTTTGCGCATTTGTGGCGAAATTCACCAGCAGTGCAAAAAACATTTGTTAATCCAGGCTTAAACATATCTAAATTGCTACCTTTTTAAGAGCCAATGTGTAATTGCAGTTACAAAAAATGTCATTGCACAAACAGTATGATTAGCATTAAACTTTAAAAGTGTTTATAATATATATATTATAGAGAGTTTAAGGAGATTGAATATCCCGAGATTGAATATCCCGACGTCATCTACTTGCTGGTTGGCTAGCTTGGATGTGGTTGGATTGTATACCTGCATCCCGCATGAGGCGGGGCTTGATGCTGTTAAACGCTCATTGGAAGAATGTGAGCTTTATGAGGGTCCTCCAGTGACTTTTGTGCTAGAACTTCTAAATATGTGCCTTTCCATGAATTATTTTCGTTTCCAACATGAATTCTTTTTACAGGTTGCCGGGACGGCGATGGGGGCTGCCATGGCGCCCTCATACGCCAATTTATTCATGCACCAATTTGAGCAACATTTCATTACACCTAAATATAATGATAAGATCCTCTTCTTCCGTCGCTACATCGACGATATTTTAATCGTGTGGTGTGGCACGGAGGGAGAGTTTCTTTCTATGGTTCATGAACTTAACTCATTAGAAAGTCCAGTAAAATTTACACACGAAATACATACTGATCGGCTACATTTTTTAGATGTGGAACTATGGAGAAATGATGACCACATCGAGTTTACACTGTATCGCAAGAGCACGGACAAAAACGTCCTTCTACATTATGACAGTTGTCACCCAGCGGCAATGAAAAAATCCCTACCCATCTCTCAGTTTTGTCGTGTACTTCGTAACAATTCTAGTCAGGATGTTTCTGATATACAAATTAGGGATATGTGGTCGAGGTTTAGGGACCGTGGATATCCAGAGGCTGTTCTGAAACAGGCTCTGGTGACAGCCAAACGTCAGATACACACACCAATACGCAGGGAAAACAACCAGCCGAATTTTGTTTATAGTACTAAATATACTACAGGGTCCCATTTGACTGTTTCAGCAGTTAATAAACACTGGAACATTATCCAGGCGGATAGTGGTCTCAGTAAGGTAATTCCCAACACGGTTAAAAAGTTTTAAGAGGGGGAGTAGTCTGAGGGACCTCCTAGTTAAGAGTGACCCAATAGCCTGTTATCAAAGGAAACATGATACATGGTTACGTAATGACAAACCTGGTTGTTTTAAATGTCCCAATTGCACTTCATGCAGGTTTATGACACCTGGCACCAGTTCTTTACACCCGCAGACAGGTAAAAGATTTGACATTAGGCATCATATCACATGTACTACTACTCATGTTATTTATTTGATAAATTGTCCATGCGGCTTACCCTATGTTGGCAAGACGGATTTGACATTGCGTTTGCGTATGGATGCACATCGCTCAGCCATCAGCACTGCTTTTCGAGATGGCCACACCACTAAACCAGTGGCGAATCATTTCTTAGAGGAGGGACATAGGCTACCTACATTTCACTATATAGCTATTGATCATATCCCCCCTCTGCGGAGAGGGGGGGATAGATCCAAAATACTACTCCAGAGAGAGGTATTCTGGATCAAAAAATTAAACACTTTGAAGCCTAATGGATTAAATGAACATTGTTCCCTTCTTTGTTTTTTGAGTCAGCGATAATGTTACTTTTGTATTAACAGGCTTTTCAATTTGACACATTAGTTATAATAGCTTGATTTGCTATGGATCTAAAGTTGTAACATTATTAACAAATTTTCAGCTCCACATATCTTCATGTTTTAAAATGTTGGTTCCTTTACAGAATTGACATTAAGAAGTTTTTTCCATTCAGACTCCTCCTAATTTGGTGAGGTTAGAGTTAACTGTCACATGACATCGTGGACAGCTTGTGAGTGGATGAGTGCTATGTTGTTTTAACTATTTATATCTGTAACATTTTACCAAGCAGTTTATGGTCTTGAAAATGGTCTTAGATACAGACCGAAACGTCGACCTGCTTTTTTAAATGTACTAAATAAAATGTAAGTTTTTTAACTTTTTGATGGAACACCTGTGTGCATCCTAATTTTTGGATATTCTACATATTGCTGCTTGGGGTAGCACCAGGACTTTGCACATTTTTCTGGAGTGCTGAACTAATTGGATTTTTGTATATATATATATATATATATATATATATATATATATATATATATATATATATATATATATATATATATATATATATATATATATATATATATATCTATATATATATATATGCCAAAAATTAAAGAATGAGGAGAGCACTGTTCAATAGCAAAAACGCTGTGGCTGTGTTTATTAAAAGCTACTACACGACATGTTTCGGGTTATTATATACCCTTTCTCAAGTGTAACTAACACGGAACAAACAAGGCTATAAAAGCCCTCCCATCAGGTGAACAATTAGCCAAAGGGGCGTGCCATCAATTGAATTAACATCATATATATTAAAAAAAATATAATAAAATATAAAATATATATATATATGCCCTCTGGGCAGGTATGTCACCTCAGTATGTATGGAGCAGTTTCAATAGAACATCCTGCAGCCTTCACGGGTCTGTTTATACTAGAAATGTCATCTGTCAGTGCTCTTTCTCAGCATGTTGACTGGGGAGAAGGGCTGGTGGGAGTAACCAATATGCCATCTGCTCAAAAAAGACAGATCAGTTCTATTTACCTATAAGGCGTGAGAACAAAATGCCAGATAATCTGAACATTCAGTTTACTAATGAGTTGGCCCTTGATGTTAGGGAAAGTTCAATGGTCAGTCTGGCTTTATATAATTCCCCTTAGTACACTATGTTGTCTGTGTGTCTACAGTTTAATATTTTTATTATAGCAGAGGCCATATAATGTGGTGTAAAAATCACCTTTGCATTAAATCCTCTTGTATACATGCATTAAGCCCATGTAGATGTACCATGCCCCCCATGTACATGTCCCTGTTTTTTGGCACCTGGGCTTGATAACTGGAATGACAGAGGTCTGTCCTATTTTGCCTTCGAATGCCTGCACATAATATACCATTTAGAATAATCACATACATTCTTTGACTGGGGCCCCTACACAATTCGGCCGATAATACATTTGGGGTTTTATGCTTGCGTAAATGGCATCAAGCAAAGCAGGTGAGCTGTGAAACTGCTGCCTACAAAGATAAATTGGAGGTGGCTTCCATTCAACCTACAGTGGACAAGGATGTAGGGGGGACAAAAATAATTTTCAACTGCAACATATATCAACATATATCAGCTTCAAAGTATGTATGCATTGTCCTTAAGTTGTTTACTTTCTGCACTGATATTTATCTTTTTTTTTTAAACTCTTTTTTCTAGTAAAGCAGTGATGGACCTGCTGGTGGATATTTGCAGTCAGTACCATTTGAACCCTGCTCATCATACCATTGAGGCAAAATCTGGAGAGTGCCAGCAACCGTTCACTTTAAGGCCAAATACTCTCATTGGAACACTGGACGTACAAACAGTATGTCTAAAGGAGAAAGTTACAGAAATCAAGGTTAAAAAGCCTGCTCCGATGATTCCAGAGGTAAGTATGTCCGTGTTGTGTCAAGAAATATTTGCTCGTGAAATCCAGTCTGTGTGTTTTCAATGCAGAATTTACTTCCCTGGCAACCCTATTGTTCATATCAGAAATAATAAGCTACAGTAAACTTTAATTACCTAAGTGTTGCCTTGATGCCAGCTATTTTTTTACTTCTGTCTTAATTAAATTTTTATTGGGAAAAAAGTAGTAGCGTGAGCCAACAATCATTTCTACTTTGTACTGTATTTTAGCTAACATTTATACTGCATAAAAAGAAGCTGCTGTACTGCTTAACTTGACTGAAGCATTATGTTCTGACTGAGAACAGCATTCTTAGATACTGAAAAATACTAATTAAAAAGTCTGTGTCATGACCTGCATACAAACACATGGTCTGCCTCCTCCTGCTTTTATATTGCAACATCTGTTACTCTTAAGTGAAATCATAATAATGAACATTTTTGGGATCTCTTATTTTCTCTTTACTAATACTAAACTTCAAGAATCCATACTTGTGGCAAAACAATCATATTGGGTTAAAATATATTTGCGTAGACTTAAGGTATGGCGATCCATACTACAGAGAAACCGGCGGTAAACTAGTTCCCAAGAATTACAGATAACAGGTCCCATACCTGTACTTGTATCCAGAGAAGGGCCCTAATTAATGAGCAATTTTAACAAATATTGGTAAAAAAGGAAGACCTCTTGATATGTTGGGGGCCCTAAAATGTATTTGCTGTGGGGTCCAGTAACATTTATTCACAGTTTAACTATCAGCAACATAACAGCACACTAGAACCTCCAAACACCAAATAATATAGTGAGGTGCATATCCCCTAGCATACCCCCAGATATACTCCAACTGATATCAGGATAAGCCCTGATGGGGACTCATGGTAGAGCTGAAATATTAGGACTTTCTCACTGGCAAAATTAATGTTTGTAAGATGTACAGTATGTATGTGTGCTGTCATTCTCTTCCATGTTGCTAGTTAATGGAGTTATTTTACTCTAATATCCCATTTTTAAAAATTGTTTATCTGCACATGTCACAGAGTACTTCCAAGCATAAGAGAAAATCATTAAAGCACATTGTAAATTGCAGCACAGTACAGGTATGAGTACAGGTATGAGATCAATTATCTGCAAACCCTTTATTTAGAAAGCTCCAAATTACTGGAAGGCCATCTCTCATAAAGCCCTTTATAATAAAATAATTCTGATTTTTAAAAAATGATTTAATTTATTTCTATAAAAACAAAACAGTGCCTTGTACTTGCTCCCATCAAAGATACAAGTAATCCTTATGAAGATCCAAATTATGGAAACGTCCCTTATCGAGAAAACCCCAGACCCCGAGCATTCTGGATAACAGGTCCCAAACCTGTAGTAATAAGATCTCAAAATTTAGAGCTAACAATGTGAAGGAAAGCTGGAAGCGCCCTACTGTAATTTGTTAGGTATGTCAATGCTAGCCAGCCTTATACATTGTAATACAATTCTCTGAGAGTGAATTGCTGAAATGTCTTGCATGTTAAGCTTTCTTTTTTTGTGCATGCTTTGTGTAAAATCTACGTAATCGCTAACCCGTAATAGGTAGCGTCTGACTTGAGAGGTATTCATCTGAATCTTCTTGCTAAGCCTTTTGTCAGTGTAACAATGCGTAAAGGCTAAATAACTACTCCAGGTGTGATTGTAGCTTACAGCATTGAGCACATGGTAGCTTTGTGAATAAAAAGGCTAAGCTCCTTTTTCATCTGACCTGTTCCTCCCTACTGTAGCCAAATGGTAATGAGTCATTACGTATGTATGAGAACTATCAGGTGAAAGGAGGAAGACCATTCTATGCTCCATCTAAATTCACTTTATACCATTTGACAGTTGTCACTTCTCACTGGACAAAATCTAATGGCTGGGCCTTTTGTTCTTTTTTTTCCATAAGAAAACTGTACGGCTTGTTGTGAATTTTCTTGGGACCCAAAAAACTGTAGTGAGAGTCAATCCTGAAGTGCCCTTGCAGAGTATTCTATTAGCTATATGCGAGAAGTGTGAATTTCAGCCTGAGGATGTTATTCTATTGAGAGACACTACCAACAAGGAGGAACTGGATATGGCAAAGTCACTTAAGGTCTTGGGAATCAAGGAGCTTTATGCTTGGAATAGCAAGAAAGGTGAGTGTCATTTGTCAAAGTCATTAGAGCAGCATATAGTTGGTATGATAAATTCAGCTGTGCTTATCAGTTTGAGAGTATGGACAATAAATAAATAACAAAAGCATCTGAATTGCTAGCAACTAAAATAAAAATACTCATGCAATTACATGCTACAGATGTGTTAAATGTAGATATCCTTCTTGTGTCATTTAAAATATCATACATTTTTACTGCTTTTTACCAACACGCAAATGGTACACATTTGCCATTAAGCAGCAGTAGCCCATTACAGTGTGCTAGCAATTAGAGTAGATCAGTGCAATGCAATTAGAATAATAAAATATGACTGGTTGGTAGGGGGACACTGCATTGGTTATAGTCACCCCTAAGATGCAATGGGTGACTTTGGTAACTAGAAAACCATAATGCGATATTTATAATATTTTAAAATTATGTGTATAGTTGCAGGTTAATATTAAATAAGGTCTAGTTTGAGTATACAGTATAAACCTTATACAGGAAGTAGATGGTTCCCCTTCCCTGCTTCCATATGATAAACCCATAAAGGCTTGCCTTGTAACCGGTGCAGATTCTTACCTGTGGTAGAAGATTTAATCCAGAAATTACAATTTCCCTTAGTAATAAATGGTTTAGGTATGGTCTAAAGTAAAATAATAGTTTTGGAGGCTGGAGTAGGGGTAAGTAACAACTACACTGCTTTATAAAAATAGCCAGGGTTATTTACTTATTTAACTGTACATAAAGTAATTCGAGTTTATTCATTTTAATGTTGCATGTAATGTTATTTACCAAAAAGACATGGCTGGTAAACATACAGTATGTGTGTGACTGTGTTTTGTATGTGCTTATAAATAATTTAAGTGGTAAATGCCTCACCTTTAAATGAAAATATTGAATATTTTGTCATGTTACCATTGTCTGTCATGTGAGACTATCTTACACTAGTTAATTTAATTGTATTTTGTGTACTTGAGCATTATTTGCATGTATTTAAATAATGCACAAAGAAAATTCACCAGTGTTTAGATATAACCTAGACATTCATTTCAGCAATACAAACACTACTGAAACAACACTGTTTCACTAAACTGCTTTTACCCCATCCCAGAGGCAGATTCAACAACGTAGCCACAAAGACAACAAATGTCCTTGTCATACTGTAACCGAAATACCGTAATATGAGTACAGCAAACAACTTACTGTAAATGCACAAAAAACCTTGTCATACATATATTTGTCTAATTTCTGAACCTTCATAGAAGAATGCAGAAAAAGTTGGTAAAGATTTCCTTTCCATCAAATGGGGGTATTATAAGAAATAATTGGCTCAATACAAGGAAAAGTAAGGATACAAGAAGACATCTATGACATCTATGTCTATTGAGTCCTAGGAATGCTACTAATGAGCTAAATTTACTCATGCAGCTAAACTGGTAAAAAAATGGAACCATGGAACTATGAGGATAGACTGCTAAAGTTGAAATTGTTTTCACTGGAGAAGAGATGCTTGCAAAGGGACATGAAAACTCTTTACAAATGCATACATACTAGGGATGGAATGAATTCAGCTAAATCCCAAATCCATTGTGAATGATTTGGTTGAACAGAAAACTGAATCCGAACCCTAATTTACATTTGCAAATTATGGATAGGAAGAGTGAAAGAAAAAATGTTTTACATCCTTGTTTGTATGGTGAAAAGTTTTGTGATTTTATGCATTTAGATTCAGTTCGACAAGGCACTTGGATTTGGCCAAAACCGCATTGCTAATGGTTTTTCATCATAAGCGAAGTGGGGCTGTGGAATTCCCTGCCAAATTCCCTTAATGCTTTGGAGGTCTTCTTAGACACCCAAAATATCCAGTGAAATAGTTTTGTTTATTTAAAAAATATATATGTGGGTGTATGATATTATGTGTAAGCATGGGGGACTCTTCAGAAACACTAGCTTAAGTGTTTTGTTCTCATTTACTTCTTCCAGGATGTTTTGATGTCTGGCAAAGATATTGGTAAATTGCTAATGTGGTGCCTTTATTCAAAAAGAGAGGCTGTAATTCAGGCAACAGATCTTGCCAGACAAATTCAGTTGCCTTATGAGGAGGAGAGCAGAAGCCTACATTCATTTAGCAGTGGATGTGATCTACTTAGATTTTGCTACAGAATTTGATACAGTACCACACAGAAGATGTGATTAGTAGTGATTAAAAGAAGGAATATTGGCCTGGATCATAATATTTCTACTTGGCTAGAGAACTGTCTGATATTAAAGAAATGGGAAACAAATTTGCATCTGAGGTTTATTCATGTTGAAAATATCCTCCTTTACTGTAAAGGATTTGAAACAGTGTGAACTTGTAAGAAACTTAACCTGGTGGTCTAGTGGGCAGCGGGGTCCACGCTGCGTCCTTGGCATGGACGCCCACTGCGCAGCTCCTGTCCTGCACTTGCCGGCACCATCTTGGATTCCTAGGGCGCGCGCGGCGCGCCTGCCCATCTCTTAAAGGCGCAGGTGCGCTGGCGTGATTGCGCACATTTTGGCGCCAATTGGATCCCTATTTAAGGCCCATTCAGACCTGTAGCCAGTGCCCGTTATAGGATCATATCCTGTGGTTTCCTGAGCTTTGTGCTACCTCTTCCTGAATTTGCTATCCTGACTGATTATCCGTGTTTGACCCTGCCTGTTCCTGACTACTCTGCATTCTGTATCCTGACCCTTGCCTGCCTACGACAACTCTTCCTGCTTAACCCCTTGATTGACAATCCGGTTTGACCCTTGCCTGCCTGACGATTCTGATATCCGCCTGCCTCGACCCAGCCTGTCTGACCATCCTTCTGCCTTATCCAGTCTGTCTGATTATCTGGTTTTGACCCCTTGCCTGCCTGACGATTCTGTTATCTGCCTGTCCTGATCCGGTCTGTTCCGTTTCCACCAGACGCCTTGTCCTTGGCTTCTGCCCAAAGACTCTTGCTATCCGGTCGTGCCCCTTTGCCAGCCAGAACACCTTGCCTTGTACCCCTCGTTAAGTCCAGGTGGCACCCAATTAAGCTGAGGGCTCCTCCTGAAGCCCAAAGGTGGTCACACTACTGGTGAAGCCAAGCCGAGACCAGGGTCCTTGGCATTTGTTCTGGTATTGGGTGCCGGCTGTGACAGAACTATAAAGTTGATCACTGGAAATGTTTAAAAATACAAAAAGGATTCAAAAAAGGCGATGTGCTTGATAATTTTCAATTTAACATAAAAATATAACAAATTTACACAAAAATATAAAATCTTATACTTAATTTGTTTGTGTTTTTATAGTTTTTCATTGACATATTACAATTACAACTAGTTCTACAAATCTTGTGAGTCACTTTTATTTTTTGTTTGGGCTATTTCTCCATCCCTGACAAAGGTAGCATGACACCTAGCAATGCTCAATTAAAACATTAATAAATAAAAAAAAAGGACTCAAAAAATGTATGTGCTTGATAACAATTTTCAATTGAAATAAAAGTATAACCAGTTTACTCAAAAAATATAAAATCTTATTCTTAATTTGTTTGTATTTTTATAGTTTTTCATTACATATAACACTTACAACTACAAATATTGCGAGCCACTTTTGAAGGTTTTTATGGCTAACTCTCCATCCTTGACAAGGGTAGCATCAAACCTAGCAATGCTCAAGTAAAAAATGTATTAACCCAACAGAATTAGCCAGCATAAACATGCAGAACAGAAAGGGCATATTT
Source organism: Xenopus laevis (assembly GCF_017654675.1). Classification (NCBI taxonomy): domain Eukaryota; kingdom Metazoa; phylum Chordata; class Amphibia; order Anura; family Pipidae; genus Xenopus; species Xenopus laevis. Next base: position 64,021,231 of record NC_054381.1, on the reverse strand, counting down.
ATCAAGGGTCGAAATTCGAATCCAAAAAGACCAACTGAAATTAAGTCAAATGTTTTTTTTTGTCAAGTAGGTCCGTTTATGACCGAATAGGTCCGTATTCGGCTGAATTCAAATTGTACGAATCAAAAGAATAGTGCATTTGATCAAATTTTATTCAAAGTTTTTCCCAAAAAAAACTTTGATTTTTCAAAGTCCACCAATTGACTCCAAATAGGTTCTAGGAGGTCCACCATAGGCTAAAACAGCAATTCGGCTGGTTTTAGATGGTGAAGGGTCGAAGTCGAATTTTTAAAGAGACAGTACATGATAAATTTCAATATTCGGATTTTTTAATTCTTTTCAAATTTGAATTGAATTTGGACTATTCCCTAGTCGAAGTACACAAAAAATAGCTCGAAGTTCTAATTTTTTTTCATTCAAAAATTCACCTCGACCTTTGATAAATCTGCCCCAAAGTGTTGCATATTAGTAGGAAAGGACTGCAGTTACATTTGATACTAAAGAAAAATATTGCACATAAAATTATTTTATAGTCAATATTTAATTTAGCATTAAAGTAATAGAACAGTTTCAACACACAACTATTAATAACCCATGACTTCTCAGATGATATATTCAAATTTTTACCCATCCAGCCAGGTTCCTGTATCCTTTTAATATAGTTCTTCATTAGCTTTCTATTTCCCTACAAGGTGCCAGGCTCACAAATCCTTTTCTTATCATACTTAGTATCACTGGGTCCCTTACAAACAAGGGCAAAGGGAAGATATTCGCTAATATTCTGCAAAGCCCATGCCTTGTTTCCCTGGGAAGTTCTTGAGTTTTGAGTCTTTGACATGTTTAAGTGCAGAACACTCTAAAAATCGAATTAAAGCTGACGAGTTCATGTCAGTGTGTTTTGTATTTATAATATCTAACCAACTACAGGAACTGCAAGATAAAGTAGAGGATATGAAGAATCGGTCATGTTAGGGAAACATTAGAGTCTGTGGTCTGCCTGAAACTTATAAAAATTTGGAGGGTGAAATGACTACATTTTTAAGCAAACTAGTGCCGCAACTTCCTTCCTCCAAACTGGAGTTGATAGAATCCATCGAGCATTGGGGAGGTCTCCAACAAGAAGGCAAGAGATGTTATTATTAAACTACATTACTATGCCACTAAAGATGCAATTATAGTATGCAAGCACTGAGGCAGTCTTCCCACCTGGATCATGATGGGCACCTGTTGCAACTATTTGCAGATATAGTTCTTACCACAATTGTCAGACACCGATCGTTTAAACCCATCACAACTATTCTGCAACAGACTAACATAAAATATAGATGGGCCTTCCCTTTTCGTATATATTTTACACATAGTGGGAAGCAGTATTCAGCAACTACATCAGAAGAAGCGACAACTTTTACAGCAGCTACAACTGAAGCAAGTTTCAACCCCCTCTTACCTACAATGCACATGGTATAATGTATACCCATGGAGTTAATATATTGACTGGTAAAATGGTTGGTGAGACCTTTTGCCCCAATTGTCAACAGGAAAGGTTATTAGAAAAATATTGAGATGTGAATTGAGACGGTATAAAAAAACCTCACAAACTCGACCTTTAATAAATAACCCCTTAATGTGATCATGATAAATAGATCATAACTAGATCAGTGGTTCCCAAACTATCCTGCTCTCAAGTGATTTATGAGCTGCCCGTCCAATGCTTAACTGTTAGACAGGAGTCAAGGGTGGTTTAACCCGCAAATACTGTATATACATATTGTTCAGGAAATACTGCCCCTCAGCCAGCGGCTGCTAAACTTAAAGGGGGATCAGGATTAAGGAAGAGACAAGAAAGCTGCAGAAATGCTTTACATCCACTTTTATGCCAATATATGTACTAACTAAGATGTACTATAAAAGTATATGATCAAATCTATATTCCCTCTGCATTCTCAATGAAGTTCATTGGAGCTAGAGGCTGATACAGGTGTTTCCGCACTTGCACAAACGTGCTGGCAGAGAATCCCATATATCTGACCGCAGACGCAATCCATGCATTCATGCTTCAACAGTGCCTGGTTTCAGTGCAATTTTATCATTAAATTGATGAATAATTCTGTCAAAACCAGATATATTGAACCCCCTATGTTACCCAATACACCAATAACAGTATGGGATCTGTTATGCAGAAACCATTTATCTAAAAAGCTCAGAATTATGGAAAGGCCATCATAAACCTGTGTATTGAGTTTAGACCTATACTGTAACTGCCCATTACTATGGGCAAATTTTCTGCGTTGTTGCGCCGAAAAAATTACACCCATAGACTTGTATGGCATTGTGCGTCAAAATAAAAAGACGCGTGTCAAAAAAGGTGTATTTCCATGAAAAACTTGAGTTTCCCCCTAAAAACATTGACCAGAAAAAATCGAGATTTAATAAATGGGTCTCCTTGTGTTAGCAATACCACAAACCTCCTCACATGTCCTCTGCCTTGTAATTGCTCTTATATTGGATATTCGATGAGATATGTGCCAAACCAAAAGCCTGTGCTTCTTATTTTTCCCTTCTATTCTCAGTTGCAATCTCTAATGCAGGGCATTCTCCTTTTGTGTCAGTGCATAGCTGCATGGTTTGGTTCGACATTGTTTTGATGCTTTACAAAACTTAGTACCTTTAATTATTGCTTGTGTCTTTGTGAGGTCTATGTGAGGGTCTCTGCTGAGGGTGGCTAATTTGATTTCCCATTGATAAGGCAACTAGCTAGCTTTTGTACCAAAGAAGTGGGGTTATGTGATAAAAAGCAATAACTTTGCCCAGGAGCAGTAACCCAAAAAACAAAATAAAAGTGCAGATTCTGAACTCATATTTTTCATCTATCTATACAAATGAGGAACCAGTAAGTGAAGGTTTCCTTCTTAATAGTACCAATTCTAGTAATACAACTAATGATGCATGATTCACACATGAAGAAATTCAAAAGAGACTAGAACATGTTAGCTCTGTGATTGCCAAACCTCTTTACTTAATTTTTCAGGATTCATTGAGATCTGGCATAGTGCCGAGAGACTGGCGAATTGCTAATGTGGTGCCTCTATTCAAAAAAGGATCCCGTTCTCAGCCTCAAAACTATAGGCCAGTTAGTCTGACGTCAGTGGTAGGAAAGCTTTTCGAAGGGTTAATAAAGGATAAGATACTGGACTTCATAGCAAATCATAATACTATGAGTTTGTGCCAGCATGGTTTTATGCGTAATAGATCTTGCCAGACTAACTTAATTTCTTTTTATGAGAATGTAAGTAGAGACCTCGATTCTGGGATGGCAGTGGATGTGATTTACTTAGACTATGCTAAAGCATTTGATACAGTGCCACACAAAAGGTTACTGGTTAAATTAAGGAATGTTGGCCTGGAACATAGTATTTGTACCTGGATAGAGAACTGGCTAAAAGATAGACTACAAAGAGTGGTGGTAAATGGAACATTTTCTAATTGGACCAGTGTTGTTAGTGGAGCTCTATACTAGGTCCCTTGCTTTTCAACTTGTTTATGCAGAACTATAGGTTCCATGCAGGATGCTGCCACTTTGCAGAGTGATTTGTCTAAATTGGAAAACTGGGCAGCAAACTGGGAAATGAGGTTCAATGTTGATAAATGCAAGGTTATGCACTTTGGCAAAAATAATATAAATGCAAGTTATACACTAAATGGCAGTGTGATGGGAGTTTCCTTAAATGAGAAGGATCTAGGGGTCTTTGTAGATAACACGTTGTCTAATTCTGGGCTACTAAAGCAAATAAAGTTCTGTCTTGCATAAAAAAGGGCATTAACGCAAGGGATGAAAACATAATTATGCCTCTTTATAGGTCCCTGGTAAGGCCTTATCTGGAGTATGCAATACAGTTTTGGACTCCAGTCCTTAAGAGGGATATAAATGAGCTGGAGAGAGTGCAGAGACGTGCAACTAAATTGGTTAGACGGACGGAAGACTTAAATTATGAGGGTAGACTGTCAAGGTTGGGATTGTTTTCTCTGGAAAAAAGGCGTTTGCGAGGGGACATGATTACACTTTACAAGTACATTAGAGGATATTATAGACAAATAGCAGGGGACCTTTTTACCCATAAAGTGGATCACCGTACCAGAGGCCACCCCTTTAGACTAGAAGAAAAGAACTTTCATTTGATGCAACGTAGGGAGTTCTTCACAGTCAGGACAGTGAGGTTGTGGAATGCACTGCCGGGTGATGTTGTGATGGCTGATTCAGTTAATGCCTTTAAGAATGGCTTGGATGATTTTTTGGACAGACATAATATCAAATGCTATTGTGATACTAAACTCTATAGTTAATATAGGTATGGGTATATAGAATTTATATGAAAGTAGGGAGGGGTGTGTGTATGGATGCTGGGTTTTCATTTGGAGGGGTTGGACTTGATGGACTTTGTCTTTTTTCAACCCGATTTAACTATGTAACTATGTAACCCATAGCAACCAATAAGCAGAAAGCATTGATTGGTCGCCTGTTAAAAAGCAAACCTCTTATTGGTTGCTTTTGGGTTACTGCTATGGTTTACTGCTCCTGGGCAAATTTAGTGCCTTTTATTACATATGGAAAGTATTTTAGGTTTTAGAAGAAAATAGGTGTTTTTCTCAGCAAAGCACAGCTGGTTAAGGTCTCATGTTAGCGAGGGTGGCTGTGTATGTGTGTGTGTGTGTGGCAGGGGCTATACATTTTATGGACCTACCTGCCAGTTTCTGCTAAAGGTTTCTGCTTTGTTAATAAATAAGCCCCACCTAAATTTCTAAAACAAATTTAATTTTGTTGAAGGGGTACCAAACTCTGTAACAGAGTTTGCATATGTTTTTCTGCAAAGTGAAATCTTTACAGATTTTTTTAAATGAACAGTTTCTCAGAATATGCTAGCTTTAAGGGGTACATTATGTGGCTTCACATACCTCTATTCACTTTTTTGGATTTGGCCAAACCCCCGAATCCTTCGTGAAAGATTTGTCCGAATACCGAACCGAGTCCGACCCTAATTTGCATATGCAAATCAGTGAGGGGGAGAGAAAATTTTTACTTCCTTGTTTTGTGACGAAAAGTCACATGATTTTAAGGATTCGGATTCGGTTCGGCCAGGCACAAGGATTCGGCTGAATACGAATCATGCTGAAAATGGCCGAATCCTGGCAAAATACCGAACCAAATCCTGGATTCGGTGCACCCCTAACCTATACAAAAAATCTAAATACAGGCTAGCCCTCTGAGAAGACTTAAATCTTCATACAATAGTATTAAAACAGTGCTTAAAAAAACATTATATATGGGGTGTTTGTCTCAGCTAATACAGAGAACACAGAGCAGCATAGATGTGTGTGAATGTGCAACTTGTGTCTTAAACAGTTTTGCTGAATGTTAACTCAATGTTACATTTTCTACAAAAACCTGGAAGTTGTATTTAGAGAACAGCTTTAGACTACCCATATTTACGTTCCACGAAATGTATTGGTTTGTATATTCATCATTCATCCAGCTTTACTTGGCAGACTCTATAAGTCTGAGGGGTCTTTTTAAAGGACAGCAAATACAGCCATCTGGTGGTTAATAATGAAAATCAATAAATTTGTGTTGTTGTGGAACAAATCCAAGGCAAGCTTGACTGCAGTATTCTAAATTGGGGACTAAAGTTATACAATGTGTTTCCTTTGTCAAGTGTCTACACTTGACACTTTCAAGGAAAAAACTTGCCTTTGACTTACAGGTAATTCTACTAGATACTGTACAAGAATCAGCACATTTATGGGGTTATTTACTAACTGCAATTTTTTTCTTGTCGAGGTTTTTGGGGCAGAAACTCTAATTTTTAGAGAAAAAAAACTCGAATTTGTCAAGATTTATTATAAGCTGCTAAAAGTCAGAATCTGAAAATCCTCCATCTCAGACCTGCTGAAGTCATGTAGAAGTCAATGGCAGATGTCCCTTTTACAATTTGAAGATATTGTGATCTGCTCTGGGTTTGTCCGATAATTTGAAATTTTAAAAAAAACCGAGTGATTCGGACGTCAAATTCCAAAAATTGGTATGACTTGAGTTCTCGCACGAGTCTTTTCCCGACCTGACTTTTTCAAATTATTTATAAATAAATTGATAAAATCATGGATGGTGGTTTGGTTGAGTTTGGTTTAATAAAAAAGATGAGATAAATTCAAGTTTTAATAAATAACCCCATCAATATGTAATTAACCAACTGGAAGTTCCATTATTATATTAACAACACTATATTAATAAATATTAATCCTATATTGTACAATATAAAGTCACATTGAAATGAGTAGACAGATTTTATAGCCTTAAGGGAGAAGGGTGGCATAATCATTGGGGGGGGGGAACTAAAATGCTGATGTTCAAAAAAAATTGCACCAGCCTGGATTATTACTTCTTCCTAAATCCTTCCTACATTCTGGCATGGTGTGCATGTGCAGTAGAGTGAGAAGCCAAATTCATAAGTAAAAAAGCTGACATTACACTCTACAGCACACAGCCACAGAAAAAACAAAGAAGCGGAAGAAGATTGAGAGGTGGTGCTCCAACTGAAGTAGCCCAGTTTGGTCACATATTCGGCAAACAGGAGCAGTGGTTATACGTTTCTGTATTTTTTAAAAATTGAACAGGGATCAAGTGTCTTGGTAGCATTTTAAATGAGAGAGAATTTGTATGGCATTCTAAAGGACTAAACAAGTAAGAAAGGTGTATATTGAGAGATGGGAGTGGAAATGAGAGTATGAAATAGCTGTGGCTCTGAGTGGAATGGAGGAGTTGACCATGAACATGTAGGGCCTCATGTATTTATACTTCTGCCACAAGTACAAAGCCTGACTTTGTTAAAAAAAAAAAAAGCATATTTTTTTGCCACGTTCTTTTCATATCACAATGAAAATGTAACCCAAATCTGAATAATTCAGCCCTCTAATATGTGTAGACAGGTAAAATCATCATGTGCAACAGTGGCATAACTAGATGTTACTGGACCCCACAGAAAATTCAGTTTAGGGCACAAAACATTGGTAAGTTTACCTTTTCTATTAAGATATATTAAAATTGCTCACTGATTAGGGACCCTCTATAATTACACTGGGTTTTGGCAGGCACATTGTTTATTTAAGTACTATGAGCAAAGTATGACAGTTTGCAGTAACAAGGCAATAAGTAACTAATTGAACAATAAAAATATGCATTGTTAGCCTTAAAATGAACATTACTGAGTGCCTTGTTATGTGAGTTGTTATTATGCTGTCAAGTTTTCTCTATTAAAGTTCAACCAGCATTGCATTTCAAGAATTTTTCTCAATTGACTTGGTTGAATATGCTTTTAATGTTTCTGTCAGTATAACAGGAGACATACAGTAAAGGTACACATACGGGTGAGTGATCTGTTCTTCATATCAGCCTTTTCACTCTGACAGTAAGCTGCATTTTTGTGTGTTACACTGTATTTATACTTTGACAGAGCCAATGCATTATTGGAAATTTTCTCATTTACAGAAAAGAAAAGAAATTCTTCGACTAATAGTGACAACACCGAAAAGGAAAAAAAAGGTATTCTGGGCTTTTTTCGAAGCCACAAGAAAAACAAGGTGAATAAACTAGATTTTCAGAAATGCACTGTTTTACCAAGTTCTGAAAAACCTCTCAATCCCTTTCCTTTTATCCAGCAATGTTGTATGCTATTTGCTCATGCAAAATATACTGAGGAATAAGCATTAATTGTATTTACAAAAGCCTGTTATATAATGTTATGTGACTTTTTATATCTGTGTCCAGACTAAAATCTGCAAATCTTACCTTTGTAGTAAGACAAGAGGAGACCACACACCCAAGTTTAGGAGCCATGTTATGAGAAATTCAGTTCCTTTTGTGTCGAGAGCTCAATGGTATCAGAGAGATAAGTGCAGAGAGCAGCTTTAGGTTTGTTGATTCAGGTGGAAGATGAGCCATCAGCAGCCTTAGGTCCTTACAGGAGACCAGTAAATACTATCTGCTGATTTCTTGCTGCGGCTTACTAGGCCTGATGTAAATTTGTCTTAATTTTTATATTTCCTTCCACTTAGAGTTTATTGGAGGTTATAATTGGAAAGAGGCAACAGGGACAGCTATTTTTTAAATGCTGCTCACATCCCACACTTTTCAGCTCATCAGTCCTTGATCACTGGAGGTTTGGATAGCATTTATATCCACCCAAGGTGTTTGATTTCAACCCTGATATTTCCCAGTTAGGCATTTGTATTAAAAGACTCGTGCTGACAGATGTTTACAGATCAACTTTAGCACCATTTTTCAGAAATAAGCTGTATTGTGACTACTGTTGAACCAGTTATCTATGTTGTGTATCAGCAAATAAAAAAACAGTATACTGCCATCAGTTTTCTCCCTTACAGTTCATATAAATTATATATCAGCTCACAAGTTTATCTGAATATCTGAAAGCGCTTAAACACCAGCGTTGAAAGAGAAAGGAAGTTGTTTTTCAGTAACACACTTAGCAAAGTTAAACAATGAATTGTTATTTATGGTTTATGAGAGGAGTGCCAGCTCTTTTTACTACTCTGAGAGCTGCACCTTCTCTTTCAATGCACACCTGTTCATATTACAACTATGAGGATCTAAAAACTACCCTGATATAAATAGCTGCAGTGCCGATGAATGATTTCTATCTAATATACCGTTGTACATAAGTTAGATTTCAGTCGCTCAGTGTAGTAAGTAAGTAATGTAAAATGCCACAGCAATGCTCACTTTTAGCCCTGCTGTTATTCATTTCCTTAGACTCATTTTTAAAGGTGTTCAGTTAGCTTTTTGGTATGTACATTGGCAATGCTTAAAACAAGTATCCAAGGCATTATACTCATTTTTGCCACACTGATGTGGCCAGCCCGACCTGGACAGAGTTTACCCTTGCACTTAGTAATATCATTATCAATTAGTAATATCAATGTCATTTAGCTATGTAATTTATCTCAATCTTAATAGCAACATATGTTAATTTCAGTTGTGCCCATTTAAAGGGCAATTTAAATGATAGGTGTTGCATAGTAGATATTTATATTAATTAACTTGTCAAAATCAATTAGATTTTTCATTTCTGCAAAAGACTTGATGGAGAATAGGTAGAATTGTTGTATAATCCTTTACCCTATACATCTTGCTTACTGTTAAGTAATTTTCCTTTACATACTTAAACTTTAGTTATAATTAACCTGCTTGTTCTAGAAGGCCTAGATTTATCTTATTACCCTACCCCCTACCATATTTTTTGTTCATAACAAAATGCTAATATCTTTGACTCAGTTTTTTATTTTATTTCAATGACTTTCCTCAAAATGACCTGTAGGTATGTAGGGTCTAAGCAGATGACAAATAAATATTTTAAAATGCAATGGGTTCAGTACTTAAAAGAAAACTAACCCCCCCAATAAAAAAAAACCTAATCTATTACCATAGAGCTCATGGGCGCCATCTTCTTGGTCTTCGGTCTTCTTCGGATCCACTTCCTTCCCTTCGGCAATTTTCTGAACCTATTGGCGCATGCGCCAATACGGCGATCCTTTACAGAAGAAGACTGGAGACCTGGAAGACGGCGCCTATGAGCTCTGCTGCAGTACTCTGCATAAAAAAGTGAGCATGCTGTCCAGAGGCACTTTCTGAGACAATGCACTATGCGGGTAGGAAGCAGGAAGGGGGCTATATATTGTAGTAGATGGTTTTTTTTTATTGGAGGGGGGTTTGGTTCTCCTTTAAATGACTACCAAAAATAGGAAACCTTAGTTTAACTAAAGACCTATTTTTAATGGCCACCTGTACAATGAGGCATGTCCTACCATTCCATATGGCAGCAAGTGAATTGGCAGTTTCCTTTCCTGCCATGCTCGTGTGTCTCACTTACCTATTGCAAATTGAAGCTTTCAAGGACATTGCTTTGAGTCTATTTGTATTGTCTAGTCATTTGATTTTGTTAGGGTGTGGTAAACTCTTGCCTGTTGCTTAGAAAAAATGTTAGGGAATGGAAAAAAAAAACAATTCAATGAATTATCATGTGTTTTAGAACGAGGGAAACACAGGATCAATGGAAAATGAAGAATATGAAGAGATTTTTAAAGCAGCATCTACCACTGGAACCACCCATGACGTGAGTACATATTTTATATGCCTATACTGATCTGTTTTATACTAGTAAAAATATATACAAATTCTTAGCTGTTTGTTTCGCAGGAACACTAGACCTTCCGTTACACTTTTTCATGTTTTGTTGCTGGTTCCATAGGAGTTTGTCACATAACATAACCATGGTTAGTTGTACATATTCTTCATTTGACAGAAGCTTGAAATGGTCATTACAATTGGGAATACAGACTTCTCTTCTGTTCAGTAAAAAACAAATATAATATTGTCCATGGAAACTAAAATTTAATTTGACACAACGTGTGTTCCTGCATTTTTAGGGGGAAAAAATGTTGCCTAAATTTCAGAACTGGCAATTGCTTTATCATATAGAGACATTTTTATTGTTTTTGCCAAAACATGCCACATTTATCTACAATAAACAAAACTGCCATTAGTAGACTCGTTTTGCATTGTTTGCAAAGTTTTCTAGTTTTTCAGGCAAGCGCAAATGACTATGGCATCTTGGTTAGGAATTTAATGGATTATCAATTTTTATGGTACAGCCTTTATAACTGTGTCAAAACTCAGCATTTAAATAAAGTTTATGCTATGCAGTGTATTGGTTTTTTTAGCTGCTTAAAGTCACTACTGTGACTACACTGTGAGATTCCTTTGAGGTACAAAATACTGATAATAATATACATATTTCTGTGTAATAAAAAGTAGCTTGCATCATAAGTACATTTTATGAGTTAACTCTAATGATGTCGTATACAGTAAATGATAAACATCTACATGTTATTAGAACAAGCATTTGAGAGATGGCATCTCTGTAAATATATAACATTGTATATCATAAGTGTTTGCTAATCGTCTAATACAAATCAAGATGAATGCGGTAATAATACAATACCAACCGAACCACCATTGTGTTTATACAATTCCAGTATTACACGTGTACTGCTGCTATTGTTTCCTCAAAAGTAAACTGTGTGTATGAAACAATGGCCCTATAGGATCATGCTCTTTTTGTGCCAACATAGATTTGCAGCATATCTTCTTTTTTATTTATTGTCAGGCAGGGCTACAGGTAAGTGTCTGGCAGATAGAACCGAAAGTGTTTGGTAACATGATGTCTCCATGTTTAGAAGAACCAGAAATACATAATGCACTCAGAACTTTTTTTTAATAAGTAACAGATGACAAAGATGAAAAATATAACCTGAAGATAAGTCTGTATAACAAGCCAGAGGTCAGGGGCAGGCTGCAAGCTGAGGGAAGTCTGTGTAAACAGGCGAGAGGTCTTTGGTCGGTGAACGTGACAAGCAATACAAGTCCGTGGAACAGGCCAGGGGTCAAAACCAGGAGATCAGAATAAAGGCTTGGTAGCAGGAACAAGGGATTAACAGGACCGAGGAACAAGCAAGAACAAGAAGGCAAATCTGGAGCAAGGAACAAGGCAAATCAGGAACTCAGGCACAAAGGGGCTAGAACACAGACATGAGTCAATGATCCAGCAATAGCTGGCAGACTTTCATAGTAGTAGAAAGAAACATTAAAATGAAATGAAAAGGGTGAAGGTCAGAGGAGGAAGGCTGGAAGAAGAAGTAAAAGACAAAGGTCAGCATAGATAGATGAAAAGGACAGAGCAGGTGGAAGAGTAAGGAACTGAAAAGGGAAAAAATAGTGATGCTATATAACAAAGCAGAACAAAGACAAGGACACACTTCAGCCACCACCTGTGGGAGGGTACTCACACAAATTGGGTAAATTAAAGAGACCCCCAGTAGAGCATTCATTCATGAGAATAAAGAGTGTTCATTCAGAGGGCACTTCTGTCCATCCTTTGGCTGCGCTCTGCATGCCCTCAATAATTCTTCACCCCACATACTATACTTGACCTTATGCAAATCCATATTATAAACAAATTTTCAGGAAGCAGAGTGGCTATAAGGGAAGCAGTCCACAGGGTACATCTAAACCAGTATTGTAAGCTAATTAATACATTTTTTGTATTTAAAAACATCATAATATTTTAGAGCTGTCCAATATTTAGTATTTTTATAATTCAAGGGCCATCCTGTAGCTCCCAAAATCGAAACCACATCGATTGAATGGGTGGCTTACCTTTAAAGGAACAGTTCATTGTAAAGAAAAAAACTGGGTAAATAGATAAAACATGTTTCTAATATAGTTAGTTAGGCAAAAATTTAATGCATAAAGGCTGGAGTGACTGGATGTGTAACAGAACAGAACACTAGTTTTCAGCTTTTCAGCTCTCTAACTCTGAGTTAGTCAGGGACTTGAAGGGGGCCACATTGCATAACTGTTTAGTGAGTTTGCAATTGCTCCTTCGCATTCAGCTCAGATTCAATAGCAACAGTTATGACCCATGTGCCCCCCATCAAGTCTCTGATTGGTTTAACCAATCAATGGAAACCAAGCAGGTGTAGTAGTAGTGTTCTGGCTATTATGTTACACATCCAGTCACTCCAGCCTTTATACATTACATTTTTTGCTAACTAATTATATTGAAAACATGTTTTATTTTGCACAGCCTATCTATTTACCCAGTTTTTATTTTTACACTGAACTGTTCCTTTAAATTAACTTTTAGTATGAGATTGATATTCTGAGCCAATTTTCAGTTATTTTTCATGTTTTATTATGCATGGTTTTTTCGTTTAGCTTTTTGTTCAGCAGCTCTCCTGTTTGGTATTTCAGCAGCTATCTGGTTGCTACCCATGAGAGACAGGAAGATTTATAGAAGAGGGCTTGCATAAAAAGATAAGGAATAAACAGTAACAATAATAATAAAACGGTAGCCACACAGGGGAATAGTTATTGGCTTCTGGGGTCAGACATTCACATTTGAAAGCTGTAAAGAGGCATATGAGGAAGGCAAATAATTGAAAAAGTTAAATAATATATATATATATATATATATACATATGTATAAAATAAATAATGAAAACCAGTTTTTATTATTATGCTCAGTTCTGCCATTAGCTTTTGTTTTAGTAAAATTAATACACATTAAAAAGGTGATAGATAAGATGTAAGATGTAAAATTTTCTGAACAAAGCTGGAGAATTCTGACCCCTGTTTGTATCTGTTTAAATGTTTTCTCTTGTTTTTTAAGCATCCATTGCTGGTAAGACCTGCTTATTTTTTGTGTGCTTCCTACTGATTGTGATATTGAGATATTGTGTATACTTTTGAATACATTATAAAAAAGGCAAGTTCAATTCATTTATCTCCACTAGGGGGCAGAAGTACATTAACAACAGAACAACATCCTCAAAGGCCTTTAACCTGCATGACAAGCCATAGCAAGTTCTAAATGTAGTAGGTATGTTTATTTTCAGACCCATGCGGCTCTCATAAATCATAGCAATGAAATCATAAACCAAGTGCTGAACTGCACGTATCTCTCACATAGGCATGTTTCTATCATAAATCAGTTTAATCAACCAGAGCAATTCCATTCCACATTGTACTTTATTAGCAATACAAAATATGCTTTGCCAAAAAGGGTGACAAGAGGTTCCAAATGTCATGTGTTTATGACTGTGCTACTGGGCACTCATATTAACAACAGTATACAGCTAGCCTATCCTTAAATAATTTTACTAAGAAAAATGCATAAAACCTTCTGCAGTAAACACAGCTATTGTACAAAATAAAAGTAGGTAATCATTCATACAGTCAGCTCCAATGCAGTCTGATCACTTTATATTTTGTTACCTGTAATTTTAACTCAAGGATGCTGGTGTGGAGCAGTGGCGATGCGAGATATTCCAATATTCTAAGATACTTGCTAAGAACAGTATAGATGTCACTTAAGGGGTATGCTTAAAGGGGAACTATCACAAAAATGAAAATGTAATATACGCTTCCTCATACTGAAGTAAGAAACCTTCTAAATACAATCAATTTAAGTTAAAGTTTATATTCACTATTCCTCTCTCAGGATGTTTCTCTTCATTCTTTCTTCATGCAGCAGTTGGGTGTCAGATTAATGATCCAATATATCTTATGGATTAGAGCTCACTCAAATAACTGATCCCAGAACAAACAAAATCTAACAAAAGTTTGCTTTTTGCACAAATCCTGCATGTAGAGAGACAAGATGGTAGAGAGACAGGATTTCTGGTGATTTCAATAGAGCGAGCTCTCTTCTAAACAAAAGGAGCCCCCCCCTATAAGATATATTGCATCATTCATCTGACACCCAACTCCTGAATGAAGACAGAATGAGGATAAACAAATGCTGAGAGAAGAACAGTGAATATAGACTTGATTATTTCAGAAATGGTACAGAATTTTTAATTGATTGTATTTAGAAAGTTTCTTATTTCAATATGATGAAGTGTACATTAAATTTTCTTTTTCATGATAGTTCCCTTTTAACAACAGGAAGGCTTCCCCTTATTCTTCACTTACTTTCTCTGTAGAGCTTCACTGAGAATGTTCAGTCAATTATCTACATAGTAACATAGTAAGTTACTTTGAAAAAAGACACATGTCCATCAAGTTCAAACTTTTAACTTTTTTTTAACTTGCCTAACTGCCAGTTCATCCAGAGGAAGGCATAAAAACCCATTTGAAGCCTCTCCAATCTAATGTATCAGCCAGTACAACTGATTCAGGGAGAGAATTCCACATCTTCACAGCTCTCACTCTAAAAAAAAACCCCTTCTGAATATTTAGGTGGAACCTCTTTTCTTCTTAACGGAATGGATGACCTCATGTCAGCTGGAAAGACCTACTGGTAAATAAAGCATTAAAAAGATTATTATATGATCCCATTATATATTTATACATATTTATCATATCACCCCTTAAGCACCTCTTCTCCAGAGTGAACATCCTCAATTTGACCAGTCTTTCCTCATAGCTAAGATTTTACATACTTTTTACCAGCTTAGTTGTCCTTCTCTGTACCCTCTCTAAAACAATAATGTCCAGTTTGAGTGATGGAGACCAAAACTGTACGGCATATTCTAGATGGGGCCTTACAAGTGCTCTATAAAGAATGGAAGAATGACCGCTTCCTGCTGTGAATCAATGCCCCTTTTAATACAGCTCAAGACCTTATTTGCCCTTGATGTTGCTGACTGACATTGCTTGCTACATCCAAGTTGATCATCTACAAGGTCTCCAAGGTCCTTTTCCATAATGGATTTGCCTAGTGCAGTCCCATTAAGGGTATAAGTGGCTTGGATATTTTTACACCTGGTGCATGACTTTACATTTATCAACATTGAATCTCATTTGCCACTTAGCTGCCCAGATTGCCAGTTTGTCAAGATCCTATTGCAAGGATGCCACATCTTGGATGGAATTTATTGGGCTGGATAGTTTAGTGTCATCTGCAAACACTGATACATTACTTACAATACCCTCCCCCTAGTCATTAATAAACAAGTTAAATAAAAGCGGACCGAGTCTTGAGGGACCCTACTAAGAACCTTACTCCAAGTAGAGAATGTACCATTAACAACCACCCTCTGTGCCCGATCCTGTAGCCAGTTTCCTATCCACGTGCAACCAACCACATTAAGCCCAACAGTCCTTAGTTTAGAACAGTGGTTTTCAACCTGTGGGTTGCGACCCCTTTGGGAGTCGAACGACCCTTTCACAGGGGTCATTAACCATCGGAAACCATTGCGCCTCAGCCTGCCCTTTCTCCCCTTTCACAGGGGTCGCCTAACCATCGGAAAATATTGCGCCTCAGCCTGCCCTCTCTCCTGCTCAGTTACTTGCTCCACTTCAAGTAAGAGAGGAGAGAGATGCGAAACAATGCGCTGTAGTAAGCGCCGCGGCACGCTGGCGTAGTGACATCACTCTGCACAGGAAGGGAGCTGTGCTGTGCTGGTCTGGCGCATTGGAGAGAGCCCTCAGGCAGTGCGGTTGCGGCATAACCAGTCCGGCATTCTTTGTCTGAAACTAGTGGCGGCTGGTATTATTGGAGAGAGAGGTACACACTGAGCAGAGAGGTACAGAGTGATCTGGGTTGGGCTGGGCAATTTTGTTGATGCTGCTGACTTAGGGGGCAATGCATTGTTTGTTGGCAACTTGGCACAACAGGTACAGACTTCATGGGGGCAATCATGCATTGGTGACACACAAGTACAGATTGTGGGCAATATTTTGGGTGCTGGTGGCTGGCACAGTTACAGATTGGGGGCAATATTTTGGGTGCTGCTGGCTGGCATAGGTATAGATTGGGGGCGATATTCTGGGTGCTGCTTGTTGGCATAGGTACAGATTGGGGGCAATATTTTTGGTGCGGCTAGCTGGCACACAGGTACAGGTTGGGGGCAATATTTTAGGTACTGCTGGCACATATGTACAGATTGGGGGCGATATTTTCGGTGCTGCTGGCTGCCACAGGTACAGATTGGGGGCAATATTTTGGGTGCTGCTGGCTGGCACACAGGTACAGATTGGGGGCAATATTTTGGGTGCTGCTGGCTGGCACACAGGTACAGATTGGGGGCAATATTTTGGGTGCTGCTGGCTGGCACACAGGTACAGATTGGGGGCAATATTTTAGGTGCTGCTGGCTGGCACATGTACAGATTGGGGGCAATATTTTAGGTGCTGCTGGCTGGCACAGGTACAGATTGGGGGCAATGTTTTGGGTGCTGCTGGCTGGCACACAGGTACAGATTGGGGGCAATATTTTGGGTGCTGCTGGCTGGCACACAGGTACAGGTTTGATCATAACAGTAGCAAAATTACAGTTATGAAGTAGCAATGAAAATAATTTTATGGTTGGGGGTCACCACAACATGAGGAACTGTATTAAAGGGTTGTGGCATTAGGAAGGTTGAGAACCACTCCTCCTTTTCTATTGCCTCTGTCCCTCCGAAACAAAGGATAGCCGCTGATATTAACTGCCCAGTCATGTGACTCATTCAGCCATGTTTCGGCCACACCAATCACATTATATTTTCCCTCCAGCGCCAGCACCTCCAGCTCTCCCATTTAACCAGTCAGACTCCTTATATTTGCAAACATACATTTAATACTGGTACCATATTGAAAAAATGACATGTGGTCCTTCCTATTCTTAACAGTACCCCCAACCAAATCGCTTCACCCATTTTCCCTTCCTTTGCCCACTATCTCATCTTACCTGTCTTCCACCGAATCCTTTATTGAACCCTCCCCCCCACACCTAGTTTAAAATCTCCTCCAACCGTCTAGCCATCTTCTCCCCCAAAGCAGCTGCACCATCATCATTGAGGTGCAGCCCATCCCTAGCAAAGAACCTTTAGCCAACTGAGAAATCAGCCCAGTTCTCCAAAAACCCAAAACCCTCCTCCCTACACCAATCTCTCAGCCACACATTAATCCCCCTAAGCTCCCACTGTCTTCTTAGCATTGCTCGTAGGACAGGTAATATCTCTGAGAAAATTACCTTGGAAGTCCTCGCCGTCAACTTTACACCTAGTTTTTTAAAATTGTTCTTGAGGACTTCACCACCTCCTCTAACTTTGTCATTGGTACCTACCGTATGTGTACCAAGACTGCTGGGTCTTCCCCAACCCCTAAAAAATCTGTCCACTCATTCCACCACATGCTGAACCCTAGCACTCCCATAGCTTTTCTAAGGAGTGAAAAAGGAGGATATGGAAGGAAATGTATTAAGACATTGTGAGACCATACCACCTTACAACCTCCATGCAAACAGCGCTCTAGTTCTAAACAAACAGGGATAATACTACTACCGTGCCAACCTTGTTGCTTTTCTGGCACTATGCTACCTTCTGTGACTAACATTCTTCTTGAAACTTAAGGCCATACTTTAGGTAGATAATTAGGCTGACCGTGCATGTGACGAAACTGGGGGGTAGTTCCGTCCACCAGGTGTACTAAGTGGGCAAAAATAAAAAGAAGACTATAAAAGTTACTAATACTCCCAGGCTAATCCAAAGAGGCCTACTCTAGCTTCACCTCTGCAACAGGCACAACTCAAAACCAGCCTGAATGCACCCTGGTCCTCTGACCCCACGGATGGTGCCCCAAAACTTTAGAAAGCGCCACAGCGCTGGGGCAGCATGTGACCACCTGGTGATAAATATGCCCACTCACCTACACCCCAAATCCTATCTGTCTGGGCCCAGAGGTACCAGACAGCATAGGGCCCCACTACAAATTAACAATATAAGCAAAGTTACTATGCAAACCCCAAAAAGGATAAAAATGTAGGTACTTTTCATCAGCCAAGCCAGTTGAGTTATTAATTGGAGTTTAATAGGAGAAGTTCATCACAAGCCCTATTCATTTAACTATTTTTGAACAAGGGGTATACTGCTCCTTTAAAAGTGATTGACTGCTGTAGCAAGATGATAATAGAGGCAGAAATAGACATCATAATGAGACACGTTTACATGTAATAAAGCTTTATTTTATGGCTTTCACAGCATAACATTCATTTCAGAAGGTGTGGCGGTTTATACCAGTACCATAAATAAAGAGCACTTTATCAGTATGTAATGATGGAAAAAGATCAATAATTATAAAATAGAATTGTATTGAGGATGGCGTGTACAAACTATTCTCCACAAGGGTGTGTTGAATGCAACCATATCGTAGGGAGAAGCAGAACAGCCTAGGAAAAAAACATCTCTATAACACTACTGCTAGCCACACACACTTTTGTCCATAAACTAGCCACAGAAAGGACCAATAAGTGTTGCAGACAATCTTAGGAGGCGTGGGTGATTTTGGAAGAACTTGTTTCCCATGAAAAGTCTTATTCAGCAGAAATGACTTGTGTATGGGCATGTCTGTTTGCTGATAATCACCTGCCAATAATTTATTGCAGTGATGTGTTTCTACAGATCCACAGCACAATTTTATATGAGGTTTCCTAAACACACATAACACAAACTTTTTCAAATATTAGGCACCCCCACTGATTGTAATAGCTTACCTGATACCACGGGCTGGTGCTTCTGTTATGGGGAAAATGCACTGGCCTGGGACATTTTTCGGCAAGGGCATGCATGTGGAAAAGCCGGCTGCCCAATGAAAACCTAATGAAAAGAAGAGGGAAGAATCCAAAGAAGATAACGACAAGATTCTTCTGCAAAAATATCTTAGGCTGGTGCAGTTTTTAGCGAACAGGAGTACTGGCCTAGGGTATCAGGTAAGAGATTTTAATCACTGGTGGGGTGTCTAACATTTTGCAACCCCCAATGATTTAAACTTTAGGTCTCCTTTAAAGGGGACCCATCACCCAAATAAATTATTCAAAATCCTATTTTATCACATTAGTCAAGCAAAATGAACTTAAATTACACTGTATATATTATTTGAATATTGTTTCCGTCAGTCTGGGAATTCATATTTATAGCAAGTAGGCAGGAGCCATTTTGTGGACACTGTTATTAAGGAAAGCCTTGCAGAATCTCAGAATCTTGTTTATGCACCAGAATGGGGTACCTGATGTCCATCCCCATGCCCTGGCTACACAATTAAATGGTTAAGAGATTTGGGGGAATGTGTGGCGAGCAGTGACATTTAGGAAGTGCTGAATGGAAAGTGAATGTAATTGTCTGCCCGACCACTATGCCTTAGGCATAGAGGAGGGGCAGACAATATTTGATTGAAAGCCGAGATTTTTAAATGGGCTTACAACAGCTATGAATTCTTTAATAAAAAATAGAAATGAATTCCATGTTTAATTTGATAAGGACTTTTATTATACAGATTTTTGTTTCTGGGTGACAGGTCTACTTTAAAGGAGTTAGAGAGAGTCAGGAAAAATCAGTCTAGCTCTCTGCCTTTATCATGTTTTAAAAGCAATTAAAAAATGGAAGTCACTCCAAAAGTTACTAAGAAAATTTAACAAAGATTATGATGGGAGACTCAAAATATTGGGGTGTCCACAAGAAGACCAATTTTAAAGTATATACAAATAATCTGGGACTTAATCCCCAATCAAATGCCCATAAATAACACAATACCTAAATTATCAAAATATGTAAATAAAAAGGCAATATTTATTCACAACTATGCCATTACAAAATCATTTAAAATCAAATTAAAAACATGGGGTATTGCATGTGGGAGAAGGGATTCCTCTCAAGTTAATGCTTAGCCTAACAATCCAATATATATGAATCAGATGTGGGGGAAATGCATATGAGATTAAATGAACAGGTTAACCACCTTATCCATACTATTTATGCACAGTAAGGAGCAAGCCATAATGTGACATGTACAGTAATATTAAGCATTTGTTAGCATTGATATAAGTATGCCCTGGGACTCGAGAAACCTTATGCTGGACAACGGTCATGTAGTGGTAACAATAAGTTATCACACACAACCAGTACTCCAGCGGTTAAATGTGATTATTTAAATTCTGGCTTGGTCGGGCCGAAAGCCCATGTGCATGTTACAAATGTATGATGGAAGCCTGGCCCAAAGTTCCAGAAAATAAAATCCCAGTACATAGTATATAAATATAACTATTGTAGTTCAAGCTCAACTAAATTAAGTACCCATAGGCAGTTTTTTATATTCCATCCAATAACTGAGATATCAAAGATGCAATCGCAGTATAACACCTGCTTAATTACAGGCTACACCCTTAGTGTGGATGCTTTGTTGATTCTGGATGCTAAAATGTCCTGCTTGAGCATAAAAAAGAAGCTTTACAGATCATGTATCCAGTCCTACCGCCACAGAGTCACGCTGCCTTTATTGGGTCAGCCCGATATTCATCCAGCCTCAGATTGTTTATTCTGCTGTCAGTTGTGCACGCTACAAGTCCTCGGAGAGGGGCCCTGTCTCCCAGATGCAACACCACGCCTCACAGCCGTTTTGCTACCGAAAGTATTGGGGTATTTTTTGCTATGGTACAATTAAAGAGTATTAAAATGCAAAATGGCCAAATACCATTTATGTTAACACCCCCATTAAAAAAAGAGAATTTAGAAATGTTTGGTTTAAAATACTGTTTTATGCAATTAAAATAAATACATTTTATTTTTAAAAATAAAGAAATAACTACATAAATAAGTTTAATAACATACCTAAAGGCTCCTTCTACCTTTCATGAGCAATAGATGAATAGGTATAAACATACTGTATAGGAACCTGTGGCAGGCCTTGGAGGGTACCCAGTCAAAGAGTGAGCCTGGAGTAGCTGCCAGTTTCTCCCATATGCTGTACATCTTGAACAGGGCAAAAAAGATTTGGTCATATTTATTTTGTGCAGGGGGGAATATGTTTTGTATTGTATAGGATAATACATGACACTGTATTATGTAGTGCTTGGGGAAAAAACAGCTCTTACTATTCTATCTAGTCATTATAGCCATTTACATGTTTAGGACGTTACCACAGCAATACAAAATTGGTTCAGATGGGCTGCTGAAAAACTGTTTAATACAAGACTCACACCAGTGTCCTGGAGAGCACCAATTCTTTGAATCATTGTGAATCAAACCCTGATATCTCATTGTACAAGACTAGCTCATTTCTTATTAAGGGTATTCTAAGTTGCTTTAGTTGATCTTTTTGGTCTAAAAATGCAAAAATAATATCAGTTTACTGTATAGGCCAACTCACTCTAGAAAAAACAACCCACAAGAGGGAGCCAATGAATTGTAGTATTCACCTTGTTCTCCTAGAAACAATGCTAGGCTATCCTAATTTTTATAGTACCTGTACTACACCTGAATAATCATGATATATTTCAGTGTGTTAGCACAGTGATATAAATAAGTTCAAGGCAGCCACTATATCTTACAAAAGGAACCTTGTGAACTATGAAAATGGTTTTAAAATGTTCTTGGCACCGTGAATTCTGGCTTAAGATAAAATAATTGACAGACAAATTCAGCATGTATAGCTGTTGTCAGGCCAGGGCCTATGATTCTATGGGTGATTTCTGTGGAGTTTATAAAATACTTCCTTTACTTATTTAAGGCAAGAAATTCCTCAAGAGTGCCACTGCAGATGCTTTCTGTTCATTCTGAACACAGAGAGGCAATTTGGGCCGCAAACATGCAATGGGCAAAAGAATTGCCCTATTTATCTATGCAAACTTTTTTTAGAAACTTGCATAGCTAGTAAAATTGCATACAATAGTTTTACAGTTGTACTAATCATAGGGTTTTCTAAATTTAGACTTCTGCCAGTTTCTTTCCATACACTTCAATCATCTACAGCAAGTCCATACAAATGTATAATTGTAGTGTACATTCAGGCATATCTCTGGTGTAGCACAACCAGGAAATTTACAACTGGAATGTATACTAAAAGGAGCAGCTTGGTATTAGTACTAATACAACAGCTTTGAATAATTCTTTATACATTCCTTTTCCTAATGTGTGTCAAACTGCACTATGCCATATATTATATAAATAATGAACACGCATTAAGACCTAAATATGGACCAAAATATATAAATGGTAAATTGTACAGAAAAAAATAAAATGAAAAAAGTATCCTAAAGTGCCAGTTTAATGCACAGTGTAAGATCTAGTGGATGCATAAGTATAGCATTCCAGAGAAAGTACGTGGCTGAAATAAACAGAGAAAGGAATTCAAGAATGCCTAGGATAGACATATAGCTGTCAGAAGCTTAAAAATGTCTCAAGCACTTTAGACAAAGAGTAAACAGAGTAGATTAAACATGACATTTTCTTTAGATCTGCTGGAGAAGACCTCTCCAGTAAGCTCTTTAGCTTCAGAGCAGTATGCATAGCAATGGTGAATGCCTTGTCTGGTGGTTAATGGCTGCAGTCTGTGCCTTATGAACCTTGTCATGCATTATTGATCATTTTAATCTGCTGTTACAGTTTTCCAATATTTAATCTCTGAGCAATTTGTCCAGGCTGCAACCTGCCTTTCATGTGGTCAGTACTTTATTGAGAAACCAAATAAGCTGCAACATTTTTACACTGAGCTTGGAATTGTAATTTACACTCAGGGTAATATAATAATACAATACTGTAAAGTTTTACAGCTTTGAAAATTGAGACGCTTGCAGCCAGGTCAAGAATGATGTAATTGTCAGCTGTTCAATAACCTGTCTCGACGTTTACTTTTGTCTCTTGGCACTGGGGATATAAGGTAAACAAAAATGTATGTTTTACTCTGTGGTTTTTATTATGATTTGCTACTCGTTCTTTGTGATCAGCAATGTGTTGCGCTTTGTAGTAATCTTTATTGTTATATGAAAGAGGGAAAAGGTCGGGGGTTAATTAACCTTAAGAAAGACTGATTAACTGATTTATAATAGGTCACTTGTCAGCAAGGTGGAAGTTCGCTAAGTTATCTTGAAAGGGAAAAGGTGTAAAGAAGGGAAAGGGCTAAACAGAGATTTAAAGATTTATTCATAAATTAGGATAATAATAATGCCTGTATCTCTTGTTCCTAAAAAGTAGTGACAAATCGCAGTGAGGTTTCAGCCATAGAAAGGAGGATTTTTTAAATGTTACTCTTTAAAAGAATTAGGGCAGCGGCGTAACTACAGAGGAAGCAGACCCTGATTCTGCAGGGGGCCCAGGAGTTGTAGTGGCCCCATGAGGCCCTAATAAATTAGCAATTTCAACATATATTGGTAAAACAGGACAACCTCTGGATATGTTAGGGGTCCTAAAATAAATTTTGCTGTAGGGCCCAGGAACATTTAGTTATGCCACTAAATTAGGGGGTTATTTATCAAAGGTCAAGTTGATTTTTACCCCAAAAAATTGTATTTTTGAGGGCATTTTTCAAGCAAAACTCGGGTTAAAAAAATGATACCTGTATATTTATTATACCCCAATGCTGGAATTAGCTTGAATCTGAAAATACTCCAGCTAAAACCTGTTGAGGTCACGTAGAAGTCAATAGCAGAGTTTAGAAAACATTCGAATTGTGAGTAAATTTGAGGTATAAAAAATCTTACAATCCTCTAAAACTTGACCGTTGATAAATAACCCCCTTGGATTTGTGAATCTGACTGATTTGTTTAATTGGGTACTCTTTACCTAGGTTTAGGACAGGCCACACTTTAGTTTATATTTCTGCAGAAATACTAAATATTTAAAAGGGTTCATAAACTTTCAAACTCCACAGTATGTGGGATTTTTTATTCACAATAATGTAGTTGTAACGTATTGGCATTCATAGTTATGATAGCATATGATAGCATCAGACCAACATTTGAATATAAGAACGGCCACAACGTAAACCCAGTTAAACCCTGTTGCAAACCAAAGACAGCTTAATCAGTTCTATGAAAAATTTAGATATGAATTCAACTGGTACTGTTGGTGATGAATTATTTATGGATCTCTGGTGACCAAGTACAGTTCATGGAACCAAAAAGCATAGTTTACATCATTGTTGACCCTTCACTCAAAGGATTTAGATTATTTTATCCCACCTTAGACATGCTCAGTATCATCTATCATATATAATATATCTTAGGTACTGTAGTTAAGACGTCCTGAGGGGTCATATATCAAGATGACATCATGTGAAAAAATCTCAGTAAAACTGCTTTTGTATGTGATATCTGTGCACGTAGTTAAAGATTTCATACAGAAATAGAAAAAATAGATTAGGCAAGTAAGTGGAATGGACAAAGGTGACAGCCCTAGCTAAGATATTTGGGGCCTTTGCAGCATAGCCATTTTCCTAAGATATCTGCAAACAAGTTTCTGCTGTCAGTGTTCACTGCATGTACAAACTGGTGTCAGAATACAGGATCTAATCAGTTAGTGCATGAATTAGAGTAAATGTTAGTAGCATAAAGCAAATAAAATTTTGAATACTTATCCAAAATATCAAGAAGAATTATTCTAATTATTTTTTAGGGTTGTTATTTTTTAGATTTATAGATATAGTAATTCCTGTGCTAATAGTGAGGTCCTGGATGAGGTAGTGTACTACACCTGTCTAAAGTTAGATTATGAGCAACTCACTATTTAAAACTGTTGATCACTCTAGTCTCTTTATAAATGTGATGGATTAACATTGTTGCTTGATGCTGTCATAAGAATTAGCAAAAGTCAAACTGAGATGAATTTATCACTGACGTTAGTTCTGATGCATATGCAAATTAGGATTCGGATTCGGTTCGGCCTGGCAAAAGGATTCGGCCGAATCCGAATCCTGCTGAAAAAGCCTGAATCCCGAACTGAATCCTGGATTCGGTGCATCCCTAGTTATATCAATCAGTATAAGTACTGATGGCTAGTTGACTCAGGAGGAAATGAAGAGACTAGAACATGTAAACATAAAATGACATTACCCCAGGGTACTAAAATAGCTTGGCACTGTGATTTCCAAACCACTTTAGTTAATTTCCCAGGATTGTTAAGTATCTGGTATGGTGCTAAGAGATTGGAGAATTTCTAATGTTGTGCCATTATTAAAAAAAAGAATCCCATTTACAGCCTGAAATCTTTTAGCCTGTTAGCTTGACATTTTTAAAGGGTGGTTTAAAGGATTAGATACTGGAATACATTTCAAACCACAATACTTAGAAGTAAACATATTCATTATTTTTTCTCAATCACTAGCATATTTATGAAAAACTGTGTTGTGTTAAGTTATGAAAAATAACTTGATAACAAATTGGTCCCTTTATCAATTAAATTTAGGAATATTGGCCTTGAACTAGGGATGCACCGAATCCACTTTTTTGGATTCGGCCGAACCCCCAAATCCTTCGTGAAAGATTCGGCCGAATACCGAACCGAATCCGAACCGTAATTTGCATATGCAAATTAGGGGTGGACATTTTTTACTTCCTTGTTTTCTGACAAAAAGTCATGCAATTTCCCTCCCGCCCCTAATTTGCATATGCAAATTAGGATTCGGATTCGGTTCAGCTGGGCAGAAGGATTTGGCCGAATCCGAATCCTGCTGAAAAAGGCCGAATCCTGGCCGAATCCCGAACCGAATCCTGGATTCGGTGCATCCCTACCTTGAACATAATATTTGTGTTTGGATAGAGAACTGACAGAAGGCTAGATTACAGACTGTGATGGTAAGTGTAACACTTTCTTAGTGGACCACTGTTGTTAGTTTAGTATCCCAAAGGTCTGTCCTTGGTCCATTGCTTTTTAACTTGCTCATTAATGACCTTGAGGTGGGCATTGTAACAGCATCTCTATTTCTGCTGATGATCCTTAATTGTGCAGAACTAGAAGACCCATGCAGAATGTTTCTGCTTTTTCAGAGTGATTTGACTGAATTGGGCAAAAAATTGATTGATGGTGTTTAATGTGGATAATGCGTGGTTATGCACTATAACATAAATGCTAATAATACACTAAATGGTAGAGTGTGAGTCAGGGGCATCTGTAATTGAGAAAAATTTGGGAAATTTTGTTTATAACAGGCTATGCAACGTTAGTCAGTGGCTAATAAAGCAAATAAAGGACTGTGTCAAGAGATAAATACATAATTTTACCACTTTTTAAATCCCTGGAAAGACAACACCTTGAGCATTCAGTACGGTTTTGGGCCTCAGTCCTAAGGAGGGCATTAATCAGTTGGAAAGTTTGCAGAGATGTGCAACTAAGATTTGGTGATGTCGTGATGGCAGATTCTATTAATGTCTTTAAGAGGGGATTGGATATATAGTGAATAAATGACCCCCTATTGTAAAATATAAGGATATTATAAGTTACAGAGCAATCCACGTCCATATACTGTAAAAGCACAAGGTGACGTTTTAATATCCTCATATTTTGCAATAGGGGGTACTTTATTAAAATATACAAGTTTCATTCATGTGACAGAAATGACATCACTAAGCACCATTTATAAGGATATAATTTACAGGATATTCATGGCTCTTGTGTTTTATAAGTATGTTATCAAAGGCTATAGTTATCTTTAGACATAAAGTACTAAAGGTGTGTGCTTATAAATTGTATATATTATCAATTGGCAGTTTTCAGTGACTATTTCTGCACACAATACAAACAGTCTATGGGTGTTTTTTCTCAGCGAAACCTGGTGAAAAATGTGCTTACCGTAGTACTACTAGAGACACCTTGCTTTTTGTCCCAATGAAAAATAAAAACATTGTTAATCGATATGCTTTCTTATTACTAAAATAGTCTATTTTTTTAAACCTGTAACATCAGATATATTCTGCAATGCTGTGTCCCTCGGCTACAATTATATAAAAATAGAAATTTAATTATACCCTATTAATACTTATCTATCATTTTTTCATGCTCTATTGTAGGCTTCTTTTCTAGTTATTACAGAAACATTACACATAAATTCCAAACTTACTATGTGCTATAGACCACATAGTAGTATGCATGCAATTTGTCATGATGTTAAATGTATTACTATGTAACAATAATAATATATAATGATTTCCTGCAAATCTACTTTAATCAGCCCTCTATGATATCATAGTAATAGAATGCAGTTTTCTTCAAGCTTTGGAAAAGAACAGACTCATTACTATACTTCTTGTTAACAGATGAGCTAAGGCGCCATGGGTGTTATCACTGTTAATTGCACTGTGCTATTACTTCTAAAGGATTGAGTTCAATTTTGTCATAGGTCAGGAGTCACATGGATTTTATTGCTTGCATTTAATGCTCAGGGAAATCTGCTTCCATTACTAAAGAAGCATGCAATTAAACTCAGTTTACTGCATTTGGCGATTTCCATTAACACCTGCAGTGCTGGAAACCTTTATCATCTTCCTTCTGCAGTCTTTTTTTTTCTTTTAAATTACTCAAATTAACATGTTGTTTTGCAGTGGAGATGAACAAAGTCTCACCAATTCACTTCTTTTTGAGATTTCTTTATCTAAAGCAGGGATCCCCAACCAGTAGCTAGTGAGCAACATGTTGCTCTCCAACCCCTTGGATGTTGCTCCCAATGGCTTCAAAGCAGGTGCTTATTTTTTAATTCCAGGCTTGGAAGCAAGTTTGGGTTGCATAACAACCAGGTGTACTGCCAAACAGAGCCTCAATGTAGGTTGACAATCCACATAGGGGCTATCAAATGGCCAATCACAGCCCGTATTTGGCACCCCAGGAACATTTGTCGTGCTAGTGTTGCTTCCTAACTCCTTTTACTTCTGAATGTTGCTCACGGGTTCTTAAGGTTGGGGATCCCTGATCTAAAATATTCTAGTGCCTGCAGAGAAGTTTTTTGTATTGAAAATAAGGATCTGAACAACATCAAACCTGTCATGTTTTGATACCACTTATCCCCAGTTCTCTGGGACAGGTCTACCATTATAATTACTGTTACACTAGCAAAAACGGTAAAAAAAAATCCAATAATTTCCATCAACCTAATTTTGTAAATGCATGACTGACCTAATATTCTTATCTGAATGAGGATTATTATAATATTAATATTATTATTATTACAATATTCTGTGCAGTTTGCTGTAGAACATCTCCAACAAAAACATGTAGAGCAATTGTTTTTTTTATATGAATATGAGTAAAAAAGCAGCAATGACCTTAACAGTATTTAGTTTTAGTTTGAATGCTAATGACACTGCCAAAAATCTTTCAGAATTACTTTAATGACGTTACCACAGTGTAACTACAACATTGTTAAGCGTTCCATTAAATTCTTATAAGAGAAGATCAGCGGAACTTTAGAAAGAAAATAAAGCACACAAAGTACTGGTTGTACTTAGTACTGAAGAAAAATACACCATGATAACCTTTGTAACAGGTCAGAAAAGTCTTTGATTCTCCTTATTTGATCCTAACATTTCTGTTTGTTTAAAAGCTATTTTTTTTTACATAACCAGCAAAACATTTTAAGTAAACTTGATACATTTGATTCATAATATAATTCTTTGGTAGATCAAGAGTTCATTTGCATGTTTGTTTTACTTTTTCACAGGAATACTGACTACACGCATCTATTTGTTCATGTTTCATTTGTTAGCACTGCTGTCTGCACAGGTGAATTAAAGGTGGTCATTTACAGGCAGATTTAAAGGCAAAGAAAAGGTCTATATAATATACCAGTCAAGCCTCAAAGTAATGCTGCTCTCAGTCCTCTGTCAAAAGAAACACCACATTTGTTTCCTTCTATTATGTAGACATGGGCTTCTGTATCAGTTCCTTCTTTGAGCTTAAACCTCCAGGGCAGGTCTTGAGCATGCTCAGTTTGCTAATCTCTCCCTCTCCCTCCTCCTTCCTCCCCCTGTAAACTGAGCCCAGAGCTAATAGCGAGCGGGCAGAGACTCAGGCAGGAAGTTATGTCATCAGCTAATATGGCAGCTGCTATTCTATACCAAACAGAGAGAGCTTCTAGAGCTGTTTACTCAGGTATGGTAAAGCATTCTACAGAATAAATATAGTTTCCTACCTTGCATTATTTTGGCTAATCTATTGGCCATAAACTGCCTTGGTAGCTTTTCCTTCTCCTTTAAGATGCTGATTCAGACCTAGTCGGCAGCTTATCTGCCCATGTATGGAGCCCTACTACAGGTCTGTCTGACCAATAGCTGGCTGAAAATCGGTAGATGTTGGTTGGGCAGGTTTAGAAAATCCTGTTGGGACGAGGTTGGAATTGGTTCTTTGATGCAGACCTCACCCTGATGACCTGTACTGTCATGGACATAGTGGGAAAAGATAAACTCATTTGGCAACCTCTGCCTTGGCACTACTTGTTTCTTCCAGAGTAATGTGAATGCTAAGGAATCTCCTTAAAGCACTAACATCCGTATAGTATGTGTGTATATATATATATATATATATATATATATATATATATATATATATATATATATATATATATAGATATATATATACAGTATATATAGATATATATATATATATATATATACAGTATATATATATATATATATAGTATATATATATATATATATATTTATATATATATATATATATATATATTTATATATCAGCATAAAGAACACAATATAATGTCCCAACACATGGGACTTAATTTATGTGCAAAGCTTAAATGGTGTAAGTCAACGTTTCGGTCCTGCACAGAGGAACTTTATCAAGACAAAATTCCTCTGTGCAGGACCGAAACGTCGACTTGCAGCATTAAAGCTTTGCACATAAATTAAGTCCCATAATTGCGTGTTGTTCTTTATGCTGATATTGCTTTTTGTGGCAGCACCATGGCTTTTTTGCCTTTTTCTAGGAGTGACCGGCGACCGCGCTAATCTTCAAACTCTGTGTGTGTGTGTGTGTGTGTGTGTGTGTGTGTGTATATATATATATATATATATATATATATATATATATATATATATATATATATATATATATATATATATAGTGAATAAAGTACCCCCTCTTGTAAAATATAAGGATATTATTAGTTACCGAGGAGTTTCATGACCATATAAAAACACGAGGCCGAAGGCCGAGTGTTTTTATACAGGTCATGGAACTCCGAGGTAACTTCTAATATCCTTATATTTTACAACTGGGGGTACTTTATTTATTATAATACACAAATTTTAGTGAGTCATGTGACAGAAATGACATCACTACTCACCGTTTATAACTGATGACATCACTACTCACCGTTTATAAGGATATAATTTACAGGATATTCATGGCTTTTGTGTATTATATATATATAATATATAAATACTAAGATCAACTATAAAAATAAAACTCTTCTTCTTGTGTCTGAATACGTCATTATTTCAGCACAGAAATAAGAAAAATACAGGTAAAATTAATATATTCATCTGGTATACCAAGATAATTCTTATTTAACTGTGTAAACTAATCCTCTAAAGATTATGTTCATCAACTCTGCCCTAACATGTGCAGTCAAGTAAAGCTTTCTCTGACTGTGACTAGAGAGACATATGTTTGTGGTATTTTCTCACCAAAGGTAAATCACCTAAAAAAAAGAACTACAGAACCTCTGAGTAAAGGTCACATAAGACACATTATAGTACTGAGTAACAAATCTGTATGTAATCATGCAGCAGTTTATTCACACCCTTCCTTGGCAGTTTGTTATGTCAAGGCACTTTGTACAGCTGCAAAAGTTAACTCTTACACAGAGCA
This sequence comes from Xenopus laevis, assembly GCF_017654675.1. NCBI lineage: Eukaryota > Metazoa > Chordata > Amphibia > Anura > Pipidae > Xenopus > Xenopus laevis. Next base: position 63,990,037 of record NC_054381.1, on the reverse strand, counting down.
ACCTACTGCATAGGACCAAAACAGACTACTCTTGCATTCAAGCCAATTTCCACTGCTGGCTTCCACAGGGTTATATGTATAGTTTGTGCTGAGGGACATTGGTCACATCACCATATGTTATAAAATCACTGGGTGCATGTGACTTTCTTTAGCTCTTCTGCTGAGTATCTGGGAAATATATATAGATATACAGAAGAGCCATGAATATCTTATATTCTTGTAAACAGTGCTTTATGATGTCATCAGTTATAATCAGTGGTTAGTAAAGTAATGTGTGTTATATGACTCAATTGTTTATTATAAAAAATGATGCACCCCTTCTTGTAAATATTAAACTAAAGGGGCAGTTCACCTTTAAGTTAACTTTTAGTATGTTATAGAATGGCTATGCTATGCAAATTTTTATTCAGTCTTAATTTTTTCTTTTTTTTATAGTTTTTGAATTATTTGCCTTCTTCTGACTCTTTTCCGCTTTCAAATGGGGAGTACTGAACTCATCTTAACAACAAATGCTCTGTAGTACTACAAATGCAAATGTAATTGCTAATTTTTATTACAAATCTTTTTATTCAGCCTCTTTCTAATTCATATACCAGTCTCTTATTACTATTATTACCATTACCATGTATTTTTAGACTGCCAACATATTGCTCAGGGCTCATTGCATGGTTGGACCATAGCAACCAAATTGCTGAAAACTGGAGAGCTGCTGAATAAAAAGCTAAATAACTCAAAAGCCACAATTAATAAAACATGAAAGCCAACTGTAGTTTGTCTCAGAATATCACTCTGTACATCATACAAGTTTAATTTAAAGGTCAACAACCCCTTTAACACCAAGGCCCTCGGCCTTGTGCTTTTATATGGTCATGGAACTCCTTGGTGATTTCTGATATCCTTATAATTTATAATAGCCTGGCTAAACTGAGAAGTAGAAGGATTGTAATGGGTTGAATACAGTTGCTACTGTTTAGACTAAAACGTTCGCTTTTTAAGTTGTACAAATTGTTCTTGATTGTTTTGCTCTTCCATTACTCATAATGTAACACAGACAAAAAAACTCTCATCTTTGGGCTGGACTAATAAATAGATCCTTGAATTGGGAACATTGCATTATAAAGAAGTCAGCGTAATAATATCTTATTTGTTTTACAATATCACCTAGAGCAAAAGCATATTGAGGTTTAGGTATGTCACAGAATATTATCATGATTCCAAACGAAAACTACGTCTGGGAGTAGCTAGAGAACATTTGTTTCTGTACTGGATGACATACGAGAACTCCCATCAGCGTTTTTATTTTGGCTCAGCCATGTATTGCTAGTGCCTAAGTAAACACATTGCTAAAAACAAAACTAGTTACACGAATGAACATTGTCTTTGCTGTCCACCCACTGTAATAAATGTAGGACAGGGAGTTTTGCACAGCACGCTAAGTTTATACTTTTAAACTTGTATGATACTGTCTGTACAGCTAAAGATGTGACAATAAAAAAGAAAGAGAGAAAAAGTTGAATGCATCTATGGTTTATGCTTCAGACAAAAAAACTCATGTTTGAAATATATTTTCTCAGTTTTTTTAATGAAATATTTCACAGAAATAGCTGACCCCAGATTTTAATCACATGGAGGAACCCTTAAGACAAAAATGGGGACATGGTGTTTGAATGCAACTCAACTCAAGAACCACAAATAATAAAAAGTGAAAACAAGTGCAAATTGTCTCAGGATATCACTCTTTACATCATACTTAGGGCTCTTACACATGAGCATTCCGACCTGCGCTCCCCTGCGTTCCGTTTTTTGGCGTTCAGCCGCAGGGGAGCGCAGGAATAGATGCAAGTCATTATTTGAAATGGGGCTGTACTCACTCAGGCACGTGTAGGCGCCGAACGCAGGAAAAATGCAGCATGTTGCGTCTGAACCTGCGTTCGGCGCCTACACGCGCCTGAGTGAGTACAGCCCTATTTCAAATAATGACTTGCGTCTATTCCTGCGCTCCCCTGCGGCTGAACGCCAAAAAACGGAACGCAGGGGAGCGCAGGTCGGAACGCTCATGTGTAAGAGCCCTTAAAGTTAATTTAAAGATGAACAACTCGTAATTAACGTAATGGATGACAATGTTTTTTCCTGTAAACTACTAGTTAGAGTTGTTTTGGGAACCTGTACCATCAGTGAAAGTCTCAGTAAAGGTTACAGTGAAAAAAGTAATTGGCTAAAGCACAGATTGTATATTTAAATAGGTGGAAATGCATCATGGTGTGCAGTGTTAAAATAATGTCTGTGCATGATTCTTTAAGTGCAAATACGCTGCTTTTATTGATGCATCCTGCTGTAGGCGCAGCTATGCAGAAGTGCCAGGAGTGGCTTTGGACACAATTACCTTTAATGAACACTATTGATTGGCTCAATGACTGCATACATTTTTGCAAAACTATGGTCATAAATGACCCCAATGTATCATTAGAGAATAAGGTCATTTAATTGCTTCTGTTTCCAATTTTTTTTTTTAAAAAAATGTCTTATGTCATTACAGGGATGTTCAACAGCCCCAAGTTCACCTGCAGTGAACACTCGCCCTGTTACACTGGGTGCCTCAGTGTCCCTATATAACATCTCATCAATTGGTGCTAAACCAGAGGTAAAGAAACGCAGAGCTCCTCCCCCACCAAAGCCAACACCCTTCGAAGCGGTGGTTGAAAAAAACATGGATCAAAAAACACCAGAGCAGGTGAGAGCTTTAGAAAATAATACCATGAAAATGTATAAACAATGTATAATGATTAAAGGTTTTTTATGCGTGTCTTCAGCTACTTTAAAATGTTGATTTATACATTCAGATTGTATTCTGTGTTAGTAAATAGCCCTTATTCTTCTTGCTGGAGCTGGAAATGGGCACCATCCTGCAACTCCAGTAACACCTGCTTGGAGCTGCTGGTTGTTCATCTATTTTTATTGTCATGGCTGTAGAGACTGGAGTCTGGAGTTAAAGAAGAAGTAAGCCCCTTATAAAAAAAAACCCTACCCCCCTACCCTACATAGACCCCCCTCCCTCCTCCACCCAACCTAGCTGGTACCCCGGGCAAATGCCCCTAACTTTTTACTTACCCCTCGGTGCAGATTCACGGCATTGGAGTTCACAGCAGCCATCTTCTTGTCTTTGGTCTTCATCAGGAATTAAGTTCCGTATCGGCGCATGCGCAGTTGGAGCAGTATTTGTCAACTGCGCATGAGTCGAAAATCATGAAAATTGCTGAAGAGCCAAAAGAAGACCCAATGAAGACCGAACAGAAAGGAGATGGTGCCCTTAACTCTGATGCCGTGAATCTGCACCGAGGGATAAGTAAAAAGTTAGGGGCATTTGCTAGCAGCTAGGTTGGGGGGAGGAGGGAGGGGGGTCTATGTAGGGTGGGGGGTAGGGTTTTTTTAATAAGGGGTTTACTTCTTCTTTAAGACTTAACCAGCCCATACACTTTTCTTCCCTTCTATAAACTAACTGTAGTGATCTTTAATATCCAGTATTTGTCAATATGTTCTACTGAATACATTTAGGCAAAATGCTATACATCTGTGCCTTCTATATAAACAGCTTGTGAAAGTATTGTACCCATGTAGCCTATAGGGATGTATACTCCATTGTGGTGAAACTGCCAACATGCATCTACTTTACATTTACTTTAAAGTGCATAAGACGTATTAACGCTATACCATTTTTATGCTATCCTTAAAGGAGAAGGAAACCCTAAAAATGAATAGGACCAAAAATGCCATATTTTATATACTGAACTTATTGCACCAGCCAAAAGTTTCAGCTCTCAATGTCAGCGGGGGCCTGCGGCACCCACAGGGGGGTGTAGTAAGGATCAAGGAGGAAGTCCTTTTCCAGTGAGTCCAGGCAAAGTACAATTCAAGGGAAATCCAATAGAGAGGTCAAGTCCAGGCAAGGGTTCGAGATGGCAGGCAGCAAGGTTCAAATGTCAGGAACAGGCAGAAGATCAATAACAGGAAAAACAGGCAAGCAGGGAGACCCAGGAACACAATATAATATCGAGCTATACTCGGGCATCGAACTCGGGTTTCCGGCGTCCTTTTAAGTTTGAATTTGGCGCCACAGCGCGTGACATCACCGCGCTGGCGCTCCGGCGCCGGCGTCCTTACGCCCACGAGTAGTCCTGGGCGCCGCCATCTTGGATCCGCTGCGCCGGGAGTAAGGTAGGGAGCGCCGAGCGCTCATCGTGACACTCAACTGCAGCAATGATCCAGGACTTTAAACTTGTCACATGGGGCACCATCTTGGAAAGAGTCTGTGACACTCACATGCTCTGTGGGCTCTGAGCAGCTGTTGAGAAGCTAAGCTTAGGGGTCGACACAAATTATCCAGCAGAAAAAGAGGTTGGCCTGTAATATAAGCTGATGCTACGGGGCTGATTATTAAATTCTGATGCTAATTACACTGGTTTCTGAGCTGCCGTGTAGAAATTATCTGTATTAATTACTTATCAGCCTTATATTGTGACATTTATATTCTATGTGTACTGTATATTGTGAGTGGGTCCCTAAGCTCAGTAAGTGACAGCAGCACAGAGCATGTGCAGTGAATCAGTAGAAAGGAAGATGGGGACCTACTGGGGCATCTTTGGAGACACAGATCTTAACTGCTAAAGGACTGTCGTTGCTTGGGATTGGTACAGAAGCCCAAAACATAACATACAACATTTCTAGCTACTTCTTTAGTTTAACTTTCCTTGTCCTTTATTCTGCTTACCTTTCTTGCATACTGTTAGCAAGCAGTTTAATTTTGGCTTATGCTTTCTGTGTTTTGATATTTGACATTGCAGAGCACAGCATCTTGGCAAGGACTTAAAGGAATACCAAAGGTATAATCATTGGGGGTGGAGGTCAAAATGTTAAGCACCCCACTGATTATAATAACTTACCTGAGACCCTGGGTCAGCATTCCAGTTTGCTGAAAAATGCATCAGCCAGGGGCTACTAGGCTACAAATGCCACATCACTGTCTTATATTTGCTTAAGAATATTCTTTAAGTTTCTGTACTGTGCACATGCACAGTAGAGTAAAGCCAAAATCAAACTTTGAAGAAAAAAGACGGCTTTTCACTACTACACATGCATGCCTGGATTTGTGGAGAGTCCACCAAGGCCCGGGCCTAGGGCGGCAGGATTTTAGGGGGGTGGCATGCTGAGCAACAACACCCACATTGGTTCAGAAACACTGGGGTAACTCAGGAGATACAATCGTTTTTATTTCCTGTGTGCTAATCCCCATTGCTCCGGTTCCGAAATTGCGTGAATAAAAGGGAAGGGACGGGAGTGACCGATATCAGTGGGTCTAGGGGTGCCCGCTATATAAATCTAGCCCTGGCCCAGCCTGGAACCATACAGATACAGAAGAAGATTTCGACATGGCGCTTCTACAGAAGTACCTAGGGTTGGTGCAGTTTTTAGTAATTTGTGGTCAATGTAATTTACAAGTCCCATTTATCTAATTCTCTTTATTAGATTAAAAATTCCGCACAAATATATACTTCACATCATAATATACAAAATCAGCTTTTTTTAAGAATTTTCTAACCTATGTCATGAACATCTTCACTGTCCTAAGAAAAGTTACAAGCTGCTATTTTTCAAGCCAGTCTAGGCCTGTCTAATTATAGGCCTAAAGGCAGAATCTGACGTCCAAGGGATTTTTATGATCCCAACATGCACAGAGGTCTCACACAATTCTTTGGATGTCTTTTTATCATAATGCAGCTCTATTGCACGTGAAGTGTTCAGTCCAAGTCAGGGAAATATAGACAGTTAAAGGTAGAGTTACCAGATCAATTGAACATTCACCTTTACAAAACACGTCTACAGATATCCACAATGGGAAAAGTTGTTATTTTGAATCATGAATAATATTAAATTGCAAGATCATATTCTTTTATACAATCGGCATTTGTATTACATTTCCCATTAGGCCCTTCTTTCAGGAAATTGTTGTGCTTGGGGCATGTAGATGGGGTGACAACCATGCATCTGTACCAATAAACACAGCAGTTCCCATAAAGGAGGATGAGAGGCAACCGAGTTGCTCTTCCTAACAGTGCCATAGCAATTCGAGGGGAAAAATGTAGCAATAAAGCTTGACTTGTACTTTTCCTTAAAGGGATACTGTCATGGGAAAAAACATTTTTTTTCAAAACGCATCAGTTAAAAGTACTGTTCCTGCAAAATTCTGCACTGAAATCCATTTCTCAAAAGAGCAAACAGATTTTTTATAATTAATTTTGAAATCTGACATGGGGCTAGACATATTGTCAGTTTCCCAGCTGCCCCCAGTCATGTGACTCTGATAAACTTCATTCACTCTTTACTGCTGTACTGCAAGTTGAAGCCTAACAACAGAATAATGAAAAGGTAACCAGATAACAGCTCCCTAACACAACAGCTGCCTGGTAGATCTAAGAACAGCACTCAATAGTAAAAATAATTTTTTTTCGTGCACAAGGATGAACGTCAATTCCTTATTGGCTTCTTATATTCTTCCTTAAAAAGAGATTACATTTGTTTGGGTCATTTTATTTATGTGCTACTGTTGCTAACAGGAAAATCCTGCAAGAGTTAGACAAGTGAATATTTTTACTGACGCATGAGTTTTTTTTTCAAGGTTGGTAGATTCTTGATTATTTTTTCCTCTTAATGTTTTCTTTAAAATACAGTTGTGCTACAGCAGACTCAGGCTTTGCACATTCATTTCCGATTTCCTGTATATGTAAACCTTTGCAAGTAATTTAGTGATTTTATAATTTCTGTGGTGTTTAGAGAGCTGCCAGTTTCAGTAATCAAGTGTAGCTTATTTAAAAAGTGTAGATGTTCTCTTTGTTCTATTGTATTTCCTTTTGGCATGTTTGATCAAGTGTTTGTGAGTTTTGGCAATCTGCATTTTTTTCAGAAGCTGTTTGATCAATAAAATACAGTCTTTAAAACTCCCTGATATGGTCAGACAGTGCCATCGGCCAAAATTGATGTAATTTCTTTTTATACACTATGATATCATGTGAATGCAATACTGGGGCCACTGCCAATTTTTAAAAGCCAGACAGAAAAAAAAGAAAAAAGATTATATATGTTTAATTGTATTGATCAGTGGCCTCGGGCACTCGGTAATTGCATTCATCATCTACCAAGAGAGCTATCCAATCTAAGAAATTAAAACAATTAAACTGTAAATAAGAGTCCATATATCATACCTTACTTTGGTTTCTTTACTGAGCTCCCTTAGATCTGAAAAGACATTTTTTTTTCTATTTATAAAAATATTTTGTTCAAATAAAATGTGATCAAAGAACAGTCAAAACAGGGATATATCTGTACTACAACCCATGATTACATGGGCATGATATGTAATATTTAAAGCAAACATTTTTCCCCAAAATGAATACTTAAGCAACAGTTTATCTCATATTAAAGGGGTGGTTAACCTTCAAGTTAACTTTTAGTATGTTATAGAATGGCCAGTTCTTAACTTTTCAATTGGCCTTCATTATTTATTATTTATTTTTTATAGTTTTTCAATTATTTGCCTTTTTCATCTGACCTTTTCCAGCTTTCAAAATGGGATTAATGACCCCATCTAAAAAACAAATGCTCTGTAAGGCTCCAAATGTAATGTTATTGCCACATTTATTATTTATTCAGGGCCTCTCCTATTCATATTCCAGTTTCTTATTCAAATCAATGCATGGTTGCTCGGGTAATTTGGGCCCTAGCAACCAGATTACAAAACTTGCAAACTGGAGAGCTGCTGAAAAAAACATTAAATAACTCAAAAATCACAAATAATAAAAATGAAAACCAATTGTAAATCGTCTCAGAAAATCATTCTCTACACCATAGTAAAAGTTCATTTAAAGGTGAATGAACCCTTTAAGTGGCTTATTAAAGCCTTACCCAACTGGAAAATATTGCCCTTTTACATCTATTACCTTGAACCACCATTTCATGATGGTCTGCGTGTTGCCTCAGAGATCACCTGACCAGAAATACTGCAGCTCTAACTATAACAGGAAGAAGTACGTAGTAGCAAGAGACAGCCCTTTGTCCGTTAATTGGCTCATGTGACCTAAAATGTATGGTTTGTTTGCGTGCACCATAAATATATATATATTATCCTCCATAGAGATCAGTGTAGAGTACAGCTGATGGCTTGGTTGGACTGTGGTAGGTAAGAAATCTCTGGCACTCAAAGGGCAGGTGCAAGCAGGGACAGTCCCTTGCGTTTTGATGCTTGATAAAGGGGCCTGACCCAGAAACGTCGCATTTTCTGCTAATAAAACGCAAGGGACTGTCCCTGCTTGCACCTGCCCTTTGAGTGCCAGTGATTTCTTACCTACTTGCAGTTGGAGGGTGCCGATCCCTTTGTCACCATGCACCGGGCAATCAACGCCTAGGCCAGGGAGTGCGAGCAGAGCTTCCATTCGAATGGTTGGACTGGGACCAACCAGGGCTGATGTTTCAGGGCCCCCTGCAAGCCCCAACCCTAAGCCCAATCTTGGCCTCCCACGCACATGTGGATTGTGTTTTTGCTGCAACCAGCGGCAGATAGATGATTTGCTGAGCAGGGAGAGGGTTTTTTTTCTGGTTTCCCACTGGCCCAGTACAACCATGGCTGAAGGATTATATCAGATGTTGATTTTATTACACCTAGGCTGATCATATCAGAATATTAATGGAGACTTATTGTGATACAGAACATCATAAGGGAATAAGTTGTGATCAATTAAAAAGTCTGTACTGTCTCTGAAATAACCAACTCTTCAGTATCTCTTCAGTATCTCCCTCTTAGTAATCTGTCTTAATGTCAAAGGGCAGATTTTAATTGACTCTGGACAGACAACTGCATTCATTACTGTGCATAATTAATGGAAAATTAAAAGGGGGTTTTGGTCAGCCTGATTCTGAGAATTTATGAGCTGTGCAACTGGAAGAAAGGATATCAAGAGCATACACAGTACAATTTTAAAGAACAAGCTTACCGTGTACATAGAGAAATATGCTAAGTTAAAGCATTTCAGAGGATTGATACAACACAAAAAGTTCTGAGGCTAACAGGTGATGTGAGGTAGCATGGCTTTGTTTGTGACCTCCTAAGCTTTGTTTGGGGCCTCCTAAGCTTACACCAGACATTAACTGATTTCAATATTGAGCTTAATATCTAAAACAGATCAAATAATAAGCAGTATTTACTGTATAACATTAGCCAGCAGTCCTATGCTTTTCACCTATTGACAAAGATTCTTCTCACGTAATCTAATTAATATAGTGACCTCACTTTAGATCTTTAGATTTTACACCTTGTTTTAACATATTAATAAGGGGTAAAAACACAGCACTTATTGTTTCTGAAGTAGAAGAGGATGTACGTTTAGTTGTCAAAATAACTTTTGCAGATAGGACATTTGAAGCATGTGAAAGGATTTTGTGCAGACAGACTTCCTCTTTTGGATAGAAAATAGTGGGACTGTGTGGACATAGGAAATCTCAGCTATTTTGGTATTTTAACTGCCTTGTCTTGTTTATGGGTAACTTCCTAAATGACACATCCAGTTAAACTTGCAAAGATGTAGATTAGCCTTGTATTAATTTTTAACTGCCAGTGACCTTGGCATTTGAGCAGTAGCTTGCAGAATTGGAACAGTTCTGACGGCAGGGAAATGAACCTTCAACCTTTATTTCTTGTATTGTGCTGGAGGAAAAACTTCAGACATGATTGATGCAATGGCTTTAAACCATGTACTGTATGTTCTTATAAACCTTTCTAGGATATTTTGCTACAGCACATCTTTTTATGTTAATTCTAACTGCAGTAAAGTAATTAAAGCTGATTCCTGATTGAGAATTTGCCCATATACAGTTTTCTAGACCCTTATTTTTAGGTCATCATATTTTCAAACTTCATATGCTTGAGATCTTGAGATTAATATAGACATGGATAGTGTGCTTCTTCAAAAAGCTTTCCAAGCCAATTTTAAAGGCATTAATGTTGTCTTCATTACAATCAAATCTTGATGGTGCTTTTGACTTTCCTCATAGTTTTTATTGTTCATTCCTTGTACCAGTCTAGTTGCACATCTCTGCACTCTCTCTAGCTCATTAAAATCCTTCTTAAGGACTGGAGCCCAAAACTGCACTGCATATTGGCCTTGGCCTTACCAAATATCAATAAAGAGGGAAAAAACTATTTTCATCCCTTGAGTCAATGCCTGTTTTTTGTATAAGGATGCTTTATTTTTTTTAAGAAGACAATACTGCCTAGAGTCGGCTGTACAGAAAAATCTCCAAATCCTTCTTAAAGTGGACCTGTCACCCAGACATAAAAAGCTGTAAAATAAAAGTACTTTTAATTCATAGCTGTGCCTTAGGCATGGAGGTGGGGCAGGCAGTTACTTTCACTTTCCATTCAGCACTTACTAGATGTCACTGCTCTCCTGACATAGACATTCCCCCTTTCTCCTTACCATTTAAATGACTAACCAGTTCATGGGGATGGACATCAGGTCCCCCATTCTGGTGCACAAACAAGATTTTGATATGATGTGATGTGTCCACAAAATGGCTCCTGCATGCTTGCTATAATATGCTATATGAGCTTCCAAACTGACGTAAACAAGATTCAAATACTTTATATAGGGTAATTAAAGTTTATTCTGCTTGACTAAAGTGATAAAATAGGATTTGGAATATTTTTCACTAGTGACAGGCCCCCTTTAATGGAGGAAGCTCCCAGTATACTACCATTTAGTATATAACTAGCATTTCCATTTTTCTACATTTTTCAAGATTGAACCTTTGCCAGTTTGCTGCCCAGGCCTCCAGTTTAGTCAAACATCTCTGCAAAGTGGCAACATCATGTAAGGAACTTATAGTTTTGCAAAATTTTGTATCATCAGCAAAAATAGAGATAGTACTTGCAGTGCCAATCTTAACATGGCTATGAACAAATTAGAAAACAAAGGGCCAAGCACACACTCCTTCATTAAATGGTTTCACAGCAGTGTAAATAGGTTAAAATCTCTGCTTTTATTTTTGTTAAAGAGTGTTCCTGCTGTTTGACAGTAGTGCATTGCAAACTGATGACTGATATTGAAAGACCAGGTAAAGTCTTTTACTGACTCACAGCAGGAAGGTCTTGTTTGCACCTTGAAGGGTTGTATAACTTAACATTTTTATACTTTAAATACTTGCCATAGTACAAGTGTACTGTGCCATAATACTTACTGAAGGGCTAGAATACATATAAGCTGGAGGAGAATTTACAACTTACACAACTTAATACAGATACAGCTTTGGGAAAAGTTCTTAGGCATAGTAGTATGGTGGAATATGTGAAATGCATAAGGTATGAGGATACCATTCCAATAAGCTGTTTTACTATGATATCCTGTGAGTATACCTGATTGGGGCACTTATTCTATATTAAAGCTGTATTTCACTTTCTTTGATTTACTTAAGGAAATCAGATGATTGAGCAGTCTGATTATATTTGGCTCCTGATTATTTTGCCAATTATAAAGCCTATGATTAAATGTCTATGACATACAAAATGCATAAGGCTGTATCCTGATGTACCTAATAAATTACTAATCGTTTTACAATTCTGTCTGGAAGATTGATCTTTGAGTGCCTGCTCTACTACAATGTGGTTTTATCCCTAGCTGAAGGGAGGTGCACCTAGACCTCTTCTCCTACCTGGTGAGTTTAAACGTTTGAGACCTGAGAATTGTATTACACCTGATTATTTTACATCTGGTTTCCAGGTTGCACCTAGTTCACAAAATGTGTTTTTTTACTGATAGCACATTTGCACTTTATCACAATTTGGAAAATACTGTACCAGAATTAGTTTTTCTGCTGTTTCCTAATTGTGAAAAAATGTATTAAGGATAAAGAAAGTAACAGATCCAAGCTTACTAATTTGTAATTATACTGTAAAAACAGTACTCATAAGAAAAAAGGATAAACCTTTCCTGATATCCATGTAGTAGGAGTCCATATTTTATATGCATTATCCTCACATTGAACTCTCAAAATAGCAGTTGTCCAGTAAGTCATGGGACATATTTGTTGCAGCTATTTTAAGAGTCGATCTACATGTCTTGGCATATAGCTATGTAACATACTGTTCAGAATTTCACATCTTCATCAAATATATTATTTTCCCAGTGGAAGTTAATAAGTAATTTCTGCTGAACAAGAGAATGATTTTTTTTTCTTTTTGATTTTTTGGAACATTTTTAATGCTGCAGTATTATAGTACAAATACTTTCCTCTTTTTATCACTTAATCACACTGAAGAAGACTCACTCTTTTTCCTTAAAAATAATGCTAAACACATATATTGTACTGTAAATCATGTCCCTTTTAGACATGTCCCTTTTAGACATGAGTGTAGTACCATGACTTTCAGTCAGTCATGGCTTCTGTTATCCAATTGTTTGCATTTTTGTGGCACCATAAATGCATCACAGATGACAAGATTTGCATGACCATGACAACTCAAATGTACCCAGGGCCCTAAATAATGGAATTCAAGGCTAGGTGTTAAGTGCAGGACCCACTTGTCATTGTGTCCCATGCACTTATTTCTGAAAAACCATATAGTCAGCCAAGATAGATAGAGCAGAGAAGTGGTCAGGGACATTTTACCAACACTACAAGCTCCATGCAGATGTATATTATATATACGCACCCTGAGCCCCTGCATTTTAGATTTGTTAGTTTTTAGAAATGCCATTTAGCTGTTTGTGAAAATGATGATAAAGTTAGAAATCTCTATGGTGAATGTACAATGCAGAAAAGTAAAAATCCAGCAGAGACAACGGTATGTAAGTCCCTTGGCATTCAAGTCACGTTAATTAATCTCTTGGAATGATTACAAAAATACGTTGTAACTACATAATGGCTAAATAATAGGTCATTTTAATGTCATAATTAATACAGAACAGAGGGGTTTATCCCTTTTTCACAATGACCTCATATGCTTGTTATAATCTTACATCTGAAGCTTTAATATATAGATGACTGAAGCAAGAGCAGTGTTTTGATGCTTCAGTAGTAGCAACCAGTTCCGTTTATGGAATACAAGAATTTAAATCTACACAAGCTGCCAGTATATTTGCAATAATGCCTCGCAGTTTAAGTCCTGTTATAGAGAAACAAAAAATATGAAGGGTCATTTATGAATACAGCAAAGAAAAATTATCAGCATCTTTCCCCAGAATTAGTACCGAATTGTGGACATGTGGGAAGTTGTGTCCACTGTGTCAGAACAAGTGCGTGATCACGAATAGCCGCCAACATTTTCAGCAATGTGTCTCACTTCCTGCAGTTTTGTGTTTAATACAGTGTCTAGGCAAAGGGAGCACACACCAATTTATGGGACTGATCTAGGGTTGCCACCTGACCGGATTTCACCCGGACATCCTAGTTTTTGTAAGGGCTGCCACTAATTTCCAAATTAGGAAATCCAAACAGGACACTGAAGTAAATGACAATAACTGATTGCCACATAATCAGTCCTGCCCCCTGATGTAACCTGCACTACCCCCTACTTCACCCCAACCAAAAAGGTGGCTACCCTAGACTGATCATATGCCACATATTCTGTAGCATAATGAGTGGGTCTTATGAGATGTCACATAGTTAGCTGTAGTACAACTACTACATAATAGTTTTAGCCACAGATGTGGGACTGATCATGTGCACACATATTCTGCATAGTATGATGTGTAGGTCTTATGAGCAGCCACTCATAAGACATATATAGTATTTTCCTTAGTGTGAGTTCAGATGTTTGCAACAAGACTGTGCTGCTGAACTCCAGATTAATCCATATGGGAAACATTCACACATGGATAGGCTCTGCTCACTCACAAACTGTTACACTGCTACATTGCTGCCATAGTGATGAAATGGAAGTTATGTAGTAGGTACACTACAGCTAACTATGTGACTAAGAAACTGTTTATAAGGCCCACACATCGTACTATACACTGTACTATACAGACATAACCAAATCTTATTATACATTCATAACATCAGAATATAACATTGACATTGTCTAAACCAATATCCCCCTAAGCCTACGTCAGTCTGCCATTTCCTTGACCCAAGCAATATACTCTAACCGCAACATCCTGCTCAGAAGATACGCCGACAGCATCGAAATCCTTTAGAGCCTCCCCTAACTGGAGCCCGCCATTAATGCTGAATATATTGCCTGCCTCTGATTTCCCCCGATGGTCACCCACCGTAGGGGTTAAACCATAACGTCATGAGTATGCTTTTCCTAGCGGCACAGTTTTAGTACCCAGCAGACTGACAAGGGCCCGCCACTTCTGCTGTGACTAATATCTCAACTAGGTTAGATTTGCCATAACCCCCACTTCGTCCAGATCTAACCAAATACCACTCAACCCTCTTGACCACTCCTGTAAATCTCTTCTCAGGGAGGGCTGGTGGGAAACCTCTCTTCTCTCCCTGCTATCAAATGGTGGCACTCCTCAATTACATTGGCACTAAAATGTCCACCAGTGCCCACCCTTAGGCTTAACCACTCCCCTTTCCCCTAACCCCTCCAATAGGGGTCCTGCCTGTGTTAAGCCCGGGTCATTATGCCACTCCTCCTATCCTTGTTGCTATCCGTGGCATTACTGGAGTGGCTGACTAAAGGTGGACGTACACGGGCCAATAAAAGCTGCCGATCGGATCAGACGAACATCACCCAGTGGCCATAATGGGGCAAGATCTGCTTATTTGGCAACCTCTCCACTCCAGACAATGGGAATTCACACACAGTCTGTATAGAATGAGTAGGCATTATAAGCAGTTCTTTGGTTTACATAACTTCCATTTCATCACTATGGCAGCTTTGTCAAAAGCAGTGTAACAGTTTGTAAATGAGCAGAGACTACCCATGGGTGAAGTTTTCCCATATGGATTAATCTGGCATATGTGGCTCAGTAAAGCAGCTGAGTGACCCACTGGCGGATGAAGTTCAGCAGCACAGTCTTGTTGAAAAATTCTTGAAATTACTATTTTTCTGATTATATTATTGTATGACATATTATTGTATGACATGCACCTGGATTGCTGTTGGGCAAGGAACTTCGCAGTTCAGATTTTACAGTATTAATTATACAATCTCCCTAATTAATGATGGGCGAATCTGTGCTGCGAAATTCACGGAGCGGCAAAAAATTTGCGAAACACAATGGGTGTCAAAATAATTTTGATGTGAGATACAATTATTCTTCATGCAACTATTTAGTCCAAATGCATCCAAATGGGGCATCCAAATAATTTGACGCGGCAGATTTTTTGCCGGCGAATTAATTTGCTTGTGGTGAAATGTGGTAATTCGCACTGAATTCATGTGTGCCCCCCTTGACCCGCTCTGATGTGAAAGAGGTAAGCACTGGGCAGGTAAGGGGGCAGCATCATAAGACCCCTGGTATAAATAAATGTAAAGCATTGTGCAGCTCTTATATAAATCAATTATGATCCCCTAAAATAGCCCCTGCCTAAATGACCCCCTTTGTTTGCACACAGTACTCAGGAGTGGCTGCTCATATAGCCTACACATCAGGTCTGGACTGGGAATCAAAATAGGCCCTGGCATTCCAATTACAGAGAGGCCCATACAGCCCCCCACCAGCCCACTAAATAGTGACTTTCTATGGCATCCCCAGCAGCAGTCCCTCTGGCATTTGCCAGAACCCACAGATTGCCAGTCTGGGCCTGCTACATATCATACTATACAGAATGTGTGTGCACATGATCAGTCCCACATCTCTGGTTAAACCTATTATGCAGTAGTTGAACTATTGCTAAACACATTATTAAGAGACTCTGCTGTGTTAGTTCAGGCAAAGCAGCCAGACAAGCACAGTAACTTCTGGACTTTTGGAGTGGTGTAACTAGATATTACTGGGCCCCACAGCAAATTATTTTTCAGGCCCCCAAAATGTTTAGAGGGTGACCTGTTTTACCAATATTTATTGAAATTAGGTACTCCTGGGGCCCTATACCTCCTGCCCCCCCCCCTGCAGTTGCAGGGTCTACATTCTCTCTAGTTACACCCCTGATTCTGGTACATTTATTACAACATGGCAGGTAGGTGTGGCCTGTCCCATTATTGCTCTCAACTTAGACAGGAAGAGGGAAACAGGAACAGGAATGAATCGTAAGACAATGCAAAACAGCAGGAATGTCCTTAACCAAAATGCCCACACGAGCAGATTACTACAATAAGAATAGCCATGTCACCTAAAAGTATCATATTTATGTTTTGCATTCTTTTCTTTCTCTACAATCATTATATTTCTCAGCCATTTGTAAGAACTTCCAATTAGGAACCTGTAGTGTTTAACAGCAGCCCTTTTAAGGAATGATGCAACCATGTGGAGCGGAGCTGGCAACTTTTCATCTTGTTTGTTATATGGCAATCAGCTTTGTTCTTATTGGTTCGGTAATGTGACTGACAGTATTGCTTCACAGAATGGATATTGTATCTGTTTTGTGAAACTGAGCTTTCATTTTGTGGAAAGAATGAATCCTGTACTATAAAATCTTACTTTCTGTCACAAATATCTATTTTGTCATTCAAATCTAGCTTCACATGCACTAGTTAGTTACACTCTTATATATTATGTCCAAGTTTTTTTACATAATTCATTCTGTAAGTAACTTTGCACAGTCCTTAAGAGGGATATAAATGAGCTGGAGAGAGTGCAGAGACGTGCAACTAAATTGGTTAGGGGGATGGAAGACTTAAATTATGAGGGTAGACTGTCAAGGTTGGGGTTGTTTTCTCTGGAAAAAAGGCGCTTGCGAGGGGACATGATTACACTTTACAAGTACATTAGAGAACATATAGACAAATAGCAGGGGACCTTTTTACCCATAAAGTGGATCACCGTACCAGAGGCCACCCCTTCAGACTAGAAGAAAATAACTTTCATTTGAAGCAACGTAGGGGGTTCTTCACAGTCAGGACAGTGAGGATGTGGAATGCACTGCCGGGTGATGTTGTGATGGCTGATTCTGTTAATGCCTTTAAGAATGGCTTGGATGATTTTTTGGACAGACATAATATCAAAGGCTATTGTGATACTAAGCTCTATAGTTATTATAGGTATGGGTATATAGAATTTAATAAAAAGTAGGGAGGGGTGTGTGTATGTTTGCTGGGTTTTCATTTGGAGGGGTTGAACTTGATGGACTTTGTCTTTTTTCAACCCAATTAACTATGTAACTATGTAGCTATGTAACATAAGTGTGTCCGTTACATGGAGGTTATAAATTTGTGTGACAGATTGCTTGTTAAAATGTACAGAATGGAGTTCATAATATAATGACATCCTTTTGTGCACAAACCAGATTTTGTTTTCATTCTTTAATAGGAATAAGTATTTTGTATATTTTTTTATCTGTGTATGGTCACAAATACTTATATACCATGAGAGACATTAATTCTGTGTATAAGGGATAGTTTTGTATACAGAATGTATTTGGGACAAACAGCACCCTATACTAGCCCACACTGGATGACTTCCTTAAGTAGAATTTGTCTCTTCATTTTTAAAGCAAGGACTTGAGAAATAGATGCTGTTTATAAAAATAAAACACTGTTTTTCATGGCAGGTAAAAGTGTCCATAGACACAAAGATCCGCTCGTTTGGCGACATCTCTAAACAAGCCGATCTTTCCCCGATATACCACTAACGGGCATGGCTATATCGGGGGTAATCTGAACGTTCAGCCGTATGGCTGAATGATCGGATTACGATGAGAGCGCAATGGGCGCAATGGGACAAATGGGCGCAATGGGACTAAATCAAACCTGTCTGATCGACCAAACCACCGATCTCCGCCGGACAAAAAATGTTGGGACTCTCCACACACGGTCCGAAAATTGTATGAATCCTCGATTCGTACGATAGGATCTTTGCGTCTATGGCCACCTTAAGACTTGCGGCACTAGGTAGAGCCTGATTTGCTAACTTCAGATAAACATACAACTATAAGAAAAAAAGCAACTTGACAAAATTTTCAGTGTTGATTTTGCTACACCCAGTTTTTGTGACTTGTTATTGTACATTTTCATCTGCAGAAGTTAATAGAATCCATCATTGTGATCTGCTGAATCCTGAAATATAGCAAAGGAGTGTTCATAATTTTTACAATTTATGATACTTTATACCTGTAAAGTTTATTTTGGGGAAAATATGTAAAAAATTATTTCTAGTTGAGTCTGTTTTCAGAGACTACTTTATACCTGTACAGTTTATTTTGGGGGAAAGATGTAAACAAATTATTTGTATTTAGAGACGAGTAGAGATAAGTCTTTTGAAAAAGCAGTGCCTTGGGTTCAAAATATTAATTCAGAGATGTGCAACCAAAGTACCTGAAAATATGCAGAAAAATTACCTTAATTGCCTTTTTAAGGCAAATGTACAAATGTACTCAGTGACACTTCTCAGTTTATCATTTATAGGAACATATTTTTATATCAATATTGTTTTGATAGCTTTAAATGCCATTTATGTATATCAAGAAAGAGATAAAATAACCCTGAGGAAATAAAAAAAAAAGAATGATCAGTCATTTCCATTTGCATGAATGTTGTACTGAAATGATTTTTACTTTTTACATCATTCTACTGCAATAACTAAGCTCTGAGAGTGTTTTTATAGTTGAAACAGAAGATCCTGTCTATGCTTGGCATGAAGGATTGCCATGCTTTTTCAGACACAACTTTTAAGTCCAAGGATACTGACTGCATTTTTTGTGGGTCTAAAGGAATTGTGGTAAAGAGCAAATGCATTATTTTAACTATCTTTGACACAAAGTCGTTGAGAAATATCATAAAGAAATTGATTGATTGGTTGCCAGATTGGTTGCAAATAATTTATTATAAAAACAAAATTGGGAAACTATATTGTGTGAAATATAGAATTTGATTTATATGAATGAATTGTTCAATTGTTCTAGGATATCAACAAAATAAGACCAGTGTGAAAGCTGATTCAGTTTAGCCAGATAAAAGCGACTTTAACAAATATTTGCTGGGGGGCAAAACAAAGTTTATGAAGTCCTCATTCTAAATACAGAGGTTGAATGTGGGGAAATGCTTTGTTTATTTTGCATTGACACAAGAAGAATGCTAAGTAAGGCTGCAGTAATTAATGCACAAATGATTTACAGCATTGGCATGAGCCTGCTTGCAATTTCAGTACCGCATTCTATGAAAAGCCAGTGTAAAATGCAAGACATTAAATTATGAGAATAAATTAGATTTGCAGGGTTCCCAAGCCTGGGGGTGGGGTGTCATTCCTTTTAGTTCAACTCTCTCAATCCCAGTAATTAAGAAAACAAAAAGAGTGTGAGTCCTGCCTTAACCACTCCTTTTATGTACAAGATAGGTGTAGGGACAATAATCTTGTAAGCATTGTAGGGACCTCTTCCTACCAAACATGGCTATACTTCTTTTGAAGTCTATGCAATCTTTGTTTTGTTAATGTTTTGTAAAATACATGCTTATAGCGCTATATAAATAAAGATATACATAAAGATATTCAAGCAATAGAGGCCCACTACTTTCAAGGGTGCACAGTGGTGAAAACAACTAACTTCTTCTTTTTCTTTCCCCTATCATGTGCCTTCTGTTTTAAGAGTTGGAATATTCTCAAAAGTCATTGACCACCCACATTTATCTGTTATCTTTAGAGGAGAGAAAAAGAGATGGTACCCCAGCTGATGTTCCCTTTTGGTGTGTGAAATCACTTTTCAAAACTATGCTCTTTTTAAGAAATTGGGCACAGAAAAGTGTATGGGTCAATATAAGGACACCAAATTAAAATAATAAATAACCCCTCATATGTTGCATTTAAAAAGTAAAAAATTGGAAATATATGTTATTCAGTCAGCAGCTTGGCTAAGATGAAGAGATTATAGACTTTAGTATGCCGTTTCCTATAAGGGTTAGTCCACATGAGGAGATTCGGGGAGATTTTGTCGCCTGGCGAGGCAACTTTGGGCGACTATTGAGATTAGAAACCCTCACACCCCAGGGACTAAACAGGGAATACGATTTACAAGCTATTTTCCGGGTGTAATTGTTTTTAAAAAATGTGTTTTTTAAAATTTGTGTCTTACAGATTTTTAAAACTTGGGCAAACTTGTGATGATTTATCCATTTAAGAGTTAACTGGATATCTACTTGTGACATTGTAGCAAACCTGTTGAAAATTGTAACTAATTTGTAACAAGAAGCCAGTAGATGGCGCAATATGTTTCTCTATAAAAAGCTGTGTTGTTGAAGTGTCTGGTAAGCTTGAAAAAAGGCTCTGTGTAGCCTGAAACGTCGCTTATCCAGGTCCTGCCAGTGTTCCAATAAAGGCATTTTTATCTATAAGAAAAAATTTGTGGTGCTGTACTTCAATCAATACTTGAAGCAACTTTGGGTGACTATTGAAATGCATTGCCGCATGTGCTTTAGCGCAGGCGACTTTTCATTGTAACTTATGGGAAAACACACTGAGGCAGTTTGAGGAGATTGACGCTCAGAAGACGAGGCGATTAATCGTCAGGCGACAAAATATCCCCGAATCTCCTCGTGTGGCCTTACCCTAAAAGGGCCCCAAATACAAATGGGAGTAATGTATAAGGTGAAACAAAGTACTCCAAGTAAAGAACAAATAAATCACATGGTCCATCTTACCTTGCTTTTTAGCATTTGGAATCGAGATATAGCGATATGTGTAGTATGTGAGGGATTTGATAAGTCTGTATGATGCAAATGTGCACAGCAATTTAAATATTCAGTGGTCTTGTCAAAAATTATTGCATTTACATTGGTCTTATTACAACCACCTGCCCTTTTGTTTTTGTAGATTTTGCTTCCTATTCCAAACTAAATAAATGTAATGAACTTAAGGAGCTTATTTATAGAAATCTGTGGAAAGCTTATTAACCTAGAAGATTGTTGGTTGAGTAGTAAATTATGAATCCATAGGCCGACCTGTAAAATTTTATTTTCTGTTCTTACAGTATATAGCACTACTCATTTGTCAAGTGAAGCCTCTGAAACCCAGAAGACACTCAAAGATCTTAGGGTTTATGTGATATTCTGCCTATAATTGCTTCCTTTCTCTGTTGAAGTAAATCTTAACTATTATATTAGATCTTATAGCATAGAGTTCCCGGATTGCCCTCAAGGGTAGACAAAGAAGCCACATCTATAGTACTGAAATACGAGTACTGAGCCCCACAGGTAGATGGTCTAAGATCTAGATTCTAGTAAATACACTAGGGAACCTATAATCACATAGGGAACTTGTAGGCCTCAGTAACCAGCACACTGGAAATAACATCACTGACACACACATGCAAAAAGAATAACATGCACCTGAGCTTGCAGATGATTTTCCAGAATGGATGTTAGATTGTTTCCATATTGGTGCATCATTAGCAAGTTGCAGTGGACATTACTACTATGCTGCATTGCAGGTAAACAGCATGGTGATTTGCTTCCAATTTTGCACATCACACTGTGGTTGTAGATGAGCCTCTAAGTCTTATTGAAAGCATATTTGTTGTGATTAATCAGGATTCTTAAAAGGGATGTTCAGCTATATAAGATATACTTTTAAATAATGTCATATAACGTATTTGCAATTTATAGTCATTAAAAATATATGTAGTTTACCATGTTAAACTGCATTTCTGCAAATCCAGATACACTCTCTCTCAGCACTCTGCATGGGATCACAATTTACTACCTCACTAGTTGTCTACTATGCATTTATTTTAATGACAATTACAAATATATTTTATATGAAGAAAATGGTTGTTTTAGAGTATATCTTGTAACAATCTGTAAAAATCTCTTTTAATAATAAAGAACTGTTCATATACTGTACAATGTCTGCTTACAGAGGTAATTGAATGTTTGCGAACCCTTTGGCATGATTAATATTTTTGCATAAATATGATCTGATCTGTTGTTTTTTTTTTGCAATTCTTAAACGAGATAATAACATCCAATTTAACATACACAAACATGATGTTTGTTCATTTATTTATTTTGGAAAATGTTCTATAAGTTACATATTTGTGTGCAAAAGAACTTCTAGGATTCTCAGTTCATTTGAAGGGTCAAGTTTTTCCATGAATGCCATGCTAATCAAGTGTTTCATTGGCCCGAACTGCCTTTCTTATAGAACTGAAATCTGGTTCTTCCCTATTAAAGTCTTCTCTTAAAGGGGTGGCTCACATTTAAGGTAATATTTAGTATGTTATAGAACGGACAATTCTAATTGGTTTTCATTATTTATTTTTTATAGTTTTATAGTTATTTTCCTTTTTCTTCTGACTCTTTGCAGCTTTCAAATGGGCGTCACTAAAAAACAAATGCTCTGTAAGGCTACAAATGTATTGTTTTTGCTACTTGGTATTCCTCATCTTTCTATTTAACCCCTCTGCTATCCATATTCTAGTGTCTTATTCAAATCAATGCATGGTTGCTAGGGGAATTTGCACCCTAGCAACCAGATTGCTTAAAATGCTGTTGCTGAATTAAAAAACTAAATAACTCAAAAACCTTATATAATAAAAAATAAAAACCAATTGCAAATTGGTTTAGAATATAGCTCTCTACATCATACTAAAAGTTATCTCAAAGGTGAACAACCCCTTTAACAACATAGATTTGTGGAAATGTGTCATGGCTTCAACAAAGGAGATCACACATTCACCAGGTTAGAAAAGGTTACAAAACCATATATAAAGAATTTGGAATCAAATAGAATTGTGTTATACTCCAGGAGAGCTCAAAGTACCCCAGTTTAATGACTAAAAGTATCACGGCATGGAACTTCATTGCTGCCTCTTGACCAGGACGGCTTACCATCATTAATGGAACTAAAGATTCGGAATTGTACCAGCAAATTCTGCAGGAAAATGTTCTCTTGAAGAAATGACACTCAAAACAAGGACAAGACAAGGACAATCTATGGTTAAAGCAGAAAAAAAGTAAACTTCTTGGACAAGGCGAGTCATAGTACTTACTGTAATCCTATAGATATTGTAAAAGACCTGAAGTTGGCAGTTAATGTGAGGAAGCCCACCGATATCCCTGCACAAAAGCTGTTCTGTCATATGAAATGGTCTAAAATGTCTTCAAGTCAATGTGCAGGACTGATCAACAGTTATTGGAAACATGTTGTTGCAAGTATCGCTGCACAAGGGGAGTATTAATTTCTGAAAAAAAGGATTACATTCTTTTGCCTTTGCCACACAAAAATGTAACTTTGGATAGTTTTAAAAAAAGTATAATATTTTTGCCTCATCTGTTTGGGTTTTTATCATCTCGACTTGCATGAAAAACAGATCACATTTAGGGATATATACAGCAATATTTAAGCATCTCTATAGCACTATATGTTAGTGTCTTATGGAATATACAAATATATATATATATAGAGAGAGAGAGAGAGAGAGAGAGAGAGAGAGAGAGAGAGAGAGAGAGAGAGAGAGAGAGAGAGAGAGAGAGAGAGAGAGAGAGAGAGAGAGAGAGAGAGAGAGAGAGAGAGAGAGAGAGAGAGAGAGAGAGAGAGAGAGAGAGAGAGAGAGAGAGAGAGAGAGAGAGAGAGAGAGAAGGGAAAAGATATTTCTATGTGCATTTCCTATTATTTAAAAGCTACATACATTTAAGATAGTCTTACTGACTAATGTCTTCTCACATTCAGTCCTACAAATTCATCCTACCATGTAAGTAATTCAGCTCTGTCAGGATTTAAATCTGGGGTTTTTCAAGGCCAGGGTGAAAACATATTCATTTCAGTTTTTGTTTTGACTGCACATGTATACTGTTATCAGGTTGCAGCCAACTTCTGAGAGTGTCTCTGCCTGCCTTCCAGAGGCTGTGAATCATGAAGTTCTTGTGGATAGGCATAGGCATGTTGAGCCAATGAATTCCAGCAATACTGATACGTTGCTTATGCATAGAATTAGTAATGTCATTGTAGGTCACACTTTTTACTGTGGAGCCAGAGAGTCGCAGCTTCAAAGCTAATTGACTAAGATCCAATGAGCTAATGTTGTATAAAAGGGAATTTTTATACTACATTTTTTTATTCCAGTTTACAGTAACTTCCAACAAAGCTTGATGTTTTGTAAAAGAGCTGATTTGCATTGATTTTTGCTATAGTTTTTGCCAAGTAATAAAAATAATTAGCTTTTCCATGCAAGCATGAAATGAAAACATGACATCTATTCACTGAAGGTGGGAAAGCAAGAGAGACAGTGTACACTACAAATCAAATGTGTTTCTTGTTAGCAGGTCTCACAGCCCCTAGACTAAATTATCACTGCCTTGTAATATAATAGTGAGGCTCGTTTGCTAACACTATAGTAACCAGTCACAGCATTTACCAGTTACCTTTGATGAGTTGACTTTAAGTTATATAATGATAGTAAATCATTCATTGGTTGTTATTCTTAACAAGGGGGATGTCTTAACCCCCTCTATTCTGGTATGATAAATTCATATTATTAGCACTACCCTATAGTGTGTTTTATGTTTCATTGGTTGTTATTGCACTGGTGCAAATGCTCCCTGAGTTAATAAATGAGCTTCGGTCGAATATATTATATTCATACAATAGCCCCCACAAGTTACATTTAAAATTCATTTATAATAAACAGAGGTCTTAAAAGAATTTAAAAAACAAGGGTTACATAATAAACTGGATCAGAAGGTCCTTCTCACAAGAGCTTACAATCTAAACTGTTTGGATTGTTTTAACTTTGTAGAATAGAATTTACCTCTGTAAAGGCATGTTTGCTGTTTGGAAGCTTTGCTTAGCTATCAATACAGTGTGCAAAATAATTGACACAATCTGCCTTTTTTTGCAGTTTGCCTATTGCATGGGACATTGTGCAAATAGCTGCAGGCCTCTGCACTCCAAAACAGACCTGGGGACTGTGACTTGATTTGAACGCTGCTTGCAATAGGCAATCCCTTAAAAGATGTGGATGGAGGAGGCACATTGTCGCCCACTACCATCATTCAAACACTCTAGATATGGGACACAGGAGAAGTTGCAACTTGTTGCAACTTGTATAGATGCCTTATCCTTACTGCATGCTTTAAGGTTGCCATTGGAAGAATGTAACACAATAGGGACCGATTCATACAGATTCACACAATTGTGCTTGTGTTTTGATGTAAATCGGAATTGCGCTAAAAATGTTGGTAGGAAATTGCAAAATTCATCAAATTTTAGATGCCTTTGATAAACACGGTGTTATAGTCATTCAATTTCACTTCCCTTTCTCATTATACTTTTGATTTTAGCTTCTTCCTGGCATTCAAAATGAGCAGCAGAAAAAAAAACGGAGAGCTCCACCACCGCCAACTGCCCCGATGCCAAATGATAAGAATGAAGAAAAGGAGGAGAACGGAAAAAGCTCCACAGGTGAGTATTAAGAAACTTGCACACAGAAATGCATGATATGTTATATGGTTGCTGTAACTGCATGCCTAATTAAAATGCATTGGTTTCTCTAGTGATTCTGGGTGGACATTTCCTAAACTAACAAGATTCTAAATGAATGTTTGTTATTTTACTAATGTTTATCTTTAGGTATATGTGAACATTTTCTGTGTAATAATTTCAGTTACAAAAATATGGTGTGAGCAACCGAGAGATTGTTTAAGTAAAACAGAGTGCATCCCTGTACTTGGGCCATTTCTTACATGTCTTTAGACAGATTTTTCTTTTCACATTGGAATAACGAACCATTTTACAAAGTTTCAGTGGTAACTTGCAGCGTCCCGGGAAATATGAAACCCAGTTTTACATAAGGCTTGGTAACAATACCATATTTATATACATTTTGTAAAATTAGTTTAACAGCTCTACCAATCTACACAATAATATTCAGGATTATAGAAGAAAATTGGTGAAGTGATTTTGAAAGTGGATGACACTAGCATCTCGTCCTCTTTATTCCCCCATCTACCTTGTTCATTTGTTTTGAACCACTGGGGTCTGGACGTCCAGCAGTTTCAAATAACTGTAAAATTGTACCACGTATTTAATCCCCGATGTACCAGATTTAACAAGCAAATGCAGATGCAGCAGGGTGGCATGCCTCCACTGAAATTGTGCCACAATAGGCCAGGACTTTGTGATCTTTCTACAAATCCAAGCCTGTCTACCAGAGCTGCAATCAAACTAATATCTGGCCTGAGAAAAGAGAACCATTTTGTTTTAGGGATTGTTTTCCTTGGGGTAGCATATAATGCAAGTTTATTAATGGAAGTTTGACTCTTTCAGTACAAGATAGCTATTTCTCCAATCAGATCTGCAACAGGAGGGCAAGTACCTAAAAATGGTGGGAATAGGTGTGACTGCTACCTACTGCCTGGGGCAACCAGATAGTCCAAATAAACCTATCTGCAATGTTGAAGACTGTTTCACAGGGACTTATCTTGGGAACCCTGCACCCCCGGCCACCAACACACACGGACCCCCCACATTTGTAGGTTTCACACCTGTGTCTCCCAGTGCACCATTGATCCATGTCTTAAGCTTGCCATACACATACCAGGAGTATCATACAAAATGAAGACTTATTGGTATATGTGTAATGACTATAGATCCCTACTGAGACCCAGGATGGCCAACTGTTATTTGCATAAATCAGAAATAAACTGCAGCGCATAAGAGGGTGGTGAAGACTGTAAAATCTTTGTTCAACATCCATAATACTGAAATCCAGATAAAAAATTAGGGAAAGAAATGAAGTTACCTTTTAGTTGGGAAAAAGCAGGATTTTCAGTAGTGTAGACTCCCACACATGAGCTGCCTGATGGTCCTTCCTCTAGATCAGGGATCCCCAACCTTTACAACCCGTGAGCAACATTCATAAGTAAAAGGAGTTGGGGAGCAACACTAGCATGAAAAATGTTCCTGGAGTTCCAAATAAGGGCTGTGATTGGTCATTTAGTAGCCCCTATGTGGATTGTCAACTTACATTGAGGCTCTGTTTGGCAGTACACCTGGTTTTAATGCAATAAAACTTGGCTCCAAGCCTGGAATTCAAAAACAAGCACCTGCTTTGAGGCCACTGGGAGCAACATCCAAGAGATTGGAGAGCAACATGTTGCTCGCGAGCTACTGGTTGGGGATCACTGCTCTAGATCAAGTTCACCATTTTGCAGGTAAATGGTGCAAAAGCTACAGCCAGAAGTCTAATAAACAATACAGATATGTAGTATAATCATATAGGGCTTCATTCAACCTGTTCTCTAGAAGTAAAGATGAGCTTATAATCTGCTTATTCCCCATGGTGGTATGTTTGCAATGTTATAGTTTGCAATGTATTTACTTGGCACTATTTAAATCCACTGTCCTCCCATTATTTATTTTTACCAACCAAAACTGAGTACTTATCCGGCATTTGAATGAACTGGCAGACAATCAACTAATCAACATATGAGTTGGGTTTGTTTAGATATTTCTTTGGCAGGGCAGAAGGTCCTGTCAGCTAGGGACTACTTTGGTCAGTGTATTCAGTACAAACCCACTGGCATTTTGCTGGGCCCAAAACCAATATAATCCCTTTGTTGACTTGAAGGTTGAACACACCAGTGGCCAAAATCCTCAGCCACAGTCTATTTAACTAAACAATTTTGTCTGTATTGAAAAATACAATATATAAGAAATTAGAATTTACTTTTTGTTCATTCTGAGCTTGATATAAAGGAACCAGTTAGTCAGAATTATAAACAATTTCAGAGACTAGTACATGCTTCAAGACTTCTCAAATCTTTGCCAAATATACAGCTGTTATGTTTTGTTCCAATTGAACACAAAAAAAGAGTCAGCAGGAAACAAGTCAGTATATTTATTGTTGTAACTGATAGAATATGTACAGCTCCATGGCCCTAAACAACCCTGACCTACTTAGTTAAAGGGAGCTTCTGCAAATAGAAACAAAAGTTTGCCGTGTAGATTCAGATAATAATTATCTGGATATTAAATCACATTATCCAGGCTATCCTTAGCTGAAATATTATCTATTTGTGCTTTATAAGCAGATGTAGTATTTCCATTCCAAGAAAACAGCAGTTCCTATGCCGCATAAATCTGCCACCTAACAATCAATATTAAATAGAAATATTTTCTCTTGGGTTTATATTTGTAGTTTCCTCTACTCTGTAAAAGAGTTATATTGCAAATCTCTTATATTTTGGAGACTCTCATCTGTAAAGTATTTATTGTATGCACACATATGAAGGAAATGATGGTATCTTTCTGTTGCAAGCATTAGGATTAAATCAATTTCTCCAAATAAAAATGTAAATTATTCATCTGCGTTGTCATTCCTGATTTTTCTAATATATACAGCCACCTCCAAACCAGGCAGTAGCACTAGGGTTCCTACAGCAGCCTATATCAATTGATGAGGTCCACAGTGCATTTAAACAATTTGATGCATACGTTAGTGATGTGCGGGTTGACAAATTGTTGACCCTCACTGACCCTAACCTGCCACTCAAATCCCGCACCTGACCCAGCCTGTGGGTCTGCTTCTATTTATATACCCACGCCCTTCTTGCCCCCCATCTCTGACATTACAGAGGGGGCTGTCTATAAATAGATGCCAACTTATGCTGAGATGGGGCACAGTTAGGTCATGGTGCATCTCCTTCTGGAGCCTGTAGTAACAATGGAATCATGCATTGTGAGTAATATACATTACAACAGTGCTCAACATTGTACTTCGCATACTGTGGTAAGGTAAGTAAATAGGGACATATGTCTCAAAAACTGAACTGCCAGTTCATTACAACTTTTTCCAAAGGAGAGCTCCAAGTTTTTATACAAATGCAACTGTGGGTTCTATGTGGAATTCTGTAGTAATTTATCTTTTCATACTACAACATATTATAAATATATCCTACAGTGTAAAAAAAAAGGTCTATAGATGATCCCACTACAGCTATCTTTTACTTAATATTGCAAAAAACAAAAATGGGCTGTGTTGCTCAAACATGTCTATAAACTCATATCATCATTAAAACCTGTGGTACCCAGCAGTGTGCTTTGGGGTGATTATCAGTTACTGTCTACCTGTTTTGCTTTCCTTTCAGATGGATAGAAATCCATGGCAGGTAGCAAACAAATAACATGTAGTTGGTGTGCCATTACCTTGAGATTACCCAAAACTCTAGTGCAATGTAGGTGACTGATTAAAGAGTTTAAATAATGATACATACACAGGAATTGATTCAACCTTTTTTTCAGTGGCTACCAAGGGTTTGAACATCACCATGTGCAATGCCATTCATCTGCTGCAGTAGATTCTAGAGAAGTGTAAACTTGACTTCTGGATTCATCAATGGCATTTCACTGATGACAATATCAGTGTTTGCATTTGCCAAGAGTACATTACCTGTCTGAATGCATGATGCTGATGGTTTTTGGTGGAGAAGAACTAATGGTCTGGTCTGGAGTGGGGGTGTGTGGTTCTATTATTTAGGCCAGGACCCCTTCTTCCATTGAAATAAAACATTAATGCTACAGCATACAATAACAATCTTGATTATTACATTTTTCTTTCCTTATGGAAAGTCTGGGGAAAGGTGTTTCCTGTTTCAGCACAAAAATGCCCTTATAAACAAAGTGAGATCTAAACAGAGTGAGTTTGCTGAGATGGGCATGATAGAACTTAACTGACGTACACAGGGCCCTGACCTTAACCCAACTAAACACTCATAGAGCTGTTATAAGAGCAAAGGGAGGATCAAATTCAAAATAATACCCGGAGAATGACCTGCAGGCAGGTGGCTGGATACCTTTTCTGCTGTCAAAGTTTTTTTCAAATCACAGAACATAACCTTTAGGGTTGTGTGATGCATTTTTACCACAGCTACTTAGAGGTATGATCAAATGCCACAAATTACTTCCCTGCTAAAAGGACTTTCCTTAAACTACCTTTATTTTCTCATAAAGGGTATTGATTTTTGAAAAATATATGTGTTTTTGAACTGCTTACTGCACAAGGAATGTAAAAACGATTTAAAAAATCTAAATATTTGTAATGCAGGCTGATTTATTCACCGAACAAACCGTTTTTAAACTTAAAGTGGACCTGTCACCCAGACACAAAAATCTGTATAATAAAAGTATTTTTCAAATTAAACATGAAATCCAATTTCTAGTTTTTATTAAAGCATTCATAGCTGTTGTAAACTCATTTAAAAATCTCAGCTGTCAATCAAATATTGTCTGCCACTCGGCAGGGCAGACAATTACTTTCACTTTCCATTCAGCACTTCCTAGAAGTCATTGCTCTCCACATATTCCCCCGTTCTCTTTACCATTTAATTATGTAACCAGGGCATGGGGATGGACATCAGGTCCCACATTCTGGTGCGCAAACAAGATTCTGAGATGATTCAAGGCTTGCCTTAATAACAGTGTGCACAAAATGACTGCTGCCTTCTTGCTATAATTTTGAAATCTCAGACTGAAGGAAGCAAAATTCAAATAATTTATATAGTGTAATTTAAGTTAATTTTGCTTGACTAATGTGATAAAATAGGATTTTGAATAATTTTTTTGGGTGACGGATCCCCTTTAAATGAGTTTTTCGTGATTGCTAGCATTTTCACAAACAAACTTGAATCAGAAAAACTTGATCATGTTAGTTTGTGGTGAGTAAAAAGCATTTTGTCATTGTCATTTCAGTTATCTACGGTACATTTGTGTAAAAAAAAAAAAAAAGGGTAACTGTATAAAGATCTTAAAAAAATAAATTAGCTTAAAGACTAAAATACACCTTCCTTTGACTTTAATAAACTCATCAGGTTTCATTTGCCATTGATGTTTTCATTTAATTGTTCAAGATGTTTCGAAAATTCGAGTTTGTAAAACTCAGATTCAAAATAATTTTATATTTTTTTGCTGCAGTTTTCTTAAACTGCAGAAAAAAACGCCATTTTGAATTTTATTACATTTGTCCCTTAATATAGCTGTAGTTCTTCGTTTCTATGATTAATAGAAAAAGCAAACATCAAACAACCAAGCAATAATTTCTTTGCTCTCAATTAGATGACTTTTCAGATTCAACTCCATAAGAAACACATATTTCCTAAATCAATTTAAAATTTCCCTCTATTGAGTTTTCATGAGATAAACCCTAAAATAAGATCTGACCATATGGGCCAGTTTGAGGAGGAAAATATATTTCATGATACACATACAGTATTTATTCATAATGTGAAAATACCTCTGAAGTCTGTGGGGAAAATCTAAAATTGAACTTGAATTAAACAACTTGACCCATAATGACATCTTTATAGGGTTTTTTAGGGGGCTACATTTCCATGTGTCTAAAGCAGTCAACTGCTTGGGATGTGCGAATTTTAATAAATAACCCATTTATTACTCTTTACATAGGTAATGGACGACAGGTTCCACAAAAGCCCCCAAGAGGCACCACACGAAGTCCACCTCTTTTAGTGATCCCCCCACCCCCACCTTACCCTCCTCCTGATTATGGTAATCTGGACCCGCCTGTCACTGAAAATGGAGTAGTCGTAACAGAACAGCCCAAGTTTGTACCTGTACCTGCGAAACGTAGGTGTATAAGTCAAACCATATCTACTCCTATCAGCTCCACTTTCACTTTTATATTAGCTACTTTTTCGCTATGGTCTGCCTGACCATTTATCTATCCCTTACACAGTTTCACACTGGGGTTATTAAGAGATCACTGGGGTTATTAAGAGATATATATATATATATATATATATATATATATATATATATATATATATATATATATATATATATATATTATAGATAACCAGTGGCTTCTATGATCATTTAACACAAGAATTCAAGTGATCTTTAAATTACCTCTTTCATTTCAAACCTTATTTTTGGCACTTTAATTTCTTTTCCTTACAGTTTAATGCTCTTGCTTTTTTAACTGGGATTAATTTTTCTATAGGTAATTGTGGTTTCTTTCTTAAGGTAATATCTACTTTCTCTTGAAAAAAAAAACATTATCCATTTGCTTATTATCTGAAGGAATACGTAATAATGGCAAATGAAATGTACATATTCATGTTAATTTTGATATATGAATGGGATTGCTTATTGGTATCCTGGGATATGGAACTTTCCGTATTTTAAAGCACCATGCCTAACTGAAAAACATTTATATGGCATTAACATGAGCTTTTAAATATTTCAATATAATAAGTTGAAGGCATGGTCTAATTAAAGAAGTTAAAAATAAAACAATGACTATGTGCATGTATGTATGTATTATCTTTAAAGGAGAAGGAAAGTGATTTGCCACTAGGGAGTGCCAACAGTTAGGCACCCCCAAAGTGGCAAATACAAAATGATTGTATTTACTTACCTGACACCCCGGGCCAGTGCACCCAAATTCACCGGCCTGGGGTTCTTCAACTTGCACCATGGAGTGGTCACCATGGAGAGGAACACCATGGAGTGTTCCTCTTCCTGCTTCTTCACACATTTCCCGGGGGCAGACGTATGCTCAGTAGAACAAAATAGCCGGCTTTTTCTTTAAGATTCGCCTTTTTGCTCTACTGCACATTAGCATCCACGAGAAGAAAGAATAAGCAGGAAGAGGATTGCCAGGCCGGTGGAGTTTTCTGCTAATAGGAGCACCGGCCCAGGGTGCCAAGTACAATCACTTGGAGTGCCTAACACCCCCAAGTTGCACATGATATTCCTTCTCTTTTAAAGGAGAATTCAACCGTTAACGAAAAAAAAACCTACCCCCCCCTACCCTACGTAGACCCCCTCCCTTCTCCCCCCCAGCCTAGCTGCCCCCTCCAGGGAAATGCCCAGAACTTTTTACTTACCCCTCAGTGCAGATTCAGGGATCGCAGTTCATAGCAGCCATCTTCCGGGTCTTCGGTATTCTGAGACCAGCGAAACGGCGCATGCGCCAAAATGGACGGAAATTACTGAAGCACCGGAAGAAGACACGAAGACCCAGAAGATGGCTGCCATGAACTGCCATCCCTGAATCTGCACCGAGGGTTAAGTAAAAAGTTAGGGTCATTTCCACGAGGAGGGGGGGCAGCTAAGCTGGGAGGAAGGAGGGTCTACACAGGGTAGGGTTTTTTTAAGTTAACAGTTAAATTCTCCTTTAAAGGGATTTTTCGCCTTTAAATTAATTTTTAGTATGATGTAGAGAGCAATTGTTTTTGTTTTGTTTATTTGTGGTTTTTGAGTTATTTCGTGTTTTTTCAGCAACTGACCAGTTTGCAATTTCGGCAATCTGGTTGCTAGGGTCGACAATACCCTTGCAAATATGCACTGATTTGTATAAAAGACTGGAATTTTAATATGAGAGGTCTCGAACAAAAGACGAGTAATAAAAAGTAGCAATAACAATTGCAGCCTTTAAGAGTGTTTGATTTTAGATGGGGTCAGTGACCCCATTTAAAACCTGGAAAGCTTGAAAGAGTCAGAAGAAGAAGGGAAATAATTCAAAATCTATAAAAAATGAAAAAAATTAAGACCACTTGCTTAGAATTAGACATTCTATTACATACTAAAAGTTGTCCTAAAGGTGAACCACCCCTTTAACAAACTGATACATTTTGGTGTGAATGGCTGTAGGTAAGGAACAGAAGCATACAATAACATAATCTGTGTCCAAGTGTTTTCCTGTAGCAATAAAAAGATTATTCTTTAACATATCTGGAGAAACATTTCAGTACTGATGTAAGTATTCATCTGTGAACTGAAAGTGCTATGTATAAATTATATATACTTGGGAGTCTTGGCTTCAAGTGTTTCCTTACTTGGTGAGCTGGTTTGGCTGTCTCATTTCAAGCTATAGTATTACACCAACAAAACTGTAGTGCAGCATCTGATAGCTCATACTGAAACAGGCTGAATGAATACTAGAAATACTTTAATAGTATTAGGGATGCACTGAATCCACTATTTTGGATTCAGTCAAACTCCCGAATCCTTCATGAAAGATTCGGCCGAATACCGAACCGAATCTGAATCCTACTTTGCACATGCAGATCAGGGAATGGGAAGGGGAAAACATTTTTTACTTAATTGTTTTGTGACAAAAAGTCACACAATTTCCCTCCCCGTCCCTAATTTGCATATGCAAATTAGGATTCGGGTTGGCCGGGCAGAAGGATTCGGCTGAATCCGAAGCCTGCTGAAAAAAGCCGAATCCTGGCCGTATCCCGAACCGAATCCTGGATTCGGTGCATCCCTAAATAGTATACATTTTTGCAGTCAATCTTTTTTGCAGTCTAGTATTTATTTGTGACTTTTTTATATAGCAATAGACTTTATGAAAATGTTTTTTTCAAACACATATGCCAAGATTAGTCATTCTGCAATTTTTGTCAGGGAAAAGTATTTTTTGCAACAGGTATTCAGGCTATATATATACAGTATATATATATATATAATGGGGAACCAATCCTGGTTAAGGTGAGATGGTCTGAAAGGAGCCAAAAATGATATGCAATTATAGCAATTATATGCAAAGTGATGCCTTCTGGAATCAGAAGGTATTTACTTGTCTCATGCCATACACACAGCACTGCCTAGATACCAAAAATTAGAGTTTTGATTCTCCCATAAGGCATCATGGGCGGAGACATTCCTACCTCTCAGATGCCATGTTCCAATATCTTGCACTGATGAGATCTAACAAGATCGAAACAGGCTGTCTGCGAGTTTGCATATATGGCTCTGAACCATTAGGCTGTATCTGTGCTATAAACCAGCGGTTCTGGATGCATAGTTGGCCAAACGGACGCAAAGGAGTGATTTGCATGTCTCCGCCCATGATGCCTTATGGGAGAATCAAAACTCTTATGTTATCTAGGCAGTGCTGTGGTATCAAGAAACCCATTTAACCCCTTTAACCCATTTTAAATGTGTTATTCACATTTATTTGTTTCATTTATTTGTGTACTTAAATATTGTCAGGTATAAACAAGCTGCTGTGTAACAATTGTGGAATTTGAAAAAAGGCTATATGAATAGGTTAAATAGTGGATAACAGATAACACCATTATGTTCTACAGAGTCTATCTGTTATCTGCTGTGTAACTTGAGCCTTTTCTCCTTTGAATAGCTGCCCCCATGGCTACACAGCTGATTTATATAATCAATAGTAGTATTTCTGAAGCAAACACACCAGTTTTACCAGTGCAGGGCAACACTGCATTATATTTTATTACTTATATTTTAATTTAATTTTTTGATGTTACTGGCCCTTTAAGACAACAGAACTATAGAGATTTCATAGCACATATGCATGCCCTTTACCTCAATAGTCTCCATTTTAATTTGCTGGACTTATTTAACCTCATTTACCAAATTGTAATGCAATTTTTGGATGCAAATTGGATTTTTTTACCCACAATGCTGCATTTTTTGCGTAAAAGCAGTTTGAATGTGATGCAAAAATACATACACTTTTTAGCATATGTGTTTCATGAATCCCATGCACCAATGTGGAACAACCATATTAATGGCATTAACACACAAATCAACTATTGATGCACTTGTTTCAGAGTTACTTTGCATTCAGTGCCGGCTCTGTGTGTAATGTATGGGAACATTGGCTCTCTTGGAAGTTGTTAGACGTATGTATGATCACAAGTGTGTATGATCACTCATGGGAAAATGAGAAAAAGCCTTAGTGGCAGATTTATCAAGGGTTGAATTTCGAAGTGGTAAATACTTCGAAATTCGACCATCAAATTGAATACTACGAAATTCGAAGTCGAATTCGTAGGATTTTTTGCATCGTACGATCGTATTCCAATCGTAGTACAATTGTACTTCAAATCATACCATTCGAACGCTTTTATCGTACGATT
The DNA here is from genome assembly GCF_017654675.1 of Xenopus laevis. Lineage (NCBI taxonomy): Eukaryota > Metazoa > Chordata > Amphibia > Anura > Pipidae > Xenopus > Xenopus laevis. Next base: position 63,954,039 of record NC_054381.1, on the reverse strand, counting down.
TTCCTTTGAATACAAAAAAGTAGAAATATGCTCTGGAAGGTCCCCATAGGCTAACATACCACTTTGGAAGGTTTAAGTTGGCGAAGTATTGAAGTTGAAGTTTTTTTTAAAGAGACAGTACTTCGATTATCGAATGGTCAAATGGTCGAATAGTCGAAACGATTTTACTTCGAATCGAAGGTCGAAGTCGAAGTAGCCTATTCGATGGTCGAAATATCCAAAAATTGAAATTTAAATAGAATTTTGAATTTTTTAACTTAAATCTGCCCCTTAGTGTGAGCAGACTTTTCTTATGGAAACAGTACAGGTTTTGTGACCTTGTAATCAATTGACACTATGAACTGGTCAACAATGAAATCTTACCAACCAGAGAGAAGCTGACAAACTGTCTGAAGCTCCTCAAAGTCTGACTAACTCTATGACCACTCACATGCAGCTGTCATTATATCACTCCTTGTCTTTCCATAGCTGGCTGAACTTTTGGGCACAACACTATTCCTATACTACAGAACTATAAGTATACAAAGAGGCCATGGGCATCCAAGTGTACAGTATAATGTAGTATTCAAACACACAACTCTCTAATACTTTACTATAAAATAATAAAACTTATCATGTGTGGATCCGGACAAATCAAAGTGTTGGCTGTCCCTATAGTTATGGGATTTATTGAAATGAACTCTATCAAATGTATGGGTGAAATATAGCAGGTATTTTCTTAGTTGTGTTGAATTAAAAAAATTTTTTTATAAAGAGCATGTGAAGCTTAGAAATCTGTATGAGCACTCTCTTATTTATTGCTGTAACAATGGCTTTTCTGGCTTTTGAATGAGAACAAAATGTACTGTTACTGTAGCCACAATCCCTCGAACACACAGGATGACAGAGTGCCACCAACTCTGTAGAAAGCCACAGGACAAAACATCTTATGACATCCTTTCTCTCCGCTAGATTTTCTGTCCAGTTGCTAAGACAGTGTGAACCTTGCAGCGGATCAGGTTGCACCCAGCTTCCTTGTGTTTCTCAATCAGTGACTTATAGCTGACGTATGACCGTCTCTTCCTTTCTTGCATGCCTGTGTGAGGTTGATCCATTTGTCTCACTTCCTGTTACTCATTGCACTTGTGTTTTGGAATGCACTGAGCAAAAAGCTAAAGACCAGTTAACAGTCTTTTGATGTGATGTTTCTTGTTTGTTTTTTTTTTTGGTTTTTATATATGGTTTTTGCCTGGGTGGAAATGCTGACCTGCTCTGATCCTTCCAGTTAAGCTTACTCATTCTGTCTCTTTCTCTGTTCTCTTCAGTTTATTGCTGTGCATCATTCCCTTCACATGCCAAGAGCTTCTGAACAGACTATTCCCTTGTGGTATTTACATTTCAGAAGATTCACCTGATCTCCACCTTTCTTCTATTCCCGACCTTTACTTTCTGGCTCTCTGACTTTTTTTTCTCATCGTATAGGCTAAACTGCATTTTCTTAACGTCCAGGGAATTCTTTCAAACTCGCTGCAGTACAGTCACTACTATTTTTTATGCAGTTTGACCACATGTTATACATTTCAACCAATATATCTGAAAACAAGACTGCTTCTATGATTATATAATGATTATATATATTTACAGTAAAAAATACTTTTTTTGGTTGATGCAATTGCATTTTACATTCAGGAAAACCCAGTATTGTTTGATAAGCACATGCATAATATATGGTTGTGAATACTAATAGGAGTGCTTGCTTCATTTATCAACAAACGTTTTCATCTAAATTACTAATAAATATATTTGCACACAGAAATGAAATGTTTATTTAGAAATCTGAATTCCTTGGTTGAATGCTTATTGCAACAACTATAATATCGATGCATTTATATTGAACAACAGACTAGACTTTAGCATTAGTTTTTCCCATGCACTATAGACTTCTATACAGATTATAAATCAAAGATTCATCACTTTGGAAAGGTTTAAAAAAAGGAAACAATTTTATAGCCAGTCACTTTCCATCATGAATTTTCCCTAAATAGAAAGTTATCACTCTAATGTGCTTCATATCATTAGCATATGCTAAAACTTTGTCTGGTCATATACACTTTTCAGTGCCTTGTGTCCAGTTCATTGTATTTGCTGGTATTATATTCTTTGTGCACATGCAAACACACACAACTTTTAGGGAACAATGACCTTGTGCAAACTACAAAACCCACAGCTTTTGATTACTTCTGTTTAAAAAAAATCTCACTACAAAGTGGGGCAAATTGTGGATGAACCATAAACAGGGTGACCAAATGGCAATATAGACAAGTTAAATTTGTTACACTTACAAAGCAGCTAGCGGAGAATAAATGTAGAATAGTATACTTCACTTTTAATATTTCATTTAGACAAATACACAAGGAATATAGCAAAATACAGTTCACTAGCCCTTGTCACACACTTTTCTGGTGATAATCAGCCATTCAAGACGCATGGTACTTCCTTTAAAGGAGAACTAAACCCTAAAAATGAATATGTCTAAAAATGCCATATTGTATATACTGAACGTATTGCACCAGCCTAAGGTTTCAGCTTTTCAATAGCAGCAATGATCCAGGACTTCCAACTTGTCACAGGGGTCACCGTCTTGGAAAGTGTCTGCGACAGTCACATGCTCCGTGTTCTTTGAGAAGCTAAGGTTAGGGGTTATCGCAAATCATCAAGAAGAAAACGAGGTTGGCCTGTAGTATATGCTACAGGGCTGATTATTAAATTATGATGCTAGTTGCACTTGTTTCTGTGCTGCCATGTAGTAATTATCTATATTAATTACTACTCAACCTTATATTGTGACATTTATATTCTATGTGTACTATATATTGTGTGTCCCTATGCTCAGATAAGTCACAGAGCATGTGCAGTGAATCAGCAGAAATGAAGATGGAAAACTTCTGGGCCATCTTTGGAAGCACAGATAAAAGGGCTAAAGGACTGTGGGGCCTTGGGTTGGTACAGAAGCCCAAAACATAATGTATAACATTTCTAGCCTACTTCTTTAGTTAGGCTTTAGTTCTCCTTTAAAGGAAAACTACTCCTAAACATTGCACATCTCTATAAAAAATAAATCATATAAACAGTCCATATGCAAGGCACTGTTTCAAATATTGACAAAGAAAATTCCATTAAAAAAAATGTCATTCGATTACCTCAAATAAAAAACTGCCATTTTAAGTACTAAGCTCCACCCTCTGGTTTACACAAGGGAATGTGCTTACACACAAACCAAGGACACACATACATGCTAAGTTACATCAGCCAGTGAATGGACACTTTCTGTTACAGTCAGAACCTTTAGTTCTCAGATGATCTCTAAAGGGAGCACACAGAACATTAAAAGGGAAAAGATGTAAAAGGGCATTTATGATATGTGTATGTAGGTTTGGTAAGATAGGTTAATTTTTAGAAACTGTCAGTAGGAAGCTGCTATAGGGCATGTAAGGATCATTGCAAGCAATCAGAATTCCAAAGGGCTTTATGTGATGCAGTTATGTCATCAGTGGATTCCCGATAATAATTCAAAGACAAGCCTGTCTTAATAACCCTTAAACGGGATGCTCACCTTTCAGGTAAATTTTAGTATGTTATGGAATGTCCTATTCTTAACAACTTTTGAAATGGTCTTAAATTTGTTATGGTTTTTGGATTTTTCATCTCCTTTTTGTATCTCAATGACCCCAAAAGTGATGCACCATTATTCTCTGATGGTACAATGTTATTGATACTTTTTTTTTATTTATCTATTCAAACACCTTGCTGGGGTAATTTGGACCATAGTGACCAGATAGCTGCTAAAATTCCAAACTAGACAGAACTAGTCGATTCTAAACCCCATTTAGATAGCTGACTCACAATTGCCAGTATATCCATATCAAGAACAGATAAATCTCATTGGGAATTACCTCTCCTTATACATTTGTATGATACTTTTTCAGCAATGGCGGAGGGGTCTGTACCCCCTTATGCAAACACAAATCTGCTGAAAAAAATCTCTTCCAGAGGGGGGTGGGGGGCCCGTCTGCATGGTCTGAACCTGGGCCCTGTGCCCCCTAGTTACTTTACTGTTTTTCAGCTTATTTAAAAGATCATTTTTTTATCACTATGCAAGATTATCCTGGCCCTGAATCACTCTTTGTAGTCTTATTCAATGCTTCTTCAACAATAGTTTCTGTAGCACTGTAAAGGAAAATGTGTTATTTTATGAAAGCTGCTATTATTAGGTTTTACTATGCACCATAGCAGTGTTTGGAGGGAAATTCTTTCCATGTGATTATATTTTAACAAGACAAAATTGTACATCTTGACAAGATTTGTAATATTACTGTTATTTTTTTCTGCATCATAGGAAACAAATAACATCTTACATTTTTTAGTGTCTGACAGGGTGTCTCTTCTACTGTCCAAAATGGGATGTTACAAGTCTAAAAGGCATGCAAAGTAATCATGTTACGTGAAACTCTTTTTCCCAGATTACTAGAATAGAAAAGCCTCAGCATTCCTCTGTATATGCAGTATTTCATTCAACTCTCTTTCATTACGAGATACGATTATCAGTACTAATATTAACCTGTAGGTAGAGGGACTTGTTGTATTATTCACATACCTACATGCTGGCTGCTAAACACTAGGGATGCACCGAATCCACTATTTTGGATTCGGCCGAATCCCGGAATGCCAAACAGATGTAAGGAAGAAGACTCGCCTTCCGCAAGATGGTGGCGTCCTCGTGGTTCGTCAGCGCCAGCACAAAAACGATTGCGCAAGAACTACAGCGTCACGAAGAAACGCCAGCGCCGGATTGTACACCAGCGCAAAAATGCCAGCGTCATGATGTCATCACGTCCATTTTTGGCGCCAGAACACTCTAGTCTTTGCCCTATAATAGGTTCTACCTTTGTGTGTTCCTGGGTGCGTTTCCTAGTATTCTAGTATTCTTGATCCTGTGTTTGACCCTTGCCTGATACCGTTTATTGAACCTTCGCTGCCTGTACCGACCTATTTGCCTGATATCGACTTCTCTTCTGCCTTATCCCTATTTGTACCTTGAACTGTTGAACTGGTGCTTCCTCCTTGGTCCGCTACTCCTGGCTGAGCCTTCAGGCCCCTGACAACAGAAGGGGAAAAAAAGTTTTACTTCCTTGTTTTGTGACAAAGTCACGTGATTTTCTGCCCCTAATTTGCATATGCAAATTAGGAGTCGGATTTGGTTTGGCCGGGCAGAATCCGAATCCTGCTGAAAAAGGACGAATCCCGAACCGACTCCTCCACATATTCAATATATATTTCAATTGCCCAAGAAAATCTTAATCATATCATAGATATCCCACATATTTATAATACCACATATTATAATTGTTGACTTCTATTTGTTGTTTTTGAAATTTTTGTCCTTGCAATAATATCTTAGCACCAATGCCTCACACTCTAAGGTAAAGAAAAAAAAATATAAATATGTCCTGGTAAACAAAGTCTGCAAACTGCAAATCTTTGTTAAACGTGTGGTTTTCACAAAATTTCCAGAAATCAGCTCATGGTGTAGAGTGCAGTACACTGTTGAGCACCTTGAATTGATAAGTACTAAGTTTGGATGCACCTTGAAGCTTCAGCTGTTCCTACCTGCTAGAAGACAATTTGCTGTCAAGCACAACCTTGTGTGCATCATACAGGAGAAACAAAAGGGCTAATTTACTGTGTTCTGAGCACCTATAGTTGCAAGTCTTTGATCTCCAGAATGGTACGCAAATATCTGCATCTACCAAATGACTATAGGGCTGCCTGCGATATCATTTTATTTATTACAGATACATGAAAGACTTTTGCAGCAGTTAAATTAGCTTGCCTAGTATAGTTGTGGCAGTATACAAATTAGCAAATAAGAGTTTTGGCCTTGGGTTTACCACACCGTTGGAAAAACATAGACCTAAATATCAGGGTGAGAAGAAGGGCATTGATATGCCATTTAACAAAATTAAACAACTTTATTTATAAAGCAGTGCTGGGGTACTGACACCCCTTGAAAATGAATGTGTTTGGCTGTTTAAAGCAGTTGAACACACTCTGATGAATTGCCTCCTGTATTCGTTTTGATAAAAGTATCAGTTCATTAATACTTTCTTGACCTGAAAAAGTCATGAAAGTCAATTACAAAACAGATTGACCCACCAGAAATTCTTTTGGATACCCCAGTTTGATCCATTATAAATCTGCCCCTAGTCAAATACCTGATTTGTGTTAATAGCCAGAAAAGCAGAAAAGCAGAAAAGCCTTACTAAAATACCATAACCTCTCTGCACTATACCTATAATGGGTTATCTATTGTGCAAAAGGTAAGATATAAAATCTCCAGCTAACTGTATCATGTTGTAAAGACAAATTGCAGGTGTAAATGGCCAAAGGTCACCTCATATCTCATTAAGTACAAAGTGCAGTCATAAAGCAATATGGCCTAATGAAAGTTGTCTAAGCCTTCCTACACTCTTCTATATGTAACAAGGAAACTTTGTATCGAGCTGGAGTCAGTGTTTAAACACCCCTCCCCTCGCCCAGCTACAGTAACAGCAGAAATCCAGAAAATTTTAACATTATATAAGCACTTTCAGGTAAGATATTTCTTATAATCTAAAAGGTTGTTAAAGTCTACAATTATGCTATGTTCTTTCTTTGAAAAGAGAACAGCATTTCATTTTGAGACCTGGGAAACAGGAGAACACTAGAAATTCTGTCGCATTAGGCTTTTAAGTACTTTGTAAAGGTGTTATTTTTAAGATCCGAGGAAGGATTATTGATGCTATTTATGAAGTTCATGAAGTTGTAATTCCAAAGCAAATCCAGGGATTAATGGCTCTTCTGTTCCTGTTTACTGTATGGTAAGTATCTTGTGTATGTTTTAATCCAGTTTTATGCATGGATAAGTTGCTGATTATTAAGTACTATAATAAGTTAATTTTATAAACGCCCAACGTCTCCACTTTTGTTGTCTAGATTTATTAAGGGTCTTTTGGTCTGAAATGAATTCTGCTGTATGTGGGACTCGGATTACCATATTGCAGCCACTTAGCACTGAAAGTTTAAGGACCTCACCATACATGCAATAATATAATGGTTATATATATATATATAATATTATTTATATATATATATATATATATATATATATATATATATACACAAGGAGGTGACTGGACCTCCATTTAAAGAAATCCCTAAATAATTATATGTGGCATTTCATTGTATGCTCACTTAATTTACTGTTGTCCTGTCATAATTAATGTGCTTCTGATGCATGCCTAGATTTTAAACCCTGAAACCATCCCTAGGGTGAAAAATATGGTTAAAGACAAATATTTATTTGTACTGTAAAGGTTTGATGTATAAATATATTTTGCTGAGTTCCCCTCTTCCCATCCTTTTATTAGGTGAGCCAGTTATCACTAACAGGATCATGATAAGCATTATATCTAGCCAATGTATTATGGACTATAGATTATGTGCAGCTGGGAATGTACATTTGTGATTGATGCCTATTTGCTGTGGAACACAGGAGCATACTGTTGTACTTTAAATAAAAGAAAATGTTACTATTACATTACTATTAGGGGCATATTTATCAAGGGTCAAATTTTGAATTGAAAAAACTTCGATCGAATAGGTCCGTATTCAGCTGAATTCGAATCATACAAATATAAGGAATAGCACATTCGATCGAATTCGATTCAAAGTTTTTCCCCCAAAAAAATTAGATTTTTCAAAGTCCACCAATTGACTCCAAATAGGTTCTAGGAGGTCCCCCATAGGCTTAAACAGCATTTCGGCAGGTTTTAGATGGCGAATGGTCGAAGTCGATTTTTTAAAGAGACAGTACATGATAAATTTCGATATTCGAATTTTCTAATTTTTTTTCAAATTCGAATCGAATATATCTGAATATGAAGGTTATATAAAATGTCTCCTTTAAATAAAGGAATATTAATCCTTTCCCTTCCCAAGTTAGGAGATTCTTTTTGGATTGTGGACAAAAAACACAGCAGACTAGGTAAAAATGCTTTTGTTCAGTAGTTGATTGCAGTACAAAAGACAAGCTTAGACATGAACACATTTTATAGTACAGTTTAAATGGTTGTACAACTCAGTAAAACTTGTTCCCAAGTAAATGGGACGAAAGTGCTCAAACCTTTATACAATGGTCCTCGTTTTAAAAGAATTTGTTGATTGCTACTTAGCAACAAGCAAGCCGTATCCTGTGGTTTTGTACCTTTGCCTAATTTTCCACAGTTCAAGCAAGGCAACAGGCTGATGACACTTTCCTGTTGGGCAGGAGGGTCAGGAAATTAATGTCAGCAATGTGAATGTCTACAATGCTCAGCTAATAGGGATAAAACTTTTCTTACCCAGGCTTTTCACAGCAAATACTCAGCTGAAAAGTTTTCTCTAAAAAGAACACTGATGTACTTTTGTTGAAGTACACCCCCGCACCAGCAGCTTTGAAATAATAGAATCAAGAACAAATCATGGAATAAATATATGCTATATTTATATATACAAAAAATATATACAGTATATATATATATATATATATATATATATATATATATATCCATAGAATCCATTTTAACCAGAAAAATCTTAGAATGTTTAAAAATAATTTTTGTTTTTCTCTGTATCAGTACCTGATAAATAAAACAGGACCTGTACTTGGTCCTAACTTAACTGCATGAATCCATATATGTGCATATCCATAGTGGTGGATTCACAATCCTATTGGGTTTATTTAATGTTTAAATGATTTTTAGCAGACCTAAGGTATGATGACCAAATTAGGCAAAGATCCCAGATTTGGAAAAAAACAGGTCCCAAGCATTCTGGATAATAGATCATATACCAGTATATGGTTTTTTTCTAATAGGCATAATTATGTTACTTTTGTTAACTTGATAGAAAACATGGACCAATATGGTAACCAAATAGATCATAAATCAAATATGCTTGTCATATAGTCAAAAGGTTTAAATTCTATTCATTATTCAGTAATGAGGTCCTTTATTCAGAGACTCTATATCCATAAAGATCAAAATTACGGGAAGGCCTTGCAAATTATGACACCTTTTGTATTCGTAGTGAGGATGGTATTACTTTGAGAGCACTAGTGTGGGATCCACTGGACCCAAGTGAGTTGTGTGTGTAGGTGCAGCCTTACAAGGAAATCCTAGAAATAATTCACCCATGTTCCTTGTACTTTGGAGTTTGCTCTCAATTGTGCACAAGGCATCAGGGCAGGCTATATTTATATTCATATCTTTGTAAATGAACCTTAAAGCGATCCTGTCATCGGAAAACATGTTTTTTTCAAAACGCAACAGTTAATAGTGCTACTCCAGCAGAATTCTGCACTGAAATCCATTTCTCAAAAGAGCAAACAGATTTTTTTATATTCAATTTTGAAATCTGACATGGGCCTAGACATTTTGTCAATTTCCCAGCTGCCCCCAGTCATGTGACTTGTGCCTGCACTTTAGAAGAGAAATGCTTTCTGGCAGGCTGCTGTTTTTCCTTCTCAATGTAACTGAATGTGTCTCAGTGGGACATGGGTTTTTACTATTGAATGCTGTTCTTAGATCTACCAGGCAGCTGTTATCTTGTGTTAGGGAGCTGCTATCTGGTTACCTTCCCATTGTTCTTTTGTTAGGCTGCTGGGGGGGAAAAGGGACTGGGAGGGGGTGATATCAGTCTAACTTACAGTACAGCAGTAAAGAGTGATTGAAGTTTATCAGAGCACAAGTCACATGACTTGGAGCAGCTGGGAAATTGACAATATGTCTAGCCCCTCTCTACAGATTTCAAAATTGAATATAAAAAAATCTGTTTGCTCTTTTGAGAAATGGATTTCAGCGCAGAATTCTGCTGGCGCAGCACTATTAACTGATTCATTTTGAAAATTTTTTTTTTCCCATGACAGTATCCCTTTAATCAGTAACAATAAAGTGTTTTGAGGGAACAGAATATTACAAGAAGATACATTTCTGGTAACTGGTACATTGAAATAGGCATGGTCATTAAACAACTAGTTAATATATCTGGGTTGACCTTGGAGAAAAATAGTCCCTTACAGTATCATTAGAATAGTGATATTAAAATCTTTAGGAACTGTTTAAGAGACTAGAATGATGTATAGGTAAAGTCGATTTTTATGATGCGGTATATCTTATACAGTACAACATGTTGCAGGACACAATTTGCAGCAATGGAACAAAAAGTTGGTCATGTTGCACAGTGTTAAGCTGATTCAGCCTTTGATAATGCTCTAACAGAGAGCAAAATGCATGTATAGTGTTTTTTATTGCTTGGAACTTATCTAGAATAATACAGCATTGTACACCAATGTAATTCTTACCTTTGTATGTCTTTAATCCTATGCTGCCTTATTCAGCTGTAGACATATGATATTGCTCTTGTTGCTACTTTATTCAGTTGCGTTCCTATTACCATAATTGCCCTAGGGAATGATATACAAGTTAGGTCTGGCATGGGATGGGTAAAACCTATGTGCCTCCCCCTTCCTATCCCTCATGAATACATCGCTGCCAAATGCAGACAGTGAATTCAAATTCAAAGCTGTACATTTTTACCCACAATACAGCATTTTTCCCATAATTCCAACATCAGTGTGGCCGAGTGCAGCATTACATGCTCCGCAAATGTTTTCAATACTTTAAATACATTTGTTAATCAATGCAAGTTGCAACTAAATTTTTCTTAGTGGGGAATGGAATGCATCACTTCCAGCTTTCAGCGTTAAAATAGGGATTAGCCTGTGATTCTATGGGCACAAGTCTGTTGCACCTTTTGCTGTCGCCCATAAATAGTCTTATTTATTTACATAGTTCTATCTTCTTCTGCAGTGCTTTGCAGAGATTATACATCCTTCACATAACTCCCTGCCCCCTCCCCATAAACACATAAATGCTATAAAATGAATTATCTGGTTAACAAATACATGTCATTATTTGCTGCAGACTTGCAGTGCAAACTACCATCAGGTATTGAGGGTATCTTTTATATAATGAATAAAATGCATGGTTTATCAACTGAAAATTCCACTGAAGTCTATAGGGAAATCTGGCACTGAATTAGGAGGTTTTTCATCTTGAGTATGGCCCAGTATGTGCAGATGAAACAAGGAAGGATTGATCTTGTTGGACAAACCTAATAAAAGGTTCCATTATGCCTGCACTATATCTATCCACTCTCATTCAACGAGGCATAATCAATATTGAGACAGCTATATACTGGTGTACGCGAAGCAAAATAATGAGCTTCTGCTGCCACTGATTTTGTTCTCCAAACAGTAACTAGGTACAGGGCCAAATAAAGTTTGTTTTCTAACTACTTTTGCAAACTTCTCAGGGCTCTTTTTGTATCATGCTGCCTATCTGTCAAATGGCACATTTGGAGGAAATAATTGCTTTAAAAATTCTTGTTTCAGAGGTTAGTTTAACTGTAGAATATAAACTAAAGATTAAGATCTTTGGAACACTAAAGTACACAGATTATGGTACAAGGTGTGACATTGGTTTATATGTTGAGTTTCAAGTTTGTATTTAAGTTGAATACCATGACGTAGCACTCCCTTCTGTATTATAAATAATATGTCTTTGTTTATTCTTGCATAGTAGAGCACAAAGGAACCTTTAATACTTTAGATTCCCTTATCGGTAAAGCTTCCAATGGGGTATCAGAGAAGCTAAATAAACAGTATAAAAATGAGGACTGAGGCACCTCCAGATCTACATTCTTATTGTTTTGTGTAGAAAGCTGAATATATGGTTTATCTTACTATATTTACTTTAAATAGACCGTAAAATATGAGGGCACACAGTATTGTGTGCAAAGAATACATCTTTGCTGCATATTTTCATCTATACTTCCTGTGTCTAGTCTTCACATTCTTTTAAAATATTAAACCCTTGTCATATTAAAGCCTGCAGTTTAATGCATTATTTCAAAAAGGATTTTATCTTCAGACAATATCCTTGTTCTGATGCATGGAGGTGTTGCAATGGCAAAAATAATTTTTTAATATTTCCATTTTGCTATCTGCTCCTGGGAGTCACAGTGCTACCTAAAACTCAACGAGTCGAGAATCAAATTTAATGTGTTTACACCATCATTCCTGGTCCTTCATGATGTTAGTTACAGTTAACAATCCAAGTATACAGGTGTGTGTGCTTCAACCACCTCGTATAGGTTCCTTTCGGGCAGAGTGCAAAGCAGTGTATAGGCCCTTGCCTTAGGCCAATTATACAGCAAAACAGGAAAAACTGCAGCACCTCTTGTTTGAAAAATGTGAAAAATTTATTACAGTTGGTCAGTAACAGGCTTTTTTTTTGAAAAATGTGAAAAATTTATTACAGTTGGTCAGTAACAGGCAACGTTTCGGGCCTTGTCTTGCCCTTTCTCAAGCCTGCCTGATAGTGTGTGATACAAACATTTATCCCCCACACTGGGGGAGTGCACAATATCAGGACCCACCCCCAATTAAGTTTAACCCATCAAGTGAGGACATCATGAAAGTCCAGTAAAGTCCAAGCGTTATGCATTTTCCGTGTGTCTTGTCAGTCCAATTCCATACTAGGTATTTAGTTGTACTTATAAGACAGAAATTTAATAGTGACACTTAGTGATAAAAGTAAAACAATATATAAGGTTATAGAGACTGCAGTACCTTTTACCCGGAGAGGATGGTTCCAAATGGAATCAAATAGAATCTCCTCGATGCAGTCCGGGATCATGTACCCATTCTTCATAAATGTTGATAACCTTAAAAGACAAAAATCATGTTCAGAAAATTGTAAACATACAGTAAAAGGTTAAAACCAATCAGAACAAAAGAAGGTGTTGTCTGACCTAGGTGGAATAGAAAGGGTATTATAACTTAAATAAAGCACATAGGTGTATATTCCCTATTAAGGCCCTTGGGCCAAAGCGTACCCAATTTATTTATCCAGTACATTTCTTTTCTTTTGAGGACTTTTAACCGATCGCCCCCTCTTCTTAATTTGGGGACACCATCAATAATCTGAAATCTCAGCTGACTTGGTGTATGTTTTGCTGTATGGAAGTGTGCAGGTATAGGGAGTTCCAGGTCTTCGCATCTTATGGTTGATTTATGTTTTGAGATTCTGTCTTTCACTTTCTGGGTTGTTTCTCCCACATATCCTAGTCCACATGGGCATTTGATTAAGTAGATGACATATGTAGATTCACATGTAAAAAATTGCTTAATACTGAATCTTTTCCCAGTGTGGGGATGTGTGAAGCTTTGTCCTTTGGTCACACTGTTGCACTGTGCACAATTTAAGCAAGGGAAAGTTCCCGGTTTAATATCAGCTAGGTATTGCTGGCCTGTTTTTTTAGTTGGGCCAATATCTGCTTTTACTAAGGTGTCTCTGATATTCCTCCCTCTCCTGTAAGCCATCAGTGGAGGAGAAGTGAACTCCTCAATGTCTGGGGAGCATTTTTGTAGTATATGCCAGTGTTTGCGTAAAACCATGGCTATATGTTTACTGGCCGATGTATATTGGCTTACAAAAGCCAATCTCTTTTGTGTTTTGGGTATGTTTTTGTTTTCAAGCAAAGTTTCTCTTGGGATATTTTTCATGTGTTCATCGCTCTCAGTGAGGGCCTCTTTGGGGTATCCTCTATCACTGAAGCGTTCGATCATTTCAGCTGCTCTTAGGGGTAATAGCTCTGGATCTGATACAATCCTTTTGATTCGAGCTAATTGTGTCTTAGGTAAAGATTTCTTAAGAGCTGGAGGGTGACAACTTTTATAGTGTAGTAATGTGTTACGGTCAGTTGGTTTTTTATACCAGTCTGTCTCCAGACGGTTGTTGTCAATGTATATGTTCAAATCTAGGAAAGAGACACATTTTTGACGAGTGTAAATCGGATTGTGGGTACCGCTGTATTGAGGCAGTTGTGAAATTCTCGTAAGGTGTCCCTATCACCATTCCAAATCATAAAGATATCGTCTATATAGCGACGATAGAAAATACAGTGTGAAGAAAACAAAACATTTGGATATACATACTGTTCCTCGAAGCTTGCCATGTACAGATTGGCATAGGTTGGCGCCACATTACTCCCCATGGCTGTGCCCCGGCATTGCATATAGTATGAGTCTCCAAACAGAAAGTAGTTCTCATATAACACTATTTTTAAAAGATCAATCAGAAAAGATCGTTCCGACTCACTGTGATCAGTATATTGGAGACTGTCACTTACTGCTTGTATCCCCATCTCATGTGATATTGAAGTATACAGACTGCCTACATCCAAACTTACCAATTGAACCTCCGTGTTTGGTAGAATGATATTATGCAGTTGATTAAGCAGTTGCATGTTGTCCTTTAGATATGATCTAGTGTTGACCACCAGTGGCTGTAAAACCCTATCTAGATAGGTTGCTAGAGGGGAAAATACTGAATCTGTGCCTGCCACTATGGGCCTACCCGGTGGATGAGCGGGATCTTTATGTATTTTGGGCAGCGTGTAAAAAACTGGTGTCATAGGGTGTTCCTTTATCAGAAATTTTTTTGTGTCTGTCTCAATTATGCCATCCTCTACCCCTTGGTCAATGATTTGTGCTATGCGTTTCTGTATCTCAGGGAGGAGGTCCTTGCTGACTTTTTTATATACCTCCTCGTTACTTAGCTGGTTTAGAATCTCCTGTATGTATTGGTCCTTATCCATTACCACTAGGGCGCCCCCTTTGTCTGCTGGTTTAAATATTATGTCTGGTTTGCTCATCAAAGTACGTAATTCTCGTTGTTCATTCCTAGACATATTATACCTTATATTAGCAGGAATGGTATCAATATTGTTTTTTTTGACCAAATCAATATCATTTTTGACCAGCTTAATGTATGTTTCAACAGCATTATCACCTGGTAGGGGAACAAATGTGCTTTTATTTCGTAGGCCAAGTTTTTTCAAACTAAGTTGAGAGTGTCCTAACCCAGTATTGCAATAGGTGGATTCAAATGGCCTGGGTGTATTAAAGAAGGACTTGAGTCTTAGGCTTCTAAAAAACCTCTCCATGTCAATGTCTAAGGTGAAAGAATCACACCGATTGGTTGGGCAAAATGATAAACCTTTGTTTAGTAATGTTATTTGCTGTTCAGAAAGGGGAAAAGAGGAAATATTATGTACTAATGTTTTGGTTGTTGGCGTGCTGTGCGTCCAGGCTGCTGTCTCTGTGCTTGGCTGTTTCTTAGAACGTTGGTGCCTTTTGCCCCCTCTTCTCTGGTGCCTCGGTGGTCCTGGGGGCCTTCTCCTAAAAAAGCCTCTGTGCTTGACTCGCCCCCTGACAGCTCCTCACTGCTGTAGTTAAGCGGTCTGGTCCCCCAGCGTTTTGGCCTGCGATGTTGTCCTCTCCCTCTCTGGTATTGCCTGTATTGCGGCTGCTGCTGTGAGTTGAATTGGCGCTGTGTGATGACGTCACGCGACTCAGACGTGTGTGGGCTGCTCTCTCCCTCTGTCCAGCGATAAACTTGTCCTGTTACTGACCAACTGTAATAAATTTTTCACATTTTTCAAACAAGAGGTGCTGCAGTTTTTCCTGTTTTGAGTTACAGTTAACAATGTCCATTCAGCTATATGTAGTAATAGTAATAAATCTGTTTTTTAATTACTGGTAGAGAAACCCATGCAAACCCCTTTCAGTGCATTGGTAGGAATTGTATTTATAAATGATTTTTGACTCTGATCTCCTTTGCAACCCACATTCAATCTCTTGTGAAATCATGTTGCTTTCATCTGCCCAAAATTGACATTACTTTACCTTCAAACAGCCAGAAAAAGAATTTAACATTTTTTCTAACAACCTTGCGTGTCTGTACTTTACACACTCTGTACACTTTATAGCACACATAACATTTTCTCTGGCATAAATAAATTAGGCTGATGATAATGATCTTCAAGGGAAAAAGAGTTTCTGCCCTATGCAAGCAATCTGCAACTGTGAGTAATAGTGGTGATTAAGGATAACAATAAGGATGCAGTAAAAGAAACAGGTTAAGTGCCTTTATGTAGCCCCGTGGGCACCTAGTCCTACTTGAAAACTGATAGCATGACTTTATACACACTTACCACATAACCACATTTCCACCACACTATGCATCTTTAGTCGTGCAAATTCAATGAATGATGAAGATTTTGGGGTTAACTTGTCTTTAGGAAGGTACTTCATATGGTTTCAACTAATCCCTAAAGTATATCTATCTCTTAAAGGAAAACTATACCCCCAAAATGAACACTTAAACAACATATTAAGTGTCATATTAAAGAATCTTACCAAACTGGAATATATATTTAAGTAAATATTGCCCTTTTACATCTCTTGCCTTGAGCCACCATTTCGTGATGGTCTGTGTGCTGCCTCAGAGATCAGCTGACCAGAAATACTACAACACTAACTGTAACAGGAAGAAATGTGGAAGCAAAAGACACAACTCTGTCTGTTAATTGGCTCATGTGACCTAACATGTATGGTTTGTTGGTTTGTTTGTGAGTACAGTGAATCCTACGATCCCAGGGGGCGGCCCTTATTTTTTAAAATGGCAATTTTCTATTTATGATTACCCAATGGCACATACTACTAGAAAAGTATATTATTATGAAAATGGTTTATTTACATGAAGCAGGATTTTACATATGAGCTGTTTTATGCAATATCTTTTTATAGAGACCTACATTGTTTGGGGGGTATAGTTTTCCTTTAAAGAGAAGCCAAACTTAAAGGAGAAGGAAAGGCTTCATACACTAGGGGTTGCAAAATGTTAGGCACCCCCAAGTGGTTGTATATACTTACCTGAAACCCTGGGCTGGTGCTCCTATCAGCAGAAAACTGCACCGGCCCGGGGTTATACCAATGAGCACCACGGAGCGATCCTCTTCTGGCGTCTTCTATCTTCAAAATTTCCCATGGCAAACGCATGCACAGTTGAACGAAATAGCCGAATTTCTAGTTAAAGCCACGCGAAGATAAGAGGAAGACGGAAAAGGATCGCTACAAATGTTGTAATATAAGGCTGATTAGTAATAAATACAGATAATTACTGCATGGAAGCACAGAAACCAGTGCAACTAACATCGGAATTTAATAATCTGCCCTGTAGCATCAACTCATATAACAGACAAACCTCATTTTCTGCATTATAATTTGCGAAGACCCTTAAGCTTAGCTTCTCAACAGCTGCTCAGAGACAACTGAGCATGTGAGTGTTGCAGACACTTTCCAAGATGGTGACCCCTTGTGACAGGTTTGAAATCCTGGAACATTGCTGCTATTGACAAGCTGAAACTTTAGAAATAAGGTCATTATATAAAATATGACATTTTAAGCCATATTCATTTTTAGGCTTTAGTTCTCCTTTAAATATGTTTTTTAATTTTCCTTTAATTTGTTATTTTCTTTGTTAAATACCTACTATACACTTCTGTGTACTGCTTTACAATATATAAGCTATTTTACAGAATAGTACTGCATACAATTCCTCTAAACCTTCAAATTTGAGTTCCTTCAAGCCAAACTTAGAAACTTAGTTAGAAAGTAAAAATTATTCTGCAGGAGTGACTTTTTGTGAGCCCCAGAGAGATTTCTTTTAGAATAATTTCAGACAAAAAAAAAAGGCATCCAGCATCTTTTAGATGCTCTAGTTTTCACTGCTTACTTTTATCTTCTACTACACAGGCTTGACTAAGATTCTGGAAAAAAACAGCTATTTTCTATCCAAGATAAGGTGTAAGCCTAGCCCAGCCTAAAGGTCAACTAGGGTACAATGTAGGGTGAACAACCTTCATATTAATAGAACTGTGGTTGAATGGCTGATAAATATGTTTTCATGTATCTGCAATTTTATGAGCTAATATGAGCTCTGACCAAATGTTGAATGCCACAAAAATATAATTTAAGCTTTTTGAAAAGTAAACATAATTTCAAGCAACTTTGCAATATACATCAATTAAAAATATGCAGACTTTTCATGATTTTTAATGGTTTAAAATATGCAGCCCCCTGCTCTCCTGCTGATCTGTCTGACTACTTTGCTGAGCTGGCTGACTACTGTTACTTTGTATCAACTGCCATCTGTCCTTAGCCTGCCTTCTCCAAACCCCACAATTCCCTGCACACGTGATTTCAAAGAAACGGAAAATCACAATGCAATGCATTGTCGGCTATGTAGTTCCTGCATGCTGTCTGTAAGATGTGGAGAAGTTGTTACAATTTGTGACATCAGTGTTTAGTCCCTCCTACCCTGCCAGGATTTCAAATGATGCAGAAAGAGAAGAACTGTTAGCTGGATTTCAGCATAAAAAAATTATATTTATTCATACTTTTTGAAGAAACTGGTAACTGTGATGGTTATATTAGGTGTTTCTGGTTTCAAATTTTGGTTTGGAAGCCAGAGTTCCCCTTTAATTTTACATATTCTCAAAATTATGTTATTTGAACCAATGTTGTTTGAACTGTAGTATTGCTAAATCTCTAGTGTATAATGCAGAAGTTCTGTATAGAGCTGCTGTCAATTCACCAATGCTAATGGTGTTAATCACATCTTTCTTCAGTATTTTAATGGACATGGAATTTGTTCATATACTGAAGCATATTTAGCATTTTTTATACATAATGTTTTTTTCATTTCCAAGTGTTTGTGGAAGAGTTTTAGAGTTTAGTCATCATGTTTTAATTTTTTAGGCAATGTCTAAAATAGAATAATGTGTAGAAGTGTGATTTGGGGCAAAGTATACTTTAATTGGACATCCTGAAGTAAAATCATTGTTTCCTCTTGATATATCCAAGAATTATAATTAAAAAAATTATAAGAATTGTTTCTTTATAATAGAAAAGTAATAAGACCATATAACAAAAAGGAGTGGGGTGAGAGGGTATCTTTCTTGAGTCCCACTAATTATGTCAGAACTTGTAGAACTTTCCAAATCTAAGCCCATATCTAAGACTGATAAATCTATAATCTTAGGTGTGTGCAACTGTAGATTGTAGTTTTAAGTCATGCTTTGTTGTTATTAATAATAATAATAATAATATGTACTGACAGTACTAGTGATTTGTACTGGACTCGGAATGGGGCTCTATGAATGTATATGTCATTTTTAAAGGGCATGTAAAGGCAAAAAAATAAATTCCCATTTTTACTTTGTTTAATGAAAAAGAAACCTATCTCCAATATACTTTAATTAAAAAATGTGTAACATTTTTATAAGAAACCTGACTGTATGCAGTGAAATTCTCCCTTCATTTACTGCTGTGGATAGGAATTGTCAGATGGTCCCTAACTGCTGAGCAGGGAAACAATCATACTTATGAACAGCAGGGGGAGCCCCCGCCTTACTTCCCAACCATGCAGAACTCAAGCAGCTTTGTTTATGATGATCCCTAAGCAGCCCAGACCGCACTGAGAATGTGCACAGTCTTAGTCTTGCAGTGGGACCTGGATTTTACTATAGTGTTGTTCTTAGCTCTACCATGCAGCTGTTAGCTTGTGTTAGGGAGCTTCTAACCTTCCCAGGAAAGGGTGATATCGCTCCAACTTGCAGTACAGCAGTAAAGAGTGACTGAAGTTTATCAGAGCACAAATCACATGACTGGGGACAGCTGGGAAATGGACAATATGTCTAGCCCCATGTCAGATTTCAAGATTAAATATAAAAAAATCTGTTTGCTCTTTTGAGAAATGGATTTCATTGCTGAATGCTGCTGGAGCAGCACTATTAACTGGTGCATTTTGTAGTTTTGAAAAAACATTTTTTCCCACCACAGTATCCCTTGAATCAATCAAATGTGGTCATAAATAAAATAATACTTTGCACTTAGCCAAATGATTAATTGACTTGTCATTCTGTAAACTCCTCTACTATAATTCCAAGTTTTTGGATACTTTTCTGGTCTTCTGGATAATTAAAAGTATGTTAAAACGAATAGCTAAAATGCCCATATGCAAAGCCTACAGAAATTAAAATATTACCACCAGGAATCAGTGATATATACTAGCCAATCCAAAGTGGACATTTTGAACCTATGTTATGTCTCCTGTTGTCACATAAGATATGTTTTTCCTTTTGTATTATATAACTTTTCTTTTAATTTTCTTAGGTGATATAAGTTTGAAGCGGTTCAACAGTGTTTCTTCTGTGGAAATCTTAACGGTTGACTCAATGGAAGCTGATGAAGCAGGATCCATACGTAGCTATACAGAAGATTCAGGGGTGGTGAGCTCACTTTCAGACAGTGCATCTCTGGATTTGCCAAGTGATAGCACCCAAAGCAGAGAAAGCCTCTTGAATCAGGAAAATGCAAAGGAATCTGTGAGAACAGACATTCACAAGAATAATAAATCAAGCAATATGCAGACAAGGTAAGGTTCTATAAACTGATTTTGAGACTTTGCTTTGACATCAAGCAGCTCACACAGTGCTCTGCAGGATGTCATGTAAAAACATACATTTCAGTAGTAAAAGGTTTAATAATGATGTTTTTAAATGAAGTGATATTGAGAGCCTTCTACCTGCAAAATAGACCAATATACAGTTTAAAGATATAGCATACTTTATTGTTGCATCTACTGCACAACATACACTGTTCATCTTATGAAAGAAGAGGGAGGGGTAATTTCTTGTAAAAATGCTATACATTCTGGTAGTCATTTTTGAGTGACTGCCAATAATTTTTTCTTGTCTTTGACCATGTTTTTTAAGCACAAAGACAAGGCCTTCAGGCACATGGACTACATGGACTAAAGCTGTGATAATTAGTAAAATTACTTATTGGATCTGATAACTGAGAATCCAGCAATGCTAGTTTAGTGGTGCAGTACAAATTTTTTACATTACAGCAGCGACACAAGGTATGTAAGAGCTTGATCTGTGTGAAAAAACATTAGCTATTTACAAAATAAAAAAAGAGAGACTTTCAAATAATTCTCTGCCACAGCTGGACATTGGACTCTGTGCCCCATATGTAATAAAAGGCACTAGATTTGCCCAGGAGCAGTAACCCATAGCAACCAATGAGATGTTTGCTTTTAAACTTGTGACCAGGAAATTCTACCTGATGATTGGTTGCTATAGGTTACTCCCCCTGGGCAAACTTAGTGCCTTTAATTACATAACCACCCCAATATTCTAAATTTTATTAAAGTGATGCTTATTTTGAACTACAGTTCCTTTTTTAAAGGAATCATGAATTAGATGAATGGTGCAATCTGAATTAATTTATCATAGTCCTCAAATCCATACATTATTTCATGATGAGATGAATTGGTCACATGATTAGATGTGTGTATACCAGTAACTGATTTATTTGAAAATAAAGTAATTCCTAACTGACTGTTAGTTGGGGTCACTATTTATGATACGACTTTTAGGTTGTGGCATTGGTAAAACTTTATGTATTCAAAGTGCTACTCAAGCAGAATTCTGCACTGAAATCCATTTCTCAAAAGAACAAACAGATTTTTTATATTCAATTTTGAAATCTGACATGGGGCTAGACATTTTGTCAATTTCCCAGCTGCCCCTGGTCATGTGACTTGTGCCTGCACTTTAGGAGAGAAATGCTTTCTGGCAGGCTGCTGTTTTTCCTTCTCAATGTAACTGAATGTGTCTCAGTGGGACATGGGTTTTTACTATTGAGTGCTGTTCTTAGATCTACCAGGCAGCTGTTATCTTGTGTTAGGGAGCTGCTATCTGGTTACCTTCACATTGTTCTTTTGTTAGGCTGCTGGGGGGAAAAAGGGAGGGGGTGATATCACTCTAACTTGCAGTACAGCAGTAAAGAGTGATTGAAGTTTATCAAAGCACAAGTCACATGACTTGGGGCATGTCAGATTTCAAAATTGAATATAAAAAAATATGTTTGCTCTTTTGAGAAATGGATTTCAGTGCAGAATTCTGCTGGAGCAGCACTATTAACTGATTCATTTTTTTTAAAAAAAAAATTCCCATGACAGTATCCCTTTAAACAATAAACAATGTCAGTTTCAAATAGGTACTTTCTAAACAAAACCAACAAAATTAGTTTTGTAAATAACTGATGATACTCCTTATAAGGCTGAAATAGTAAACGTAACGTCTGATATTGAAAGACGAGTAGGCAAATGTATTTTTCTTTATACATATTTAAAACCGGATACAAACAGAAAGAGATGGGGAGGGGTAAAAATGGCCTTAGCAAGAAAATAACACAGTCAATGATTATTATAACCAATTGCATAGTAGACAAAAATCTTTAAAACACAATTTCTAGATAATGAGAACCCAATTATACAAATGAGTCTAAATCATGTTACTTGTACATGTATTTACTGAGCAAAATGATCCAAAGTTACATATTTGTGTTTGGCAAAAGTATTTGAGCATCTAGATTATCATTAATGGGATAATAATCAGATGTGAGTGTTGGAGTCCCTGTTTTGTTTAAAGAAAATAAATCTGGGTAAAATCTGGGAAAAATAAATCTTCACTATTCAAATCTGATCTTGTCAGCACAGGTGTGTGTGTCATGGATTGATTTTAGGAGATTTTGTATGATCTCTGAAAAACACTTATTCATCCTCACCAGGCTGGAAAAGGTTACAAAAATATTTCTAAAGAGTCTGGACTCCACCAGTCCACTGTCAGGCCTATTGTGTACAAATAATAGTAATTAAATGTCAATATTACCCTCCCAAAGAGTGGATGACCAACAGAGATTACACCAAGAGCACGGCGTGTAATACTCCAGGAGATCTTAAAGAACCCCAGGCTAAAGTCTTAAGAATTAAAGACCTATCTTGCATTGGTAAATGTTAGTGTATATAAGTTCTCCATCCAGAAAACATTGAACAATATTAGTATGCATTACTGGGTTTTAAGGAGAAAGCTACTACTATACAAAAAAATTGCTGCTCATCTACAGTTAGGTAAAGACCACGCTGATAAGTGGGAAGGCTTTTGCAAGTATGTGCACTGCAAGCCAGAACCACATCAGATTCCAGTGTGAGAAGGCAATAAATGGTGGTTGCCAATCCCACTATTTGGCACTTATGAGGTCAGGCTCAGGGGAGCAGGGTAGGGGGCCTTGTGTAGGGGACTTCAAAAACAATTGCTGACTTGATGCTGTAGATTTTTCACCAGTGCAATTGATTGAATATTTTAGCAAACAAGGTTTCCTATATTTTGAACTTTCAATAGCTTATTTTAGCAACTAAAAAACCAATTATTACTAATAACGTCAAACATTAGGCAGAAAATGGCAACTCATTTGGTTGTATTTTGCATCACAGAAATGTAGTAATTTTCTGTTAGAAGAATATAGTGCTCATGAACTTCGTGTCCTTACTGGGCCATGTTCAGGCCACACATATCAGCGATAAACAGCTGTAAAGTTTCTGGTATTATTTATTACAACCGAAAAAGCTTACTGTGCAAAGGAAGTGAACATCATATCATCTTAACCTGCACAACATGCTCTTGCTCTTGACCTATAGCTACATAAATCTGAATATTTCAGCATTTCAAAGTTTGTTCTTTTTTCTTTTGAGGTTAACTATGAAGTGCTAATTAACTGTAGGTAGGAAACTAAACAAATAAAGTACGATTTCTAAAGTACTGAACATACCACATCATGTGCTAGCAATGCTTTGCCAAACGCTAGCCGAAAGGCCCAATTATAGTGTTTTTTTTAAGCAGGTCAGGAAAGGATAAAGCTGTGCTCAAGGAAAAATAAATACGCTGAGTACAGTTGTAGATTCCTTAGCAAAACAAATTCTTAAACAAGAGAAATCTCAGCTATTTCGTTCATTTGTTCCTTTTGTTTAATGCTTTGTCACAGTGGAAACCTCCAGCTGAAAGGCAAATACATTGGGAGCCCAGTGACCAATTCATACTTAACTTTGCTTAAAGTGCATTATAATTTTCACCCTTTACTCATGTGCAAGGGATATTTTTACCAATAAAAAACAGGTTTTTCATGCACAGAAGATTTAGGGGCAGATTTATGAAAACTTTTTATGAAATAAAAACCCACATGCATTCTATTCATTCCTAGGAGCTTTTTTTTTGTCAACTCTCTTTTTATTTTGACCAATTCTCACTTTTCCCGTAGGACTGTTTATAAAAAACATCATAATGCACAACACACAGATGCATGGTACAATATATTGCTTTGCAGGGGAAAAGATACAGAAAAATAAAATAAAGAAAAAAAGAAAAACACAAAAAGAAAATGAGCCGTAAGCTTTTTTTGAATTTTATTTATCAATTGGTGAAAGTTATAACTCACCATCTGATAAATACAGTTCTACAAATTCCATTGGAACGAATAGAACATGGGTGAGTTTTTATTTTTTATTATCTAAAAACTCACATTTTGATACTATCTACCCCTTTAATGTCTGATTGTTATAAGAAAAGTCTGGAGATGCTTTTTAAAAGTACAGTTATTGGTATCCATCATACTAGTATTCATCTCTTTTCAGAAAATGTTTAATTGCTCAGATAAATTCATATACCAGAAGAACTTCCAGGCTAATTTCTCAACCAGTGGCACACACAAGGGTTTGAAAAAAGCCAACTTCCTGGACTATGGAAACGAAACATAAGACAACTGCATTGTGAGGCAGCAGTGCAAACCCCTTGTGTTACCTTAAGGTCCACCATGACTTATATTGAGCCAGACTGAGTTAAATGCCAAAACATTATTCTATGGTTTATCACGTGAAGTCTATGGGAAAAACTGGATTAGGTGAAAAATGTTTTCTCCTAAAATTTAATCATGCTCATAAGTGTCTTACTTTACCAAAATTGACATGAATATGGCAGGCATATTTTGAAAATCATTATTACACTATTGCATGTGCATAATGTGTTGAAATATTGCTGGCGTAAATACTTTTGATTGTGTGGGGAAATACAGTATCAAATTTACACCATAAAGCAATGATGTACGTAGGATATTAGAATGGAGAATATGATATAGATGATGAGGTGGGGCTGATGTATATTTTTAATTGTAGTTCACCAGCCTGGACTTGTCTAGATTACTTCAGGCGAAAAAACTGTCTTGATACATTTTTTGAAGTTTCACAGTTGCATAATTACACCTGGTATAAAGACTGTTTGCAGTTGCAGATTAATGCAAAGGCTTACCTATACTATAGCCTAGGGGTCCAAAGTGATCAGCGGCCTGTCTAGCCTTTTTATTAAAATTCTTCTGAAACTTTTAATATTTATTTTTACTTGCACTGGGTTGGAGGTTAACCTGGGACTGAGAAAAGGTAGAAAGCAGGCAAGGCGCATATGTGCGCCCAGATGCTTGCAAACCCATGCATAAGTGCACCTGAGCTGGATCTGCATGCATCTGGGGTATGGGAGTGGGAGTAGCCTATAAGGGGGGCCTCTGGAAAATGTAGCCCTTGGGACTCACATATTAAACTGCCACTGGATGTTTGCCAATGTGAAGTATATAACAAAACAAAACTTGGCACAATTGCCTTTTAGTAAATTGCTGATGTCATGGCAGGTTTTTAATTTTGGCAAAAATATGGCAAATTTAATATTTTGCCGTTATTTGTAAAAATGCACCATAATATGAGGAAAAGTATTGAAATTCTCTCGAAGTAGCATTGTTGCCAGCTTCAGATGGTGTTTAAATGTCACTATCATACAAATGAGAACAGCGATTTTAAAACACACAAGGACTCCTTTATGATTGTAAATGCAGTGCTGCCTATAGACACTGCTTATAAATGTATAAATATATCTCCTTGAAAAACTAGTGTATTGTGTATCTGTGTATTTAATCCAGAGGAGGATGTAGAATTAACAGGAACTAAAGGAACCATTATACAGATTGCCCAGCAGTGAACAGGGCAGAGTCCTCTTCCCACAGTGGAATGCATAAAGCTAACTTTCGTCTTATGCCAAAATATAGGAACATGTTATATCATTGGTTTGAAAAGAAACCAAAGTCCTTGGCAGTTTAGCACATACGTCAAGAAATAAAGCAAAATAGTTTGCAAGGATAAAATCTAAGGATCAATAAACTGGTTAATGAGTAATGTCTTTTGGAAAGCCAAAGGAATCAAATATGGACAACTGACATTTTATTGGTGTGTGTAATTCAAAACCATTTCATGGAGAGGGAGAAGAGGGTGAGTAGAAGTGAATTGCATCAAGTAAATCAGTCACTTTTGCCATTACTGAAACTGTAAGTAACACCGTGTGTAGCTTTCCAAAATTGAAGAAATAGAAACAGACAAGGAATCAGCAGTGCTTAGTCTGCAATCACCCTTTATTAGTGTTTTATCACGACATGTTTCGGGAGCTAGTCCATGGGGGAAATTTACTAAAGGGCGAAGTGGCTAACGCTGGCGAAAATTCACCAGTGCGACTTCATTTCGGCACTTTGCTGATTTACTAACTGGGCGTAATATCGCCAAGGAGACTCTGGTGCAACTTCGCACCAGGCTAATTTTCGCTCTGGCCAAAGAGCGTTACTTTGCAAATTCACTAAGTTTTTGATTTACTGACCGTTACCTCTATCACCAGACTTGCCTTCGCCACCTCAGACCAAGCGAAGTGCAATACAGTAGATAGGAGTTCCTCAAAAAAAAATTGAAAATTTTTCTAATCAGAGCCAAAAGAATGGACGGCACTCCATTCGAGGAGGAAGCAAGTTTTATTGCAGGCTCCTACAAGGATCAAAAAGCCGTACGCGTTTCGGGATACAATCCCTTAATCATAGGCAAGATTAAGGGATTGTATCCCGAAATGTGTAGGGCTTTTTGATCCTTGTAGGAGCCTGTAATAAAACTTGCTTCCTCCTCAAATGGAGTGCCGTTCATTCTTTTGGCTCTGAATTGAAATTTGGCGGTGGGGACGTTGCGGACAGAGCACCTTACAAGGAGGGATTGGAGCAGCCAGAAGGAGGGTAAGCTCGGAGCGGTCCTTTTGGTGTGGAAGAGGAAAATTTTTCTAAGTCCCAAAAAACGCTGGTGCCTTTTCCTTTTTAGAGTGTGATAGGCTGAAAAAGATCGAAAAAGTTTTTTGGGGTACCCTCATTCCCCCCTACATTTAACACATGGCACCTAAACTGTGGGCTCATGTGTAGGGCAATATAATACCTCTAAATAATTTTATTAAGGTTCCCTGGCCTTGTGTAGTGTAATGTATTTGCTGCAGCATATATGGCCATTGTAATTTAACTGCACGCCGTATGCAAATTAGCCAACGCTAGTGTAACTTCGAAATGCTGAGCGTATTTTCGCTAGCGCAACTTCACCAGCGTTTGGTACCCTGTGCGCAACTTTGGATCTTTGTGAATTAGCGTTGTCCAGGCAAATTTACTCCTGGCTAAGTGTTGCGATGTGCGTGAAGCCAGCGATGGCGAATTTTCAGCTGGTTAGTGAATTTGCCCCAATATTTCAACTTGAAAAAGGTACTAGCTTCAGAAACATGTTGTGATTAAAACACAGATAAAGGGTGATTGCAGACTAAGCGCTGCTGAATCCTGGTCTGTTTCTTTTTCTACAATTTTGGATCCTACATGACCTTGACAGATTTTAGATGGTGTATTTTTTGGATTCACGCTATTTTCAGGGTTTGGGGTATAATAAATCTCAAAAATGTTTACATTTTTTTCAATAAACAACTCGAAAACTCACATTTTTGTGGAAATCACTACTTGAACCTTAATAAATCTGCCCCTTTATGTCCTGTAAGTCTCTAATGTTTCCCAAAATCCTGTCGGACTACAAATTATCCTTTGTGTGTCACTGTGTCTGTTATCCCATGTAATTTCTTCTGTCCCCAAATTCCTGTTAAACCAGCTGGTCCACATCATCTATCACATTTATTACAAATATCACATTGTTACTTAAAATGGTAGTCTCGAAGATATCCAGTGGTAACAGTTTTCCTCAAGAGAATTCTTGAGTATTGTCTAACCAGTACCATCTTCCTAGCATCTCTTTCCAAATAAACTTTCACTATTATTTTGAGACCAATAGTTGCTAAATGATGCAGCTCCAAAGTTTGTATTGTTTCTGCCCCATGCATGGTACAATAATCTTTATGCATGGACACTTCAATCTAGTCCAAAAAAAGGTTCATTTATCTGGCATTGAGTAGACCATAAACAGTGGCATAAATCCAAGCTTGGAACATTCCCAAGGTATGCACCACTAAACACAGCATATTATCAAGCCATTTTAAACTTGCTAAATTAGCTGGTAGTTACCTGAAATCGTTCTTGCTTTTAACTGGATACATCTTATTTTTAGTTCAGTACAGTATAATTGCCTAACCATTTGTGAAATGAAAATTCAGTTGTCCCACAGCATTTAGTCACTAATAATATGTTTATTTTTGAATTTGTATGCTTTTAAATGTACATTTGCATAATTTGTTTTATTTGTTTGAAACTTCATGTCTCAAAGAAAGCTTTTTTATAATAGATCTACATTCCTTAATGCATTTGCTTTATAGTTCTAATTATGTCCAGTGTGTTCATACTTTACTAAAACTAACAGGTAACCAAACTCATAAATCGATGTATCTTGAAAAAATCAGAGCACTAAAACTGAGCCTCAATTCATATTCTACAATCGAATTTTCACTGTGATTTGA
Source organism: Xenopus laevis (assembly GCF_017654675.1). Taxonomy (NCBI): domain Eukaryota; kingdom Metazoa; phylum Chordata; class Amphibia; order Anura; family Pipidae; genus Xenopus; species Xenopus laevis. The sequence goes on along the minus strand of NC_054381.1, from coordinate 63,925,326 downwards.
TTTTTTTGGATTATCAGATGAAAACCCGGATTTAGGGTCAGATTCAATTCAGTGAGAAAAAGTTATCTCATGTTTATCATGTGAAAACTCATTGATGAGATTCAATTTGACTAGTAAAAAAATTCTCTAAATTCAGTTCCAGTTATTTCCATAGACTTCAATAGAGTTTTCACCTGATTAACCATGAGATGTTTTTCTGAATAGAATTGCATCCCGAATTGAAGCTCGTCCATGAGTTTTCACGTGATAAACCTTTTTCTCACTGAATTGAATCTGACCCTTTATCGGATTATCCAGCACAGATCACTAGGAGCTTAACTCCCTTTGAAAATATGCCTTGAAAGTCTAATCCACTGATTGGTACAAACTATATAATCAGTGATACTTGGAAAGTGTACACTGTGCGATGTATCTGACTCTTAAAGGACGTTTCTTTTTAACGAAAAAAAAAACCACCAAGACAGTTTTAACTTTTAAATCACAAAGCCTTTATTAAGAAATTACTTACCGATTCTCTGCATGCGCTCCTCTTCAATAACGACTACAGGGCGACGATCCATTGTGCGGTGCTCAATTTCTCCTCCCTGTGTTCTATAGGAGATAGCCAGGGAGGAGAAATCAAGCGACGCATGATGGATCATCGCCCTGTCAAAGATTTACATAAGTAAAGGTTTGGATTTGTGTAACCAAAGGGAAGGTATGTTGGCCTCCTTCCCCACCTTTCAAATCCAGTATATAACAGTGTTCCTTAACCAGCAAAATCTAGCTGTGACAACAAGCAAGGTATAACAAACCATATAATAATGACATACCAAATAAATGATGAATAGACAATGGTAAACAGAGGTGGGAAGCAGTGAAGCTGTAATACCTGATCACCCCTTAGAATGAAACGTTTCTCAGAAAAGACTAAAGCTGAGCTGTCAAAAATAATTACTGCATAGAACTGTTCTTCTAAGAAGGAAAACATGCTTTTCTGTGGTTCTATCTTAAGTCAAGATATGTACAAGCTGGAATGTTAAACCATTCCTTTATTGTATACTGAAGCCAAAAAGATTCTTATAGTTACATTTTGCAGGCATGCAAACTGAGGAGTAAGTAAGTTTTTGCTCATTTGCACAGACAAGTTACAAAGTTTCATTCAAAGCATGGGAATAATAATATGGATCAGAATAAACCTAGTAAGGGTTTTTAATTAGTAATTTCTGCAAAATATCAGTAACCTATACACCTGCAAATGATAATGTTCAGTTCTTGACTAGTTACATGAATTCCCACTGCTTCTGTAGACTTCCCATGGGCTCTGCTGTCAAAGCAATTGACCCTAGAGATTCTCCATTACTGGTATTGAATTTGTATGACTTGTGGCAGTAACATCCTGGAGGGGGGTACAAAACAGGGACAGGTAGAAATCTGTCTGTGATTTACAGCAGATGGATTTACACCCTGAAGTGGAAAAGATGTCTGTGCACAGTTAAGGAATGTACAATGCAGTCCCAACACACCTTTATATACATTTAGCACAGGTAGTCAGAACAATGATGAAATATTGGAGCCATTTGAACCATTCAAAAGTGTCATTTGATTACTCATAAATGTAAAATGTATTTATATTATTTCTTAACAAATCCAGAATATTTACACCTGGAAAATATTTGCGCAGGTGTTGATTTAATTTACATGACTCAAGATTAAATTAATTTATTCACCTATATTATCTTGTGAGACCATATTAAAATTAGCACCCATGAATACATGGGTTTACAGTATTATTGCTAGAAATATCTGAGGCATTATGTGACGTAGTTAGTGTTCCTTCTGTATATTTAAAGGCAATGTGTCTGTTTCATTCTAAGCAACTTTCCAATTTACATTCATTAAATGTTAGTTTAATGTTATGTGTACATGGAGTTGCAATGGAAAGCAGTGCTTGTCTATCCCTTTCTGTTCTCTGGTTCTGACTCTTCAAACAATATAGCAGAAATAAGTTCCATTCCAGGTCTTTGGCTGCTTCTGCTATGTTCTTTACAGAGCCAGAACCAGAAAGGCATAAATATAATGTACATATGTACTGTGCATACTGTACATACTGTACATACTGTACAGTTCAAATGGCCAGATAACGTAACTGGTCTGATGTTAATACAGGTATGGGATCTGTTATCTGGAAACCCGTTAGGGTAGTGACACATGATGCGATTCGGGGAGATAAGTTGCCCAGTGACAAATCTCCTCTTCTTCAGTCAACTAATCTCCCCAAAATGACTTCCTGCTGGCTAAAATGTGAATCGCCAGATGGTACTCGGATCGCTCTGTTTTCCGAAGCCACCCGAAGTTGCCTTGCAAGGAAACTTTGGCTGACTTTGGAAAGCTGTGCCATCCTGCCTGCGATTCACATTCTAGGCGTGTTAAGGCATTTTGGAGAGATTAGTAGCAGCAGCGTATGCCACCACCCTTATGCAGAAAGCTCCAAATTACAGGACGGCTATCTCCCATAGACTACATTTTAAACAAATGTAGCGCTATAGTAAACTGAATTGTGCCAGGGCAGTTTTAGCTACTTTCCTTTGTGGCTGAGACCACAGATGAGCTCTCTTTCTCAGTGGTAAGCCCTCGCAACGCGGTGGAGGCAAGGGTATAGTGTAACTGTAACGGGGTGCGATAGCACAATGATGGGCGCCAGTAGTTCTTTAACGTTTGAACCAAGAACTGTGTTTATTGAACAATAGCACATAGATCATTTAGCACATTGATCCACAATGGAGTATAGAACATACACAGCAGCATAAAGGAAGCATATACTCACAGCACATATAGGCTGAATCCCCACAGGCTAGGGAATATACAGCAGAGAGTAAGTTGACAGCATGTGATGGGTATTGCCCAGTTTTCAGGATATCTTCCAGTGACAGACTAGGGAAACTCCTGACATCCCTATCTCAACACTCAGTGTTGTACCCTGGGATCTTAATCCCTCTAATCTCCTCGGAGTTGACAGCATGTGATGGGTATTGCCCAGTTTTCAGGATATCTTCCAGTGACAGACTAGGGAAACTCCTGACATCCCTATCTCAACACTCAGTGTTGTACCCTGGGATCTTAATCCCTCTAATCTCCTCGGAGGAGCCTTGAGCTGCTCAGCTAAATAACCTCTCTATCACTCCTAGAGCGATCTATAAAACGAGTATAGCTGTCTAATTACTAGCGTCAAGGCGCCTAGGGTCGACACTACCCATTCCCTTCCAGCCTGCTTGGTTGGGCTAAAGCAATGGACCCAGAACACATGGTTCCTAAACCTTTTATACTCTGGCACAGTGCCATCTGGTGTACACTGTGTGAACTACAGGGGTTACATAAGCACAAGGTCCCACAAGGACCCACTGAGGTGTCCATATTACTAGGGATGTGCCTGTCTGTAAAGTATAAGGGTGTCTAAGATTTTCACATCCCTATACAAATAATACAAATTTAAAAAACTATTTCCTTGTTCTCTGTAATAATCAACCTGTACATTGTTTTTGATCCCAACTAAGATATAATTAATTCTTAGTGGAGGCAAAACAATCCTATTGGGTTTATTTAGTGATTAAATTATTTTTTAGTAGACAAACTATGTTGATCCAAATTATAGAAAGATTCCTTATCTGGAAAACCCCAGGTCCTAAGCAGGGGCAATCCTGGTCATTTTGCAGCCTGAGGCGACCTTCCTTGTGCTGCCCCCACCCCTCCCCATGGCACTCACCCCAGAGGGGGTCGGTCCACAGCACGCTTGAGGGGTCGCTCCACGTCGCTAGTGCAGAGAGCGCAATTGTGCTCTCTGCACTAGGAGAGCCGAATTTCTGGGTTGAAAAGCGGAAATTCAAGGGGGTGCTGCCGCCTGAGGAGAGTGCCTCAACTCGCCTTATTGGTGGAGCACCCCTGGTCCTAAGCATTCTGGATATAACACTCTTCATAAGAGTATTATTTCAAGCTGCTTTCTCAACAAACCAGGACATGTAGCTGCCTCCTAACATGTACGTTCTTCAGTTACATAATTATATTAATTACTATGCTGTGGGATCTGTCTGTGTTTACATCCCATGCCTGTTCTGAGTTTAAATGGCCATGTGTATTTTTATGACAAGAAGCTGATTTATTATCTGCTTTAGTTAGATGAAGACGAATCTTTTTTTAAGAATTTTGCCACCCATTCTTTCTTTTTTGCACCTACACGCAGCAATGACAAATTCTAGGGAACTCAGATAAAGCCCATGGTTTTTATCAGCAATAGTGGTGAGCTGAGCCACAGAAAGCAACATTTATAGCTTTTCAACTGGGTAAAAGCAAATAAGGTACAACTACTAAGAAAAAGGGGGGGGGGAAGCCCATATTCTTGCTATTGCACTAAACATAAATATATTTTTATAAAATATTTATTGTCAATATACAGTAGTAAATACACGTGCTGTTTTTAAGATTGTTGTAGTACTATACTTTATGTGCAGAAATTACTTGGTTATCTTTATTTATCTTTGTAAAGAAAGGTTTTGAAATATTTTTTAACTTTCTAACCATGCAGAAGAGATGACGATGATGATGTCACATCGGTTCGAAATGGTGATGAAGATATTTTTATTTCGGCCCAGTTCCAGAAAACATTGGAAGAACTAGATGATGACTCTGAAGGTATTTAAAGATTTCAGATTTATGTATTAAGGAACTAGGATCATAGCATCATAATTGCAAATGGAAAATACACACACATGTATTTTATCTATCTATTTATGAATCTGTCTGTCTATCTAATGAAGCATCCATATGCAGAATACATTATGGGGGTTATTAAGCAAAGGTCGAGTTGTATTTTCTCAAAAGTTTTTCAAGGATAGTTTCACCAACAAACTAAATTTTTTCAGGATAAAAAAAAACTAAAATTTTTCGAGAATTATTATGCCCCAAAGCTGCTGAAAGCCCCAATCTGAAAATACTCTGGCTAAAACCTGTTAAGGTCATGTAGAAGTCAATGGCAAAAGTCCCTTTAACCATTTGAAGATGTTTTTTGCCTTCATGATTTTTCTGGGTTTTTCAGTGGTTTGCATCTGAAAATTCAATAAATTCAAGGTTTTTGATCCTATAAACTCAAGAAATTTGAGGTATTTGAGCTTTTCCATGATTGCATTTAATCATTTTTTTTTAACATTTAGGTTTTTTCATAATAAGCAGACATTCAAGTTGTGAGTTTATTAGAGGTAGAAGAAACCTCACAAACTTGACCTTTGCTAAATAACCCCTATAAATTTGTAATACATCCCATTGTTCTATCCAGTTCTTCCTTATTTCAAACACATGTATATCTGTAAATCCAAACATTCTAGTTGTGAATTTATTCGAGGTAGGAGAAACCTCAAATTTCAAATGCTCAACCCTCGATAAATAACCCCTATACGTTTGTAATAAATCCCATCCACTACATAATCCACTACTTGTAGTACCTGCACATACTAATGACTGAAATGTAAGGTCTCTGTGTTTATTCTAACATATAACATATGTTTTGCACTTGCATTTCAGATTGCCCAGTAAAATGTAAATAAAATGTAGCATGATCCCTCGTGCTTAGTTGGGAATTGTAGTGGTATTAGTGTTGGTATCATGAAAACAGTGTGCCTGCTGACTGTCTGGTTTAAATGATAGCACTATAAAGGTTGTCAGTAAGCATCTTGGTCATCTTGATGTAAATTATACTATCTGTTTAAAATAGGTGTAAAATAATAATTGTCTTGATTTAAAAACCTGTATTAACTGGCTCCATTTTTTTGTATACTGCAGACATGGATGATGTGGACAGTGCTTACAGAAATCATATTCATTCTCAGTCAAGTCCTTTTCATAAACAAGAGTCGATGACATATACTGAAGTTCCAGTAACAATTATAGATGGAGTTCCAGATATGGAAAATGAGGTTACATCCAATTCACAAAGAGTGGAACTACATACCAACTATACTAAGCAAGGAGCATTAAAGCCAGAGCAAAATGCATCCACTGCCTTCAAGCTTGAAAATGGGTATAACCATAGGGAGAGCAAGCCCACTGAGACCATTCCTTCCTCCATGCCAAGGAGCAAATTTGCATCAGCAAAGAAGGCTGAATTTTCTGAAACAAGATTAATAGAAAACAAAGATAAAACTGAAAAACAACAAATACCAGCTTCACTTAACAATACCACTAAAGGAGCAGAGCCTTCAAAACCAGTATTGTGGAGGCAACAAACATATGAATCGAAAGCAGGTATGAGAACATTTACTGTTGTTCCTCCCAAACCTGATGTAAAAAAGTATGACAGAGGAGCTTCTCTTTCAGCAAGTGCTATCAAAATAGATGATTTTGGCAATCTAATAAGCCCTCATACTTCCATATCTAAGAAGGATCTAAATAATAGTCATAGCAATAAACCACAGGGACCACTTGTTGAAAAGGCAAAAGAGTTCTGGAGATCAAATTCTATGGACAGTCAGGCAGGAGAAGTCAGAGAGCAATTTCCTAAAAAGTTTTCATCTGTCAAGAGTAATAAGCCAAATCAGCAAGAAGCAGACAGCAAAATAAATTATATATCTCAGGTAATTAATAAAGGAGGGGAGACCAAAGAGCAACCATCTATAAAGAACAATAAGCCAAACCAACAAGGACAAATGGACACTTTAAATTATCCATCCTTAAAGGGAGTGGCACTTAATACCATAACAGAGAGAGAGAATGGGCATCTAAAACAATTACACTCAATACCTGGGTCTCAAGAGAAGATGATTATTATAGAACATACAAACAGTGTAAAATCAAACCCGCCATTTTTGAATATTCAGAAACGAACATCCAGCCAATATGTTGCATCTGCCATCTCTAAGTACACAGAACCATCAAGAAGTAAATCTTTTGAAACAAATGACTCCATTAAACAAGAAACAACAGCAGACTTGAGGAAAAGGTTTAGTGGTATCTATGTTCCAGCTGGTAGCAACCCTAGTAAAACTGCAGCTGAAAAAAACAACAAATCTAATGATCATTCACAAATATATGCTCAAAGAGAGAGTTCAGTTTCTGAGCAACAGGGTTTCAGTGAAATACAAAGCAGAGTTGGAACTACAGCTATCACCATACTGGAAAGAAATCCTGAAAAAACCAGCATGTTTCATTCTGCTCCACATGAATCTCAAGGCCGCTTAAACACTATATCCTCATCGAATTCCTTTTTAAAAGCTGTGAGGGAAAAATCTGGTAAAATGGAACAATCCAATTCCTATACATCCAACAAAGAGCCACTGAGGTCTGTTGCCATCAAGGAAGATAAAGGAAATGATGTACCTTCAACAATAACAGATGACACAGACAATCCTAGCAACGGTGATGTGTTCGGACCAAAAGCAAAGTTACGTCAAGTGGTCCAGAAACCATTCCAGAAAGACACAACATTGCACAGTGCTTTAATGGAAGCCATTCAGTCTGGAGAAGGAAAAGAAAAGCTGAGGAAAATACAGGTACAGGAATCCATTACATAGCACATAGGTTTCTGATTGCTAGTACAGTGTGCTGTTCTGACAGAACTCCATGTACATGTGTTTTTTTTATTAACAAATTGTACAGAAAAGTGTACCAACGTTTCATGTCCACCAGACTCAAATCCCACGCAGTCATATCTTCTGCCTTAATTGGTTCCATATGCATATCACTTAGTTGTAAATCTGAGAAGATGTCTTCAGCTGATTTTAAGTTGCACAGCTTACTCCACATACTGGGGGACTGTATGGTTCAGCTGTATTGTACTTTCTGATCTGTAGTACAAATCCGTTACAGAGGCAAAACCCTTCTAAGACTTTGGGCCACACACGTTGTAGCTCGACCCATGGAGAAACAAAGGCAGAGAATCTGCCTCTACACTACTACTCTGTTTCTTTGAAGTGCCTGCACCCAGAAACATTGCCAACGGTCATGTGCAGACAGATGCAGAGGATTTTGGTGTAAAATGCAAAATCTCAAATTTCAGCACAAAAATGCACTGTGTCTGCCTGCAACCATGCTAAGGCAATATTTATGGGTACAGGCACTTTGATCAGCAGACGAGCGGATTCTCTGGTCGATTATAGCAGCTGATATCTGCCTCATCTGGCCCTAGCCTAACTGGGCCCAAATCAGCGGGGCTGTGTATGAGGAATAGTTTTAGTTAATTATTACTAAAATAAAGTCAACGATGAAGTAAATGCCTTAAACAATTTTGAGCATTTGAGTAGATAAAACATGGACTTGGTCCATAAACTAAAATGGCATCATTGCAGTACCAACAGTTTCCATCTAATGTAGATTGATTGTCTACATTAGCTAAGTAATAAACAACTTAGCAAAATCAATGATTCTTGCCTTTAGCTATTTTATACTACATCTCAGAAAAAGACCTTCTTTTAAAGAAGACATTGTGCAGAAATATACTTGAACAGAATATGGGTTTTTATCCCATGCTGGACCCTGGGTCTGGTAGCTTCTTTATTGCTCAACCAAAGCTCTAACACAATACATAACTGAAGTTACAAAGCCATAATAGTAATGAGTCGGTCAATTTATTTTCAACTTATTAGATGAATATTAACAAAAAGTTATGGTTCAGCCATAAGGGAGACAAATCATGTATTTTATTATTATGTATACAGCATGAATTGCTCTGTATAACAATATATGCATGCATTTTAATGCTTCTATAAATGTACCTGTTTTTCAGACTTCATCTGCTGTATTAAATGAGCTTCAGTCTGTAAGAAATGCAGAACCGTCTTTCAAGGAGGCAGAAAAAGTACACAATCAGCTGCAATCAATTCCACCTCCACCATTAATGCCTCCTCCACCGCCACCACCTGTGCTCAATTTATCTGCTACTGTGTCTCCTGCCACTAAAGCTAACTCTGTAAATGCAAGGGAAGCCTTAATGGACGCTATTCGCTCAGGTGCTGGCGCTGCAAGACTTAAAAAGGTAATGTAATTCTACAAGGTAAATGTCAACCTCTGTAAATGTTTCTGTCAATACAGGGAAAATAGTACTTACCTTATAATGATGTCCTTAAGGTTAGTGGAATTTTAATTATTGGAGAATACCTCCAAGTCAAGCCAAGTCAAGTAGTTTCTTTCTGTATCAGGAGTACACACCTACTCAAACTTCCCTCACAACTATATATATATATATATATATATATATATATATATATATATATATATATATATATATATATATATATATACAGTCCATGGAGGAGTCGGCACTCACGTCACAAACTTCAAATATGCCTGGGTGCAGTGTCCAAAAATTAGATACAATATCATACAGAATAAGGTCCGCACTCTCAGGACTTAGGAAAACTAAAAAATTTTATTCACAAAGGAGACTGACGTTTCGACCTCTACAGAGGCCTGTGTGCACAATTTAAATTTGTGTGTGCATTTTTAAAAACTGTGTGCAGAGGTGTGAATAAGGGTAGGACTACACGGACATTTTCGGCACGCTGCGACAAATGGCATGTGATGGAAATAAGGTAAGAGATAGAAATTCGGCTGAAGTCGCAGCGTTGACACGACACTGCGTCTGCATTAGAGATGTCGCGAACTGTTCGCCGGCGAACTTGTTCGCGCGAACATCGGGTGTTCGCGCTCGCCGGAAGTTCGCGAACGTCGCGCGACGTTCGCCATTTTGGGTTCGCCATTGTTGGCGCTTTTTTTTGCCCTCTCACCCCAGACCAGCAGGTACATGGCAGCCAATCAGGAAGCTCTCCCCTGGACCACTCCCCTTCCCTATAAAAACCGAAGCCCTGCAGCGTTTTTTCACTCTGCCTGTGTGTGCTGAAGAGATAGTGTAGGGAGAGAGCTGCTGCCTGTTAGTGATTTCAGGGACAGTTGAAAGTTTGCTGGCTAGTAATCGTTTTGATACTGCTCTGTTATTGGAGGGACAGAAGTCTGCAGGGGTTTGAGGGACATTTAAGCTTAGGTAGCTTTGCTGGCTAGTAATCTACCTTCTACTGCAGTGCTCTGTATGTAGCTGCAGTGGGCAGCTGTCCTGCTTCTGATCTCATCTGCTGACTGCTGCAATAACAGTAGTCCTTGTAAGGACTGCTTTTATTTATTTTTTTGTTGTTTTACTACTACTACTACTACTACTATAAGAGCCCAGTGCTATTAGTCTAGCAGTGTTGGGGAGTGGGACTGGTGTGCTAATCTGCTGCTCCTAGTAGTTCAGCAGCACCAACTTTAATTTTTTTTTTTTAATATTCATTTTTTTTTTATTTTACTTTTTTTTATTTTACTACCGCTGTAGTAGTGTATAAGTTGACCTTTTAGGCATTATTTGCCCTGTAGGCATTATTTGCACACTGTTTTCTTCAACCCGCCATCTAGCTGTGTGACCTTGTTCACATTCTGTCTAAATATCCATAATATTACCGTCTCCAGAAAAAACACCGGAGTGACTTTTTTCAAGCAGCCATAATATATTTTACGTAATCCGTATCCACCGCTGTAGTAGTGTATACGTTGACCTTGTAGGCATTATTTGCACAGTGTTTTCTTCAACCCGCCATCTAGCTGTGTGAGCTTGTTCACATTTTGTCTAAATATTGATAATATTATCGTCTCTAGAAAAACCACTTGAGTTACTTTTTTTCAAGCAGCATTCATATATTTTACGTAATCCGTATCCACCGCTGTAGTAGTGTATACGTTGACCTTGTAGGCATTATTTGCACACTGTTTTCTTCAACCCGCCATCTAGCTGTGTGACCTTGTTCACATTCTGTCTAAATATCCATAATATTACCGTCTCCAGAAAAAACACCGGAGTGACTTTTTTCAAGCAGCCATAATATATTTTACGTAATCCGTATCCACCGCTGTAGTAGTGTATACGTTGACCTTGTAGGCATTATTTGCACAGTGTTTTCTTCAACCCGCCATCTAGCTGTGTGTATTATCGTTTCCAGAAAAACCAACTGAGTTTTTGTTGTTGTTGTTGTTTTTTTAAAAATAATGCCAGGCAAAGGCAGGCCGCCACGCAGAGGCCGTGCTAGGGGCCGTGCTGCTATGCAATCCTGTGGCCCTAGCAAATTGCCCAGTTTTAAAAAGCCAATGACCCTGAACTCCCAAAATGCTGAAGAGGTAGTTGACTGGCTTACACAGCACACCCCATCCTCTACCGTTTCTAACTTTACCACAACATCCTCCTCATCCTCCACTGCTATGGCCACCCCACGTAACACTTCCTCCACCACCGGTGCCCCTTCTTCACTGGGGTCAGAGGAGTTATTTTCCCATGAGTTTCTTGAACTGAGTAATGCGCAACCATTATTGCCAGAAGAAGATGAAGGAGATGAGGACCTTACACCAGATTTAATTCTGGCAGAGAACACGATAGAGATGGACATAATGAGTGATGAGGAGGAGGTCCCCGCTGCTGCTTCCTTCTGTGATGTGTCAGAAGAAATTGATGCATCTGAGGAGAATGATGATGAGGAGATTGATGTTTTGTGGGTGCCTAGTAGAAGAGAGCAAGAGGAGGGTAGTTCAGATGGAGAGACGGAGAGTCAGAGAGGCAGTAGGAGAATAAGACTTAGAAGAAGCAGGGAGGACAGCCCGCAGGGATCAGTAGGGCAACAACATGTATCGGCACCTGTGTTCAGCCGGCCAACGCACCCGCCATTGCCGCCAATGCCGCCAACTTCTACTGTTACCGCCAGATCGCACACTTCCAAAAAGTCAGCAGTGTGGGATTTTTTTAATGTGTGTGCCTCTGACAAAAGCATTGTAATTTGCAATGAGTGCAGTCAGAAACTGAGCCTTGGTAAGCCCAACAGCCACATAGGTACAACTTCTATGCGAAGGCACATGAGCGGCAAGCACAAAGCACTTTGGGAGCAACACCTCAAAGGCAACAGGCAAACTAAAAGCCACACTCCTTCTGGTCCAGCATCTTACTGCTCTACCTCTGCTCTCCTTGACCCGTCTGAACCACCCTCCACTCCGCCTTCCACCTTGACCACCTGTTCCCATTCCCAGTCATCTGCCACCAGCCAAGTTTCTGTGAAGGCCATGTTTGAGCGTAAGAAGCCAATGTCTGACTGTCACCCCCTTGCCCGGCGTCTGACAGCTGGCTTGTCTGCACTCTTAGCCCGCCAGCTTTTACCATACCAGCTGGTGGACTCTGAGGCCTTCCGCAAATTTGTAGCAATTGGGACACCGCAGTGGAAGGTACCCAGCCGCAATTTTTTTTCTAAAAAGGGAATACCACACCTGTACCAACATGTGCAGAGCCAAGTTACCGCATCTCTGTCACTTAGTGTTGGGCCAAAGGTCCATATGACTACTGACGCATGGTCCTCCAAGCATGGTCAGGGCAGGTATGTCACCTACACTGCCCACTGGGTGAACTTGGTAATGGCTGGGAAGCAGGGAATGGGTAGCTCAACAACAACAGTGGAGTTGGTGTCACCGCCACGGATTGCACGCGGTTCTGCCACCAGCTCTACTCCTCCATCGCTCTCTACCTCGTCTTCTTCTTCTTCTTACTCTGCTGCTGGGTCCTCCTTCTCCTCCTCCACACCTGTGCACCCCCAGCTCCCCCTAGGCTATTCGACGTGCCAGGTACGCCGTTGTCACGCTGTCTTGGGGATGACGTGCCTGGAAAGCAAAAACCATACCGGATCTGTACTCCTGTCATCTCTGCAGTCACAGGCCGATCGGTGGCTGACCCCACACCAACTGCAGATCGGAAAAGTGGTGTGTGACAATGGAAGCAATCTGTTGGCAGCGTTGAGACTAGGCAATTTAACACATGTGCCCTGCATGGCACATGTGTTAAATTTAATAGTCCAACGTTTTGTCTCCAAGTACCCAGGATTCCAGGACGTTCTCACCCAGTCCAGAAAGGTGTCGGCCCATTTCAGACGTTCCTACACAGCCATGGCACGCCTTGCTGACATTCAGCAGCGCTACAACATGCCAGTCAGGCGTTTGATTTCTGACAGCCAGACTCGCTGGAATTCAACGCTCCTTATGTTGGAACGTCTGCTGCAACAACAAAGGGCCGTCAACGAGTACCTTTTTGAACTGGGTGGTAGGACTGGATCTGCACAGCTGGGGATTTTTTTCCCCCGTTACTGGGTGCTTATGCGCGATGCCTGCAGGCTCATGCGACCTTTTGAAGAGGTGACAAATATGGTCAGTCGCACCGAAGGCACCATCAGCGACCTAATACCCTTCGCTTTATTCCTGGAGCGTGCCGTGCGACGAGTGACAGATGAGGCTGTAGACCAGCGTGACGAGGAGCTGGAAGCGCACGATTTCTGGTCGGAATCACCAGAACGAACCCAGGCACCTGCTGCAACGCAGGGAGAGGTGCCAGAAGTGGAGTCAGAGGAGGAAGGTGGCTTTGTGGAGGAGGAGGAGGAGGAGGACCAACAGGAGCAGGCTTCCCAGGGGGCTAGTGGTGACCTTTTGGGGACCCCTGGTCTTGTACGTGGCTGGGGGGAGGAGACCGTGGATGATGCAGTCCTTGATAATGAGGAAGCGGAGATGGATAGCTCTGCATCCAACCTTGTGAGAATGGGGTCTTTCATGCTGTCATGCCTGTTGAAGGACCCCCGTATCAAGAGGCTTAAGGAGAAGGACCTGTACTGGGTCGCAACGCTACTAGACCCTCGGTACAAGCATAAAGTGTCAGAAATGTTACCAACATACCACAAGTCCGAAAAGATGCGGCATTTACAAACCAGCCTGCAAAACATGTTGTACAATGCTTTTAAGGGTGATGTCACTTCAGGAACTCATCAACATTCCAGGGGCAGAGGTGCCAGTAATCCTGCCACGAGCACACCTGCAAGGACAAAGCCCTTTGGCCAGTCTGTAACGTCAGACATGCAAATGTTTTTCTGTCCAAGGCAGCGCCACAACCCTTCTGGATCCACCCTCAAAGAACGCCTCGACCGGCAGGTAGCGGACTACCTGGCATTAACTGCAGATATCGACACTCTGAGGAGCGATGAACCCCTGGACTACTGGGTGCGCAGGCTTGATCTGTGGCCAGAGCTGTCACAATTTGCCATGAACCTCTTGTCTTGCCCAGCCTCAAGTGTGCTCTCAGAAAGGACCTTCAGTGCAGCAGGAGGGATTGTAACTGAGAAGAGAACTCGCCTAGGTCACAAAAGTGTCGATTACCTGACCTTTATTAAAATGAATGAGGGGTGGATCTCGGAGGGTTACTGCACGCCGGAAGACTTGTTCTGACTTCTATGCAGCTGTCCTTCTCTTCAAGCCTCATGACTCCACACACAGCTGTCCTTTAGCGTCCTCCTCCTCCTCCCTCCGCCACCGTTACAAACTAGGGTGCAAACCCTACTGGTTTAATTTTTTCTGGCCTCTGTGCTTCAGTGGCTGCAACCAAAAAAACTGGGCAAACAATGTCTACAAGGTCAACGTATGGCAAAAAATGACTATTTTCAGCATTTATATGGCATATTTTTTCTGGCAACTGTGCTTCAGTGGCTGCGTCCAAAAAAATGCATATTTTCTGCATTTATATGGCATAATTTTTCTGGCCTCTGTGCTTCAGTGGCTGCAACCAAAAAAATGCATATTTTCTGCATTTATATGGCATAATTTTTCTGGCCTCTGTGCTTCAGTGGCTGCAACCAAAAAAATTTATATTTTCTGCATTTATATGGCATAATTTTTCTGTCAACTGTGCTTCAGTGGCTGCGACCAAAAAAATGACTATTTTCAGCATTTATATGGCATATTTTTCTGGCCTCTGTGCTTCAGTGGCTGCGGCCAAAAAAACTGGGCAAACAATGCCTACAAGGTCAACGACTTTAACCTTGTAGGCATTGTTTGCCCAGTTTTTTTGGCCGCAGCCACTGAAGCACAGAGGCCAGAAAAAATATGCCATATAAATGCTGAAAATAGTCATTTTTTGCCATACGTTGACTCAACGTATATGGCAAAAAATGACTATTTTCAGCATTTATATGGCATATTTTTTCTGGCAACTGTGCTTCAGTGGCTGCGACCAAAAAAACTGGGCAAACAATGCCTACAAGGTCAACGTATGGCAAAAAATGACTATTTTCAGCATTTATATGGCATATTTTTTCTGGCAACTGTGCTTCAGTGGCTGCGTCCAAAAAAACTGGGCAAACAATGTCTACAAGGTCAACGTATGGCGAAAAATTACTATTTTCAGCATTTATATGGCATATTTTTTCTGGCAACTGTGCTTCAGTGGCTGCGTCCAAAAAAACTGGGCAAACAATGCCTACAAGGTCAACGTATGGCTGTTGTTTAAAGAGAACAGTAGATTACTAGCCAGCAAAGCTACCTAAGCTAAAATGTCCCTCAAATCCCTGCAGACTTCTGTCCCTCCAATACAGAGCAGTATCAAGCAGATTACTAGCCAGCAAACTTACTATCATCTGTCCCTGAAATCACTAACAGCTCTCCCCCTACACTATCTCTTCCAAGCACACACAGGCAGATTTTTCAGATACATTTTTGCCCTTGATCCCCCTCTGGCATGCCACTGTCCAGGTCGTTGCACCCTTTAAACAACTTTAAAATCATTTTTCTGGCCAGAAATGTCTTTTCTAGATGTTAAAGTTCGCCTTCCCATTGAAGTCTATGGGGTTCGCGAACCGTTCGCGAACCGCTCGCATTTTTGCGCAAGTTCGCGAATATGTTCGCGAACTTTTTTTCCGACGTTCGCTACATCCCTAGTCTGCATCCGTCAGTCGTATCGCGTCGGATCAACGTTGAGACTTCATCTGACATTTCTATCTCTTACCTTATTTCCGTCACATGCCATTTGTCGCAGCATGTCGGATCGCGCTGAAAATGTCCGTGTAGTCCTACCCTGAAATTTTGTGTTTTCACCACTATTTGTTGTGTGGGCTGGCCTCAAAATGTGTGTGCATGAGTATACAGCGTAGACAGAACATTGCGTCCAACCAGTTACAGCACAGTAACTGCAGAACAGTACTAGCTTTACCATGTAGGGGCTGTGCAGCCAAATAAAGGAATACTGTGTCATTGGGTCTTTTTACAACTGGCCTATATTTATTACTATTATATAGGCCAGTAATGATAGTAATCATTACAAATGATTACTATGTATCGTTAAATGAAATGCATTAATAATAACTTTCCAGCTACTGAGTGTCACGTAACGTGTGACGTATGACCAACTAGCACACACCGGGAAATACCACACCTTTAAGAGGGGTTTACACAGGGGTTTATTTCCGATATACAACAAACAGTAGATCAGGAACACGGCATTAGCATGTGAACTCCCCCAAGTCCCAAAACACTCCTGGTCCGAAATAAAGAGCCTCCCTTGGAGCAATCCACTCCAAGATGCACACGCCCTCCAGGCCAATCCAAATCCAAAGTCAGGGAGTTCCTTTGGGCAATTTCAAAGGGGTAAGGAGCAAAGTGCCTTTGGGTGAATCCACAGAATAACCATACCTCAAGGGGATCCAGGTATAAACAGTCCTCTGGGAGGTAGGGAGATCCAAACTGTTGGAGGGAGTCTTCTTGCCTCAGCTAGGATAAACTCCAAGGAACCGCAGAGGAGGGTGACCTGCCGCAGCCAGGTTACACCCCAGACGAACAACAACAACTCTCTAGCCCTCCCCTCTGGTATATCTGGCCTTTTCCCCACCCCCTAGGGTTGATTGGCTGGGAGGCCGGCCTTGCTTCTGGTTAACCCCACCCAAGCAGGTCTGATTGGCAGGGGCCCTGCTGCATCATTAGGGGAGGGGGAAATACCTTGGAGGGGGTTGTCCAGCTCTTCTGGAGGGCTATCCTGGGAGCTCCTTTGTTTAAAGCTTTTTGGCGGGAAAGTAGAACAAAGAAGAAACACCATCTTGGTTTAAATGTGTACTAGTCAGTTAGCCATGGATAAAATCGGACCAGTAGAAGGGGCTTTTGGTCACACTCAGTATTTGTCACATTTCTTCCCCCCCAGAGTAAGTGCATTGCTGGGGATCCCCTTTGTAGGGTGAGTCCCGGCTGCACTTTGAAGGCCCCACTGGCTCAATGAAATCTTTGGGTGACATAGTTGTTTCTCTCAGTCCATATTCTCCTTTGTGTTGGGAGCCATTTGCATGGGGATTGAGGAGCCTTATTGCTACTTTGTCTGTCTATGGATGCAAATTCCACCTTAACTTGACGCCCACACAAAGTCCGTTTATTTAGTTCTTGAACTGCATCAGCAGCATCTCTGTGGTGTTCAAATTCCACAAATGCGAAACCCGGGGGGCTCCTGGCCACCCACACACTACGTAAAGGGCCATAATATCCCAATGCCTGCTCCAATATAGTCTTATGGCCATGCTTGCCAAGGTTTCCAATGTAGACTTTGCAGTTTGGAGAATTGGTGACTTTGTGTCTGTTACTATGAATTGGAGTAGGGGTTATAAGTTTTGTTTGATGTTCCAGTCTTGTCTGTGGAACACCCCAGTGTCCTCTCCTGGGTGCACAGTTGTTCTCCCACCTTTTTGGGGCACACAAGTTGACTGCTGACACTCTAAATTCTTTTAGGTCTGATGCATCAATATTCACTTGTTGCTTCCTGTAGATATGGGGACCAGTCTCTTGGGCATCCTGCACTTGACACTCAGTGACCCCCTGTGATACATTATTTGCAGATTTGGCAGGTGGCAGTCTTATTGGGGTCAGGTTAGGGAGTCTGCGTGGGCATGTTGCCTGTAAGTGAGTAGTACAACCACAAATAAAACAGGCCCGAGGAATCCTAATCGGTTTAGAATCTGGAAGGGCCCTGACTGTCACATGGCTGGCATGTAGAGCATGGGTACGATCAGCCTCATAGGAGTGGTTTGTAGGACTCAGGGGTAGGGTAAGCGGCTGGGACTGGACACGATTCTCCAGGTACTCATCTGCTAACTGGGTGGCCTCCTCCAAGGTACCAGGCTTACGGTCCCAAACCCATTGTCGCACTTCAAGGGAGCAGTTTTCGAAGAATTGTTCTTTTAGCATCAACTGGAACAAATCCTCAAGGGAATTAACTTTATTCCCCCGTACCCAGTTGCGGAAATCCCTCTGCAACTTATTCCCGTAATCCTGGTGAGTTTCTTGGGAGGCTTTACGCCGGGTGCGGAAAGCTCTTCTGTAGAAGTCTGGAGTGATGGCGTAGCTGGCGAGGAGAATCTGACGCACTTTCCAATAATTTGCTCGCTGGGGGTATGGAATTTCCAAATAGACTTCGCTAGCTTTACCAGTGAGTTTACCAGCCAAAATAAGCACCCACTCATCCTGGGGAACTTGGTGGTCCTCACATAAACCTTCAAAGGAGCGAAGGAAGCTGTCTATGCTCTGCTTAGACTCATCAAAGGCAGGGAAGGCAGCATGAGTCAGTTTCACAACTGGCTGTCGTGCAATGGTTGGCCCTGCTGTGGGCCCAGAACTCAAGTTCCTAGGCTGATTTCCCTGTATAGTTAGGCGCAATACCTCTAGCCGTTCTGCTGGGGTCAGCCCTGGACCAATAGCAGCAAGGTGTTTCTGAAACAAGGAAACGGTGTTGTCCTCAGGTTCCCCAGCTGCATCTTGGTGCAAATTATAGTTTTCTTCACCCTCCTCCGGGGTTTCTGGGTCACCCTGGGCATCACCTTCCTGGGTAGGTAGAGAATGGTGTGTGAGAAGTTCTATGAGTTCCTGTCTCCGCTTTCCCACTGTGTCAATACCCCATGTGTGGCAGAGCCTTTGTAGCGTTGGTAGCCTGAGCTCAGTAATCTCCTGAGCTGTAAGGTTTGCGAAGTTCCCTGATGTGCTAGTTTCCATTATCCGCACCGCTTGCCACCAGAAATGTCACGTAACGTGTGACGTATGACCAACTAGCACACACCGGGAAATACCACACCTTTAAGAGGGGTTTACACAGGGGTTTATTTCCGATATACAACAAACAGTAGATCAGGAACACGGCATTAGCATGTGAACTCCCCCAAGTCCCAAAACACTCCTGGTCCGAAATAAAGAGCCTCCCTTGGAGCAATCCACTCCAAGATGCACATGCCCTCCAGGCCAATCCAACTCCAAAGTCAAGGAGTTCCTTTGGGCAATTTCAAAGGGGTAAGGAGCAAAGTGCCTTTGGGTGAATCCACAGAATAACCATACCTCAAGGGAATCCAGGTATAAACAGTCCTCTGGGAGGTAGGGAGATCCAAACTGTTGGAGGGAGTCTTCTTGCCTCAGCTAGGATAAACTCCAAGGAACCGCAGAGGAGGGTGACCTGCCGCAGCCAGGTTACACCCCAGACGAACAACAACAACTCTCTAGCCCTCCCCTCTGGTATATCTGGCCTTTTCCCCACCCCCTAGGGTTGATTGGCTGGGAGGCCGGCCTTGCTTCTGGTTAACCCCACCCAAGCAGGTCTGATTGGCAGGGGCCCTGCTGCATCATTAGGGGAGGGGGAAATACCTTGGAGGGGGTTTTCCAGCTCTTCTGGAGGGCTATCCTGGGAGCTCCTTTGTTTAAAGCTTTTTGGCGGGAAAGTAGAACAAAGAAGAAACACCATCTTGGTTTAAATGTGTACTAGTCAGTTAGCCATGGATAAAATGGGACCAGTAGAAGGGGCTTTTGGTCACACTCAGTATTTGTCACACTGAGCACTTACGTTTTTCTTTTAACTCCAAATAAATGTGCACAATAATACAGTAAAATACACATCCTGGCAGAGTTTTCACAACTTTGTTGTACTATTATGTGTACACCCTATGAAAAACCTTAATCTTTATATATTAGCATAGTAAGTTAGGTTGAAAAGAAGACACACGTCCATCAAGTTCAACCCTTCTGCCCTCTCTAATTCAACCCTAAGCCTCTCTAATTTGAAAGATTCCTCCAGTCCCCGGATCAACTTTGTATTAAAGGGCACCAATCATTTCCCAAGTAAATACACTATGTGAAAGTTCAAGAAATCTGATTTTTAAAACAGTTAGAATTGTTTGTATAATGTAAATCATCAGCTCACTATATCTTCTGCAAGATCTCCCCTATCTCCACTGCAGTTCTAGCTGAGGCAGGCATCTTGGATTTCACTGGCTCCTCCTACCTGTATCTTCCCAGCCAACTGCAGCTCTGAAATCTCGCACATGCTCAGTTGAAATTCCTTGTTGCTTATCAACCCTTCTAAGCTATTTTCAAATCAGCCAAACCTCTGTGTTCAGTAGTGCTGCCACCTGCTGGAGGTTAGTGTGTGCCCTTCATTTGCAAAATAACATCACCAGCAGGGGACAAGATAGGGAAATCTCCTGATACTTCTAGTGGAGGAGTTTACTAAAACAAGGCATTCTGGGTAGAATACTCAAAGCAGTGTTACAATCTGAGCATGCTCGTGAAATTTGCATATTATAGTCTCTGTTATAGTCTCAGTATGGACTCCCTCAGTGAAAGAACCCATTTGACAAAGTAAGGGATTTTTTAAAACCTGCAGTTTTTTTCAAAAACTATATATGTAGTTTGATTAAACGTGTTTATGTTGTACTGGTCAGATTGTTAATATGTGTTTGAGTTTGGCTGTGATAGGTGCCCTTTAAGAGCTGTTTTCAATAACTCTGCAAAAACCCTTGCCGAATATTTAGGAACCTCCATTCTCCTAATTGGAATAGATGCCCCTTTGTATGGTAACTAAAGCCCCTTATAAATGCATACATAGTTATCATATCTCCCTTTAAACGCCTTTACTTCAGAGTAAACAACCCCATCCTGACCAGTCTTTCCTCATAACTGAGATTTCCGTATCTTTTACCAGCTTAGTTGCCCTTCTCTGGACCCTCTCTCTAATAATATCCCATTTGAGTACTGGAGACCAAAACTGCAAACTTAAAGTCTGTTCATTTGTCCGCATTAATATATGCTAGGTAAACATGTAAGTACTGTGGATAAAAACAATAAATCTGAGTTACAAAACTGTTCATTCCCTGGTGAGTAAAGGAATCCTCTTCTCATCAATATCTGTTCCAGCTGGGTCACTGGATGATACTGTTTGCAGTTTACATTTGTAGTTCTCAAGTTTATTTTTAATCCCAGATGGTCCTTTTCCCACCTACAGAAGCCAAAAAAAAATATTATTTAGCCTTGTCCTTTTACCCTTTTTTTGTATTTGTCAAGCATGAGGCGAGTACAACACTGCAAGCTTTCAGAGTACATTATGTGCCCGCTGAATTCCCAGCCTTCTAGTAAACACACATCTTCTCCAAAAATTTGCTTTTTTGCCAGCGTAGTCACTTAAAAAGCATCATGAGTATTTTTTAATATTCATATCTAGTGGTATGAATATATGTAAAAGAGAAATGTTCATTCTTCATATGGCTATGCAGTGAGTGGAAAGACAGCCAAAGATGCTGGTTATACGCAGAAACCATGGTGGGTTTTATCTTCTCTTTTTTGTCAGCATCAGTGTTCATACATATTTCTAACTTTCTCAAGTCTGATTCACTCTTGGGAAAGGTTTTGGGACTACAAAAACAAAATGTTGACTGCGGTTTCACCATTAAAAGAAATGTACTGTGCTTGTTTATTAATGATACAAAGAGTCAATAAAAGTATCCACATCCTTAGAATCATGTCTTCTTTCTATAGAACATTTATTTTTTGATATTGATCAACAGAAATTGACTCTTTTTTGTCAAAGTGAAAACAGATCTCTGCAAAGTGATTTAATTATGATTAAAAATGCGAAATAAATGATTACATAAGTATAAAACCCCTCTTGAGCATTGAGCGTGGATAGGTCTCTAGCTTTGCACATCTGGACACTTCCGTTTTCCTCCATTGCTGTTGGCAGATTTTCTCAAGCTCCCTCTGGTTGCATAGGGATCATGTGAGAACAGCCTTTTTTAAGTCCAGTCACAAATTCTCTATTGAATTGAGATATGGACTGTGGCTATGGACTAAGCATTTGTTTAAAAGCCCTTTGTGTAGTTTTGGTGTTGTTCTTAGGGTCATTGTCTTGCTGGAGGACAATTTGTATCCCGAGGTTCAGGTTTTTTTGTAGACTGTATTGGTTCTTCCTTCCTTATTTCAATGTATTTTGCTGCATTTACTCCACCTTTTACTTTCACAAGCCTTCCAGGACTGCTCTAGAGATGTGTTACTACAATAGGATACTGCCACCACCATGCTTCATGGTGAAGATCGTGTTTATGATGATGTTCAGTGTTGGGCTTATGAAAAAAGGTTTATTTTTGGTCTCATTGGACCATAGAGTCTCTGATGTGCCTCGCAAAGTGTCATGTGAGTTTTAGTTAACAGTGGATTACTTTTTGCAACTTTCCCATAAAGCTGCAACTGGTGAAGCATTCAGCAAAAGTTGTTGTATGCCAATGAGGCGTGTAACTCTTTCAAAGTTCAATTCTTTGTCAGCCTTCCCCACTAGTCTCTTTCTTGTACGGTCACTCACTATTGGTGGATGCCCTAATCTTAGCCGATTTACAGCTGTGCCATTAGCCTTAAAGTTATTAGTTATTGACTTAACTGTACTCCAGGGGTTATTCACAAAATATTTCTTATATCCACTCCCTTAATTGGGCTTTTAAATCACCTTTTCAAAGGGTTACTTGGAGTGCTCTTATTATCATGGTGAGGTTATTGCCACAACACTAACTCACCAGATACATGTGTTTTTGGTGAGTCTAAGGGGTGTATCTATTAACATTGGATACAAAAATCACCACTGATGTTCCCCATAGAAACCAATCAGATATGAGCAGTCACTTAAGGCCCCCATACACGGGTCAATAAAAGCCTCAGAATGACCAAGTCGGCTTCCCTGTTCGATATCTGGCCGAAAGTCGGGCAGATCTCAACTGGCCAGGTTAAAAAATCCCATCAGATTGCGGCCGCATCTATGCATGTATGCGGTCCCGCAATCCAACCGCCGATCGGATCAGCCCAATATTGCCCACTTCAATGTGGGCATATCGGGAAGAGATCCGCTCATTTGCCGACATTGCCAAACGAGATGATCTATACGTCTATGGCCACCATTACATGCTAGAAAACAAAATCAAAGATCTGATTGGTTGCTATGTGTATGGCCACCCTAAAGGTGGCCGATTTGGGTCCTTTAGACCAATGTGGCAGCTTATCTGCCAGTGTATGGGGCCCTCCAACGGGCCTCCCAGACTGATATCTGACCAAACATTGGCCAGATCTCAATCGAGCAGGTTTGATTTTCTTGCTTGATCAAGGACCGCATCGGCTATCTGATACGTTCCTCGTGCCATCAACTGGTATGCCCTTCATTGTAATTGGATAATTTGGCCATAAGGCTGAACGATCCGATTAGCCTGAAAATGACTACCTTTTGTTGGACATATCCGGGGATGATCCTCTCGTTTGGCAACCTTGCGAAACGAGAGGATCTTATAGTGTATGGCCAGCTTTAGTCTAAATGAGCTGATCACATTCTGTAAAAGCAGCTCCTTTTGTTTTTACAGTGCAGGCAATGTTTGTTCTTTATTAGGAATGCTAGGTTTGCAGCAAACACCCAAAACAGGCTGCTCCTACCCTGTGTTTGTTCATATTTTATTTTCCTGATAACTGTTATAATACAATTAGCAGTAAAATGGTTACCATAACATATAGGCAGCTTTCAACATGCTTAAATAGTTCTTAATGCTGTTTATTAGAGGTGTTGGAATAAATGTTACACCTAGAGCAGTGTTTTGACCTTTTTGAGTTTGACCACCTTTGAGCTGCCAATAAACTTATAGCAAGGTAAAAATTAGATGTAAATATTGTGGTATCAGCTATTCTGTCACAGATCCAAAAATATATAGGGAAATTAATAATTGTTAGATCTCGCACAAATAACTGACCTAAAGATTTGAATCCCAGGACTATCAAGGAGAATATTTCCCCCTTAAATCTGTCCTCAACTGGCCTTCAGCCTGAGCCCCACCAGGGGGATTGGCCGCAGTTTGGGAACCACTAATATAGAGAAATGGGTGATTCCACCGTGAAAAACTTAGTGTAGGTATGGGACCTGTTATCCTGAATGCTTGGGACCTGGGGTTTTCTGAATAATGGATTTTTCCATAATTTGAAGTCTACTAAAAACTCATGTAAACATTAATTAACCCAATAGCCTAGTTTTGCTTACAATAAGGATTAATTATATCTTAGTTTGGATCAAGTACAAGGTACTGTTTTATTAATACAGAGAAAAAGGAAATCATTTTTAAAGATCTGGAATATTTTGGATAAAATAGAGCCTATGAGAGATGGCCTTTTTAATTCGGAACATTCTGGATAACGGTTTCCGGATAACAGATCCCATACCTGTATTAGATTTACGTTCAGGATGTTTTGAAGAGTCTCCTTTAGACAGAAATAATTATTGATTGTAATTAGTTAATTATTTAATACACAAAGCAAATATTCATGCCTAATACTGTAATCAATATTAGTGGGGAGTTAGATCACTTATCTTGATATAAATACTAGTATAGCTAATGATATCGCTCACTGTACAATAATATTGGCAATGTCTGCGTGCAGTATAAAATGACACGCCTTTGCTAAGTGCAGTAACAGATAATGATCTGCTATATTAAAGGGTTAAATGTCTGCAGTTTAGGATTTCACCCTTTGATAAATAAACCTTTAAAAAATCCCATAAAAAATGAATGGAGAGAGGCAGTATTTCACTCTAGTGGACTGAAGTGATCTCTTACTTCACTCTTTGATAAATGTACCCCCATGTTCCAAGTAATGGTCCCATCAAGAAACAAAGTTAATAGTATGATGAAAAGCCAGCATGATCTCTAACCAGCAGCAAAATAAGACTGGCTACATTTTAACTTCATGAAGTGGGATTTAGATGTTTCCTCTGTTCACAAAGTATTGCACTTACCCTATTTCCATAAATATTAGGCTGACCAATAGTTTGCTGAGGGGACAAAAGCAAAAAAAAAATAAAACCATGATCCATTATGCCTTTTTAATACATACATATCCAGAACACATTTCAAATAGAAAAATACACACATATCAGTGCCACAGTGTGGCATTGATATATGATCTGCATTCCTCTGCTATTATATATTTCATTAAGTAGATGTTTTTCTAGAAGTATCCATTTAGAGGCCTAAATATCCCACAGGGCAGTATTTTTGTCTCAGGTGAGTAATATATCACTTCGGCTGTGCTGTGATGCAATTACCAAAGGGCTAGTAAATCAATAAAAAAGCTTTCCAATTCTAGCTTCTTTTTATTGAGCTATGTCATTATGCCCTTAAGAATCGATGATAAATGGAAGAGCATTTTTATCTGAATTTTCTCATTGGCAGTATTTTATAGGTATAATTATTGGCAGGATATGTCAAGACTAGGGTTCCACTTCTATTAGTCATTTCAGTAGCCATGCTATACACAGTCATAAAAACAATATTTAAATATGACACATCAGTTTGTAAAGATGGAATAATTTAATGTGATAAAAGCTTACTTTCTACGCCACTAATTGACTGGACATTCTTTAGTCTGTTTGTGACTTGTGCACTCATTCCATGTGATCACTCTCTGGTTATGGTTCCCTCCAGAGGTACATTTTTATTGACCAGTATATCCTTCATATGGGAGATCATCTGTGTACTGGGAAATAGAATATATACATGCCTCAAGCAATAATGCCATGCAGCCTGTGGTCAGATCAGTGTAGTTCTTCTATAGTATGTGCCAACTGCATGGGATTCAGGCTAAACGATGGTTTGAGCATTGGCCTGTATATAGAGTTCTTGACATCATTGTCTATAGATTACATTGTAATTATTGATATGAGTTTTCTGCTGCATCCATCAGCCTCCATCCCAAAGCCATACATACAGACACCAACACAACTTCTGCCCGAATACTAACTAAAGTGGAAATTGAAACCTTTTCAAAAATAAAGTTGGGTTATATCACAACTGCTTTTAGTGCCAGGTAACAACTCAATTATATCTACAGGGCCTTTGTGCTGCCTGAAGAACATCACCTTTGCCACTCTATTCCAGGGGAATATGGAGAAAAACATGGGGCCCAGTATTAACGTACTACTTTGATAGCAGGTTTGGCTCAGGGCTATGTTAATATTAATATATTAATATTAAATGCCTTGTAGCAGTTTATAAAAAAAAAAACTTGAAACCAGTTTGTTGAGCCAAAGGAAGGTCCCTACTTGTTTTTCCAATCTATTAATACTACATATTATACCCTTTCTCTTTTTTACATCGTACTGGTGTGCTGCTTTCAATACTTCTGTTTAGTGAAGCTGCTTATACTGGATACCATTGCTTGGAATTCTCTCTCTCTCTCTCTTTTTTTTCTTGGGTTAATATTTTGGAAATCATGAATAAATGAGCTTTAATGCCAGTTAATGACACAAGAGACATTCAGAACTCTCACATTTAAAACAAAGTGTACAGTTGGAAGGCAACATATGTTCTTATCCAGGTCACATTTCAATAGTTAATCATTAGCAATTCTAAACTGCATGATGAAACCAATAGTTTCACCTCTTTGCTGATATCTTCAACGTGACATGCTTGGCTTGACCGTGTGTTTTCTTATTACAGGTCTCTACAGTATATGGTTTAAGAAAATAATTGAAGGAAACTCGCTCCACAGACCCACAATACCCAGTCAACGACACACATGAGAGGCTCAGAACAGCACAAGTCTGTGTGATTATCTTGTCAGCTGGCCAAATGTTTTTTTTTGTACCTAATTTTCTGTTTCAAAATAATGGTTCAAAAGGGGAATATAATATATTGCTATGCTGCATGAGGTATGTGCCAAGGAAAATGTGTCTGCTTCGAAATGCATTCAGATATTGCCAATAAAATATTCTTGTTGGCAGGTGAAATAGCAATGCAGCAAAGGATTTAAACACTATACGTTTTATAGGCCGTGTTCCTTGTGAAGCCGTTTTTTTTTGTCTTTGTGCAATTTAACAGGGAAAATCAGCAGGAAAATTGTATAATAAGGTGTTTAATCTCTTCTTTAATCACTGAGAGATATTCCTTATTAAATTGTAAATATATAATTATATATCATATATGTGTGTATATATATATATATATATATATATATATATATATCAGAGAAGGAGATGATTGCACAATGCAGGAAATTTGCCAATGACATTTTTAACACTTGTCTAAAGGTATGGGATCCGTTATCCAGAAAGCTCCGAATTACTTATACTCTCATGGGAAAACAAGTTTTTTTCCAAAAACGCAGCAGTTAATAGTGCTGCTTCAGCAGAATTCTGCACTGAAATCCATTTCTCAAAAGAATATGACATGGGGCTAGACATATTGTCAGTTTCCCAGCTGCCCCAGTCATGTGACTTGTGCCTGCACCTTAGGATGGAACTACTTTCTGGCAGGCTGTTATTTCTCCTACTCAATGTAACTGAATCAGTCTCAGTGGGACCTGGCTTTTACTATTGAGTGCTGTTCTTAGATCTTCCAGGGAGCTGCTATCTCGTTGCCTTCCCGTTGTTCTGTTGTTAGACTGCTGGGGGGGGGAGGGAAGGGAGGTTGATATCACTTCAACTTGCAGTACAGTAGTAAAGAGTGTGACTAAAGTTTATCAGAGCAAAAGTCACATGACTGGGGGCAGCTGGGAAACTGACAATATGTCTAGCCTCATGTCAGATTTCAAAATTGAATATAACCAAATCTGTTTGCTCTTTTGAAAAATGGATTTCAGTGCAGAATTCTGCTGGAGCAGCACTATTAATGGATGCGTTTTGAAAAAAACATGTTTTCCCATGACAGTATCCCTTTAAAAGCCATCTCCCATAGACTCCATTTTATCGAAATAATACAAATATTTAAAAATGATTTCCTTTTTCTATGTAATAATAAAACAGTACCTTGTATTTGATCCCAACTAAGATATAATTAATCCTTATTGGAAGCAAAACCAGCCTGTTGGGTTTATTTAATGTTTAAATGATTTTCTTGTAGCCTTAATGAATGTAGATCTAAATTAAGTAAAGATCCATTTTCTAAAAAATCCCAGGTTCAGAGCATTCTGCATAACAGGTCCCATACCTGTATTAATTTGACACATTTAAGACACAGGTACATTTTCAATTACCTAAACTATTTCCTGTGCTTTTTTAATATACAGTGCATAGAGAGTATCCCCTTCATATTAAGAACTGCTTTGCCTGATTACACAGTTTTAACAAATAATGACAATCTCTTTTTATAACATACAGACCGCAAAATAAACCCTTCAAGCCTATAATATTAAGGAGCAAGTGATATAGGCCTGAAGGCAGAATGAGATTTTATAATAATAAATTATAGGTATTTATAAAAATAAGAAAAAGACAAACATAATTTTGAAAAAAATGAATTCCCCTGTTCCCAGGAGTGTCACTGACCAATAGGATTGTTTTGATAATATGTAAAGATTTTAGATTTGGACATGACCTGGGTGTTGATGCTTTAGATAAATAGGTAACAAAGTAAGAAGTAAGTTTATGTATTTATAGTTTATGCCGCTAACTTTTCTTAGCCTTTGTATTGCTTGAATGCACCACTATGTTAATTGGAAAAAAAAATGAAATATTTGAAATTCATACAGTATAACAGAATTAGCAGAATGCCTTCCAAAACATATGATTTTAGCAACACATGCAGTACTAAGATGTAAGTATATTTTATGAAGCAATCTATCTTTGTTTTACTATTTGAAGAGTAACATACAACTACATCTGTCTCCCATTGCCCTTGAATACAGGAGTGCATCCAGTAGATGGTTATGGGTGGGCCCTAATGTCACTGATTTTGGAGTTTTTCAGGACAGAATATCATGTAGTGAGACAATCTTTTGTAATTTCCCACCTCCAATACCTGGGACTTGGATTCAGCTACAACTTAAGTTTTCTGTTGCCTGTTTAATGCATATATGTGTATAATAGTGAGGAATTTTTATAGTATTTAATCTTGAATTGTTTTGATTTTTATTGTTGTAGATAAATAGACACCCACTGGTACTGTATAAGGGAAGCCATACAGATTATTGTGATTATTTTTTTCTTTAAACTAATAATGAAAATATGAAATATATCATTTGGTGGAAAAATGATATGTGGATTTCTTTAAAATTCCTTTACCCGATTATCTCTTCGTGAATGAAAAGGAGCAAAGCGTAAAAATGTAAAAAAAAGTAACACCTGCCTCTTTGAGTTACATGACACAATGGTAATTCTATCACGGTAACTACACAGCATTCACATAGAATTCAATTATCTTGTTCAACTCTCCAGTTTGAAAAGTCAGCACCAATCAGGTTGCTAGGGTCTAAATTACCCTAACAACCAGGCAGTGGTTTGAGTCAGAAGTAGGGAAAATAAAATGAAAACTATACAAAGTAAAAACAAATGACAATTCTATACAAAATTCATGTATAAATACCCCCAAAATTCATAGCAGAGCCGGGCCAAGCCGGGCAGGCGCCCTAGGCTGCGATGCTTGACACGCCCCTTTTTTTGTCATTTCCTGTATATGAACCTTTGTTTCAGCACTGTTAAATCACTTTGAGAAAGGCTGGTGCCGTAGCCGAAACGTCAGTTTTTGTGCCCACAATAAACACTCTGATTTTTCTTTTAAGACCTGAGAGTGCTCCTTTTATGGACTACATATATAATCCAATAAACAAAAGCACTCACAGCTATTTCCAATAGTTCACCGTGAAAAAAGTTTATTCCACACTCACATCTACGCGTTTAGATGTGAGTGTGGAATAAACTTTTTTCATGTTGAACTATTGGAAGCAGCTGTGAGTGCTTTCTTATATTGGATTGTACTATTACTGCTTAGCACTCAGCCGTGATATTTGGAGAGGAGAGTGCCGTTGGAACTAAATTTATATATATAAAATACCCCCCAGATTTACAAATGATACCTATGAACACAGTTATTGTTTTGTACAATAATGTTAGCAGAGGTAATAGTAAATTACAGCAAGGAAATAATTAAACCCTAGGTAAATACAAACAGGCAGAATGAGCAGTAAACAAAGCTGGAGTTCTTACTAGTCTTCTTGGTGCTGTGATGGGGGGGGGGGGGTGGAAGCTGGCAAGCAGCTAGCAACGTTTTTCAAGTGTAGTTAAACCCAGCATAAAGAAATCCTTTTCCCATACCTCATCTACAGGACCCAAAATGTGTGGGCGGGATATTAAAATAACCCAATCTGTAATTTGACGCTGCAGCTGTTTTGCTGTTTTTCGAGTTGCCCGTTTTGTTCTCTTCTGACGCAGGCTGGAGAGAGAGCTACATTGAATTGCAGTCAGGTGATGGGCCACGGATCCGTGATCTATTGGCTGAGACAGAGAGTCAGATGCGGGCAGTGGGCCCACTGCCGATCATTTACCCGATTACTTCTGATTTTAGTTGGGCCCACCACAGGTGTGTCACTCATAGACTGCACAGTACCGTGAGTGTGATAACAAATTATCTAACCGGGTTCTGTCCCAGGGCCCCGGCAGGCCAGTCTGACCCTGGTTAAACTGCACCATTGTGATTGGATTAGTGGAAGAGTGTATATGCCGCGGACTTCCCACACCAGTCAGTTGAACTGAAGAAGCTGCTCTGATGAGTAGTGAAACATCTTCAATGATTACTCAGCAAGTCCAGTTACTCTAGATTTACTTCTACTAGATAGAGCAAAATGTAGTAAACACAATCCGGGTAGTTTAGATAAGAGTCCTGCATTAGACCAATTACGCTGATATAAGGAAAGTATGAGTATATAAATGCAGTCACAAGTCAGCAGTTGTGTTGAGTTTTCTCTGCCTTCCTTCCATCTTTTTGATTTCTGTAGAAGGGTTTCACGTCCATGTTAACAATGATGTCACTTCCGTGCTTCTTGACAGGAACTGAGGCTGACTGAAGTGTAAAATCACTAAGGAGTTTAAAAGCATGCCTGTTAGTGTTCATTTAGAGCAATTCTGTTAAGGGTCTGGCTGTACTCTGCTCTGGCTTGAGGTGCAAAAAAATGCAGCTTTGGCAGGGGCAAGGCAGCCCTGGCCTTATTCCCTGCCGTAGGACAGGAAGTACAAGGAAGTACAAGGCCCTGATGCAGCCTGCACCCACCAGCTCTCCCTAACATGCACTTCTAACTGACACACAAGTCAGGGGTGAAATAGGAAACCTATGTACCTCCCCTTATCCGCCACTCATAAATACAGCCATGCCGAACACTGCCAGCACTGTATTCATGGGGTGCAGAGAACTTTGGCAAAGCTATCAGAGCAGGTAGTAAAGTGCTAAATACACATCAGTTTATGCCCATTTTTGTGCTTTGCGCCCTGCTCTGAAGATATTAAATGATCCTTATTAATTTCACTAAAAAACCTTTAATACAGCAGATTATTATCTGTTACTGCACTTAGCAAAGGCGTGTCATTTTAAACTACACGCAGACTTTGCCAATATTATTGTACAGTGAGAGATATCTTTAGCTATACTAGTATTTATATCAAGATAAGTGATCTAACTCCCCACTAATATTGATTACAGTATTAAGCATGCATATTTGCTTTGTGTATTAAATAATTAACAAATCACAATCAATAATTAGTTCTGTCTAAAGGAGACTTTTCAAAACCTCATGAACATAAACCTAATACAGGTATGGGATCTCTTATCTGGAAACCCGTTATCCAGAAATCTCCGAAATACAGAAAGGCAGTCTCCCATAGACTCTATTTTATACAAATAATGCAATTTTTTTGTATAATTTCCTTTTTCTCTGTAATATTAAAACAAAGTCTTGTACTTGATCCAAACTAAGATAGAATTAATCCTTATTGGAAGCAAAACCAGTCTATTGGGTTTATTTAACGTTTACATGATATTCTAGTAGACTTAAGGTATGAGGATCCAAATTATGGAAGGATCGGTTACCTGGAAATTCCCAGGTCTCGAGCATTCTTGATAACAGGTCCCATACCTGTACCCTACTTTGTACCCTTCTTTGCCTTTCAATTAAAAATATGAAAGCACAACTGTGTAAATATTCTCTATGAGCTGATTTATAAAGAAACTTGTAAAAACAATACTATGTATGTAATGTCCAATCCTAGTATTTTGTGCAGAAAATGAGATCATGGCTTTGGCCAAGGTGGAGTCACACACAGTGGGTTTTGGAGCTAAAATGAAAACTCTTGCATATCGGCCCCAAAATCTGCTGGATGTGCCTGCACCTGGACCAACACAATGGAGGATAATGGGATAATTACAGCATAAGAGCTGATTCTCGGACTGTGTTTTTAGCAGGCCAAGTTTCAGCCCTGTGCAACATTAGCCTTACTTTGAATGTATTCTGTATTTGTGATAACAGTATAGACACATAGGGATCATCTAGTCTGTTGTAATTTTTGTTAATTAATACACCAAGTTGTATATATTTTTAAATATACTGAATTTAAATGTATAAGTATAATGTTAACTTAAACAGTAATGACAGCACAGCTATTTTTCATGAAACTGAAATGTTAAATGTATATTAAATATATGCTTTGGTAGGCTATCTATACATATATGTATATTTTTGCAATCAATTTATATCACAGAATTTTTTTTAGATTTTAATACTTGTAATAGTTATTATTACAAATTAACAAATGGAGTAGGAAAATGTAGCCAACTGTTGTTACTATATATAACTAATTCCTCTGTACCGTGCCACAATAAACTGCCTCTAAATGAAGCTGGCTTGTGAAGAATTGCTAATGACCAATTGAATCTGTGCAAATGAACACTCAGAGACAACAGACCGTTACACTAAGGGTTCCCAAGTTTGACCTATGAGTAATCAGCCTGAGTGTAAAAACAATGTAATAAAACAATGTAATAAAACATGTTATCAAGAACACCCCTTCATTTATTGCATTTGCTTTAAACAGCATAACAGCGATGTGGTCACTGGTCCAATGAAATGGAAAAGGGTCAGTGAACTGAAGAACTGTTTCAAAGAAAGGCACTGCAATTTATGATCGCAGTCTCACCTAGTTTAAACCGCTTCAACATCTAAAATAGCTATATGAGTCTTAATATTTTACTGTGTATTTAAGAAGTTATTGGAAATGGGAGATAATGGGTTTTGTATTGTGAGTAAGAGAATGCATTTGTGAATAAGTAAAAATAAGAGTAGGAATGTGAGTCAACCACTGAAAGAGTAAATGAGAATGTGCCATAGAAAATAGTGAGCAGAAGAATGAGTTTGTGTATCTGTGTTAAGTCTGTGTGAGATTTTAGGACAATCATTATAAAGAAAAATCAGTATAGAAATAAAAATGTTTTCTCCACTTTTTAAACATTCAATTTCAATATAGAAACATGGTATGAACTATAAGTAAAACTGTGTACTTTAATTGTTGAAATACTATTGTTATACCAAACAGCTCTAGCTCTGATTTAGGTTTTACCTTCTTACATTTTCTTTCTTTCTTTTTCAATTATTGTTATTTTTGGAATGTTATACTAAACATGCAAATACATGTCAAAATAAGAGTAAGATTAAGAGGGTTATTTACTAAACCTTGAATTTATCTGGTTGGTCTTTTTAGGGCAAAACGCAAATATTTATTTATTTTCTTTTTTAAACTTGAGATGTATTAAAGCTCGACGCTGCAAAAATCCCGAATCTGAAAATCCGCCATCTCAGACCTGCCGAAGTTGTGTATAAATCAATGGCAGAGGTCCCTAACCTATTTAGAAGTTATTGTGGTCTTTGTTGGGTTTAGCCTGAAAAACTGATCATTTTCTGGTAAAAAATCATACAATTCGAGGAAAAAGGTCCAAAAAAATCATACAATACGATTTTCATATGATTTTTTAGGGTTTTTCCACAAACCAATTGGCTATGGGAGTTTGCTCGTGTTTTTTTTTTATTAAAATAATGAGATAATATTTTATTAAATAACCCACCGCAAATATACTTGATGTTAATTTAGAAGAAAAAAAAACCTGTTCCAAGCCCACCATGACCATTACACTAACGTAATTAATTCTGATTGGAAATTTTGCTTAGAATTATACTTTATTGTGATTTTTAGTTTTCTTTCCACTTTAACCTGCTTTTTTCTTTGTCTTGCTTTTACCATTCATGTCTTGACTGTTTACCTGTTGCTTTACTCCGATTTGTTCACCCCTGTATTTGTTTAGTAAATCCTATATCTCAAAGGGAAAACTCTACTCAGATGATAAAAAAAAAATAATAATGTAAATGTAATTGCTATTGAAAGTTGTGTTTTGCCCCTTGCTATTGCTTCTCCTGGCTGCACACCACTGAAACATTTTGGGCCTATTTATGATTGCTCATGCTTTTCAGCTTGAACAATTATCTTGTTCTTCGTAAGAAAATCTGTTTGGTAAAACGTATGGAAACTGACTGTTTTTTTCGGCTTGAAACCAGTGTCATTCAATGAAATTCATGTTGGGTTTTCTTGATGATTGCTTGAGCCGAATGGGTCCCTTTATCATAAACCTGAAGGATGCAAGTTATTCCTTGGGGCATTCAGTGTTAATTTTAACTTAATTCCGTGTAGCACCGAATGGCAATCTCAGTAACTAAAATAGCTACACATTCAGCTGGTTCAGCATCAGAATAGTTAATGCTTGCTCTATTTGAATGTGTTGTTAATGCAGTCTGGGCCTAGAAATGCAAACCAGTGTACAGCTAGATCAGACATTAATTAAATGAAAATATGCTGATAAGTCTCCCAAACCATCTTCCATCTATTAATAAGTCAATAATTCTAAAAGGAGCACATAAATCTTACAATGCAAGGAGCATTTAATCATGCAGATGTGAACCAGAGCTGTTGAGTAACTTGTGCACATACACAGAATGTGCTTTATAAGTCGAACATTAAAAACATAGGATATAATATCTGCCTTATGTTTATTTAGTGTATGTGTGTCACATTGGAACTCACTTGGTTATGTCTCATTGCAACACTGGAATGCCCTGTTTTAGGTCTTTATATTTTGTAGTTTATAGTAGCTAGAGCCAAAACCAAAAGATATTCTTATCTATAAACAGAAACATGGCAGATGTGCCTGAAATACAAGGAGCTCAGGGTTTTAGTATTCATCTTGCAGAAGTGTCAGTGGAACACTGCTGCTTTGTTTGCTGTGTCCTTATGATAAGGTGGAAAGACAGCATTTGACAGATCTTGCTTATGAATGCAAGCACAACTGCAAAGAACTCAAATTTAAAGCGCCCTGTGATTGCATCCATACATACTCCTCTGCAACTTACTCCAATGTGCCTACTCAGCCTCCTATTCTGAATTTGCTTGCTCATTTTGCTGCTAATTAACTAGGGTACTCCTATGTTGAGAAATCCCAACATGGGACTGGCTTTAATGGGTATGTAGGGGCCTCTTTTGAATACAGTTCTGCCGAATGGAGCAAATAGACCTTCAGTATTGCAGAAGCAGATAAGCTGTGTGTAAAAAATGATAATAAAAATTGCACATTGTGTTCCTTTTTTGTAAAAAAAAAAAAGTGGGTAATTTCTAAAAGTTTATTTTCCATTGCTATGTTATAAGTATTGCTTTCTATATTAACCCTATGTCATCAGTCTGTCTTCTGATAAATAATGCAGAAGCCCTGAGTCATGAGACTTAAATGATACTAGATACAATAACTTATTGTATATAGATGGTTATAGAGTTATTCTTGTTTCTCGCATTTAATGTCGCAATTTAATATCCCTTTGGGGCGGAATGTCTTACTCTGCCAATATGCTGTGCTCACCTTTTTTCTTTTTCCCCATGAGTAACTTGATTCTCACATTATTTTATTCCATGTAAACAGTAAGCAGTTCTGGTATCAATGCTTTCGGCACACATTGATTTTCACTAGCTGCAGATTACTGCTGAAGGATCATACGCTGTTTTTCTACATGATGACTCCATCAGTAATTTGTCCCTAAACTCACGCGACTATATTGAAAGTTACAAAGCCCTTCACTGCAGAAAAAGATTGATGTTAGTGCATAAATAATGAAAAAGGAGAGGTTAACGGTTTCTAATTTCAATCATTCCTTAGGGGAAAAAAGTCTACAAAGCAAATTTCATTAGTAAAAGAATAGATAGCCCCACAACTACACGAGGCCAAGGTCACACAAAGTGAAGGTTAGTGAGTTAGTATTAATATATATATATATATATATATATATATATATATATATATATATATATATATATATATATATATATATATATATATATATATATATATATATATATATATATATATATATATATATAGTGAAGTTAATCTCAGGATTCAGAGGAAAAAAACAATGAACCTACCGTGGCACAGACAAAGGATCCCCAGCCTTGAGATATTCATCTTTCTGCGATGCGAAGGTTCAAGGTTTGTACAACCCTGTTGGACGAGTAAGTCTCCATATTTGCCCCACCCTTAGCAACAAAAAACATTCTTCCATCCAACCAATGTAAGAAAACCCTCAGCCACTTGATTATTACTAAGAAATATTTGAAAGTGATAAAGGGGATACATTTAGGGTTGTTACCTTTTCTCTGACAAGGGCAGTGTCGGACTGGCCCACCAGGATACCAGGAAAACTCCCGGTGTGCCCAGGTGTCAGTGGGCCTCTTGCTTCTAACCATTTGGCCTATTTCAATAGGTCATTCCCTATTTCTTAGGCTTAATATAGTAAGTAGATATAAAAGACTAGGAGAATAAAGAGGTTAAGTGAGGAGAGGAAAAATAATAGTTTGGAAAGTGGGCCCATGGTCTAAGGTTTTCTGGTGGGCCCCTGGCATTCCAGTCCAACACTGGACAAGGGTCCAGACAGGGATGGGGCAGCTGATGTCAGGAGTGTAGTTGATGACATCAGGGGAGGAGCAATGATGTTGCAGGATGAGCTAATGATGGCAGTAGGCAGGGTCATGATGTATCAACCCAAGCCTAATTATAAACCAGTCTGTCTGGGTTCCACACTTTTACAACAGGGACAGGTAGTTTTGGATTTTGCGCATTAAGCTGAACGTAATAAAAGTCATTATGGAATAACAGTTTTGGAAAAAGAATGAAAAATTACATTTAACAATATAGTCTACTGGTTTCATCACGTTAATCTTTGCTGCATGGTGTTAGATGTCAGGAGATGTGCTGAGCTCTAACACCCCACTGAATTGTTAAGACCAGTTTGGTTAACAAGCTTTTTTTTAAAATGACTGCAATGTTGAGTTAATTTTTTTGTGAAAATAATTAGCAAATTACACCTACTTGTTCTTTTTTAGGAGTAACTTTCTTAGCCTCTTTAAATGCAAGGATACATCTATATAATACATCTGTCCCATATTTGCTGAAATATGCATTTGTTTGCTTTACTTTTATTCTCTTAAGTGGATTTGTGTACATTATATCTGCCCTGCCTGATTAATTTGTGATCAACCCAAATACCACTAATGATATAATATCCAAATACCACTAATAAAATAATATCACCCTATGAGGGATAATAATTTAATTACATTATCCCTCATAGGGTGAAAGGGGACGCAGTGAAGGATTGCAAAGGTAGAAATTTTCGGAAGCCTGACAATTCATAAAGGAGCAGATTAACAAGGGGTAACATTTTTTTCTCTAGTGTGTAAAAGTGAGAGGAAACTAATTTTTTCCCAGGAAAAAAATATAAATCAGGTCAAAAGATTTGCAAAGAATTAGCCAGAAATTCATTAATCTAAACCAAAATAATAAAACAAGGAAGATATAGAACAGTGAAAATACAGTATAGCCACCCCATAAAGATGCTCTACTCCTAGATATTCATATATTATAATACTTCCTCCAATGAAAAGCCTTCTATTGGCAGCCTCTCCAATCAAAAATGTCATCCTCCTCTACCTCTGTGAGCACCACAGATAGCTGGCTTTTTCATCAAAGTTTGAAGTCTGAATTGTGTACATTCATGTACCCAGATCACATTCTTGCTCTAGCCAGTGGCACTTTAAAGCCCTCAATATTTTTTTTGGAGCTTTTCATTTGTAAAGGAAGATAAACTGTATAACAATTCAAAGTAATGTTATACAACCCATCGTACTTGATTACCAAGGTAAGAAATCTTTATACATAGGAAACAGAGTAGAAAGCAAAAGATTAGATATTATTTGAGAAACAGAGTAAAAAAAGGCTATAGGAAGTCATATTTTCCTATTGTTTTTCAGTCAGTAAGCTCCAGAAAATTATTGATTGAAGGATCATCTTTTCCACAGGTGCTATGGTCTTTAAGGGGGATGTTCACCTTTGAGGTAACTTTTAGGGGCTGGTTTAAGACTCAGTCTTAAATTGGCCCCATATGATGTAGAGATAAATATTCTGAGATCATTTGCAATTGGTCTTCATTTTTTATTATTTGACTTTTTGTTCAGCAGCTCTTCAGTTTGGTATTTCAGCAGCTATTTGGTTGCTTTGCTCTAATTTACCATAACAGCCAGCGAGTGGTTTGATTGAGAGACTGATATATAAATAGCAGAGTACCTGAATAGATACATAAGTTATAAAAAGTATATAACAATAAAAATAAAATTGTAGCCTCCCAGCGCAATAGTTCTTACCTACTGTGGTCCATGACCCCCGTTTAGAAATTTGAAAACATCAGAAGAAGAAGGCAAACAATTCAAAGACTATAAAAAATAAATAATGAAGACCAATTGCAAATTATCTCAGAATATTCATATCTACATCATATGGGGCCGATTTAAGACAGCACAAGTCTTAAATCAGCCCCTAAAAATGCTTAGGGGCTGATTTGCTTATAATTGGCCACTCTATAATATGCTAAAAATGACCCACCCCTTAACATCAGGACTTACAGTACACTTTCCTGCACAGACTCAACATTATTTCATAAACTGATTGACTTCATCAAGAACAGGGACGCTTTTCGACTTGAATGGCCTTCCATAATTTCTTGGTAAATAAATGATTTTGCACCCTCTTAGTGCTCTAGCACTTGCAGCAGGAAATCGTATACATGATATCTATTATATCTGCATATTTGCCAGTATAGGAATCTGAATGGAAATGAACAGCCATTCTTTGTTTAGTTTCCTGCTTAGTAATTATGACTTAGTGGGGCAGAACTGAATGTCGCTCAGTGTTAGAGATGCTATAACCACATTATCTCAATAAGCAACATTCTGTGGACCTGTGTAATTATAGAAACAAAATGTCTGTTTTATATCTCATGTAATATGAATAGAGCTGAGACCTGTACCTGTTAGGAATCCTGTTGTATTCTGGCAGTCACTTCCCAAACATCATTATGATCTGTAACCTCATTAGCTGTAGACTGCTTCTGAGAAATCCGATACATGCCCACAACTGTCTAACCAGCCGCTTTCTAACCAGAAAATATGTGCACCTGCCGCTAGTTATGCAACTGTAAGGAATGCTATTTGTATACATCTTTCATAGTTTCTAATAACAAAAATGAAGTTACAGTTCTGTATGTAACATGCATTGACTTCAGCTGTTTTTTAATCTAGTAGTTGTTCACCTTCCAAACTTTTTTTCTGCTCAGCAGGGATAAAGATAAGAAATGTATCAACTAAATGTATCCATTTAGAACAGTTTACAGCTGCTTTAGAAGGTGAAAAATGACGTTACACTTCAATATTAGAAAAACGGTCACACATAGAAATTAGAAAGTCATTGGAAAAAGTCTTTATTTCTGGTGATCTATCAGAAAACAACTAGTTGCTTGACGGTGAATAACCCCTTTACGGGCTAATATCATAAAGTAAACATTTTTCACTTATAATCTAAGGCTATGTCTGCAGCCCCTGCAAATAAAATATTTCTTAAAAGCTCCTAAAAGTACCAATACGCGGAGGCCTATTTATCAACAGTCTCATTTTATTGGTTTTAGAGGTTTTCGAAACCACGACTAGACTCACTCTCTAAATGTCAGGAAATTTATAAAAGCACAGGCGGGAAAAGCTGCAGAAAAGTTTAAACTTTTGACAATTGTCGAGCAACTATGACTTCATTCATTTTGTTGCACAAAAGCCAAAAAGTCAAAAACACTAGAAAACCTCTAGAACCACGGTTCAAAGGAAGATCTTCCAGTTGTAAAAGGGATACAGCCATTGACTTCTACGTGATTTCAACAGGTTTTTGCTGGAGTATTTTCAATGTTGTAGTTTTGTCACATAAATCCCCAAAAAAGTTGAGTTTTTTTCTGCAACGTTTTTGGATTTCTGGCATCAAAAAGCCCAATCCAAAAAAGTTGCGGTTTAATAAATCGGCCCCAAAATCGTATCTGCAGGCATTGGGAGCCATGAAACTAGCGTTATTATCAAGATGTAGAAGTAGAGACATAAACATATTGTCCTGGGGTTTATGTGCATCACTGCACTGCCAATGGAAGGCAAAATTTGGAGTATATTCATGAAAAATTAAAATCTGCCACAACATGGCCAATTTACAAAAAGAGAGTACAACAGGTTTTGGTTAATTAACTTCGTATTAAACAAATGTTCTTTTAGTATTGGCAATTATTCACATCTTTTTGCCAAGTGAAATTTCTCCAGCCAATATTCATCAGTTTACCTAGAGTACAAGAATTCATAATCACAAAGAGGAATTTCTCTGGCGATGGCCTGCACTTCAGTGAGTGCAAACAAACCAGAAATACAGAGCTCTGTTCCTTCCAGCACTCCCTGCAGTTGAACACATGAAAAATCCACCGCAGGGGAACGCAGGTAAGAACGCTCGTGTGAAAGAACCCTAAGCTGACACTTTAGCATCTCATTATCTACTAATTTCTTTATCACTTACATTTTCTAGAAAATGTTCCCCACTTTTGACCTTATTTATTATTTAAAAAACTCAAATTAATTTGAATTGGAAAAAAACCCAATAAATCTAGCAAAAACCCAAATCATGCAAATTTTTCTGACTTTTTTCCTGAATCACTCCGGGCTTTTTTCCCCGAAAAAGCTTGAGTTTCGAATTCAGGTGAGTTTTTTAATAAAATCAAATTTTTTAAACTCGGATGAATGGAATTGACCCAAAAACTCAAATAGAATTCAAGTCGAATTCGGTTCTAATCTTAAAAACTCGATTCGAGTTTCTTTCTCCGAAATGTCAGGAAGGCTGCAAACAACTCCAAATTGATCCCTGAACCTCTCCCATTGACTTAAACAACAATTCGCCAGGTTTTAGGTGGTGAATAGTCAAATTTGAGTATGATAAATCTAGAGAATCAAATGCAATTTTTTTTAAAAAAACTTGAATCGAATTTGAATAACTCCCTAGTCGAATTTGACAGTTTTGACCATAAAAAAATTCAAATTTGAATTTTCAATTCGACACTTGATAGATCTGCCCCTAAATGTACAAACATACAGTAAGGATGAAAAAAATTGAAGCTCAATCATAATTTCAGTATATAAGAAAAAAAAAAGAAAAAAAGGATAATATGATAAAACATTTATAGACAAGTATGTTTTTGAAATAGCCACTATATTGTTTTTGTGTCTGAGTCTTATAAAACTTCATTTGCAATGAATCACATAGCTGCAAAATATACTACTCAGAAAAGTATATTTCACAGAATATAATTCATAAAAACACATACTTCCTATCAAATATGGAAATTACATATATCTTCCCCTTTGTAAAAGAAAATATGTTAATGTTTCTTTCTTAGTAATAAGGCTTGTGCAGCCTTTAATGTCTTGGTTAGAAACATGTAGTAGCAGAATGTTCTGAGAAATCTTCCATTCCCCACTGAACCTATGTAAATCTATACCCCCTATCTTCCCTTTCCTCCTCTTTGGTTTCCCTATCACTGTCCGGCCACTTTTTTGCTTTACCGCCAATGCTGTCAAAGGATTATAGAACGGATGATCTTAAAGGGACACTGTCCCTTCTTTATAGACCTGCCTGGTTAGTAACACCAAAAAATTTAATGGTTTTGTATGCCTTTAAAGTACAAG
This sequence comes from Xenopus laevis, assembly GCF_017654675.1. Classification (NCBI taxonomy): domain Eukaryota; kingdom Metazoa; phylum Chordata; class Amphibia; order Anura; family Pipidae; genus Xenopus; species Xenopus laevis. Next base: position 63,883,250 of record NC_054381.1, on the reverse strand, counting down.
TAAGGGATCCTTTATCTGGAAATCCATTATCCAGAAAGCTTTGAATTATGGGAAGGCCATCTCCCATTTTTTTAAATTGATTTAATAATAAAACAGCCCCGGTGTATTTATCAAAATGTTAGATTAGACCTTCACTCACTTTCTATTCATTACCATGGGATTTTTATAAGTGTATTAATCAATAGATAAAAGTTACAGTTCACCATTTGATAAATACACCTTTTCTGTGGTGAGCTCTCATCTAATATCTAAGTTTGCCCCAAAGATTTGAGCTTTTTCTGAGTTTTGTAAAAAGTGCCTATTGACCAAGTGTTTTGGTGCATTCTTATGTATCTTATCTAATTAGAAATCTTTTTAAAGGGAACATTAGATCCATGGCCTCAAATGATACATATTTCTGTACTCTGCAGATACAGACATGGATACACTGCACTGATGTTTTGTATTTGCTCATTGAAAAGTGAGAAGTTATTCCTGCTTAGTAGCTCATGATCCATCCTTATAGCTGACTTCAAGCTGAGATGTGGCTTTTGGCTTTTACTCTGAGGGGTATTGCTGAAAATTTGGTACAGATCCTGGTACATTCTCTGGCTTGATATCTGAACTTACAATCAATCAAAGTTTGTGCCAGAACAAAAATAGAAAAGTGCTGTTTTTTTCATTGACCGCTTAGCTTCCAAACATTACTACTTCTATGCTTGGCATGAGCAGTTTGATGACCTTGTTTAGCTGCAACATGGCTGAAAATGTTAATCAAATGTGCATTAAAGGACATGTAAACCCTACATTTTCCTACAATGTATATAAACCATATAAAGGCATATCTCCCTCACCTAAATGGCATCATTTGTAATGCATATATCCTCTCTGTCTGCCAGCACAATCACATTTTCCTCAAACAAATAGCAGCTTACACCCAGCGGCCATTTTCCCTCTGACACATGATCAGTGACATTTACATCCGCAAATAGCACGTGTGCTGTAAAGTTCATGCAATGAAGAATGCAGGCTTACACAGGCACAGCTTAAGTTGATGTATGTATGTATGTATAATAGTGTATAATGCATAATAGCAATGGTGAACGGAAGAGATGGGTTAGGTTTGGGTGGGAAGACCATGAGATTAGTTTTGGCCAAGTTTAGTTTGAGGTGGCGTTGGTTCATCCAGGAGGAGATAGCCAGTAGGCAGTTTGCTATCTGGGTCTGAATGTCAGTGGTTAGTGAAGGGGTATCTAAATGTATCTAGATGTCATCAGCACACAGGTGATATTTAAGGCCAAATTAAAATATTAGGTCTCCTAAATAGAGTGTAGAAGGAGAACAACAGAGGACCAAGTACAGAACCCTCAGGCAGCCCACGCTAAGATGAACGGGGGAGAGGATTGGTTTCAGCTTGATCCTTGTGATGTAGCTTGATCCCAGTTAACAATTGAATTGAGAATTTGCATTAGAATATAATGGTCAACAGTATCAAAAGCAGAAGCTAAGTACAGGAGAACGAGAGTCATGTAAAGTAGCAGAAGTTAGTGAGGAATTGAATATATGAGCAAATACTGGAGTAAGGATAAGGACACACTGTTTAAGTAGAGGTGATGGCATAGGATCAAGTGAGCAAGTTGTTGATATACTGTAGAGGACAAGAGAAGTGTTGAGACTTCAGACTCAGTTATAAGATCAAAAGAGTTGAAAAGGGTTAGAAAGGTTAGAAGCACTTGTGGGTTTAAACAGAGGGGATCCATAACATGGGTGATGGCAGACAGATATATGGCAGGGACCATAAAAAGTCCTGCTTTGATTGAGCACTGTAATGCTGAATTCAGGAGAGGAGAATGAAATTAATAGGAGCAGATAGTTAGAGCATAGTTTCTATGGAGACCAGCAATGCCATCTCTTCATTGACTGCTAGACTGGAGGGTGTGTTTAGTAACCCGAGTTGAGAGGTGAGTATGCCCAGTAGACAAAGCAAATTCCTGAGGGAGTGTCTTCAACTGTACCTGCACTGAGCCACTGGGGCTTACTGAGTCTGTATGGGTCAGTCATTTTGTCATTGTTTCCTCTCCCTGCTGCATTTTTAATTGTACCCATCTTGTTACCCTCCAGTGTTCCCAATTGATTCATTTAGGGCTTTATAAACCTGCTTCCTGCAACTGCTGGTGCTCGATCATTGACACTCCCAAACCAGATCCAACGTGCTATTTGTTGTTCCTGCTTGTCCCCAACCTGATTCTGTTTTGTTCCTGCCTTGATTCCTGTTCCTGTTTCCTGAGCTCCTAGTTCTTGCCTTGATTCTGTGCCCTTGTTCCTGATCCTTGCCTGTTTATGACTGTCTTCCTGGTACTGACCTCGGCCTGTTTTCTGGACTATACCCTCTGTTTTCAGCCTAATCCCTGACCTTGGCCTGCTCATAGGACTTTCCTATCCATCTGACTGCCCAGACCTTTCGGCCTGTTTAAAAGACTCTCCTTTATAGCCGCATGCATCTGACCACTAGCCTGGTAAAAGGACTTGTGTATTTTGTTTACCTTGCATTGAACCTGCTACATTGTTTTCTGCTTCAATAACAAATCATATTTCTTCATAATATGTCATCCATTTATCATCAAGCCCCATTCCTGTATTAACTGTCAAGGATGAGCTTGGGGGCACTGTGAAGGCAGAGGAAGAAGGTGAGTCCTTCAGGCAAGAACTGGCTCTGCCCACGGGACACAGACAAGGAAAGGGCCGGACCAGGATGACAAGGGTGTAGTGTCTGTCAGGAAGGAACAGGTGCAGAGTGGACGAAGATCAGGTCAGGACGGAGTGTATAAAGAAAGCAGGACTGAAACAGGATGATCAGAACATGAGCAAGAGTAGAACTGGAGTAGGAAGGTGCGGGCGAAGAGTCAGATCAGAATGGGGACTGAATAGCAGGAGGACTGGGTAGCACGAACAAGGTCAGACAAGGCAGGGCAAGATCAAGGCAAGGTTAAAGCTAGGCTAGGTCAAGACAGGACAAGGCAGAGTAAGGTTCAGGAAAAGAGCAAGAAACCTAGCAAGGGGAAATTCTGCAGTGATAATGTAGGCCAATACTCAAGGAGGGTGAGGAAGGCTGGCCTTATATAGACCAGGGTCAGCCCTGATTGGCTGACCCCAACACACCAATCAGGATGCTGGAGTAAGATGACTAATCCTGGGACCCAGTATAAGTATAGATAGAAACTTGCTGTCTGCTCCCCTGGCCCCGTGCTTAGAGTGAGCAGCCAGTAACCAGGAGGTCCAAGGATCAAATCCCAGCAGAGCCTGACATTACCCTTGTAACACGGCACATAGGCTCCTACTTGCCAGCCACTCATCTGTGGCCAAACCTGACAGGGAGGGGGTCAAGTGGGTTAGAAGAAGAAAAGGATTCCTAAGTGATTAAGTGGATGCTGCAGCCTTACTATTAACCTTTTAGCAACTGGAGTGGCAGATATTTAAAGATTTCAAAGAGGCTGTCCACTGATTAAATTTTTTTGTGGGAGGTTTACATCCTTTAAAGGAAAACTAAAGCCCAGAACAATGTAGGTCTCTATAAAAATATATTGCATAAAACAGCTCATATGTAAAACCCTGCTTCATGTAAATAAACTATTTCCATAAAAATAGACTTTTTTAGTAGTATGTGCCATTGGGTAATAGAAAACTGCCCCCCCCCGGCTCTAGTTTTCCTTTAATGTTGATAATAGATGAGATTCAGATGAAACAACCCATTTAACTTTAGGGAGGAACCACAATCTTTTAGAACAAACTTATCTACACTTGGTACTTTATATTTTTCACCATATCACCAAATATTTCATCATATTTTACTGGGAGCAATGAAATATAAAAATTGTGTAGCGTGCACAGTGTTTGAGGGAGAACATGAGGAAGAGTCACCAAAAGAGTACATGCCACACACTGTTTGAGCTTTATAGTTTCCAATAAAAGAATTTAATGGAGAGTGTCATTGTTCCGGTCAAAGTATTGGTGTGCTTGCCTCTATTCTACTACAACAGCATTTACCGCTTGTAAGCTGACATAGGGAGCTATATTTATAATGGTGTCTGGAGAGTTACCAGTCAGTTGCACAAATTAGCTCACAAATGTGTTTGTCTGATATATCATGTTCTCCTCAATAGTGATGGACGAATTTATTCGGCAGGCGCGAATTTGCGGGGAATTTGAGCATTTTGTCGCCGTCTAATGATTTGCGAATTTGTCAACTTTGATGGCGGTGCCCATTTTGACGCCGGCCAATTGTCGCCAGCAAAATCTGCAGTTTGCAAATTCTTTGTCTGTTTCTCTAATTTTTACAGGAAATTGATGAGTAGTGATGGGCGAATTTGTCCAGCGAAATTCACAAAACGGGTGAAAAATTAGCGATACTGGTCAAATTAGCCCATCGCTACTCATCAACTTATACAGGTATAGGATCCCTTACCTGGAAACCCATTATCCGGAAAAGGAAGGCCATGTCCATTACACTACATTATAACAAAATTATTCTAATTTACTTTATTTCCTTTTTCTCTGTAATAATAAAACAGTACCTTGTACTTGATGGTAACTAAGCTGCATACATCCATTTTGGTGGCAAAATAATCCTATTGAATTTATTTAATGTTTAGCATATCTAGGGGCATATTTATGTGTAAAACAAAATTAGCCAAAAAAAAAAAAAGGGTGTAAAAAGCTGGGTAAAAGTGTGTGTAATTTTATGCCATGCAAACGCAGCCAACAGCAATGTGTAGTGTATTTAATTATCCAGCATTTTACACTGGTTTTTAAATTTCGTTTTACACAGCATAATAAATATGCCCCCTAGACTTCTCCAGACAGCTGGTAGCCAGCGACTGCTACCTGAATCCATGGCATATCAACTGCAGGTGCAAATGTCTGTGTACATGCCCAAGAAGTATTAGGCCAGGTGAAAATAATACAAATCTCTACATTTATAATGTTTTGTTGGATATTAAAACCTTTAATTATACTCTTCACCCTCTACTCTACACTTTGAATTTTATAAAATGTTATGAATGTAATCACAAATATATTTGTTACCTATGAAAAAAATCTTAGCTGTATTATGAAGCAGATAAAAGTATCAGGTGTCTGTAGTCATACGGTACTTATTAATACTTCCCACTTGCATGATTTGCATCTTTTCTCAGTTGGTTTAGTGCACCAAATTGAGAGAAAGAACATGTTGTTTATATGGCTGTTTCAGAGTATTGCTAGAGTACTCAGTAATATTATTAATTCATGATAAATACCATTCTTTAATAATTAATAAGGTAATAGTATACAGTACAATAAACCAGGGGCATGCTCTAAAAGCTTTAATTCCTTTCTAAAAAAAAAGGCATTAAGTGACTAAGGGGCTGAAAAAGGCAAATGAAGTAAGATGTCTATGAAAAGCCAAAGAAGAAAGATGTGTCCATATTATTAGAACTGAAATATAGTAATAAATGTGTCTATATGTACAGTAGAACCCCCATTTTACGTTTTCAGGGGACCAGAAAAAAATCGTGTAAAATCCAGGAAAATGTAAAATAAGGGAAATGTATTATGCTTAATATAGGTGGGACCACAAAACAACAATGTAAAATGAGGGAAAACTTAAAATCAGGGGATGTAAAATTGAAGTTCTACTATATATATATATATATATATATATATATATATATATATATATATATATATATATATATATATATATATATATATATATAAATCTGTAGAAGCAGAGCTGTTGCACGCAAGGGACTCTTGTCTGAAGGTAAAAAATATATTTTATTTATATCTTGATAAAGGCCCCACTGAGGGTCGAAACGTCGATCTAAATAAAATATATTTTTTACCTTCAGACAAGAGTCCCTTGCGTGCAACAGCTCTCCTTCTACAGATTTCTATATATATATATTCTGTTGGCACCAGGGCATTATCTTTTTTTTTGAAGTGTGTGCAACAGTCCTACAACTTGTATATATATATATATATATATATATATACACATAGTAAGCCCTGTTTATTTGATAGTAAGCCCTGTTTATTTTCCAGTCAGTATTTGAATGTCATATGTATGTTTGATTTATAAATCCTTCTGTTGTCCAATGTTCTGGAAAATGTTTGCACTTTATCAATATGTGTTGTTACTAATAATAATTTAAGCGCTAGAACATGCACATGGTTTGCGCAATATTGATATTTGAAATACTGATTGCAACAAAGCTTCTAACGGACCCTGCTCTTATCCAGGAGGAGGTCAACAACTACTTTCTATACAATAATACATGACTCTCCCATGTGCAATAGCCCCCACCTAGGGCTGCCCCCTTTCATACCAGCCACATATTGAATCCACCTACTCTATGTACTGTATGGCTCAATAGCAATTAATTTAGATAAACGCTACAGACTGAAATAATTTATGTGCAGTCATGCAGTATGCATCTAAATTAATTGCTATTTAGCCATACAGTACGGTATGTGGATTCAGTATGGCTGGTATTAAATGGGTGAGGTGGCAACCCTACCCCAACCCAAAGTTATTCTGCCCCAAATAAACTCACAATTTAAAAAAAAAAAAGCACAAATGTTTCGTTGTTTATTAAAAAATCCAAATATAAAAATTGCAAATTAATAAAATTGTAAGGAAAATGACTAAGAATACAAATACCTGAAATTTGTAGTTTTCAAACGCTAAAACTTTGAATTGGATAAATATTTTGCAATTTGTTCAGAACAGATCCCATTGACTTCTACATGACCTTTGCAGATTTTAGATGCCAGAGTTTGTAATGCTTTTTTCATTTTTGTTTTTTAGCTCAAAGGAGTTTGGTTTGACTGCGTGAATCCGCATTTATCTGCATTTATTTTCTGCACTCTACTGCCAGCTGAAATAAAAACCATTTTTTCTTTAAAATACTTTTGATGTTCTAACAAGTGCTCTGGGGAGACCTACCATGGTTGCAAATTTAACTCTAAACTTTTATTTATGTTATACTATTGGGGGCACATTTACTAAGCTTGAGTGAAGGATGGGAATGAAAAAAACTTCGAATTTCGAATTTTTAATTTGGGTACTTCGACCATCGAATAAGCTACTTCGACCTTCGACTACGACTTTGACTTCGAATCGAACGATTCAAACTAAAAATCGTTCGATTCTTCGACTATCGTTCGACTCTTCTACTGTCTCTTTAAAAAAAACTTCTACTACCTACTTCGCCACTTAAAACCTACCGAGCCTATGGGTACTTTACCCATAGGTTTTCTAAGAAATTTCTGATCAAAGGAAAATCATTCGATCGATGGATTAAAATCCTTCGAATCGTTCGATTCGAAGGATTTAATCGTTGGATCGAACAATTTTCCTTCGATCGTTCAATCAAAGTAAATTCGTTAAATCCTTCGACTTATATTCGAAGTTGAAGGATTTTACTTTGATGGTCGAATATCGAGGGTTAATTAACCCTCGAAATTCGACCCTTAGTAAATGTGCCCCTTGGTGTTTTGTTACGTTCCCCCTTAATAGCTAGTGAAACTAGGGAAAATGCTCAACATACTCTCAAACTGGCAGATCGCTTATTAGTCCACCTTTGGGTATGTGCAATTCAAAATAAGATTTTTTTTTAATCCAGGAAGTGTTTAAAAAAACACATAAGTGTGGTTGGAGAAATGCAATTGTTGCAAGGTAAAGACCCCTCTTGCATTTTCTTAAATTGATATGCTTGAACCTGAAATTCAACTATTTATAATAAATATGCCTCTCAATCGCTAATACATGCAAGCAATAATCACGCCAAAAAAAACAGTGGCAAAATGCATTTTCCTGGAACCACTCGTGTTCTGATGATTAAACCAAGGGACAAACAAACTGTCTGTCAAATGAGCGAGACCTGACCCAATCACAATACTTTTTGTGTATTTATTTTATTCACATGACCATATTTCTTAGGAATGCCTTTCATTTACACAGCAGTGACAACAATCTATCATTTAAGAATTTAAAGAAATATTCAAACTTCTTGCAAAATATCCTTTACAAATACAAAAAGTTCATGTTTTCTGACCCTAGGCACGGCTATAATTTAGTCCCATCCACAGCCAAATGCTGCCTCTCTCCCTCTCTCTGAAATACATAGATTATTGCCTTGCTGCTGCATTAATGTTTAATAGAAGCAAATGAAAACACACTGCAGTGACTGGGTCCCCTAACATTGTTACTAGTACTAACTCATAATCCATCTCTATATACAAAACCAGTCAGGTTATTTAGAACTGCAGTATGAATGAATATGCCACTAACACATATTATTTCCTTTATTACAACAGCAAAAAGGTCTAGTGAATCAATATATTGTCTGTGTAACTAGGTCAAAGTCACATACGTGCCAGGAAGCATGAAATTCACATGTTATTTGCATATAAGTTATTTGTATTGAATGGTAATGCATGCAATGCATCACGTTACTCTTGACATTTGCATACCTTGCTTAAGACAATCAGTGAAGTCAGTGAAACTAGTCAAATACAATAATACACTTTATAATCGATATTAGTGAGAATATCAGGCTAAGTGTATAAGCTTTTGGGTAATTATCTAAGATAATGACTGTGCAATTGTCCAAAAAGAGCCTAAACAATTGCATTAAATGTTTTCTTTTAGTAAATAATACTCTGACAAAATAACAAACATTGTGCTGCTAACATACAATATAAAAGTCCTTTTAGCATGGTAGTGTATTCATTAATCCCAAATGCTGTAGGTGAATTTTTAATTCTCAGATCTATTATTCAGCAGGACTCAAAAGCTGCAGATATGAATAATACTATAGATAGGATCAAGGTCAATTAAAATGGCAGATTCATTACAATTGTATTATTAGATAATTCTTACTGTGTATAATTGTAATAGAATCTGTTGAAAGATTTTTTGTTAGATCATGTATATATCTATGTATATGGAAGAAAACAGAGCACAGCTCTCATCAGCTCTTTAAAAAGGTAAAAAAAAAACAGATTTATTTCAAGCAGAAAAGTGTGTTTGTATTCCCTTGAAAATATCAAAGGTAGTGACCAAAATGTTGGGCTTGAAATTAAACTTGCTTTTTAGATTACATTCATTTTAATGACGAACTGGCGTAAATCTTTGCACAACATCTATCTGGGACAATGTAATGCATCTGATAGCAGATGAGATGTAATTCTGAAAAATAAATTAGCATTGTAAGAAAAAAACATGGAGAATTACAGTGGGCCAATTTCTGGCACTATGCACTCCTTTAGAAAAGGAACCTTATATCACTTTTTTTTTGTTACTGGGCAGACACATTACATCTTTGCCTAAATTAACCTTCTTCGGCTCTGCTATGTGCAGGTCAATTGAGTCCATATTGTCAGCATTAGTTGGCAGGATGCCTATGTAATCAGAAAACAATAGTTTAGAATGTACTGTATGAGGCAGACAGTTGGAAACCACTCCTGAAATAAACACAATGCTTCAGTGGTACGAGCTAAGCCAGCAACTCTAATAAAACCATTGTATTTTTTTATTATTTTATGAGCATTGTACAATATTAAATGCAAAACATTAAAAAGTATTTAAATGCTTTCCCACCAGCAATACTGTAAATCGCTGGTGGGAAAACAACAAGCCGCTTTTGTTTTCCATAGCTGCCCAAAATTGCCTCGCAAGGAAACGTTGGACAACTTCGGAAAATGAAGCAATGTGTATGTTTTTCCACTGGCGATTTACATCATTGCCAATGCAATTGCCCCAAGGGTACAGATGCCCTCAAAACTGACTTTCTTCAGAAAAGTAAACAGTATTCAGTATGATGATGTGCATTTGTATGCTTCCTATATGGTTTATCCTAGAAACAAACAGCCTGTTGTTAAGGACCAATACATCTAATGAAAATTGTTCAGTGTAAAAATTAAAACTGGGTAAATCAAAAATATTTTCCATGTGGTTAGTTAGCCAAAAATCTAATCTATAAAGACTGGAGTGACCAGATGTCTAATATAATAGCCAGAACTCAACTTCCTGCTTTCCAGCTTTCTGATTGGTTACTGGTCAGTAACAAATCAGTGACTGGGGGGGAGGGTATATGGTTGATAACCATTTGCTGTTGAATCTGAGCTGAATGCTAAGGATCAATTGCAAACTCACTGAACAGTTATGTCCCATGTTGTCTAATTAACTATATGAGAAACATTTTTTGCACAGCCTATTTACCCAGTTTTTATTTTTATACTGAACTGTTCCTTTAAAGGGATGGTTAACTTGTAGTATGTTATAAAATGGTCAGTTCCTTGCAACTTTTAAATTGAGTCTCGTTATTTATTTTTTATTGTTTATGATTTGACTTCTTCTGACTTTTTTCAGCTTTCAAATGGGATCACTGACCCCATCTAAATAACAAATGCTCTGTAAAGCAACACATGTATTGTTATTGCTACTTTTTATTACTCATCTTTCAATTCAGCCCTCTCCTATTCATATGACAGTCTCATATTCAAATAAATGCATGGTTACTAGAGTAATTTGGACCCTAGCAACCAGATTGCTTAAACTGCAAACTGGAGAGCTGCTGAATAAAAAGCTAAATAACTCAAAAAACACAAATAATATAAAATGAAAAGCAATTGCAAATTTTCTCAGAATATCACTCTCTACAACATATTAAAAGTTAATTTAAAGGTGAAGGACCCCTTTAAGGTGAGAGGTGAAGCCAGGTGCTTGCAATCTGTAGATACAATAGAGGTTTTATGTGATTATTATAGGTACAGCGCCATTTATTTTTGTTTCTGGTGGCCATTAATGAAATAACAATTTGTACACATTTAGAAGATTACCTAGTTTTTAGTGCTAATTATTCTGACCCAACAATGCTGCAAAGTGCAGCCTATGAGTAAGTGCCCACCTTTGGCACGAAACACGTCACGCTTATGCATGTTCTAATAAAGATTTTCTACTTTTTATACATCATTTGGGCTCCTTTTTCAAGTCTCTCCCATTTTTTGTTTTTGCTTGACTTTACTTAACCATATAGCCCTTGGACTGGGGATCTTTTTGGGATGTGACTACTGTGTATGATTTTTGACCTTATGGAATAAGAGTCTTGGAATTTATATTGACCTCTGGACTAATGTTTAATAAGTATGTTTAATACGTAGAACTACACACCACAGCAACATAATTTATTTGTTAGAGTGCAGTAACATCCCATGTTCTGGTCATATTCTAATTGAACGAAAGCTGTACCACGAATTACGCTCCTGTACTCAAGAGTGCCTGGATAAGATCTAAAGCATTATTGTTGTTTCTATATAGCATGACTATCTGGCTGGAGGCCTACATGCCAAATATGGCCATCCAAGCTATTTTTATCCCCCTGTCTGCCTATGAACTATACACAATAGTCTCCTGTGTATGATAATCAGCATTTTGAAATATTCTGGACTACAACAATGTAATATACCCGACTAGTTGGCAAGTTTGTTCAGGTGTCCGTCGCACATGTAGCTTTCATTCTGAATCAAATATGCCATAATATAATTGTTGGCCAAAAATAACTTACATTTCATTTTTTTTATTACCAATGATTATGAAAAATAGGGTCTTCCAAAACTAAAAAGTGAAACATAAAAAGCAATGCTGCCTGCAGCAAAAAAATCATAAATTAATGTTAAATTTGTTGTACACAAAGTCCATATATTTTATATATGAACCAAGAGTCTCAAGTATGAAATGATTTGCATGCAAAAATATCCTTGATATTTTGGGATAATATGAGTAAGAAATGTTTTGCTTTAGATTTATATCTAAATCTAACATTTTGAAGGAAGCATGCAGTGTTTAGGAAAAATGTATGTGTTTGATGAACATCTGTGTTGGTGGGAACAAGTTACTGCTGACCTTTTGTTCTTTATCCTATATTTATTATTTTTCAATGCAGACATTAATTCAGTTGGAATCAATGAAGTTACTATTTATCAGCACAGATATGGTTGTGAAGGCAAATCTACATTTCCTTTTGCGACACAAAGAGTTTTGGTTGTAACTAGGTAACACAATTGGTATTAAACATGTTTTCAGCTTTCACTCATTTTGACTCTTACTCTGTTACTGACCTCTTTAGAAAACCATTAATAGCTTTGAAAGGGAGATTTAATGGTGTTCTGATATCAAAGGGTAGGGGTAAAACAATAGTTACCTTTTGAAGAACTGCTTTATTCAGTAACTATATATATATATATATATATATATATATATATAATATATATATATATATATATATATATGCGCAGAGGATCTCTTGTCCATGTGAATTTTGTGGTCACAAGCTATATATATATATATATATATATATATATATATATATATATATATATATATATATATATATATATATATATATATATATATATATATATATATATATATACAGTATATATATATATATTTAGGTATGGGACCTGTTATCCAAAATGCCTGGGGTTTCCAGAGAAGGGATCTTTCTATAATTTCTTCAAATGTTAAGTCTACTAGAAATTATTTAAACATTATATAAAATCAATAGGAATGTTTTGCCTTTCATAAAGATTAATTATATCTTAGTTGGGACCAAGTACAAGGTTCTGTTTTATATTACAGAGGAAAAGGAAATCATTTTAAAAAAAATTAAAAATTAGAATTATTTAATTAAAATGGAGTCTATGGGAGTTGACCTTCCCGTAACTCAGAGCTTTCTGAATAGACAGATATAGGACCTGTTATCCAGAATGCTTGGAAACTGGGGTTTTCCAGATGAGGGGTCTTTCTGCAATTTGGATCTTCATGTCTTAAGTCAACTAGAAAATCATTTAAGCATTAATTAAAATAAATTAAACCCATTAGGATACTTAATGGATCCCATACCTGTTTATATAATTACTCATATCATATGCCCTACCACTGAGCTGTGATTACTCTCAAGATATTTTTTTTTCCAAATGCAAACATCATTTGAAACGATGCAGTTGCTCTTATATGTAATTAATTTAAAGAAACTATTTTGCTTACCATGTCACTGCAAAAGGTTCTGAACTGTTTTGGGGATTACTATTGAAAAACGCATAAGGCTTCTCTATAGATGAGTGCAGCATGGTCACTGTATTGTTCTAGTAAATGAAAGTCTTGGGCAGAGCATCTGTGATATTTCTAATGACAGATGTAGATTGAAGGTAGACGTACTTATCAAACATCATTAATGATTACTAAATCCTCTGAACTAATGTGTGATATTTGTTTCTCCAATAAAGCATCTCTTAGATGGGAAATTTTGTACGATATTGTGGGATCAACAGATTGCATCTTACAAGCTGGATGTAGTTGCACATGTCAAAATATATTGAGACTGATCCGATAAAGTCTTTTATTCATGACATAACTACAGAGGAAGCAGACAGCATAGGGGCCTAGGTCATCTTAAAAAATTGTGGGCCCCCCTGATCTTTTCCATGGCATTTCTTTCTGTGGCATGAGTGACCCAGGATTTTGCCCAGGATGCAGAAAGGACAGACCTTGCAGGACAGCACCCATAGGTGCTATTCAATTTCAGCATGCAGCACTGATATTTGGGCACCCAGGCACCTTTGATTAGATCATAATTTCAGCACTATGTGCCCCCATATGTTGGCTTTTACTATGTAAATATGAAATTTGGCTCTCAAATTTACCAGGAGCAGCTCTTTGTCTCGTAGGAAAAAGTCCCCTTGCATAAGATACTTCTAAGCCTTTCATGCTCAATTTTGTGTCTGTTTTTGCAGAACCCAATCTGTTTCTGTGTTTCTGTGTCTGTTACCTGCATGTTGAGGCATTTCTTGGATCCAGATTATCTTGTTTACTGCTTGTCCTGTGACAAGTTTGGGTTTGGGCAAAGCTAAGCCACTAAGGAACCCTGCAACTACTGCTAGTTGTGTGCAAATTGTAAAAGAGCATGTATTGATCAAAAATATTCTTGTGCAAAGTATCACGTGCACTTGTTTTGGTTTTTTAGTTTTTTTTAGCACTTTTCAATTGTGTTTGTTTTTGAAAATGAGCAAGCTAGGACTGAGATTATTAGGAAATATGTTGATTACAAGCAATACTGAGAATACAAATACAGTATAACATGGGATAAAATGCACAAATTACATAAAGTAACATCTTTCTATAGAAAGCATTATAGAACAACCAACATTTTAGTGCTTGCTTAACAGCAATACATAAGCCTTACCACAAACAAGAATTAATTGGCTGGCACTGTCTGAAATACTTTTAATAAAATTCAAGTGAACAAAGCCAGATGGAAAACAGCCATGCAACTTAGAGACCTCAGCTCAGCTTTAGCTAGGCCTTTACTCTTAATCATCTCAGACTCTTGCTTGGTAAACTGCCAGCGGATTACAATACGTAATTGCAATGTTCAAAAGGGGAGAATGGTCTCAGTAGGAAAACATAGAGAAGAGTGAAATTTGGAATAGGAAGCTGTAGGTATAGCACTGGATTTGGCTTTGGCCTTGTAAAATCACTGATTTAGAAAAAAACAACAAAAGTTTTGATGTTATACAAAATGTTTTATTCAATGTTCAAAAAAATTATACAAAAGAATACAGTGGTCCTTCTCATTGCTACAGATTTCAATGGATATTCTTTTATTTCTTCTACAGGAAGAATGGTTATACCGTCTGTCCTCGTTTTCATGGCACGTGCAACAATGATTGGTCAATAAAATCAATCAATTTTCTCTTTACATCTTTTTGTTGATTTGTTTGTAAGATTCCTTCATCTTTCTTTGTTTTTTTCATGGTTTTTTTTTGCACAAAATATCTTGGGAGTTTTCACAGCAAACTCTTGCCATGTCGAATACATTTGCATCGATGAGTACAAAATTCTGCAGAGAAATTGTGCACCAGTTTGGTAGAAATATATGCTGATGGCAAAATATGGAATTTCGCAGCAAATCTAACCTGCCACTAGGTGGACTACATTATAGCCTATAGGGATGGTATTGCTAATGCTACTGCTATAGTTACTGCTCAGTTTCAGCTAAAATGAATAAATCTGCCCCATAGTCTTTAAAGTTCTATACATGCTGTACTAGGACGAGGTTCAGAATACCAGGGGAAGTCATGGACACAGTTTATTTAAGTCCTAGGTTTCTGACAGAGTGATTCCGGGTTATGTAGCCAGGCCAGGTTTTCTTGGATTTAGATAGACTAATCAAATGGCTTTTCCCAGTCTGAGAATGAACTGGTAGCTGGAAAGAACTACATTTATTTGTAGATAATACGGATCACAAGAGGTCTGACTTACTGAGTACAGGTATGGGATCAGTTATCCGGAAACCCGTTATCCCGAAAGCTTCAAATTACTGAAAAGTCATCTCCCATAGACTCCATTTAATCCAAATAATAGTTTTAAAAATGTTTTCCTTTTTCTCTGTAATAATAAAACAGTATCTTGTACTTGATCCCAACTAAGATATAATTAATCCTGGCAAAACCAGCCTATTGGGTTTATTTAATATTTACATGATTTTCCAGTAGACTTACGGTATAAAGATCCAAATTACAGAAAGATTTGTTATCCAGAAAACCCCATTCTGGATAATAGGTCCCATACCTGTATCATATACACAGATTAATATAGTCATTTGCTGACTAGATTTTCAACTGGACTTCAAGTGGTAAGATAATTACATTTTTGTCAATTTCTCCAGGGTTTCTTGTTCTATGTGGCAAATGATTATTAGGCTAGGCTGATAATGGTTTTATACCCTGATCCCTGCAAAATACATATGCAATAAATATCAAAGCTTAGGAGTTAGACTTGAACACAGTTTTCCTTATATTTGACAAAAAAAGTTATTTTTACATGAGACCATTGCATGATTGCTCTCAACAACACCGATTAATATTTTTGCTGAAATCATCCTTGCTGCTTACAGCCACAATACAGTATTTATTGATAAGCTAGCACAACCTTCTGTAATCCAACTAATCCTTCTACAGTTGCCTGTGACAAAAAGGAAGAAATAATGTGTAAGATCAGGGGTCCCCAACCTTTTTTTTACCTGTGAGCAACATTCAAATGTAAAAAGAGTTGGGGAACAACAGAAGCATGAAAAAGTCCCTTGGGCATGCGAAATAAGGGCTGTGATTGGCTATTTGGTAGCCCCTATGTGGACTGGCAGCCTACAAGAGGCTGTACTTGGCACTATACTTAGTTTTTATGCAATTAAAACTTGCTTCCAAGCCTGGGATTCAAAAATTAGCACCTGGTTTGAGGACATGGAGAGCAACATCCAAGGGGTTGGAGAGCAACATGTTGCTCACGCGCTACTGGTTGGGGATCACTGTGTAAGATGGAAAAGGCAGAGCCTTACTAAATGGGTAGTGCTCATTTATAAAATTGCTACAACTGAGGTTGGACCCTGTGTGACGTATGTATCAATGTTATTGTTAGAAGATAATTTAGCCATATGGAGTCAACTCCCTCTCGTGGCTTCATTGACCCTGAAACTGGGTAAACACATGGTAATTTGCATCTGAAATTGTACCTTGCACACTGCACTTGTGTTTATAAATGATCCCTGTTTTCTTTACTTATTGTCACATGGAAATATGTGTTTAAATTCATTCAACAAAATGAAAGGGATGATAATGATCAGAAAACTGCATTTAAAGCAGCATTTACAAACAATATTTATGATATAAATATTGTGGTAGAATGACCAAAGAAATGTGTAAAAATGTGAGTTTTGCCTTTAATTTCTCCCCAATTGGAGATTTAAGCTACAACGGAGATGTTATTAAACAGGGAATAGTTTCTCTGTTTAAACTATATTGCAGTCTGGATCTGGAAGCTATAGTGTTCTGGAAGGAACAGGCAATTCATTCCAAGGATCCAGTTTGCATGTTGGAGCTCACTTTCCACATGAAGGCTGTCTTGTGGAAAAGTATTTAATTGCAGTGAAAATGTTAGGTAGGTATCTCAGAGCAGGGCATAGAACAGGAAGGTTACCTGTCTGTGTTAGGAACTCCCAGAGGGGCTGGGGTGCTGCCTGTCACTGCAGGGGTTAGAGGGAGACATGACCAGGTGATTGAGTAAGTGAGAAGCCCAGAATATTCCAGAGTGTGGAAGCCACCCTGTATTGTGAGAACTCCAGAGTGGGGAAAAGTCTTTGAATGCATGCTGTTAAAACTCTATTGAACTGTGTTCCTGTATGATAGTATCTTTATATTGGGAAGAGTTTTCCTAAATAAACCTGTGTTTTTGCCTGAAGACACTGTGTCCCAGTCTTTATGCCCCTGAGAGAAATACAAGAGTCCTCTGCACTCAACCCATTATCAATATATTTAAGACAGAGACATTTCCCATAGTCACCCATGGCCAGCATTCACCGAATGCGTTAACATCCCCGTGGGCCAGCGGACAGGACCTCCCTCAATAATAAAAGGCTGCACCTCCCATACTCCATTAGTCTTTTTGTCCTGTCCAGGCCAGGGGATAGTTTAGTCTTACAGGAGCAAGGAAAAACTAATAAAGGAAGGTAAGCCTATAAGCTCCCCTGTTAAGGGGTTAGCATGGTAAGGAAAATTACCTTATAGATCTCTCCTCCCGCTTGCGGGTAGGGTTGCAACCTGGCCAGTATTTTACCGGCCCGGCCGGTAAAAATGATGGTTGATCCCAATGTTATTAATAGGGAAAAAAGATAAGATAGGAAAGCCGGTATTTTTTTCCAGAAAAGGTGGCAACCCTACTTGCGCAGTAACTGTGCCGTCGGCGGAAGTGGCTGTTCGGCCATCTTTGATGAGGGAAAAGATGTGGTTTGAACGGATTGGCGCCAATAGGAAAGTAAGCAGCGTTTTTTCCCAGCGCAATGGATTTTATGCGCTTTCCAGTATCTGGGGCAAAGAAGTTATGAGGTATGCAGGTGTCATCCTCAGTTACTTAAGCAATAGCATACTTCCTGCAGCGGCCATTGCCAAGCAGTATACTGAGCACTAAGGAGTTAGTTGCAGGTATGTGATGTGCTTTTGTGTTCAGCCAAAATAATCTCTTTTGAGTTAAATGCTGAAAATGTTATACTCTCTTTACCTAGTTTCAACAATGGAACCTGGTATTGAGAGTAATGACTTATGTGGATCAGGAGGTGTGATTTTAATAAATGGTATTATTTGTTCAGCCTTCCTGCCTCAGATGCAAAGAAAGACAAGTCACCAGAGAAGTCTTCAGCATCAACAGAAATACGGCAAGAACCTGGTAAATCTGTATCACAGGAAAATCAGCTGTTTGCAGAATCCTTGGCTTTGGTTATAAAGCAAGCAGTTATTCAAGGATTTCAGGAAGTTCCAAGTTCTAGGAAAAGACCTAGACATACAAGACAAGCAGAATCCTTATCTGATGTATCAGAAGGAGATTTATCTGAAGATCCCGAGGGTTTTTCACAGATAGGATCGGAAGAGGGTGAAATAGATTCGGAAGAAGAATCGACCTTTGACATAGCAATTATCGATCCACTAATTAAAGCAGTCAGGCAGACCCTGACTTTTCCGATAGAAACAGCAAAACTCTCTGCAGCAGATAAGCTATTTCCCTCTTCATGGAAGAAGGCAACAAGTTTTCCAGTCCATTCCTCTATAAAAGATATTATTAATACTGAGTGGAAAAAGACTGAAAAAAGAGCTCAAACAGCTGGGAAATTTAATAAAAAATATCCCTTTGATGAACAAGAGGCAAAGTTTTGGGAGTCTCCACCTAAGGTGGATGCGGCCATAGTTAGATTGGCTAAGAAGACGACCCTGCCAGTGGATGATGGGGCAGTATTTAGAGAGCCTATGGAGAAGAAAATAGAATTCAATCTGAGGAAAGCATTTGGAGCAGCAGGGGCAGCCTGTAAACCAGCAGTGGCTCTGACTTCAGTATCTAGAGCATTGAAAATATGGCTGTCTGAGCTGGGGGAAGCAATCTCATCCAATGTGAAAAGGCCGAAGCTGTTAGAGATGCTTTCAGATTGTAAGATGGCTACAGAATTTATGTCGAAGGCTTCATTAGATCTAGTGCATTTATCAGCAAGATCGATGGCCTTGTCGGTGGCAGCCAGGAGAGCATTATGGTTGAAAGCTTGGGCAGCTGATACTGCATCCAAGTCTAATCTATGCCAGTTGCCATTTGAAGGGGAAATGTTGTTTGGCGAAAAGCTAGATGCAATTATTAAGAAAATATCCGGAGGCAAGAGTGTGTTTCTTCCTCAAGAAAACCAAACCAAGAAAGCCCGCTATGAACCCAGTTATGGGAAAGCAAGGGATAAAACGTTTAGAACATCCAGACAATACAAGCCTGGGAAGGAAAACTCCAGACAATCTTCGTGGAGATCAGGCCGTCAAAGTTCTAGAGGGTCGGCAAGGAGACCTGGGGGTTTTTCCTCTGCCCCTTCAACTTCCAATCAGCAATGAAGGTGGCAGGGCTCAGAACATGGTAGGGGGCAGGTTAGCCGAATTCTCCCATGCCTGGGCCAGAACCATTCAAGACGGTTGGGTACAGAAGGTGATAGAGTCAGGATTCGTTCTGGAATTCAAATCAGTACCCAGGAAAGATTTTTTCATTATGTCAACCTTCAAAGATGGAGAGACAAGCAAAGTGGTTGTACAAGAGTACTTAGACCAAATGTTCCAGTCAAGGGCGATAGAATCAGTTCCTTTAGAGGAAAAATTCAAAGGCCTTTACTCAAGACTTTTCCTAGTGAAGAAAGCATCAGGAACCTTGAGACCTGTTCTGGATATGCGAAGAGTAAACAATTTTCTGCAAGAAAGAAAATTCAAAATGGAGTCTCTGGCTTCCATCATGCAGTCAATCTCAAAAGAAGATTGGTTGACAAGCATAGACTTAAAAGATGCTTACTTCCACATTCCAGTCTCAAGAGAAGACAGAACGTATATGAGATTTGCAGTAGGAGACGTTCATGTGCAGTTCAGGTGCCTACCATTTGAGCTCTCCCAGTCTCCAAGAGTGTTTACAAAGATGCTAGTGACACTCATAGCAGAACTAAGGAAGGAAGGTCTAGCAGTATATCATTACCTAGACGATATCTTGGTAGTGTCAAACTCAAGAGCCGAAGCCGGAAGACATACTTCCAGGGTACAAGAGTTCCTACTAGCCCATGGATGGGTAATAAACAAACAAAAGAGCAATTTAATTCCCCAACAAACCCTTCAGTATCTGGGAGCTCTCTTTCAGACAGATCAAAATCTAGTCAGTCTTCCGGTGGAAAAGCAGAAAAAACTTATCAATCTGCTAGAAAGTTTCAAAAAGCAGAAGACCGTTTCAGTGCATCAATGCCTAAGAGTATTAGGCACCATGTCGGCAACCTGTCAAGTAGTCAGATGGGCAAGGTGGCATACAAGGCCCTTGCAAAATTTTCTGCTAAGGAAAGTGAGACATACTCATCTACACCTGCAAAGAAAGATAGAAATACCTCGAGAGGTAAAAAGAAGTTTAATCTGGTGGTGCGATCCAAAAAACCTTGCAAGAGGCGTACCCTTGGAGGAGCCAGAGTGGGTGACATTAACCACCGATGCATCAAGTGTGGGGTGGGGAGCACACATAGAAGAGAGATTTGTGCAAAGCACCTGGAAAGGAGAGAATGTTTCCTCAAACATTCTAGAGTTAAGAGCCATAAGAAAATCTCTTTTTTCTTTTTCTCACCTGTTGAAGAACAAACAAGTAAAGACTGTAACAGACAACACAACGGCAGCGGCATATATAGTGAAACAAGGAGGCACCAGAAGCCTGTCGTTGATGGAAGAAGTAAAACCACTTTTTCAGTGGGCAGAAAGTTGGCTGGAAGGGTTGACAGCAATTCACCTTCCAGGGAAAGAAAATCTAAAAGCAGACTTCCTCAGCAGGACAGTTCTGGATCCAGGGGAGTGGTCCTTACACAGAAGTATATTCGAAGACATTATAAAAAGGTGGGGACAACCAGAGATAGATGTCATGGCATCCCCTCAGAACAAGAAATGCTGGCAGTATTACTCGAGATTCCCCTACGAAGGGTCCTGTGCAGTGGACGGGCTAAGGCAAAGTTGGTCGGGAAGTCTGATCTACATTTTTCCTCCTTTTCCGTTGATTTGGAGGATACTGAAAAAGATAAAGAGAGAGAAGGTGGAGGCAATTGCGATCATTCCCTACTGGCCCAGGAGGCCTTGGTTCCCTCTCCTCCAGAAGTTGGCAACAGAAGAACCTATGATGATTCCGATCTTTCCGGGTGGTTGTCACAGGGAGCAATCCAATTCCAGGAACACAATCGTTTATCTTTGATGGCCTGGTGGTTGAGAGGGAAAGATTGAAGAGCTTCTCGCTTCCAGATGAAATCATCAATTTATTAATGAAGTCTAGAAAAAATAGTACTTCCTCCCAATATTATAAAATCTGGGAAAAGTTTGCAAAATTTGTGACAGAGAAAGAGGAAGATCCTTTGTCTCCTTCTCCAGCAGAATTTACAATTCAGTACGTTAAAAGGCCAAGTGTCAGCGATATCAGCCCTGACTGGTAAACCATGGGCAGAAGAACCTCTGGTGAAAAGCTTCTTTAATGCCATTATCAGAGTAAAACCGATGAAGAAAAGTTTTATTCCTCCTTGGGATCTTCCCTTTGTTTTGAAAATCCTGATGGGAGCACCATTTGAGCCATTGGAAGACTCCTCCTTATGGAACATGATGCTGAAAGTAGTTCTGCTGGTAGCAGTGTCTTCAACCTGCAGAGTGGGAGAAATATCAGCCTTCGCAGCCTCAGAGCTGCATACGGTGATATTTGAAGACAAGGTGATATTAAGACCTGCATTTGGTTTTTTACCAAAAGTCGTCTCAAAATTCCATTTAGATTTGGAAATAATCCTTCCCTCCTTTTGTCCAGATCCTAAGTCATCAAGGGAAGAATTATGGCATACTCTGGATCTAGTGAGAGCCGTGAAGATTTATCTGAAAAGGACAAAGGCGTGGAGAAAATCAGAAAGATTGTTCATAATCCCAAATGGTTCAAGGAAAGGTCAAGCTCCAGCTAAAAGAACAATTAGTTCTTGGATTGTTGCAGCTATCGCAAAGGCTTACAATATTGCAGGCAGGAAGGTTCCCAGAGGGTTGAAGGCACACTCTACCAGGGCATTGGCAAGTTCCTGAGTGACAGAGGCCGGGGTGTCGCCGGAGAGCATCTGCAGATCAGCAAGGTGGTCTTCAATCAATACGTTTGTAAAACATTATAAGTTGGATGTTTTGTCCTCCCAAGAAGCTATGATTTTCATCTGATTCATTAAGAATTCTGTTGCTTCATTATACATTTTACAAAGGGACTAAGTTTTACCTGCAACTTACTTGCTGCTTTCAAAGTAAAACTCCCAAACTTTGCTGCCCTTTTATTAGACACCATATATATAAACCCTTAGCTTTCAAAGCTGTACTTATACCTCACCAGTGACAGGTTTATACAGACACACGTTAATAGTACTCATCCAAAAACCATAATGTCAGCAGGTCACATTGTAACTGAATGGGGTACACAATGCCAGTAAGTGTGGGCTTATGTCCTAGATATAAAGGAAGCTTGTCAATTCTGCATACCTCCACTTCCTTCTAACCCACCCTATATAACCCCCACTTACACATGTTCACACTAGAAAATCATGTTATTCTAAGGGTATAGTATATTGGTTCTCTAACTCCCGGCCTGTTCCTGATTACCGATCACTGCCTGTCCTCACCTGTGCCTGTATTGTGACTATGATTCTGCTTAACCCTTTGACTCTGCTTAACTCTTGAACACCTCACCAGTGGACTTCTGCCTGTTCCCCAGTGCCTCTTTCCTCGTTAGCCTGTACTTTCTGGTCCCAATGGCCCTGTGACGTATATAAAATCCTTTGCATCTACACCTGTCCTTCATACAGTTACAGAATAGCTACTAATAGCTTTGTATTTAAGACCTGTGAGTGCACTATCCCAAATAGATATCAGTAAGTATATTTTTACACAAAAGAACAATTCACTAACATTCAAATAGGGTCTTTTTCCTCTGTCGCCTTGTAAAAATATTTCTTCTTTATTTATTAGGCACTGATATAAAGTTGATGGACTCTTAAGATGAAAACTTTTTTCTTTTGACTCAAGCACAGGTATGGGATCTGTTATCCAGAATGCTCAGTACCAGGGGTTTTCCGTTATTTGGATTTCCATATCTTAAGTCTACTAAAAGAAATATTTAAACATTAGGGGACCATCATTTATTAAACCTTGAATTTATCTAGGGGAAAACTCGAATTTTTCATGGGAAAAAAATCTTGACTTTTTAGAGATTTATTATACCCCAAAACTGCTAAAAATCCAAATCCTAAAATACTCCATCCCAAACCTATCGAAGTCATGTAGTCATTAAACATTAGGCTAATGGATCCCATACCTGTACAACTTTTAGTAAAATGCCCATTCTGTCAGGGCTCTGTACATTCTCCCCATGCCTTTGTGAGTTTACTCTACTTTCTTACTATACTCAAAAACTATTCGGGTGGCTACTGAGAAAATTGCCCATAGTGGGTGGATTATAATTATTACTTATTTATATAGCACCAACATATTCCACAGAACTTTACAGAGATTGTACACATTTCACATCAGTTTCTGTCCCAGTGGCACTCACAGTCTAAGGTCTCTTTCACAGGCATGCAGACCAGGGCCAGAACTAGGGGTAGGCAGAAGAGGCATTTGCTATGGGGGTGCTTGGCATGTACCTATTAAAGGAGAACTAAACCCCCCATGGTGATAAGGTCCCACTGCCCCCCCCTCCCTGCCTCCCCCCTGCAGAGTCTTACCCCTGAATTCTGTCCCCTCTAGAAATAGCAAGCGCACATGCAGAGTAAGCCCATCTTCTTCTCTTCAGTAATCTTTGTGTCTTCTCCCTCCCCTGTGGCAATTTCCATCTCTTTCGGTGCATGCGCAACTGGAAGATTGCTCCAACTGTGCATGCGCCAATATGCCTTTCACTTCACAAAGATTACCGAAGAAAAAAAGATGGTGCCCGTGACCTCCACTACACTTACTCTGCATGTGCGATCGCTATTCCCAGAGGGGACAGAATTCAGAGGTAAGACTGTGCAGGGGGAGGCAGGGAGGGGGGGCAGCGTGGTGGGGCCAGTGGGGGACTTAGTTCTCCTTTAAGGGGCATATTTATCAAGGGTCGAATTTCAATTTTATATAACGTCGATATTCGTATTCAAAAAGACAAACCGAAATTAAGTCAAAAGTTTTTTTTAGTTGAATAGGTCTGTTTTCGATCAAATAGGTCCGTATTCGGCCGAATTAGAATCGTACAAATTGAAGGAATATTGCATTCGATTGAATTCGATTCAAAGTTTTTCCCAAAACAAACAAAGTCCACCAATTGACTCCAAATAGGTTCTAGGAGGTCCCCCATAGGCTAAAACCGCAATTCCGCAGGTTTTAGATGGTGAATAATTGAAGTCGAATTTTTAATGAGACACTACATGTGTAATAATAACTCGCCCTGGTGGTCCAGTGGGCCGGTGGGGACGCCCTCCGTGCCTGGCTTGACTCTTCTGATTTGATCTTCTGGTTTTGACCCTTGCCTGTCCGACTTCGCTTGTATTCTGCCCGCACTGACCTGGCCTGTTTTGACTACTCTTTACATCTGTTCCTTGAACTGTGACCTTCTGCCAAAAAAACTCTGCTTGTCCAGAACCCTTAGCTTGGCTCCTCTCTTATTAAGACCTGGCGGCATCCAATTAGCCAAGGGCTTCTCCCGAGATGAAAGGCGGCTGTTAAAGGCGGAAGCAAGAGCCAAGACCAGGGAGCCTAGCATTGGTTCTGGATTCTAGGTGCCGATCATGACAACATGATAAATTTCGATATTAGAATTTTCGAGTTTTTTTTTCAAATTCAATCGAATTTGGACTATTCCCTAGTCGAAGTACACAAAAATAGCTTGAAATTCTAGTTTTTTTCATTCGCAAATTGACCTCGACCTTTGATCTGCCCCTAAGTGTCTGCCTACCCCTATTCCATGTTCACTGCCATCTCTAGCTCTCCCCTGCTGCCTACCCCTCCTTCACCTGCCCCTCTGTTCCCTTGGGCACGTTCAGGCACGTGAGCGCAGTGGTTACCTAGGGTGTCCAGTCAGCTTGGCCCTGCCCTATAGTCCGTTTTATCAGGAGCCAATTATCTTATCTATATGTTCTTGGAGTGTAAAAGGAAACTGAATTTCTTGAAAAAAAATCTCATAATAGTTTGTACAGGTATGGGACCTGTTATCCAGAATGCTCGGGACCTGGTATTTTCCCGATAATGGATCTTTCTGTAATTTAGATCTTCATACCTAAAGTCTACTAAAAAATCATGTAAACATGAAATAAATCCAATAGGCTGATTTTGCTCCCATTAAGGATTAATTATATTTTAGCTTAGTACAGGCTATGGTTTTATTTTTACAGAGAAAAAGAAAATAATTGCTAAAAATTTGGATTATTTGATTATAATATCTATGGGAGACAGCCTTTTCGTAATTCGGAGCTTTCTGGATAAGGGGTTTCCGGATAACGGATCCTATACCTATATACTTTTTCTATTCATTAAATGATCTTTTTCAAATAGAAGCAAAGTCACACTATACATCAGTTGAATATTTTGTAGGGAAACTTTTCAAAAGCTGAAAAGTCACATTATTATAAGTGCTAAGATACCGACTGTTAGAAACAAGGAAAAGTACATCAAATCCTTAGGGAAGCAATCATTTGAAATAGCATTTTCGATAGTGGAAATAGATGAAATAGAATACAGATTTTAAAAGTTCCATTGTACAGAAGGACATTTTCATTTTGAGTGTACCCTTTAGCTATCCACATAATTATTATTCATAAGTTTCATAACTTGTTTAAAGTAAATCTCTGTTCTTTACTCTTCCACTCGTTTCAATGCTCCTGCACTAAAACTGGGGCTAGCATTTAGATCAGCAGCTATTATATATGAATATACTGTATTTTCTTTCCGTCAGATTTCCTTCAGTAAAAATTCACCAAGATGCACAAAATTAATTTATAACAGAGCTGTTAAAGTGCATTTCTACAAAGTCAGAACTTTTGGATTTATTCCATAGTAATTATTATTATTATTATGTTTATCAGCAGTGTATATGACACCTAGGAGCAGATTTACTTAGGGTCGAATATCGAGGGTTAATAAACCCACGATATTCGACTGTCGAAGTTAAATCCTTAGCGCTATTCGTTCGATCGAATGATCGAAGGAATAATCGTTCTAATGATTCAAAGGATTTTAATCCATCGATCGAAAGAAATTCCTTCGACCAAAAAAAGCTTAGAAAGCCTATGGACCTTCCCTATTGGCTAACATTGAGGTTCGGTAGGTTTTACTTGGCGAAGTAGGGGGTCGAAGTTTTTCGACTATCGAATGGTTGAATAGTCGAACGATTTTTAGTTCGAATCATTCGATTCAAAGTCGTACTCGATGGTCGAAGTAGCACAAAAAAAGTATTTTTTCTTCTATTCCTTCACTCGAGCTAAGTAAATGTGCCCCCTAGTTTAATGCCCCTTGAAATAATATAGATAAATATGGGATCGATATTTGATTGATTGAGAAACATTTTGCATCTGTTTTCACAGATATAAAAGAATACAGACAAACAAAATTGTGAATCTGTAGAAGTTTAAAGGTGTGGGACAAATCCAAGGCAGCAACTGGACTGCAAAAAACGTCTTTATTGGGAGTAGAGATACACAACATGTTTCGGGCTGCACCCTTGACACTTGACAAAGTGTAATTGGGATATCAGGCACAGGATACCCCGTGGGAAATCCGATAAACACATTCGGTGAGCTCCATTTATATCTTAATTTGTACAAACAAAATTGTGAAGAGCCTATCTATTATCTATACATATCCAAGATTTGGATATGTATAGATAATAGATAGGTTCTCTCATTAAGAATAGAAACAAAATCTATAGATTCCCTAGCACAATGTTGCGTTAACAGGAAGAAAACATTAAATAATCTTTATACTATCATTCATGCATGGCCTACATATTATACAGAGAAGACAAACTGTGACCAAATTTAAAAACACTTTTTGCATGCAAAACAGTATGTCTGGGAAGGAAAGGCACCTTTGCAAAGGTTTCCTTGTATGTATGTATAACTTTATTTATAAAGCACTGTAAGGATATACAGCACTCTACAATCTTACAAAATACTGAATGTAAAAGTACACACAGGAGAGCCTTCAGGACAACCTGAAGTCTTGAACTCATGGGCATCACCAGACTCTGGATTTCCCATTTTTAATGCTCTGCCAGACCTTTACTGCAGTGGCTTTCGGTTGTTGTTTGTTTGTGGGCCTTTTTGACCAAAGTTTAGTCTTCAACAAGTGAAATGCATGCTCAATAGGGTTCAGATCAGGTGACTTGGCCATTCAAGAATGTTCCACTTCTTTGTTCCCAATAAACTCCTGGGTTGCTTTGGCTGTATGTTTTGGGTCATTGTCCATCTTTATTATGAAACACCTCCCAATCAATTTGACTGCATTTAGCTGGATTTGAGCAGACAGTATGTCTCTGAACACCTCAGAATTCATTCAGCTGTTTCTGTCCTGTGTCACATCATAGATAAACACTAGTGTCTCAGTGCCACTGGCAGCCATGCACACCCAAGCCATTACACTGCCTCCACCATGTTTTATAGAGATGTGGTATGCTTTGGATCATGAGCTGTTCCACACCTTCTCCATACTTTTTTCTTGCCATCATTCTGGTAGAGGTTGATCTTGGTTTCATCTGTATAAAGAATGTTTTTCCAGAACTGTGCTGGCTTTTTAAGATGTTTTTTTAGCAAAGTCCAATCTAGCCTTTCTAATCTTGACTTGCACCTTGCAATGTACCCTCTGTATTCACTTTCATGCAGTCTTCTCTTTATGGTAGACTTGGATATCGATACACCTACCTCCTGGAGAGTGTTGTTCACTTGTTTGGCTGTTGTGAAGGGGTTTCTATTCATCATCCAAATGATTCTGCAATCATCCACCACTGTTGTCTTCTGTGGACGTCCAGGTCTTTTTGCATTGCTGAGTTCACCAGTGCTTTCTTCCTTTCTCAGGAAAGATTTTACCACTCCTAATATTGTAGCAATTTCTCGGATTGTTTTTTTTCTGTTTTTGCAGCCTAAGGATGGCTTGTTTCACCTGCATGGAGAGCTCCTTTGACCGCGTGTTGTCTGTTCACAGCAAAATCTTCCACATCCAAGCACCCCTCCCCCCTCAAATCAACTCCAGGGCTTTTATCTGCTTCATTGATAATGACATAACTAGGGATGCACCGAATCCACTATTTTGGATTCGGCTGAACCCCAGAATCCTTCATGAAAGATTCGGCCGAATACCGAACCGAATCCTAATTTGCATTTGCATATGCAAATTAGGGGTGGGAAGGGGAAAACATTTACTTCCTTGTTTTGTGACAAAAAGTCACGCGATTTCCCTTCCTGCCCCTAATTTGCATATGTGAATTAGGATTCGGTTCGGCCAGGCAGAAGGATTCGGCCGAATCCGAATCCAGCTGAAAAAGGCAGAATCCTGGCCGAATCCCGAACCGAATCCTGGATTCGGTACATCCCTAGACATAACGAAGGAATTGCCCACACCTGCCCATGAAATAGCCTTTGAGTCAATTGTCCAATTGCTTTTGAGCCCCTGAAATGAAGTGATTGTGTTAAAAAAGGGCTTTAGTTCCTCACATTTTCATGAAATCTTTTTGTTCAACTCACTGAATTAAAGCTGAAAGTCTGCAGTTAAGCTGCATCTGAGTTGTTTCATTTAAAATTCATTGTAGGAATTGTGGTTCTGTCCAAAGATTTTTGGATTTAACTGTATACTATATATATATATATATATATATATATATATATATATATATATATATATATATATATATATATATATATATATATACACTTTTGAAAAAGGTCTCGGAGGAGGCCGAAACGTTAGACTCCTACAATATATTTTTCATTATTTCCATAAGTTCCATAAGAGTGCGGATCTTACTTGTGCATTAGAGATTTAATTATTTGATACTGCACCCAGGCATCTGAAACTATGTGTCGAGAGTGCCGGCTTCACCACGAACTATATATATATATATATATATATATATATATATATATATATATATATATATATATATATATATATATATATATATATATATATATATATATATATATATATATAAAAACGCTCGGTTGGTGCACACAGAACACAAAATGAATGCCTAGGTGCTGGAGCATTAAATCCTAATATCAAAACAGCAAAAAGTCCGCACTCATAGGTCTTAGTGATACAACAAAGTGTATTTTATTCAAAGTTTCGGCTCTACTACACGAGCCGGATATATATATATATATATATATATATATATATATATATATTGTGCACTAGAGATCATTTGGATTGGTTGAATTTATGTTTTTCACCCCAAATGAACTATGTAACTTTTATAGGTCTGCTGATCTTCTGACCAGGTGCAATAAGTTTAAAGTATATACAGTAGCATTATTCTTTCTTAGGCTTTAGGTTATTTTATTATTACAACCATTGACAACCATATGCCCATTTCTTTTTGATTTATTCGCTAACTTATAAAAAATATTATTTGTTTTCAGAGCAGCTGAAAATGAAAGTGACTGACAACCTTATACACTGATGGCTGGAAGATCAAAAAAATTTAAATAATAAGTTCAGTGGACGTCAGTATAAACTCACTGCATACAAAGGTGCGTCCGGGTGCATATGCCCCAGACCTTCAGCAAAGGGGCTTGTACTAAAGTCTGACAATTACTGCCCTACATGGTGCAGCTTTCATGCTTATCACAAAGTTTACATCCAACACAATTTGTATGCAGTGCAGTAGTATTGGCACATGCTATGCTAGTTGAGCTACTTTAGGAAAAAGTAAGAAAGAGAGAAAAAGAAAAAATAAACAGATATAGAATCATAGTCAATGATCAGGTGATCAGAAAGAGATTGCAGTAATTTTAGCACCATATATAGATGATTTGTCACATGGTACTGTGCCAGGGTAGTTTGGTTTATACAGTATAACACTCAAAAAGTAAATATAAACAAAATACAGGAAACCTCAATTTAACATCCCTTGATTTAAAGTTGTCCATCATTTTATATTGTTTTATGTGGTCCTACCTATACAGTATATTCGCATAATACATTTTTTCTGTATTTTACTGAATCCTGATCCTTGGCTCTATCATAGGTATTAAGGTATTGAATTGGACCTAATGGTACAAAAAGATTAACAAGCAAACATTGAGACCGTTTGACGTGAATCATGTATGTATGTAGGGCCTTTTTGCCTGCAGCTTATGAAACTATTAAGGTTAACTTTTCAAAGTACATCAGTATTGAGCTATTTGGTTATATATCAATTAACATCCTGTGTTCTTTCACAACAGTTTAAATAACCAAAGACTCACGTTAATTGAGAATTTATTCAGCTGGAAGCTTCACATGATATAATTGTTTAGAAGCAGAGACCTTGGCAGGAAACTCGAATAGAAGAAGCTGTAATTACTCATTTATTTTCAATTGGATATCTCAGACTTACAGCAATAAAATGTTCTGTGTGTTTATAGCACAATCCATAGCACTGGCTATAGCATAAATAATCTATATTGCTGTACTATTATCTTCAGGGTATTTTATGTACATTTTAAACTATTGTTTTATCTTATGTAAAATATTTATACCTATAAACTAGAATTAGTTTTGCAAGATTCAAATGTCCCTGACAAATATACTGTTGTTTAGGCTAGAATTGCGTCAGCCCCCATACTACACTTGCACGACTCCATATTAGCAACCCTTCAACCCTTACCCCTTCACATTAGCAACCCTACAAAAGTGTGCAAAATATGTAATAATTTGTAAAATATAATCTGAGAAACAGTAATGACAGACATGTGTAAACTATCCCCAAAAATCTTTAGATTTGGTTAGACTTGGAATTTTATTTAATGGCCAAAGCTAGATAAGGATCTTGGCACGATTTCATTGATTTCACATGAAACATTTTCCAGGCAAAGGTATGGTTTAGTGGCAGTATAACCATACAGATACATGTTATTGCTATTTAGAGGCACATAGGGAAATGATTTAGGGATGCTAGTGGAGCTTTATAAATGACTGTAGTTTTATCCCTGCTGTGGCTGTATCTGGTTCTCACCGCTCACCATTAAAGGACAATGAAAGCCTCTCATAGATATTGGGTGTGGTCTGCAGTGCTTTATAATCTTTTTTCTCTGTAACCGGTTAGCTGTTGAAACCTCTTTGTTCAGAAAAAATTGGGAAGTAAAAAAATACCCATAATGCTCATTTCCTGCATCAAGACCAAGACCATGATTTTTCTGCAGTTTCTCCTATTAGAAAGTGGTGCATGCGCAGTAGGTGCACTCAGGATCAAGGAATTTTTAATGCGTACAGAAGCACGTAATCACCCTGAGAGCCCGCCCTTTCCGTGGCTTGCACCAATGAAAACAGAGTGCATTGGCTACTATACAGACATGAGCCAAAAGGAGGAAAGCGCTACAGAACAGAAGGTGAGTGGAGGAAATTTGGTGCAGGCACATTAGGTTTACAGCGGCCATCTTAATTACGTCAGGACAGAAAATATGGCGACCACATTGGGGCAGTATTTGAGAAAGCAACTGTATTTAATTGCAGGCTACATAAGAAGTTTTTGGGAAAATACAGGTAGCAATTCGGTACATCGGGGGGTACTCCATAAAATGCTTAAAACTTATTGTAAATGGTTTCCTTGTCCTTTAACAGTTGGTCTAAGTCAGAGCACAGGAGCCCTCCATACTGACTGATAACATATGACTGACATATATTGCTGAATGTCTGGATTCTGAACATAATATTAATCCACAGCTGTAGGTAATCCTTCAAACAATTTCTATGCCTATAAATTATGGCAAGGGTTCCACAGATTTTGACATGATACCATATTTTCTAAATATAATCCATCCTGTGAACATGAAATCTAATGGAAAATATATACAGGTCAGTTTCCAACTATATTGAAAGCAGTGCTCTACAAGTTAAGCTGCCCATGCAAATAAAGATCTGCTCATTTGGTGTGGTTGGCAAACAATCTTTGAACAATTTGGCTACCTATGTGCTGGACCAAATTGGGTTGAACTAATTGTTAGGCCAACAGTCAGATCATAACAAGGGCCTGTGTAGGTCCGTATGAAGATGGAATTTTCTGGACTAGATGAAGGATGTGTAGATGCCTACATGCCTGGCCCCAGCCCTTTATGAATACAGTACTGCTGAACACAGAATGCACTATGCCCTTAGCAAATATCCACTTTTATTAAAGATATTTACAGTGGCAAATTTGTCTGGACACCCACTACATACAGCTCATACCCTCATCTGCACTCTCCCTGTGATCTTTTCCTTGCTTAAATGCTTGTAGTGACATGGGACAGGGTTGGAACATACAGCAGTCCGTGCTTACTACAGTACTGCTGATGAGAAGCAAATGAAAAGGAATTACTTTAAAATATGCTGTTTTTCTTAATTTATGCCAATATAAATGCATTTAGGAATAAGTATTTTATGTTTTATATATTTGGAAGCAACTGCCCAATGCCATTTGGATTTCTATTTCATTTTGGCGTAAGCTGAAACAGTTAACATTTTCATTTCCTGAAGGTGGCAAAGAGTGACGAGCTACTGATTCATCAAGCTATTTCCTCACCAATAATCTATTACATAAATCAGGCCGTATGAATAAGTCCCAAGGGTAATGTTTCCCAGCAAGTCACATGATTTATGATGAAAACCATTTTACTGCATTGGGAAATCATCTGTTTGACAGGCAGTTACCCGAATTTGGACATTTACTTGCTGGAAATTTCACTATTACATTGGACTGTACTGAGTGTGTTCAATGAACATGTGTCTTTTGTATTGACTGCAAAGCTACATTTTGCTAACAGTATTAGACAGATGTACTACAGGGCTGCATGCCAACACATATTTAAACTATCAGTGATCTGTAAGGAATATTAACCCCCTCAGATATGATGTATTTCAAATATCTATGTGTATTAGTAAAAGTCTTTGGCTGTACAGCTTGTTTATCATTTCCAAGCACACGTATATCAAGCAGAGAATACAAGTAGGTAACACAGATTATTCTTTTTTTTTAACTTTGAGTTTTCATTTTTATATTTACAACATCTACTCATTGACATTATGCGCAGCATATCAAAATATTGTTGCATTTTTAAAAAGACAAGAAAACATGTTACTTTTTATATAAACAAACTATGCACACCGTGATTTGCCTACCCCCGGCAAAGGGGTGACCCATCATATAAATCTTCATCATTATAAACATTCAGTAGATGTATAGAAAGGAAAAGGGAGACAGACAAAGAGAGTAAGGAGAGAAGAGAGAGGGAAAGGGAGAAAAAAAAGGGGGAGGGAGGGGGGACAGGGAAGTGGGGCAGGGAAAAACTAGAAAACATAGATAAAAGGAACAATTAAAGACATCTGAACTATCCGAGCTCGGGGGTGTTTTGGGGAAAGTTCCTTATCTGGGAACAAATTATTGTGTTGTCAGGGGGTGCAGTATTTCCAAGGAGACCAGACTTTCTCGAAATTTGGTAGTCGAGAACTGTGTAAAGCTGCTAGATATTCCATTCGCCGTATGTCCTGGATTGCCATCTTTTAATTCAGTAACTGTTGGAGGATGCGATCAATATCGGTCAATATCAGGTTGGCCAATTTTTGGCCATGTTTTTTAAGCTTTGGAAGCAGAGATCCTAACAAAAAGGTATGTGGGTTTAGCTGCAGATTGAGGCCAAATATAGGTTCTAGTAGAGCTAGCACTGCTTTCCAATAGTCTTCCAGGAGGGGGCACGTCCACAACATGTGGTTTAAGGTCCCCATTTCCCCACATTGTCTCCAGCACTCTGGTGATACTGCTGGGTAAATTGAGTGGAGCTTGCTCGGTGTCATGTACCATTGCATGAGGATCTTATAATTAGTTTCTTTATGGGTTACACATGTAGTGATGGGTGAATAAATTTGCCTGGCACAAATTTGCGGCAAATACATTTGCAAATCTCCCCGAAAATTCGCCAGTGAAAATCACGTCAATCTTCGATTTTCACAATTTTTTTGTGAAAATGTCATATTTTCAAGATTTTTTGGTGAAAACCTTCAAATTTCACAAAACCCATCATATCCAGCACCTTGTTCTCCGCGTCTAATCCCAGGACCAGAATGGGGGTCTTTGTTGAATTAGCTATATCTATAAGATCTATTGTTTTCCTAGTATTATCTCCCGCTTGTCTGCCCATGATAAACCCCACCTGGTTTTGGTTGATCAGGGACAGCATTAAGAGAGTTAAGGTGGCCATACAAGGGCCGATAAAAGCTGCCGACAGACTGTGTCAGCAGCTTATTGGCCCGTGTATGGGGCCCCCCGACGGGCTTCCCCGATCGAGATCTGGCCGAAAGTCGGCCAGATCTCGGTCGGATGGGACTAAAAATCTCGTCAGATCGCGGCCGCCTCTGTTCGTTGATGCAGTCCCGCGATCCAACCGCCCGTAAAGCCACCGTTAGGATCCTGAAGGTGGGCATATCAGGGAGAGATCCGCTCATTTGGTGACATCGACAAACGAGTGGATCGCTCAGTGTATGGCCACCATTATCGGGGAGTAAAGTAGGTTATAGTCCCCGCCAATGACTGATATTGTATCAGGTGAAACTGGAATTTTCTTGAAAGTAGAGTTTAGAAAAGATTTATGCTTTTTATTAGGAGCATAGATGCAGGATAGGACAATTTGTCTATTGTTGAGGAGGCCTTGCAGGATTATATACCTCCCTTTAGGGTCTACTTGTGTCTTAGTGACCTGTAGTGGACAGTTTTTGTGAATTATCAAAGAGTAAAGTTAACATCGAGAAAACCGATTTAGGTTGAAGGAAAAGAGGAGCTGTATCAATCAGATTGCATTGCTCCAAGTGAAGGGAACACTGGTCCTTCAGTGGGGGGGTCATGGGTTTGCAGCCCAGCCTGGGTGAGAACCGCCGCACTCCTCTCCTTAAGTTTACTCATTACTGAGCTGGCCGTATAACTTAAAGTGAACAAAGGCATAGTTACGTCTCTGTTGTCTCCATTAGCTGTTTCTCTGCAGTTGCGGAGAGGAAGGCTGCCCTTGAGAGCTGGAGGAAGACCTTGGTGAAGCCTGGTGTGGTGGGAAGCCGTGTTGTCTCTCCGGGGTATGTGCCTGTGGCAGTGTATCTTGCTTCTGAGGTGAGTTGCTCCTTTTCAGTCCCAATCTCCGCAGCAGGCTTGGGCCCTCTGCCAGATCACGGATTGCAAATTGAGAGCCGTTGTGGGTCGCCACCAATCTAAATGGAAAGCTCCATTGGTAAGGGATGCGGTGTTTCCTTAGTACTGTTGTTGTTGGTTTGAGGGCCTGTCTCTTGGCTAGGGTGGCAGGTGAGAGATCACTGAAAATTTGCAACATATCAGTATTAAAGAGAAAGTCTTGCTTATTTCGGGTTGCAAGGATTATCTTTTCTTTAGAGGTATAATAATGCAGCCTCAAAATAACATCCCGGGGTTGCTTAGGCTGTTGAGGCCTACTGGTTAAGGCTGGTGCGCTCTATCTAAGCTCCAGTCCTCCAGCTGGAGATCAGGGACCAGATATTGGAAGAGAGCCATTAGGTACTTACTCAGTTTCGATTGTCCTACATTCTCTGGAATCCCTCTAATTGAGGTTTTGCCTCCGATCTCTTTTTTCAGCATCTTCTTGCTGATATTGGAGGTGCTGGATCCCTTGCCTTAAGGACTCGTTGTCCTCCTACAAGTAGGAGATGTGTTGCGTAATGTCCTCTGTTGCATACTCTAAATGTTCCAAAATCTGGTCCCATATCTTCTTTGTGGCTTCTGTAATGGAATCCCTGATTCTGACTTTTAACCTCTCATGTAACTGTGCCAGTTGTGCTCCTAGGACTTCTGCCATAACTGGAGCCTGTTGGGACAGAATACCATGCTGCGATGTAGGCCCTTGCACAGTTGGTGTCATGGCGGCCTCACGTTCGTCAGCCATGTGGTTAGGAGTGGCCTTTACCGTGTAGCGGCCCATGGAGTCCTCCTGCTGCAAATTTCGTCACCTGCTCATGTCCAGCCCAGTATTAGCTGCTGTTAAAAGTCCCCGGTGTGTTTCTTGTAGAGCTCTTGTTAGCTAATAACCGGAAAATGCTGCTAGAGAGGTGCGGCGCTAACACATTAGGCGGCCATTTTGGTTGCGTGCTCACATGCGCCCCCACACAGATTATTCTTATCCTTCATATGACTTCTTTTATTCTTACATTGTGTGTAGATTTTCAATTGTTGTATTTACAGGATTTTGTATTTTTGCTTTTAAAAGGGCTGTTTACCTTTAAATGATCATTTAGTATGATGTAGAGAGGGAAACAATTTGCAGCTGTTTTCCATTTTTTATTATTTGTGGTTTTTGAGTTATTTAGCTTTTTATTCAGGAGCTCGCTCAATTTCAGCAAATTGGTTGCTAGGATCCAAATGACCCTAGTAACCATGCATTGATTTAAATTAGAGACTGGAATATGAATAGGAGAGGGCCTGGATAGAAAGATGAGTAATAAGCATTGCAGCCTTAGAGAGCATTTGCTTTAGATGGGGTCAGTGACCTTCATTTGAAAACTGGAAGAAGTCAGAAGAAATGTTAAAAACTAAAATCTCTAACATACTGAAAAGTGAATCACGCCTTTAAGGTATTGAATTATTGTATGGTATCTGCATAGGGAATATTTCAACAGCATATATACATGTAGCTGATTGTTTCAAGACATATACAAAAAAAGATATAACCAAAACACTGGATAATTAAATGAAGCAAACAATTCTAGCTAGCTACAATTATTTGATCTGCCTGCCTATGCATACATGTCTACCTTTGTATATCTATCTATATCTGTCTATCTAGAGATATAAAACAATATTTCAGTCTGAGATGGACTTTTCAAGCTAAGCTTCTGTAAGTGCAATGACATCAGGCAATAAATTGACGCACAGCAGTGTTTTTGAAAGAATTGTTATCATTAAAATAATACAATACAGTCTAAGCACATAAGGCCAATTTCACAAATCGCTATGATTAAGTGATAGTCAGAAGAGAACCAAAGACAGGAGTGGTAGAAATGATATGAATTTATATTTACCTATTACATAATTGGTTCCAAAGCACACATTCAGTTACAGCTTTGGTCTAGTCATCTAAGTCTCCAGAAGCCTTGTTTATTTGGCTCATGCTGCAAAGTATAATTTTTGGACACAAATTGCCACTTTTTAACCAATGCAGTGTTTTTCCCTAA
Source organism: Xenopus laevis (assembly GCF_017654675.1). NCBI lineage: Eukaryota > Metazoa > Chordata > Amphibia > Anura > Pipidae > Xenopus > Xenopus laevis. Next base: position 63,845,711 of record NC_054381.1, on the reverse strand, counting down.
ATTCCAGCACCAACATGGCAACAGCTTTGCATCTGTGTTGCAAAATGTTCTCCCACTATTTGTATTAGAATGGTAGTACAGGTATTGGACCTATTATCCAGAATGCTCGGGACCTGGGGTTTTCTCAAGAATGGATCTTTCTGTAATTTTGAAAGATTTAAAAATTAAATAAGCCCAATAGTCTGGTTTTGCTTCCAATAACGATTCATTATATCTTAGTTTGGATCAAGTACAAGCTACTGTTTTATTATTACAGAGAAAAAGAAAACATTTTTAAAAATTTGGATTATTTGGATAAAATGGAGTCTATGGGGCAAATTCACTATGCGCCGAAGCGCCTAACGCTAGGGTCAATTCGCTAGCGTTGGCCATTTTCGTTACTTCGCAAATTCACTAACTAACTTTGCACCCTTACGCCTGGCGAATTTGCGCAACGGACGTAACTACGCAAATTCACTAACGCGCGCATTGTTCTGAACGCTACCTTTTACGCTAGACTTCCTTTGCCACCTCAGACCAGGCGAAGCGCAATAGAGTAGATAGGGATTTCTTCAAAAAAAGTTAACATTTTTTCTAAGTCCCAAAAAACGCTGGCGTTTTTTCTATATTATGGGTGATAGGCTGAAAAAGATCGAAAAAATTTTTGGGGCTCCCCTCCTTCCCCCCTACATTTCCTAACTCATGGCAACTTAACTATACAGTGGGCACATGTGTAGGGCAAAATAAAAAATTTATTTGATGTTTTGAAGGTTTCCCAGGCATTTGTAGTGCTGCTACATATTCCTCCATTGAAATTTGAATTTGGGGCCGTATGCAAATTAACCATCGCTAGCGCAACTTCGCTTCGCTTAGCGAATCAACGCTAGTGCAACTTTGCAACCTTACACTACCCCTGAGTGCAACTTTGGATTTTAGTGAATTTGCGAAGCACTGGCGAAACTACGCCTGGCGAAGTGCGGCGAAGTTACGCCTGGCGCAACTACGAATCTTAGTGAATTTGCCCCTAAGGGAGATGGCCTGGATAGAGGTTTTCCAGATAACGGATCCCATACATGTATTTCCAGTATATGCCGTTATTAACATGATTAGCATCTGATTTGCTTAGCCCAAGTCTATTGGGCAATCTTCAAGTGCAACCCTGGAACTGCTGCCACGTCCGGGCTGCCAGTAATCCCTGGGTTCCCTGCTGATAACCAGGGTACAAGCTTTTTTTGTTGCCCACACTATAGAATAAATATACTAACTAAAATTTGTACTGGATTTTGATATTTAAAGTCATAATTACATCACAGTTGGGTACTGACACTACTACATTTGTATGACTTTTATTCTACTGAAAGCACAAGAGTTTGCTACAATGCAAGATACCCTAACCTACCCAGAATAATTGTATTGTTGCAGCTTGGAAAGTTTCCGGATAAATTGGGGGTTAATTAGCTAAAGTTATACGTTTTATGTTCCTGGCCTGGTTTAAAAGTTGAGCCAAGGTAATTGTTAGTCAGTTGAGGATTCACTCTGACTGCCAAGGTTTTTAAAAGAACAACTAATTGGATTGATGTGGGTTGTAAAGAGTATTTTGATTTACATCATTGTATATCCTACCTGTTCTTGGAAACAAAGACAAATGTAAAAAATATATCCTGGAATATTTTTAATTAATTTATACCACTATACATAGGGAACCAAAATATGTGTCTTCTAAAGACACCAAAATATAAAAAGTGTGTTGTAATTTTCATTGGCTAACATTTCAGCCCCTACCAGTGTCGGACTGGCCCACTGGGATACCAGGAAACTCCCGGTGGACACAAGTGACAGTGGCCCTTCTTGCTTCTAACCATTTAGCCTATTTCATGGTCATTCCCAATTTCTTTAGGGGGGGATGCTTAATAATGGAAGAATATAGTAAGTAGATATAAAAGACTAGGAGAATAAAGAGGTTGAGTGTGGAGAGACGGAATAATAGTTTGGAAAGTGGACTCATGGTCTAAGGTTTTCAGGTGGGCCCCTGGCAACCCAGTCCGACACTGGCCCCTACAAACAAATCTGTTTACTATCTGCAGTTTATCTGTTACAATTGTCCTTGATGATATGATAACCCCACAAAACTATATAAATTAGAAAGTACAGATTTGGAACAATTTATTATTTGTGAAATTTCTTTCTACTCCAAAGATACACTTAGGCATTTCTACAAAACGTTCAGTAGTTTATCGTAGTTAACTCTCTAGCACTTCTTCTTGAGAATCATGCGAATGTTGTGTTTATAGTTATTTAGCTGGATCAATAAAATCTTTATTGGGCCTATGGTACACAAAGGAGTTAGTCTTCTGTGGTACATCTGCTCTACTGCAGGCAAGTAATCTTCTTGTTTGTCATCACACTAAGGGATGGGATTCATTTGATGCAGCAACATATGGACAAATATGCCTTGTATGATTTATATTATGGATGGTTTGATAGAAACAGTTTCTAAATATATTGATAAGAAAAGGCGCAGGGGATCTTTTTTACTCTGCAGAGGTAAAAGATAAACTTTTTTGTTATTCATTACTGTTTAATGTTCATGTTCATATGTAGTCAGCAACATTTCATCCACTTGATGTGCATACATCTCATTTGGACTAATTAATAATCTGGTTACCTCTTCTGCTTGGAATTGTCCCTTGAGGTCTTTAGGGCAATGATAAATAGAGCATTTTGTTGCCAGGCAAATGCAAAAAAGAGAATTGAGGAGCAATAAAGTCATTAGACTGGTAGGGAATCAACTATTTCAGTTCTATCTGATGGAGAGTATTTTGGGGTATTTTGGGGTATTTGGTCACTTGCTCATTAATGTGATTTCAGTTCAACAAAATGATCGGTTTACCATTGCCCTTAGGCGAGCTTGTGTCTATTTTCTTTATTACAAAATATTTTTTATTGGATTTACAGAGATTCAGAATACATTTTGCTGTTGCTGTGAAATGATTCTCTATTTTATTTTAAGCTTTGTTTTTTTTTTTAAAAAAAAAAAATCCTATATTAGAAAGGTTATACAAATGTATCCTTATTTTCAAGCATTTTGTTTTGCTAATGGTAGATTTGAATTCAGATGATGGTTACAATTATAAATGAAATATGAAAAGGCATTGACATATCCTTGAGATGATATTAAACTGACAAGTAATTGTGTAGCATTAGGAATTATGAGATCTGTTTAATATTAGCTGTACTGTTAAGTATTTATCCTTGATTGCCTTCCACAAAAAAATCCACCACATCACTGCCAAACCACAGCATTTTTTTAAAGCTTAAATGTAGGTTCTTGTGCTGAACTGTGCTAAAGTGCACTGATTTGGACTTTCAATGACTTTCTAGTCCAGCCAGCCTTAGATTACCATGCAAATACAGTAGCATGAAAATATACATGAAAATACAGACGTCATAAGTATTTTGCTTTAATTAAGAGATTTTTCAAAGAACTATTTCCACTGAGATCTAATATTATGATTTATACGAGTGGAAAGGGATAATGAACTAATAATCTATAGATACAAATAGATATACAAATATATATTTGTAACAAGTGTCTCTGTTAAGAGAACTGAATTGGCGGAGGCAGAATTGCTATGTAATCATTTGATATCATGTTTGTGTCTGTGTCCCATTTCGATTGTTATCGCTATAGTGCAGGGACCTCCTTCCTCATGTATATTTAATCTTTGTGCAACTGTACTTTGTATTTATTTGTATGTATTATAGTAATGACCTCTGTTTGTTCTGTTAATGTGTTGTTCTACCATTTTGCATACATAAGTAATGCTATATAAATAATATACATACAAATATACATACATAAAAATGCAATGGGTTTTCTCACATCTGTGTCTGAAAAATACCATGAAATATTAATATGAAATTATCCTGTGCTCTCCTGGGAGCTACAAATCAGTAAAATACATATTTGAAGTCATCCAAAAGCATTCATAATTAGGCAAAATTGCAACCCTTGCAATATGATGCTTGTTAGACACAATATTGATTTGCTGTTAATATGTGATACAAGCAGACCTCTAAGAGAAGAAAATACACTGCACACATTCTTGCATTAGTAATATTTTTTTATGGAAATACTTTATCTTGAATAAAACCAATGAGATTGGTTGTAAGCACAGTATACAGTTAGTGCATCATTGCATAAACAGAGTGAACAAAACAGACTTGGGGCCTACTTGTAGAGTGATCATCCAATTTAGAACCAAAAGTGCATTGTCAGCATTCACAGAAAATATATTTTACTTTACTGTACAAAACTCAAATCTTTTTTAAACTCTGAATAACAGCCAGAACCACAGAGGGTAATCTGACTGAGGTATCTGAATTAACAACAGTCTTCTTGCCCCTATTTCTAGTTCACATTTCTTACACCTACTGTAGTTCTGTCACTGGGTATCTTTGACACTGCAGTGCTACTGGAATCTGATGGCCACTGACTGTTACAGATAATGAGATAAATATCCTCAAAACATTATCTTAGGAACTTAATATAAATTGTATAAAAACATAGAACAAAAATATTACCCATTATCATTTCCATTTTTTCTCGAAGAAAAGAAATGTAAAAAGCATTAAGGCCCAACTTACATTGCAAAACTCAGATGTATGTAAGTTAAGAAGAAGAAAGAGGAAATCACATAAAAACAAAATAAGAGCAGGACCTAAGTTTTGTAAAACAGAAATCAAAATGGCAAGTGCAAAATATGAAAACCTGATTGCTTCAGTTGCAAAGACCAATCCCCACTCAATTCTTTTCCCATGTACATCAATATTTAAAAAGTTGCAAGTTGAGAGTCTCTTTAGCAAATACAATACAAGAGCCAGATTTATAGGACTCAGTCAGTAGTAGTACAGACATAATTAAATATTTAAGCAAAGTAAATGTGGACATGACCCCAGAAGACTGATGGAACACACTTTTGAGAGTTTAAAGACCATAGTTTTTGCCAGGTCAATCTTTATGATTTCCTTAGCATCCCTTTGATCTGATATTTAAATTGTTTGGCAGAAAGCTAAAGTAATTTCATTTAAAAAAGGGATTACAATCTCAGCCTGGAAATTACAGATCTAACAATTTGACAACTAATGTTATTTGTTTCATGTTATTTGTTTAAAAATAAACCAGATGTAAAATAAAGTATAAAAAGTACTCCGTAATAGTTTTTTCTTCATTTAACTTGTCGTCTTTCCAGCTCTTCTGAAAAGTGTTTTTGGCCATTGATTTTTGTGAGACTTTTGCTCTTTTATTAAAAATGTTTTATATTCCTAGTCATTAAATGAGAGGGTTACAGCTTTCATATAGAAAGAGTAAGTCCCATGACAGCAAACACACCCCAGAGTGCATGTAGGAATGCTATCTGGGCAAGGTTTTTTTGCACTTTGACTTGGTAAATGAGACCCTAACTGTGAAGTACATTGCACAGTATTTTTATCTATTTTTTTAATTGTATCAGTTGAACACATGCAGCATGTCTTTTTGGTATCAGCACACATCTTTAGTAGTGGTAAGTACGTCACAAAGCAACAAAAAAACAAGAAAACATGTTAACTATAAAGGAGCTGAAAGATTCTATGGGCTTGATTCAATTAAATGTGAAATTGTACTTTCCCATGATATTCGGATGTTTGCGATAAATCTTTTGTGACCCAAGTTTTCTCAACCTAATGGCCCATTAAAGTACCAGCAACACTTACTTTTCACAATTCAATTCAGCCCGAAAACGATTATCGCCTGAAGTCTTTTGCGTTATCTTTCCATTATTCAACTTTGATCTGGCGGAAATGCTCTTTACGTCTTCTATTCTCACACATGTGCCTTATAGCACAAGTGTGTTTCATTAACAAAAGTACTTTCATATGTTCTCATGTTTGTACAAACTACATTGATTCAAAATATATCGTTTAGTGCATTGTCTTATTTTTATTTATGACATTCTCATTCAGGTTATACAAATGATTTATTTATGATTTAATTGTATTTCTTTCTTTCTTGGCATAACACACTCACAATAAGCAGGCACTTGCCATTTTGTAAATACTATTATCAAGTTTTGCATCATGCTAAAATTTATACTCCAGAATGGTGGACCCGATTCCCATTCCCATGCACTGGCAGAGGGGCAAATTAACTAAAGTGCGAAGTGGCTAGCATGACCTCATTTCCGTACTTGGCCGATTTACTAACGGGCACTGGCGTAATTACGCTAGCGAAGGAGATAAGACTCCGGTGCACTCTAATGCCAGGCGAGTTTTTGCTCTGGCGAAAGAGTGTTACTACGCAAATTCACCAAGTTTTTGATTTTACTGAACGTTATCTCTTCGCCACCAGTGCAATAGAGTAGATAGGACTTGGTCCAAAAATTTTAATTTTTTCTTAGTCTCAATAAACACTGGCATCTTTTCCTTTTTACAGGGTGATAGGCTGAAAAAGATCGAAGAAAATGTTTTGGGGTACCCTCCTTCCCTCCTTCCCCCCTACCTTTGATAACATATGGCACCTAAACTAAACTGTGGGCACATGTGTAGGGCATTATAACAACTCTAATTTTATTAAGGTTCCATGGCCTTGTGTAGTGTAATGTATTTGCTGCAGCATATACGGCCATTGTACTTAAACTGCACGCCCTATGCAAATTAGCCAACGCTATCGTAACTTCAAAATGCTAATCGTATTTTCGCTAGCGCAACTTTGCAAGCGTTCGGTACCCTGTGCGCAACTTCGGATCTTCGTGAATTAGTGTTGTCCAAGTGAATTATGCCTGGCGAAGTTTTGTGATGTGTGCGAAGCGAATTTTCGCAGGTAAGTAAATTTGCACCAGAGAGGAAGGGGGATGTGAGGAGTGCAGTGACATATAGAAAGTGCAGAATGGAAAGTAAAAGTAACTGCCTGTCCCCCTCTATGCCTGAGGCATAGAGGCAGGGCAGGCAATATATGATTGACAGCTTAAATTTTTAAATATATAAGCTTTTTATGTGTGGGTGACAGGTCCCCTTTAAGCACTACTAAGCACTATTAAGCAGTTATTCTTCCCTTGTGCATAATTCATCCTCTGGTTTAAATCCAATCTCTATAAACCTTGACTAAAACAGTAATCCAGTGTTGGGCTGGCCCACCGGGATACCAGGAAACCTCCCGGTGGGCCCAGGTTTCAGCAGGCCCTCATGTTGCTAAATATTTAGCCTATTTCATGGATATTCCTTATTTCTATGAGAACAAAGAGGCTAAATAGATGGAATAATAGATTATAAGATGTAAAGAAAAGAGACTAGGAGGTTGAGTGAGGAGAGGAAGAAAATAATACTGAGAGTGGACCCCTGGTCTAAAGTTTTTTAGTGGACCCCTGGTCTAAGATTCTTTGGTGGGCGTCCCAGTCCAACACTGCAGTAAACCCATATTAGCTTTACCTCTCTAAAAAGAATGCAGACACAGACCCCATTTTCACTTTACCTGGTTGACTGAAGTCCTTTTCCTTTGTAATTAATCTCCTTTCTCAGTAGTGGTCATCGAGAACGATCAAGAAAGACACACATCAAAAGCATCTCTTCATAAAACATTGGTCCTGCATTTAGTGTATTTCTTCTGCATTTCACTGTATTATTCTTTGTGTCCTTGAAGCCCCACCAGGTCACTGAGAAATAAAGCCTGCAATAATTGTAGCTAGTAGCTACTATTCTAACTATTCTCCTACAGTCATTAATGTATACAAACATTTAAGGATTGTTTCACTTGGTCAGTATCACTTTTTCAACAGATCTGAGGCCAAATCTTTTTATCATTAATAGATGTAGTATCTTCTAAAAAACTTTGACCTATTCTAATATTGAGCACCATGAAATATTGAGGCCCCTGAAAGCTAAAAGATTAATGAACATTCACTTCATTTTCTCAATTTGTGTTTCATTTTTAACTCATTTCCGTTTTTCCAAAGCTAAAACATTTATACGCTATAAAAAATGAAGAAAAGTAAATTGACATCATTAACTAGGACTTTGATACTAAGGGGCAGACTTATCAAGGGTCGAATTTCGAAGTTAAAAATACTTCGAAATTCGACGATCGAATAAAAATACTTCGGATTTCAATATCGAATTCAAACTTTTTTTCATCAAATTTGGCCATCCATCGATCAAAGTAAAATCAAACGATTAAATCCTTTGAATCGAATGATTCGAACAATTTTATCGTACGATCGAACTATTTTTACTTTGACTTTAAAAACTAAGAAAAATGCTGTAGAAGGTCCCCATAGGCTAACATAGCACTTCGGCAGGTATAATTTGGCAAAGTATTGAAGTCAAAGTTTTTTTAAAGAGACAGTACTTCGATTATCGAATGGTCGAATATTCAAACTATTTTTACTTTGAATTGAATTTGAAGTCGTAGTATCCTATTCGATGGTCGAAGTATCCAAAAATTAGTTTGAATTTCGAATTTTTTTACTTCGAAAATTCCCACAAATTCACATCAACCCTTGATAAATCTGCCCCTAAGAGGAAGTCAAGAATCGCTTCTTAACCCCAAGATATGCATGTACCCCATGACCACAGATCCAGAAGAAAATATAGTCGCATTTGTTTTTTATTTTTATTTTTTTTTGCAAGAAAATATAAACTGTAATTTGAAACAACATCATATGCCAATGGCCTCCATCTGAGAGTGAGTAATTATACCTTGTCTGGTTTCCAGTACTACGGCAAGAGGTCAAATATGTAATATGTATAGTTGTCTGTATAGTCAATATTTTGTGGCACATTATCATAGGACTCTTACATACAAAACATTGTCACTGAGAAACATATCTCAATACTTTCTTTTCAAGTCAATTATTTTGCCCTTATGTTACATACCAAAACAGTATAGTAAACCGCTACTACAATTAGATGTGCAGCCATTTATCAACTTAAATGTTACAATCTACCAAGTAAAATAAATGGGTTGTATTTTCAGATGGTTTTAAGACAAAATATATTATTTATTAAATGAATTTGTGTACGAGGAAGAAAAAGTCTCTTAAAGGTGTTGTTCCCCTTTGAGTTAACTTTTAGTATGACATAGAGAGTAATATTCGGATCAATTTGCAATTGGTTTTCATTTTTTACTATTTAAGGTTTTTGACTTATTTAGCTTTTTATTCAGCAGCTCTTCAATTTGCATTATAAACAATATGGTTACTAGGGTCCAAATTACCATAGTAACATGCATTGATTTGAATAAGAGACTGGAATATGAATAAGAGAGGACCTTACTAGAGAGATGAGAAATAAAAATTAGCAACAACAATATATTTGTAGCCATACAGAGCATTTGTTTTTAGATGAGGGTCAGCAATGCCCATTTGAAAGCTGGAAAGAGTCAGAGAGAAAAGGCAAATAATTATAAAACTATAAATAAAAAATAATGAAAGCCATTATGTGTGCATTTTCTCATTGGACACATGCGTTTTAGTAGCCCTGGGAAATTGTGAAAGCACCTGCATTGGTCCCTATTGCCTTCTATGTCAACCAAAAGTTTTTGTTCATATTCTTGTCTGATGCCTTAAAACTTCCCAAAATGTTGCAGTCTCTTTAATGTACAATAATAATCCAAAACCTGGAGATATTAAAGGGGGAATGTATTTATTACTGTGTATATATATATTTGCATACATATCATTTCAAATTTACAGGAAATTATACACTGCCAAAAATCGGTTTCATAAGCCCAAATGTGAGCACAAATAAAATGTTTGGTCAATTTTAGAGGGGTTTAAAAACATCCTACCAAACCATGATAGTGTTGTTTTACCCCAATCTCTGGGGTATGTTGTTACATATTTGAAAATAAGATGTTAGCATATTTTTCACTTTAAGGGCAGCTGTGGGTTGGAAATAAGGATCTTCTAGTGTTCTGTAGAAATTTTCCAATGGTTCCAACACTATAAATATAGAATTTCAGCTACTGTATGCTGCTATATGCTGTCATATATGGTACAGAGCTATTTTTTTAATTACATTTATTTTGTTTATTGTACTTTTTGCGTTATCCCTGCTAATCTATTTTTTTCCTGTGGTAGCTAAACTATCAATTTCTGTTTAAGGGCTTCTTTAATATGGTATATGTTGGCAATATTATTTTAAACAGCGATGTATCATATGTTTAGAATAACCAAAACAATTTTATTAATGGGATACGCTACTGTTCTTGGTTTATTCTTGATGGTCCCATGCTGCTTCTTGTGTGTTGATCTCTGAGCTCCATAAGCAAAAGTGTATTTTCGTTGTCACCATATTCATAGTATTTCAGCTTTGTCCTGCTTGTTGATCTTTTTTACCTGGTTCATAGCTAATTCTTCTATCTTATTTCTATAATTGAATACTTTTTGCTGATTTTATTTAGTGGGTGTCTCATATAGTTTCTGCTCTGCATTTTTTAACTTGTTTTCCCCTCTTCCTAGCAGATACAATTGGAATGAAATGTCCTCTTATGGTGGCCTAGAGTGCTTTGCATGCTTGGACATCGTGATCTGAAAGCAATGTTTCATAACTATAGGTGCAAGATTGGACTAGTGTACTGAGACTCACAGTTTTATATGGATGATATATTCTATTCAATGCAATCTAGTTCATAAAGATATAGTCAATCCATGTATGTATTTGATGTACAGGTATGGGATCCGTCATCTGGAAACCTGTTATCCAGAAAGCTCCGATTTATGGAATGGCTGTCTCCTGTAGACCCCCATTTTATCCAAATAATACAATTTTTAAATTATTTATTTTTTATAAATTGGGTTTATTTAATGTTTACATGATTTTCTAGTAGAATTAAGGTATGCAGATCCAAAATTATGGAAGGATCTGTTATCTGGAAAAACCCCAGGTCCCAAGCAGTCTGGTGTTGGATATGCCAAATGTCTTTGCCAATTTCTGCCTAAATACTGTAGCTCCTTATTCAAGTTTTGTGTTTATTGGTTGTTTAGCTCTATCCTGTGGATTAAACCAGGTTAGATCCCCTGCCATTACTAGGGCAATTTGTGGTAATGTTGCTGAAAGATTTATAATATTTTGCAGATATTGTCGTTGTAGCTCAATTAATAGTTATACATTTACTAGTAGCATTTCTATACCATTAGGGAAGAACTAGATCTGCTATTACAGGCATAGTAGCCCTTATCCAGCAACCCAATATCCAGAAAGAGCTGAATTACAGAAAAGTCATCTCCCATCAACCTTTTCTCTGTACTAATAAAACAGTGACTTGAACTTGATCCTAACTAAGCTGCAAAAATCCATATTTGTAGCAAATTAATCCTATTTGGTTTACTCAATGTTTAAATTATTTTTATCACATTTAGGGGGTTATTTATCTAAGGTCGAATTTTAGAGCTATGTGAGCTTTTTTATACTTTGAATGAAATATGCAAATGTAAATCCAAGTAATGCTATTAAGCAGAGAGGTAAAAGACCTTTTATTCTATGACCAGAGGTAAACAAGTGAGGGACCACCGTGTGGGGTTTAACTTGACGTGGTATGTTGGCTTATGATTTTTATGATCATAACTTTGTAACAAAAAAACTCTATTTTTTTAAAATACATGCACTTGCATATTTATTGAATTACTTAGACAGGGGACCAGGGAATGTGCACTGATTAATTGGCCAGGTCAATAGCACTTCAATTGTACTTAATGTAAGGGCCCGAAGGCACAGTTGGAGTGCGGACCAAGGAGGAGGTAGGTAGTTAGACCAAAGTTTGCGGTATCAGAAAGGTTAGGCAAGAGAGTCGTCAAAAGTCCAGGCAATAGTTCAATCCAGGCAGAGAAGGGTCAATCCGAAATAACAGGCAAGTTTGGTACACAGGAATCAATCAGTAATAGCACACCCAGGAATACACGAAGTTAAACCTATATTTGGGCAATGTCTGCAATGTCCAGAAGGCTTTATATAGGCGAGGTTTGCTGCCAAAAGTTTGGGCGCAATGGCGTCATGACACTGACGCTAGGGTCCCGCCGCTGGCGTTTAGACGCCGACACACGTTCTGATGCCTGCGACCATTCCAACGCCGGCGACCAATCGGCAGGCAGGAAGACACTGGCGTCATAGCGCTGCGACCAGCAGGATCCACATGGAGAGGCAGGGAGTCGCCATCTTGGACGCCATCGCCATCTTGGATGTGAGTAGCGACTTTCATTTCCATTACACTAAAACATGTTATAATTTAGCCTTAGGAGTGCACCCACAACCCCCTTTTGTATTTACAATTTGCAACTGTACTTTGTATCATTTGCAAGAAAATGTACAGTATCTCTTGCATTGATAAAATGGTGATCATCATTAATTGATGAGCCTCTTTGAATATGTTTTATTTGTGGGTGTATATACTATTTTGCCATGGATTGGATTATATTTTCAGCATGAGCTGGGTGTATTTCAGCACAAAGTATGTTTAACCCTGTCACTCTCACCAAACATGATACATTACTGATAACATCTGTTTTGTAATAAAAAAAGATGATAAATGATTCACTATTTCTTGAAAATGTTCCACAAATTTCCATTTTAGCATAATGGCTAACTCTATGCATCATTGCTGAATGATGTTATAGGCTTTATATGTTAACCCTGAGAGTCCCATGTAATGGTGATAGATTTTGTGTGGAATTTGTGCATTTACATTTGACCTCTTCCCATTTTAGATGTTGGGGATATGGTTGATGTGCTTTATTTGTATCCCAGTCATTTATTGCTTTCAACACAGATGACTGTGTAGGATCATCAAACTTCAAATGAGAAATCTTGCAGATAGTCCTGAAGGCTGGCACACAGACAAAAATGCCCAATGCAACAGGCTCTTGGATTCGGCCAAATCCTGATAAAAATAGCTTGCATTTGGCTGAATCCCTAATCTAATGAATTTGGTGCAAAGAGAAGGACTATGGATAGACCCCAGTGGTACTTCACAATTTTTCCCCAAAGTGCAGCGTTTTTTCACATAATTCCACCATCATTGCATTTAAAATCAGATGTAATTGTGCAGATGTCTGCCTGGTGTCATTTCTGGTGTTCACCATGTGACTGATGCCTGCTTCTGATACTTTAGGTGCAATACCTAAAGAAGTGTGATGCCATCCAGTCCTGGAACTTTCACATGTTCTAATTTCTTTTGAATTTCCTTTTTATTCACCCACCCATCAATAGCTATATTCTTTTTTTTATTTTATTTTATTTTTCCAAAAAGCTTTATTGTAAATTATCAGTGATACAGAGCTGTAAATGCATTAACAGTACCATGTAACATACATCTATAACAGTTGAGCAAACATCTACAGTGTCTCATACAAGTTCGCTTATGATTAGAGTTTGCAAAATAACAAACTTATAAGTACGAGTCAACAGTGTTTCACATCTTAACAGCCAGAAATCAATATACTCCAAAATAGAAAGAGTCAGACACAAACGAATTAACAGTAGTAGTGTAATTAGAAAAGAAGGTTAAGGTGGGGGGGGGAGAAAAAGAGGGGGGTGCAGCGGGGTGGTATTGGGTTCACAACTCATGAAAGGTAGGTTTTGTATAGATCAGTTTCCTTAAATAGGAACCATCTTATCCAAGTAGTAGAGAATTTTGTGAATTGATCAGGGGTATGGGATGACATTTCCTCGAATCTGCATATTTCCGTAATTTTGAACCAATCTTTAATAGTAGGCACATATGTAGTTTTCCAGTGTAGCGGTATTAACAATAGCTATATTCTTATAATTGGGGCTAATAACAACACAATCTTCATTAGTTGGTTTCTTAGTAGTATAGGCAGATATAAAATAAAAGTTTAGAATCTTTGTTTTTTCCCTGCTACAATCCATTTACCTTTCCTTTGACACCAAGGGACCCACCCCTTCTTGCTTCATTATACTATTTATCTATTTAAAAAATAATCTTGGATTAATCTTAGTCTTCTCTGCAATGCCCGTTTCATTTTATATTTTAGGACATTTTTTCTTACCGACCTCAATTTTAATTCTTCTATTAAACCATGAAGGTTTTGCTTTGCAACATATAAAGATGTATATCTGCTTTCAACCCTGTGAAAATTTCTTGCCAGTTAATATATTGCAGGGATGCCTTTATACTGCCAAAATTTGTACATCTAAAAGTTAGTGTCTAAATTACTTACTAAATTACATATACTCCTTTATACTAGTCTTGGAAATATATTCCCAACATAATCATTGTAGATAATTACAATTGCAGATAATTTTATTCTTATTCCTGCCTACTTGGTCCATGTGAATAACTGTTATGCTTGCTATCAGTTGCAAGATTTCAAAATACTTTTATAAGCACTAAGATTATTGTTAAATATTCACTGTCTATGGGCAAAATGTCAATCCACTCTGTATACTAAGGTAGTGAAAAAAAAACCTTGTGATTCTGGATTTATTATACCTCGAGGATGGAAAAAGTCAGAATTCGAAAACCCGGCATCTCAGACCTGCTGAGGTTGCATATAAAGCAATGGGAGAAGTCCTGAAGATATCTTGATCTGCGTTGGGTTTCATGCAATAATCCAAAGATCTTTGGGCAAATATTTGGTGGTTTTCGGGCGGAAAATCCAAAATAATCATATGATTTGAATTATTGACATTTTTTTCCACACAGCAAATGGGTTTCTGGATAATTTATCCCATACCTGTTAAAAAGTGCATACAAAACAGAGAAATAATGTTTTCTGTAATGTCACTATTTTACACGATATGTTTGCTTTATCAAACTTGCTACATTTTACACTGTGACACTAAGGGGCCGATTCATGAAGCTCGAGTAAAGGATTCGAAGTAAAAAACTTCGAATTTCGAAGTGTTTTTTGGGCTACTTCGACCATCGAATGGGCTACTTCGACCTTCGACTACGACTACGACTTCGAATCGAAGGATTCGAACTAAAAATAGTTAGACTATTCGACCATTCAATAGTCGAAGTACTGCCTCTTTAAAAAAAACTTCGACCCCCTACTTCGGCAGCTAAAAGCTACCGAAGTCAATGTTAGCCTATGGGGAAGGTCCCCATAGGCTTGCCTAAGTTTTTTCGATCGAAGGATATTCCTTCGATCGTTGGATTAAAATCCTTCGAATCGTTCGATTCGAAGGATTTAATCGTTCGATCGAAGGATTTAATCGTTCGATCGAAGGAATAATCCTTCGATCGTTCGATCGTAGGATTTGCGCTAAATCCTTCGACTTCGATATTCGAAGTCGAAGGATTTTAGTTCCTAGTTGAATATCGAGGGTTAATTAACCCTCGATATTCGACCCTTCATACATCTGCCCCTAATGGTATGCATTAATACACCATTAATTGTGATTTGTGTAAGATGTGTTTTGTATGCACTTTTTATATAAAAACCTTTTTTTGCATATACCATGGTGTGTTAAAGTGTGCATTTGTACATAGTGAGTTACACAAAGAGCGGATTCATTTTCTAGATGTGGAACTTTGGAGACAGGATGACCATATTGAATATACACTGTTCCGTAAAAGGACGGACAAAAATGTCCTTCTCCACTATAATAGTTGTCACCCCGGGCCTATGAAAAAATCACTGTTCTGTCGAGTTCTACGGAACAATTCAAATCCGACATTGGCAGTGCAACAGTTAAAAGACATGTGGACTGGGTTTAGAGAACTGGGGTATCCATGTATAGTGTTACAGCAGGCATTAGCAGCTAGAAGTCGGGATATTGTCCCACGGACGGATGGGGTGAAGCACCCTAATTTTGATTACAGTAACAGTAAAGTTTTCCACAAGCTCCAATATAGTAAAAAAGGTTATTAGAAACCACTGGAGCATAATTCAAGCTGATGATAGTCTGAATAGGGTAATTCCCAAGAAACACATGACTTGTTACCAAAGGGGGATAAACTTAAGGGATCTCTTAGTGAAAAGTGACCAGGTGAGGTGCTACCAGACGAGACAGGAAACCTGGCTATGGAATGACATACCTGGTTGTTTCAAGTGCCCTAACTGCACTTCCTGTAGATTCATGACACCTGGAAACAGTTTTTTACACCCATGCTTTTTAATAAGACATCACATGCACAACATGATTACTTGCCCTTGTGGGTTATCGTATGTGGGTAAAACCGACCACACATTGCGGTTACACATGGACGGACACTGGTCCACAATTAGTGCTGCAATTGGGATGGCGATTCAAATAAACCAGTAGCCAATCACTTTTTTGCAGTAGGCCATAGACTACCCACACTTCGTTAAATCGCCATTGATCATATACCACCTCCGAGGAGAGTAGGGGACAGATCAAAAATGCTGCTTCAGCGCAAAGGGTTTTGGATAAAAAGGTTAAATACGTTGGCATCAGCAGGGTTAAATAAGCATTGCTCCTTCCTTTGTTTTTTGAATCAAAGATAAAAGTTACAATAATAGGAAGTGAATTGTTACCCTGTTATATGTCATTAGTTATACTTATGATAAGAATTTTGTTACATTTATGATATGCATTTGACACATAATAGTTGTGGATATTGATGCTGATGAGGTTGATTGTGTTTCTTGTAGAAAATAAGATTTCACTGGAGAGCTGATGTGTTGAAGTGGTTAATATTCGTTAATATTCGCGAATGCAACTTGAATAAGCTTATTAACCACTTCAACACATCAGCTCTCCAGTGACGCACACGGTTTGTGGCATCAAATTATCTCTATTTTGTTTGTGTTTCTTTCATTTTTTTTATATGGTTCAGGTGGTGTCTTGTTTAACCTCTACATACATTGGGGTGGAACTTCTCATCAGATGTCTCATGGGGCGGCATGTGATTGAGTGAGTGCTGTTGGTTTTACTTATTTATTTGCATGATGTTTTAATGGGTGCTATTGGTCTTGATAAAGGAAACGTTGACCTGCTTTTAAACATGTAATAAATAAAATTTCGATTTCTTACTTCTGCAAAGGTTCCCAGTGTGCACCTCATTCTTTGGAATTTTATATAATATATATATATATATATATATATATATATATATATATATATATATATATATATATATATATATATATATATATATATATATATATATATATATATATATATATATATATTAGAAAGATTTCATTATATTCTCATTACATATGTTTAGTTCATACTCTTTTGTAGTTTATTAGTATTTTTATATTATTTTTATTGTTTTATTTTTTATGTTTATTATTATTTTTTGTATTTTATTACTATATCATTTTTATTATTACAGAAAAACGTTTGCTTAATTACTGAAATGTTACACTTGTTGTTATGTAAGCAAACACTAACACAGTGGTGTCATGGAATACATAAATAACACCAGAGCTTTAGGTGAGAAGAGAATGTACTACATGCCATTGGAAGTTAAACATTATTGCTCTTAAGTTATATAGTAAATATTTACCAGCTAACTGACTTTTTGTTTTAAAACAGTAACCTGTGCTACAAATAATGATAACTCTCTCAGTAATTTGTATTTTTTTCAAAACTGATTGATATTTTTAAACATGAGTTTCATCTGTCTATTAGCAGTTCAATAAGCCATGTTTCTGGCTCTCTAAACTGATAAAGTTTGATGCATTAATTGCTGCCATTTCTCAGCAGCTTCACCTCCTACTGAGCATTCTCCCTGACATGAAGCTTTGACAGCAGCTAATGTATCAGCTGAGACTATTCAAACAAGCTTACCATGGAGTTACTTGGAAACTGAACCACTCCACAAAAAAGTATATAGAAACTATAGAAAGAACATACAGAAGGAGGTGTCTATGTATGCAGGAGGTGAGCAAATACTGGAATTTGATAACAATACTGTGTATGAAACTATACACATATACATGTTTATTGCTATGTGTGAGATTTAAAAAAAGTATACATTTGTAAATGCTAAAAAGTGCTGAAACATTGTGGAATATAAAACAGATCATTTGCTCGGAACCTGTGGTGTTTATACAAATGGCCTGTAGATGTCACTGTGCCCAGACTTATACTGTGCATACTTCCTGACAGCTTAAAGGTGAAAGTTACTGTTGTGTAATGGCTGCATGAGTCTGCTAATAAAGCACTGTTACACTCTACTCATCCTCGGCTCCCCAAAACATAACAGAACCAAATCTATGAAATATGAAAAAAGGGCTCATTATATATCATAAATTCACTAAAGGTAATGTATTCATCACATATGAGATGAATGTGAAAAGTAAAAAGCACATCTTCTTGCTTTAATTAATTCAACCTATAAATTAAAAAAAAAGAGTCATGTAAGCTACTAAAAGATATTAGAGGGTACTTGTACATCAATTTTGGCAAGACGCCCTTATGTTAATTACCTGCAATGTAGCTTATTGCAAAGTTCCAGTTTCATCGTGGTCACCAGCAGGATTTTCTTCAGAAGCAATTAGGGCCAATGTGGCAAAAATGGAAAAGTTGCACTTGCACTTTGCCGCAAATTGGACGCAACTGACATAACTTCAGTAGCTTTTTTCAAAATGACTTGTGTGTTTCCCCGATTCTTTAGATGCAGAAGACTTGTACCTATTGCCGCAGCCCGCAATAAGAACCCTGGAGCTACCACCACCTTCAGATGTACCTTGAATGAATGAACAAATTAATAAATGAATCTAGCATTAATGTATGTTATATAACAGTGATATATTTGGATAGCAGTATGTGGACAGAATTAGATTTTTTAACTTCTTTCAAAGCTGCTTGATTTTTAACTTCTTTTAAGCATGTGTTTGCAGAACTATGGATTGATATGTAATGGTTAAAAAAATGATTTGTGATTCTTGGAAGAGGGCAGGGTCCATTTTACCGGTAGGTATTTATTACAAAAGACTAAACAAAGTTGAAATGTGGATTTGTACAGAGGTGCAACAATCAATCCAAAGTAATCTTTCTTGTTCAGTAACATTGACAAATCAGCCTCTGCCTCAGAGTAGTTAATAATTTGGCTATACAATTTTACCAGGAGCCTTTAAGTTTGGAATCTGGAAGAAACTCAGTTAGAAATAGGGAACACATACACAGCCAAGGTAAAGTCAGTGTAGCATTCTGCTTGTAATTGAAACAAGGACCTTAGTACTGCAAAAGCGGAGTGATATGTAGAGATGGCGCGAACTGTTCGCCGGCGAACTTGTTCGCGCGAACATCGGGTGTTCGCGCTCGCCGGAAGTTCGCGAACGTCGCGCGACGTTCGCCATTTTGGGTTCGCCATTGTTGGCGCTTTTTTTTGCCCTCTCACCCCAGACCAGCAGGTACATGGCAGCCAATCAGGAAGCTCTCCCCTGGACCACTCCCCTTCCCTATAAAAACCGAAGCCCTGCAGCGTTTTTTCACTCTGCCTGTGTGTGCTGAAGAGATAGTGTAGGGAGAGAGCTGCTGCCTGTTAGTGATTTCAGGGACAGTTGAAAGTTTGCTGGCTAGTAATCGTTTTGATACTGCTCTGTTATTGGAGGGACAGAAGTCTGCAGGGGTTTGAGGGACATTTAAGCTTAGGTAGCTTTGCTGGCTAGTAATCTACCTTCTACTGCAGTGCTCTGTATGTAGCTGCAGTGGGCAGCTGTCCTGCTTCTGATCTCATCTGCTGACTGCTGCAATAACAGGCAGATTTTTCAGATACATTTTTGCCCTTGATCCCCCTCTGGCATGCCACTGTCCAGGTCGTTGCACCCTTTAAACAACTTTAAAATCATTTTTCTGGCCAGAAATGTCTTTTTTAGATGTTAAAGTTCGCCTTCCCATTGAAGTCTATGGGGTTCGCGAACCGTTCGCGAACCGCTCGCATTTTTGCGCAAGTTCGCGAATATGTTCGCGAACTTTTTTTCCGACGTTCGCTACATCCCTAGTGATATGCACTTTACCACCATACTAGTACCCGTGGGTTACAACACCAGAATCTGTACCATACTTAGTAAGTAAGCCACAATTGTAAATAAGAATCCAACTAATGTTTATTATTAACAAACAGATTCACTTTTGTGCAGTGTTCTAACCTTTGGTAATAAAACATGACCACTGTATAGACAAATATATATATATATATATCACAATTGTTTTCTCTTTTATGTGTGCTAACTACTATCACCCAAAATTATGAAATGAAAGATCAATTGTGTGTATGAGTTACAGTGTGGTTAACCTTTCACAAGTTAACCCTTCACAATTACAGCAAGGGGCCCTCCTGAGCATGTAAAACACGTTCTGCCAGCAGTTGCAGGGAGTTGTGACTTGCCCAGTGAAGTCTGAGGTTCTACATCTGTAAAAGGTGTATATAATTTTTTAAAAAAATATTGCACGTAGTAAAAAAATGTGCCACAGCCGAAATGGCACAAATACAAATTTAAGTTGTCTCCACCTGATTGGAGGACATGCCCTATGGCATATGCAGCTGGGGAGTACAGTAATATCACTCATGTATATTGTTCCCTGAAATCTATACCATGCTTGGAGGTAGGGGAGACATGTACTCCCCCAATACCATGCCTAGTGAGGTATATTAGATTAAGTAAAAAGAATGGCAGTCATTAATAAAGCAATCCTTAGAACATTGATTTATTAACTTCCCAAACCTAGATAGTGGGGGAAATGGGAATAAAAATAGTGTCCACCAGCCAACCGTTGCCCTCACCCTTTTTTACACACATCATAATACAAATATTTAGTGACCTTATACAAATCTAAGGGCACCCACCTTATTGCATGTAGATGTATTCTCTTGCTTGTGATGGGTGCTCTAAACAGCTACATTTATATATGACCCTACTGTGCTTGTCAGCTGTTAATACTTATCTAAGTTTAAATTTAGTTGGAGTAAACCAATATTGCACTCTGGCTAATGTATTTGCATAGTGGATTATCTGAAGTGTGTATTGACCCATTACAGGCAGTTAGCAACTTGGATTAAATACAATTGTTCTCACATGAATGACTAGGAGCAAATTATCTAGCAGACACTTTTATCTATAGACATTGGTGACCAATACGTAATTCAAATTACCAGCAACTCAAATTTTCATTTAAATCCAGTCTGACCTTAGCATCACCATATGTCGTGTCTATACAAACAGGGCATTGTCAACTGACAAATGAAACAGTAGGAAAAAACTAAGAAAATAAAAGATCAATGACATTAACTCTTAGTACAAAGTTAATCCAGGGATTTGGTCAACTGAGGCAAACTGGAAACTCAGTAGTACAAAATGTTAAAGGTGTAGTAGTATACCCTGCTGCACCGCACTGCTCAACCAAATTTTAATCAGTTGTTGCTGAACTTCCAATCACAAAATAACATAAAAAAGTAAAAGTAACATAAAATAAAAGTTGAGGCATGATGGGAGCTGTAGTCCAGCAACATCAGGATTGCATTCTTAAAGCAATATTGCACAATAAATCTTTTCCCAAACTTTTCTCTAAATCTCCACACCCAGTGAATGCTTTACAATGCAAAAAAAAAACACCTCCAATGAGAATCCCAGTTGATTTGTATTAATCCGTGAATCTTTGTTCCTGCAGTTGGAGTTGTTAGCTGAAAGCACAGTATCCCAGCACGGAACAAGTCTGTCCTTTATCCCCATGTTGGATTCTAGTGTAATATAATGAAGAGCATGCTATAATTATCTCTATATTTAAGATAATAGCAATAAGCCTGACATGGTGCTGGCATTCAAAATTCTTATTTGTCAGTTCTTTTGCATTTATAATGAAGTTCTTGATCAGTAGAATTCTCATTTGTGGATTCTTTTGCATCTATAATATATATACTTTTTCGGCAACGTCTATAGAAATCTAAGGGGCGATGTGGGACTGTTACAGCTGGGTTTACATCCCCTTATAAAATTGATGGTTGTGTTTTAAAGCCTCATCCAGGCCCGGAATAGAAATCTGTGGATTCTGGCAAATGCCATAGAGGCTGTTGTAAGCTGCCATAAACAGTCCCTATTTAGTGGACTGGTGGGGGACTGTTTGGGCCTTTGTGTACTTGAAATGCCAGGGCCTGTTTTGAATTCCAGTCTCAGCCTAGCCTCATCTACTATGTAACTATAAATATTGTTAGTTGTTAAATTACAAATGATGAGGTAGTACCCCAAAATAGCATTCTGAGATCAGCTCAAGGGATCACTCTAGACAAAACTCTGTTTGCCTCTCTCTCAAAAAATCTAAAATATTGGATCAAATGACTATATAAATTGATGTCACACTGCTTCCTGCACTGCTCTGCATTTTACTAAACTGGATCCAGTCTGGTGTAGCATGAAGTAACTTGTCTGCAAAGTGTTTATATGTGTTTATATGCGTCTTTTGACACTGGGATCTATTAATACATTAGCTCCCTACCCTTTTAGATTGCATGTCCCAGAAAGTAAATTTCTTCTTCAGTGACACAGCAGAAAATATCACAAAAATTAGCAGTATTTTGGGAAATCATTGGCTTTTAATTGTCTTAATCAAAAATGGATATACCTGTATAGCTCAAAAACCCTTATTGCTTAAAGATTGCTTTAATCAGTTGACTATACAGATTTAAACAATTCTGTAAATTAAAAAAAAATAAAAAGCATGAAAAGTGTGAAGCTTGAACTTCACACACACAGCCAGGAAATGGAAAGAACTAGTTTAGTCTTTAAATATACTGTTTATATTCATGAAAAACATAAAGAAATGCATTGAAACTACAGCAAAAATATTTAGAGAACATGAATTTCTGGATTATCTTTTACCGACATTTCAAAACATTGTCGCATGCAACATTACATTAGGCACAGAAATGAGTGTTACTTTCTAGTACAGTACTGTGTTGAAGAACAGTTAATGCATAAACACTAAATTGGCAGCAAAGTAGCAGGGTAAAGGTCAAACATTTAGGGGGTTAGGACAAGTTTGTGAGTTTTTTTCTACTTTGAATAAACTCACAACTCGAATGTTTGATTATTATGAAAAAACTTGATTGAATGCAATTGAGACTAAAGACTCAAATACTTAAATTGATTGCATTATTGGCGAAAAAACCTTGAATACCTCAAACTGTTTTTGAGCGCAAAGCACCGAAAAAACTCGAAAATCATGAAGGCTAAAAACATCTTCAAATTGTTCAAGGGAACTCTGCTTATGACTTCTACATGACCTTGACAGGTTTTAGCTGGAATATTTTCAGATTCTGGCTTTTTGCAGCTTTGGGGCATAATAAATCTTGAAAAGTTTTTACTGAACATGTTTAGGAAAACACTATACATTATAGCACTGTTTTACATTATGCATTGGGCTTATGTACCAGCCCAAGGCAAACACAGCCCTTTAGAAGGGAAGATCTCTGCCTCCAAAGATGCCCCAGTAGCTACCCATCTTCTTCTCTGCTGATTCACTGCACATGCTCTGTGCTGCTGTCACTTACTGAGCTTTTAGAAGGGAAGATCTCTGCCTCCAAAGATGCCCCAGTAGCTACCCATCTTCTTCTCTGCTAATTCACTGCACATGCTCTGTGCTGCTGTCGCTTACTGAGCTTAGGGACCCACTCACAATATACAGTAAACATAAAAAAGAAATGTCACAATATAAGACTGATTAATAATTAATACAGAGAATTACTACATGGCAGAACAGACACCAGTGCAACTAACATTAGAATTCAATAATCAGCCCTGTAGCATCCACTTCTATTACAGGCCAACCTCATTTTCTGCTTGATAATTTGTGACGACCCCTAAGATTAACTTTTCAGCAGCTGCTCAGAGCCCACTGAGCATGTGAGTGTCACAGACACTTTCCAAGATGGTGATCCCCTGTGACAAGTTTGAAGTCCTGGATCATTGCTGCTATTGAGAAGCAGACACTTTAGGCTGGTGCAATAAGTGCAGTATATAAGTTTTCTAGCTCCCTTGAGGAATAATGGAAATTCACCAGGAGGTGGTGAACAAATCTAATCAAACTAATCTTAGAAAAGTATTTCAAAGTTAATTTATGAATAGGAAGAAATGAGAAAAAAAACTGCCAGAATAGAAATCTGTCAGGGAAAAAAGTTTTTGTCTAAATAGTATTTTTTATAAATATACCATGTAGGAAAAAAACTGGAGAATGTGTAAACTGTAATTATGTTGCATTTTGCTGTGATAAACAGTAATAAATTTATCCACACTGAATCTGCTCTGCCTTTTCTATACCCAGGCCTTTTTCCATTTAGTCAACAGTGAGCAACAGCTTGCATAATGTAGCATTCAACCAATTTTACATTTCTATATGTTATTGTTTTATAAATAGGGATTACTGTGTCACTTTAAAGGGGTGGGTCATCTTTATGTTAACTGTAACTTTATGTTATAGAATGACCAATTCTAAGCAACTTTTCAACTGATCTTCATTATTTATTTTTTATAGTTTTTTTTAATTGTTTTTTACTTCTGATTCTTTCCAGATTTCAAATGGGGTCACTGACCCAATCTAAAAAGCAAGTGTTCTGTAAAGCTATAAATGTATTGTTATTGCTACATTTATTACTCATCTTTCTATTCAGGCCTCTCCCATTCATATTCCAGTCTCTTATTCAAATCAATATATTTATATATATATATTTATATTACTGAAATTGCAAACAGGAGAGCTGCTGAATAAAAAGCTAAATAGCTCAAACCCCACAAATAAAAATGAAAACCAATTGCAAACTGTCTTAGAATATTACTCTCTCATACTATATACTATATCATACTAAAAGTTAACTCAAAGGTGAACAACCCCTTTAACAACTGACAACATTTATATGATTACAAAACTATTTTAGTTTAGCTTACAATTAGTAAATATGAGAGTAAATTATATGATGAATAATTTATGTAATAAAAGTGGCTGCAGCCTTTTTAATCCATTAAAATTAGTCTCCAGTTGTGTCTAACGGGAGAATGGTGAGTTGGATTGGGAAGGGGTCTGAAACTTGATGCTGCCCATGTCAAGCAGGCCCTTGACGACCGTAAAGGAATGAAGGGATAGGGCCATGACAGGGCTAGAGAAGCGGACCCGGAAGTTAGGTGGCAAAGGAATTGTGAGGATTGTAGTTGCGGAAGTGGCTGGAGAAATAAAAGGGGAGTGGAAAGGAGTACACGGAGAGGCTTTCTGCCCCGCCCACCCGCCCCCTTATGTGAAGATATGAAAGGGGAATGACAACTCCACAGCTACAAGGAAGGAAGGTAGTGTTGGAGCAGGGTACAAGTGTTTTTTGCGGAAGATGGGTAGGTCTGAGGATGGTGGCTTTGTGGATATTGGCCACTGTTAAGAGGGGAAGGAGAAAACAAGGGGACCAGCCTCAGAATGCGGATATATCCAGTTGCAAAGGGATCTCCATGGCAGCAGCTTTCAGCGGCTAGGGGTGAGGAATCCTGCTGGATAATCGTTATGATATTAACATGTTGGAAATGTGAAGTTATATGATGATTAATTTATGTAATAAAAGTGGCTGCAGACTTTTCAATCCATTAAAAAGGACCTGTCACAGAAAAAAATTATTAAAAATCCCATTTTATTACATTAGTCAAGAAAAATTAACTTTAATTACACTATATAAATTATGTGAATCTTGTTTCCTTCAGTCTGGGAATTCATAATTATAACAAGCAGGCAGGAGCCATTTTGTAGAATCTGTTATTAAGGCAAGGCTTGCATCATCTCAGAATCTTGTTTGTGCACCAGAATGGGGGACCCAATGTCCATCCCCATGCTCTCGCTACACAATAAAACGGTGAAAAGAAGGGGGGAATGTATGGAGAGCATCTAGGAAGTGCTGAATGGAAAGTGAAAGTAATTGTCTGCCCCGCCTCTATCCCTAAGGCAGTGATCCCCAACCAGTAGCTCGTGAGCAACATGTTGCTCTCCAACCCCTTGGCTGTTGCTCTCAGGGTCCTCAAAGCAGTTGCTTATTTTTTCCAAGCTTGAATTCAAGTTTTAAACTAAGTATAGTGCCAAGTAGAGCCTCTTGTAGGTTTCCATTCCACACAGGGGCTCAATCATTGCCCTATTTGGCACCCCAAGGGACTTTTTCATGCTTGTGTTGCTCCCCAACTTTGTTTAGATTTAAATGTTGCTCACAGGTTAAAAAGGTTGGGGACCCCTGCCCTAAGGCATAGAGGAGGGGGAGACAATATTTGATTGACAGCTGAGATTTTTAAATGAGCTTACAACAGCTATGAATGCTTTAATAAAAAATAGAAATAGAATTTCATGTTAAATTTGAAAAGGGCTTTTATTATACAGATGTTTGTGTCCGGATGACAGGTCCCCTTTAAAAGAAGGGGTCTGAAACTTGACGCTGCTCATGTCATGGAAATTGTGAGGTAAGTGGTTATATTTTTGTTAGTTCTATAAAGATTTTTCTAATTGTACAAATTCTCTTTGCATTTGTTCACAATTCTTCTCCTGGGCTAGTCATTGTCATACTGGTCAACCTATGTGCAAAAGATACTAAGAAAAGGAGTTTCATAAAATCAACTGTACCTTAAGGACTATGATAGACTGGATGCTTTATTGGTCTCAAGAGATCTCCTTTCCTGCAGATGATAAAGCACCGGACAATACCTGCCCCTCCACATTCATTTGAATGTGTAAGGAGGCAAATGAACATGGAGGAGCTGGAATTGTTGGGTGTTTTATTGCCTGAGGAAATTTCCCATGAATGATAAAGCACCCAGTCTGTCATTCACTAAACATAGTTTGAAATTAGTAATAAAATAAAGTCATTTGAATAAATTAGATTGATACAATAAGCATTATTCTGAACAAATCCAATTCAAATTGATTCCCTGGGAAAGCACATCCACAGTTCCTACTTATTAATGTCAGTATTGTCAAATGAACTCTTTTGAGTGTTTTTTTTAATGCGTTCTTCTTTGTCACTGCTGATTATACATCCTCACTATGCACTTCTAAACTATTCCATTCCACTTTTCTACTTGGGACTGGAATATCATTCTGAAATATTAGTGGAAGAAGGCTGGTTTCTTTATACTTTATGTGCAGAAACTGTCAGGATTTGTTCACTGTGAAAAAGCAATGAAATATAATTTTCATTTAATATATGTCATAATTGACTAGTGCAAAAATGGCTGTGTTGTATTGATAATTGTGTTAATAATAATAATAATAATAATAATGAAACTATGAAAAGGCTTTATCTTTGGTGAATTTAGCCTTTGTTCTAAAGTCTTGTTTGGATCAATAACAAGACTTTTCTAAAGTTCCTAATAAATAAGTGTTTGGCTGTTACCTTCAAACCAAGTAGCAGGACACTAGTTAGCAGAATTTTTGTATGCACGTCCGCCATGGGTGCAACAGCAATATCCCAAAAAGTGTAGTTCACAAGAAAAAGGCAAAGCGTCAGGATTAACTGCTCAAACTTCAGTGTTTAATTGTTGACAATAAAAACACTGAAGTTTGAGCAGTTAATCCTGTTGCATTGTCTTTTTCTTGTGAACTACACTTTTAGGGACATTCCTAAAGTTATTATGTTAATATTGTAATTACTTCATATAAACCTTGGTAACTGCTGTTTTTTTTGCTGAAGGAGAATAGCCTGATGGTGCATGAGCAGCTGGGAGTCTTTACTAAAATCCAAATGTATCTATTTTTTTTAATAAACAAAGATCATCCAAACTCCCCTCCATGATTTTACCTTATTAATCAATTAAAAGAACGTGAAAAAGTAGGGTCAGGAAAAAACTAGATAAAAAAATTTAGCAAAAACTCGAATCATATGAATTGTTCAGACTTTACTCCCAAATTGCTCAATTTTTTGGGGGGTATAAAACCCCCCAATTTTTCAGGTTATTTGGCTAAACCCAGCGTAGACCACAATATCTTCAAATTGGGATAGGGACATCTGCCATTGACTTGCACATGACCTTGACTTGAGATGCCAGGTTTTCGAATTCGGGCTATTTGCTGCATCGGGGTATAATAAACCTTAAAGTTTTTAAGAAAAAATTCAAGTTTTTGCCCCAAAAAGCCTAACCAGGAAAAGGTTTAATAAATAACCCCTTTAGGGCAGAGACACACGTGGAGATTCCTAATCCCCCTTAACTGCCTTCCTGCTGGCTAAAATCTTAACTCGGATCGCTTCATTTTCTGAAGTCACCCGAAGTTGCCTCATGAGGAAACTTCGGGTGACTTCGGAAAACGAAGCGCTCCGAGTTCCATCCCGCCAGCAATTTAGATTCTTGCCGGCAGGAAGGCAGTTTTGGGAAATTAGTCACCCGACGAAGCCGGCAACTAATCTCCCCGGATCTCCACCTGTGTCTCTGCCCTTAAAGTTTCAACAGATTGTCTTTAACCCCATTGCCATACCCAAGTGATTTTTTTTATCTGCATTCTATATCATTTCACACATATATAACCCACATTGTTTTCCAACATTTGCTCTTGACTTGGCTTCTTTTGAGGGTTCTGGGTACTGAGATTAACTGGTCCCTGCATAGTTTACACCTCAAATTCAGACAGTAGGGTTCACACCTGTCCCCCCTGTATTATACACACCTGTGACACCTCTATTGTGCACACCTCTAAAGCCCTGTGATGTTCAAACCTCAGACCCAGACTGAAAGTGCCCATATTGTTCACCTGTTCACACCTCATAAAACTAATGTAGGGGCACCAGAATTGTGTCACTGTATGTAGCACAGTATGAACTGTTCATCTTAGAGTGGTCCTGAGAGGTTTCATTGTCTCCTGCTCTACTCTGCTTTCCCTATGCTTCCAGTGTGTGCCATACTCTGCCTGCCATAGTCTGCCTGTGTGTGCCATGCTCTACCTGGGAGGTGAACCTGGTGGGGGTTTGTTAGCATTTGGAAATACTTTTTAGGGGTCCCCAATGTGTTGAATCATGTGCGGGGGGTTGCTGTGTTATCCAAATGGATTTAAGGGTATGTCTTAATATGATGTAATAAACTTGTTTCCCAAATGAGTTATATCCCTGCAGTGAGCACCAACCATTTGTTTTTTTGGTGTGTTACCACCATTAAGATGGACATGGTCTTAAAAGGTCTTGTTGTAACATGGGTGTGGTTTAAAGTTTTAAACAGGGAGTGGTCAACACTGCTTTCCATTACCTGCTGAGCATCTCTGTTCAATTAGCAATGTACTCTATATATCAAACCCTGTGTATAATGAAGCAGCAGAATTGTTAATGAATCCTTAGTTATAATTAAGATTTGTGAGACTACGGGGCCGATTCACTAAGGGTCGAATATCGAGGGTTAATTAACCCTCGATATTCGACTAGGAATTAAAATCCTTCGACTTCGAATATCGAAGTCGAAGGATTTAGTGCAGATAGTTCGATCGAACGATTGAAGGATAATTCCTTCGATCGAACGATAAAATCCTTCGAATCGAACGATTCAAAGGATTTTAATCCAACGATCGAAGGAATATCCTTCGATCAAAAAAAGTTAGGCAAACCTATGGGGACCTTCCCCATAGGCTAACATTGACTTCGGTAGCTTTTAGATGGCGAACTAGGGGGTCGAAGTTTTTTTTAAAGAGACAATACTTCGACTATCGAATGGTCGAATAGTCGAACGATTTTTACTACGAATCCTTCGATTCGAAGTCGTAGTCGAAGGTCGAAGTAGCCCATTCGATGGTCGAAGTAGCCCAAAAAAAACTTAGAAATTCTACGTTTTTTACCTTCGAATCCTTCACTCGAAGTTAGTGAATCGGCCCCCTAATGTATGATCATGATAAAAAAGAAGGTATGTCTTTAAAACAGGCGAAGGGCACTTGCTGTAGTTTACATCAAGTGAACTGCAATCTGTTTAACTGAGGTTAACCAAAATAATGCTTTACATTTTTTATAATACTTTTTGGTACAGATAACAGTCAGTAACGTAACTAGAGGGGGGCGGCCCTGGCTCAGGACGTGCAGCCGGGCCCCCGCCCCCCTCCTTAAGTCATTTTCTGACGGCGGAGTCAGTGGCACACAAGCTGACGGGGGTCTTGAGGGGGTGCGGGCCCTGGCCCAATCGCACCCACTGCTTCCCCGGTAGTTACACCTCTAATAAAAGTTTATCCAGCACTAGTTATCTATATTAAGCAATTAGATGTTTCTAAGGCAATGCTAGTAAAGACAGAAAATAAAAAAGTTTGCTGTGGAGTGAATGCACAAAACAAAAAAGCTTCTTGTCAGGTTAGCTTCTTTCCATAGTAAAGATGGAGATTCCCATGACCGCAATATTGTGACTTTGGCGTGACAGGTAGCATTGTCCCGGCATGTGACGTCATGGCACTTCATGCAAAATTTAAAGTTAAAAGAATGCCAGTAACCTGGGTTAAATGCCCGAATATAGGTTAAACTACTGAGTGCTCCTGGGTGCTCTATAATTGTTCATTGACTGGTTCCTGTCTCTTGACCTTCCTGCTTGGTCTCCTGGCTACTCTGACTGCCTGTCCTTGACTACTTACTTTTGAAATGTGAGGCTAGACATATTCTTGTTTTCCTGGGTGCCCTCAGCCATGTGCTTTGTGCTCGGATTCCTCCAAAAACATTAAGTAGCAGAATGATTAGCATATCTGAAAGCAGTTCCATCGTGACGTGCTGGCTTTTTCTGGAAGCTCAGGAACAGACGCATTGACCTGAGATGTCTATTTACACACCAATAGTACAACTAAAAAAAATACATTTATTTATTAACCCTGAAAAGGAAGTTGCATGTAAAATTAAGCCTCTGTTAAATTTGCACTATGAAGTCATAACATTGTTATTTAATCAGAAATAGTAGTAAGACAAAACAGAGGCGTCAAAAGGATAAAAATAGCTAAAAGCACTTAAAAACCCAATGGGTAATTCAGAGGAGGTAGTAATGAACTTACCTCCTCCAAGCAGACACCAACGAAAGTGGTAATTTTCAATTATAGTTTATTCACAAAACAGTATTGCAACGCGTTTCGCAGGCATTTCCTGCTTCATCAGGCAATAAGGAACGGGAGCAAAAACAACAGTGTCTTTGTATAAACACGCCAGGCGCCTCTGTCTGAGGCGCCTGGCGTGTTTATACAAAGACACTGTTGTTTTTGCTCCCGTTCCATATTGCCTGATGAAGCAGGAAATGTCTGCTCATTCCTACCACTCAGTGGCACCTTTTTAGCAGTGCAGATTGCTTAGCTAATTTTCAGACCTAAAAATGCTCCGGCCTTTAGATACCATGCTTTTTGGAAGGGTACCATTATTTACAAATTGAAATATCTTGCCTTTACAGGCTGATTCAGAGAGTCTAAAACTAGTGGCATATAGGGAAGTTTTTCAACAGCATATTGTGGCTAGCAGAGAAACACCTGAAATTACAGTAATTCGATTACCAGTGAGAGATAATCCCTTAGCACAGGGATCCCCAACCTTTAGAACCCGTGAGCAACAACCAGAAGTAAAAGGAGTTGGGGAGCAACACTAGCATGAAAAATGTTCTTGGGGTGCCAAATAAGGGCTGTGATTGGCCATTTTGTAGCCCCTATGTGGATTGTCAGCCTACATTGAGGTTCTGTTTGTCGGTACAACTGGCTTATATGAAACCAAAACTTGCCTCCAAGCCTGGAATTCAAAAATAACCACCTGCTTTGAGGCCACTGGGAGCAACATCCAAGGGATTGGGGAGCAATATGTTGCTCAAGAGCTACTGTTTAGGGATCACTGCCTTAGCATAATGGACTCCTGCTAAAAGTCACAACTCAGGGGAAGGGAGAGGTTTTATTCTAGTACAGTAATATACTTTACTACCTTGCAAGGACAAAACATGGAATAGCTTTACACTCGAAGAGATACGATGTGGCTAATGGCGGAGCTCTACCCTTGCACGCCAGCTCCTGCTGAACTGCTGCTCTCGCAATAATTCGGCTCCTTCCAGCCGGCTTCTACTCACATACTCACTCTGATGAAGTGTCAGGTTTACTGACACGAAACGCGTTAGATGTGAATCCCCCTCCTCAGCTATTTTAAAGCGCTCAATAAAGCCATTTATTTGATATTAACCTGCCAGACTCCGACAATGCTTTGAACAAGCGCTACACAGCGATGATAGAAGTATGTGAATAGCTTTACACTCCCTGTATGCCTTTTTAGCGCAGGAAATAACAAAACAATTAAAACAATAGGCAAAAAGTATATTCAGTACAAGATCATTAAACTAATATTAAACAAGGGTATACTGACTTTAACTAGGGTTGCCATCTGGCCTGTATTTTACCGGCCTGGCCGGTATATATGATGGCTGATCCCAATATTATTAATAGGGAAAAAAGATAAATGTATAGGAAGGCCGGTATTTCTTCCCAGAAAAGGTGGCAACCCTACCTTTAACTGATGCATTTTAAAAAGGAAACATGTTTCCCCATGTCAGTATTACTTTATCAGGGCTGTAGCATCCATTTAACATGTTTTATTATCTCATTAGCGGTAGGAGTCCCCACAAACTAAGTACAAACATAGTTGTGGCTCTGCAAGAAACAACCAAGAGTTGCCATATCTGCAGATACCATCTTCAGTTAGTAGCATAAGATCACAATAATTAACATGCAACATTATTTGCTCCATACTGTAAATTATGAAAATGAAGAGGCAATAGTTATTTGTTGAATCATTTTTTTTCATGCTTTACAGTGGGGGCTTTTAAATACAAAACATTTTTACTGTAGATATAAAATGTCTTTTTTTTCATCTGCACCATAATGCAAGGCATCACCTTTGTATTCTCTAGTAAGTAACTGTGGGGCTCATTTATATACACTGAGCAAATATGCACCTGGGCAGTAACCCATAGCAACCTATCAGTGATTAGCTTTTTTTTCCAGCCAGATGCACGTTAAACACTGAACGCAATCATCTGGTTGGTTGTTATGGTTGACTGCCCAGGAGCAAATTTGCCCAGTGTTTGGCCCCATGACTTCTGCCACAATATTGTTTCTTTCCACCACCATAAACATTTTCAAATGGCCACTGTGAAACATAGAGTGGCTGACTAATCCCACCTGACTTCACAGTGATTCTAGAGCAATTAACAACCAGCAATCTCTCTTGCAGAGAGGATAAAGCAATACTTTTTCTTCCTCCATACCTGGTTAATTCTTTTTATCTTGGATTTAAATTCACGCTGCCCAAGAAACAGTTACACACACATTTTATCACTGTTGTATAGCCATCAAAAGTTGGTGCTGTTCCAAGCAGAAAATAAGACCATTCAGTGGGGAGTCGGGAGATAAAAGATGCCCCTCTCAGAGGTGTCAACCAAGATATAAAATGACATTTTGATAGAGACAAGGAAGGTTTCCTGGAACTGTTGTACCTTTCTTTTGAAGACACAGCTCCAATAAGAGATTGTAAACTGTGAGGGAGAAAGGCAGGCCTTGGAAATATTTAACATAATGGTGATCCAAAGAATTTTACAGGAACAAGTTTTTGGAAGAGGAGGGGAAGTTCATTCTAAACAATTGTAAGGTGCCTAGGGAAACTGACGCTCCTCCCTACCTCTTGGTGTGCCAGTTCCCCAGGTTCTTCTGTGCAGGTGCATCGACGTGTGCCATGACATTATTGTGTGTGCTGTCACGAGTGACATCACTGTTGGTGCTAAAATTGTAAACAAAACTTACCCTGAGCCCTCTTTCTGTGCCAAAGCTGACTCTGTTCATACAGTTCCTGTCCATGCCTTGATTATTGGTTTGTCCTGGTTTTTGAGTCAGTGCCTAGTTCTTGATTCTGTTTGTTTGCTGCCTGCCCTTATTCTTTTCCTGTCCTTTACTTAAATTCTGATTAATCCCTGTCTGCACAGTGGTTACTCCACAGTGTTCAGGTTCTCTCTGTCGGTCCGCAGCAGAAAGCTCCGGGCGAAGACGAGTCCTGGTACGTCTCCCCAAGTTGGACCGAAACGTCGAATAAGATGCTATATCATAATGTGAAATAAAAGAGAATATATATTTAGCCAGGAGCTGTGGCATAGCTTCAGTGGTTGTAGCACCCCATACCCCCCCTTTAAACTAGTGGTGATCCTTTGCTTTTAAAATTGGGCGTTTGTTTTGGGAATATCTCTCCTTTAAAAGCCTGATTGCTGGCTGGGGAGGATTTAGCCCTCAGTGAAAAAACAGCGTTCAACGGACATTGATTACAGGTAATGCTAAAATGCACATAAAATATAAAACAAGTTAGGGACCGCCATTCGGGGTTTACCTTGACGTGGTATGGTGGCTTATCAATTTTATGATCATAACTTTGTAACAAAATAACCCCTGTTTTGGATACATATGCAATAGCATTTATTATACTTATATATATACTTTAAAGCCTTTAGAGTGCTCCCACAACCCCCGTTTTGATATTGTATATATATATATATATATATGTATATATATATATATATATATATATATATATATATATATATATATATATATATATATACTTTAAATGAAGACCAGCACCGAGGTGTTATGCAAAAAATTCATAGTGAATTAAAAAAATAAATATATATATACATATATATTTATATGTATATATGTACATATTTATTTGTATATATATATATATATATATATATATATATATATATATATATATATATATACACAAATAAGTATGTACGTATATACATATAAATATATATATGTATATATATTTTTTTTTAAATTCACTATGAATTTTTTGCAAAACACCTCGGTGCTGGTCTTCATTTAAAGTATATATATATATATATATATATATATATATATATATATATATATATATATATATATATATATATATATATATATATATATATATATATATATATATATATATATATATATATATATATATATATAGATGAACAAAAACCAGCACCAAGGGTCTTCCAGTGATGAAAATATTGTATTGTTACATACTGTAGTATGCAAAACCGACGTTTCGGTCCCCATCGGGACCTTTATCAAGGTGAATAATACATACAAAAATCTTGTTTAAATAGCCTCCACCCACAAGGCAAGGAGGTACTCGTGACATCATGTGCATAAATTATTTTAACCCTTTGTATGGCTATATAGCAATAAAATCTTCTAAAATGACCAACTTGTGTTAAAATATATGATGATAAATATATTAAATATACTATAAAAAGTGTTGCAACAACATAGTGCATAAAGTGCTACTATTTAAAAAAGTGCTAATCATTTTAAAACCAATTTAGCTTCCTCATGGTGTAACAAATTACCCATAATCCTAGTCCAACTGACTTATTTACTTAAACACATATTTTACACATAAAGTCAAAAACTATTGACATATACTGCATTCCCAAACATTATTATGTTTCTCTAATGTCAAATGTGTATTACATGGGACTATGGCACTACTGTCAGGTGAACCGCATATATCTTCAATGGATAGTTGCAGTACTGGGGGGTTCTTATCTGTTCGTTAAAAAACAGTTCAGTTGAAGTGAAGTGTTGAGACCTTTCGGGGCCACACATCCCAATTCATACGTCCAAAACGCTTCTTTGCGGCGTAACATTTGGTCCATGTCCCCACCTCTCCGTGGGGTTTTTACACAGTCAATAGGCATACATTTAAATGCAGAAATAGGGTGCCTCGCATTAAACCAATGTTGTGCAATGGGTTGTTTTGATATATCTTGTTTGACTTTTCTTTTATCATAATTTATATCCAATGCCGCCCGTATCGTGGAACGGTGCATGCTTATTCGTTCCCTTAATTCCCGGGTGGTCTTGCCACAGTATAGTAGCCCACAGGGGCATTTGATCAAGTACACTACATACTGTGAGCGGCATGTATGTCTATGTTTAATGCAGTATGTTTTTCCAGTATGGGGATGGTAAAATTTGTCACCCAGTATCAAAGTGTTGCACATAACACAATTGTTACATTTAAATACTCCACTTTTTAACATACCCCCTCCAGTGGTTTGGACATATTTGCTTGCCGGATCCGCTGGTGTGAGAAACTCCCTCACATTTCTATTCCGCTTGTATCCAAATTTCATTTTCTTCTGTATCAATTTGGACATTTCTGGATCCGTGCTCAGTAAAGGCCAATACTGCAAAAGAGACTTTTTTATTAATGGGGTACAAGGTCCATATGTGTTAATGTAAAACAAATCATCCTGATTTTTTAGTTTAACATCTCGATTTTTACCCAATAATGTTGTCCTATCCAAATTCAGGGCCCATTCTTTGGCTTCATTAATAATGTGTGTAGGGTAACACCTTTCACTGAATCTGGCCGACATAGCCTCAAGGCTTTTCATTCGTTCCTCAGGTGCACTCGTGATCCTAACCACACGAAGCATTTGGGATCTGGGTAATGAATTTAGGAGATGTTTCGGGTGACTGCTCCTATAGTGTAATAATGTGTTTCTATCTGTTGCCTTCTGAAACAACTTAGTTTGCAGTGTATTGTTGGCTTTATCTTTATAGACTGTGACATCCAGATAGTTGATAGCCTCTGAGTCATAATGCATTGTTAATTTGACTGGCAGGGGCAATGCATTCAACTCTTCTGTAAATTTTGTCAGATCTTCCAGTCCACCAAACCAAATAAAAAACAGGTCATCAATGTAGCGCCTATAATATCCCCCAAATTGACGAAACAGGGGGTGGTTCAGTATATGCTCATACTCATAGTTATACATATATGTGTTGGCATAAGTAGGCGCTACATTTGATCCCATTGCTGTTCCTGATACCTGTATGTAGAATTGATCCTCAAATTTGAAATAGTTATTATGCAGAATAAATTCAAGGAGGGATATTATAAATTCTATTGGGGGACCATTGTATTGTTCGCAATTGGTCAGGAGTTCTCTCACTGCCTCCAGTCCTTGGGTATGTGGGATACAGGTATACAAACTTTGTACATCCATGGTCACAAAGTAAAAATCCCAATTGCTAAAGCGCATGCTGTTGACCACTTGTAAAAAATCATTGGTATCTCTTAAGTATGTACTTAAGCCCCGCACCATAGGTTGTAATATTGCATCCACATATTTAGCTAAATGTTCTCCCAACGATCCCCTTGCCGGTGCTGGTCTTCATTTAAAGTATATATATATATATATATATATATATATATATATATATATATATATATATATATATATATATATATATATATATATATATATACTTTAAATGAAGACCAGCACCGAGGTGTTTTGCAAAAAAATTTTTTGCCATTGCATTAATTGTGTTTGTTTTTCTTTTAATATAATTAATGCAATGGCAAAAATAAAAAAAAAATAAAAAAATATATATATATATATACTTTAAATGAAGACCAGCACCGAGGCGTTTTGCAAAAAATTCATAGCGTATTCAAAACCGCATGAACATGGCTGTTCATGTGGTTTTTAATACACTTCATTTGAAGTATCTGGATCATTTGTCCTGCACCCGAGGCAAGTAATATAGTGTGGCGTGTACTGTACTATATATAGTATAGTTTATAATTTTTATATATATATATGTCTATATGCCATAATATATATGTAAGGATTCCACTGGTAGATCACTGGTAGATCATGTACTATAAGCCAGAAGAGGGGCAGAGAATTGTCAGTGCTGGAGCCATCAGTGTATATTTTAAGAAGGAGCACAGCCTCTGCATGAAGATATCCTGAACCTGGTGTTTAGAAGATAGTTGCTCAGCAAGATTTCACAATTGCAGGTTGCAGGCACAGACAACAGGGGACAATCACATTGTAATAGTTGGTGCACCTGCATATCAACACCATGATTTTAGGTAAAGTGTGAAGGGGAAAGCCAGTAACAGTTATAGAATCAGGCTATTATCCTAGACTTCATCCCTCAATCTCACTTTTTTCAAATCTGGCCCCAGGTCTAGGATCATCCCCCCTGTCTATGCCAGTTATAATGTGGCGTGTATTCTTGCTCCTGAATTTCTAGAGAACTTATTACCATGTCTTTCAAAATAAAAGTACCTAGCATGCCTCAAGGGCAAGTAAGGGTGCCAGAGAGGTGTGTAGGAACCTGAAAAGATTAGAATGGGTAAGGTCAAACACAGTGAAATAGCACAGCTGTTAACATGCTGCATGTTAAAAAGTGAAACAGTGACCATAAATATATCTTCCAGCAATTTGAATGTATGATTCACCAAGATAATGATGTTCTGAAGCATAAAGCAGCAGCGTATGGAGGCTACAAAAGTTATAAAGACTTTTTAAAGGGGATTTCACCTTTAAATTAACTTTTAGTATGATGTAGAAAGTGATATTCTGAGACAATTATCAATTAATTTTTATTGTTATTGTTTGTGGCTTTTGAGTTATTTAGCTTTTTATTCAGCAGCTCTCCAGTTTTGCAGTTTCACCAATCTGTTTGCTGTGGTCCAAACGACCTTAGCAATCATGCATTGATATGAACAAGACACTGGAATATGAATAGGAGAGGCCTGTATAGAAAAACGAGTAATAAAAAGTAGCAATAACGATAAGCTTGTAGCCTTGTAGAGCATTTTTCCCCAATATTGTCAGTGACCCCCATTTAAAAGCTTTAAAGAATCAGAAGAAATAAGAAGGCGGCAAATTGCTGAAAGCTGTAATCCATCCACAGTTATGTTTCAGCAGACTTATACAGTCATGACAAACTTTACAGAGAGCAGCAGCAAATAAATACCAATATACAACTTTTTGTATGACAAGAATGCATCCCCTGCTGTACACTGAAAGCACAATGCTAACTTGTCCTGTCCTCCAGCTGCACAACAGACCGTCTGCTGCAAACTGATAACAATATATGCTCCTTTGGCAAGAATAAGGTGGTAGAAGGCACATGTTAGTATGCTGTAAAAAGCCCTAGATTAGTACAACACAAACATGGACCAGGCAAAAGCAAGTTGAATGGATCCGTCCATCTGCCAACAGGATTTCAGTAGTGGCATTGACCACAGAAGTATCTTGTTGGGCCTCTTCTCATTTCCACCATAGCACTATATAACACCTCTAAATTTTAGCGCTGTCACTTGGGGAATCATTGCATTATTTCTTGCAACAACATCTTGTGAATTCTAGGAACCATCTAAGTTTCCCCGTGCCTCAGACACATAAAAGGTGGTTATATATGGGCCAATAAAAGCTGCCAACCGACAATATTGGCAGCTTTTTGGCCTGAGTAGGGTCCTCCTATAGGTGTCCCTGATCGAAATCTGTCTGAAAATCAGCCAGATATCAATCAGACAGGTTTATGGTCCGACCTCCTGCATTTCTGCCATGGATATCCTATGGTTGGGCCCTAGGGCCCACGATCAGATCAGCCACCTCAAGGTGGGCATATTTGGGAGAGGTGTGCTTATTTGGCAACCTCAACAAATGAGCAGATCTTACATATATGGTCAGCTGTAGCTTGTACAGAATAGACTGAATGCTTGCCAGACTAAGGGTGAAATTTACTAAAGGGCAAAGTGGCTAACGCTGGCGAAAATTCGCCAGCGTGACGTCATTTTGGGACTTTGCCGATTTACCAACGGGCGCTGGTGTAAATTCGCTAGCGAAGGAGATAGACTGTAGCGCTACTTCGCACTCTAACGCTAGGCAAATTTTCATTCTGGCGAATGGACATAACTACGCAAATCACTAAGATGCGAATTTCACTGAACGTTACCTCTTGTGCCAGACTTGCCTTCGCCACCTCAGACCAGGCGAAGTGCAATAGAGTAGATAGGACTTCCTCAAAAGTTGAACAGACGCTGGCGTCTTTTACTTTTTACAGGGTGGTAGGCTGAAAAAGATTGTCAATTTTTTTTTGGGTTCCCTCCTTCCCCCCTACATTTCCTAACATTTGGCACCTAAACTATACAGTGGGCACATGTGTACGGCAATATAACACCTCTATTTTATTTTATTAAGGTTCCCTGGCCTTGTGTAGCGTAATGTAGTTACTGCAACATATACGTCCATTGTACTTTAACTTTGCGCCGTATGCAAATTAGGCATTGCTAGCGTAACTTGGAACTGCTTATCGTATAGCGCAACTTCGCAAGTGTTCGGAACCCTGGACGCAACTTTGGATTTCCGTGAATTAACGTTGTCCTGGCGAATCTACGCCTGATGAAGAGTTGCAATGTCAGAGAAGCCGTCGCTGACGCAATGTCAGAAGTAAATAAATTTTCCCCTAATTCTCTATGCATGATAAAATAATGACCTATCTTGCCAAGTAAGCTTGGACAGTTGTATAGGTCTACCTGTCCCTTTCTATGTCAAGCACATGTGCTCCCAGCAAGCCAGCAATGCTTTCAAATCTTAAAAATCAAAGTGCACATGACAGGTCTCCCATTATTGTTTCTGTTTTTAAAGTTCTAGGACAGTATGAGTTTTCTTTATGAAATAAAAATCAGTACATTGGTATATGTTTCCCCAGCAGCACTGGTATGTTCTGTATGTGCTTTCTCCTCTGTGTGTTGCTCTCTCTGTCTTTCTCCCTTCTCTCATTCCTCTCTTTCTCTTTGCCCAGTGTCTTGTGCACTCAATGTTCCCTCCTACTTGCTCGCTCCCGATTTAGTAGCAGGGCTGAGAGGGAGGGTTTAAAGGCCCTGGGGCTGGGAGCAGGGGGAGGTGGTGCGATTGCATCCTGAGCAGAAAAGTCAGCTGAGTGTATAGGCAGTGCATGAGCACAGGAGGAGAGAAAGCCCGCAGGAGAGACCTATAGGAATCTGTGGAGAATAGGAAGATCCAGGGAACGCAGAGGATACAAATCTGGCTGCAATTTGTCCGAGCCAGGCTTTTGTCAAGTTTATTTTTAAGCACGTTGTACGTGTGTTTCTCACTGGAGTTTCTATATGGGCAAGCCAAGGATTGTTGGAAGGGGCATGGTGTTTAGATCCGTAGACTGAAGTTGGGCACATAAACAAAAAAGAACTCCCTGGAAGTAGAGAAAGCAGAAAGAGTGGCCCATTGGGGATCAGCAGCCCACTCGATTTATTGCCACAAAGGGTCTCTATGAGCAAGGCCCATTGCACTCAGGACATCGAGCAGGTAACCCTCACTGTGTGTGTGTGTGTCACTGTGGGATTGTTTCAGTCATTATTGCCTTTACTTTGTTTTTAGCTGAGTCAGACATGCTTCCACTTGGGGGGCAGCGAGGAAGTGCGCTGCAGGGGAATGAAGGGGTGGAGAGAAGACTTTGCCAAATCCAACCCTGTCCATTGGCGTTTGGAAGGGGTTCCCTGTGTGTGTATGTACTGTGCACACTTGCAAACTAATAGGAGGACATGCTCCCCTCACACTATTGCTGCGAGTACACTCTCCCCATTCAGTCTGGCCGACACTCCCCCCTCCCTCCTCATAGTTGTGCTCCTTGCTCGGAGTGGAGTGTGGGAGTTGGCGCAGAAAGCGCTGCAGCTGAGGTGAATAAACCGCTTGTTGATTTGATGGGAGTGTTTGGTGGGGATGAAGGAGGAAGGTTTCAGTTCATTCTCCCTCAACGTCACGGGCAGCTAGCTAAGAACGGTAATTCTCTGAACCCATTGAGGATAACCGGGTGCCCTTCTCTGTCCTGGTGCCCAAAGGGCCTACAGCGCGGCATTAGTGAGCGTCAGATCGCTGCAGTGACTGTGGCGGAGCACATGCTGTGTCAGGGCAGAAGTTGATGTGCCAAGTCATACTCCATAAATGGCTCTTCCCAGCTGCTCTAGCCACGTTCTCACAACAGCGCCCTGGACTCTCGTGTGTCCGGCTTGAGCTCTTGCTCAGATTAATGCGATGTGTACGTGCGTCTTGCTGTGTGTGTGTTGCGCTGGGAGCAACATGTGCCTCGGCTGCAGTGAGGCACCAGGGAACTGTCTGCGCCCCCTTATAAAAATCCCGTGCAATGTGACACTTGCTGCTAGGAAGGCGGGGGATACCCTTTTGCCTGTGTCAGTAGGTTGTACAAATGAAGCGCACTTGTTTATATTACCCTCGCTCACTATCCCAGCCACAGCCCCCCCCCCTCTGTTTTTAATAGTTCTTAAATTCTCCTCCTTCTCAATAAATAAGAGCCACCCCTTTATTTCAGGAAGGGAGCAGTGAAATACTTGTTTTTTTTCTAATAAGGAGGGGAGGGCTGAGTGGGAGTCGCCCACATCGGAGAGGTTTATTTTAGTCATTTTCAATGATTGTCCCGACTGCCAAGTATTTTCCAGCAGCGCCCCCCTCCTCCTCCTCCTCTCAAGTAAAGGGGGTAGGGAGGACGAAAAGTAGGCAGGGCGCTGGCGGCAGGGAACTGATACGATAATAAATAGCAGGAACACGCGAAAGGCGAGGCTCAAAACAAACGTGGCTTTGCTGCTGTGAGTAACTGGGACACCGTAAGTTGAACTTCATGTTGCGCGAAAGCTTCCAGATACGCAATGAGGCCAAGCGCAGGGATGTGACAGGGAATTCTTTTTCCTCCTCTTATAAACAAACGTGCGCCACACGCTTTGCTCAGTGAAAGTACAGCACAGGCGCTTCCAAACCTTTCTCTCTAGCTGAAGTCCAGCTCTCGACTGAAGGTGCCAACTGTCTGTGATTTCCAGGAACAGTCCACTGCAAATGTCCCTGGCATTTCAAACTGGTCAGCTGCAAGAGAAGAATCTGAATCATCTTACGAGCACAAGCCAATCCTCAGTGCTGCTCTCACTCACAGTTGTATTGTTAGTACTGGGGGCCCTTTGGTGGAATGTGGCCCTCAGAGAGCTCAAGGGCCCCTAATACTTTGCAGCCAATATTTTTTCACAATCCCTTGACTACATGGTTTTGTGGATAACTGTCATAGGGAATGGAAAGAGAAGTTGGGCAGCAGCGTGGTGTGTGCTTGGTTATACACAGTAGGCCAGTTTTTGTATAGTGTAGAGACCACTGGACTGGGAGTCCCAGGAAACATTTTCATATGTTGATCGCTATTCCTGAAGCCTTTCGGTTGGTCTTGGCCTGACACAAATGCTGCCTGGGGATACTGATTCTTATAGGACAAGTGAGACGCTTTAAATTGCATAGTTTGGTCATAACATATGTTCTTGCAAGTTTAAAACATTTTATTTTGCAAGCTTGGTTGCAAAGGTTACAAGTGCTCATTTACTAAAGTCAGAAAGGCACATACTTTTATATCACAACAATGCAGCTTGCCCCTGCTTTATTGCTTTGCATCTGTAATATGCCTAGTTATCAATGGTATACAGGCACATGAGTTGTGTTGGGTGTTTACTTTTGTGCCAGCGCTGTGTGTGACGCACAGCGGGAGCTCTGTACTTTGCCTGCATCTGCAGTGAAATAAAAGCTTTTTTTGCTCTGGATGCGCCAAAAGTTGCATTGCATATTGTGTAGGCACAGGGCCACGTGTATTGTGTCGTTCTCAAATAAGTTTTTTTTTTTGCCTACTTGGTTATCAGTGACTTATACTTTTTCTTTTCACCATATTTGAATTATTTTTGGTAGACCACATTTCCCCCCCCCAATGAAAAAGGCCTAGGGCAGTGATAAATCTCGGTTATGCTTTGGAGGTGCATAGTGCCATTTACAATAACATATTCATGGTAGGTTCATGTATAACTGCAGATGTGGTTTCCTTTTACTAATAATATAATCTGTCCAAAGAAGTAATTTATAAAAAAAAAATTCTTGTCTCTGCATATGTTTACACGCAGTTTCTTAAAAGGCTATATTACATATTATTACATATTATCTAGAAGTGTTGTATCTTATAAACGGAATTTACTGAACCAGCCCTATAATAGTAATGATTATTGCTGTCAAGTTTGTGTTGTTAGGCAATCTTTTGCGTGTCTGTGACACTACACATGTTCAGTGTGATCTGGACTAGTGAACTTTGTGGTTTTAATATATCTTCAAAACGCTGGCAAAAAGTTATCTCAAAAGCTTATGGTAGTGGGCTGATAAGGGGTGGCTCACCTTTAGGCTAGGGCCACACGGGGAGATTGGTCGCCTGGCGACTAATCGCCGCGTCTTTGAGGCGACTAGTTTCCCTGAATGGCTTGCTGGTATCTCACA
This sequence comes from Xenopus laevis, assembly GCF_017654675.1. NCBI lineage: Eukaryota > Metazoa > Chordata > Amphibia > Anura > Pipidae > Xenopus > Xenopus laevis. The sequence continues at coordinate 63,801,675 of NC_054381.1, read as the reverse complement.
CCTGCTAGCGCTAAAGTCGCCTGCGCCTATTCACACGTGACAGTGATATTCTGAGACCATTTGCAATTGATTTTCATTTTTTTTATTATTTGTGGTTTTTGAGTTATAGAGCTTGCCATTCAACAGCTCTACAGTTTGCAATTTTAGCAGTCTGGTTGCTAGGGTCCAAATTAACCTAGCAACCATGCACTGATTTCAATAAGGGACTGCTGTCTTAGAAATGAGTAATACAAAGTATCAATCGATCTTTAGCGAGCATTTGTTTTTAGATGGGGTCAGTAACCCCCCCCCATTTGAAAGCTGGAAAGAGTCTGAAGAAGAAGACAATTCAAAAACAGGACAAAATAAAAAAAAAAAATGAAGACCAATTTAAAAGTTTCTTAGAATTAGCCATTCTATACATGCTAAGTCACATTCAAACTGATACTGTCATCGGAAAACATGTTTTTTTCAAAATGCACCTGTTAATAGTGCTACTCCAGCAGAATTCTGCGCTAAAATCCATTTCTCAAAAGAGCAAACAGATTTTTTTATATTGAATTTTGAAATCTGACATGGGGCTAGACATTTTGTCAATTTCCCACCTTCCCCAGGTCATGTGACTTGTGCCTGCCCTTTAGGAGAGAAATGCTTTCTGACAGGCTGCTGTTTTTCCTTCTCAATGTAACTGAATGTGTCTCAGTGGGACATGGGTTTTTACTATTGAGTGCTGTTCTTAGATCTACCAGGCAGCTGTTATCTTGTGTTGGGGAGCTGTTATCTGGTTACCTTCCCAATGTTCTTTTGTTTGGCTGCTGGGGGGAAAAGGGAGGGGGTGATATCACTCCAACTTGCAGTACAGCAGTAAAGAGCGATTGAAGTTTATCAGAGTACAAGTCACATGACTTGGGGCAGCTGGGAAATTGACAATATGTATAGCCCCATGTCAGATTTCAAAATTGAATATAGAAAAATCTGTTTGCTATTTTCAGAAATGGATTTCACAGCAGAATTCTGCTGGAGCAGCACTATTAACCGATTCATTTTGAGAAAAAATGGTTTTTCCCATGACAGTATCCCTTTAAGGTGAACCACCACCCCTTTAAGCAACTTTTCAATCCATCTTCATTAATTACTTTCATTGTTTTTTAATTATTGCCTTTTTTTATACTGACTCCATCTTTCATATGGGGATCACTGACCCCTTCTAAAGTCAAATGCTCTTCAGGGCTACAAATTTATTGTTATTGCTACTTTTTATTACTCCTCCTTGTATTCAGGGCCTCTCCTGTTCATATTCCAGTCTCTTTAAATCAAGGCATGGTATTTGGACCCTAGCAACCAGATTACTGAAATAGCTGCTGAATAATAAGTTACATACCTCCAAAAGCCGAAATTAATAAAAGATTAAAACCAAAATTGTCTCAGAATTTCACTCTCTACAACATACTTTTAACTCAAAGGTGAGCAACCCCTTTAATAATTTGTGAAGCAGAGTACACTGATTTCTACACTGCTTGGTAATGTAAACCTGGTTTACTAATAATAGGGTTTCTTTATGTAGAAAATAGAGGACCATTGACGCTTATGGGGAAAAATATCAAAGTGATAGGTACACAGTACATTTAAATTTACATTGCAAAATGTATTTTGAACCTGGCTGGCAGGGATATGTTATTGGAGAGTAACTGGGAAGTCAGTTGAAGGTTTGAAAGCACTGCTGTGGGATCTGGGATGCTTGTTTATGCCTCTAGCCCTGGTTTTCTTGTGTCTGAGTGGCAAGTGTCATGCAGTCTACATTTCTGTGGGGGTTTGTGTTTTTTCCTGTGTGAATAGCACATTGCCTGTTTGTTTCAGTGGGAAAATGACCCCCTTGCCCAAAGCAAAATCTGTACTGAATTGGTTTGTTGAGCTAGGAGTGGAGAAACTTGAGAGGCCTGGATGCAGAGCCAGGCCTGATCTCGGAACAATAGTGCTAAACCCATATATGGGTCAAAAAAAGCTTGCATGCCTCATTTGTTTTTTTAGTTGGGTTTGAAAATCCTGGGGCCAATATTTGCAGCTTCCAAATTTGGCCCCACACATGGGTGGCAAGATCAGGCAAAGCGCTGGAAATGAATGAATCTTAAATGTATTGCCTGCTTTTAACCCTTTCCCTGCCAGCCGTTTTGTCCTAGATGCGAACATTTACTGCCAAGCAGTTTTTAGATATTTTGCACTCTTTCACTTTAAGGGCCCTTCCTGGGGCGGTCTTTTAGTTTACCCAGGAAAACAATATATTGTTTTTTTCAGGACAACCTGAACTTTCAAAATATGCAAGAATTTTGGTGTAATTCTACTTCTGTAAAAAAAATATAGGCTTCTAAGTGTCCAATAAAATGAAAAAAATCATGTTTCACAAAGAACAATCACATATATCAGAAACATTATTTACTTTATGTATGAGAACACAGCTGATTTGGAAAGGTCTATGTCTCCTGAACGCGGCAATACCAAATATATATAGTTTTATGGAGATTTCTCACTTGTATAGATCAAAATCTACAAGCAGTACACTAGCAAATGTCCAAAGCACCGCTCCCCAAACGGCATACTTCTGATTTCAAGGCCAAACATTCCACTAACAGTAGGTTTACCCTAGAAAACTACACATTATTAGAACAGATTCTGGTGAATCAAAAATGGGTAAACATATCGTTGTACTCCAAACTACCAAGTTGCAATTGTTTCCTAAAGTTATAATGTTTTATAGAAATTGGTGAATTTTTTGAAAAATGACCTCAAAGCTTCCAATCTACAGAATCGTATCTCCCACACATCATTAGGTATCAATGTAAAACACCCCAAATATGAAAGCCTGGGGTCCTCTGAACAGTTTGATGCAAAATATGTATAGGTGTACCCAAGCACGTGGCATACAGGGCCCCCAAAAGGGAGACCCCCATATGGTCTGTCATTTCAGATACTGCAAAATCAACACATTTACATCATTTTGGGGGGGTCAAAAGTAGAAAAAAGTAGGTTCACCCCAGAAACCATATATTTTCGGAAAGTACACATTCCCACGAATCTAAATTGGGTATGCATGTCTTTGTACTCCAAAGTACCAAGCCGCAAACCATTCCTAAATTTGATGATTTTGGTGACATTTCCAAAAATCACCAACATTTCCAACCTGCAGCATCGTATTTCCCACATACTTTTAGGTATCAAGAGAAATCACCCCAAATATGAAAGCCTAGGGTCCTCTGAACAGTTTGATGCAAAATATGTATAGGTGTACCCAAGCACGTGGCATATAGAGGCCCCAAAAGGAAGACCCCCATATGGTCTTTCATTTTAGGTACTGCAAAATGAACACATTTACATCTATTGGGGGGGGCAAAGGCAGAAAAAAGTAAATTCACCCCAGAAAACCATATATTTTCGGAAAGTACACATTCCCACGAATCTAAATTGGGTATGGATGTCTTTGTACTCCAAAGTACCAAGCCGCAAACCATTCCTAAATTTGATGATTTTGGCGACATTTCCAAAAATCACCTCAAAATTTCTACCCTGCAGCATCGTATTACCCACATACTTTTAGGTATCAAGAGAAATCACCCCAAATATGAAAGCCTAGGGTCCTCTGAACAGTTTGATGCCCACTATGTATAGGTGTACCCAAGCACGTGGCATATAGGGGCCCCAAAAGGAAGACCCCCATATAGTCTGTCATTTCAGGTACTGCAAAATCAACACATTTACATAGTTTTGGGGGGGGGGCAAAGGTAGAAAAAAGTATGTTCGCCCAGGAAAACCATATATTTTTGGAAATTACACATTCCCGCGAATCCAAATTGGGTATGCATGTCTTTGTACTCCAAAGTACCAAGTTGCAAGCCTTTCCTAAATTTGGCGATAAAAGCAACGGTTTTTACATATCTGAAAATCGCCTAAAAATATTGCAATTGGCCCCATTTATCTCACCCAACTTCTTACATACAATTGTAAAACACCATAAATACTAATGCCAAGGGTCTACTGAACAGTTTTATGCCCAATATGCATTGATATACCAAGGCAGTTGGCATGTGCGGACCCCAAATGTAAATAGTGAATATGAGTTTTCTCTGCTGCCGATTCGCCTTCTGTAAACATAGACCCTAGACTTCATATTATGTGACTCAAGACCCTCCTAACAGCAAAGACCCCCCAAAACCATATGTTTTTGGAAAGTACACATTCTGACGAAAACAACCAAGATAAAGACGTCTTTCTACAGCAAAGTACTGTAAACTTTTATAAACATAGAGATTTTTACATTTCTGAAAATCGCCTAAAAATGTTGAAGTATGCCACATTTATCTCACACAATGTTTTACGTACAAAGAAAAATCACCCCAAATATGGACATCAGAGGTCTACTGAATAGTTTGATGCCCAATATGCATAGATTTACCAAAGTATATGGTGTGTACGGCCCCAAATGAAAAATGTGCATATGAATTTTCACGCTGGCCAACTAAGCTGCTGAAAAGAGAACCCCAACTGTGCGTTATGTGCCGTAAGACCCCCAAACTGTAAAAATACCCCAGAAAACCATATATTTTTGGAAAGCATATATTCTGACGGATCAATCTAAGTAAAATAATATACCAAAGCACCAAACAGCTAAACTATACTAAAGATACATAAGGAACAATAATCCAGGGATAAAATTGCAATAAAACCACAAAAATTGTGCAAATCAATGAAATAACAAAATAACTGCACCGACAGCGTAATTAGTGGCCGAAATCGATTATCCAATAGTCACGCTGCTGAAATAAACAGTTTTTATGGGTAAAAAAACACAAATTGGTGAAATGAAAAAGTAAAAAAAATAAAATGTGTATACATGTGTGTACACTTCCAAGAATTGTGTGACAGTGTATAAGTGTGTATATAAGTGTATATAATACACAAAAGCCATGAATATCCTGTAAATTATATCCTTATAAACGGTGAGTAGTGATGTCATCAGTTATAAACGATGAGTAGTGATGTCATTTCTGTCACATGACTCACTAAAATTTGTGTATTATAATAAATAAAGTACCCCCAGTTGTAAAATATGAGGATATTAGAAGTTACCTCGGAGTTCCATGACCTGTATAAAAACACTCGGCCTTCGGCCTCGTGTTTTTATATGGTCATGAAACTCCTCGGTAACTAATAATATCCTTATATTTTACAAGAGGGGGTACTTTATTCACTATATAAATGCATATAAGTGCATATAAGTGGAAAATGAAAAATTAAAAAAAACGTTTTTTTTTTTTGTTTTTTTTTTTACTAAAATATGTGTGTATGTGTGTATAATGTAGGTAGGTGTCTGTAAGTGTGTAAAATAAAGGGCACTTACCGTTTTTGGCTGATCTAAGAGCTGGAGAAGAGAGAGAAGCAGATCTGCAGATTCACAGCAAGCAGGAAGTGTGTGGGCGTCGCTGGAACACGAGGTGAGCAGGAGGAAGCAGAGCAGCAAGGAAGACACGCGATTTGCTGTGTCTGCCTCTTTTAGGTCGGCCCTGCGACAATCCAGTCGCAGGACCGACATGACAGCCCCCCAGCCTCGTTGCCCAGGGGGCTGTCAATGCTGCTAAACCTCTGCAGAGGCGGCTAAAGCCGCTGATGCAGAGTACAGCATGTAAAACTGCAAGCACGTACAATGTACGTGCTTGGCAGTTAAAGCCCTTGCCTGCCAGAACGTACGGTGTACGTGCTTGGCAGGCAAAGGGTTAAAGGGAATGTTCGCCTTTGAGAGAACTTTTAGAATGATATAGAGTATAATTTTCAGTGACCGTTTGCAACAGTTGTCCATTTTCCAATTTCAGCAATCTGGTTGCTATGGTCCAAATTGCCCCTCAGAATATGAATAGGAAAGGGCCTGAATAGAATGATGAGTAATGAAAAGTAGCAATAACAATAAATCTGTAGCCTTACAGACCATTTGTTGTTTAGATGGGGTCGGTGGCCCCCCTTTTGAAAGCTGTTATGTCAAAAGAATAAGCCAAATAATTCAAAACTATATAAAAATGAAGACCAATTGAAAAGATGCGTACAACCCTCCTGTAGGCTTCAAGTCCACATAGGGGGTCACCAAATGGACAATCAAAGCTCTTATTTGGCAACCCCAGGAACTATTTGCATGCTGGTTTTGCTCCCCCAACTCTTTTTACTTTTCAATGCGGCTTATGGGTGAAACCGGTTGGGACCCCTGCTTATTGCCAACCAATAAATGACTTTAACACTACTTCACACAGCATTACAAATACACAAGGAAGCTATTTTTATATTGATGACAACTATTTTAAAGGATGTATCCACCTTTATACATTTAATAGTTTATATAAAAAGAAACAATTCCAACTTGTGTTTACTTTTTCATAGTTTTTGTGAAACTATGGCAGGTTCTGCTGTAGCCTGTTTGGTTGCTTGTTGCAACATTCTCATTTAGAAAAATCAACCGTTCACAGTTTGGGTTCTGTGGGGGAGATTAATTCATCTTTCCTGTATTCTTCCAGAGCAGAATATTACTAGTCCCTGGACCTTTTATTAAATTAGCCATTATTTCTCTAATACCTGTCTCAGCAGGAGTTTTGTTTTTCAGGAGACTGTATACCTTTTAAAATTATTATTTTGAATAATTGAAATAATTGCCTAAAGGGGCATACACTCTTCAGGGTGGGGATGAAATTAAAGTTGTAGCAGTCGTAAGTTCCAGGATAATGTAACGGAGTAGCAGTATTGGGTCAATATTATGAAACCAACTTTATCTGGTGTGAAAGGGCTTAGAAGGAAGTACTTCGTATGCAGATTAAACAGTATGGAACAAGTTTTAAAATAAGCCCTGGTATTATAATACCCAACCAGCCCCCCCCCCCCACAAGCTCAACAAATAGTGACCGGCTATGGCTTCTTGCAGCAGCCCCTTTGGCATTTGCCAGAATCAACAGCGTGCCAGTCCAGGCTTGAGTAAAATAATGTAGATGTTTCTAATACTGTATCTTTTATGCTTTTTATAGGTTAATGTGTGTTAAACAAAGTGTTGGATCTTTCAGTTCAGTAATGGTTAAATGTTTTAGAACCTGCAATGGAAGTGGGTAAATACCAGTTACATATTCAGTCTAGCAGAGAGGAATTAGAATATACATGTGAATACTGCATGTTATGTGGTTCTGCAGAAGGTTGGATATATATCACTATGATGCAGTCAGACCTTGCCTGGGATTCAAAGCCCCAAATAGCCTCTCACAGGTGCAATTAACAGTGACATTATTTCTTTTTGACTGTTATTTTAACTAGACTTCCAGGTCACATTTTCTTCCCCAATGTTATACAATTATTTCAACTAAAACTGTATGTATGTATATCCATTGTGTTGGTACATGATATCTTATATGAACACAAAGCTGCTTTATCTTACGTGCTTTGTCTCACACGGGCCATTGATAGCTGCAAATGTATTTGGAACTATCCAAGTTTCCATTGGATTTTTGGGAAGAGTGTGACCGTTTGTCCAAGGCCCATCAGACAGTGAAGTACTTGTAGGCAGGTGAATTTGAACAATTGCATGGTTATAATGCTTATAATACCAGCATATGTTGTAATGTATTGTTGGGGCGGCATCGCTAGGGGCCAGGTGCCTCCCATGGTAAGTATGCCATTGCAAATTTAGGGTTATTAATATGGAATCGGGGCTCCCTTTTCTGCAATAGTCTGAGTTTATGCTTTTTGTATTAAGTATACAGACAGGTATGGTTTTCTTTGCATTTTCCAATGCCAGTCCAGAGTCTAATGGTGTCAAACTTTACACCATTTTGTCTAATACTTGGTATTGTGCATGGTTATGTTAGGCTTGTGTTGTGCTACTGGCCTATAAAAGCCCAAGCTTCTGACGAATAATTCTTTATCATGTTGCTTGCAGAGACATTTTGGAACTCTGCATTGAATGTTCCAACTGAGGATATGACATTTTAAAAGGGGAGTCTGGCTATGTAGTGTATTGATGTGCGGGCCAGCCCGATACCCATGGGACCCGCGGTTTGGGTGGACCTCACACCTCTGGTTGAGCTCTTCTTCCTGCTCTCTGCGCCCGCCACCTCGCACTGCCGGTCTGGCAACTTTTTTTTTTTCTATTTATTTTTTTATAGACGCACGCCTTATCGCTACACACCCGACCCACACATCACTAATGTAGTGTACTATGCTCAGTAGGTGTCTATATCTTTTTGAAACCTTTTTATGATACATGTATACCGATATATTGTTATCTTAGTGCACTAATTTACATATGTTTGCATGATTTGTAGGAGATGAAGCTCATTTTGGGGTCATGGTGGGAAGTCCCCAAAATGGGTTGTGTATATTCACTTTTGTGATTAATTTAGTAGTGTTTAAAAGGGTAAAAACTGTGGCAAAAATGTAATCACGTCTTAGTTCTGATAACTCTTGGGGCAACGATCCCCGCCTTTATAGGTGAGGGGTGCTGTATAAATAGGTTTCATTTACTTTTATTATATTAACATTAGTAACTTTTTTATTTTTTGTTTGTTTAAGTAGCTTCCTTGTTTGGAATTGAAACACTACTTCCTAGGGCTCCACTTACCTTAGCAACAAATCATTGGTTTTAATGACAGGCTGGGTGAATTGGACAGGGTCTGACTAGAAAGTTAAGTGATAAATTAATCTTCAGGATTAATATGGTTTCTAGTTACTGGACTCACTAGCCCAGCCAGTTAACAACATGTTACTCTCCAACCCCTTGGATGTTGCTCTTAGTGGCCTCAAAGCAGGTGCTTATTTTTGAATTCCAGGTTTGGAGGAAAGTTTTGGTTGCTTATGTGTATGCTGTCAGTCCACATAGGGGCTACCAATAGCCAATCACAGCCCTTATTTGGCACCACCCAGGATAATTTTCCGTGTTTGTGTTACTCCCCAACTATTTTTAAATCTGAATGTTGCTCACGGATGAAAAAGGTTGGGGACCCCTTCACTAGCCTATGAGTAAGTGCCCACCTCAGGCACGATACTCGTCAGTCTTACAAATGTCCTAATAAAGATTTTTTTACTTTCGTAAAACATCTTTGGCTACTGCTTTACTACAGGATGACCTCTTACTACATTTGAATGCACTGGAATCGGTAACTCTGGCAACCAGATAATATTCAAATGTCAGGCTGGTAAGAATCCAAATATAAAGGGAAACCCTGACAACAGTAAAATATTAACACTTGTATAGCTGTTTGCAAATTTTCTTTGTTGGCTGTTGTTTTGTGTGGCTTCTATAAGGCTCTCTGTCCAAGACCATTTCAACTCACCCTTGCTGTGCTGTGAATTTTTACCTTTTTTGGAAGATCCAGTGATACCTTACTTCTCCTTGGTGAGGGAGGTCTAATTCTGGGGTATGTAATCTGACTTAATGTAGATTCACATGCGATAGATAGCAAACACATACACATTTCAATAAAGAATTAAATCCCTACCATTGAATTTGTATTATGAGTTATACTGTGTAAACAGTGTGTGGTATGCACAAAATTTCGAGAGGTCCCGTCTGTCCTCCTCCAGTACTGATAAAAGTGAGCCTCCAACAGACTTAAATTCCCATTTTCTTTTAGCATGGGAGCACCCAAAGTGCATTCATATGCTGTACAATTAAAACATCCATTTTAAGTAAATAAATCCCCTTTAATTACAAGGAATTCACAGTACTAAAACACACACACACGCACACCCCCCCCTTGAAAAAGGCCCTAAGGAGGGCCGAAACGTTGGAATACAATAATATATATATATATATATATATATGTATATATATATATATGTATATATATATGTATGTGTGTGTGTGTTCAGTAAACCAAATGTGTGAATCCCTTTACAGCATATGAACACTGGATTAGTAAATTAACTCTGGGCATTCAGTAAGAATGCGTTTCATTGCAGGGGAAAGAAACCTGGCCCATTCTTCAGGATCACTTGGTTTGATTTGTTCCACCTGCATTCGGCGCTTGCATGCGTCTCATTGAGTACAGAGTAATCTGGAAATATGTGCTTTCCCTTGTGGTGTAACGCATGAAGGATCCACCGTAGGCTGAAACGCCTGCGTGTTAGAGCCCCTAGAGGCAGAGATTATAAAGGAGAGTAGCAGATACCTAAAGAAGACATGCCATAAAATTGTAAAAGATTATATGTTAGTATGAGTAAAATTTTAGCTTACGCCATGCAGAGTTTAGAGACCCTATAACAAAGCAACAGCTGTGCTGTTTAACCTGGATGAGGGAAAAATAGAGAATATAGCAGCTGCACAATGGGAAACAGTAGCTAACCAATAGAATAATTGCTGTGCCTTCCTAATACTAGAGTGAAAAGAAAACAGAATGAAGATAAAGTTGGCCTTACAGATTTGATCCAGGAGGAAAGTGAAAACAGGACCAAGAAATTTGCTGCTGTTTAACCAGATGGCTGCCCTACTTTGGAGTTCCGGGATGATTAAGTGTGAGCACTGATAAGTCCTTCAGTTTCTCTCAATGAGTGAGTGCAATTTTAACATTGGTCACGATGATTCTACATCTCTGTTTTATATGAATACATATATAAAAATGTCATGGCATTAAAGAGGCAGAATGCAACTATGTACTCGTCTGTTTTGAAAATATTTTCCTGTATTTTTATAATTAAAAATCTATATTCTATTTTTTTTTTTTTTTTTTTCAAATATATTGTACCTTCTTAATTAAAACAGACATAATTTTTTTTCCTGGAATTTGTGTTGAATGAGTGTGTATATTGCCCCTTTAAAAAAATAAATCTAAAGATTTCAGAAACGGAACTATGAGTGGAATATGGAGTTAGGTTAGTCCAAGTTATATCTGCAATCAATGTTCCCTCTAAGCTGTGCTTAGAGGCCAATGCATACAACAAATTGTACGCACAAAGAATTTTGAGTGAAAACACAATTTTACATTTATTCTGACCCGAGAACACAGTTTTTTAAGAATGTGTGCACATTACCAAAACGGAATTTGAGGGAAAATTGTCTGGGATGTGTCACTGTACAAAATGAACTCATCTGCCACATTCCTTTTTATTTACTTTTTCATTAAAGGGGAACTCCGGCTTCCAAACCAACATTTGATAAAGAGGCCCACATAACACAGAAACCCCCTAATATGCCCATCATAGTTATCTATTTCTTCAAGAAGTATGGATAAATGCCATTTTCTGAAGTCCAGCTGTTTAACAGTTGTTCTCTTTCTGCATTATTTGCAATCTGCAATCCTGGCAGGGAAGGAGGGACTAAAACACTGATGTTACAAATTATGAAGGAACTATATAACCCACAATGCATTGCACTGTGATGTTCCGTTCCTTTTTGAAATCACATGCGCAGAGAATTGTGGGGTTTGGAGGATGCAGGCTAAGCACAGATACAAAGTATCACAAGTCAGCCAGCTCAGCAGGAGAGCAGGGGGCCAGGCTAAAGGTGGCCATAGACGTAGATCGCTAAACGAGCGGATCTCTTCCTGATTTTCCCACATTTAAGTGGGCGATAGGCTGATCCAATCGCGAGGCCGCATAATTGCACAGATGCGGCTGTGATCCGACAGGATTTTTTTAACCTGCCCGATCGAGATCTGCCCGACTTTCGGGAACTGTCAGAAACCATTAAAAATCACGAAAAGTCTGCATATTTTGTAATTGATGTGTATTGAAAAGTTGCTTGAAATTGTTTGCTTTTCAAAAAGCTTAAAGGAGAAGGAAAGGTTAAAACTAAGTAAGCCTTATCAGAAAGGTCCAACTAAATAGAGCAGCACTACTTTGGGAGTTTATTGGTATAAGTCCCCTGTCAAAAGAAACACTGCATTTCTTTCCTTCTATTGTGTACACATAGGCTTCTGTATCAGACTTCCTGCCTTCAGCTTAAACCTCATTGCCCTGGGCAAGAGCATGCTCAGTTTGCTCCTCTCCCCCCCCCCTCCCTTCTCTGCTGTAATCTGAGCCCAGAGCAGGGAGAGACTCAGGCAGGAAGTGATGTCACACCATGTTAATACTGCAGCTCCTATCCTAAACAGAGAGTTTCTAGAGCTTTTTACTCGGGTATGGTAAAACATTCTACAGAATAAATATAGCATTCTAGCTTGCACTATTGCAGATAATCTATTGGCAATAAAATGCCTCCGTAGCTTTCCTTCTCCTTTAAATTATATTTTTGTAGAGTTCCCCTTTAAATGATTTTATGGGGTGTAAATTGTATCTGTTTGCTCTAGAGTGCAGCAAAACGCATATAGATCTGGACTAAATCAATGAATTTCTTTCAAGATAGCCCCAATTCAGATACTTTAGTGGCTCTGCTTTTTTTCAGTTGCTTTTTATTTTTGACAGTTTTTCTAATATTCATGTTTAAATCTTCATTTTTCAACTTATCATGACTCGCTAGAGCAGCTCTGGCCTTTCTAAGCATATTCCATCAGTTTCGCAAGTTTATACAATTGATACAATATTGTTGCTTGCAATCCAAAGATGCTGTTATGACGTATCAATTAATTTAGCAAACTATAACCGTTCAGAGCCTGCGTCTGGATTACTGACCCGCTAGACTAACAACGGATAGGGGAACATTAAAGTTTTAAACTTCAATTTTAGAAAAATATAGATTCATGTATTGGATTGTAGCAAAGTGGGCAATGTCCTATGAATATCCAGTAATTCAACCTTTTTATTTTACAGTGCTGCTGAAAACATTACCCATTAAACCTTAATTGTAGGTTTATGTAAAATGTTTGCTACAAGTCTAGCCACCTATGGGAGCTAATCAGCAGGTATCTGTTATTGGTCTACTGCTGAAAGGCAAAGTTGCATTGAATGGCAAATATTTAACCAATTACATTACAAAAGGGTGGTTTAATTTAACTTTTTATATGTTCTAGAATGGCTACTTCTAGGCAACTTTTGAAATGGCTTTTATTATTTATAGTTTTTGGTTTTTTTTGCCTTCTTCTGACTCTTTTTTTCTATTTTCAAATGAGGGTCACTGACCCCATCTGAGAAACAAATGCTCTGTAAGGCTACAAATGTATTGTTAAAGTTGCAACTTTTTATTACTCCTCTTTATAGTCAGGCCTCTCCTGTTCATATTCAGTCTCTTATTCAAATAATTGCATGTTTGTTGGGGTAATTTGGACCCTAACAATCAGTTTGCTGATATTGCAAACTGGAGAACTGCTGAATTAAATAAAATTAATTAAAAAATTTTTTTTTTAAATCCAATTGTCTTGAATATCCCTCTCTACATCATGCTAAAAGTTAACTTAAAGGTGAACAACCCCTTTAGTATCATGTGCTAACCACAGCTCTTGCTTTGTCACCTTCCATTTCAGTATCATACAATTATAACAGAGTATGCTTTATTTTACCTGGTGTGAGGGGGGGGGAGATACATGTGTTGAAGAAAGCGTGATGCCCTTGTGTTCTTTCTGAAATTCTAAAATTGTAAAATGCTCAGCCTGAAATCCTCTTGCTTATTGTTGCAGCTGTAAGTCTGCATATCGAATACAGAATCTTGCCATAGATCAACTCTTAGTGTAGTATAGACTAATTTCATACTGAGGGCCTCAATGTAAAATATAGATTAATATGGTCAAACTATGACCTTGTTGAATAAGACGTGACTGTAATTCTCCCAATGTATCTTAGGGCTCCTACATTCCTTCATTTTTAACCCTTGATTACTCTGGTTGCTTCCTTAGTCTGGCAGCTGTTCATTATGATATTGAAGCGGAAAGTTGTTGTAAATTTTCAGTGCTACAAGAATCGATGAGACTCTAGATGCACAATAAATATATTATTTAACCCAAGCTGTAATAATCTTTAGCACACTCAATACAAATTAGTGAGGTATAACTGTGATGTTTATAATGCAATGCACTTATTGTGTTTTTGTGGCATGTTTTCAAGTTGCTGTAATATGGTTCAGATGCAGAGTATTAGAAATTGGCATTGGGCCAGATGTGCATAAATATTTTTAATATAATATAGATTATAATATATGACTTAAATCACCTTTTTGCACCAGTTCCTAGATGAGTGTGGTGCATTGCTTTTAAAAGGTGTGTACATAGTTAGGCCCATGAATCTTTGGACAGAGACAACCTTTTTTTTTTTCTAACTTTTTATTGATTTTCCTTCAACAATAAAACACAGAAATAAAGATGGGGGGGTAACAGTCTTGCCTGGGGTTCACTCGCATTTATCAGGATATGCATATATTTCTCAGGTTGGCATGCGCATTTCAACTTAAGCTCAATCATCCTAGACGTTTAGGCTGCCAAATTTGAATTTCTCCAGACAGCCCCGTGCCAAGTATGTAAGTTTAATCATAGGTAAGACATTAATTGAATTGACGTTTCCACATACCCAGCGTGGGTACCTTAGGCCCCATCCATCTCATAATACACTTTTTTGGGTAATATAGTAGTCCTCTAATGAGAAGTCATATACTTGCCCACAACCACTCCCTCCAGCACCCCCAACAAACAACAGTAGGGAGACAGCAATGGGGTAGGGCCAGCTGCTCTGATAGGTTGCTCTCCAAAAGTTTTGTATATGAGGACATAGCCAAGTCATGTGTAGAAAGTCTGCCTGATCCATCTGACTTCTATGAAAGTTACTATTATCCCTTTTACCAAATCTGTGAAGTTTGGTGGGTGTCAAATAAACCTGGTGCAAACATTTGTATTGTATCAGTCTATCTCGGGAGGATACCAGAAAATGGTATAAGTTCTCAGTCGTCGCCTCCTCCCATTGGTCTTCTCGCAAATCTCCTAGTGTGTCCCGCTATTTAAGGTAAGTTCATGAAATGGGGCTGTTTGGGCTTGGACTGGCAGCCCGTAGATCTCAGATGTGAGCTTTGCCGGCGTCTCAGAGCTTACAAGCCTCAACAATAGATAGTCCTCAAATACTAATGACTGAGATTGAAATTGCCTTGTAAAGGCTTCTCTTAGTTGAAAATAGGAATGAAGTCTAGGGTTACCTGGTATCCTATTATTCCTGAGGGTGCTGTTGGGTTGTGATATAGCAGTTTGAGCCAAGAGATGAATTTAGGCCCTATGCCATACTTGGCCAAGAGCTCCCATAGGTAAGGCCACTCAACTGAGTCAAATGCCTTTTCCCAGTCTATGGACAAGATAGCTCTACTACCCTTGTTTATATGTGGGAGCTGTATATTGGCGTACAGTCTCCTGATATTTATATCCGTGGCATAAACCCAGATTGGTCTGGCTCTATAAGGGTGGTAATGACCTTAGCCAGTCTGGTGGCCAAAACCTTGCCCAGAATTTTTGCATCTATGTTAAGTAGCGATATTGGCCTGTACGCTCCACATTGGGCCGGGTGCCCTGCCTCTTTTGGTATAAACCACAATGAATTTTAAATGAAATGGCAGACTTTCAGCTTTAATTCAGGGGGTTGAACAAAAAGATTACAAAAAAATGTGAGGAACTAAAGCCTGTTTAACACAATCACTTCATTTTAGGGTCTGAAAAGAAATTGGACAAATTAGATATGAACATTTTATTTTCAGGTTTTTTTATACTTGGTTGAAAACCCTTTGCTGGCAATGACAGCCTGAAGTCTTAAACTCATGGACATCACCAAATTCTGTGTTTCCTCCTCTTTAATGCTCTGCCAGGCCTTTACTGCAGTGTCTTTCAGTTGCTGTTTGTTTGTTGGCCTTTCTGTCTGAAGTTTAGTCTTCAACAAGTGAAATGCATGCTAAATTGGGTTCAAATCAGGTGACTGACTTGGCCATTCAAGAATATTCCACTTCTTTGCTTTAATAAACTCCTGGGTTGCTTTGGCTGTATGTTTTGGGTCATTGTCCATCTGTATTATGAAACGCCTCCCAATCAATTTGACTGCATTTAGCTGGATTTGAGCAGGCCGTATGTCTCTGAACACCTCAGAATTCATTTGGCTGCTTCTGTCCTGTGTCTCATGGATAAACACTGGCAGCCATGCATGCCTATGCCATTACACTGCCTCCACCATGTATTATAGATGATGGGGTAGGCTTTGGATCATGTTCCAAGCCTTCTCCATACTTTTTTCTTGCCATCATTCTGGTAGAGTTTGATCTTGGTTTCATCTGTCCAAAGAATGTTTTTCCAGAACTGTGCTGTTTTTTTTTTTTTTTTCAGATGTTTTTTTATTAAAGTCCAATCTAGCCTCTCTATTCTTGATGCTTATGAGTGGCTTGCACCTTGCAGTACGCCCTCTGTATTTACTTTCATGCAGTCTACTCTTTATGGTAGACTTGGATATCGATACGCCTACCTCCTGGAGAGTGTTGTTCGCCTGTTGTGAAAGGGTTTCTCTTCACCATGGAAATGATTCTGCGATCATCCACTACTGTTGCCTTCCGTGGACGTCCAGGTCTTTTTGCATTGCTGAGTTCACCAGTGCTTTCTTTCTCAGAATGTACCAAACTATAGATTTTGCCACTTCTAATATTGTAGCAATTTCTTGGATGGGTTTTTTCTGGTTTTTGCAACTTATGGATGGCTTGTTTCACCTGCATGGAGAGCTCCAGTGGCGGAACTACCAGGGGAGCAGGGGGTGCGAGCGGGCCAGGGCCCGCACCCCCTCATGGCCCCCCCGGCAGCTCACTGCCAAATACGGCCGAACGGAGGGGGGCGGGGCCCGGCTGCGCGTCACGCACCCCCCATCAAGTGACGCTACTGGAGAGCTCCTTTGACCGCATGTTGTCCGTTCACAGCAAAATCTTCCACATATAAGCACCCCCTCTCTGATCAACTCCAGGGCTTTTATCTGCTTCATTGATAATGCCCACACCTGCCCATGAAATAGCCTTTGAGTCAATTGTCCAATTTTCTTTTGAACCCCTGAAATGAAGTGATTGTTTTAAAAAAAAAAAAAAAAAAAAAAAAAGGCTTTAGTTCCTCACATTCTGATGCAAACTTTTTGTTGAACCCACTGAATTAAAGCTGAAAGTCTGCAGTTCAACTGCATCTGAGTTATTTAAAATTAATTGTGGTAATGTACAGAACCAAAATTAGAAAAAAAAGATGAACTGAGTGCAGATCTGAGTGCAGATCTGAGTGCAGATCTGAGTGCAGATCTGAGTGCAGATCTGAGTGCAGATCTGAGTGCAGATCTGAGTGCAGAACTTCTTTTGCTTATTTTTTTATTTTTCTTGCACCCAGACAGGGTGTTTGGTGTGCATCTCTGTGTTGTGGATATGTGTATATATACATAAATTTTTTTTATTGAGGAAAATGATCCAAAGTTATGTATTCCTGTACAGTTTTAGGTCATGTTTCAGTATTTTTTTTTTAAAGGGTTCAAATACCTGCAAGCACCATTGTATTGTTTGTTTTTTAAAAAATGTATATTTTTTGAAAATTCACATGGTTTATACAAATTTTTTTTTTATTTGTTTTTTTTTTATGTCCGCCCAACTGAATGAATTCTGTAATCTCTACCCATAGTGCCGCTACACACACTCCTGTGCATGGAAATGTATTTTTTGTAAGGCCAGAATCAAAGCCATGCACTAAAGGCAAACGGTAACTTGAAACAAAGAATCTGCATTGCTGGTTTTCTGGTACAGGTATAGGATACCTTATCCGGAAACCCGATATCCAGAAAGCTCCGAATTACGGAATGGCTGTCTTCCATAGACTCCATTTAATCCAAATAATCCAAATTTTTAAAAATGATTTCCTTTTTCTCTGTAATAATAAAACGGTAGCTTGTACTTGATCCCAACTAAGATATAATTAATCCTTATTGGAAGCAAAACCAGTCTATTGGGTTTATTTAATTTATTTTTAAATGAATTTCTATTAGACTTATGGCATGAAGACCCAAATTACGGAAAGATCTGTTATCTGGAAAACCCCAGGTCCCGAGCATTCTGGATAACCGGTCCCATACCTGTACTTGGGTTTCAGCCTAAAACTGTGATCTGCAGCACTTAAAAAGTTAAATACATATACACTCAGTGTAGATTTCAAAACTGCAAATGGTTTGCAACACGCCAGTTCACTGGGCCAGAGGGGATTATTTTGCAATATGTCAGCTAAGAATGTGTGGGAATGTTTTGCATATCGGAGTGAGGAGCAGTGTTAATAACTGGTTGAAGTTAGTAATTTTAAAAATGTGGTCTCTAAGACTGCTTGCATGTTTCTGTGATGTGTTCTACTTTTTTCTACTACTAAAAGATGATGGCCTTGCTATTTAGAGCGCATTATTATTATTAAGTGTAAATGTGCAGAAGTAGGGATTGTACTTGCATCCTTATTTTACAAATTTATTGTTTAAAGGAATAGTGCAATCATTTTAATTAACTGTGTGTGTGTTCGCTGGTGATGACACATAAAACACAGAATTTTCGCTGTTACAGCTATTTTAATTTCTAGGCCAGGCTCATTTTGTACATGGAGAAACATGGGTTGCTGTCTGCATTCCTGTAGGCAAGGAGGCAGCAGACCAATTTCCTTATTAAGAATACTGATTAATAACCTGTATTTTTAAAGTAAAGATGTTTCTTTACCAGTAGGTCAGGTCACAGGAATGCTGTAAACATGACTGTTTTACTTATCCGTATGGAAATGTATATATATTTTAAAAAAAGAGGTGTATCTGCTCTGTGCCCCTGCTCCATTTATCTGAGCTGCTTCCACCTGTGTGCGCTCTCACTCAGCAGAGCGGAGGTCGGTCCTCCTTTTGCGTTTTTGGGCTGCCCTCCACTCCGTTGCGTTTGAGTGCACGCAGGCAGATATAATTAAAATCAATGGAACAGGGGCATGGAGCAGAATCGCTTCTCTCAGCCTGCAAAAATATGCTGGCTGAGATCAGCAGAGCCTTCCACTCGAGGTGCGCATGCCCTAAGGGTTAGTTCACAAGAGGAGATTTGGGGAGATTGTCGCCTGCGACTAATCGCCTCGTCTTCTGGGCGATAATCTCCCCGAAATGCCACAGTGTCTTCCCATAGGCTATAATGAAAAGTCGCCTGCGCTAAAGCACATGCGGCGCTGCGTTTTCCATAGTTGCCCGAAGTTGCCTCACGGAGGAAACTTTGGGTGACTTCGGAAAACGCATTGCCGCGGGTGCTTTAGCGCAGGCGACTTTTCATTATAGCCTATGGGAAGACACGCTGAGGCAGTTCGGGGATGTCACCCAGAAGACGAGGCGATTCCAATTTAAGCATGTATTGGTCTGCATGGTCAAACAGGCAAAAGTCAATATTGTGGTGTTTAGAGCTGAGATATAGGCTGTAGGTCTTAGTTGATGGGCTGCTAAAGCAGGTCAGTATAAGAATATAGCGGTAAATAATATCCGACAAAGATTGTAACCTTAGATGGCTGAATTATATCCTAACAGTAACAGGTTGAGATTGGCATCATAAAATATCTGTAAGCACAGGAACACAGCAAGAATAATTAAGCAACATGCTCTTGAAATGCTAGTGGGTGGGGGACATAGGTACAGTTGCTAGGCAGACATTCTGTATTTCCTAAAACAAATGAAGTTCACAGATGATAGATTCCTGCCAATCCTGTTTTGCTCGTTTGAATGATGCCACCTTGCAATATCACAAAGTAAAAACAGCTGGAAGATTTCCAAATGAAATTAAAGTTCACGTTCATATAAAAATTTTATATATAGCCTGAAGAACTGCAATATAAGCTACTTCACAATAAGCCTTTCTCATTTGGCTTTTGATTCCCCTTTCTCCAGTTTAAAACTTAAAGGGGTGGTTCACCTGTAAGTTAACTATTAGTATGTTATAGAATGGCCAATTCTAAACAACTTTTCAGTTGGCCTTCATTTTTTTTTCTTTATAGTTTCTAAATTATTTGCCTTTTTTCTGACCCTTTCCAGTTTTCAGATGGTAGTCACTGACCCCTTCTAAATAACAAGGCTACAAATGTATTGTTATTGCTACTTTTTATTACTCATTTTTCTATTTAGGCCCTCTCCTATTCATATTCCAGTCTCTTATTCATATCATAGGGTAATATTGACCCTAGCAACCATATTGCTGAAATTGCAAACCCATGAGCTGCTGAATAAGAAGACTTATTTTTATATGATAGGCATTCATAGTGAGAGTATTTTATCTTTGCAGCCAATTGCTAGATTTTGATAAATCTGCCGCTATATGTTACTTTAAAACGCTTTACAATTTTTGTTACTGTTCCTTTAAGAGGACAATGTGGTTGCAAATTTTATTTTATGTGTAGTGAGGCATAGCTACCAATGAGATGCTTGTCTTTTTTTGCCACAATACACCAGCTATTGGCATCAGCTCATTCTCATAAGATCTGGAGGAAAGTTTGCTTCTGTTGCATTTCCAATTTACTTCTAAATGTTCCAGTTTTCCAGATTTAGTTCTAAATCAATATGAACTGCAAGAATACTCACTAAAGTCAGAGCATCCCAAATAGCTTGTTACTTTTTAGGTTACATAATTGTTTCATCTTTATGTTTCTGTTGGATGCAGAAATGGTCCACTAGTCCTTTTTCCTGTTCCAAGAATTCTTCCTTTTCACAGGGCTATCCTGATATGCTATTGTGAATTCTGTGTGCCATAGTCCAGGCAATGCCCTCTTCATACAGTTTTACTGCTGGACACAGGGCTGGAGTTGCAGCATTGTTTTGCATTGCATACATGACTCAAATCCCCTAACGTCTACTGAATTCTAAATATGTAGGCATGGGCAAAAAATGAGAATTGATCCTGCTCACAGAAACACACGCTACAGCACTTCCGAATCCTGTGAAAGTGGTTTATTGTGCCAACAATCTAGGCAACGTTTCGGGTCAACACCCTTTCTCAAGCCTGTGTAACGTATGTGTTTGGAGGAAGTGGTAAACAAGCCCCACTTCCACAATGAGGTACAACTCCCATGATGCTTGGTGATACTCAATTCAATACATTATATCCAGTGAAAATGATCCATATTGTGTATAATACGCTTTGTGTCCATAAATCCAATTCACAAGGCTTTGTTAGTGAATAACATGCTCTCAGTGGCCATAAATACAATTAACAAGTGATGTGTAATTTTCTTTGCATAAGGAAATCCATATTGTATCCTAAGTAAAAATGTCCATATTTCGAAAGTGTGAATGTCTAAAACAATCTAACTGCTATATTTGCCCATAATGAAAATACATTGGTAAATTCAAATGCATGTTACTTCCAAATTCATACTAATTGCTCAAATATTGGGTTTCATCCCAAGACGAGGAACTTTCAAAATAAACAAAAGAGAATGTATAGTTATTACACAAAAAGGCACAACTCAAGCAGAACAACATATACTATTAGATCTTAAATAAATGCTATTGGAGTATACGCCTGGTTCAGCCCTCCGGGAGTTAACGCACCTAATGAGTGTATCCATCTCATCTCAAGTTTCTTAAGGCAAGAGACTTTATCACCCCTTCGTCCAAGTGGTCCCACATCATCTATTACCTGATAGCGTAACTGGCTGATTGTTTCTGTTCTTTAAAATGTAGGGGCAGGGGCATTTATGTTGCTTTATCCTATCTTTTGCATTGTTTTCCCCACATAGGCCAAGCCGCAAGGGCATTTTATTAAATACACCACGTAAGAGGTATTGCATGTATAATATTTTCTGATAGGAATCCACTGTTAGGGTGAGTAAAGAAAGATCCTTTTGTAATGTTGTTGCAATAAGCACAACTAAGACAAGGGAAAGTACCTGCTTTTGGCAGACCTAGAAACATTTGTCTCTGTTGGAACGGGCCAATGTCCACCTTTATTAACATGTCACATAAGTTTTTAATACGTTGGTAAGCCATTACTGGAATCTCTGCAAATGCTTTTACATGGGAGGCACATGTTTGTAGAATATACCAGTGCTTGCTTCTCTTGGTTTGTGAAGTTTTCATCTAGGTATATTTGATATCTCTCGCGTCTGATTATCTAAGCTATAAGCAGGGTAACCCCTTTTAGCAAACCTTGATTGCATTTCCCCCAACCTCTGTTCCTCTATTTGAGGATCTGTCACAATACGCCTCGCCCTTATTTATTGTGTTTTAGGTAGCCCATGTTTTAATGAGGGTGGGTGAAAGCTAGTATAATACAACAAACTGTTACGGTCTGTTTCTTTCTTGTATAGATCATTTGCCAAGGATGTGCCATCTTTAGTGATTGTCACATCCAGAAAGTTGATGGTCGCTCGGTCATGTGTTCGTGAAAACAACAGAGTGGAAACTGCATTGTTTAGACCAGAGGGAAATAGCATCAACTCCTCGACTGAACCGTCCCAAAACAGTATAAGGTCTATAAAGCATTTGTATAGTCTAGCATGTTAACAGGGGATTTTGATATACAAAATTGCTTTTGAAATAATCCCATATAAATATTTGCATATGTGGGAGCAACATTACTTTCCATTGCTGTCCCTTGTTTCTGTTTGTAAAAATGGTCCCCAAATATGAAATAGTTCCCCTTGATGACCAGACCGAGTAGTGCCATAAGGAAACATTGTGCCTAAGGAGAAAAAACATTGCTAGACTTGATTGTCAGATACAGCCATTAGCCCTGCATCATGCATTATAGATGTATATAGGCAAAGACTTGTGAATTGGACTTGTGGACACACAGTGTATTATACACGATATGGATAATTTTCACTGGATGTTTTGTATTGAATTGAGTATCACTAAGCATCATGGGAGTTGTACCTCATTGTGGAAGGTGGGGCTTGTTTACCACTTCCTCCTAACACATACATTTAGAGTGGTGTTACACAGGTTTGAGGAAGGGTGTTGGCCTGAAACGTTGCCTAGTTTGTTGGCACAATATAACACTTTCACAGGTTTCCCAGTGCGGTAGCGTGTGTTTCTTGGAGTTATATATGGGTCCCTGGCAGGGGGACCAGCAGCTTGCACTCGACGCTACAACAAGCAGTGAGTTATAGTTGAGCATTGCCTGCATTTGATTGATTCTGCTTACAAATACCCAGACAGTTTTCCTAACTCGCTGCTTTTTCTTTTGCCCTGACCGTGTTTACGAAAAAACTACTTTGCACTAGTCAGAACGCTTTTAAAATAAGTTATGTTTTTTAAAAAATAGGGCTGCTTAATGATCAATTATAATGTATTTTCCATATATAGGTATGGAATGTTGATAAAGTCAGTGGGAACTAGCCCCCCAAGCAGTTACATAAAATGAGACCGATATTTTCTGCATCATGGGTGACATGCGATCTATGGGTGAGGGTGAGAGGCGAGAATTTTCTTTGTTTGGCTTCTGGCATTGCCATGTGGTGAGTTTAAACATAGCACTCCATATTTTGATTGATCCCACTCATTCCTGTGGGTCTGCAGCCACACAGATGAGCTCTGAATATTGACAAGTAGGACTTTTTATGATTTTGTTGTGTTCTGGCCCTGTTCAACACCGGAGTAAAGGTTTCCACTTGCATCGACTGCATGAGCAAATCTGTTGTGACGAACAGTTTAGGTATTTGTTAAAAATATTGTTTTCCAAGTAAAATGGATTCATTATAAGTGATCCTTTTTCACAAACAAATAAGTGTTCATCTTGAATGTTTTTTCTCTGTAGTAAAAATAAGACTTCACCTTGTACATTAGCATACATTTATTTGGCTAAAAGCACTGAGGTATAATACATGAGATCACTTAAAAATCCTTTGTCCAAAGCAATTTGAGTTACTCTCTCCAGAACTCTACTGCTACATTACATACAGCCTCGGCATGGTCTAGAAAACATGTAGCTCCATATCTGTGCCAATATTATTATACATTCTGCAGCAAGCACTTTCTTAATGGATTTTTTAAAAATACTTTAAATAAATTTGCTAAACCACATACTTTAATCTAGTCTGTGGTCTTCCCTTCAACTTTTTTCTTTGGGCCCCTACTTCTTGATCCAAAAACAATGCTGTAGCATTCAGATTCTCCTCCTCATTAAAGTCATTGCAAATTCAGGGATACTAGGTAGATAGGCAGCACTGGCTATATTTTATGTCCCCAGCTTCCTTTTACAAATGCTTTGTCTAGGGATTCTGCAGGACAGGTTCCAAACACAAGTGGCACTAAATCCTTGATGAGATTTGCTGCTACACCGACCACGGCAACAAGAGGGTCGTGCTTAACATTCTCACCCACTGTCCCTGGCATCTTATACACACCACATGCAGAACAAGTAGCACAATGTCAAGCAATGCAGCTCATAATCCAAAGTAAGAGCATAACTACATGGAAGCTTTGGTTGAAAGCCATCGCATTGACAGATCACATGTTGCATGTGTATTAGAGTCCTGCAGCAGGTTGGGTACCCACGGGTGACCCGCAAAAACTTTTGGTACCTTGCGGGTAGAAGGTCTGGGTATAGACCCGGCTCGCGGATGGGCCGCAGGTCTTCTCAATAGCGATTTTTACTCCTTTTTTCTGATCACGTCTACTTCCGATGATGTAATTTCCGGTCTACAAAGACGCCACTTCCTGATTCTTGATGGTCAGCGGGTCCTAGTTGCAGATAAGGTACTTGCGGGTAAGAATGTTGGTTGAGAATTGCAGGTTGCAGGTACGGGTCGGGCATGGATCCAAAAAATGGACCTAATATGTAAAGTACATGAAAGACGTAGGCATGAGAATAGCACCCAAGCAGGAAAAACCCTGTCTACAAATAGGTGGGGCTAGGGACTTGGGACTTAGTGACTTGGGTCGCATTGAAGTACAGCAGGGGTGCGCAAAAGCTAGATAGGGATCTACCAGTAGACCTTTAGCCCGTGATCAGTAGAGCTCAAGACACTCGACAAACCGTTTGTCTGAATCACCCTCCTATTTCATGCTTTTCAATCATATATTTATTATGATATGGTTATCATGTAGTGCTATTTATTATGTATGCAGCACTGCACAGTGGATTTTCTTTCTTGCATATTTGCCATAAGTCTGTCACATGGCCCACTGCAAAATATTTAATGCCAAAAGCCCTTTTGTTTGCCATTAATTTGGAATTTAATTACCTTTATTTAAATGTGTAATACTGTTCATGAAATCATAAATAAGCATCCTGATCAGCTTAATTAAATCTGGCAGTTTTTTGTAATATAGATTTACAAAAATCTTTTCAATCATATATTTATTATGATATGGTTATCATGTAGTGCTATTTATTATGTATGCAGCACTGCACAGTGTATTTTCTTTCTTGCATATTTGCCATAAGTCTGTCACATGGCCCACTGCAAAATATTTAATGCCAAGAGCCCTTTTGTTTGCCATTAATTTGGAATTTAATTACCTTTATTTAAATGTGTAATACTGTTCATGAAATCATAAATAAGCATCCTGATCAGCTTAATTAAATCTGGCAGTTTTTTGTAATATAGATTTACAGTAGTTACCTAAACTCTGTTTAAAATCAGTTGTCAGAATTGTATAGGTATAAGCCATTACAATGGTATAGCAAAGTTTATAGTAAATGGTTCAAGAGCTGTAAAGATAAGATTATGTCCATTGCAATAAATTACATTTAAAAATGAATGTGAGAATCAAGTAGAGCTTGTGATAGGCATTGGGACTTTTGCTACCATGCAACTAGGGCAATGGCACAGAGGGACATTTGCTCACTAAAATTTATCTAAATTTATTTAAAAAACAAAAAACAAAATTGATTTTCTAAACTCGGGTTAATAGGATTGACCTGAAAACTTGAATCAAATTTCAATTGAGTTTAAAAAAATAGATTTGTTTTTTCCACGTAAAAAACTCAAATGTCCGTAAGGCAGTTAACCACTCCAAATTAATCCCAGGACATCTACCATTGAATAAAACTGCAATTTGCTAGGTTTTTGGTAGTGAATAGTTGAATTTTAAAGGGCCAGAGTATGATAAATCTCGAAAACCGAATTAGAATTTTTCAAAAAAACTTTTTTTCGATGCATTGTTTCAGATAATAGGGTCAATTTCCAAGTTAAAGGCTGTGTGCAAAGTGTAAAAAAATATGCATTCTATAAAATCTGCGTACTGCCTTTCACTTTTTTGAATTGTTGCAGGTCTTGGATTTTATTTTTGTGTCTTGGAGCATAAAGAACGTGACCCTTAAAGGAATTGTTCAGTGATAAAAACTGGGTAAATAGGCTGTGCAAAATAAATGTTTCTAATATAGTTAGTTAATCAAAAATGTAATGTATAAAGGCTGGAGTGACGGGATGTCTAACATAATAGCCAGAACACTACTTCCTGCTTTTCAGCTCTCTTCGTTTACACTGACTGGTTACCCTGGTTACCAGGCAGAAACCAATCAGAGACTTGAGGGGGCGGGCCCACATGGGTCATATCTGTTGCTTTTGAATCTGAGCTGAATGCTGAGGATCAATTACAAACTCACTGAACAGATATGTACCATGTGCCCCCCTTCAAGTCGCTGACTAACTCAGAGTTATAGAGCTGAAAAGCAGGAAGTAGTGTTCTGGCTATTATGTTACACATCCAGTCACTCCAGCCTTTATGCATTACATTTTTGCCTAACTAACTATATTGGATACATTTTTTATTTTGCACAGCCTATCTATTTATCCAGTTTTTATTTTCATACTGAACTCTTCCTTTAATGCTCAGATGGGCATATTTTTGCACCCCTTAGTACCCAAGCGCTTCTGCCTGGAGTAATAAAAAATGACCCCAATAAATTCTCCAGCATTCACAAACTTTTAAAGCTGGACACACACCAGGTACCAATTCCTTTTCATACTCTACTGCCTCATGACTAGTGGGAAACGGATTTTTGGGTTTTACAAAGCCATGTATTCTGTATGCTGAGGACTCTGCTTTAAAAAAGGGTTTGAATTTGTTCTGCAGCCTTTTATGTTTTTCCACTGCTTGATTGATTCTCATTGTGTGGTAGTTATTTATTATAGAATGGAAACAAGAGGCTTACACTATACATTGCAGATTTGAAACCATCAGGCATCGGTATGACACTCATACTATGCTAACTTCTTAATTTCCTTTTATGCTTCATACCCCTGAACCTGCTGCCGGCTGAGCGCAAGCTAGGCAACAGATAATTGTGGCATCATAAATAGTTTAAAATGCTTGTGTAGCCGAGTTCTAACTTGATCTTCTGTATGCCTAGGAAGAATGACTTCCAAGAATGCAGTTTCCTAGAAGTAATTCTTAAGTTATTTTTGTCCATAGCTGCTGAAGATTTGCTTTAATATCTCTATTCCTAAACACGTGGGCAAGCTGTGAAACCTCACTTGTCAGTATAGTGTGCTGTCTTCTGGGTCTTGTAAGTAGATTTTTCTAACCTTGTAAATTTTTCAATTTCTATTGCATATATGCATGCCTTTTGTAATATTTTAAATAATTTGTTTTCCACAGAATAATGTTTAATTTTAATGCATTCTAGTATTATACTACTATAGTATTGGATTCATTATCTCCAATGGTTGGCCAGCTTACATATATTGCATTATTTTGTATATGGACAGAAAATCCATGTTTTGTTTAAAGGGTAAGGCATTTTTTAGTAGCTCAAGGCACAAAAGGTCTCAATGTCTATAATATATTGATAATGGGTTGAGGGCAAAGGACTTCTTGTCTTTGTCTGCATCTCCTGTGGACGATTAATTCAAATAATTCAAAATTATTTCCTTTTTCTGTGTAATAATAAAACCTTACCTTGTTCTTGACCCTAAGTAATTAATCCTTGTTGGAGAACTTTTTGGTTTTATTTAATGATTAAATTATTTTTTTAGTAGACTTGGGGGGCCCATTTATTAAACCACAAATTTATCTGGTCGAGGTTTTTAAGGGGAAAACACGTTTTTTTTTTCTGGAACAAAAACTAAAATTTTTAGAGATGTATTATATACACAAAAGGTGCTAAAAGTCAGAATCCAAAAATCTTCAATCTCAAACCTGTCAAGGTCATGTAGAAGTCAATGGCAGATGTTGTGAAGTTGTATCTTGACATTGTGATCTGCACTGGATAATTAGATAAAGTCAGGGTTTTTGTCAGATAAGTTGAATTTTTGCAGCGACAATTTAATAAAATTGAGTTTTTGAAGTGTCACTCATATTATACATTTTGATGCTTGATTTTTGTTGCAATGTTTTTTCATGACGACTTTTGTGAGAAAAATTGATAAATGAATTCAATTAGTGTTTGTTCAGCTTTGCTTTATTTTACATTTTAGTAAATAACCCCCCTTAAGGGTTTTTTTTCATTTCAGTTGGTTTCAGATAGTTCACCATAAATAAAGACTTTTACCAATTACCGGTTTTCTAATATTGAAGTGTAAAGTTTAATTTTTCACCTTCTGAAGCAGCTCTTGGAAGTGTGTCCCCAACCCTGTAAACTGTTCTACATTGATACATTTAGTTGATACTTTTTTTTATCTTTGTCCTTGCGGTGCAGAATCCCTGTTTCATAAAAGGCAGCTGTTAAAATTGATACAATAGTTGCTAATATTCCAGGTAGGGTGATCTAAAATACAAAAATACCTCTTATCTGGAAAACCCCAGGTCCCAAGCATCCTGCATAACAAGTCCCATACCTGTATTTTAAATATTCAAATAATATTTGTGCCTTGAAAAAGTGTTAGGACCCTTGAAATTTGACCATTTTCTGTATTTTACCAAAATACACTAAAACTTGTTCTGTGATATTTTAGAGTTTATTTCAGAATACCTGTACTGAAAATCAGAATTTTAATTTTGAGGACTAGCCAATTTGTTAAAATGATGGAAAATTGGGAATTGCTGCAAGAGACCCTGTTTAAGGCTGCTGAAAAAACTGATTATTTGGCAAATGATTATCTTCCAGCAGCACAATGATCCCAAACACAAGATTAAATTGTTATTGGAGTAGCTAAAAAAAATACCTACAATGGAACAGTCAAAGCCCTGTTCTCAAGCCAACTCAGAAGCTGTAGTACTTTTGGAAAACAGCATATTAACAACATTTTTTTCACTGCAGGATTTGTTAAAAAAAAAAAGCCCTGATCATCAGAAACATCATAACCAAATATTCTTCATCGTATCCAAGGAGCCAATTGGACTCAATTGTCTGTAGCACATGTAATGTGCATGCATTATTTAGGGCCCCGTATGTTTCAGACGGTGTAAATGTGTTTACAAACCATAGGAGCTAGAGCAATATGTCCCATTATGATGTACGGAAATGTAAGCTTGTTTAGGAAGAGGTGCACCTGCTCTAACCAGCCTGTTAAGTACTAAGGGTTTCTATACGATACAGTGAGAGATTGGTGAGGCTCGTGTACCCTAAAGGTGGCCATACATGGACCAATAAAGATCTTTCGTACAATTATCTGTGCATGTGTGGTGGGAGACAACGCGACTGATATCAGTAAAAAGCCTTGGATATCGGTCATCTCGCCGATTGGGCAGTTTTGGAATTATTGGGACATTTTTTTCAGTATGCATAAATTCTCATTACAGTACATCAATCCTTTGCATACACCAATAAACTATATATAATTATGAATCCAGTCTTCCTGCTAAACTGTTCTAGTTGGATTTTGCCCCAATTCAGAACCCATTAGCATATGACCTATAATCACTGTTGACTACTCAACACTGTAAGCAATATTTCTGTTAAATTGTTCTGCGTAATGTCCCAAAGAGACAAACTATCTTATGGGCCAGTGCATTTAACAAATTTAACTGATGACATGGTGACATGACTCTTCATGCAACTAAAACTTATTTTTTGAGGTATTAAAGGAAAGGTGGAACAGTAACACCAAAAAATGTAAGTGTTTTAAAGTAATGAAAATATCATGTACTGTTGCCCTGCACTGGTAAAACTGATATTTTTGCTTCAGAAACACTATTATAGTTCATATAAACCAGCGGTAGGCAACCCGCGGCTCTTCATCCTGCTTGCTGTGGCTCAGTCACGGGCTTTGCCTGTCACATCATCTATAGAGTCCTCTTACCTGCTGGCAGCTTCTTGAGTGTGCGACCGTGGTAAGCTAACCGTTAGCTTAAAGGAAAACTATACCCCCCAAACAATGTAGGTCTCTATTAAAAGATACTGAGTAAAACAGCTCATGTGTAAAATCCTGCTTCATGTAAATGAACCATTATCATAATAATATACTTTTGTAGTAGTATGTGCCATTGGGTAATCATAAATAGAAAATTGCCATTTTAAAAAATAAGGGCCGCCCCCTGAGATCGTAAGATTCACTGTGCACACATACAAACCACATGTTAGGTCACATGAGCCAATTAACAGACAGAGTTCTGCCTTTTGCTTCCTCACTTCTTCCTGTTACAGTTAGTGTTGTAGTATTTCTGGTCAGGTGATCTCTGAGACAGCACAGAGACCATCATGAAATGGTGGCTCAAGTCAAGAGATGTAAAAGGCCAATATTTATCTAAATATATATTCCAGTTTGGTAAGATTCTTTAATATGTCATTCAATTTGATATAAACTATCTGTTGCTTAAGTATTCATTTTGGGGGTATAGTTTTCCTTTAACGATGTCGCACACTCAAGATGCCGCCAGCAGGTGCGAGGCCTGTATAGACATCCCAGGCAAGACGGTGCCGCAGCAAGATGACTCATTATGGTCCTTACTGCGGTCGCACACTCAAAACAAGAGAGAAGCCTCCAGAGTCCAGCTGCAGCAGGTGCGAGGGCTATAGACGTGGATGTGATGCATATTTTAATGACGTCTATAGCCCTCGCCTTTAAACAGATGAGAACATTAGTATTTAATAGGGCTATTCAGTGTTTAATTTAAAAGTAGGCCTATACATGCCCACTACATATTTGTTGTTTTGTTAAAATTAAAAAAAAATATTTAAAAGTTTATGAACTGTTATGTTTTGCGGCTCCAGACTATTTTTATTTAGTGGAAGAGGGGGCAAAATGGCTCTTTTTATAGTAAAGGTTGCTGACCCGATATAAACAAACTGCTGTGGAGCAATGGCGGAAATTGAAAAACGGCTATATGGCACAAATGGATAACCGATAACCCCATTAGACAGACAGAGCTTATTTGATATCTGCTGTGTAACCTGAGTATTTTCTCTTTTGAATGGCTGCTCCCATTGCTGCACAGCAGCTTATTTATATAAATAGTAGTGTTTCTTAAGTAAACACAGCAGTTTTATCAGTGCAGGGCAACACTGCATTATATTTTCATTACTTTAAAAAACGAATTTTTTGACGTTACTGTTCCTTTAAAGGGGTGGTTCACCTTCAAACAACTAGTTGTTTTAAGATAGATCACCAGAAATAACTTTTTCCAATGACTTTCTATTTTATGTGTCACTGTTTTTCTAATATTGTGTAAAGTCTAATTTTTCACCTTCAGAAACAGCTCTGGGAGGGGGGGGGTCGTCGACCCTGTTCTAAATGGACAGATTTAGTTGATACATTTCTTATCTTTGTCCCTGCTGAGCAGAATCTCTGGGTTTCATTAAAGGCAGCTGTTAGAATTGATACAATAGTTGTTAATACTCCAGAGATGCTGCTGAGAAATGTATCAACTAATTGTTGCAAAATTGTAACAGTTTAGAGTCTGCACCTGAATTACTGAGCTGCCTGACTGAAACACCAGAGACCGGAACATTCAACTTTAAATTTAGATTTTGGAAAAACAGTAAAAAATAAATAATGGAAAGTAATTGAAAAAAAGTCTTTATTTCTGGGGAACAATCTAAAAACAACTGAATTGAAAAAAGTGTTTGGAAGGTGAGCAACCCCTTTAAGGAATGGCTATTGTGGTCAGACGTCTCCCACCAAAGCTGTTTTATTCAAGAAAACTGCAATTTGCCATTTACAACTGCTCTATAACAAGTTTTTATCAACAGAAAAATGTTTCTGTCCATTGTGATTTTAGTTGCAGTTACCTGTAGCTAAGCTTTGCATGTCCACTGGACTGATTTGCATTCCAGAGAAGTAAAGATGACTTCAAAGTCTCAAAATTTTATAGAAGCAGATTAGAAATTACTACAGTCTGCAGCTCGGTAAGATGCTTTGCAGACAGACCTCTTAATGATCCTCGTTAATGGACATTTATTTTTTAGAGTTTTTGCATACATCTGGAATTCATACAAATCCTAAAGTTTTAGGTAGCTATTCTACATGCTACAAATTTGGTAACTTAGTTTTCTCTTTTTACATGTCCTTTCAGGCGTTGAAGCAATAAAGTTATTCTGGCACCTACATCTTTAATGAACAAATGGCTTTATCAGGCTGCCCAGATGCATTCTTACATCCCTACTACCAGGTAACTTTTATTGAGAATGGTTGTCATTTTAATGTTTAGGCCTTTTTACAAAGCGTATTTAATAAATTGCTGGAATGTTTCAATGGACTACAATTCTTTAGTGTCAGGGAGCCGGGATGCTCCCACCAGGGAGGTTGTCGGGATCAAGGAGGAAGCCCACAAGGGAGTCAAGGTCGCGGTGTCCAACAAGGGGTAAACCAGAAGAATCACCAAAGTCCAGGCAAGGGTTCAAGGGCAGGCAGAATATCAGCAAAGTCCAAAAGTCCAGGCAAGAGGTCAGCAACAAACAGGAACAAGAAATGTCTTCAAAATAGCAGACAGGAAACCCAGGAACGAATCCTATACTTGGGTGCCGTTCTGGCGTCTTGGTATGGCTTTTATATTTGAATTTGGCGCCATAGTGACGTCATCGGCGTCCTTGCGCCAACGTCGACGCGCTGACGTCATCGCGCCGGCGCCACTACCCACGTGGCGGCCATGGGCGCCGCCATTTTAGGAGCGACGCTGGCAGGGGAGGACGCGCCGCCCGGAGCTCCTGGACCTGCTCCGGGCGGCGATCGTGACATTTAGTATTTCACATACCCTTACTAGTGTAGACTTTTGTTGTCTTTTGCCCAGAAGAAATCGTATGTGTTATAAGCTCCCAACAGTCTTGGAAGTATTTTATAGTTTAAACGTATTATGAAAGATGTTCAATTAACTATGATTTATACACCACACAAGCTTGAACTGACCAAATCAGTTTGCTTGTTTTTCTTTGTAGAAGTTCATAGAATCTAGTAGCCAAGAATTCTCCCAACAATATGGTATCAGAAAATAGTTATAAATTTTACTGCATTTTAGAGCACATATGCATGACTGATTAACCAGCAAATCCCAATAAGAATTCTTTGCCATTCATGGCGACTTGTTTAGCAGATCTGATACATGGCAAGGCTCTAAACACTTGACAATCACTGAAACTTAACAAAGAAGTGTTGAAACTTGCCACCTAAAACCTGGTCAGTTTTTTTTGTTTTTAAAGAAAATATGCATTCTGCAAATTGTCTAATGATTCAGAATGATTAGGTGAATTAATGATGGGCCACAAATGTTTAAGTATCTCCTATTTTTCATAAACTGATTACTAGCAACAGTGCTCTTTCCACCTATGCTAAAATTAACTTTCTTTAAATATATGCCGATAGGACTGTGCACTTCAGCAAAAACAGAACACAGTCCTGCCAGCTTCAGTAAGCAAACTACTAATATTTGTGCGACGTGGGGGGTGGAGCAGGGATGGAGAGAAGCAGGGTATATCAGCCAGGTGTAGCGCCTGGCCAAAACCATTTGGGTAGGACTCTGAGCAAAAGGATTTGGGGATTTGGGATGGCTTCATATGGGTGAAATGAGATTTGATATGCTTTCTCCTCCTTTAACCCTTTCCCTGCCAGCCGTTTTGTCCTAGATGCGAACGTCTACTGCCAAGCAGTTTTTAGATATTTTGCACTCTTTCACTTTAAGGGCCTTTCCTGGGGCGGTCTTTTAGTTTACCCAGGAAAACAATATATTGTTTTTTTCAGGACAACCTGAACTTTCAAAATATGCAAGAATTTTGGTGTAATTCTACTTCTGTAAAAAAATATAGGCTTCTAAGTGTCCAATAAAATGAAAAAAAATCATGTTTCACAAAGAACAATCACATATATCAGAAACATTATTTACTTTATGTATGAGAACACAGCTGATTTGGAAAGGTCTATGTCTCCTGAACGCGGCAATACCAAATATATATAGTTTTATGGAGATTTCTCACTTGTATAGATCAAAATCTACAAGCAGTACACTACCAAATTTCCAAAGCACCGCTCCCCAAACGGCATACTTCTGATTTCAAGGCCAAACATTCCACTAACAGGAGGTTTACCCTAGAAAACTACCCATTATTAGAAAGAACAGATTCTGGTGAATCAAAAATGGGTAAACATATCGTTGTACTCCAAACTACCAAGTTGCAATTGTTTCCTAAAGTTATAATGTTTTATAGAAATTGGTGAATTTTTTGAAAAATGACACCAAAGCTTCCAATCTACAGAATCGTATCTCCCACACATCATTAGGTATCAATGTAAAACACCCCAAATATGAAAGCCTGGGGTCCACTGAACAGTTTGATGCCCAATATGTATAGGTGTACCCAAGCATGTGGCATATAGGGGCCCTAAAATTTAGACACCTCATTTGAGCTATCAGTTCTGTAATTTCAGATACTGCAAAATCAACACATTTGCACGGTTTTGGGGTGGGGTAAAAGTAAAAAAAATAAGTTCACCCCAGAAAACCATATATTTTCGGAAAGTACACATTCCCACGAATCTAAATTGGGTATGCATGTCTTTGTACTACAAAGTACCAAGCCACAAACCATTCCTAAATTTGGTGATTTTGGTGACATTTCCAAAAATCACCTCAAAATTTCTACCCTGCAGCATCGTATTACCCACATACTTTTAGGTATCAAGCAAAATCACCCCAAATATGAAAGCCTAGGGTCCTCTGAACAGTTTGATGCCCAATATGTATAGGTGTACCCAAGCACGTGGCATACAGGGGCCCCAAAAGGAAGACCCCCATATGGTCTGTCATTTCAGGTACAGCAAAATCAACACATTTACATCGTTTTGGGGGGTCAAAAGTAGAAAACGGTATGTTCACCCCAGAAAACCATATATTTTCGGAAAGTACACATTCCCACGTATCTAAATTGGGTATGCATGTCTTTGTACTCCAAAGTACCAAGCCACAAACCATTCCTAAATTTGGTGATTTTGGCGACATTTCCAAAAATCACCTCAAAATTTCTACCCTGCAGCATCGGATTACCCACATACTTTTAGGTATCAAGAGAAATCACCCCAAATATGAAAGCCTAGGGTCCTCTGAACAGTTTGATGCCCAATATGTATAGTTGTACCCAAGCATGTGGCATATAGGGGCCCCAAATGGAAGACCCCCATTTGGTCTGTCATTTCAGATACTGCAAAATCAACACATTTACATTGTTTGGGGGGGGGGGGGACAAAGGTAGAAAAAAGTAGGTTCACCCCAGAAACCATATATTTTCGGAAAGTACACATTCCCACGAATCTAAATTGGGTATGCATGTCTTTCTACTCCAAAGTACCAAGCCACAAACCATTCCTAAATTTGGTGATTTTGGTGACATTTCCAAAAATCACCTCAAAATTTCCACCCTGCAGCATGGTATTACCCACATACTTTTAGGTATCAAGACAAATCACCCCAAATATGAAAGCCTAGGGTCCTCTGAACAGTTTTATGCCAAATATGTATAGGTGTACCCAAGCACGTGGCATATAGGGGCCCTAAAATAAAGACCCCCCCCGTATGGTCTGTCATTTCAGGTACTGCAAAATCAACACATTTACATCGTTTGGGGGGGGGGGGCAAAAGTAGAAAAAAGTAAGTTCACCCAAGAAAACCATATATTTTCGGAAAGTACACATTCTCCCGAATCTAAATTGGGTATGCATGTCTTTGTACTCCAAAGTACAATGCCGCAAACCATTCCTAAATTTGGTGACTTTGGTGACATTTCCAAAAATCACCTCAAAATTTCCAACCTGCAGCATCGTATTGCCCACATACTTTTAGGTATCAAGATAAATCACCCCAAATATGAAAGCCTAGCGTCCTCTGAACAGTTTTATGCCCAATATGTATAGGTGTACCCAAGCACGTGGCATATAGAGGCCCCAAAAGGAAGACCCCCCCATATGGTCTTTCATTTTAGGTATTGCAAAATCAACACATTTACATCGTTTTGGGGGGGGGGGGGCAAAGGTAGAAAAAAGTACGTTCGCCCCAGAAAACCATATATTTTTGGAAATTACACATTCCCGCGAATCCAAATTGGGTATGCATGTCTTTGTACTCCAAAGTACCAAGTCGCAAGCCTTTCCTAAATTTGGCGATAAAAGCAACGGTTTTTACATTTCTGAAAATCGCCTAAAAATATTGCAATTGGCCGCATTTATCTCACCCAACTTCTTACATACAATTGTAAAACACCATAAATACTGATGCCAAGGGTCTACTGAACAGTTTTATGCCCAATATGCATTGATATCCCAAGGCAGCTGGCATGTGCGGACCCCAAATGTAAATAGTGCATATGAGTTTTCTCTACTGCCGATTCGCCTTCTGTAAACATAGACCCTTGACTTCATATTATGTGCCTCAAGACCCTCCTAACAGCAAAGACCCACCAAAACCATATGTTTTTAGAAAGTACACATTCTGACGAAAACAACCAAGATAAAGACGTCTTTCTACAGCAAAGTACCAAACTGCAAAACTTTTCTAAACATAGAGATTTTTACATTTCTGAAAATCACCTAAAAATTTTGGTTTGCCACATTTATCGCACACAATGTTTTACGTACAAAGAAAAATCACCCCAAATATGGACATCAGAGGTCTACTGAATAGTTTGAAAAACGTGGATATGAATTTTCACACTGGCCAACTAAGCTGCTGAAAAGAGAACCCCAACTGTGCGTTATGTGCCGTAAGACCCCCAAACTGTAAAAAGACCCCAGAAAACCATATATTTTTGGAAAGCATATATTCTGACGGATCAATCTAAGTAAAATAATATACCAAAGCACCAAACAGCAAAACTATACTAAAGATACATAAGGAACAATAATGCAGGGATAAAATTGCAATAAAACCACAAAAATTGTGCAAATCAATGAAATAACAAAATAACTGCACTGACAGCGTAATTAGTGGCCGAAATCGATTATCCAATAGTCACGCTGCTGAAATAAACAGTTTTTATGGGTAAAAAGAACACAAATTGGTGAAATGAAAAAGTAAAAAAAATAAAATGTGTATACATGTGTGTACACTTCCAAGAATTGTGTGACGGTGTATAAGTGTGTATATAAGTGTGTATATAAGTGTGTATATAAGTGTGTATATGTGTATATAAATGCATATAAGTGCATATAAGTGTAAAATGAAAAAATCAAAAAAACGTTTGTTTTTTTTTTATTTTTTTTTACTAAAATATGTGTGTATAATGTAGGTAAGTGTATGTAAGTGTCTAAAATAAAGGCCACTTACCGTTTCTGGCTGATCTGAGAGCTGGAGAAGAGAGAGAAGCTGTCTGCAGATTCACAGCAAGCCGGAAGTGTGTGGGCGTCGCTGGAACACGAGGTGAGCAGGAGGAAGCAGTGCAGCAATGCAGACACGCGATTTGCTGTGTCTGCTTCTTTTAGGTCGGCCCTGCGACAATCCTGTCGCAGGACCGACATGACAGCCCCCCTGCCTCGTTGCCCAGGGGGCTGTCAATGCTGCTAAACCTCTGCAGAGGCGGCTAAAGCCGCTGATGTCAGAGTACAGCATGTTAAACTGCAAGCACGTACAATGTACGTGCTTGGCAGTTAAAGCCCTTGCCTGCCAGAACGTATGGTGTACGTGCTTGGCAGGCAAAGGGTTGATTCAAAAGGGTAAGTATTTCAAAGGATGTGACAGAATCATATGACCACTGCACATGTCACTTCTGAGTATTCAAACTGCACATGTGGTACCCAAGTGCTTGAATAGGAACAGATGAAATCTTTATCTTAACTTTATTTAGTTTTTTGTTATCTACTTTTCATTTTACATGTCCTCACTGCATCCTATTGTGTCTCTGTATGTATTTGTGTGTGTATGGTATATACAGTCATGATGCTTTTTGATCAGCTTACTGGTAATCTGACAGTTTTTTTTTTTTTTAAATAGGAGTTGTGAATGCTGTATGGGCAAAGGGCTTAATAAAGGGAGGGGATTATCCAAAAACATGACCATTGGTCCCTTATCTGGAAACTTGTTGCCTGAAAAGCTCCAATTTATGGGAAAGGCCATCTCTCATAGAGTCCATTGTAAGCAAATAATTTTGATATTTAAAAATAATTTCCATTTTCCCTGGAATACTGTTCTTGGTTACAAAGACAGAACATCATCAATATGAATGTTTAAGGGCTAAACTCCACATTAGATTTTGTTGGATCAACAAAACACATTCTACAAGTTGGATGTAGTTGCATGGGTCAAAATAATATGTGACCGAGACAAAAATCTG
Organism: Xenopus laevis; assembly: GCF_017654675.1. Taxonomy (NCBI): domain Eukaryota; kingdom Metazoa; phylum Chordata; class Amphibia; order Anura; family Pipidae; genus Xenopus; species Xenopus laevis. The sequence goes on along the minus strand of NC_054381.1, from coordinate 63,763,226 downwards.
ATGTGTAAACTACATGGAAAATTTTCTCTGATGCGAGCTCTGCATGCTGCATCTTCGTCCAACTAGATAAAATCTGATGGTGTCTGTCAGACTTTTTTTCCATTGAAATACATTGACTGTCATATGTAGCTGCATGAACAAGCTATACTATCCAACTTTATCTGATCGGAATTTACATTTCGTCATATTTCGTAGGATTTTATGGTGTTGCATGGCAAGACTCAATCAAATTGACAGAAATGTAGATTATAAATATGTGCTATATGTGGATGGTATCCTGCTTACAATATCAAAACCTCTGACATCCTTCCCTTTTCTGTACGAAGTGTTACAGGACTTTGCAAATGTTTCAGGCCTCACAGTTAAAACAACTTAAGCTCTTACCCAACCACATTACCAAACTATTAGAAATCAACTTCCAACTTCACTGGCAGAAAAACAATCTAAAATACTTAGGAGTGGATATTCATTGTGATTATGGGGCATTGTTACAAGCCAATTACAACAAAATATCTCAGAGGATACTCAAGTCGATAAAATCTTGGAGCAATCTAAACTGTCCTGGATAGGAAGCATCGCTGCCCTAAAAATGTCAGCCTTACCACATCTGCTGTATATATTCAGAATCCTTCCTGTCCTGCCATCAAGAATGCTTGGGTCTGTGCAAAAAGCTATCAACAAGTTTGTATGGGACGGTAAAATAGCTCACATAAAGGGGGAACTCCGGCTTTGAAACCAAAATTTGATAGAGGCCTACATAACACTGACACCCCTAATATATCCATTAGTTACTTGTTTCTTCAAAAAGTATTAATAAATGCCATTTTTTATGCTGAAACCCAGCTGTTTAACAGTTCTTATCTTTCTGCATCATTTGAAATCCTGACAGGGAAGGAAGGACTTAAACACTGATGTTACCACACAAGTCCCCCCACCCCCTAATGCTTCAGAAACTGTGGCCAGTAGGGAACTTTTATGCAAATTTGGCGGAAATGCCCCAAAGCTGTCCAGTTATGGATACATATTTGTACACATTAATTACAAATGTCACCGTTTTGAATTTTAAGGAAAGACCTTACAGAAGCACTAATGCACTATGCCGGGAGGCTTGGAAATCCCCCATTCTAGACTTTCACCTAGTTAAGGCAAAGTTGAACAAAGTTCTCGTCTTTAAGAGGCTGGCTGGCCTGAAAAATGACTTGCAGAAAACCTTCCATAAAGTCTGGACTCCCTGGCTTTTGCTAGGTAGCACAGGCAACAGAATGGTAAATACAAGGTTCACCCCTATGCCTTGGGGGTCTAATCTTTGATTCCAGGCAGGGCACATGGCAGCAAGGAGATTGTATGTTCTCCCCATGCTTGCCTGGTTTTCCTCCCTGTACTCTGTGTTATCACCACACTCCAAAAACATACAGGCAGGTTAGCTGTGTGGTACTGTGATAGGGACTTTAGATTGTATGCACCATTTGGGCAGGGACTGATAAACATGTATAATATCTGTAAAATTATGTGGAATGTTTGTGCTATTTAAATAAAGAATATTTGATGTTATTTTCCTTTCTTATGAATGTATGTACATTATCTTCTGTTAAAACCTGTTAAATTAAAGGGGACCTGTCATCCAGACATAAAAAGCTGTATAATAAAAGTACTTTTCAAATGAAAGCCAAAATTGTTTTTTCAGATTGAAACACCCATGCCTGTTATAAACTCATTTAAAAATGTCAGTTGTCAATCATGTATTGTCTGTCTCTCCTCTATACCTGAGGCATAGAGGCGGTGCAGGCAATTACTTTCAATTCTTTGATATCTCTGCCCTCCTCACATTCCCCTTCCCTCTTCTCTGTCTAATTGTGTAGCCAGCGCATGGACATGGACATCAGGCCCCCATTCTGGCACAAACACGAGATTTTGGCAGGATACAAAGCTTGCCTTAATGACGGTGTCCACAAAATGGCACCCACCTGCTTGCTGAGATTGTGAATTCCAAGACTAAAAGAAACCAGATTTAAATAATTAAATAAAAGTGAAATAAATAAAAGTGAAGTTTATTTTGCTAGACTAAATCATAAAATAGGATTTGGAATTATTTCTTCGGGTGATAGGTCTCCTCTAAGAATTAAAAAAGAATATTATTGATGTTAACTGTTTCTTTGTTTGGCAACCAGCATGTCTAAAGATGAGCATTACAAGGCTAGAACTTTTTTCCCTTGTTTATTTGAAACCATGTTGAATCATTATGTAATTTGATTTCTTCACACTTGGTTAAATAAATGGTTAGAAACCCCCTTAAATATACATGAAAAACGAGTTCCCTTGCTTACAACGCCATTCAACATCATAATGCAAGGCAAGTATTTGGGCAAGAGCACCTAGCGCAGATAATGGTTATGCCCAAACCTGACAGGGACACTACTAAAAACGTACGCCTTTTCTACATCCTAGATATAGACATAAAATTACTGGCTAAAATCATAGCCACAAGACTGAACCCCTTTATTGCAAACCTTGGCCATAAAGACCAATCTGGATTCATCCCAAAAAGACAGGTCACAGACATGATCCACGGGATTCTAAACCTGATCCATGTTGCCAGAAAAGACTGAATCCTATTTATGCATTTATCCCTCCATCTAGAAAAAGCATTTGACACGATTTCATTGTCATACTTGCATGAGGTGTTGAAAGCTTATGACTTTACTCAATCTTTCTCTCAAATAATTTTAGCCCTATATAACTCCCGCGACTATATAACTAAAGCGAAAGTCGACCATATGGTCTTTTGTTCCTCAGAATTTAAATATTCAGAGAGGCAATAGACGGGAGTGCCCCTTGTCAACCTATGAGTAAGTGTCCCAGCAGGCACGAAACACCTTAGGTCTTGCTCTTATGTCCTAATAAATTTTTTAATTGATTGGTTCATTTCTTCTGGGGATACTCACATTTTCCTTTTTTGAAATGTTGCCGTGCCCCTTGTCACCCCTAATATTCGGCCTAGCAATCGAGCCCCTGGCTCAGTCTCTCCAATGCATTGACCAAATTTCAGGGGTAAGAGCTGGTGAGCGGGAATATAAATAAGCCCCATATATCATATTAACTCTATCTAAACCTATGATTTCTCTACAGTATCTATCCAGTTTTGCTAAATTATCAGGCCTGGAGGTAAAATATTAATCTCACTGACCATTATATGAAATTTCTAGAGATCAATTTTGAATTCCAATGGCAACCTAAAACCATAAGCTATCTAGGAGTGAATTTATCCTCACATTATGCAACATTGGCAATCGATAACTATACTAAGGTAAACCAAAAAGCTCAAAATATGATAACATTTTGGGAAAAACTCAATTTATCCTTGTTAGAACTAGTAAATGCACTCGAAATGTCTGCTCTTCCCTTATTATTATATCTATTTCATACCCAACCAACCAAAGTGACTACTAGATGGCATACAGAAAGCTTTCAATAGCTTTGTATGGAACGGAAAAAGAGCGAGATTTAACTCTACCACTGCCTATCGCAGCCATTATAAAGGTGGCTTGGGTATACAAAACCTAAAGGGTTACTGTCGGCTCAGTTAACTTAAATATTACCCTGACATCAAACTACAGAAATCCTGCTTTGGATGACGATAGAACAAGATTCTGTACCCGGGTCAGCTACCAAAATACGAAATAATCCAATAGAAGCACATTCTGTGAAAGTGTGTACTTGTCAGGCTCTTTTGGAGACTTAAGTAGGAAGAGCAGTTAGAACTGCTGTTAGTGTACAGCTTGCTGGACTTGACACGATGGAAGGAATGCAAGTTGCAGAAAGCGTGGTCGTAGAACAGGCAAAGGGTCGATAGGCGGGCAGCAGTAAACGTAGTCAGGGACAGGCCGAGGTCAGAGGCAGGCAGAAGATATTCGTAACGATGATCAGGCAGAAGGTCGGTAGGCAGGCAGAAGAGAATCGAAGTCCAAAGTCAGGCCGAGGTCGGTAACAAGAAAAGCAAATCCAAGAGATAATCAGAGAACACAGTACTAGCAAGGGAAATCACCAAGCACTGTTTGCTCTTGCTGACATCTTTTTACAGGGACAAGTTTGGCGCCAAAATGGAACGACGCAGCGTCAATGCGCCCGCGTCCATCGCGACGCGCGCGTCCGAATGAACGGACGCACGCCCGCGCAGACGCCAGAAATACTCAGGACCCTGAGCACCCCCGTGCCCGCGCACAAGCTGCAGCTACAGGTACCTTACATTGCCCCCCCCTGAGGGGCGGCCTCAGGACGTCTTTAGCAGGTTTCTCAGGGTGACTCCTATGGAAAGCTGAAACCAACCTCGGAGCATGAACGTTTTCCACTGGTTCCCAGGAATTCTCTTCGTTAGGAAATCCTCTCCACTTGACAAGGTACTGTAATATCCTGCCTCGAAGCCTTGAATCTAGAATCTTCTCCACCTCAAATTCTGTTTCGCCTTGACAAGAAACCGCTGGAGGAGGAGGAGGAATACGACCAGGAAAAGTATTTGGTAAAACCCTCTTGAGTAGAGCAGAATGGAACACAGGATAAACCTTCAAAGACTTTGGTAAATCAAGTTCAAATGAAACAGGATTAACAACCCTTTTAACAGAAAAGGGTCCCAGAAACTTCGGAGCCAGCTTCTTGGAGGGGTTAGAAAGGCGTAGATTCAAGGTAGATAGCCAAACTTTATCACCCACCTTGAATTCCGGATCCTCTCCTCGTCTTCGATCTGCGAAGATCTTAAAGTTTTGTTGGGCCTTGCTGATGTGTGTCTTCAGAGTCTCAGAGTTTTGCTTCAAAAACTTCAAGCGATCCTGAAGCGAAGGAAGAGTTATTTCAGGCAAGATATCTGGGAACATAATAGGATGGAATCCCACGTTAGAGAAAAACGGTGTTTGACCTGTGGAAGAATGTATAGAGTTGTTATAACAGAACTCAGCACAGGGAAGAAGTGAAAACCAATTGTCCTGAAGATATGAAGAAAAAGTGCGAATATATTGCTCAAGAGTCTGATTGGTTCTCTCGGTTTGACCATTAGTCTGTGGATGATAGGCAGAAGACCGGGATAATGAAATACCTAAAGCCTTACATAAAGCAGTCCAGAACCTTGAGGTAAATTGTGACCCTCGATCGGAGATAACTTCATTGGGCAGGCCATGTAGCCTCACAATCTCTTTAATAAACACCTCTGCGGTAACTGCTGCAGAAGGTAATCGAAGAAGCGGGATAAAGTGAGCCATCTTAGTAAGACGATCTACTACCACAAAGATAGTGTTATATTTGTCAGAAGGAGGAAGTTCCACAATAAAATCCATCGAAATAGAACTCCATGGTCTCTCAGGTAAGGGGCGAAGTAGCCCTACTGGTTTGTTACAAGATGGTTTAGACCTTGCACAGGATTCACATGAACGTACAAAAGAGACACACTCTTTTACTAAAGAAGGCCACCAAAAAAATAGTCTAGCCAAATCTAAAGATCTTCGAATCCCAGAATGTCCAGCCAAAGGATGGTCATGAATAAGCTTAAGAGCCTCTAAACGAAGACTAGGAGGAACGACCAACTTGTTGTTTCGTAAAAGAAGATTATCTTGAAGAGACAAGTCATTAACCCCAGGATAATCTGTTAGTGACTGAGGAAAATTTCTTAAACTTTCGATAAAAGAAGATTGCAAAAGTAAAAAATGTCCAGGCTGAAGAATCGTGTCAGGTACCAAATCATTCTTTTCTACAGGAAAAATTCTGGAAAGAGCATCCGCCTTCATATTCTTAGAACCTGGCTTGTATGTGATATGGAACTGAAAACAGGAGAAAAAGAGTGCCCATCTTGCTTGGCGACGATTTAATCTTTTTGCTGTACGTAAATATTCCAAATTTTTATGGTCAGTAAAAATGATCGGATGCACAGCTCCCTCTAAAAGATGTTGCCATTCTTCTAAGGCTCCCTTAAAGGCTAACAGTTCCCGATCTCCTACGTCATAATTTCTTTCAGTAGGAGACAACTTCTTAGAAAAGAAGGCTACTGGGTGTAAAATATCCTTAAGTCCTGTGCGTTGGGAAAGAATTGCACCAATGGCCACCTCCGAGGCATCAACTTCAAGAATAAAAGGTTTGGATACATCAGCATGTACGAGAATAGGGGCAGAGACAAACAGCTTCTTTAAACATTCAAAAGCTTGTTGAGCAGCCGGAGACCAAAAAAATTTAATCTTATTGCTTGTAAGATCGGTGAGAGGTTTGATAATAGCAGAAAAACCTTTAATAAATCTTCTGTAAAAATTAGCAAATCCTACAAAGCGTTGAACACCCTTACGATCCACAGGAGGGGGCCAATTAACAACTGCCTCCACTTTTTTGGAATCCATCTTGAAACCTTGATCGGATACTAAAAAGCCCAAAAATTCAATGCTGGATTTCTCAAACTCACATTTGGAGGCCTTGGCATATAGTTGATGTTGTCTGAGGCGAAGTAACACTTCCTTTACATGAAGACAGTGTTCCTCCAAAGAATTAGAGAAAATTAGAATGTCATCAAGATAAACAATGACGAACTGGTCCAACAAATCATGAAAGATGTCGTTGACAAAATGTTGAAAAGTGGCAGGAGCGTTGCAAAGACCGAAGGGCATAACGGTATATTCGAAGTGACCATAACGAGAACGGAAAGCAGTCTTCCACTCATCTCCCTCACGAATACGAACCAAATTATAGGCTCCTCTGAGATCAAACTTTGAAAAGATCTTAGCACGACAAAGTCTTTGAAAAAGATCAGGAATGAGGGGTAACGGGTAACGATTCTTGATAGTTACTTTATTGAGTTCTCGGAAGTCGATACATGGTCTTAAAGAATGATCTTTCTTCTCGACAAAGAAGATGCCTGCTCCAGCTGGGGAAGTAGAATGTTGGATAAACCCCTTAGCAAGGTTTTCATTGATGTAATCTTTTAAGGTAGCCAGCTCAGGTTCAGATAAAGGATAAATTCTTCCGAAAGGGATGGCTGCACCGGGGAGTAAATCGATAGGACAATCATAACTTCTGTGAGGAGGAAGAGAGTCCGCCGCTTTCTTACTGAAGACATCTGAAAAATCGTGATACACTTGAGGGACCAACTGAAGAGTCTCATCATCCACAGTGGTAAGGCCTAAAACTTGCGGGGACGGAAGAGAATTTTTCCGGCAGTAGTTAGAATTAAAAACAAGTGTTCCAGACTGCCAATCAATACAGGGATTGTGACTTCTTAACCAAGGAATTCCAAGAATGACAGGGAAGAGAAGATTTTCCATCACATCAAATTTTAATAACTCAAAATGCCCCTGAACAGAAAAGGTCAAAATATGCGGGGTCTCCAAGGATACTGGTCCTGAAGCAACAAAATTTCCATCCGCCATCTTAACAGGAACGGGCTGGATCTTGGGAATGAGTGGAATTAAATGAAGACTTGCGAAAGCCTGATTAATAAAACAGCCACAGGCTCCTGAGTCCACCACGGCATCCACTTCCATTCTTCTTTGGTTCCACTGAAACGAGAGGTGAAGTAGAATATAAGATTGCAGTGATGGAATGCAAGGCAACTTGTAAGTTTGGGATGAAGGAATTTTACCATCAGGTCGTGTGGGACAATTCTTAAGCAAGTGTCCAGCCAGGCCACAGTACAAGCATAGATTTAGACGTCTACGTCGAAGTCTCTCTTCCACCGAAAGTGCCTTACGAACCACACCAAGTTGCATGGGTTCTGGGTCAGAAGAAGAAGAAGAAACTGGGAAGACTGGAGGAGGAGCAGTAGGGAGCACCCAGTCCGGAGTAGGAGAGCTGACATCTCTTTCTTGGCGCCTCTTCCTGAGTCTATGGTCAATTTGAACAGCGAGGGAAATCACTTCCTCCAGTGAAGAAGGCAGACCAACCCTTGCCAATTCATCCCTTAAGGTGTCTGACAGTCCCAAACGAAACTGATGTCGAAGGGCTCTATCATTCCATAGGGTATCTGGGGCCCAACAACGAAACTCAGCCACATACTCCTCTACTGGACGACGGAGCTGACGAAGGTTTCGTAGGGCTGCCTCAGCTGTATCTACTTGGTGAGGGTCTTCATAGATCTTAGACAGGGCCTGAATGAAGGAATCCGTCGTAGCCAAGAGAGGACTGTTCTGCTCCAATAGACGATGAGCCCATGCCTGAGGCTGCCCTTGAAGCAGAGAAATCATCACCCCAACCCGAATCTGATCGGTAGCATGAGACTGAGGTTTTAATGTGAACAGAAGACGGCAACTATTAATAAAGGTTCTAAAAGTCCTTCGGTCTCCAGAAAACTTATCAGGCATAGCTACCTTGGGTTCATGGAAAGGAGAGGAAGAAGTTGCTCCTTCGGCGGCAGCTACCGATTGCCCAGAGGTGGAAGCGGTTGGAGGAATCGTAGACATCTGTAAATCTTGCAACTGCTCCTGCACCTGCAAATAATCTCCCCGGAGTTCTCTCACCACCTGGGTGAGTGAAGCGATTTGTTGGGACAAGTCGACCAGGGTAGGCAGCTCTTCCGAATGCTCCATCTTGGCTTGGTGATTCTGTCAGGCTCTTTTGGAGACTTAAGTAGGAAGAGCAGTTAGAACTGCTGTTAGTGTACAGCTTGCTGGACTTGACACGATGGAAGGAATGCAAGTTGCAGAAAGCGTGGTCGTAGAACAGGCAAAGGGTCGATAGGCGGGCAGCAGTAAACGTAGTCAGGGACAGGCCGAGGTCAGAGGCAGGCAGAAGATATTCGTAACGATGATCAGGCAGAAGGTCGGTAGGCAGGCAGAAGAGAATCGAAGTCCAAAGTCAGGCCGAGGTCGGTAACAAGAAAAGCAAATCCAAGAGATAATCAGAGAACACAGTAACAAGTACTAGCAAGGGAAATCACCAAGCACTGTTTGCTCTTGCTGACGTCTTTTTACAGGGACAAGTTTGGCGCCAAAACGTAACGACGCAGCGTCAATGCGCCCGCGTCCATCGCGACGCGCGCGTGTCCGAATGAACGGACGCGCACGCGTGCGACAGACGCCGGAAATACTCAGGACCCTGAGCACCCCCGTGCCCGCGCACAAGCTGCAGCTACAGGTACCTTACAGTACTCAAACTAAACGTACATACCAGCTGTCCTCCCAAACAAACCACTTATCTATTTACTTAATGAGGACTTTCCTCCTGGTAAAGTGGTCAGCCTTTCAACGGTTGGAGCAGACTCAATTAGTTACTTTCCATTCGCCAAGCACGTACGGCGTATGTGCTGGTGGTTCAGGGCTCAGGCTGTCAAGAACGTACCTTGTACGTTCTCCTGCAGCTCAGCCCTTCACTCTGCATCGGCAGCTTTTGTCGCCTCTGCAGAGAGTCAGGAGGGTTGACAGCCCCCTGGGCAACGAGGCTGGGGGGCTGTCAAGTCGAATCTGCGGCGCGATTGTTGCAGATCCGACTTCAAAGTAGCAAATGCGCTATGTAAGCGCTGCTGCTTTCTTACCTGCTCTCCGTCGCGCACCCGCCCATTCACTTCCTGCTGCACAGTAACTGCAGACATGCTGTCCAGGCTGCATTCAGTAATTCCATCGATCCTACTGCTACAAAAACGGTAAGTGCACGTTTTTTACACACTTATGGCGCTTGTACCCCTAAAACTGTAGGAGGAGTAGCGTATAGAAAATGGGGGGGCGCTAATAATAATAAGCCAACATAATAAGAATAAGAACAAGCTGAACTAGTAGATCAATATGTTGGCTTCTTCAAAGCCAACATAATTATTTAAGGGTAATAACCACTCAAAGGCAGTTAGTAGTAAAGTTGTAAGTTAAAGACATACCTTTCCTCTCCTAAGCCAATTAAATACATTTAACCCCAGTCAGAGAACTGAAATTAGTACAAAGCTGGGAGAGTATTCTGCGTATGTGCTTTGAACATAACACTTGGCTTGATATTTTTAGAGACTCTGTCAAATGCTCATTCAATGTGTTAATATAAGAAACATAATTGGGGCGGAAAGCTCTAGGTTGGACAAAATTTTGGCTGTAGGTCTAGTGAAAAGAGCCTGTATCCAGGTTAAGAAATTCTTACAAAAGCCAAATATTCTTAGTGTTTCCCATAAATAGGCCCATTTGACCGATTTGAATGCCTTTTCATTGTCTAAGGAGGCAATGATCCTAGTGCCTAAATTTCTGTGAGGGATTGATAAATTGGTATATATCCTCCTGATATTCAACTCAGCCTGATCTGGGGCAACTATTGAAGTTATGACAAAATTTAGATGCTTTGCTAGCACTTTGGCTAATATTTTTGAATCCGAATTAGAGAGATGGGTCAGTATGCAGAATGGGTCGGTATGAAGAATGAGATTGAGGGTTCTTCACCTGGCTTCAAAATTAAGACTATGGCATTTCTAAAAGAGGAGGGTAACAGTTCTGTAATTAGAGCTTGGTTGAAAATATCAGTAAGAATTGGGGCTCTCAATGTGGCATATGTAAGATACCATGTATTAGGGATCCCATCTGGATCAGGGGTTTTTCCCTGGGGGTAGGGAGGCTATGGCTTCAAGGACTTCTTGTTCTTGTAAAGGAGTGTCCAAGAGGGTTCTGTGTGATTGGGGAGATCTAATTTGCAAATTCTAAAAGTTTTTTTTTTCCAATTTGGAGGTGTACAGATGTTGGTAGTACTCTGTGAGACTTTGGTTAATGGCTTAGTAATTACCTCAGTTTCATTTTTTTGAAGTGCATGTATGGCTGGTCTGCTATAGTCTTCCCTTGCTAGGAGAGCAAGGAGCTTTCCATTCTTACCCCCTTTTTCATGTAAAGCAAATTTGTGATGTAATTGGCTTTTATGGGCACATTTCCATTGAGCCTGAGCATATTGCCTTTGTGCTATTACATAATTGAGTTTAGTTTGTGAATTGGGATCTTGGCTGTACCTCTCCTCCTCTCTCCGTGCGTCATCTGTGATTACCATTGTTTGTGCGGCTAATTTCCGTGGGTGATCTTAGAAATATTCTGACCCCGAATATATGCTATCATAGAATCCCATACTTGTGGTAGAGAGGCAGTGTTTACAATAATCTGGAGGTAGTCACTTATTGATTGCTCTATAATTTTCTTTATATCTGGATGGGTAATCAGTAAGGGTTCTATCTCCAGGTTTTACTGCTGGGGTGTGAGTAAAATAGCCATGCAATTAGCAACACTCCTCCAGACATCTACCAAGCCAGCAGCTGTACATTGCAGCAATTCATACAAAAGAGAATCCATGAACAGAGGAGGCAAGTATACATTTACTATATCGAAATCCCGCTACCGAGGCATGGATAAAAGTGAATCTACCTTCAAAATCATTCTATAGATTTAATTGTTGGAAGGGGAGTGATCTGTTTATTAAGATTGAGGTCCCTCTAGAATAGTTAGTTAACAGCCTGGTAGGCTTGTGCTATCCAGAGCTTTTTTTTTTTTTTTTTTTTTTTTTTTTTTTTAGCGGGTGGAAGACTTACAGATATGAGTCTCCTGGAGGCATGTTATTTGAGAATTGTGTTTTCGTAGGAAGTTAAAAACCAAGGACCTCTTCAGAGGTGTGTTTAATCCTCTGACATTCCAGGAGATGGCTGTTCGCTATGCCTTGACTCCTCCTTTGAGAAATAGAAAAGTAGAGGGAAAGAAAAAAGTAAGTGGTGAAAAAGGAAAGAAATGAGTACTTGGTATTAATCCCAATGTTTCCCAGCCTAATTCCCAGAGTATTGGAGAAGTTTAGTTCCCGTAACATTCAAGATCTTAAGAGGGTGCGCCTAAAACATAGTCACAGTCTTAACTGAGTAATAACAATATTTTCAAACAAAACTGAAATCTTAGCAGATTTAAATATCAATAATATAATAACGAAGATGTGTAAGGGTGACAACCCATTGGGTGCTCCAGTGAAAGTTAAAGTGCAGTGAACCAGGTTAAGTAATAATGTTATAAGGTACAGTAGCTCTAGGTACTAGACATGCTACAGTTCCAAATCTGTTGTAACTTCAGGAACTGTAAAGTAGGGCTTGATAAGGTACATATGTGGAACCTGTGATGAGGCTTGTTGTGTGATAACTTGATCTACTCATGGTTAACAGTTGAGCCAGAGGGAGGCCTCTGTAGGTGAGGGAAAAATGTAGTTTTCCCATCCACTGAAACCCAAAGTTTAGCCGGATACATCATGGCATACTGGAGCTCGTCGTTTAACTGTTGTAAATTGCTGGCGTTGTTTGCGTTAGTCATTAGAGAAGTTGGGGTAAAGAGAGAGAATTGTGTTTTCAAACTTAAAGTCCTTTTGCCTCGATAAGCTGCCAGGGCTGCATCTCTATCTCTAAATTTCAAGAAGCGGGCTATAATGGGTCATGGGGGAGCACCAGGTGGCGGTGATCCGGCTAGTACTTGGTGTGCTTGCTCAATAATGAAGATTGAGGAGAAGGTTTCGGCAGGCTATAATGGGTCATGGGGGAGCACCAGGTGGTGGTGATCTGGCTAGTACTCGGTGTGCTTGCTAAATAATGAAGATTGGGGAGAAGGTTTCTGCCCCACATTCGGTTTAAGACAATTCTACAAAAATGTTGTGGTATAAGATCCTTCGGCTCTTTCAGGAAAGCCAATAATACTCACATTATTCCTTCATAGGTGATTTTCGAGGTCATCCGATTTTACCTCTGCCGCCTCCAGCCTACTGTGTAGTTGGCCCATACGTTCAGGCAAAAGGTGGCATGAGTCCTCTAGCTCCCCCACTCGACTTCGGTTGTACTCTTTCAAACATTTTGTCTGTACGCAGGTCCTCAACCTTAGCCATGGTTGCTGCGTGGCAAGTTTGAATTGTGTTCTGAATGACCGAAACTACCTCCGTCAAAGTCGGTTCATCATTTTTATTAGCCTGACAAGCTTTGGAGGTATTAAGGGGTGTACAGGGTCAAAAGCATCAAGTGCGGTCTCTACCGTACTCACAGTTATGCTCTGAGCTGGGTCGGCTGGAAGTGGCAACCTGTTGCACTGTTCCTTAGACGATTCTGGCCTGTGCAGGTCTGCCATTTTGTAAGGCCTCGCCGGGTCACGGAGATGAGATTGGATGTCCGAAGCCTCTGCCGTGGATTGCATCTTTTTGCCCATTAGTAGTTAGTCTCAGGCTGAGGTGGTCTATTTAGGAAAATTTCCCTGGATTTATCAGGATATCTGCTGGATTTGTGTGGGTGTCCAACGGAGATCAGATAGCACAGGTCTGCTCACATCACCAGTCGGCCACACCCTCGCTGAAGCACTTCTAACAAAAATATCTCAGGAGGCAACAAATACTTAAGATGCCTGATCACTTACATCTTCTCCACAGCTAAAACAATAGTAAAAGCTTGGAAAATATCCACACTGGACATACAATTGGTAAAAAACAGATTCCAGCATTCAAACTAGCTTATAATAAAATCAGGAGCCCCTGGCTAACCTACTGGAACATCTCTCATGACTTGCTTAACCTAATGATCATTGATCATGATTCTCTCATGACAACATGAACACATGATCTAAAATACTTACGCCCATGCACAGTATTCCCTTTGATTTTTATTTTATCTTAGAATGTTTTAACATTGCCTTTTGATTTTCTTTTAATTGTTAATTTGTTTCACTTGCAACACTCGCATTCTGGGAAACCCGGTAGATTAATCTTATATTATCATTTTGGAAAAGCAAAATAAAAAAAAATGTGTTTAAATAGATCTATGGGATCTGTTATTCGGAACCCTTTATCCAGAAAGCTCTGAATTACAGAAAGGCCGTCTCCCATAGACTCTTTCTTTGTAATATTAAAACTTTGTACTCTATCCAACCTAAAATATAATTAATCCTTATTGAAAGCAAAACCAGCCTATTGAATGTATATGATTTCCTAAAGTATGGAGATCCAAATTATGGAAAGATCAGTTATTCGGAAAATCCCAGGTCCCAAAACTGTATATAAATATATAGGCCTGAATTTGTGGTAAGGCCACAAAGTGATTTGATGAATGGCATACCACCTATCCACATTTGGATTGGATTTTTCTCATGAACTAACAGTTGTTTAAATATTCCATGCATCAATTTTCCAATGCTCTGGGACCTGAGGAAGACATGTGCAAGCAATGGGGTTTGTGCGTATCTAGGGAAAGGAGCACCTGCATGTGTGGTGGGGAGGAGCAATTGCATGTGTAGGTTGGGTGGCATAAGATAGTCGGCCTTGGGGTGAATAGATTGTAAATCTATATGCAGTCTTGTTTTATGTAAATGCTGTTAAAAATCCAATGTTAATATTGCGAAAAATAAAAGCTGCCTTTGCAGTAGGTCCCCTCATCCAAAAGTCTTTTTAGTAAAAATCCAGCTGGGAGGTTTGGCAGGGGTCTAGTTTGTTCCTGGAAGCTCTGTTTAGTTCTAGGATTTCTGAGAAAATAGAAAGATTTACAGCTCTATTTCATTCTTGTGCAATGAACTGATGATTCTTTACTTGGCAAACTGAATTTGGATTATTTACAATTCTAAATTGTTTGTCAGCTTTTCACACGTGGAATATACATCCATTAATGTTTTTTCATTACTGGAGTATCGAGAGCTGCATGAAAAAGTATCTTCTGAAAACCATAGCACACTTCAACACACACCCGACCCCCCCGAGCAATGACTCGGCACTCGGCTCGGCTTAAAAAATGAAAAAATCCTTTATTGTGCAAAAGCAACGCCCCATATTCAGACCTTTATCAAGATGCCTCATGGCGTACAAACAACCATCGAAATACCCAGTGGAAGTTACATCAGCATGACATCACCACTAGTGATGTGCGGGTCGGGTATTTTCCTGACCTACAACCGACCCTAACACGCCCTCCCATAGCCTTGCCGGCCCGCATCCTCACTTCTGGGTTGCTTTTATAGACTGGGAGAGCAGGCACTGCGTCTATAAAAGACGAACCCGGAAGCTGGCTCAACCCACACCTGCGAGGTTGACCCCAACCCGCGGTTCCCGTGGGTATCGAGTCGGCCCGCACATCACTAATCCCCACTCCCTACTCATGTATATTAATGAGCCTCCTAATCATGCATGGTGGGCCCAACTATGTAAAGACAAGACTGTTGTGAAGTGAATATTCTAGCATGGGAGTGTCAATGAAATACTCAATTGAACTTTATTAGAATACATAATGTACCCCCTTTGTAAAATATGAGGATGTTTATACATCACCTTGGGGGTTCAATGACCTGTATAAAAAGCACTTGTCTGAAGGCCTTGTGTCTCTATATGTGGTCCTGGAACTCCTCTGTGACATTTTATAATATCATTATATTTTACAATAGGGAGGGGATACATAATTCACAATATAATGTATATGTAAAATATATATAATGTATATGTAAAATATATAGTGAATAAAGTACCCCTTATTGTAAAATATAAGGATATTACAAGTCACTGAGGAGTTCCATATCATTTACAAGATATTCATGGCTTTTGTGTATAATATATAAATATTTAAATCTAAAGGCAAAGAATGGTCCTAGCTTTTAAAATAAAAGTTTACTGTGTTTGAGTTTTTAGTTTTGAGCGTTATTTGTGCCTCATAACCCTATTCTTGATACTGTATTTTGTTTTTCACTATTTGGATTCTTGTTCCTTTTACTCTCTCACATTTGGTCAGCATCCAAAGAGTTGTTTTCTATTCAGAGAGCATTTTGGCATGTAAATCTTACCCGACACTTGTTTGGTTAGGAACTTTAGTCTTCACAACATATTATTATTATTATTATTATTAACATGTATTTATATAGCGCCAACATATTGCGTAGCACTGTAAAGTAAATGTGATTATACAACTACATCACATGAATTACATATATAGAATATATGGAGTAACAAACATCACAATCAATACAGGTACAAAGAGGTGAGGAAGGCCCTATGCATAGGCATACAGTCTAAAGGGAAGGGAGTAATACACAAGGTGTGGGAGTGGGCAAAATCGAAGTAAGTGGGTGAGAAATGTGGTACTGTATGTGGTGTTGCGTTTGGTAGTTAAGCAGAGTGAGGGTCGGCTTCTCGAAAGAAGTGCGTTTTCAGAGATTTTTTGAAAGCAGAAAGGTTGGGAGAAAGTCGGACAGACCGTGGGAGAGCGTTCCAGAGGAGGGGTGCAGCCCTTCCAAAGTCTTGAATGCGAGCATGTGAGGAGGTAATGAGAGAAGAGTTGAGTAGCAGGTCAGTAGAGGAGCATAGTAAGCGAGTGGGTGAGTATATAGAGATGAGTTCAGAGATGTAGGGTGGAGCAGAGTTGTGAAGTGCTTTGAAAGTCAGTGTCATTAATTTGAATTTGATTCTGAAAGGTAACGGAAGCCAGTGCAGGGATTGACAGAATGGTGAGGCAGAGGAGGAGCGGTTGCTGAGGTGTATGAGCCTCGCAGCAGTGTTCATTATGGACTGGAGAGGTGACAGTCTCTGGAGGGGGAGGCCAATTAAAAGAGAGTTACAGTAGTCTAGACGCGATATGATGAGAGAGTGAATAAGAATTTTGGCAGCGTCTTGGGTGATCAATGATCGTATTTTGGATATGTTCCTTAGGTGGAAGTGACATGATTTAATAAGTGACTGGATATGAGGAGTGAATGACAGGGCAGAATCTAGGATAACCCCAAGGCACCGGGCCTGGGGAGAGGGGGTGATAGTGGAATTGTTAACTATGATGGATACTTCGGGGATGCTACTGGTGTTAATTGGAGGAAAGAGAACCATTTCAGTTTTAGAGAGGTTTAATTTAAGGTAGCGTTGCGACATCCAGGTAGAGATAGCGGACAGGCAGGAGGAGACGCGAGTTAGGAGTTCTGGGTTGAGATCAGGAGATGAGAGATAGATCTGAGTATCGTCAGCATAGAGGTGGTAGTGGAAACCATATGAATTTATTAATTTGCCAAGGTAGGAAGTATAGAGGGAGAATAGTAATGGTCCCAGGACAGAGCCTTGAGGAACGCCAACAGAAAGAGGTAGGGGAGAAGATGATACTCCATTGTAGGAGACACTGAAGGAACGATTGGTGATGTAAAGGCCAAGCGACTGGAGGGACTGGAGGAGGAGAGGGTGATCTACAGTGTCAAATGCGGCTGAGAGGTCAAGCAGTATTAGTAGTGAGAAATGATTGTTGGCTTTAGCGGTTAAAAGGTCATTAGTTAGTCGAGTCAAGGCAGTTTCCGTGGAGTGTTGTGGCTTAAAACCAGATTGTAGGGGGTCCAGCAGGTTATTGTCAGAACTTTGGGGTTAAGTTAGAGAAATCCAACCCACAGTTAATATAAACTTACATTTTTTTTAAAAAAAATTTAATTGGGGCATATAGCATCTTTTTAAAATTTTAAACCATGACGTAATATTCAGTGTGTGTGTGTTTAACAAATAAATGGTGTTAATGTTCTCTTGCTCATTCCTTGGAAACAAAGTAGGATCTGACCATTTTGACCTATATCCAGCATATATCACAGCATTACTTTCAAGCAGAAAAAGATATACTGCTTCTCCCTGTCAAGTCTCTAGAGCTGCTGGCAGCTGAGGATCAGAGTAGTGGGACTGCCCGCTAACAATGACTGGGATTGGCTGTTCTCCAATAACAAATTGCATAGTGCTGCAGCAAACAGATGTTGAATTACTGGATAATTTTAGTAGCATGTTTGGGGAACCTTTATTTTAAAGCAGGGCAAAAGATAACTTTCAAATGCACTTTTTTTCTATTTTTACAAATGTATACTGCAATACAAAATTCTTATCTATAACGGGCCCTGGAGTTGCCCCGTCTTTAACCAGTGCCCTTAACTCAAGTGAGTATGAATAATTTTCATTTTACTGTTTTTGCTGCCACCTGTTTTGGTGGCAACTATCCTGTTTTAATTTTTATCCTTGATAGAATGGCTCCAATCATTTGACATATACATACTTTGTGCAAGGTAGTTAATTCTTTATTCAGCTCTGTAATTTAGTTGAGTTGTATGTTTTTATGCACAATTATAAAGTTTTGCATAATGTAAACAAATATTCTTATTTACACATCTCTGTAGTAAAGTGCCAACATATTCTGCAGTGCTGTATAATGGGTATACATATAATCTGTATATACATAGAACATATGATAACATACAAATATTGACTGGTTCTCCTGATTCTAAACATCTTCACAATCATTTTCCTAGTCACCCATGGCATGCATTCACCAATGGGTTAATCTCTCTCCGGCCAATGGACAGGACCTCCAAGAAGTTAAAAAGTCAGCTCCTCCCCTTACTCACCCATCTTTTTTTTGTCCTGTCTGGAGGTCGATAGATGGATATAGGTCATCAGCCATATAACCGATCATAGTGCCCAGCAATGGGGGTGTCCTCTCTCTGACAGTTCTCTCTCTCTCTGACCACTCTCTGTCTTCCCTTATGAAATCTGGAAGTCCTGAGGCTCCCCTATAGTGGCTCTAGCCAGGAATGGGCGGATCTGGTGGATCATTAGCCAGGGAGGCCAGCCATTACCTCCCCTATGGGGTTAGGTGGGCAAAACCGCAGCGTTAGCTGTGCACAGTCTGCAGCGCCGGGTCCTCTACGAGTGACGTCAGTGGGAGCCGCATACTGACATCATCGCATCGGCAGCCGGAATGGCAGAAGGAGCTGAAAGGGCTGCGGCGATGGGAAAACAAGCCGATTAGGCGGCTAATAGAAGGTGGAGGCAGAGAAGTTCCTCTTGTAATACAGGGGCATGCTCTGCAGAATGTATGTGTTTAATACACCGGAAAAGGAAGCGGAGAGGACTCCATCTTGGTTAAGGGCGTTCTTGGTCTGCAATTTGGCATAATGTTTTGGTGCCAAAATTGAGAGAGAATGGTGTGGTGACGAGCGAGAAAAAATTAGTTAAGGCTATTGGTTAATTGTTCAAATTGATTATGCAGCCTTCCTACTTTTGAAGGTAGACAAGACCACAGAGAAATCTGCTCCTGTTGCACAAAGCCAGGAAGAACCGGGTACATCAGCAGCTCAAGGAAACCAAACCTTTGCGGAGTCCCTAGCAGCAGTCATAAAGCAGGCTGTGTACAGGGTTTCTGTGAAGTGGCAGGTGCAAGTAAAAGGCCAGAAGCTATTGTTTCACACTGAACCCTCTAAATTAACTTCAGCGGATAAACTCTTCCCATCATTAGAAAAGGTCAGTTTTCCGGTACATGCCTCCATTAAAGAGATAATTATGGCAGAGTGGAAAAGACGGAATAAAGACCGCAAACAGCAGGGAAGTTATTAAAGAAATATCCCTTTTGAAGAGATTGATACGTTTTGGGATGCCACACCAAAAGTGGATGTGGCGGTGGCAAGACTTGCTAAAAGAACCATGTTCGTCCAGGGCCTGGGAGAGAAGACAGATGTCATCAAATGTCTTAGAACTAAAAGCAACAAAGAAAGCCCTATTCGTGTTCTGAGTCATTTTGAAGGCAAGAAGCATAAAAGTGATGTCAGACAACGTCACAGCAGTGGCTTATGTGCAAAAACAGAGAGGCAGCAGTGGCTTATGTGCAAAAACAGAGAGGCAAAAGAAGTATGGTGGTGTTAAAAGAGGCAGAATTTTTTTTTAATTGGGCAGAGTTATGGCTGGGAAATTTGACAGTAATTCATCTGCCAGGAATAGAGAATCAAAAGGCGTACAGTCTGCAGCGCCGGTTCGGGTCACTATAGATGATAGACTGGAGAATGGAGTCTGCACAAAGCCATCTTTCAAGACCTAATAGAGGTTTGGGGTCTTCCAGATGTGCACACAATGGCGTCAATTCAGAACAGAAAATGTCCAAAGTTCTTCTCAAGATACCCATGCAAAGAAGCAGTAGCTCTAGGCTGTCTAACACAAGATTGGTCCGTGGGTTGATTTATGTCTCCCCCCCCCCCCCCAATTTCTCTCATATGGAAGGTTCTGAGGAAAATAGATCTGGAAGTGGCAAAAGCAGTAGTAGTAACTTCCTTTTGGCCAAGGAGGCCATGGTTTCCATTGATTCGCAAGTTCTCCCCAGGAGAATTCACAGGTTTCCAGTATGGTTATCCCAAGGGAGGTTTCAGTGCCAGGAGGAGAATAGTCTGTCCTTGATGGTTTGGGGATTGAGAGGAAGAGGCTTAAGAAGTTGAATTTGAAAGAAGAGGTTGTTGAATTTCTTCTGAAGTCAAGAAAATGTTTGTCAATACAATATTATAAAATATTGGACAAGTTTGTGCAATTTACACTTGGTGGGGGTCAGAACCCCAACTGTATAACAGCCTCTTTCCTAGTGGATATCCTTTTTGCAGGGTATGGAAAAGGTCTTCAGCTAAATAAGCTTAAAGGGATTCTGTTGTAATTTTAATGATGTAGTTTTTATTTTTAAATTACATTGTTTACACTGCAAATAATTCACTCTACAATATAAAATAGAATTCCTGAACCAGCAAGTATGTTGGTGTGTAGGCAGCCATCTCAGGTCATTTTGCCTGGTCATGCTTTCAGAAAGAGCCAGCACTTTAGGATGGAACTGCTTTCTGGCAGGCTGTTGTTTCTCCTACTCAATGTAACTGAATGTGTTGCAGAGGTACCTGGATTTTACTATTGAGTTCTGTTTTTACATCTACCAGGTAGCAGTTAAGTTGTGTTAGGGAGCTGTTATCTGGTTACATTGTTCTGTTGTCAGGCTGCTGGGGGGAGGGGTGCTATCACTCCAACTTGCAGTAACAAGTGACTGAAGTTTATCAGAGCACAAGTCACATGACTGGCAGCATCAGACCATATGTCTAGCCCCATGTCGGATTTTAAAATTAAATAGAAAACAATCCGTTTGCTCTGTTTTGAGAAATGAATGTCCGTGTCTGGTCTGGTGGAGCAGCACTATTAACTGATGTGTTTTGGAAAAAACATTTTTCCCATTACAGTATTCCTTTAAGGTGCATGTTTAAGCTGTATCAGCATTAACAGGAAAGATTTGGACTCTGGATCCATTAGTCCAAAGATTTTTTAAATACACTGATGAGAATAAAACCTTGCATTAAGAGCCACCACCATTTGCCATTTGTGTTGGATGCATTGACCCGAGCACCTTTTGAACCAATACAGTAAGCTTCCCTTTGGAACCTTACCCTAATTGTCATTTCATTGGTCGCAGTTACCTCAGCCTGTCGAATTGGTGAATTGGCTGCTTTATGTGCTTCAGAGCTGTTCACAACAGTCTTGAAAGACTGTGTCCAGGTTTCATATGGATTTAGAGGTAGTACTCCCCTCATTTTGTCCGTCTCCAAACACAGAGAAAGAAGCCAGTTGGCATACTTTGGATTTGGGCAGGGCAATTAAAGTCTACCTGGAACAAGTCCCTGGAGAAAATCAGACAATTTGTTCATAATTCCTTGTGGTTTCAGAAATGGCCAAGCCCCGTCTAAGAGGACGATAAATTCTTGCATCATAGAGGCTATTGCAAAAACATATAAAACAGCAGGCAGGAAGTTTTCCCGGGTTCTAAAAGCCCATTCCACCTGAGCATTAGCAAGTTCCTGGGTGATGGAAGCCAAAGCATCGCCAGATGTAATCTGCAGATCTGCAAGATGGTCATCAATCAACACTTTTATAAAACATTATAGATTGGATGTTCTTGCTTTGCAAGAAGTCATATTTGGAAGGAAACTCTTGCAATCATTTGTACATTGTACTGAATAAAGCATATTATTTTCACTGCAATTGTGTAGTTGTCCCTCCCCGAAACCAGCTTTGGTAGTTCCCATTGGTGAATGCATGGCATGGGTGACTAGGAAAACAGGAAATGTTTATTACTCCCTGTAATTTCTGTTTCTTCGTCAGCTTCCATGGCAACATTCACCAGGGAATTCCCATTCAATGTGGACAAGCTTATAACTAAAATGGGTAAGTAAAGGAAGGAGCTGACTTTTCAACTTATTGGAGGAGTTCCAACTATGCTGTTGTGTTTGGCCCTGGTTCCAGAGCAAGGCTTTCCAGTGGGTCTGGTCCACTTGCAATTGAGGAGCAACTGATCAAAGAATAGCAATCTGGGAATTGCTGCTGTTCAAGCATGTACTATAAAAGTGCTTACTCTGCTAAACAAGAGTGTGCCTATTATGATATATTTATAAGCCAAGACAGCTGAGACTGGCATGTTGGCAATATGGTTCCTGGGCTGCATACCAATGTTTATCTGCAACATATATTCAAACTCAAGAAACAATATGAATGGTGTTGCTTTTATAGGATCATCCTGTGAAATGTCTTCTTATATTTGTTAACCCATCTTTGAACACAAGCTGTCACTTATATTTGTGCTTGTGTTTGGGTAGGAGAATCCCTGTAGAACAGCAGCATGGTAATTATATCAAACATAAATATTATATAAATATAAATTCTGCAGCTCAATGCAGCTTTGTTTTTCGTTCTTAGTAACACAAATTTTTCTCACAGATTCCCTTATATAATTTTCAGTAGCATACTTTACGATTCAGTGCATGATGTTTATTTTAAGGCTACGGCTTTGAGTGTCCTTAAGCAAACCCCTTTAGAAAATGAATTTGAACCATGTGTTTTAATAGAAGTCCAAAGAATTCTTCCACTAGGGTGGTTTTCCTAAGCCACTGACCTTTCAACAGCAAAGACAAGAATCTTATTTCTAAAGCCAGATATCTATACAGTAACACAAAAGTTGATGTAAAAATTAAGGTATACAGCCAGCTAAACAAATTAGAACATTTGGATAGCTGCAAAGATGTGTCTCTGTACAAGGGATGTTCTGCTTTTTCTTTGCCATTTTAGATCACCTTCTGCTGGTCCACACCTTTAACTTTAAGTCTCATTTTTTAGAAATGACATACAGCATGCATCATGGAGATTTGATCCAAGCAGGTAATTAACACAATAACCACTACCATTTAAATGTGCATTTGGCAAATTATTTTATTTCAATCTGTTCTGTGGGTGTGCACCCAAAGGAGTGGGTAATATTTTATTACCTTAGAAACATCACAGATTCACTACAATTTTTTTAACACATATTTATACAACATATTTCATAGCACAATAATTACTAAATCTATATAAATTTTAAGCTTACATACTGTGTGATTTTTGCTTGCCAACATTACACAATAAGAATCATGCTAGCTGTTTACCAGAACAACTATGCAATACTCTATCCATCCCTCTGAAGTATAATTACTGTATAATTATAATTGGCATGTGAATCATTACTTACTTGCTCCATTGCAATGCGTGGAAACTTCACCTGAAATCCTCAGAAGCTTTGGAATTTTGATCATGGCTGGAGTAGGGACGAGGCAAGTAGAGCCACGATGCTCCTGGAGAACTTCAGGTTGGCAACTATTCACCTGAGTTGTGTTTTGCCTGAAGATGTAATACATCAGCCTATATCAACAACTAGTAGATACATAATAGAAGAAAATTTAGTAGAAATTACAGCTACAGTACAGATATCAACTCTGTTTTCTTTGAGAGACATCCTGATTTAACTTCCCCAGTGACCCACAGAAATGGCCTAGTCACCCACGTCCTGTGATTTGCACCTGAATGTAAGTTAAGAGGGTAGTTTACATTTTTTTATGTTGTAGACTGATTCTTGAACAATGTGCAGTTAGTGGTGGAATGGCATCTTTTAAATATAAAAATTCATATAAATAATTCAGTCTGACACAGAGTTGGAAACATTTG